>NC_050581.1:166321309-167570142 GCF_011100635.1 Trichosurus vulpecula
ATCTTGCTGGGACCTAGGGGTGGATCACATTTGAATCGTAAACCAATATTTAGGAATGTCACCAAATGATATGTTTTGCTTTATAATGAATGATATGTTTTAGTTTCCTTTGTAATTGGATCACAATGTATGTTCTAGGATACATGGCTGATTAGATTATGTATCCTATAACAAGGGGTGGACTGTAGCCAGAATGGCCTTTGTTTTCTTTGAATGACTCAGCTTACCTCATTGAGCCTCTGGACACTGTGGCTTGCTCTTCCGGGGCAGGAAGCCCAAAGAGCATTCCAGGAAGCAGACAACTTCCTGTGTGATGAGTCATGGGGCTGGCTGAGGGGAGGTGTTAACGGCTACACTAGGGGGAGGGGCCAAGTCAAGAACCAATCGGCCCTGGTCGTTCAGGCGGTGCTTGATGATGTCAAAAACTCTATAAGAGGGGAGAGGACAGCTTGAAGATCCCTCTTTTCCTTTTCTGGTTGGAGCCAGCGACAGTTACAGCGACAGTTACAGCGACAGTTACAGCGACAGTTACAGTTGCAGTCACAGCCACAGCCACAGACACAGCAGAAGCAGGAGCTGCCAGTAGCAGAGCTGACCTACGGGAGGAAGCTGAACAAAGACTTCAGTCCAGTGGGTAATCTTATTACCATAGAGGGGGAAACATGATTTTGCTTTACGCAATCATGCTTCTCTGTAGCCTCCTGGTTACTCTTTCAAGGCGTACTTATTGGGCCTGGAAGCTTTTGATCAATATATCAAAATGGGGTTGCTGGTTCATGGGTTGGTTACTGTGGAGCCTAAATAAATGTTTTGATTCTTCTGCCTTCTACTTTGAGAGTTTCTTATATCCGGCGGTTCCGAACGTTTCAGACATGTTTATGATCCTCTTTGAGATTATAAACTCTGCCCTCCTAATACATTTGGCGACGAGGATGGGATCGCTAGGTATAAGATCTCTATTTAGAAGCAGAACAATTCCAGAGGAAGAGATGAATATCCCAGGATGGGAGGATCCATTTTATTCCTCCCTAGCAAAAGAATTGGCTAAAAAAGCTGGACCCTGTGAAAACTGGGAACCAAGGCTACGGAGAGGAGATCCTAGGGATTTGGAAAAGTGTTTACGAGAAGTTGGGATTCAGTCAGGGGCATCACTATCTAGGCAAAGCTGGATAGTGTTATCAGCCTACCGGCTAGTATACGAAAGATTGAGATTAAGTGAAAGACATGGGGGCACTCCTACCCCACAGGAAGAAGAGGAATCTCAGATAGCAGGAGACCAAACTGACTCAAATGAGAACTTTTCTATTAATGTGGCTAAGAGCAACAGGAGACCAAAAAAGCCCAGAGTGCATTTCAACCCAGCCCAGAAAGAGCCTGACTGCCTGCTTCGTCCTAGCCATGGTGGCAGAGGAAGTGAGTGGGGAGAGAATGAGACAATGTTAGGGGCTGAGGCACAAAACACTAGTGGGATTCAGGATGTGCCTCACACAGAGCATAGGAGATGGTTAAATGATCAAACAAGGGCTCGACCCATACAAAGGAGGAAGACAGAAACCCGAGGTGAAGATTCAGTTACAAGGGAAATTCAGGAAGATTTCTCACCGCAAGAGGTCACAGATATTTTGAGTAGATTCAGCCAAAGAATAGGAGAACCATTGATATCTTGGATGGTAAGACTCAGTGATCAAGGGGCCAGTGGAATATCAGTAGATAGGACAGACTGCATGAGATTCATAGGTATCAGCCATGATCCTCTAGTTCAACAAGCTTTTAGGGAACATCATCAGCAAGGAGATGGTGATAGCAGGACTACTCTGTTGGCATTAGCCGCTGTGGGATGCAATAAGAGATATGCTACTGATTCTATGTGGCCCACTGAGCACAGACCCTGGTATTCACTTAGAGATTGTATCATGAGACTAAAGGAGGAGGTAATGAAGACTGCCATTATGATAGGAACTGCAGACAAATATTACAATGATCCAATGGAACTGCCTCATAGGAACTTAATAATTAGGACAGCTCCCCCTGCTTATAAACAACTAATTTTGAATTTATTACTTGGAGAAGTAGGGAGCCGTCTTACAACAGTGATAAATAAGATTTTACAGTTACATGACTTAGGTGACTGGGGAAGGGATAGATCTCCTCGAGAGAGAAGGGTGAATAACCAGCAAACTTGGCGCCAAAGGAGAGTAACAAGGAAAGAAATGTTTACTGCTTTATTGAGAGCAGGGGTAGGTTTTGAAATGATAGATGGAATTCCAACCAATGAATTATATAGAATGTACAGAGATAAAGGCCTTGATAACAGGAGAGATAGGGAAATCAGAACTGCTCCTGCAAATGCTACAGATGTTGAACCTTCATACCCAAGTGAATCACATGAAAGGGAATACTAGGGAACAGGCCAGGCCCCAGCCCAAATTAAGGAAATACGTAAGCTGGATTGCAGACCTCACATTAACTTGACCATATATTGGAAAAAATGGGTCAAGTACAGTAACTAGGGCATTAATAGATACTGGGGCCGAGGCCACCCTTATCTATGGGAATCCAGACAAATTCAGCCATGGAACTCCTATTACCATCACAGGACTAGGAGGGACTGAAATATCAGCCAGACAAGTTAAATTAATGATGAAAATTGGACAGTTGCCCAAGAAAGAATATAGTGTGGTTATTGTGCCTATTCCTGAATACATCATTGGAATAGACATTTTGAAGGGTATGACCTTAAATTTACCTGAAGGGAAATACCAATTTGCTGTGAGGAAAATAGGCATTAATGCAGTCTTAGTGGGGAAAATCAAGATGGATCCAATCACTTTGCCCGAACCTTCTGAAGTAATTACTTTGAGGCAATATCGTGTGCCAGGTGGGCAAGATGAAATTGCCAACACTATAAGAGAATGTGTTGAGGCAGGAGTGTTAGTCCCTACAACTACTCAATGGAACAACCCTGTCTGGCCAGTCCGAAAGTCAGATGGAACATGGAGGATGACAGTAGATTATAGACAGCTGAACAAAGTGACTCCTCCCTTGTATGCTGCTGTTCCAGACACGGTTACTTTAATAGAGAGAATACAAAACATGAAGGGACTTGGTATGCAGTTATTGATTTGGCCAATGCCTTCTTTACGATCCCAATAGACCCCAAGCAATGGAACCAGTTTGCTTTTACTTGGCAAGGCCGACAGTATACATTTACACGCCTGCCACAAGGATATATTCATAGCCCAACTATTTGCCACAGGATTGTAGCTGAGCATTTGGATGAATTAAAGCTACCTGGTGTACAGCTTACACATTACATAGATGACATCATGATACAGGGAAAGAATATAAAGGAGGTGGAGGAGAGTTTAGTATTATTAATTGACCATATGAAAAGCAAAGGATGGGAAATCAACCCCGCAAAGGTTCAAGGGCCAGCTCAAACTGTAAAATTCTTGGGGATACAGTGGAATAGAGGACTGCGAGAAATTCTCCCACAAGCTCGACAAAAAATCCAGGATTTTCCCACCCCTACCAATAAGAAAGAGGCCCAAAAGTTCATAGGGCTGTTTGGTTATTGGAGACACCACATCCCACATTTGGGACAGATTTTAAAACCCTTGTATAAAGTCACCAGAAAGAAATATGAATTTGACTGGGGACTTGAACAAAGTAGAGCTTTTGAGGAAGCAAAGGCTGCTATTCAATTAGCTCTAGACTTATGGCCTATGCAAAATGGGCCAGTGGAGTTACAAGTGACTGTACAAGATGACTATGCAAATTGGAGTCTGTGGCAAAAACAACAAAGCCGAAGTGTACCTTTAGGCTTTTGGTCAAGGAAACTGCCCTCATCTGGAGTGCAATATACACCTTTTGAGAAGCAGCTGTTAGCTGCATATTGGGCTTTAGTAGAAACTGAGCAACTAACTCTGGGTCATGAAGTGGTATTAAGGCCTGGAATTCCAATTATGACTTGGGTAATGAGTACCCCAGCTTCTCACAGAATTGGACATGCACAAGAGGCAAGCATAATCAAATGGAAGTGGTATATTCAGAATAGGTCCAGAGCAGGCAAAAATGGAGTTTCTGCTCTACATGAATCTGTGGCGAACATTGATACTGAGAGCAATGAAAAGCCCCTTGAATCTAAGCAACAGATGGTACCATCCTTAGTGAAATGGAATAATGGATATGACGGACTAAATGAAGAACAGAAGAAACATGCTTGGTTTACTGATGGGACAGCAAAATATTTAGAACAGAAGAGACATTGGAAAGCAGTAGCCTATGACCCCTGTACAAGGAGAACTCTGGAAAGTTCTGGGATAGGTGGAAGTAGCCAATATGCTGAACTGATGGCAGTGCATCAGGCCATCAGAGCAGAGAAAGGAGGACAGTGTCATATATTTACTGACTCGTGGGCGGTAGCTAATGGATTAGCTACGTGGATGCCTATATGGAGGAATCAGAATTGGGAGATTCATGGCAAACAAGTTTGGGGTAAAGAGTTATGGGAAAATATATGGGACATGTCTTTGGTTACAGATCTGTCAGTTTTTCATGTTGATGCTCATGCAACCCTGACCACACCAGAACGTGAGTACAATGCACATGCGGATCGACTAGCAAAGATTGCTACTGAATGTATTGTCCCTACTCCGACTCCAACTGATGACCCAGCCTTAGCAAGATGGGTCCACCAGACTGCTGGCCATTTAGGGGTCCAGGCCACCCATCGATGGGCACAGGATCGAGGTATCAGTATTTCTCATGCGTTGTTAAAACAAATAACAGAGGAGTGTTGTATATGCCAATTAGAAAAAGAACGAACTCTTCCTAGGATAGTTACTGGAGAAATAGCAAGGGGAAAAGTTCCAGCCCAAATTTGGCAGATAGATTATATTGGCCCACTACCCCAGGATAAAGGATGTAAATATGTATGTACGTGTGTTGACACCTATTCAGGTGTACTAGTGGCTTGTCCTTATAAAGACGCAACTCAGAAAAACACCTGTAAAACTTTAGATATTGTAAGTTTATATTATGGAACCCCAATGCAGATTCAAAGTGACAATGGGTCACATTTCAAGGGCAAAGAAGTGAAAAGATATTGTGTGTTGAATAATATAGAATGGATATATCATATTCCATATTACCCACAAGCATCTGGGCTAATTGAAAGAATGAATGGATTGTTGAAAGAACAGCTGAGAAAATTAAGCTCAAATAATTCATATCGACATTGGAAGGATAATTTGTCTATTGCCTTACGTAATTTGAATAATAGGCCCTTAGGGGGGAGTACACCTCTAGCCAGAATGATGACCCCAAATCTGCAGATCAGAGAACAGCAAACATGTGAGATCCAAAACATTGAATTTTGGACTGTGAGGGAAGATGTCCCACTACCAAGTCCAGGAACACCTGGTTCAGCAGGATATGATTTACATTGTATAGAGAATTTTAGGTTAAATAGGAAAGAGATAAGAAAAACCCCTACTGGAGTATGTATGAGAATCCCCAAGAATCATCTTGGACGGATATTACCTAAACCAGGATTAGCGGCTCAAGGAATACATGTATTGGCTGGAGTGATAGATTCTAATTATCAAAAAGAAATTGTTGTGACACTCCAGAATATGGGTAAAAAACCTGTACAATTTTGTAGAAATGATAGGATGGTTCAAGTCATTATTATCCCCTGTGAAAAAATACCCTTTGTGAAAACTGACCCTCCTCCCAAAATAACTACTAGAGGGGCAAAAGGGTCTTGCTCCATTGATAGAATAAAGTCAGGAGCTAAGGTATGGGTAAAACGGAAGCCAGATGATATTCCAAAGGCTGCAGAAGTTATAGCCCATGGGAAGGACAACACTGTAACAGTTGTCTATTCAGGGGAAAATAATTACCAAATCGTACCCCTGAACCATATATTTTACCGTGAATAGGTTATAATAATAGATTCACAGACTCCACAGGTATGGCTGATGCTGGTAAATGCCATAAGCCACTCAGAGGAAAGGTAACTTTGTGTGATTAACGGATGAAAACTTGTACATTTGGGGAAAGGCTGGGAGGACAATCTTAGTCTCTATCTAGAGTGGGATCCTCTTGGCTTCCTCATTATGTTCCTTTTGAAAAGAAACATTTCCCACCTGAGTTTGGCTCTGATGTTGGATCTTTGCATAACTGAAATCTCAACCAAACTTGAGATGATTTTATTTGAAGAATTATAGTCCATACTTGTCTATTCTTTTTGTCCTTTGTTTTGGCTAACCTTGTTGCTAGTTTTGTTTCCTTCAGGCTTAAGCACCCTGCACTTTCCGGTGACTGCCTAAGCATGTAGCATTCTTGGAATTCCTGCCAGCTCGTTAAAGAAATGACCTCTGGAATGGGACTTTTTGGGGGCAGGGCCATCTCTACATCCAATTTCAGCATGAAGAAGCTATGGAAAATGAGACCTTCACCCCTCACCCCAAGATTTTGAGCCCCAATCGTTCAAGGGGGGTGGAAATGATGATAGTGTTCTGTTTACTTATTTTGTGTTATCCTTGCTGTGTTGTTTTATTGTTATGATATTATTGATCCTATGTAATGGATACAAGGATTTAGGGGTGGACATTTGAATTATTAATAATTATTTTGGGGATGATTGATTGAAGAGATTATCTTGCTGGGACCTAGGGGTGGATCACATTTGAATCGTAAACCAATATTTAGGAATGTCACCAAATGATATGTTTTGCTTTATAATGAATGATATGTTTTAGTTTCCTTTGTAATTGGATCACAATGTATGTTCTAGGATACATGGCTGATTAGATTATGTATCCTATAACAAGGGGTGGACTGTAGCCAGAATGGCCTTTGTTTTCTTTGAATGACTCAGCTTACCTCATTGAGCCTCTGGACACTGTGGCTTGCTCTTCCGGGGCAGGAAGCCCAAAGAGCATTCCAGGAAGCAGACAACTTCCTGTGTGATGAGTCATGGGGCTGGCTGAGGGGAGGTGTTAACGGCTACACTAGGGGGAGGGGCCAAGTCAAGAACCAATCGGCCCTGGTCGTTCAGGCGGTGCTTGATGATGTCAAAAACTCTATAAGAGGGGAGAGGACAGCTTGAAGATCCCTCTTTTCCTTTTCTGGTTGGAGCCAGCGACAGTTACAGCGACAGTTACAGCGACAGTTACAGTTGCAGTCACAGCCACAGCCACAGACACAGCAGAAGCAGGAGCTGCCAGTAGCAGAGCTGACCTACGGGAGGAAGCTGAACAAAGACTTCAGTCCAGTGGGTAATCTTATTTCTTTTAGATATCTTCCCTTCATCTTCAACTCACCCTGTGTCAGCTCTCTCTCTCTCTTTATATATATATATATATATACACACATGCATATATACATATATACACATTCACTTATATATATGTATGTATATATATACACACACACACATATATATATACATATATATGTGTATATATATATATACATATATATGTGTATATATATATATATGTGTATATATATATATGTGTATATATATATATATATATATATATATATATATATATATATATATATATATATATGCATATTCCCTTCAGCTACCCTAATACTGAGGTCTCATGAATCATACATGTCATCTTTCCATGTAGGAATGTAAAGAAAACAGTTCAACTTTAGTAAGTCCCTTGCAATTTCTTTTTCTTGTTCTTTTCTTGATTACCTTTTCATGCTTCTCTTGATTCTGGTTTTTGAAAGTCAAATTTTCTATTCAGCTCTGGTCTTTTCACTGAGAAAGCTTGAAAGTCCTCTATTTTATTGAAAATCCATATTTTGCCTTGGAGCATGATACTCAGTTTTGCTGGGTAGGTGATTCTAGGTTTTAATCCTAGCTCCATTGACCTCCGGAATATCATATTCCAAGCCCTTCGATCTCTTAATGTAGAAGCTGCCAGATCTTGGATTATTCTGATTATGTTTCCACAATACTCAAATTGTTTTTTTCTGGCTGCTTGCAATATTTTCTCCTTGATCTGGGAGCTCTGGAATTTGGTGACAATATTCCTAGGAGATTTCTTTTTGCAATCTATTTGAGGAGGTGATTGATGGATTCTTTCAATTTTTATTTTGCCCTGTGGCTCTAGAATATCAGGGCAGTTCTCCTTGATAATTTCTTGAAAGATGATATCTAGGCTCTTCTTTTGATCATGGCTTTCAGGCAGACCAATAATTTTTAAATTATCTCTCCTGGATCTATTTTCCAGGTCAGTGGTTCTTCCAATGAGATATTTCACATTATCTTTCATTTTTTCATTCCTTTGGTTCTGTTTTATAATTTCTTGATTTCTCATAAAGTCACTAGCTTCCACTTTCTCCACTCTCATTTTTAAGGTAGTATTTTCTTCAGTGGTCTTTTGGACCTCCTTTTCCATTTGGCTAATTCTACCTTTCAAGGCATTCTTCTCCTCATTGGCTTTTTGTAGCTCTTTTGCCATTTGACTTAGTTTATTTTTTAAGGTGTTGTTTTCTTCAGTGTATTTTTCAGTATTTTTTTGGGTCTCCTTTAGCAAGTCCTTGAGTTGTTTTTCATGGTTTTCTTGCATCCTTCTCATTTCTCTTCCCAATTTTTCCTCTACTTCTCTAACTTGCTTTTCCAAATCCTTTTTGAGCTGGTCTGGGACCAGTTCATGTTTTTCTTGAAGGCTTTTTGGTGTAGGCTCTTGAACTTTGTTGACTTCTTTAGGCTGAATGTTTTGGTGTTCTTTGTCACCAAAGAAAAATCCAAAGTCTGAGACTGAATCTGGGTGAGTTTTCGCTGCCTGGCCATATTCCCAACCAACTAACTTGACCCTTGAGTTTTTCAGCGGGGTATGACTGCTTGTACACTAAAGAGTTCTATGTTCCACGTTTGGGGGGGGGGAGGTGCCAGCTCTGCCACTCCAGCACTCCTCCTTCCCCAAGAAACCCCAACCCAGACTGGGCTTAGATCTTCAGCAGGCTGTGCACTCCTGCTCTGATCCGCCACTTTATTCCTCCCACCAGGTGGGCCTGGGGCCAGAAGCAACAGCAGCTGTAGCTCTCTCACCTCTGCTGCCCCGGGGGTGGTGGCTGAACCTGGAACTTCTTCCACTCCGGCAGCTTTTCCCACTAACCTTCTCCGCTGTCTTAGTTGTTTGTGGGTTGAGAAGTCTGGTAACTGCCGCAGCTCACTGATTCAGGGCACTAGAGCCCGCTCCGCCAGGCTACTGGTCTGGTTGGTCCACACCTGCATGCTGGCCTCTGCTCCCCTCCGCTTCCAGCTCCCAGCTCCCAGCTCCTTGTGGGATAGACCTCACCCAGAGACCATCCAGGCTGTCCTGGGCTGGAGCCCTGCTTCTGTCTGCTGTTTTGTGGGTTCTGCAGTTCTATAATTAGTTCAGAGCCATTTTTTATAGGTTTTTGGAAGGACTCGACAGGGAGCTTATGCTAGTCCCTGCTTTCCAGCTGCCATATTGGCTCCTCCCCCCCCACTTCATTTTTTAAGTTACATTGACCTGACACCCTAAACTCTAAAAGGATCAATGAGAGAAAAGATCCAAATGCACCAAAAAAATAATTTGCCATAGCATATATTTTTGATCATTCCAAAGACCAGGAAACAAAGTGGGTTTCCATTAGTGAGGGATCTGAGATTTATAGTTGAAAGGCTCATTCAAGGTTATTTTTAGCACAGGTCCCTCATTGAGATTTCTTCATACTGCTACTTCCTCTGGAGTATGATTGTGCCATAATTGTCTCTGATGAAAAGAGATGTGGAAGTTCACCTTTACAAGTATTTTTTTCCACCTAACTACTCTTTTACACATTCTACACTCCAGTCAAACTGGCTTATTTGCCATGGACCCAGATTAATAATGCATTTCTCCTGGATATATAGATTTATACAACACCTTCCCTTAAATCTCAGCATTCAAATATACTCATAACCATCTTTTAGGAGCCTTTGTTTCCTCCATGGTACAACTCATTTGTCAACTCTTATATGCAGTCCTTCCTGACACCCTGGGGCCCTTTATTCTTATTATTGTATGCCTTTCATTTCAGGAAAGCCCACCCAGCCATGTTTCATTTCTTTTGTCTTTTTTTTTATCACCAGAGCTTAGAATAGTACCTGGAACATAACAATCAATCAAGAAGTACAATTAGTTCTGCTATAACATGATGTGTGCATTCCTAAAAATCACCTTGGTATAAAAAAATTTACAATAAAAATGATAGGGCTTATGGGAAAGAGGTGTTAGGAACTCAGCACTCCAAAACTTCATCAATGATGAATTTAAAAATATAGGAACAACAGTAGCTAGGTGGTGCAGTGAGTAGATGACTGGCCCTGGAGTCAGAAGGACCTGAGTTCAAATCCAGTCTCAGACACTCAACACACTTACTAGTTGTGTGAACTTAGGCAAATCACTTAACCCCAATTGCCCTGCCTTCTCCCCTCCAAAAAAAATAGGAACATAATAAAAAGGGTAACTCATTATCATACACATTAATTGGTTAAGAAATACTGGAATACTGGAACAAAATACCTTCCCCCCTCCAAAAAATAGGAACATAATAAAAAGGGTAGCACATTATCATACACATTAATTAGTTAAGAAATACTGGAATACTAGAACAAAATAGAGGCTGCATAACTTCATGGTGCATATACAATGTTGTAGGATAACACATTTGGTGAGCTGTGGCAACTAGCAGATGTTTGATGTGTATGTTTTGTGTATTCCTCTGCTTGGTTGAGTTGGTTGCATCCTTTTTTGCCTTTTTATTCTTTTTTGGAGACAAAATCACTCAAAAGTAAATTTATTTTCAATATGCTCAAATTTTTCCTGAATATATCAATCATGTTTGACCAAATTCCTGATTTCTAAACAAGAGGTATAGCAGAACTGACTATTTCTTAGGTGGCTACTATACGCAAGCATTGAACTGGGCTCTGAGAATAAAAATACAGAAAACAAAAGCAGTCTCCACCCCCAAAAGCTTAAATTTTCTTAGAGGAGATACATTCTTATAAGTAGTGCCAAATAAATGCAAAAGCATTATAAGATAACTAAAAGGGGAGGGCACTGGAAGCTTATGGAATCAAGAAAGCTGTTGTGTACAAGGTAACACATAACAAATGCTTAGAGAACTGAACAGATATAAAGTATGGTAAGATTCCTGTAACCACTACCAGGGGGTGATGAGGATAGGCTTTCAAATGATCCCTTTGTATAAGATATCTTGGGCTACATCAGAACTATTGTATCACCAAAGATTCACTCTTCTGATGAATTGACAATCTACCTTGATGTGTTTACCAAACATATTTGTAATGCACAAGATCATTGGGCAGGCAAGAAAATGTGGATGTACTATAACCAAATGAAAAATCTATATTGCTTCTACTGTGTTCAGCAATTCAACAGCCACTTTTTAAGTTTGTTTTTAATAAACTGTGCCCACACTGGAGTAGAAAGAGAAGATTGCTCTGAGTCCTATTTGGAAAATTGCTTTCATTCCTACTGGTTCTTCATTTTATGAGGAAAGCTTAAAAGAGTCTTTTATTTTACCCTTTGTTTAACACAGCATCATGGTACTCCAATAGAGGTTCATGGTTTTTTTTTTCTCTTTGTAAAAGACTGTTTGTTTGTACATATACATATGTATTGTAGTCCATGGTTCTGCAGCAACCTAAAATAAACTCATAAATATACTATACAGCCATTGAAATAAATGCCTTTCCTATAAAGTTGCATAAATAATAAATAATATATTTTCAACTAAAGAGTAAATAGAATTTAATGGAAGAACTTGAAGTTCTTGGACTTGAAATAAAAACAAACAAACAAGCAATGAACAAAATTCTGCTCAAATCTTTCCCCTGACACCAAGTTACATCACTAAGGTCAAATTATTAAACCATCCTCAGCTTCATTTTCTTCATCTGAAATATGGGCATGATAATGTCTTCTATACCTGCCTCACATGGCTGATGTCAGATTCAAATCAGTTAAAGATTTAAAGTAATTTGTAAACTTTAAAAGCCATACATTATCAATTATTGCTATTAATTCTGAAACTGTATTCTTGATTTTTCATCACAATCTTTGTTTCTGATGCCAAATAGTGGCAGTGCCCAAAGGAGTTGGCCAGCTACCACATTCATGTAAATTCACCTTGAGAATAACTTTGAATTAGCATGGGACTTTGTAATGTTACACAGCATGTGCTATATGTATACCATGCCTATATATATGTATGTATTTAATTTATTAATTTAAAAACACATTCAATTTGAGCAGTTGGCAACTTTTAAAACTAGTTTAAAAAATAATGCATACCCATGCCTTGATTTCACCCCTGCTTCTAAACAACACTTTTTCATTTAAATCACTTATCAAAGAATTTCCATCATGTTTATTTCAGTAATAAACTTGTAGACACTTATTTTAACTGCTTAAAGATATCACTATAATTCTGTCAGAAGCCCCTTCCTTACCTTTGAAGGGCAAGGATACACTTCAGGAAATTATATATGTGCAGTTTATTTTCCCTACTAAGGTGGGACTTAGAAACCTTAGGATCTGACACTATTCCAAAGGTCTCCTAATCAGGCACAGAAAGCATTGTTTAGCATTTTAAGTTTTACACTAAAGGAAACAGAAAAAGGTCATATCTGAGTCTATAGAGAGACAAGCTACCCTCCCAATTTACAGTAGTTCTCTCTTTTTCCTATGGACCTGTGCAGTTTCCAGAAATTAGAGTACCACTGTGGAAGAGGATGAAGCAAAGGAGAAAGCCAGGGAGCTTTTCTATATCATTCCTCTGTATCTCAATGATCTTTATCAGGAGGTCTCTTTCTTTAAGTGCTCAGTTGTTTAGCTTCTTTCATACATTCCTGGCATGAGTTGAGTTTCCTCAACTCTACTACTCCCCATTGTACTGCTCTCTTCTGACTGATGGCACTTATTATCTACTCTCTATGTAACTCACTGACTCCTGAGTTAGTGGGCTATGAAAAGATTATATCCATGCCTCAGCTAACACTATGTTATTTCCCAGCTCTAGGGAATTGAGTGCCTCTAGCCTTTTAAAATATTTTACATCTGGTTCAAATAACCTCTCAGTCCATAAAACAGATATCTTCAGGGGACTGTGGGAATACTTCTTTTAGTAAAATGCTAAAAGGAAGATCTTTTTATTACTTGAGTTTGGCTCCTGGTGAATTCATATCTGTTTACCCTTTCCAACACACCTCCAACAAGTCATAGATGATATGTCTTACATCAGCTCTTTTATATATAAGTCTCATAGGTTTCAGAAGGGTGCTACAACTTTTTTTAACTGATCTTCCTCTTGGGTATTTGCATTGGTTTATAAAAATTTCCATTGGCCTTCTTCTCCAAGATCTTCAGAAAATCAGGGAGAAAAAAAATCAGACTCTCACTATTGCTCTTGCCACATAGATATCTATAATATAAAGGAAAAGGGACAGCTATTTTGGCTGACTTCACAACAAATTTAGAGGAGCAAGGAGAAAACAATACTTCTTGGGTCTATATAGGGGAAGAGTTCATAACCAAATAAGAGTTAAAGAAAATTATTTAAAAAATAAAAAATAAATTCAATATATATATATATACATATTATATATATATATATATATATATATATATATATATATATATATATATATAATACATATATATCTTAAAAAGGTTTTTTTTCCACAAACAAAACCAATGCAGGGAAAATTATAAGGGGAACATGTAATTTGGGATTTTTTTTCAAGCAACTTTGTGTGATAAAGGTTTTATAATGCAATATATCTAAAGAAATGATTGAAATTTATAAGACTACAAATCATTCTCCAATAAATAAATGATCAAAAGATATGGACATGAACAATTCAAGCTAAGAATAAACATGCACAAATATTAAAATTAGAAAAATTCAAATTTTACATTTATGCCTCAATAACAACTTACACATATCAGATTGACAAGAATCACTAGAAATGAGAAATAAGTAATGTTGGGGAGACCATGAGGCAAAAGGTAGACTAACATACTGCTAGTGGAGTGGTGAATTTATATACTCATTCTAGATAGGAATTTATAACTAAGCCTCAAAAGTCATTAACTTTATCTTCTTTGATCAAACAATATGTCCACTAAGCCTGTAACCCAAAAGAGGTAAAAGAAAGAAAAGAGAGACAATTTGTAGAAAAGTATTTATAGTAGCTCCTTATGTAATTACAAAAATGAGATGATAATGGAGTGATCATAAATTAGGGAATGGATAAACTAAATGTGGTATATGAATGTAATAGAATACTACTTTACCATAGAAATAATGAAGGGATGGCTTCAGGGCATACTTGAAAGATGCGTATGAATGAATGCAAACTGAAGTGTGTAGAACTAGGGAAACAATTCATACAATAATCAATTCATTGAAAGGTAAAACAATTTTAAAAGACTTAAGAACCTCAATCAGTGAAATGACTCATCTGTTTTACTCACACACTGATAGATAATTGAATCAAGATGCAGAATGAGACATAAAATTTTAGACAATAATACTGTGGGAATTTGTTTTGTCCAAATATGAATATTTGCTTAATATTCTTTGTTTCTTCTAAATTACAGGTGTGGTGAACTGAGAGAAAAATGTTTTTTCTAAGTAAAAAATTAAATTAAAAATAGAGAGAAGAGAGGAAAGGACAGAAAAAAAGCACAGAAAAACAGCAGGAGAACTTTGAAAGCTACAGATTGAATTCATATGCATACATACACACATCCATAGCTACTTACATATTGATACATACACATCTATCTATCTGTCTATCATTTATGTATTTAACAGCCATTTGGTGGGAAGGTAGGCATTGAAGAAGATAAAGCATTATCCACTCTTTTGTCAATCATTTCTCAGTCACTAATTCCTGACACACGTAAAGCTAAAGACCCCAAACCTAAAAGCTCAACTCACCTATGTTCATTACAGTTAAGGTACACTGTGACACTTATTCATGGTTTTTCATCAAGATGACATTTAATATTGACATGGTGAAATACGAATGTGGATGATAGTGTCTACCTCAAAAAATTACATCCTAATGGGGGTCAGAGTTAAACAAGTCAATAACTTCAACAAAAGACAAAATGTGATTGCATAAAAGAGGGAGAAACAAAGTGCTATGTATGTTCACTGGAGAGAGAGACAAGGAAGAAAGACAGAGACAGAGAGAAGAGAGTAAAGAAATGAGATGTCATGCAATAAAAATATATATATTAAAATTTAATTCTCTAGGCAAAAATTCACCCATTATTTTCATATTTTCTGTATAAAGAAACCCCTTGTTGCTGTATGTAAATTTTTAAGAAAATACTCAGTGTTTTTAGAGACACAATGGTATAGAGAGCGGAGGACTGATCTTAGAGTCAGGAAGACCTAGGTTCAATTTCCTCCTTTAAGACATATTAACTACATGAACCTAGTTGTCATTTAACCTCTCAGTGCACTCAGGCTAACTGTTTAATGCTATGCATTATAGGCCAGGTATCCACTGGCTTTGGTAGAAGATGATTTCCCCACTGGAAGTTCCCCATACATATAAAATTGTAGGTCAGGACAAAGAAAAATGCTCACCTTTTATAAAGGTCTTGCCATAATATTTGGGCATTATCACAAATGAAATCATTAGTGTTGGTCTTAATATAATGTGTCTTACCTCTGATTTCAAGGAGCTCCAACAGTCATAATGAAAGATATTTCCACTGCCTTGAAGTAATCAGAAGGCAGTGTCCTTTAACAAAAATAATACCTTGTAGAATGATTTAACCCCCATTCACAGCAAGAAATTAAAAATCCTGAATTGAGTAAGTTGAATCTGAGCTCATTTTATAGAGTTAAAAGCTGCGAGAACTTATTGCATAATTTCGTGGCATAACTGCTTATTGAATAGTTTATGGAAAGTGTACTCAGCATGATTCCCAATGATAATAAAAAGAGGAATATTCATAAATTCCATATACCTCAAACAAATACCACATCCTGTTTACAAATTGAAGGACAAGTAAAATTCCAGGAGGATTTGTATAATTTCAAGAGCAGTCAAAACCCAAAATCTTTCTAAATTAACTTGATATAGTACCATAGAAAAATATTAGCAGCTCACAATATGGGATAGCTTCCTTTATCCAAGCAAAATAACACACACACACACACACACACACACACACACACGCATACTGGACAGTATATGAAATTGACAGGACATAGAGAAAAGCAATATGGATGCAGGTCAGGATGTAGTAGAAAACATGGAATACCATATTCCCTATCTTTATCTAGAGTCATAGTTGGAAATGAACCTCAGAAACCATCTAATCACCTGCACAAGGATCCCTTTTCTCGTTCTTACAAAAGGTGATTATCCAGTCTCTGCTTCAAGACCCCCAGCAATGGGAGAACTAACTATTCTCTGATAACCTAGGTTGGTGGGAAAGACAGAGCTGTGATTAGGGTCATTAACAAGGTAAGCCCTCCTCCTTCATGACTCTAAAGAAGGGAGATTTTGTCCAGGTCCAAAACTTTGAAGTTTAAATCAAAGTCCAATTTAGATAAGGAAACAAGTTTTTTTTTCTGTTTGTTTTATATTTTTTAAAACATGCTAAATCTAGGTTTTCTGAGGCAAAAGAAGGAAAGGTGACATGGAAGTTGGTTTACATCCAGGCTTGTCAAGGTGTAAAATTTCTGGAATTATTGGCACTTTTTTACATGTGTACTTCTGAAATACTCTTTAAAATCTTGATCTTTTTCTTTCTTGGTCAACATTCTTCACTCTTTTTCCCTGTAACCTGCATACTTGTGAGTGTTGATAGAGTTGCTAAAGTCAATGGATAAATATTAATTCAATATTAATTCAATATTAATTATTAATTAATATTAATTAATTTTGTATTAATAATATTATTTATTAAGCACCTTCTATCTGTGCTAAGTAGTAAGGATACAGAGTCTCTCAAGGAGCTCACAGTTGAATGGAGGAGATAATATACAATTATCTACAAGATAAGGTCTATACAAAATAAATCAGTGATAACAGAAGAAAGACACTAGAATTAAGGGTGATCAGGAAAGCTTCCTGTAGAAAGTGGATTTTAGCTGGGACCTGAAGGAAGCCAGTGTCCCTCAATTGAAGACTACATTGAGGAATTTAATGTATATGAGGACTGGAAGCACACTGGAGGTAGTGACTATGGTTATGGATAACAATGAATGCCAAACAGAAAAGTATATATTTGATATAGATGGCGAAAGACAGTACAAAACTGTGGGAAGAGAGGAATATTTCTTTATGCAGTTACTTCCCTTTTTTAAGATTACTAACTTTTAGGAAGTGGACATTTATAAGAAAATGAAATCTGAATCACTGAAAAAAATCTTGGCATTAAATACAACTGATATCCAAGATAGGAAATTGGCACATATACAAAACAAATATTTATTTATACACATAAATACACACAGATACATGCATGTGTGTGTATATATACACACATATATGGGGTATATATATAGACACATGTATATCTAGCCAAAAACATGTGAATAAACAATTTCAGATGGAGATTTGCACATTCTCAGTGACTAAATAAAAGATGTTCAAAATCCTTAATAAAGAAGAGAAATATACAATTAAGCAATTAAAAAATTTTACCTTTCAATCACAGAATTTATGAAGATGAAAAAGGAAAGGAATAGTTAATGTTGAAAGGATTTTTGGCATACATACATGCCAATACTGTTTGTAGTGTTGTGAATTGACTCAACCATTTTGGAAAATGATTTAATGTAGAATAAAAATGATTAGGTGTTCTGAAACTTTGACTTAGGAACCCCACTCCTGAGCATATACCCCAAGGAGATCAAATGCTGGAAGAAAGGTCTCTTGTTTACTAAAATATTCTTAGCAGTGTTTTTGAGGTAGTGAAGGGACAAAAAAAACTGAAAACAAAGTGAGTGTATGGTGGCTGAACAGACTTTGATATATGATAAAACATCCTTTACTGCTAGTTCTACCCTCTAGGGCCAAGAAAATAAGAGTAATCCCTCTTCCACTTGGCAGTCCAAGTTCTTGAAGCCTGATATCTTGTCTCTGTTTCCATTTGTACCTCTCCAGGCTAAACATTCATAGTTCCATCTCTTCAACTGACCCTTCTCTCCAATAGGTTTACCCCAGCCATTCACTGTTCTTGATATCTTCCTGTAAAAGTGTTTCATCCTAGGAATATCCTTTATAAAATATAATTCCAAAAAATTAACCCCAAATTCAAGTTTTATCTAACTAGCACAGATGATAGCCAAACTGTAACTTCTCTTATTCTGGACATTATGATTCTATTAATACAACAGAAAATTATGAGACATAAAAGATTGGGACATATGTTCATCCAAAGCCTTTGCCAGCATTGTGGAGTATGTCTTGCATCTACTGTAATTAAAAGATAGATCACTGTCCTTGGGAAGTTCATCCAAATGCCCCAATACACAGAATGCTTGGCATCATCTGAGAAAATGAAGAGCTTGTTCATGGAAACAAATATTGTTAAACTATGTGGTTAGATGGGCAACTCATTTAGGTACCTACTTCTTATGTGGGTAGGATAAAATTAAACTGGAGAACAATTCAGGCTGAATATTTGGACCATTCACTGAAAAGTATTTCTATAATTCCCAACTACTGGATTCCACCAGAGCCAATATAATTAAAACCAATACTCTGTGATGCTACATGGATATGAATTATGGGGCACTATGATTTGTAGGGTCCAATTTACAAGTAAACTAAAGTAGATGGAGTACACCACTTGGAGCCTAGGAAGACGTAAATAAAATTTTGCTTCAGACACTTATTAGTTATAAGTCGTTACAATGGGAAAATTCCCAGAAAATGCTAGGGAATCACTTTCCTCACCTGTGAAATTGGAATAATAATAGTACCTTAAGGATTGTTGAAAAATAATTAAGCTGATTTTATATATATATATATATAGCATTTTCTAAACCTTAAAATAATGTATAATGTATATACAAATATGTGTATATATTAGCTATTTATATTATCATTAACATGATGACTAATTATTTTTATTAACTGTAGTATTTTACTAAAAGTAGGTGGCATAACATACTACATCAATGACACATAACACCATAAAATAATAGAGAAGTCATGAAGTGAGGATAAAAGGGGAAAAATATAGTGTGCTTCATTGGTACCCCCTACATAATAAAAGAATTGTATCTGCATTGGGTGAATTCTCTACTAAAGTATGTTAAATTTTGAAGATGGCAACAACCCAAATAAACTTTCCCAATATTCATCTCCAAACAACTTTAAAATAGTGGGTCAGATCAAATTATAAAACTATATAGGCAAAAAAAGGTAGAGGTGAGACATTTTTTTTCCAGCATAGACCACATTATAGACTCGTGTAAGAGTTAACAAACCTCTCCCTGGATAAGACAACCTTTGAAGCAGCGAAAACTTGTAGGCCTCCAGAACTAGCTCTAAAAACAGCAGCTTGGGATAATGCCTCCCTACCCCCAGGTGAGTAGAGCTCAACTTTAACAAAAAGTTTAAGCTTGAAAACGAGCAAACAACAACATCAATAACAACAAAGATCCTGGCAATAAAAATACTACTATAGGGGCAGCAAAGATCAAAATACAAACTCAGAAGAAGAAAATGATTTTAAAAGAGCTATTTGCAAAGTTTCCAAGTAAAATGCAAATGAGAAAGAAGCCCAACAAGTATTCCTGGAAGAGCCAAAGAAAGATATGAGTCATAGAGGAAAAAATGGGAGTGATGAAAGAATCTTATTTAAAAAAGATAATTAACAGTTTGGTAAATAGAGGAATAAAAAATATTGAATTAAATATCAGCCTAAAATGGAATTGGCCAAATGACTTTAAAAAAGCACAAAAATTCAACTGAAATAAAGAAGTATTTAAAAAGTAGAATAATCCAAATGGGAAAAAAAGTACAAATGCTCACTAAAGAAAATAATTATTTAAAAATTAAAATTGGGCAAATGGAAACTAATGATTCCATGAGACATCAAGAAACAAAGTCAATATAAGGAAAAAATAGAATATGGAAATATTTCATTAGAAAAAAACTGACCTGGAATATAAATTAAGGAGAGATAATTTAATAATTATTGGACTATTTGAAAGTCATGATTAAAAAAAGAGCATGGATATCATGTTTCAAGAAGTTATTAAGGAAAACTTCTCTGATACATTATGAGCAGAAGAAATCAAAAGTATCTACAGATAACCTCTTGAAAGAGATCCCAAAATGAAAACTTTGAGGAATATGATAGCCAAATTCCAAAACTCCCAGTTGAAGGAGAAATGTTACCAATAGTCCGAGAGGAAATATTTAAATTTCGTGGAGCCTGCTGAGATCATGAAATATTTAGCAACCTCTATGTTAAAGGAGTGGAAGGCTTGGAATACGATATTCTGAAAGGCAAAGGAGCTACACTTACAAACAAGAATAACTTACCCATCAAAACTGAGTCTAGTACCAGATCTGAAGCTATATTATAAAGCAGTAATCATCAACACCCTCTAATACTCAAGAAACAATAGAGTTATATATGAATGGAATAGATTTGGTAAATGAGACACAATAGCCAATAACCATAGTAATACAGTTTTTGATGAATCCAATGACCCTAACTTCTGGAATAAGAATTCACTATTTGACCCCCAAAACAAAAAAAAAAATAAATAAAACCAGCTGGGAAGTCTGGAACAGTATGCCAGAAATTATACAGTATAGACCAAAATCTTATACCATATACCAAGATAAGATCAAAATGGACAAATAATTTAGACACAAAGGGTGATATCATAAGCAAATTAGGGAAGGAAGGAATAGTTTAGATGTTATATCAATGGAGAAAGGAAATATTTAAAACCAAAGAAGAGAACATTATGTGTTGAAAAAACATTAGATTAAAAGGTTTTTTTACAAACAAAACAAAATCAAGAGTAGAAGGAAAGCAGAAAGTTAAGAAACATTTTTAATAGCCAGTGAGTACTACTACTAGTTCTGTATCCCATTTTGAAGAAAAATGGAATATGTGTGTGTGTGTGTGTGTGTGTGTGTGTGTGTGTGTGGCATGTGTATACTCTTACTGGTGGCAAATCAAAGGACTACCTATCAATTGGGCGTGACTGAACAAGTAGTGCTTTACAATTGTGATGGAATACTATTGTGCTATAAGAAATGACAAGGGCAATGAGTTTAGAAAAAAATCTTCAAAGACATATGAACTGATGCAAAGTGAAGTGAGTAGAATCAGGTGATCATTGCACACAATAACATCAATCCTGCAATGATGATTAACTGTAAAAGACTTAGCTCCTCTCATCAATATAATGATCTGAGAGAATTCTGTAGGATTCATAATAAGAAATGCCTTCCACCTCCAGAAAGAAAAGTGATAAAGTTCAAGTGCAAATTGAAGTATATTTTCTGGCTTTATTTTTCTTGCTTTTATTTTTTTTTTGCAATATGGCTTATATGAAAATATGTCTTGAATGATGCCACATGGTTGACTAATATCATATTGCTTGCCTTCTTAGTGACTATGAGACGGGATGTTTGGAGGTGATTTAGAACTCAATTGCTTTTTAAAAAGTAAGTAAATATTTTTAAAAGAACAGAAAATCACTGAGCTCACTGTTTTAGAGGATTTTCTAGGCATCACAAAACAAAGATATTGAGGCAGATATAGGAAATTGCATGGTAGAAAAAAGTAGACCACAACTCACTTATCTAAGTGATTTTAAGATATTGCATTCATGAACTTCAGAAAAGAGAAGTATTATTAACATTAAATAACCCTGTGTAACAGTAATGTAAATTTGAAGATCTTCCCATGCATTAATAGGCCTGTGTGATCTTCTTAAGTCACATGGAAGCCTAAGTTACATGAAGCCTGCGGTGGGAGGACCTTGCTGAAAGAGTGGAGCAGGAAGGGGGGAACTGGAAGGATGGAGCAGAAAATTGGTCATAGAAGTTAGAGCAGTAGGAGAGAGAGGACACAGGCAAGCAAACAGGTAGGATTGTGAGTGTTTGTTTGTGGGAAGGCCCGAGCAGGGAAAAGACTTTGGAATGGTGTTGTTCCCTGCAGTGATGATGTGTATTGACTTCTTTGTTGCTATGATGGATTTGGTTTCCTAGTGTGGTGATTTGGCGTTCTGATGTCTGAATATATGTTTTGGTTCTCTCTCCCATATAGTCTGTTGTATTTTGCAATTCAGAACTACACTAGCATATTCATAGTCACCATTGGCATTGTGAATATTGCGTTGGCAAAACACCCTGCCAGATATAGAGAGCCATCTCCTTTTCATTGACCATCTGTACCTAGAGAATGCATGTCCTCTAGTTGTCAAAGTTCAATGAGATGCCTGTTTCTGCCAACTGGTCCATCAGATTAAATATCAAGCTTGGGAGGTATCATATATGGATGGTGATGACATTCATGATCTTATTTTTTAATTCTTAATTTATTTATTTTTCTCTTTCTTTCTGCCATAGTTATTCTTACCATTGAATCCCTTCCATCTTGCGTTGAACTTTTCCTTGTAACAAAGAAAACAAGTGTTGAGCAAAACAAATGTAAGTGATGAGCATCTAGGACAATCTATGAAATATTCTGTGTCAATCAATATAAGGGAATTATGGTTCATGATCCCATCACATGATCTAAGACTGGTCATTAATGTTACAGAGAGTTCAAATCTCTTTCTGGGTTATATATTTTTACATTAATTTAGACATTATGTTCAGTCTTTCTCCTGCTTCTGATTACTTCACTATTTATCTGTTCCTGCAAATCATATTCTTTCTCCAAAGTACCTATATTAGTAACTTCTTGATGTGCAATAATGGCCTACTATATTACATAACTTGTTCAATCATTCCCAAACTGTTGGTTATCCACTTCATTTCTAGTTATCACCAAAGTATTGCTTTGGATGTCAGAAAGTGAGGCCTTTTGTCTGCTGTCTTTGATCTTAGTTAGAGAATATACCCTGACACAGTGTTAATGGGCATACTAAAGTGTATAAAGTTTAGTCACTTTTCCAATACATCTCTAAACTATGTCTCAAAATAGGATGAGGACAAATGTGAAGATATATATATATATATATATATATATATATATATATATATATATATATATATATATACTGGATGAAAAAGTTAATGTATGCCATGGATATAGGATTGAAGGGACATATTTAGGCAATTTATCAGGGAAAAACAATTCTGGTGGGTTTAATAGACAATAAGTTCCTGGTCGGATAGCTTTCTACTTCAAGAGAAGATACATGCAATTCAAATCTCTCTTTGGATCCTTGAAGTGAGAGAAAGACTTTTTAAGTATAAGCCAACATGTAGAAGAGCCACATTCTCATATCCCCAGATTACTACAATAGATATTTTGAGGAATTTTCTCTAGGATACATCAAGGACTGCTAATCTCTCTCTCTCTCCCTCTCCCTCTCCCTCTCCCTCTCCCTCTCCCTCTCCCTCTCCCTCTCCCCCCCCTCTCTCTCTCTCTCTCTCTCTCTCTCTCTCTCTCTCTCTCTCTCTCTCCCCTGTAGATAATCTCATTACCAATGGGAGAGTTTATTCCCCTTTCTGTATTACCTGGTATATACCCACTTGTGTATTCTTTCTCTGATTTCTGTTTTGCTACCAACTTGGATAATGAGATTCATTGGCTAAAAATAGATAATATAACTTCACAGCATGCTATGCAAACCATAAAAAAGAGTCTAATCTTAGGTTGCATTGAAAGATAGGTAACTTTCAAGAATTTGTAGTCAAAAGATCTTTGTGATCAGCCATGGTTAGACCATATCTAGACAGCCATGTTCTGTCCTGGACACCATAGGTTAGAAGGGCAGTTATAACATGAAAGGTATCCAGAGGAAATCAAACAGAAGGGTGAAGACCAGGGGCATGTGAAAACCAGCTCATTCTGGTTCTTGAGAGATGATTAGTAAATGTTTGTTGTGAGCATTTACACCTTGAAATTCCACAAATTCTGCAAATCAGAGCTTGTCTTTTTGTTTTGTGATCGTCTCATCTTGCATCCATGCCATCTGAACACTGGTTGAATGAACCAGAAATATTTACTGAGAAGAAACAGATTCAAGCATGCCACAATAACTGTCTTTAAGTACTTGAAGATCCATCATGGAAATGGGAAATTAGACTTATTCTTTCTATTTGGATCCAGAGTGAAGAACCATGAGGAATGGGCAGAAGTTGTAAAGTCTCTGTAAAAAAATCCCATGAATTAAATTGGTCCAAAAATGGAATGGACTTCCTTAGGAGGCAATAAGTAGCATTATCTAATTAGATATTTTTAAGAATAACTTGATAGCCACTCATCAGGCACAGAGTATTGAGGATTCCTTTTCAGGTATGGGTTGAACTAGATTGCTGCTCAAGTAACATCCATTTTTACAAAAGCTATGGTTCTCTGTTCTGTATCATATTGTTGGCCGATGTTGTTCTAAAAACATCCTCTCTCAAAGTACTTAATCTCATGTCCTTTGAGCAAACTACATGAAAAATAAGCTCCTTGTGTGTCAATAAGTGTTAAGTATGATGATATGGAGAAACGAGGAAGATCCCAATGGGGATACGCACCATAATTTCTAGTGGATGAAATCAACTGAAGCTTTCTCTTCCTTCATGGCTTATCAGAAGCCACAATCTCCATAAAGAATTATCTGCTCTTTTCTGTCCTGCCCCTGAACCTGATTTTTTTTTTCTTCTTAGATTTCCCTATGATGTTATGTTGGGATCTCTCATGTGACTCAAGTCACAATTTACCTTGTTTTCACCATGTACTCTGTACTCATCCCACTTTGAACTTATTGCCTCCCTTTCATATTCACCACATTCACTCAGGCAGCTGGCAAGGAATTCTGCTGAAAAGTTTATTTACATAAAAATAACCTGAATAAAAGTCTTTTTCTTTGTTTGTAACATATACTGTCCTTAGTCTGAACCCTGCCACCAGAAACTTTATTTGTCATTATGTACTATATAGTAGGCAAGAAATAAACCATTGGGGGCAGCTAGATGGTGCAGTGGCTAGAATGGCAGCCTTGGAGTCAAGAGGACCGAGGTTCAAATTCAGCCTCAGGCACTTGATACTTACTAGCTGTGTGAACCTAGGCAAGTCACTTAACCCTAATTGCCTCACCAACACCCCCCCCCCCAAGAAACAAACAAAAACATAAAAAAGAAATAAACCATTGGACCATACCTTGTGGAACAAGATCTAAATGCCGAAGTTATTTCAAGGGTAAATTTAAAACAAAACTGATTTTCATTTAGAAAGGACGTCTCTGGACTTGCTCAGCAAAGTGTTTACACAGATCAAGATGAGCTTCTCTCCCAAACAGCTTCAAGTTGACAAAGATGTTATTGAGATCTCTTCCAACTGTTAGGAGTTTATGGTACTTTTTGTTTATCTTTTTTAATATTAAACTCATTTTTCTGCTGCTATTTCTTGGCTTATGCTGCCATTTTGTTCCCCACAATCCCAAACTTAAAGCATCCCCCTGCATAACAGTTATGAAAATTTTCCTCTTTTAAGCTGCAATTGAATGTAAACTTTGTATTTTGAGCAGTTTACTTAGGTTACTGATTCACTCTTACTTCTGTACAACTTCATTTTGCTAAGATGTTGCTTATGAGGTTCTGTCCTGGAGCAAGTGAAGGTTTATAACTCAAAGTTCTGTATAAGCAACAGGCAAGCTAAGGGGGAGAGGGATGTGTTACTCTCCATAAATAGATTTCAATAACTTTTAAGGAAATAGTACAGTGAGGTAGCAATATTCCTCTTCAACTAATTTGGGGGAGAAGAGGCGGAAAAGAGGCCCTATGCTGTTGTTCTCTGTCCATTTTTTCCTCCTGTAGCATCATACACTTAGAGCATAGGGACCTAGGAGACAATTGAACCCAATCTCTTCATTTTATAGAGGATTCTACTGGAGGAATAGTGAGGTCAAGTGAATTGCCCAGGTTCATTAAAGTATTAAGTGTCTGATTCATTATTAAAACTCTGATCTCCCTGAGTCCAAGTCCAGGAATTGGTATTCCATCCCTACCTCTGTAAAAAGGACATTCTATGGCTGAACAAATTGTAGTATATTATTATGATGGAATACTGTTGTGCCATAAGAAATGACAAGAAGGGTGGGTTCAGAAAATCCTAGGAAGGCTCATATTAACTGATGCAAAATTAAGTGAGTAGAACCAGGAGAATTGCAGTAACAATGATATTTTAATGATGAATCAACTGAGCTAAATGATGATCAATTTTGAAAGACTTAATTACTCTGATTAATACAATGATCTAGGATAATTCCAACATATTCCTGAGGAAAAAAGCTTTCCATTTCTAGAGAGAGAACTGGTGAACTCTAAGTACAGATTGAATTGTACTTTTTCACTTTATTTTTCTTGCTTTTTGTCAACATGGCAAATATAGAAGTTTGATTTGCGTGACTTCACATGTATAATTGAGGTGATATTGCTTGTCTTCTCAATGGATGGGTATAACAACAATGCTACTTGCTGCTACTGTGGCTGTGTAAGACCAACAACACCAGCACACAGGAGGGCTACTAGCAGAGGTTCTTTGATCTGCTTTTCTAAGGAAAACAACTTTAAGGCATTAACAATCTTACTTTAATTAAACATATATATAGATATAGATATAGATACAGATATAGATATAGATATATAGATATAGATATAGATACCATTCACCTAGTTCAGGGGGAAAAGCTAGCTCCCTGGACTTCAGAGTAATACAAACAGAAATTGCAAGCAGAAATTATGAACAGAGAAAAACAAACAACAATCAACAGACAGGCTTCTGTGTCTGACTATGACATTATATTCATAGTCACCAGAGAGAGAAGCACAAACATCTGGGTTTTTCAAAGGTGGAGGGCTCCTTAACAGCTACTGAGAGTCTCATCTGATCAAATCACATGACAGTTTTCCAGTGAATGAGCCTCAAGAAAAATGCTAACCTTAGAGTATATATACACTTCTTCAGGGTCAGAGGGTGTCACAACCATGTGACTCAAACCCATGTGACCTAAGCCTTCCCATGACTTAAACAGGTCATCAAAAACTGCCAATTCAATCAAAGACACTTGACTGAAACAAAGGCAAGACTAAAAGACACTTGATTGCCTTAGTGCTGAAATGCACTCCAAAACAAAAAACCATAAAAAGTCCCACTTTACTTACCATTACACTGGGGGAGTGGAGAGCAGGAAAGAGATAATTTGGAACTCAATTTTTATCAATAAAATGAATGTTAAAATAAATTTAAAAAATAAAAAAAATGCATTCTAGCCACTTTCCCTCTGAAGTACTGACAGTTTTGTATTGTTGACTTGCCTCTTGAGAAGTGTAATACTTGAAAAGTAGCAAGCACACTTAGGCATTTCAGAAGTTACATTGCTATCATAATGGCAGGCCATGATTATTACCTCTCTTATATGAAACCTAATTGTTTTTCATATTTTAGTACCTTTTTCTGAGTACTTCTACTTTAATTTCTTGAGTGAAGCTATATTCTCACTCATGTCTCAACCCTGTAATCCAAATGCAGTACCAACAATGAGGAAGCAAATCTGACCATTTACCCTGAAGTTGTCATTGCTAAAATAGCAACCATAGACATGTACCTGGCTGTATTTGTGAAATGGTACTGAATCTGGGACAAAGATTTTGCAAATATATAAAAAAGAAAGACATTAAATTGGATGACCTTAAAGATCCCTTGAAATTTTTAGATTCTAAGATTTTTGGACTATCTGGCCACAATTCAGTGCATTTAAAAATATCAAAAGCATTGTATACCAACCTTATGATAAACTTTTCAGCAGAACTCAACATGCTTTTTTGACTCTTTCTTAACTATGGTACAAAACAAGACTTCTTCAACTTGTCACTGAAAGATCTTCACAGCATACTTGATATATCTCCTGACTTTCCCTTTATACTACATATTCCAATGAAATTGGCCTACTTGTTCCCAGACTGGGGTATTCTTTCGTCTCCCTCCATGCCTTTACAAAACCTGTATCTCATGCCTGGAATAACTTCTGTCTTTATCTCTACCTTTCGAATACTTGAAATTCTGCAACACTTAGCTCAGGTGCCACCTCTTATGACCATTTATTGATTTTATAACCCTTTCTTAATTTTCTGGTCTCTATACATGTCATATGGTATTTGATTCAATGACACAGACACCTCTGTTGTTCTACAACCAAGATACTCCATCACTCAAGGAATTTTCTCTTGCTGAGTCCCATGGTTGGAATGCTCTATCTCCTGATCAACAACTATTTACTTCCCTAGCTTTCTTTAAGACACAGCTAAAATACCATCTTCTACAAGAAGCTTTTCCCAATCCCTCTTAATTCAATTTTTAAATTATTTCCTCTTTATCCATTATAATGCATGTTTGTAGAGATTGTTTTGTGGCCTTTCTCCCATTTCTTGAGGGCAGGAACTGTCTTTTGCCTGTTTTTGTATCCTCAGAGCATAGCATATTACAGGACACATAGTAGGTGTTTAATAAATGTTCAGTGATTGATTAACCTCCTGCCCCTCCTTCCTCAAGTTTTAGTGCATTAATTTATAAATCTTACCCATCCTCCCATGCCTGCTAGTTGAATGTAAGCTCCATGAAGGCAGAAATTATTCCCTACTTTGTCTTTCCTAGCAAATAGGAATGTGCCTGATACTTGGCAGATACTTACTAAACACTAGTGAATTTAATTGAAATACTTTTAATCTTTACTTCAAGGTCTATTTTTCACACAAAGGAAATTGTTAATGGATTCAATGATTACTTTCCTTATTGAAGTTCTATAACAAAGAGAAATAAATGGAATGAAAACAATACTGCTTTTCATAACACAACAGAATCGAGTCTAGTTTATTTTATTTTGTCCTTTATATATTTAAGACTGATATCTAAGCTCATCTTATTATCAACTGCAGCTTTCTAAAATAATTAGATGAAGAGGAAAAAACCACATTTAATATCAGGTACACAGAATTTGTTATTATCAAGTATTAAATTAAGCAGCTACTTAGCAGGCAGGAGGCATGTGACATAACTGATTCCTAGGTTCTTAGCTCTTTAGATTGTATAAAACCCTTGATGATTCATCATCCACTGCTGTCTTATTGATTTGCCCTTAAAATGTCCTGATGAAAAGCATATGCATTCACAAAGTAAACACTACATTTCCATAAGAAATGGAAATCAGATCACAGAAGTATAAACTTCTATCTATTTTAAGTTTAAAAAGTAAGCCCAGCATAAATAAATCATTCTGACTTTTACAAACAAGTGTCTAAGATTAGGGCTATTTATTTAAAGAAAAATTTACTTATACAGCTATTGTTTTGACTTTACACACACTACAACTTCTATTAATTTTAATACTAATAATAACAAACAAGAGAATATATGCTGTAGTGGGTGAAGACTTGGTCAAGGGTACTGGCAATGTACCTATCCCTGGGCAAGACATTTCTCTAAGACCTATAAGGAAAGAGAAGAGGTTGATATTCAGTAGAACAGGATGTTCCACACTAGGAGTTCACTACTCAAGTGAAATTGCATGTCTAATAGTAATATTATTAATAATGATAAAATTAACAATGACAATAATGATGATGATAAATGAGAAGAATCCTTTTGAGGCATCAGTGAAGGCTCAAATGTGGAGCTAAAATCTCCTAGACTCTGGTTCTTTCAAATTCTCCCTGGTAACCTATGCAGAAACCTATTTTTTGGGGGAAGGAGTGTATGTGGGTGCAGCGAGATTTTGAAAAATCTTACTCAGTTCCTAGCCTTCTATATGTATGCAAAATAAATCAGTAAGTAAAGCATTGATTTTGTTTAGCATTTGATGTGAAATGAAATTCTAAGCCAATAAGATTGCTCACCTTTCAATCTATTCATAAGAAAATAATCTTATTTCTACTTCAGCTGACTGTCTGCCACCAAGTGGGTTGCTTTCCTCATCCTACATGCTATGGGCAATACTCTCCATGGCACAAAATTTAAGTGTTAAATAACTGTAGAATCGTCAACTGGAAAATATTACAGGACAAAATGTGTCCCCAACTCTGGCTTGAATAAAATCAATGCTTTGTTTTTTATAATGAAGCAGGAAGAAGACCTATTGTCACTAATACTTACTACATTTCATCTTTCCTGTTTGATTTTCCTTCCTATGGTTCTATTCATCCAAAATACTGTTTCAGTCAATGCTCCACAAAGGCTTTGTCTTCCAGGTACTGGGCTTTGAAGACTTTATTATTATCTCTTGGTCATAAGTGGAATAACTTCCATTGCATCCCTGTAATTATAACAGATGTTTTGCAAAACATATTTGTTTTATTTAAAAAAAAATTCTATATGAAATGTGGGAGATGAAGGATAATTGTCTAAGAAAATAAATTTTTTGTTAAGTAAACAAAACCCAACTGTGCTTGGCTATTTAAATCATTTTTCTGCCTTTTTTAACCCAATTTCTTGTATTAATGTTTGAGGAAAAGTTTTCCAGAAGCATTTGTATAATTGTAGGCACAGATAGTTAAAAGAGAATAAGGCTTAGGGATAATTTAATAGCAATAATACTAGGGAACTGCTAGGCATCTAGGTTGTAGAGTGGATGGAATACCAGGCCTAAAGTCAGGAAGACTTATCTTCTTGAGTTAGAATCTAGCCTCAGGCACTTACTATCTTTGTGACACTGAGCAAGTCACTTAACCCTGTTTGCTTCAGTTTCCTCATCTTTAAAACAAGCTGAAGAAAGAAATGGCAAACCACTATACCATCTTTACCAAAAAAAACCCAGATGGGGTCATGAGGAGTCTGACACAACTGAATCATCTAAACAACAACAAAAGGCCAGCTTTGGGAATCTTGGTACAACACTAGGAAACCTTACAAGCTGGATGCTACCCTCAACCCTGCCTTTATCTACTTGTGTGAGTTTAGGTACATCATTACTTTTTCTAGGGCCCAGTATCCTCATCTATAAAATGAGGGGGATAGGGTAGTTAAATAACCTCCATGTGATCATTTACTGAAATTCTCTGAAAAACTACAAAAAACCTGTCTTCTGGTTCAAAAGATTTAGACTTTAAGACTTCCCTTAAAAGTCAACTCGGGGGGCCACCTAGGTGGCACAGCGAGTAGAGCACTGGCCCTGAAGACAGGATGATCCGAGTTCAAATCCGGCCTCAGACACTTGACACACTTACTAGCTGTTTGACATTGGGCAAGTCACTTAACCCCAATTGCCCTGCCTTCCCCCCTCTAAAAAATTGAAAAAGTCAATTCAGTTCTATAAGGTAGAGTCAGGCAAAATATATTTATTGTTTCTATGTGCCAATCATTGTACTAAGCACTGGATATATAAATACAATCAAAAGCAAGACAGTACTTGCCCATGAGTATCTGCCCTTATATTCTAATGGGAGAAAAGGTGAGAAAGAGGAATGAAAAGGGAAAATGGGAGAAGCCAAGGTAAAGATGGTCGTGGAATCCAGAAAAAGGCACATCCAGGAGAGAATCCAGAAAATCAGAAGCCCATGCAAGAGGGAAATAAAGATTGAACAGATTGAACAGCCCAGGCCCTTCCCCCAAATAGAGTCTGCCAGAGGAACTCACCAGTGCAAGAAGGGGCAGCCTTGGGAAAGTGATGTTGCACTATGAGAAAGTTATAGGAGTAGGTGGATATTCCAGGCTTAGGAAGAATTTTGAAAAAAAATTCCATGGTGAGACAGGAGCTGAGGTTTAGTATTGAAGTGTAAAAACTCAGAAGAACAGCCAATATTAAAAAAAATGTCCCAGGGGTTGTGATAGGCATTAGGGATACAGAGTGAAAAAAAATTGAAACATTCCCTGCTCTGAGGATGTTTATTGTTTAGATTCACGCAATTGAATTTACATGATGTCTGTGCTGGATCTTAATATCGTTAAAAAATCTATTCCTATTATTGGGAAGAAATTATACAAAGGAAAGCATAAAAAATAGGCATGAAAAAAATTTAAAAAACAACTTAACATCCTAGTGCATCTTTATACCAAAATATGTTACTTTCAAGAGAAATTCCCTCCCTATTCCCACCTTCTATTATTCAATTAATCAATATTTCCATTGATAAGTATTTATTTTATGCTAAAAAATTGTGCTAAGTTCTGGGGGGGGGGAAAGAAGAGAAATAAAACTGCCCGTGGTCTCATATATTTAGATTTTATGTAAATACAGTTAATCCTCATTATTCACGAAATCCGTATTTCTGAAATTGCTCATTCACTAAAATTTATTTGTAACACCAAAATAAAAACTAGCAATGCTTGCACATTCATTCACAAATATGCATGGAGATGTAAAACATTTGTCTCCCAATGCACAGATTCTTAGATGAGGTCACACAAGGTGATGCACTGCCTTCTTGTTTCAGCTCTCATACAGTAAACATGGGTCCTTTTTGTGGTCTATTTTGTGGCACATTTTTGGACTCTTTTTCTTGGTGATTTTGTTTAAGCATAGTGCTTAAAATTTGTTTAGGGTTCCTAAGCCCAAGGAGGTTGTGATGTATTTTGTATAGGGAAAAAATTCGATAAACTTCCTTCGGGATTGAGTTACAGTCCTATTGGCCATGACTCCAACGTTAATTAATCAAAAGATGGTACTTTAGAAAAAATAATACAAATTTGCCCATGTGTAGATGAGACTAATCAGGAAAGTGCTAAAGTAAATGTTGTTAGCAAAGGCTCACCTAACCCCATCTTTCTCCTGGTTATGCATTCACTAATTCAGTGTTTGCATCAACTTTATAGGCCATAACGACCTCAAATATCTGTATGTACAAAATAGAAAACTAATAAATTTTCTAAAAAATAATTTGGGGGACAAGAAATGGCTACTGGAAGGACTAAAAATTCTTCATCTAGGAGGTGACATATGAGCAGAACTTTGAAGGAAATTAAACATTCAAATAAGTCAAGGCAAGAAGGGAATACCTCCTCAGCATGGGGGTTATAGCATGTGAACACATGGATACAGGAGATGTAATGTTACACATGACCAATTGCAAGGCTAATATGGCTGGATCACAGAACCTGAAAAGGAGATATATATATATATATATATATATATATATATATATATATATATATATATATATATATATATATATATATGTGTGTGTGTGTGTGTGTGTGTGTATATATATATATATATACACACACACACACACATACATACCTATACACACACAAACATACATACGTATATATACACATACAAACATACATACATACATACGTGTATATATATGTATATATGGGTGTGTGTGTGTGTGTGTGTGTGTGTGTGTGTGTGTGTGTGTGTGTATGTATGCCTGGAAAGGTGAGTTGAAACAAGATTGTGAAAGGCTTTAAATGTCAAACAGAAGACTTTGTATTTGAACCAAAAGGCAATAGGGAGCCAATTAGTAGGGAAGTGACATGGTCAGAATCGTGTTTTAGAAATATCATTTAGCCAGTTATTTGGAGGATAAATGTCAGAGGGGAGAGACTTGAGGCAGGGAAAAGAATTAGAAGGCTACTGTAGTTGTCCAGTGGAGATGTAATAAGGTTTTGAGCTTTTAATCAACTCATAATTTTCAGTCACTCCTAGTGACCATTTCCCTCTATCACTTCTTTCAATAGAAAAAAGAAAATGAGTACATCATTAACTTGTTTTTTTTTTTCCAAGGAAAACACTATTCTAGGCATCTGGTAGCAGACTGGCATATTTTCTTTTGACATACTTGAACTATTTGTGAGTTTACCTCCTTAATCCACCTAAGTAATAAACCATAGATTTGCCACCTCTGCTTATAATCCATATAGTTTAACTTGAAAGAAAAGAGACTTTATTAACCAAAATATTTGGCAGTTAAAATAGCTTATGCTGAACACTGAGATTTATTGCAAATGGAAACTCCTTTCCCCTTTGCAAAAATCAATTAATGGCCTTCAAGACTCATTAAGATATTGATGGGTTGGGGGTGGAGCAAAGATGGCAGCTGGAAAGCAGGGACTGGCTTAAGCTCCCCCCCCCCCAGGTCCCTGCAAACACCTATAAAAATGGCTCTGAACAAATTGTAGAGCTGCAGAACCCATGAAAAAGCAGAGGGAAGCAGGACACTAGCCCAGTACAGCCTGGATGGTCGCTGGAAAGGGTCTATCACACAGAGCTGGGAGCAGAGCAGAGCCCAGTGTGGGCCATGCCAGGATCAACCAGACCAGTAGCTGGGTGGAACAGCCACAGCACCCTGTATCAGTGAGCTGTGGCAGTCACTAGACCTCTCAATCCACAAACACAAAAGAGAACCGAGAAAGTTAGTGTAAAAAGATTCTGGGACAGAGCGAAAGGAGTTCACCATGGGCCACCAACCTGGGGGTGGTGGAGGTGGTGCAGCTGTGAGGCTGCTTCCAGAATTAAAGCTGCAGTTACTTCTGGCCCCAGACCCACCTGGTGGGAGGAATTAAGTGGTGGATTAGAGCAGGAGTGCAAAGCCTGCTTTGCCCTGCCAGGTTCTAGGCTGCAATCCTGGTTGGCGGTTCTTGGGGGAGAAGAAGCACTGGTGTGACAGAGCTTGCTTTGTAGAAGTCACTCTGAAAACAGCAGAACAGCCCCTCAAGCTTGGGACATGGTACTCTCTACTCTCAAGCACTCATGTGCTGACAAAAAGCTCAAGAGTCAAGTAGTTGGCTGGGAACATGAACAGGCAGTGCAAACACACTCAGATTCAGACTGAGACATTGGAATCTTTCTTTGGTGACAAGGAAGACCAAAACATACAGCCACAAGAAGTTAACAAAGTCAAAGCGCCTACATCAAAAGACTCCAAGAAAAATATGAATTGGTCTCAGGCCATGGAAGAGTTCAAAAAGCATTTGGAAAAGCAAGTAAGAGAAGTAGAGGAAAAAGTGGGGAGAGAAATGAGAGTGATGCAAGAAAACCATGAAAAACAAGTCAAAGACTTGCTAAAGGGGACCCAAAAAGTACTGAAGAAAATAACACCTTAAAAATAGACTAACTCAAATAGCAAAAGAACTCCAAAAAGCTAATGAGGACAAGAATGCCTCGAAAGGCAGAATTAGCCAAATGGAATAGAAGGTCCAAAAGACCACTGAAGAAAATGCTACCTTAAAAATTAGATTGGAACAAGTGGAAGCTAGCGACTTTATGAGAAATAAAGATATTATAAAACAGAACCAAAGGAATGAAAAAAATGGAAGACAATGTGAACTATCTCATTGGAAAAACCGCTGACCTAGAAAATAGATCCAGAAGAGATAATTTAAAAATTATTGGACTACCTGAAATCCATGATCAAAAAAAGAGCCTAGATATCATCTTTCAAGAAATTATCAAGGAAAACTGCCCTGATATTCTAGAGCCAGAGAGTAAAATAGAAATTGAAAAAATTCACCAATTGCCTCCTGAAAAAAGATCCCAAAAAGAAAACTCCTAGAAATATTGTCACCAAATCCAAGAGATCCCAGATCAAGGAGAAAATACTGCAAGCAGCCAGAAAGAAACAGTTTGAGTCTTGTGGAAACATAATCAGGATAACACAAGATCAAGCAACTTCTACATTAAGGGATCGAAGGGCTTAGAATATGATTTCAGAGGTCATTGGAGCTAGGATTAAAACCAAGAATCACTTACCCAGCAAAACTGAGTATCATGCTCCAAGGCAAAAGATGGATTTTCAATAAAATAGAGGACTTTCAAGCTTTTTTAGTGACAAGACCAGAGATGAATAGAAAATTTGACTTTCAAACACAAGAATCAAGAGAAGCATGAAAAGGTAAACAAGAAAGAGAAATTATAAGGGCCTTACTATAGTTGAACTGTTTTGTTTACATTCCTACATGGAAAGATGACGTGTGTAATTCATGAGACGTCAGTATTAGGGTAGCTGAAGGGAATATACAAATATATATATATATATATATATATATATATATATATATATATATATATATATATATTCAGAGGGCACAGGGTGAGTTGATGTTTCAACAATCTGGCTAGCATCTGCTGTGAGGGTATAAAGCCAACAACAACCAGCTCACAGAACGCTACAAGCCCAGGTCCTTTTCATCTGCTTTACCAAGGAAAGCAACATTAAGGGGTTAACAATCTTACTTTAATCCAGCATACAAATATCATTTATTTAGTTCAGGGGAAAAAACCAGCACCCTGAATTACAGACCAAATACAATTCGTAGTTATCAACATCTGAGTATTCAGCTAGGGAGCTCATTAAAGCTACTGCCCCAGAGTCACGAGCCACTCCTGCTGTAGTTCAGAGCTCCAAGTGAGAACACTAACCTCTGTGTTTTATATATCCTGTTCAGGGCCCCAACCTCACCCAGGCTTGGCGTGGAGAGGTTCCCCACCCCCAGTATCACATCAGTTACAAATCTATGGCTCCCAATTTTCCCAGTGCTGAGAAATACAAAAAACATCCCACTTTATCTGCCCCATTCAAATATTAAAGGTCAACAGCAAAAAGTCCCACCTTAATTACTATTACAGTTGAATACAAAGGGACGATATCTTAAAAAATCAAATTAAGGGATGAGAGAGGAATATATTGAGAGAGGGAGAAAAGGAGTGATAGAATGGGGTAAATTAATCTCACATAAAAGTGGCAAGTAAAAGCAGTTTATTGGAAGGGAAGAGGGGGCAGGTGAGGGGGAATGAGTGAATCTCACTCTCATTGGATTTGACTTGAGGAGGGAATAACATACACACTCAATTTGATATCTTACCTCACAGGAAAGAAGGAGGAAGGGGATAAAAAAAGGGGGATGATAGAAGAGAGGGCAAATAAGGGGAGAAGGTAATCAAAAGCAAACACTTTCAAAAAGGGACAGGGTCAAGGGAGAAAACTGAATAAAGGGGAACAGGATAGGAAGGAGTAAAATATAGTTAGTCTTTCATAACATGAGTATTGTGGAAGGGTTTTACATGAGACATGTATAGCCTATGTTGAATTGCTTGTCTTCTTAGGGAGAGTGAGTGGGGAGGGAAGAGGGGAGAGAATTTGGAACTAGAAGTATTTAAAAGCAGGTATTCAAAAAAAAAGTTGTTTTTGCATGCAACTGGGAAATATGTTATACAGGTAATGGGACATAAAAATCTATCTTGCCCTACAACCAAGTAAGGGAAAAGGGGATGGGGGGAAGCAGGGTGACAGAAGGGAGGGCTGACTGGGAAATGGGGCAATTGGAATATGGGGTGGAGGGTAGAAATGGGGAGAAAATTTGTAATTCAAAATCTTGTGTAAATCAATGCTGAAAACTAAAAATATTAAATAAACAAATGACGTTTTAACAAAAAAATAGATATTGATAGGTTAATTGGCCTGCCCGTGGTCATAGAGCTAGCATGTGCTAGCTCATGAAGCATGAGTCTAGCCTTGGACACAGATCATCCTGACTTTAGTGAAGACTTCACTTTATCCACTATGTCATACTGTTTCTCAAGTATGATAGTATTAAATGGATATTTTCAAGGCAAACCCCATGGGATAAGAAAAATAAAATCACCTCAATTGTTCAGGTATCATTATTACCACCCTGTTAAAAGTACTTTTTTAGGGGTGTAGCTAGGTGACACACTGGATAGAGCCCTGTCTCTGGAGTCAAGAAGACCTGAGTTCAAATCCTGACCTTGGACAAATCACTTAACACCATTTGCCTCAGTTCCTCATCTGTAAAATAAGCTGGAGAAGGAAATGGCCATTATCTTTTCCAAAATAAAAAACTTCACATAGGGTCACAAAGAGTTGAGCATGACGGAAAATACTGAACAGCAACAAAATACCTGAATATGATTCATGAAGAAAAATAGAGGATGATGAACACAAAACAAAATCACAATTTGAAAGCTAAAATGCATAAAACTGTGCACTACCAAAATTGAAATGGGAATTTCCCATGAAACACTACATTCCTTCTTACCTTTCTAAAGAAAATAAAATGAAGAATTAAATGGACTGAAAGGAAAATGGTATGATTTCAATCAACAGAATATTTTTGAAAAGACCCAGAGTGATGTTTAAAGAAAGTTTCCATGTAACATCATGGTATGACCAATGATAACTATGGGTACTTCAGAGGAAAAATCCATATTTTTTTCATTGTTCATTTACAATGTGATTTTATTGGCTCTTTGCTAAAAGAAAAATCCTTTTCTTCAGCCTTCAAAATAAATGTCACTTTGAGCAAAAAAAATTATTGAAACAAACTTGATTGAAAGGTACTTCCTCTCTTCTCAACCTTTTGTTCATCAATTTACTGTAAATCATTACTGTTGCTACAACAGAAAGAACTTTTTTTCTCTCTATAATGGAATTAGATATGAAGAAGAGAAATGGATATTTGATTATGTCTATCCTAGCACTACTCAATAGTACTCCATCACTCTCGTAATTCTACCTGACTGGAGCACAAAGTGTTGACAGGAATTCAAACAAATAGCTAGATATTTCTCCAGCTTTGTTTTCATTCACTGAGTTTCTCCTCTTTAAGGTTTATCTTTCTTCCTTCCTTCTTTCCATTCTTCTTTCCTTCCTTTCCTCCCTTCCTCACTATAGAGAGGGGAAGAGGGAGACAGAAACAAAGAAAGATATGTTTGAACTAAATATATGTACAAAAATTAAAGTAGCAAGTCAATTTCATAACATAAACCAATTAAAGTTTCCCCTATCATCTTCCCTGAAGCAATTCCTTCAAAAATCTTGTCTGATTCTTATTAATCTATATCAAATGTAAAAGTTAATTTCATAAACAGAAAAGAAGAGAAGGAACAGAAAGAAAAAAAAAGATGACATAACTTTCCTACTTAAGTATATACTTAACACTCTTAGTCATCTGTGAAATAGGAGTCAATAGAGAGTCTTCCTCCCCCTTGTAAAGTGTATGTAACATCCAAACTTTCTCATCTTATGCAATTTTCCTCCATGTATACATAAAGCCTCTTCAATATTGGTTTTTTAAACATTTTTTTCTCCATATTACATCTGCAAATAAGCTTTAGGCCACGAATTTTGCATTTGGTTTTAGGAGTTGTCCAGGGCTCAAATCCAGTCTCTGATATTTTCTAGATTTGTGACCTTATTCAAGTCATTGAACATCTATAAGATTGAGGTAAATATCTAGGATTTCTTCACTGTCACAGATGATTTGACAGATTTATAAGGTGGAAGGATTTTGCAGACACTGTAATGAAATCACAGATCTTTCAAATATTTGTGTAATATGACCTCTGGGTCTTCGTATAAAAGTAGAAATGGGATGGCAATCAACCTTTTTAACACACTCCCATCTCTGAATTCTCATAGTATCTTCTCTTTGTCTTCTCCTTCTGCTAATCCTTTTCGTTGGTGAATCATCACTCACATCCTATTGTTAATATGCTGATGTACCCAAGAAGTCTGTCCTGAGCCCTCATTTCTCTTTCCCTATAATTTCTCTCTATGATCTCATCAATTTGCATGGGTTTAAAACACACTTCTAGGTAGATGAATTATGTCTTTGTTCCCCTCCTTTATCATCAGCTGCCTACTGGTCATCTTCAAATGAATGACTTCTCAAACTCCATGTATACAAAACAGAACACATTATTTTCCTTCTCCCCTACCCCCAACCTTCCTTTAAAAAAAGAGAAAATAATTTAATTTATTATGATATGCCACATTTAGTTCTTTCCTGGTAAAACTGATTGGATAAAATGTCTTCATTTTTGTTTTATTTCTTTTTAATTATTTTTAATTAATGAAAATTAATGTTATCTCCCTCCCACTCATCCATTATTGAAAAAAGGGAAAAAAACTTGCAATAAATATGTATAGTTAAGCAAAAAGATTACATTATTGGTGATAGATGGATAGATAAGTAGACGGATAAATAGATAGATAGATAGATAGACAGACAGACAGACAGATATATCAATGGCACAGCCACAGTGGATACAGTGCTGGGCCCAGAGTCAGGAAGAATCGTCTTCCTGAGCTCAAATCTCTTCTTGGTAGCTGTGTGATCCTGGGCAAGTCACTTAACCCTGTTTGTCCCTGTTTCCTCATCTGTAAAATAATCTGTAGAAGGAAATGGCTGACAACTCCAGGATATTTGCCAAGAAAACCCCAAAAAGGGTCATGAACAATCAGACATGATTGAAATATCACTTCATATGTATGTAATCCTTTTCGTTGGTGAATCATCACTCACATCCTATTGTTAATATGCTGATGTACCCAAGAAGTCTGTCCTGAGCCCTCATTTCTCTTTCCCTATAATTTCTCTCTATGATCTCATCAATTTGCATGGGTTTAAAACACACTTCTAGGTAGATGAATTATGTCTTTGTTCCCCTCCTTTATCATCAGCTGCCTACTGGTCATCTTCAAATGAATGACTTCTCAAACTCCATGTATACAAAACAGAACACATTATTTTCCTTCTCCCCTACCCCCAACCTTCCTTTAAAAAAAGAGAAAATAATTTAATTTATTATGATATGCCACATTTAGTTCTTTCCTGGTAAAACTGATTGGATAAAATGTCTTCATTTTTGTTTTATTTCTTTTTAATAATTTTTAATTAATGAAAATTAATGTTATCTCCCTCCCACTCATCCATTATTGAAAAAAGGGAAAAAAACTTGCAATAAATATGTATAGTTAAGCAAAAAGATTACATTATTGGTGATAGATGGATAGATAAGTAGACGGATAAATAGATAGATAGATAGATAGACAGACAGACAGACAGATATATCAATGGCACAGCCACAGTGGATACAGTGCTGGGCCCAGAGTCAGGAAGAATCGTCTTCCTGAGCTCAAATCTCTTCTTGGTAGCTGTGTGATCCTGGGCAAGTCACTTAACCCTGTTTGTCCCTGTTTCCTCATCTGTAAAATAATCTGTAGAAGGAAATGGCTGACAACTCCAGGATATTTGCCAAGAAAACCCCAAAAAGGGTCATGAACAATCAGACATGATTGAAATATCACTTCATATGTATGTATAATGCACATCCCACTCTCCCATCAAAATCCATCTTCTGTCAGGAGGTAGGTAGCATGTTTCATCACTGGTCATCTGGAGTAATAAATACTCATTATGTTAATCAGAGTTATTATGCATTTTACGGTTTGTTTTTACTATGTTATAGGAATTATTCTTGTGGTTCTCACTTCACTCCTCATGAATTAATATAAATCTATGCAGGTTTCTTTGGAACTAACCTACTCGACAACTACTAACAATCTACCTATCAATCTATCTATCTATCTATCTGTCTATCTATTTATCTATCTATGTATCTATTGGCACAATAGTATTTCCTTATATTCACATAATTTGTTCTTCTACTCTCTAATTGATAGGTACCACCTTTGTTTCTAGTTCTATGATACAAAAAAGAGCCACTATAATTCATACATTCATACATGAAGATCATCTTGTTTCTTTGGTGTCTGGGAAAGAGGTCAATTGCTAAAACCATTCAGTAAAAGGGTATACATAGTTTAATATGTATATAATAATAAGTTTGGTGGTATAGTTTTGAATTGCTTTCCAGAATATCTTTACCAATTCACAGGTCAACCATTACAAAGGCTCACCAAACAAGCATTAACATGCCTATTATCCTGCAGTTTCTCCATTTGTTATTTTCCTTTTCTGTCAACTTTGACAATTTTGTATGAAATAAAACCTCACAGTTACTTTAATTTGCATTTCTCTAATTATTAGTGATTTAAAGCATTGTTTTATGGCTATTAATGTTTTGGATCTCCTCAATTGAAGAAACTTTTCATTCTTCATGGCATACTATTTTGATTAAGGAAACCATCATTCTTCTAGTCACACAGATTTGAAAACCCATCCATTTCATTCTGTCTTATTTATATTTGCAAGATTTAAAGTTGTGTTCATTTTACATGCATAACATATCTCACTTATTCTCTCCTCCCATCCTCAAATTCACACTACAGGTATTCTGGCTCAGGCCTTCATCAACTCTCACTGGAACAGTTGCAATAGTCTACCAAACCGCCCCCCTGGCTCAAATCAATTGCTTACCCCACCAAACTGATATTTGTAAAGCATATTTCAGAGCATGTCATTCTCCTGCTAAAATAATTCCAGTGGCTCCCTTTTCTTTCTCTGGCATTTAAAGTCCTTGACAATCTAATTCTAGTCAGTCTCTCCAGGCTAATAGCAAATTACTTCCCCACACTCACTACATTTTAACCAAATTGGCATATTGGTTGTGCCCCAGAAGTGACATTTTTTCCACAACCCTTTTAAAATTTTTTTTGTTGATGTGTTTTGTTTATTATATTACAAACATTTATGGATCACCTCCAACTATGTGAGACCAACATCTCCCACAAAAAGAGGGGGAAATCCAACTAACAAGATATTCATAATACCTGTCTAAAGCACTTTTTATTTTTTTTAATGAACAGGAATATGTTTTACATTCTTCCCACCTCCCACCCCATTGGAAAAAAGGAAAAAAAAAACAACATTAATCTGAACAAATATACACAATCGAGCAAAACAAGTTCCTTGATTGGTTATGTAAAATTATACATCTCGTTGTGCACACTATCAACCCTCTTTCAGAAGGTGGATAATATATGTCATCACCAATACTTGAAATCATGAATGGTTATTTTATTAATCATAGTTTTTATAGTTCTGAATGTTGTTTCATATTAATAATGTTGTTTTTATTTTTTTAATTATTCTCCTGGCTCTGTTCATCTTATTCTTCATCAATTTTTTAAAGTCTCCAAATTTGCTCCTTTTAAAATAGTGATATTCTGTGTAAATTGTTCTGCTCGTTCTATTTTCTTCTCTGCTCATCAATTCCTTTATGACTTTCCATATTTCTTTGAAGTAATCCATTTCCTTAATTGTATTTAATTGCATTCATAGTCCACAATTTATTCATCAGTTCCTCAAATGATTGGCACTCCTTTGACTTCCTGGATTTTGTCACTCCAAAAAGAGCTGTTATAATTATTTAATACGTATAGGACCTATTCCTATTTTTTATCTATTTTTAGCTATAGGAATAGGTCTAGAAGTCATATGGTAGAATAAAGGAGCAAGAGCTGTTTAATAGCTTTCTGTGTATACTTCCAAATTGCTCTCCAGAACAGGACTATCCATTAATAGGTATAACAACAGCGCATCACTGTGCTACTTTTTTCACCACCCTGAAAGTTTTTAAAATTTTCTTTTTTTTTTCTTTGACATCTTTACCAATCTAATGCACTAGGTGGTACAGTAGATGGAGTGCATGTCCTGGGATCAGAAAGATTCACATTCCTCAATTAAAATCTGTCTTCAGCCACTTACTAGCTGTGTGATCTTAAGCAAGTGACTTAATCCTGTTTGCCTCAGTTTCCTCATCTCTAAAATGAGCTGGAGAAGGAAATGATAAACCACTCCAGTATTTTTGCTTGGAAAGTCCCAAATGGGGTCACGAACAGTTGGACACAACCGAAAAATGATTGAACCACAACCAATCTAATGGATGTGAGGTAGATTCTCAAAACTACTTTAATTTGTAATTCTTTTATTAAAATTTCTCTGGAGAATTTTGGAATAAATGAGATATATATATATATATATGCATATATATACACATATGTGAGTATACATATATACATGCACACATGCATGTCATAAAATTATCATTTTTCTGAAGAATTACTATCCATAACTAAAAAAAAAATCAAAGGATAATTGGTGGTTGGATAGGATTTAAAGAATTCAGGAATATATTTAGAAAACTATTCAAATTCTAGCTTATTCTACAGATTCTTCTTCATTGTTATAGTGCCATGCAATTGAATGAAAAGGGTATTTAATTGCTTGGGTAAGAATCAGGATACTTAAATTTTATTTCTTATTTCTGGCTTTGTCTTGTTAACTAACTGGACCACCATGGCCAATTTACTTTACATTTCTAGATCTCTCTTTTTCTTCATCTTTACAATTTGTGTACCAGTACATAAATTTCTAAAGTCCTTTCAACTTAATGGCAAGATCTACCCAAGGATTGGTGAAGTCAAAATTGAATTTTTCAGATTTTCATTTATAAGAATTGTCCATGTTTAGAACACAATGCCAATTATATTTTTTATCATTTAAAGTGAAATTTCCTAAGCATAAATATAGGCATATATTTATAATATAGCATGTGTTATATTTTTATTAATACATTAAAATAATAATATATTATCAGTATGTATTATATTAGTATTATAGTTTAGCTTTATGTATCTATTCCTGCATATTCTTTTACTATTGATATTAAGTATATATCTCAGATCATTCTAAGTGATCATTGCCTTCTGACAAAGACTGTTTATTTGAAAGAAAATTATGAAAGTTTCAAGTTATCCAAAAGAGAAAATGCCTTGTGAAACAATTAAGAAAAGATTTGTCATTTCTTCCTTCTGCTAAGAAAACAGCAAAATAATTTATTATAATTGAAGGGGCTAAATTGTTTTTTCTAATTATTTGTATGTTGCTCATCTCAAATTTATGTCACTGTGTAATAGATTATTAACCTGTTCATCTTTTTTGTTTTTCTAAGCATTTTTCATGGTTTTCTTAATCAGACCCTTATATGGCCTCTTTACCAGTACTCTGACTCCCTGAAGGCTACTCAATTCAGTCTCAGTAGAGTTAAGAGTGCTTTATGGAGTATTAACTGTTATATCTTTCCAGTTAATCATGAACTGGGATGATCTATCTTCACTGTTAAATACATTGCACATCACAACTCTGAAGAGGAAATTGTAATATATTAATTTAATGGATAATATTACACCATAAGGAATGGGGAAACTTGTATGAGATGGTACAGACTAAAAAGGAAAACCAACAATGATCACAATAATTTAAATGAAAACATTACAATTCAGAAATCACTTTAAATGCCATGACTTACCTTGGTCTCAGATATTCAGTGAAGTAACTCACATTCGTCCTCTCAGCAGAGATGTACATTTTGGATTATGAATACTGAATGGCAGATACGCTGTGTTTTGTATATGCCCATTTTTTATTTCCTAGCTACCTTCAAAACAGGTCTTGTGCCCAATGTTCAGTACAGTGGCATAAAATAACTACATAAGGAATGCTTCTTAAGCTTCAATGACTTGAATATCATGATAGTGAGGCTAAATTCTCTGAGTAGATCTGTTTTGACAATTACATTTCTTCTGATCTCTAAATATACTTAGTGCTCTCCCTATGTTCATGGTGGCCCCCATCTCACAAAGATGCTTATAAGGAGGGCATACATGTCTCAGCAACAAATCTATCATCCCTAGCAGACATGCAATTCACAGCTTGGGTGTTGTCCATCGCATTCTTTTTGTGTTTGAAGGACAGCATATTTATTTTAGAGCACCAGGTTTCCTTGCTCTATCACCATGACTCAAACAAATCTAAGTTTAATATATGTTTCTTCTACTCAGCATTATGAATAACTGGATGGCAGATAGAATAGCCTGACACGTTGTGGCATTGATAAATCATTCAACTCCATGTTAAGTTAGCGTCTATCTTCAGTAGTGTTTCATAGCCAATATTTGGCTATGAGAAATTTACCTTCCAAAAACCTGTTATCTGACTTCCTGTACAGTTTCAGCAGCAGCATCCATGTCCATGACATCATAGAATATTACTACAGTACTCTCCAGCCCCACTACAAACTTCCATTTCTCTGGAATGATTCTCAAATGATATCCGCTCATCCCTCTTGTATCTCACAAGAACCGTAACCACATCTGTACCTGCTAGTAATATATTTACACCTGGATGTAGTGCTTGTACTTAAAAATAAATAATCTTCAAAACTAAACTCATTTTTTTCTACCAAAAGAGCTCTGATTTCCAATTTACCTAATTTCATCTTTATGTCCTCAGTGCTTACTACAATGCTGGACATATAGTAGTTCTTTAATAAGTCCTTGTTGATTTGGTAATATAGTACAACAAAAATTTTTGGGTACCTACTGAATGCCAGATATTAAGCTGGGTGACAAAAATAGACTAACAGTTTCATATTTGTAAAATGCATTTTAAGTTATAAAGTGCTTTCTTCACTCTAGTCCTAGAGGACATGTAGTGCAAATATTACTATCCATAAACCATATGCTAGGCAGTATTTGTATAGTGGATAGAAAGCTGGTCTCTGACTTCTAAAGAAGCAAGCCCTATCTCTGAGAAAGTAGTTATGGAATCTGGGGTAAATAATTTAATCTCTCAGTGCCCTGGGGAACTCTAAGACTACAAGTTGCAGAAAAAAAGTGTTACCCTACATTGGTATAGAAATTCCTTCATCTCAGAGTTGCCCATTCCAGTATAATCACAGGTCCTATTTCTATCCAGCAATATGTCTATTTACATGAAAAATCTGAAGTGAAATGCCTTGCTCACAGTAACTTGGCTCATAACCATGAGAATGAGGATCCAAAACCAAAATCTGACTACAAGACCAATGTTCTTTCCAGGTCTATGTTGACGGCACCACCATTCTCCTAGGTAACCATGCTCAAAATCTTCAAATCACCTTCCTGTCTCTCACTTTCTTTCATATCTACACACCCATTCAGCCACTAGCTGGGCCAATACTACCTATACAGAATCACCGAAATAAGAATTAAGGGAGAAGGGAACTCAGAAGCCATTTACCTCAAGCAATAACTGAAAAAGAATGCTCTCTCCAATAATATTGACAAGTAGTCATCTAGCCAGTGCTTGAGGAGCATTCATGAAAAGGATTCCATCACCTCCTAATAAAACAAATCCACTTTATTGATAGTTTCAATTTTAGAACCATTACTTTTTTCATGAAATCAAACAAATTTGACTCTTTATAGCTAACATTCATTGTTCCTATTTCTCTGTTCAAAATATCTCTCCTGTATTTTCCATCTCCTTACTATTCCCATTGTCACAATTTTAGGCCAAAATTGCACCATAATAGTGACTGAGCAATGATCCAACTCACAGCCACATCTCCATTAAGACCCCATTCAGTTCCTTATACTCTAAAATAATCAACAACTCCCCATATCTGTTGTACAGTTATTTCAGTCATGTTCAAATCTCCATGACCCCATTTGGGGTTTTCTTGGCAAAGATACAGAAGTGGTTTGAATTTCCTTCTCCAACTCATTTTACAGATGAGGAAGCAGAGGCAAACTGGGTTAAGTGACTTGCCTAAGGTCACACAGGTTATGTGTCTGAGACCATTACTTGAACTCATGTCCTCCTGACAGCAGGACTTGCACTCTATCTCCTTTGCCACCTAGCTGCCCAAACTTTTGTTCTTTTTCAATCTTATCTGACTCTTCATAACCCATCAAATAAAAAACAAAATTCTTAATCTGTCATTTGGGGTCCTATATAATCTGCCCCAACCTTACCTTTTCAAATTTGTCTTCCACAACCCCAAATTCATATAACCTACACTTGAGATGAAATTGGATTATTAGCCACTTGATCATGCCCTGAGTCTTTCCAATTTCTTGCCTTTGTTTATTTCACTCACTCTACCTGGAATATTCTCATTCTATTTGTTATGCAAGAAAGCATTTATTAAGCACCTGCTATGTGTCAGAGATTTTTCTATGAGCCAAGGGCTCAAATAGAAAAAGGAAACAATCTTTACTCTCAAGAAAATCCAAATATGCTTATTAAAATTATTTTAATTCTCCAATGCACAGCAGAAAAGTTATTTCCTCAATGAAGTCTTTTTTGGTACTGTATTACCTTTCCCCTGTCCTATTCCCAAAGCACATAAGATCAGCAGATCCTACACCTTTTTACAAGTTCTTCTATCATTGTAGACCCTTCTCATGTCAACTAACACACTAGAAAATTGTATTATCATTATGTAGACATGTATTTTATTTTCCTAAATAAGGCACAACACATCATCTGGAACTACTCACATTAGCAAGTCAGAAACACCAAGAACATCTATTCTTCTGACCTCAGATTCTAAGAATATCTTTGATGGCTTGAGTTTTAACACTATTGTTCTCAACCCCCCACCAATGTGCTCTCTAGAGATAATCAGCTAGACATCTGGATTACAAATGAATTTACTGAGAATATAATAAGAATAGTTGGTAAAAAATGTTTCCCAAAACATATAATGTACTGTCTACCTGTATACATGAAAACCTTCCTCCCCACAAGAGGAACAATTCCCTCCAGAGCGTTTGTTACAATTCTCTGGATCACACACAACTGACTCATTGTACAATTAACTATTTTTATACAAATTCCACATTTCTGAATTCATTGCTTCATTCTTTCACAAGATTTCCCTGTGCACCATTGCCTGCCTTTCAACAAATGGCCCAAAGTTCTTTGGTGTTTATTTTAATTGGTTTAAAGTCTTAAACCATATTTTGCTTTATGTCTTTTTTCTTTTCTTTTCTCTGTCAATAGTATTTGATTTTTCCAATTACACATAAAGATAGTTTTCAACATTCATTTTTACAACATTTTAAGTTTCAAATTTTTTTCTCCCTCCCCAAGACAGCAAGCAAACTGATATAGGTTATACATGTGCAATCAAGTAAGCATCTCCACATTACTAATATTGTAAAATAAACAAAAACAAAACAAAACATGAAAAAGTATGTTTTGATCTGCATTCAGACTCCATAGTTCCGTCTCTTGATATAGAGAGCATTTTCATCGTGAGTCTTTTGGAATTATCTTAGATCATTGTATTGCTGAGAAGTTGCTATATGTCTTAATGAAGTTATCAGTTTTTGTTTTAATACCTAGGCTACTATTTAGATCCTTAGTAGCCAGTTTAATAATTTTCTCATTGATTGAGTACAAGGTAAAAACTTGTAATTATGCTTTCTTCCCACTTAAATATTTGCTATCTTCAGAAAATCAAATGGCATACTCTTGTCTAAGTCCATAATCTCAAATCTTGGACAAGTTTGTAGTGGGAAGGAAAGGTAGTTACGTTGTTATTCTCCATTTTTTGCAGTAGTACCTCATCTTAAAAAGTCTCAGATGAATTCTGTGTGGCACCGGTCACAAGCAATCCATAAACTAACATTCTTCCATATGTCCAAATACATGGTGATATAATGAAGCAAAAAGGCATGAAAGCATAAATATCTCATTGGTTACTGCCTGTCTTGGTGCTTTCAAAGGTCTTCTCCAAAACAAAAACTATAAAGAAAAGAGAAAAGGTAATCAAGCTTCCCATAAATTAAGGAAAACCTGATTTGTACAGATATCCCAGAACATATGGAGCTCTTCCCACAGAGATTAAGAATGTGACATTGATTGAAAATCACATCTCTTCTTCTCAGGTAAGAAGCCAAAAGGTCTTGCTTGAAAACTCTTAAACTGTTGATGGACCAATGTTTTCTATATACCCCTTTCACACATAGGCCCACCAAATATCTCTGGAATTTCATTTCATCATCATCATCATCATCATCATCATCATGGATTATTGAATTTATATCACATTTTAAGGTTTGTAAAGTGCTTTTTAAATATTTTATTTTATCATCAAAACAATCCTGGGAGGGAAGTGGTATTATTATTCACATTTTATATAACAAGGTTAAGTGGTTGGACCAGAGTCACACAGGTAGCAAGTGACTGAGGCTGCGTTTGAACTTAGGTCTTCCTGACAACAGGCCCAGTGCTGTGTTCATTGCACCACCCAGCTGCCTCTAATAGACAAATCCACAGGAGGTCCAGAAATAATTTGCTAATGGTTTCCTAAGTATTTTCTGTGTGTTTTAGCATTTAAAATTTCCCTGATGGAAAAATGCTTTAGGGCTATCCCAATAGTGTTCCCAATACACCCCTCATTAAGATAAACAGGTTAATATTAAAGGAAAAGAAACTCAGAAAAGATTCAACAGTAGAAGGAAGAAGAAAACATGCTCTTATTAAGCTCCTCATGTGTGTCAACTACATTACAAATAGCTCCTTTGATCCTCACAAGAATTCTAGGTACTCTTATGATCCCATTTTATAATTGAAGAAACTGAGGCACACAGAATTTATGTTGCCCTGAGTCATACAACTATGAAATGGCTGAAATAAAATTTGATCTCAGGCCTTCCTTACCCCAGGCCCAACATTCTATCCACTTTGCCACCCAGCTTCCTAATATGGGTTTAAGCACTTGGGAATAATTACTTGGTGCTTCTAGTCAGGTTGGCAAACCTTATCCAATGGACCTACAGTCCATAATGATCTCAAACTATACGAACTCATATTATAACAATAAAAGCAATAAAGGTTTGCAAAAAACTTTAATTATGACCATTATGTCTTATCATAGTGTGCTCTAAGCAAACTGAAAAAGTTGGGTGGTCTTGTGCAAATGGCTTCAATATTACAACAGGTATCAGTTAATTTACATTGAAGAAATGAAAAGTTTTCTTAAAGGAAGTGTTCTGACTCATAAAGAAACACACTGGGTAAGAGACTATTTACTGTCTAAAACAAAGAAGAAAAATCTGCAGAATCTCTAGTGGATCCCAACAAATAGAGGTATCTGAGAAGTCAAGTCCCTGAAAGAAAATCATCCCAATAAGTCCTTCAAATGCAAAACAATTAACTTAGAATGGCACAACACCATGTTTAATTCCAGTTCCTCAACAGACAGTGGTACTATTAGGCATGATCCCCAGAGGCTCAATTGACTGTTATTATCCAAAATTTTAGGGATAACCAAGACATATACGGGTTTCAAGTACTATTGTTTCTGTGTCCCCACTAGTATTTTTGCCATTAATATCAATCAGCCATACTTAAGTTAACTTTTAGAAAAGTTACTTACTAAGTTCTTATAATAACAAAAATTCGTACAAAACTTTCTCACAAAACTGCAGACACTCTCTCCCCTTGCTTGCACAAGGTCCCTGAAGACAATGGTCTTGATTTTAAAGTACAATGATAGTGAGGAAAATATGTAGACTGCCCAAGTGACCAAAAAGCCCCTCATAGCTCTGGTAACTTGAAGTCCTTTTCTTTCTTTGTAAAGTCTTCATGAATTTCACCTTAATTAAAAGCCATGTGCTGGGTCCTAAGGATAGTTGGTTCTTTTTAGCATTTGATACAATTCCTGGTACATAGTGGGTGCTTCATAAATATTTGTCTATATTTAGGGCACAAACCACTAAGATGTCCCAGCCCTTGAATTACCATCTTTTTCTAACTACAGGAGCTTCTTCTGGTGTCAGCCACTACCCCTCTGGAAAGCTCTGCTATCTACCTCTCATTTTGACAGATACATTTCTGAGTGTCCTGATCTGATCAGGTCCCTTGGTCATGCCCATGTAAGTATATTCATTTGCCTAAGATAGGGACAGGGGAGCTAGAAATGAAAGAGTACCAGGCTCAAAGGCTAAATTCTGCCTGTGTAGGGAGAGGGGTAGCTAGCAAGGAACAGAAGAGAAAGAATGCCTAAGAATTGACTCTATCCAAATGCTCTATGAGGATTTATATTTGGTCTTTTTCTAGACAAGACAAGAAAATGAAGAAAAAAGTGAGACTTCATACTCCACAATATAATCAATCTATCAATACATCAACTGGGGAGACAATGCACATAGGGATACTTTGGTCCAGTGTGTTACAGAAATAAAGAGTAGGTAGTAGATTGATGCACCATTATGGGGAAAATAGTAGAAGTGGTTTAATTCTGATTCTAGTATTGATGGGGGTAGGGCAGGTCAGCATGGAGAGGTCACTGCAAAGCTGGCTGGAGAATAGGGAATAAAGTAAACCGTGGCTGGTCCAGGAGATGCAGCCACTATTTCTCTTTGTTTTATTGTAGACTAACTTGCTAAGGCCACAGATTGAATCTTGCCTTGGTTTGGTATGCTATTGCTGCACAGGGAGTTGTTATAACTGGGTGTGGAACATTTACATATTGTGTTGAACCTCATTAATTCATGCCAGTGACAGAGAGAATGCCTGTTTTCAAACTCTCAAGTTTGGGCATGAATGTTTTTGCATATCAATTGAGCATAGTTATAATGCTAAATGTCTACTACCTAGATCATTTCTCAAAAAAAATGGAAATGTTCATGATTTGGATTATTGATTTTTTAAACATTATAATTCCTCATACTTTCTGTGTAAATGACCTAGAGCATATTTCATATGATAAAATAAGTCTTCTGTGTGACAGCACCACTCTCTACTTGGTTAAATTTCTCCAAGTAATTTCAGTAACTATTGTGTCTGTTATTATAGCAAACCTTTGCAAATTAGTTGATTGATAATTACTCAGGTACATGTTCTTTCTCTGTGAATAATTACAAAAATCCAAGATATGTTACTTGGTTCAACAAAATGAATATATATTCCACCAATGAAGAAGAGTTGCTGCGCTCTCTCCCCACTCCTAAACAACAGCAACAATCCAACAAAACTGAGCAGCAAAATTGAACAAGCGATAGCAGCAGCAGCAGCGGCAATAACAACATGCTCCTTCCGGCAATAAGCTTTTTTGAAGCAGCTGGTACAGTGGGAAGAGCACTGGATTTGATGTCAGAGGCATGGCTTCAAATCTGACTTTTGCCATTTACTACATATGGAAGCTTGGGCAAGTACCTTCATCTTTCTGGGTTGAAGTTTCCGCATATGAAACTACAAGAGTCTCTGAAAATTCTAAATCCATGATCCTCTCAATTTAGTGTTGTGGTTTTTGTTATTGTTGTCTTTGATTATTCAGTTACTTTTCAGCTGTGTTAAACTGGTTTTGTTGGCAGAGATAAAAGAGTGGTTTGCCATTTCCTTTTCCATGCAGCTTAGGACTATCTTAAATGGAATGCAGAAAATGCACCTGTTACACTCCTTCTAGGCATCACTCAAAGACTTTACATCTTGGTAGGTCCTTCCAGAGTTTCTTTTTTGACAGAGTCCTTTGAGAATCCAGGGCCACTCCCACATATTAAGAAGACATCAGATAAGGGCTTTAGTGTAGGGTTCAGATAAATAGATTTTAACATTATTTTTATGAAAAGTTTTACAGGACATCTTCCCATATTTAACATTGTTCTTTATTTGTTTGACTATTCACATCATTTGAATCTACCTAAATAAGGGCATATTCTGGAAAAGTATATGATATGACAGCAAATTTTCTAGTAAACAAAGTTACTGAATTTTAAATCCTATAAGCTTAGGGAAGGTAGAATGGTAACATAGCTAGAATTCACCTTAGAGTCGAGAAGACCTGGCACCAAATCCTTACACATGCAGCTATATGCTGTATGGCATCAGGTAAGTCATTCCACTTCTCAGTGCCCTGGGCAACTCTCTAAGACAAGAAATCACAGACAAGTTGTCAAAATCCCAAAGTGAGTTAGGCACCAGGAGTCTCATATCCTAATGAAATAATAGAGTCAGATGAGAGAGATACAGATAGACAGAGACAGGCAGGTACAAAGACATGGAGAAAGCAAGACAGAGGTAGAGAGACAGAGAGAGATAGAGACAGCAAAACAGTCAGAAACAAGACAGAAAGACAGAAGCAGAGAGACAGGAGTATTATAAATGTGATAAAATCTCATAAATCCTTTGTGTGCATATGTAGGTATGCATGCACATATGTATATAAGTATGTATGTGTGTATTCCTAATACTAATTAAATATGGGCTAATTCCAATCAATGTTATTTAATAGTTTTGAAAGGTTAATATGAACTTCATTAATTGAAAATCAGGTTTATTTTTTTTTCCCACGTTGCAGTCAATTGGACACATTTACAGGTAAGCTTCAATGAACAAAATCTTGGGGCACCTAACTTTTTTAATTTCAAGGAAATGAATTTCTCTACATCTTTTTAGTGACCAATTGTACAGTAAGATGACTGTGCTAATTTGAGTACTTGGGTTGGAATCACCAACTTTGGAGGTAATATCTTCCCTTTCTCTGATGAGATCTTCAAGTGAAGTCCAATATTATCATTTGTTGTAGATGTTGCAGAAAGTATTTCTATTCAGGTAGGGAATCTTAAGTCCCCTCCAACAAAGGGATTCAGTGACTCTGTGGCTAGGAAGCTTTCTTGCCTTCTAAGATTTGCAACCACCTCAACAGCACTTTACTTTGTAGTCTCCGAAAACAAAAGTAAAAAATTACTTCTACCTAACCCTCTCATCACTCTTCATCATTTTAGGGTTCATGCCTAGATTTTGACCTGCACAGACTCTGGGACAAACCTGATCAATGGGCAGGGGAATATTGGATTTGTGATTCAACTCCAAAGATTCAGTCCCGATCGCCTGGACAATGGGGAAAGAATAATTTTCTTTATAAGATCATATAATTGTAAGGGCCCCTAAAGGTCTCTAGTTCAACTCATGACCCTATCTGCAGATGAGAAAAGTAAGGTTCATAGAGGTTAATTAGTTTATACAAGGTCATATGGTAGTGATGATAAATAAACTCATTTTTTTTCTTACCCTAATACAGAGATTTTGCCATTATATTGACAAGATGACTGCCTACATAACTTGTTCCTTACAATCAGTCTCTTTAAAAACTGTGTTCTATTTGTCTTGTAGATAGATTTCTGTAAGCAATGCTAACCTCAAGTATATGAATGGTATGAATAAAGGATCCAACACAAACTTAAAAAGAATTAATTTGTGGAACTACTGTTGTAAAATAGGGCGAGGTTATGTATTGCTGATTCTTCTTCTGGTTCTGACTCAGATGGGTTGAGTTGAGACACCAAAACACTCCCTTTTCTTCCTTTTTTCAGAATGCTGGTAAATACAGTTATCACAGAGTAGATAATCTACCAGGTCTGGAAAAGTAGAAGGCAAACTTTGTGTTTCATTGCTGTTGTTGTTAACAATTTATCATCATCAGAGGGACACTAGGAATTATGTCATGAGTAAGAAGCCTAATTTTATGAATGGAACAAAGAAACTTTCATATTCTAGCTGGCTTCATAGTGCTGGTTACTGGCTATCAGCATCTTTTAATTCCTAAGAGGCTATCAGCTTCCCCTTATGAAATATATTTAGTCCTGTCCACAACCTACCATAGTTTTCAAGTCTATATTTTCTTATAATTTCCATTTCTTCTGTGTTCTTTGATCCCATACTTAACCTTGGTGCATCTACATAGTCTCCTTGTCCTGGCCATTCTAGTTTGGTCTACCCCACCAATAACCAAGCCCTGCCATTTTGTGAGCTTTCAGACTGAGTGTAGGAATGAAGATGAATTTGATGGTCTTAGTGGACACACTTTCATAAAATATGTCATGGAGGCTGAAGAATGTCTATTTTCTAGGCTATAGGCCACAAGGTACCTTGTGACTGAATATAGGCCAACACAGATTCCAGGAGACTCCTAGGAAGCTGGAATGAGTTAGCAAAACTAAATAAAGCTGAACTATTTCTGTCTCCTTTTTTATGCTTACACAACATAGTGGACATGTTCCAACAGTCTCTCTAGCTGCTATTTTTAGTCAACTTTTCATAAAAATGGTTGGTGACTGGGACCTGAGAATGATGCCAGAATCAAGGGCAAAGCAATACTCTGAGGTCCTGAAAATTTATGATTGAAAAAACTTTATGATGACTGTGTTTCCTTTCTAAAATGTTATGACTCTTTTTCAAAAGCAATTGAAGTTATTTGCTAACATTTTCTTTACTTTTAATTAGAAGTGTGATTTTGTCTACATGGGAAACTCTAGCTGAGGAAATTCCTGTACAAATGTATGTTGGCATCATCTCTACAATTGACAGTTATAGAGATTTTATCGGAGGAAATTGTTTCACTCCTTGTCGAAGGTTACTCAGTCAAAATGTGGAATTTTAACACAGGGACTCCTGATACTAAGAACAGCTCTCTAGCCACTATGTAAATGCTTATTACAGGCAACTAGAAGACACACTGGATACAGCACTAGCTTTGGAATCAGGAAGATCTGAGCTTAAGTTTAGCTTTAAACAGTTACTACCTGAGTGACCCTGGGCATAACAATTTTTCTATCTGCATTAGTATTCTCAACCATAGCATGGGGGTCATAATAGTAATTACTTCCCAGGGCTGTTTTGAGGTTCAAATGAGATAATATTTGTAAAGCACTTAGTACAATGTATAGCAACAATAAATGCTAAATAAATGCTTATTTTCTTCTTTCCTTCTCTTTCCCCCTCCCCCTTCCTGCATTCCTTCATTTCTTCTTTCCCCATATTATTTCTTATAACAATAAATATTGATAAATATACATCATTGGGAGGAAAGAAAAATACTAAAAGAGGAAATAAGAAACGTGAACAGAACACAACAGCGGAAAAAGAGCGTGAGAAGCATTTCCTTCCTGCAATGAATACATTTTCCTTTTGACTAGGCAAAGAAACAGGCACAGGAACAGGAGTGTCATGTGATAATGGAGAGTGATTTCATTGTTTCTTTGAATTTTGAGTCTTTTTACTCAAGTAACCACAAACACTGGGATACAGCTTGCCTCTAACTCTTCTCCCCTAAAAGTTCTCTAGTACTTATGCATTTATTTTGTATATGCTTTACATACATATGTCCTCCCTTCACATAGACTATAATAGAGAAGGGTTGGGGCTGGGGAGTAGGTCCTTTTTATGTCCAGTGCCTAACAGAGCGTCTGGAACATAGCAGTTCTTAATAAAAACTCGTTGATTTATTGATTGATAAGGAAGCATGAATAATCAACACCTACAGAGATAAAACATAATAGTAGAAAGCGTTTAATAAAGCCATAGTGAAGAGCAGATGAGACAAAAGATTACCTGGGGAGAGCAGCTCCAAGTGTGTGGATATGGAAACAAAAGTTAAGTAAGTTACTAACTTTAGAGTTTAATAAACATTAATGGATAAGAAGAACTATGAATAGTAAGTAAACAGCATTTTAAACTGACAATGGAGTCCTATTCCTTTCCTTCTTGCTTAAATTTATTCATTCATCCTTTCAATCAATCAAGAAATATTTATTAAGAGTCTACTAAATGTCAAGTAAGATTATGTTTCAAATACAAAAGCAAGGCAGTCCTTGACTTCAAGGCACTTATAAACTACTTAGAGGATTCGCAATATTCTCAGATAAATATAGGTGTAAGAATATAGATTGTGCATATGTATGTGTGTATACACATACATACATATATAACACATATGCACACATATTTGTACATACAGATCTGTCTATACAGATCATGTATATGTGTACACCTGACTATACATATACAATACTAAATATTGGAAGGCTAGAATTACAGCTGAGAGAAAATTCACAGCACGGAAGTTCCAGCATTTATGTAGTCTATATTTGTTGATATTTATACTTTTATTTAATAAAGAGCTACAATTTCCTTAAATGGAAATTTTGAGAATTCAGTAGTCATTGCCTTTTTTAGTATAAATTTATTTATTTTCAGTTTTCAACATTCACTTCTACAAGATTCTGAATTCCAAATTTTCTCCCCATCTCTCTCCTTCCTCCACCCCATGACAGTATGCATTTTGATTACCCCTCCCTCCAATCTGCCCTTCCTTCTGTTACCCCCCCACCCCCATCTCTTCCCCCCCTCCCTTCTATTTCCCTGGAGGGAAAGACAGATTTCTGTACCCCATTGCTTGTATATCTTACTTCCCAGTTGCATGTAAAAATAATTTTTAACATTCATTTTTAAAGCCTTGAGTTCCACATTCTCTCTCTCCCTCTCCCTCTCTTTCCCTCTCCCTCTCCCTCTGTTTCCCTCTCTCCTCACCCACTGTCATTGTGAAAGTAAGCAATTTGTTATAGGTTATACATGCGTGGTCATGCAAAACACATCCATTACATTCATGCTGTGAAACCCTAACTATATTACCCTCTATATTGTCCCACCTTCCATTTATTCTATTCTCTCCTTTGACCTGTCCCTCCACAAAAGCATTTGCTTCTGATTGCCCCTTCTCCCAATCTGACATCTCTTTTATTATCTCCCCTCTTATCTGCTTCCCCACTGCATTCCTACAGAGTAAGATATATTTCCATACCCAATTGACTGTGTATGCTACTGCCTCCTTAAGCCAGATCTGAAAAGAGTAAGGCTCACTTAATCCCTCTCACCTACCCCCTCCTTCCCTCCATTGTAAAAGCTCTTTCTTGCCTCTTTTATGTGAGATGGTTTACTATATTCTACCTTTCCCTTTCTCTTTTTCCAAGTACATTCTTTTCAACACAATTTTATTTTTTCAGGTAGCATCGCTTCACATCCCTGTGCCCTCTGTCTACACACATACACACATACATATATACACACATACATTCACATGTACACATATACATACACATATATACACATACACACATATTCCTTCTAACTATTCTAATACTGAGAAAGGTCTCTTGAGTTGCAAATATCATCTCTCCATGTAAGAATGTAAACAGTTCAACTTTAATAAGTCCCTTTAGGCTTCTCTTTCCTGTTTACCATTTTATGTTTCTCTTGATTCTTGTATTTGAAAGTCAAATTTTCTATGCAGCTCTGATCTTTTCAACAAGAAGGCTTGGAAGTCCTCAATTTCATTGAAATTCCATTTTTCCCCTGAAATATTATACTCAATTTTGCTGGGTAGGTGAATCTTGGTTTTAGTCCTATTTCTCTGACCTCTGGAATATCATATTCCAAGCCCTTTGATCCCTTAATGTAAAAGCTGCTAAGTCTTGTATTATCCTGATTGTGTTTCCACAATGTTTCAATTGTTTCTTTCTAACTGCTTGTAATATTTTTTCCTTGACCTGGGAACTCTAAAATTTGGCTACAATATTCTTAGGAGTTTCCCTTTTGGGATCTCTTTCAGGAGGTGATTAGTAGATTCTTTCCATTTCTATTTTACCCTCTGGTTCTAGAATATCAGGGCAGTTTTCCTCGATAATGTCTTGAAAGATGATGTCTATGCTTTTTTTTATCATGGTTTTCATTTAGTCCAATAATTTTTAAATTATCTCTCCTGGATCTATTTTTCCAGGTCAGTTGTTTTTCTAATGAGATATTTCATATTGTCTTCTCATTTTTCATTCTTTCTCATAAAGTCATTAGCTTCTATTTGCCCCATTCTAATTTTTAAAGAATTATTTTCTTCAGTGAGCTTTTGGATCTCCTTTTCCATTTGGCTAATTCTGCTTCTTTTCCTCATTGGCTTTTTGGACCTCTTTTGCCATTTGGGTTAGTCTATTTTAAAGGTGTTGTTTTCTTGAGTATTTTTGGGGTCTCTTTTAGCAAGCTGTTGACTTGTTTTTTTCATGATTTTCTTGCCTCACTCTCATTTCTCTTCCCAATTTTTCCTCCACTTCTCTTACTTGCTTTTCCAAATCCTTTTTGAGCTCTTCCATGGCCTGAGACCATTTCATATTTTTCTTGGATACTTTGGATGTCAGAGCCTTGATCTTTTTGTCTTCCTCTGGCTGCATACCTTCATCTTCCTCATCAGTAAGTGTGTAAGGAAACATCTTTTCACCAAGAAAGTAACCTTCTATAAGCTTATTCTTTTTTCCCAGTTTGCTCATTTTCCTAGCCACTTATTTGACTTTGGAGCTCTTTATATATTGGAGGGTTTACTGCCCCAAGTTTCAGGGGGTTTTGTGCAGCTGTTTTCAGAGATATCTCTAAGCATCTGTAAATTCTCAATTCCTCCAAAGTGGTATGATCAAAAGAAAGGGGTCTACTCCTCTCCAGGCCTGTGCTTTGGTCCATGTGCAACCACCAGCACTCTTTTTTGACCTGGAGCTGTGAGGACGGTTCCCTCACCACAGCTGCCATCAGCTCTGTCATGCCACTGTTCGTCCTCACTCCAAGGCAGCCACCCAGGACTGTGACTCAGATCAGTTGCTCAGTTCTCCCATTGTCTGCAGGCCAAGAGTTCCAGAAGCAGCTGGCACCATGGCAGTGGTTCCCACTGCCCTGATTCTAGGCTTAGGGCTATGGACTGACCATGTTCCTCTCTCACCCAGGTGAGAGAGCTTTCCTACTAACCTTTGAAGCTGCTTTGGCATTTGTGGGTTGAGAAGTCTGGAAATCACAGCAGCTCCCAGTGATTCAGTGGCCTGAGTCACTATCTGTGCTGGCAAGGACCAGAGTGGGCTGCACTCCCCTCTGATCAAGGTGTGATAGACCTTTCCTGTTGGCCATCCAGATTGTCTTGGCCTAGAAATCTGCTTCACTGTCATTCTGTAGCTTTTGCTGCTCTACAATAATTTTTACAGGTATTTGAGGGGTTTGAGGGGAGAGCTCAATTAGGTCCCTGCTTCTACCTAGTCATTGCTTTTACAAAGGGGAATTAGGTAGTTTTTTGGTGGATACTTCAAAGCAAGGCACTGATAATACCTGGCAGCAGATACCCTGAATTGCAGACATAAAATCCTAGAGAAGTAATTATTAAGATCATGCAGATTCAATCTTGATGTGAAGTGACTTAAATATTCAGCTAAGAAACTTTTCTAGAAATTAAATCATTTTCGTCAAGAACTCAGAGAAATGACATTTCGAAGAGGCTCACTAATAGATACAAAATATTATTCCATTTCTATTCCTACTGAAAGTACAAATAGACAATTCTGAACTTGTTTTTGTCAGAATAAAATTGTGCAGAACAAATAAAATTGAATGCAACTTGTATGTTCAGTCAAGATTGTCTTCCACATCCTCACAGTCACTGTTGGTTTCCTTCTATTTTAAAATTATTAGTCTAAATCACTATGATTTTCATTTAGCTCTCTCTCACATTGAAGGATGTACTGTTTTAAAATGTCCTCAATTCCATTTTTATATCATGCCTCACTTTGAAAAACTGCAATAATCTAAACTATATATATATATATACATACATACACATGCATGTGTAGACATGCACACACACAAATCCATGTTATTACATACATACATATACATAGAGATAGTGAGACAGGAAGGCAGAGTGGCAGAGAAACATGCAAGAGGAAAAGACAGAGAGAGAAAGAATGACAGATGTGGGAGAGAAAATGAGAGTGAGAGAGAGAGAGAGAGAGAGGGAGAGAGAGAGAGAGAGAGAGAGAGCAAGATCGCATTAAAGAGGTTAGTTCAAGTCCTACAGAATAAAGACATATGGACCTAAACAAATCACTTAGACATAGCTCCCTGTACCCTGTGCAGTTCTCTCATATGATGAGTTACAAGTGAATAACTGATCAGCATTGTTGAAGATAATTTCCACACTTTTATTTCCCTACACCAATAAAATTAGAATTCTAGATTAATTTTTTTCTGCCTCTCAATTTCCATCTGTCTCTCTATTTATCTATATCCCTGTATTCTTTAAAAGGTGACTCTATGGAAAACCTCCTAAAATAATAGTAATTATTGACACTCAAATTTATTTAGATATTAAATTTCATCTAAATTTAATATTTGGCAGCAAGTTTGTATTTTGAGAGTCAAATTAGATATTATATGGACCTTGGCTCATACTCTTAAAATAAGGCCTTGTCAGTATCACATATCATTGCCATCGTTGGTGTTTTCCAACATTCTCAGAAAGTTAATTGTTCCCAGTCTTAAATGGGGATTGATTTATTTTTTTGGGAACATCTCAAACCTTTTCCCATAATCCTGATGAATAAATGCTGTAAGCAAATATTTATGAAGTACATCCTTACAAGTTATATTTACTTTTTTAGTCATCAGTGCTTTATATCAAGGGTTCTTAACCTATTGATCCATTTTCAGAATGATATCTTACATGCATAAAATAAAATACACAAGATAACAAAGGACAGAAATTATAGGTAAATATAATTACCTGTATATAAGTACATGCATGTGTGCATCTATACATGTATATGGCTACCATGTACTGTGCATATATACCTACATGCATACATAACTACATACATATGTGTGTACATATTTTCATGCATATGATTTGGAATCAGTGCAATAACAGGGCTGGTGGCATCATTTTTGCTTACACATAGTCATCGTGACTAAAGCTATTATTTCCTTGATATAGAAAATCCCTAGATAAGGAAATTTTGTTTGCACATGCAAATTAGTACCTTTATGCAATTTAATCTTAAAGATTGGCCAAGAATACTGAGAGGACCAGGGACTTTGGCAGGATTGGTCAAGGATTCAATATGCAGGGTATAAGATGCAGGATGGAAACTAGGTCTTACTAACTCCAAGGCCAGAACATGATTCATTATTCCATCCTTTTTTTCTACAAATAATGTTATGCAGTTGAATTAAAATGTAATGGGATGGGGAGTAGATTGGTATTTACCAATGGGAAGTCAGTCTTTGGAACACAGATTGATACTCTTTGCATTCTTCCTATCCAACCATACAGAAATTTGGGATCTACTTACCAGCCACAACACAAGCATTGGTATTCTGAGTGGACAGCTTCCTCTTCAGCTGGGTTGATTCTCTCAGGGCATTACATCTCAAGTTGGCTGATGGCTGAGTTGAGTTTCTGTTCTTTTAGTGCATAGAAGTTTGGTTGTATGAGTCAGTTCACTAATGGGTTGGGTCAAGAAAGTCACTCAGCTGTTGCTTTGATTGAATGTCTTCTAACGGGCCTTAGTTGCTGCCCTGAAATCTTTCCAGATAAGGTTATGTTAAACAAGTCACTGCCTTGGAAGTTCCATCTCAAGAATGCTACTTAGTGATTTCTGAATTCCTATTGCTACTGCTGCTTTGATGAACTCTGCAACTAACTCTGGCAACCAATGTATCTCTGATAAGACATCAGGATGTCCTGAACTGAAATGAATTCCTCAGCACTCTCATCTCAAAAGATTAATTTGCCTAATATTAGGGAAAAAACAGAGATACCATGTGAACATGGACACATGGTGTTTGAGTGGGAGAATATGACCAGCTGCCTCAAAGCCATCCTACCTAACTTTCTGACAGCAAAGAACGAGAATGAGAGATGAATGGGTCATACCCTTTGTATGTACACTTATATCACATATACATTCCTATCATGTTTAGAGTTAACAAATACAGAGTGAACCATGTAATAATTCATTAATTCTTTCAGCTCTGAAGGAAATTAGAAACTGCATTATAAAACAGTACCAATGCCTTGTGGACTAAAAATAATTCTTCAGTTTCCACATCATTGGATTACAAGTGTGTAAAGGATATGGGTGCATTTTCAAAAGACTAGGCCCTCGTGCCTATATTCTCAGTACAAGTCTTTTGTTCCTCTTAATTACTATCTCTGTCATCACGGGTAAGTTTCTTCTCCTTTCTAGATGTGTTTTTACTAATCCAAAAAATTAAAAATTATTCAATAACACATATGTACCTTAATGAACAAATACATAAAATTCTTCCCTTAACATTTCTATTCCCACTGAATGATCATTTCCTCTCTTCCCTCCATTTCATTGCCAAACTACTTCAAAGATTTTCTTGTTTTCTTTTACCTTTGACCCTTCTGAGGCCCTATCCATTGTAAATTCAACATATTATTGTAACATGATTTTATAAGGAATTGAGACTTTAGTCAACAACAAATAAAAAGGATAAAGCAACCAGGTATTCTCTCAGCTATTTGGGATTTGTCATTTAAATCCTGAGGAAATTAATCTCAGACGTCATATGTCAAGGCAGGAGACTTAGAAGGCAGAATTTTTTTATTTTATTTTATTTATTTAACGTATTTGGTTTTCAGCATTGATTTTCACAACAGTTTGAATTACAAATTTTCTCCCCATTTCCACCCTCCCCCCCACTCCAAGATGGCATATATTCTGGTTGCCCTGTTCCCCAGTCAGCCCTCCCATCTATCACCCCCCTCCCCTCTCATCCCCTTTTCCCTTCCTTTCTTGTAGGACAAGATAAATTTCTACGCCCCATTGCCTGTGTATCTTATTTCTTAGTTGCATGCAAAAACTTTTTTTTTTGTTTTTGAACATCTGTTTTTAAAACTTTAAGTTCCAAATTTTCTCCCCTCTTCCCTTCCCACCCACCCTCCCTAAGAAGTCAAGCAATTCAACCTAGGCCACACATGTATCATTATGTATAACCCTTCCACAATACTCATGCTGTGAAAGGCTAACTACATTTTGCTCCTTCGCAACCCATCCCGCTTTATTGAATTTTCTCCCTTGACCCTGTCCCCCTTCCAAAGTGTTTGTTTTGATTACCTCCACCCCAATCTGCCCTCCACTCCATCATCCCCCCCCTTTTATTTTTTTTTTTTATCTTCCTCCCTCTTCTTTCCTGTGGGGTAAGACACCCAACTGAGTATGTATGGTATTCCCTCCTCAGGCCAAATCATGATGAGAACAAGGTTCACTCATTCCCCCCTCACCTGCCCTCTCCCCTCCTCCCACAGAACTGCTTCCTCTTGCCACCTTTATGCGACATAATCCACCCCATTCTATCTCTCCCTATCTCCCTCTCTCAGTATGTTGCTCTCTCATCCCTTAATTTCATTTTATTTCTTTTAGATATCTTCTCTTCAACTTCAACTCACCCTGTGTCTGCTCTCTCTCTTTTACATATATATACACACACATATATATACATACATACACATACATACATATACACATAGATATATACATACATATTCACTTATGTATATACATAAACATATATATATATATATATATATATATATATATATATATATATATATATACACATATTCCCTTCAACTACCCTAATACTGAGGCCTCATGAATCATACACATCATCTTTCTATCTAGGAATACAACTTTAGTAAGTCCCTTGTAATTTCTTTCTTATTTACCTTTTCATGCTTCTCTTGATTCTTGTGTTTGAAAGTCAAATTTTCTATTCAGTTCTGGTCTTTTCACTGAGAAAGCTTGAAAGTCCTCTATTTTATTGAAAATCCATATTTTGCCTTGGAACATGATACTCAGTTTTGCTGGGTAGGTGATTCTAGGTTTTAATCCTAGCTCCATTGATCTTCGGAATATCGCATTCCAAGCCCTTCGATCTCTTAATGTAGAAGCTGTCAGATCTTGGGTTATTCTGATTGCCTCTCCACAATACTCAAATTGTTTCTTTCTGGCTGCTTGCGGTATTTTCTCCTTGATCTGGGAGCTCTGGAAATTGGCGACAATATTCCTAGGAGATTTCTTTTGGGATCTATTTGAGGAGGCGATCGAAAGATTCTTTCAATTTCTATTTTGCCTTGTGGCTCTAGAATATCAGGGCAGTTCTCCTTGATAATTTCTTGAAAGATGGTATCTAGGCTCTTTTTTTGATCATGGCTTTCAGGTAGTCCAATAATTTTTAAATTATCTCTCCTGGATCTATTTTCCAGGTCAGTGGTTTTTCCAAGGAGATATTTCACATTATCTTCCATTTTTTCATTCCTGTGGTTCTGTTTTATAATATCCTGATTTCTCATAAAGTCACTAGCTTCCACTTGCTCCAATCTAATTTTTAAAGTAGTATTTTCTTCAGTGGTCTTTTGGACCTCCTTTTCCATTTGGCTAATTCTGCCTTTCAAGGCATTCTTCTCCTCATTGGCTTTTTGGAGCTCTTTTGCCATTTGAGTTAGTCTGTTTTTTAAGGTGTTCTTTTCTTCAGTGTATTTTTCGGTATTTTTTGGGTCTCCTTTAGCAAGTCATTAATTTGTTTTTCATGGTTTTCTCACATCCTTCTCATTTCTCTTCCCATTTTTTCCTCTACTTCTCTAACTTGCTTTTCCAAATCCTTTTTGAGTTCTTCTATGTCCTGGGGCCAGTTCATGTTTTTCTTGGAGGCTTTTGTTGTAGGCTCTATGACTTTGTTGTCTTCTTTAGGCTGTATGTTTTGGTCGTCTTTGTCACCAAAGAAAGAATCCAAAGTCTGAGACTGAATCTGGGTGTGCTTTCGCTGCCTGGCCATATTCCCAACCAACTAACTTGACCCTTGAGTTTTTCAGTGGGGTATGACTGCTTGTAGACTAACGAGTTCTATGTTCCACGTTTGGGGGGGAGGTGCCAGCTCTGCCACACCAGCACTGCTCCTTCCCCAACCCCCAACCCAAGCCTAGATCTTCGGCCAGAAGGCAGAATTAGAATAAGGGAAGGCCAAGTTATGGTGGATCATTTTACTATTTCAGGAGTTCATTCCAACACTACATAACACAGCCAATATGTGCCTGCCTATTATATGCTACTTTTGTCAATTTTTCTCTAAAAAGTGAACCGGGGGGAACTATCTACTGTGCCGAAGACCTTCCTCACTCCCTTCCAATATTGAGAGAGTACTAGTGTCATACTCTGCCCCTCCCTTGCTCTTGCCTGTTCACTACCCCCCTTTTCTCTTCCATTCATACAACTACACTTTACCCTGAATTTTCTCTATGCAGTCTCAATGGTTATATGGTGTAACCTGCTTGTACAGTACATGTGCCTCTCCATTTCTTTCTTTCTACAAAATTAATCGTTAGGTCTTCGGAGGCATACTAACACTTGATCCAGATATCTACTTTGAAAGAAGAGGAATCTGAGGCAAAAGTAGATTATAGAACGTAAACTAGTTAACAAAATTAGATATAAGCAGAACTAGATTACAAAAAAAAAACACTTCTATGCCCCTTCTGTTTATTCTATCTACTCCAGCACACCATTTCTTTAATTTACATTGATAAAAATATTGGACTTGAAGTCAGGAAGACCTGAGTTCCAATTCAGTCTCAGAGACTCACTTCCTATGTGATGTTGGGGAATTTGCTCAATCTCTCTCAGCTCCAGTTTCTTAATTTGCAAAATGAGCATAATAAAGCACCCATTTGAGCCAGGTGTTGTAAAGAACAACAGGAACAGAATATGCAAAACGCTACCTTTGAAATGCCATGTACCTGATAGTTGTTTATCCTTGTTATTGCTAATACTGTGGTATTGTTCGTGTTGCACCTGCTGCTGTTGCAGCAATCCTAGGAATGATATGAACAAACGGGAAAAAAAATCACCACCTTGGGGAGATGGCGAAGACACTATCCTAGATGACTGTTATTTATTGCGTACTTGAGTCTCAGAAATTGGAAACTAGAAAAAGCCTAAAGAGTCAGTTGAAGTGTTAGACTCTAAGACACACACACACAAACACACACACACCCCTTCACATGCACATATAAATGTATGTGTGTGAGAATATGTATATATGTACATGTATATACATGTGTATATACTATATATGGGCATCTAGATAGTGCAGTGGATAGAGTACCAGGCCTGGAGTCAGGAGGACACAAGTTCAAATCTGTGCTCACACATTTATTAGCTGTGTAACCCCGGACAAGTTACTTAACCCTGTTTGCCTCAGTTTCCTCATCTGTAAAATGAGTTGGTGAAGTAAATGGCAAACCAGTCCAGTAACTTGCCAAGAAAACCCAAAAAGTGGTTGCAAAAACTTAGACACAGCTGAAAAATTAGTAAACCACAACAAATATCATGTACGTACACAAATATATATATAATATGTATATATACACATATGTGAACAGGACTTCAGTTTACTAGTTCAGATATTTGGATATGTTAAATTTTTAAATCTGCCACTGTTTGCGCAAGTTAAACAAAAATGCAAAATTCATTGTGACACTTTTATCAACTGTACGGAAAAAGATTAAATACAGGAAAAGATAATTCATGTCTACAAGCAGAAAATAGAATTCCAATTTTTACTTAAGATCTTATTTGGCAACAAGTCAAAATTTCTCTTCTTGTAAAAGAGAAAATTTAACTTTTTCCTAGTTCATTTCACAGATGATGCTAATAACTCTAGACAATCAAACCTTCATATTCTTATTCTCTTTGAATAGAATGAGACTTAAAATATATGGTCATCAATAATCTAGGTTTCACAACACATCATTTTTCTCATTTCTTAAATTATAGATAGACACAGGTATATCTAACAACATATACATATAGTGCATGTATCATGCATGCATTTATATGGGTGTGTGTGCAAATACATACACACACATACATAGGTGTGTGCATGTACATACATACACACACACATATATATATATATATATATATATATATATCACATGTACATGTGTGTGCATTCATGCATATTCCAAGCAATTAGGTACCCAGGGAAGAGGACAAAGAGAGAGCCTAGTTTCTAGGCTCTATTAATTGAAAGCCTTCCTCTTAACACAAACTCAGATATTTCCAGTATCTATTAATAGGCATCCTCTGAGAAGTTTCCTTCTGCAAAGCACAATAAGGATATGGAGAGTTATTGTAAATTGAAAGCAACAGAAACCTTGGAAACTCGTGGCACAAACTGATGAACAAATATCCTTCCTCCCATTAGTATATTGGATAGCAGCTAAGCTTGGCAAACTTAGGAGTCAACTGATAAGCAAGTATATTTTCCTTCCACACAAAAAGATGGGGTGTGTGAGGAAGGGGGGAGGTGGAATCTTGCCAGTTTTGCAGAATAAAACCAGATGGCTCAGGAGAAGGCAGTTGTTGACAGCTTGTACAGCCCGTGTTGCTAGCCATATATCAATGGCAACATGAACATAACCCAAAGGTTGCTAGGAAAATAGAAATAGAATGTACTGTACTTCTCTTCTATAGACTGAAATACTCAGGTGACTCTCACCTTTCATTGCTGAGACTCGACTTTGCAGGAGTGACATGCCTCTGACATATACTAGCTATGTGACCCTAGACAAGTCACTTAATATTTCAGTGTCCCAGATAACTCTAATATTACAAATTGCAGAGAGGTTGCTGACCTTTTTTAGTAAAGAGAATTTCCTCAACTTAGAGTTCCCTATACCAAAAAAAATAGGTCCACCCTAGATCCCTATCCACTCTAGCTGTCTACACACAAAAAAATTTCATGAAGACAAATGGAAAAATAAAATCAGTAAGTTGTCAAGATATGTCCAAATATTTGGATGACTCTTTCAACACTGACTAAGGAATATTTCACAGATGACAGTTTGCTTTTTGGGAAGCTACATGTTGTAATAGCTAAAACGCTTGTCTTTGAGTTAGGAAGACCTGGGTTCACCAGCCGCCTCTGACACATTTTGAAATATGTCGTTCTGGTTGTTAGTTTCCTTTTCTCTAAAATGTGGAAAATAATATCCATTGCAACACCTGAAGGGTATTGTCATTTATGTTCTATTCAAATAAGCATGTTCTTGGCAAAGCTTAAAGACCTATAAAGTATTAGTGATATTATTATGGTTATCATTCCCACATAGAGATAAATTACCAGGAAGAAGGGCAATTAAAATTAGGTCACAAAGAACATTAAGAAGAAGAAAACATTAAGAAGAAAGAAGATCAATATTTTTATAAAGAAAAATATTTGTATTGTAGGTGAAGGTAGGGGAACAGATCTCAAAACTAGCATCACTGTGTCATAAGCTCATAGCATTTTTAGGTTAAAAGGGATTTCAGCATTCATCTTGTCCAAATTCTTCATTTGACACATCACTAACTGAGGATCCAGAGAAATCATCTTCTCAGGGTAAAATAGCTATTCATTGTAGTAGTTCACATGCAAATTCTTATCCTTTGGCTTCAAAATCCAATATTTTTCCCCCTTACTTATCCATTGTTTTATTAAATTGATATTATCTCAAGTTTTTATTAAATTGACATTAAAATGTGGTTGTCAAGTATTTGAAATGTAGTTTAAATTAAAATATCAAATCACATTATACTTTCCCTCTCTACAAAGCTTTAGAAAAGTATTCTGGAAAATAACCATTTTTCCTCTACCATTCTTATAAATCTGAAATATCACTGGAAATCCATGTGTATTCCAGTGAATTTGGGCAGAATTTAATGGGGAAAGAAACAAATTAGCTTTAGAAGAACTTTTCTCTTTTTTTATCCTTAAGAGTAAGAGTAGGTGAGAGAACAGTGGGAGATCAGAAAACATTCATTATTGTTCAATATGTACAGCAGCAGGGAAGGGAAATTAAAGCCTAGCAGTGCAGGATAACAGCAGTGGTATCATTAAAATCAGCAATTTTTCTTTGTGGGAGTTGAAGCACCCAAGGGGACTGGAATCCTAGTATGTCCTTACTTCTTTGATCTCCCGAGTAAAGACGGAAAGAACAGGGAATCTCCTGGAGACTAGAGAAAAGACTGGATGAAAAAATGGCAGATGGAAATCACCTGGCTAAAGGGGCTATGCTAATTGCTCCTCTGGCTTAAAGGCTATTTTCTATATCTGCTGACACACATGTGGTAATATGATTTTTCTGGATCTTTATTATAAAGAAATGATGAAATCTGCCAGACATGTAGAATGAAGCCAGATATGAGAAGCTGACAAAGAATGTCAGCCAAAATTGATATGAGGGAAGATGGCAGAATGTGCCCCAACAAAATCTCAATATTGAATATTTTAAAAAAGCAATGGATTTATATAAAAAATGAAGGAAACAAAGGTTTTGGAAAGCTTATTAAGTTAATTATTCCTGAAATAGTGAAATGTTTTACAGAATAATATAGAATTAGGAGATATTTTAACATAGTAGAGACACTCAGCTGAACTCTCCCATGATTCCCTTCCAAAAAAATTAAAATAACATCTCAAATTGAATTCTGAAGTGGAAGCAACAACAATAGGTCAGAGTGAGAAATTCTTCCAGCCCAAGACAACTTAGGAGGTTGGAAAGAGAGATCTGTGACATGGTGATAGAGGCTGACCTGAAACCCACAGAGATAAAACACCAGTGGTGGGACCTGGGGTGGGGGAAGAAAGGCAGCTGGAGATTGAGAAACTCTCAAGTCAGAGAAGTTAAGGGACCAATTGTTGGTATTTAGTCAGAAAGAGATTATAAGGAACTCCTGTGCTAGAATTAGACACAGGAATAGACACTGCTTGGCAATTCCATTGTCTATATCCACTTTTGGGACATAGTTCAAGGGTGGAGAAGAACATTTGCCATGATGAGGAAACAGAGGTGGTAGGGCAGTATTTCTTTTGGAGCAGTTGCTCTTGGGAGCAGGGAATCTGAGGAGCAGTACCAATTGCAATCTCAAGGGATCAGGGAACCTTCTGTATTAGTAAGCAAGAGTCATGACCTTGAGGATGACCATGAAAATGCCTGTATGGTTGTATTAGGAGGGCAGAGTTTATAATCTCAAAGAGGATCATAAACATGTCTGAAAGGTTCGGAACCGCCGGATATAAGAAACTCTAAAAGTAGAAGGCAGAAGAATCAAAACATATATTTAGGGTCCACAGTAACCAACCCATGAACCAGCAACCCCATTTTGATATATTGATCAAAAGCTTCCAGGCCCAATAAGTACGCCTTGAAAGAGTAACCAGGAGGCTACAGAAAAGCATGATTGCATAAAGCAAAATCACGCTTCCCCCTCTATGGTAAAAAGATTACCCACTGGCCTGAAGTCCTTGTTCAGCTTCCTCCCGTAGGTCAGCTCTGCCACTGGCAGCTCCTGCTTCGGCTGTGGCTGTGGCTGTGGCTGTGGCTGTGGCTGTGGCTGTGGCTGTGGCTGTGGCTATAGCAGCCTCTGGCTCCAACGGGAGCTGCTTTTAACCATCCGGCTTCTGTGGGGGTGTAAGGTACGCCGGGGAAAGCACAGGTTCTTTCGATCTGCTTAAGCAAGGTGAAGGGGTTGACCAGGAAAGCACAGGTTCTTTCCATCAGCTTAAGCAAGGTGAAGGGGTTGACTGGGAAAGCACAGGTTCTTTCCATCAGCTTAAGCAAGGGAAGCAAGGTGAAGGGGCCGACAAGCTTACTCCAGTCCAACATACAAACAGTATTCAGTTCAGGGGAAAAAGACAAACTAGTCAAGGGCACTTGTTGACTAAGTGCTAAGGAGCCCATTTTTGGTTGCCAACACAATGGTTCAGAATGTCAAAATATGAAAAACTGTCATTTAGTCTTGTTTGCCTCAGTTTCCTCATTTGTAAAATGAAAAGAAGAAATGGCAATCCACTCCAGTATCTTTGCCAAGAAAACCACAAATTGGGACATGAAGAGTCAGACATAGCTGAAAAATGACTGAAAAATAGGGGAAAAAAGAACCGAAGAAATGAAAGCAAAGGAAGAAATTTATGAAAAGAAAATTGAGTTTGGTAAAAGGCACAGAAAGTGCTGAAAATAACAGATTAAAAAAAAAAGAATTTGCTAAATGGAAAAAAGAGGTATAAAATTTTGCTCACTGAAGAAAATAATTCCTTAACATTTAGACTTGGGCAAGTGAAAGCTAATGATTCCATGAGACAAGAAGAAATAATAAGACGAAGTTTATTAAAAGAGTGAAAAATAGAATAAAATGTGAAATATCTCATCAGAAAAGCAACTGACCTGGAGAATAGATCAAAGAGAGATAATTTAAGAATTATCATATGATCTGAAAGTCACGATGAAAGAAGGAGCTTAGACATCATATTTCAAGAAATTATCAAGGAAAACTGCCCTAATATCCCAGATCCAGAAGAGAAAATAGAAATTGAAGGAATCCACCAATCACTACATGAAAGAAATCCTCAAATGAAAAATCACAGGATTATTAAAACAAAGTCCAGAGCTCTAGGACTAAAGAGAAAATATTTCAGGCATCCAGAGGAAAAAAATAACTCAAATACTGTAAGCCACAAACTGGATCACATAGGATTTAGCAGCTGCAATACTAAAGAAGTGGAGGGCTTGGAATATGATATTCTGGAAGGCAAAAGACCTGGGATTACAGCAAAGAACAATCTAACCAGCAAAACTGAGGATAACCCTTCAAGAGAAAAAACAGACTCTCAAGCATTCCTGATGAAAAGACCAGAGCTGAACAGAACAGTTGACTTTCAAATCTAAGACTCAAGAAAAGCATAAAAAGGTAAACATGAAAGAGAAATCGTAAGGGACTCAATAATGTTAAATTGTTTAGATTTCTATGTGAGATGATACATGTAATTCCTAAGAATTTAATTATCATTGGTGAAGTTGCAGAGATTCTACATAGGAAAAGAGTGTGGAAATGAGTCAATTATATATAGATGATGTAAAAGAAAATGAATAAGGGAGAAAGGGTGGAAAGGGGAATGCTTTGGGAGAAGAGTAAAAAGGAAAGGGAGAGAGGGAAAAATACATCACCTAAAAGAAGTATGCAAGGAAGAGTTACTATAGTGTAGGGATAAATAGTTGGTGGTAAGCTGGTGGCAATCAAGTCTGGCAAGACTTGAATCTCACTGACACTAAATTGGTTAAGAGAGTGAAAATATATGAAAATATTCAAATGAGTATAGAAATCTATTTTGCCCAACAGGGAAGTAGGAAGAGAAGGGGAAAAGGAAAAGAGAAGGAGATGATAAAAGAATAGATAAAAGAAGGCAGTACTCGAAAGCAAAACATATTTTAGAGGAGTGACCGGCTAAAAGAAAGAGAAATATAAATAGAACAAAATAGGGTGGTGGAAAATGCACAATTAGTAATAACTATGGATGTGAATGGGATGAACTCACCCATAAAACAGAAGTCAATAGCAGAATGGAAAATAAATCAGAATCCAATAATATGTTTTGTTTTGTTTTATTTTATATTGTTTTACAAAAAAATACATTTTAAACAGAGGGACATACAGAGATTTAAAATATGGAGCTGAAGCAGAATCTATCATGCTTCAGTTGAAGTGACAAAAGGCAGGGTTAGGATTCATGAACTCAGACAAAGCAGAAGCTAAATTAGATGTAATTAAAAGAGATAGGCAAGGAAACCATATCTTGCTAAAAGTCAACATAGACAATGAAGTAATGTCAATACTAGATATTAGATGCAGCAAATGCCATGGTATCTAAATACTTAAAAAAGTTAAATTACTTACAGGAGGAAATGGACAGTAAATCCATACTTGTGGACTTCCCTGTCTCAGAGCTAAATAAATATAACCTTAAATAAATAAGAAAGAAGTCAAGAAGATGAATAGAATTTAGATAAATACAAAAAAATTAGATATGATAAACTTCTGGAGAAAAATTGAATGGGAATAAAAAAGAACATAACTTTTTCTCTGTTCTTCATGGCACCTTCACAAAAGTTGACCAAGTATTAGGGCATAAAAAGCTTATATCCAAATGCAGAAAAGCAGAAATATTAAATGCAACTTTTTTCAGACCATAATTAAAGAAAAAATTATATTTAATAAAAGGCAGTGGAAGCATAGGTTAAAAGAGAGATGGGAATGAAACAATCTAATAGTAAAGAATGAATGAGTGAAAGAATAAATCATAGAAACAATCAATAATTTCATTAAAGAAAATTACAATAGTGAAACAACATTCCAAAATTTGTGAGATGTAGGAAAATCAGAACTTAGAGGGAAATAAAAATATATGTATATATGTGTATATGTGTGTATACATATATGTATGTGTGTGTATATATATATGTATATATGTACATCAATGTGATGTCAAGCAAAGTGGAATTTTTGCTTTTTTTGGAGTGCTTCTCAGCACTAAGGCAATCAAGTGCCTTTGAGCCTTGCCTTTGTTTGAATCAAGAGTCTTTGATGACCTGCTTAAGTCACAAGAAAGCCTAAGTCACATGAGTTTGAGTCACATAGCTGCATAACCCTCTGTAGGCTGACCTTAAAGAAGTATATATATATATATATATATATATATATATATACTCTGAGGTGCTTTGGGGCTCACTCATTGGAAGACTCTGGGCAGCTATTAAGGAGTCCCCTGGCTTTGAAAATCCAGATGCTGGTGCTTCTCTCTCTGGTAACTATGTATGTATTGCTATGGACAGATGGTTAGAAGCCCTGTCTGCTGATTTGTGTTATTTGATCTGTTTATATAATTTCTGCTTATAATTGCTGTTTGTGTTTTCTCTAAATTTCAGAGTGCTGACTTTCCCCCCTGAACTAAGTGAATGATATATGTATGTTTAATTAAAGTGATATTGCAAACTCCTTAAAGTTGCTTTCCTTAGAAAAGCAGATCAAAGAATCTGTGCTAGCAGTACTCCTATGTGCTGGTGTTGTTTTACACCTCCACAGCAGCTGCTAGCAGCATTGTTGTTATATCACTATATCAATAACAGAGAGAAAGCAAATCAATGAATTGGGCATGCAAGTAAAAAATATCTAGGAAAAGAACAAATTGAAAATCCCTAGTTAAACAACAAAATAAAAATCCTGATAACTGAAGGAGAGGTTAATAAATTTAAAAGTAAAAACAAACAACTTTGAGCTAATAAAACTGGGAGCTTATTTTATTAAGAAAAAAGCAATAAAATGGAAAAGCAATTGGTTAATTTGACTTTATAAAGAATAAAAGTAAATCATCACTATCAAAAATGAAACCAACTAATGCACCACCAATGAAATTAAAGCTATTAGTAGAAGTTATTTTGCCCAATTATATGCCAATAAAATAGACAATTTGAAAGAAATGGATGAATATAAATATAAACTGCCCAGATTAACAGAATAAATAAAATACTTAAATAACCCTATCTTTTAAAAAACATGAATGAGCTTCTGAAGAAGAAATTTTCAGGACCAAATGGATTTAAAAGTGAATTCTACCAAACATTTAAGGAACGAATATTCTCAACACTATATAAACTACGTGAAAAAGTAGGTAAAGAAAGATTTCTTTCATTTTTTTAATTTTACACAAACATGTTTTTAATATCTCAACCAGAAAGAGCAATGTCAGAGAAATAATCTATAGATCAATTCCCCTAATGAATATCAATGCAAAAAAATAAAACACTAGCAAGCAGATTACAGCAATATATCACATAGATCATATACTATGACCAGGTGGGATTTATACCAGGAATGCAGGACTCATTCAAAATTACAAAAGTTTTCAGCCTAATTGGCTAGTAAATATCTGAGCTAATGTTTGATTTGAAATATAAGATTTGAACTCAGGAAGACGAATCTGGCCTCAGACACTTAGTCGCTGTGTGACTCCAGGCAAATCACTATGGCATAAGGAATAGAGTGGCACTTAGGTGCTCTCATATATAAAAGCAGCAATCATCAAAAAAAATCTGGTACTGGTTAAGAAATAGGGTGGTAGATCAAGGGAAATGATTAGGTAAACAATACACATCCATAAATAATCATTGCAATCTAGCATTTGATAAACCAAAAGAATCAAGCAGCTTTTTTGTGACGGTAAAGAGTTGGAAACTGGATAAACAAATTGTTTTATATAACTGTGATGGAACACTATTGTGCTATAAGAAATGACAAGCAGGAAGTTTTCAGGAAAAAAAGCCTGGGAAGGCTCATATGAATTCATGTAAAGTGACATAAGCAGAACCAGGAGAACATTTTAAATGGTAATAAAAGTAGTGTAAAGATAACTGTGAAAGACTTAACTACTCATATTGAGGCAATGATCCAAGGCAACTCCAAAAGACCCATAACAAAAAATGCTATTCACTTCCAGGAAAAGGACTGATGAACTCTGAAAGCAAGGAAAGCATACTTTTTTTTTTAAACTTTATGTTTCTCAAGGTATATTTTGGCTCTTTTCTTTTGCAATATTACTAATATGGAATTATTTTGCATTATTTCACATATATGTTATTTTTTAATTGTTTTAGTTGTGTCTGACCCTTCTTGATCCTATTTGAGGGTCTTCATATTTTATTTTTGGCAAAATATTGGAATGTTTTGACTTTTTTTTCTCTAGCTCATTTTACAGATGAGGAAACTGAGGCAAACAGAGGTTAAATGACTTGTCCAGGGTCACACCATTAGTAAGTTTCTGAGACCAGATTTAAACTCAGGAAAATAAGTCTTCCTGACTCCAAGCCTGGCACTCTATCCACTGTGCCACCTAGTTGCCCTTTCACGTGTAGAATCATTATTAAATTGCTTGCCTTGTCAAAGAGGCAGGAATTATGAGAGGAAAGGAGAGAAATTAAAACTCCAAATTTTAAAAAAAGGGATTGTTAAAAAAGTTTACATGTAATCAGAAAATATTTAATGAAATAAAAGTATATCTTAAAAAAGAATTAGAAAATATTATAGAAGCCATCAAAGTCTAATAATTTTTTGGGGGTGGGGATTGGATGAAGGTAGGAAGGCGAACTTGTGATTGCACAGGTGTAAGGAATTCCCCAGAGAGAAAATCCCCTTCTTCAAAATTCAGATCAATACCTTTTCTACACTTAGTGTCTTAGAAATTTGCATAAAACTCTGCAAAGTATAATCATTTGCCTCAGGCCAAAAAGACAACATGTGAGTTGGTATTTAAACCTAAGTTTACTGATTCAAAGACTGGGGATCAGCTTTCCTATTATTGGAATCCACCAATGAGAGGAAAACAATCACCTGTTGAGGTAACCAATTCTGCTTTTGTACAATTTTAACTGTTATGTTACTTTTTCCTAACATCAAACCTAAATGGATCATTTGGCAGCTTCCCATAGCTCCCACTTCTTTCCTCTTAAACAGTATGAAGGTTGAGGCATTTATAGAATCCTCTCCAAGATGGAGTTTATTTTTCTGAACTCAAATTTTAATGTGTCTAAAACAAATTATTTATCAAATAGAAAATTCACAAACACCCGATTTATATAATATCTAGAATTTTAATGAATCTCTAAAATCAAATCTCAATTTGGAACTGAAATGCACTGCCTGTCCTGTGTCATGGAAGACAAATTTTGTTTGACTAATATGAGAACTGATTCTTATATTTACCCCAAAGCAATCTGGAACAAAGAAAATTTTAAAGTTCATTATTCATTTTTATATAAATTTTCAGTATTTGTTTCAGCTGAGACCTGGAATGAGAGCACCAATACGTTGCTAAAGAGCTATACTCTTCTTATGATATACACATCTCATGTGAAAGGTAAAAATGGGAAAGAATATGAAACCCATTCCCTTCACCCATTAAACAATTTTTTTCAAATAGATTTAAAATCCTATTTAAGAATCAGTATGTTAAAATTGACATAGGTCTGGCTACAGAATCATGGTGACTTGGGAATCAATCCTACTTCAGGGACATAGGTGACCTGGAGGAAGTCATTTAGCCTATCTCTAGGTCAATTTTCTCTTCTAAGAATGAAAACAATAATGTCTAAGCACTTGTTTCACAGTGTTACTATTGCCATGGGTTTCAAATTGTAGATAAATATATATACACACATTTGTATGTGCATTTATTTATGTAAATATTTATGCATATACATATGTATATGTATATGTGTACAATAGTCAATATAAATTTATTAAGCACTATTTACTATTTGCCAGGCACTGTGCTAAGCATTGCACATACAAAAAAGAGACAAAGGTCAGTCCACATCCATGAGGAGCTCACAATCTGATGGGTGAGACAAGCAAATATGTATGTTCAAGCTATATACCAGATAAATAGGAAATAATTAAGAGATAGAGGACACTAAGTTTAAGAGGGTTTGCAAAAGGCTGCCCGTACAAGATAGTATTTTAATTAAAACATAAAAGAATCCAGGGATATGTATATGTGTGTACAAATATATGTATTAACATATCCATATGCACTTTTTTCAAATGTTTGTATAAATATGTATGTTGGTATGAAACACATCAATGTAGAATGCTATTTTACAAGCAACATATAATCTACAACTTGATGGATAATCCATAGACCTAGCCTATCAGTATATGATGGGTCAGAATTAAAGATGGACAATTATTTGGACCTAAAACTAAATTTGAAGAAGTGAGGGGGCTAGCCTGCATTTAGCAAATAATAACTTTGTGCTCAATGACCCCAAGCTACTTCCTAAAGCAAAACCTCGTATTTTCACAATGTTATTTTTATGGGTGTTATTTGGATACGAATCATAAGAACCCACAATCTGGAAAGCATCAGAATTTCAGAATTTCAATGAGCAGTGGAGAAATGAATGACAGGTGAAACTGGGCTGCAGAGTATTCAAAACCAATCTGGAAAAAATATCAACAAGGAAATTGGTAAATGAAAAAAAAAAGTTGAAGAGAGAAGATGGATGAGCCAAGTGCTACATGAGTACTCACATTATATTAAAATATCTAAATTAAAGTCTCCAGAACATTGAATGGATACTTAAGGAAGGATTTAAAGCATGTTCTGAGACACAGGTGCCCAAGGAAGGGCAGCGAGGGCAGGTTGTTACATGTACACTTGGAGGCTGTGCCAACAGCAATGAAATTAAGAATCTTTATAAGTGCTGAAGTATACATTAGAAAAGAAGCAACAGAGTATTAAAGGAAGTAGAATAGAGAGGACAGTGAATGGTCTCTTCATTCATATTAAGGAGGCAGGCACCAAAGTAACAAATCATGATTTGAAGAGAATTATCCTTTCCTTACCCTACAGGATAGAAGTAGATAATATTTGTAAAAACTTAGCACAAGTGTCTGTCTAGCAGGTAGTAGGTATTCAATATATGCTTGTTCTGTTTCTTGTGCATTCCTTATTTTTCTCTTTCTTCCTCTTCTCTTCCTCCTTCCTTCCTTTCTTTCTTTATTCCTTCCTTCTTTAATTTTTTCACTATTAAACATCCAGGTATTCATTTTATTTGGGGCTCATTGACTTTGTCCTTAGGCCGTTCCATTCCATCTTTCATTTTTAGGTAAAACAGTTGATTCTGTGTCCTTTTTTTATTATTTCAGCTCAGTAACACTGGGCTGTTGGACTTATTTGAGGGACTGAATTTTAATAGTGCAACTTTGGTTCTCTTTTTCCTTAGTTCTAGTCTCATCCAAAGGGGAGGGACAGAGAGAGAGACAGACAGACAGACAGACAGACAGACACAGGGAAACAGGGCAAGACAGGGAGACAGGGAAAGACAGACAGAGAGACAGAGACAAAGACATAGAGAGACAGAGAGACAGACAGCGATAGAGACAGAAAGACAGACAAAGACAGAGAGACACAGAGGGAGAGACAGACTCAAAGTCAGAGAAAAATATATATATATGAATATACATATATATGAATATACATATATATGTGTGTGTGTGTGTGTGTATATATATATATATACATATATATATATATCCAATGAAAAAATCTAGTCATGGGCCTAGTTTCTCCTCTGCTATTACTGGATTAGAACTAAGATTGAAAGAAAATGTTAACTCTCTCAAATGACAAGTAGAGAGATAGAGGGTGCCATACATTCAATTTTCTCTGTGTTTATACAATATACATTCACAATACATGCACACTTATAAAAATGTGTATATATACATAATCTCCATAAATATCCATATATTTTCAAAATAATTTGAATGAAAAATGTCATATTTATATAACACATTAAAGTTTAAACTGCTCTATAAATTCATGTGTATCTATAGTAATTTGTAAATGATAAAGTGTTATATAAATATAACACTTTGATACACATAAAGTTGACATTTATGTCACATTATATTTACAAAGCATTTCTCATGCATATGGGTATAGACTTATATTTACACACACATATGTGTGTGATACACACATATATATGTGTATGTATATGTATATGTATTTCTGCTTCTAAATCATCATTTTTAAAAAAAGATCTCATTTCCACATCTATCCTCTGTTAGCATAAGATTCAAAGATGCTATCCTTCTTCTTGTGATGTTACATTGGTGCAGATATTTGTAATATAGCTTCTTTTTCTGTCTTCTCTAAAGACTATACATCACTACTCATGCTCCTCCTTTCTAATAGGGCAGTATTTCACTGGGCTCTTGATTCATGTGTATACATACATGCATACACAAATATACACACACATGAAGATGTGCTGGTAAATGTTTAAAAATGGGCTCTCAGATACATATATTTATATATGTGTGTCTGGATCTTGGTCTGGGACTGAGTATGTCTCTGTGTATATTTCTACTTTAAGATTAATCTGCATTATTATTTTCTCTATCACATTTAGTCTAGTTAATCAACAAAACCATAAATCAAGCCCTGATTTGTAGTGTTTGCCAATGTCTGAGATGTAAATACTCATACTGAAAATTTACCATTTGGCTGATGTGAGTCAGTTTGAGCTTTTTCCAGACTACTCCCCTTTTTAATGTGTAAATTTAATGACCATGTATATATTCATTTTATATGTGTATAAGTCACCACATAAACATTACACATAAATTTCGTAAGCATATGCATAAATATATATGTATATGTATATATATATATATATATGTATAGAGGGGGAGAGAAAGAGGGGGGGAGGGAGGGATGAGGGAGGAAGGCAGAGGGAGGAGAGGGAGAGAATAAAAGTATGAGGGAGTCAGGTGGCACAGTGGAAGGGGCAGTGAGCCTCAAATCAAGAAGACCTGAGTTCAAATCTGGCCTCAACCACTTACTAGCTGTGACCCTCGGCAAATCACTTAACCTCTCCCTCAGTTTCCTCATCTGTAAAATAGAACCTACGTCTTAGGATTGTGGTGAGGATCAAGTGAGATGATAATTGTAAAGGATTTAGTACAGTACCTGGAACACAATAATGGCTATTTAAATGTTATCTATTATTACCTAGTATTAATATGATACCCATTCCCCTTTGCATTGTTACCCCTTCCAGGATAAGCTCATCACCTCTATTCTCAACATCATGCTGCTAACTTAAACCTTGATGAATACTACCTCCCTCAGCTTCCTCTCCCCTCTGACTGGAGAGATGGAAGATAGAGTACCAAACTTCCCAATGTCTACCTTTACAGAGGGCAGAAACTCTGCTGCTCTTTGCCTGGTTTCAACTCCATGGAACAAGATGCCCCTGCACCAAGTACTCTTTGGTGTTCCCCTCCTTTCCTGCTTCCTTTTGTGTGTTGTCTCCCCCTTTAGAATGGAAGCTCCTTGAGTGCAGAGACTCTTTCTTTTCATTAATTGAACCCCCAGCACTTAGCACAGTTCCTGGCACGTGATATATACTTAATAAATGTTTATTGAGTTGGATTGCATGCTTACACACACACACACACACACACACACACACACACACACACGCACACACACTTTAAATTGGTATCAGAATAGCACTTAATATTAAAACAAGTGATTTTTTTTTTACCAAAATTGTAGATATAATGAACAAAAAGGAACTAAAACACTTCTAGGGGGTATACTTTGCCAACTCAAAACAATTTCAACAACTACAAACATCACAAGGAATTTTTTAATATTAGGAAAATTGGTCTCCATTTGTACTTCAAGCCAATGTGTAGGATTCATAATATAGTGTTAATTGTGTGCCATGTACAGGGGATATGCAGATGAAATAAGCCATCAGCATGCACTCAAGGATCTTGCAATTGAATGTAAAAGGTCAGAGGGGATAGGGGCTAGATCTATGATTTAATTGCTATGGGAAACCCCCAGAAGAAGGGATTCTTTTTATAAATGTACATCAATATGTCATCTCTGAAATTTCTATCCTTACCAAGTTGCAAGCAGAATTTAAAGGCCAAATTACTTGACCCAAGTTATATATCCAGTATGTGTTTGAGGTGAGATCTGAACCTAGGGTTTCCTGGAACTAGTTTGGTTCTTTATCCACTGTGCCATAAAGATTCTCATAGCAGCATAAAAATCTGAGAGCACTGAAGACTTGGGGAGGCAAGGAATGTTAGTAGGTGTCCAGTACTCAGGGAGTGGAAATGACTTACCCAAGAAAGACACATAGGCACATATAAAGACAATATTTCAGAATGGACTTGGAATCAGTCAACCTCTAGTGGAAACTTGCCTAAACCCTTATTAGAAATATGATCTTGGGCAAATTGCTTAATTCCTAATCATGATACTTTCCTAATCTTTAAAATGGAGATCATAATCCTTACATAAATTACCTCATAAAGTCATAGGAATGAAATTGAAAACTTTAAGCACTACACATAAGTGTACAATTGCACAAATATGAATAAGCATACTATAAAGTATAAATATGAAAAATGGGGAAAATATTGAGATATCAGAGAAGAAACACCACCTCTGACTTTCAGGGAAAACTGTCAAGGAAGCAATGTGTATAATATCTCTTGAAGAAAGAGAAGGATTTCAATAGGTATAGGTGGGCAATGAGGTGATGATCTTACAACACACTCTACGTAAGATATTCTAAATGTTGCTTGCATGCTTTGCTGGAAGTGTTTTTGTAATTTGGAGTTTTAATTAGGACAAAGGCATTTCTGGTTGTAATTTTGCTCATTAAGTATCTTTCTTACCAAATAAGTACTTGATCTATCTTTCATGATAGAATTTATGGCCACAAAGGATAATAAAGATCATCTGCCTAACCCCTTCATTTTACAACTGAAACATAAGCCCCAAAGCATGACTTGAGTGATCTAACTTCCTTCACATGGCTGTCAGAAGGAAGATTAAAACTATTCCCTTTGATTCAAAATCTAGTCCTGTTTCTAGGACATTATGATTTTTTTCATTTTTTTATTATTTTATTTTTATTATTTAATATTTTTAGTTTTCAACATTAATTTCCACAAGAACGTGAGTTACTAATTTTCTTCCAATTTCTACACTCCCCCCACTCCAAGATGGCATGTATTCTTATTGCCCCTTTCCCCAGTCTGCCCTTCCTTCTGTCATCCCACTCCCCTCATCTCCTTTTCCACTTTCTCCTTATTTTCTGGTAGGGCAAGATAGGTTTCTGTGCCCCATTGCCTGTATATCTTATTTCCCAATTGCATGTAAAAACAACTTTTTTGAGCATTTGTTTTTAGAACTTTGAATTCCAAATTCCCTCCCCACATACCTCCTTGAGAAGGCAAACAATTCTACATAGGCCACACATGAACAATTATGAAAACACTTCCATAATAGTCATGTTGTGAAAGACTAACTATATTTCCCTCCATCCTATCCTGTCTCCCTTTATTCAATTTTCTCCCTTGAGTCTGTCCCTCTTCAAAAGTGTTTGCTTTTGATTACCTCCTCCCCCAATCTACCCTCCCTTCTATTATCCCTCTCTCTTATCCCCTTTCCCCCAATTTCCTATGGAGTAAGATACATAATTCAGTGTGTTTGTTATTCCCTCCTTAAGTCAAATCTGATGAAAGCAAGATTCATTCATTGCCTTTCACCTGCTACCTCTTCCCTTCCAACAGAACTGCTTTTTCTTGCCACTTTTATGTGAGATAATTTATACCGTTCTATCTCTCTCCTTCTCCTCCAAATATATTCCTCTCTCACCCCTTGATTTTATTTTTTATATATCATCCCTTCAGATTCAACTCACCCTGTGCCCTCTGTCTATATATGTATATGTATATACGTATATATATATATATATATATATATATATATGTGTGTGTGTGTATATATGTATGTCTATACACACACACACACACACACACACACACACACACATATATATATATATACACACATACATACACATATGTATATTCCTTTCAGCTACCCTAATACTGAGATCTCATGAATTACACACTTCATCTTTCCACGGAAGAATGTAAACAAAAACAGTTCAACTTTACTAAGTCCCTTATGATTTCTCTTTCTTGTTTACCTTTTCATGCTTCTCTTGATTCTTGTGTTTGAAAATCAAATTTTCTATTCAGCTCTGGTCTTTTCACTGGGAAATTTTGAAAACCCTCTATTTTATTGAAAATCCATATTTTGCCTTGGAGCATGATACTCAGTTTTGCTGGGTAGGTGATTCTAGGTTTTAATCCTAGCTCCATTGACCTCTGGAATATCATATTCCAATTCTTCCGATGCCTTTATGTAGAAGTCGCTAGATCTTGTATTACACTGGTTGTGTTTCCACAATACTCAAATTGTTTCTTTCTGGCTGCTTGCAGTATTTTCTCCTTGATCTGGGAGCTCTGGAATTTGGAGACAATATTCCTAGGAGTTTTCTTTTTTGGGATCTTTTTCAGAAGGTGGATTCTTTCAATTTCTATTTTCCCCTGTGGCTCTAGAATATCAGGGCAGTTCTCCTTGATAATTTCTTGAAAGATGACATCTAGGCTCTTTTTTTGATCATGGCTTTCAGGTAGTTGAATAATTTTAAAATTATCTCTCCTGGATCTATTTTCCAGGTCAGTGGTTTTTCTAATGAGCTATTTCACATTGTTTTCCACTTTTTCATTCTTTTGGTCCTGTTTTATAATTTCTTAATTTCTCATAAAGTCACTAGCTTCTACTTGCTCCAATCTAATTTTTAAGGTGATATTTACTTCAGTGGTCTTTCGGATCTCCTTTTTCTTTTGGCTAATTTTGCCTTTCAAGGCATTCTTTTCCTCATTGGATTTTTGGAGGTCTTTTGCCATTTTGGTTAGTCTATTTTTAAGGTGTCATTTTCCTCAGTATTTTGTGGGTCTCCTTTATCAAATCATTGACTCATTTTTCATGATTTTCTTGCCTCACTCTCATTTCTTGTCCCAATTTTTCCTCTACCTCTTTTACTTGATTTTCCAAATTCTTTTTGAGCTCTTCCATGGCCTGAGACCAATTCATATTTTTCTTGGAGGCTTTTGACATGGGCTCTTTGACTTTGTTGACTTCTTCTGACTGTATGTTTTGATCTTTGTCACCAAAAAAAGATTCTAAAGTCTGAGTCTGAGTCCTGCTCCTGTTCCCAGCCAACTACTTGACCCTTGAGCTTTTTGTCAGGGTATGACTACTTTTAGAGTAGAGAGTGCTTTGTCCGAAGCTTTAGGGGCCTTGCACTGCTGTTTTCAGAGCTACTTCTACTCCACAGTCACTGCAAGCTCTCTCTCCTCCTCCCCCAAGAAGTGCCAACCAGCACCATGACCCAGATACAAGCAGGGCAAGGCAAGAGAACCCTGCCTCTGCACCAGCAAAGCAATCACTGCATTCCCACTCTGATCAGCCCCTTGATTCCTCTCACTCTGTGGGCCTGGGGCCAGAAGCAGCCTCAGCTGGAGCTATAGAAGCAGCCATGGGAGCTTCCTGTTGCTGCCACCTTGCCACCTCCACCTTCCCAGCATCTGGGGCTGGACTGTGCACTTCTCTCCCCCAGATCCAACAGTTTTCCCACTAACCTGCTCCGTTGTCTTTGGCGTTTGTGGGTCAAGAAGTCTGGTAACTGCCACAGCTCAGGGTATCATGGCCCTGATGCCTGCTCTCCCCAACTCCTGTTCTGGTCTGTCATTGGGCTGCCCTTGCTAGGCTGTGCTGTGCTCCCAGCATGGTGTGATATACCCTTCCCAGTGAGCATCCAGGCCATCTTTGGCTAGAGATTTGTTTCCCTTTGTTATTTTGGGGGTTCTGTAGCTCTAGAATTTGTTCATAGCCATTTTTACAGGTGTTTGGAGTGATTTTGGGGAGAGCTTAAGTGAGTCCCTATTTTTTAGCTGCCATCTTGGCTCTAGGACACCATGTTTATCTCATTATTTGGTCCATTAGCACACTACAGAAATATATACGGTGTTTCCACTCCTACTGGTGCATTGGTAAGTAAGATGGGACTTTCTTACTCTTTTAGAATTATAAATTAATTATCTTTGATCGAACCTTACTAGGTGCAAAGCCTCAGGCCCAAACCCCAAATCTATTGGGTGCTAAACCTATGTGGACATGAAGCCCTCAGGGTCCTAAGGGGAGTTGCTAAGGTGAGAGCCAATAGTAGGGGCCTAAGTTGTGGTCACTCAGATGACCTTTGATGATGGCTAAAGACTGTATAAAAAGAGAGAACAGAGGTATTTGCTGGAGCTCTCACTCTTGGAGATGTGTTGATGTGGAGATTCTGGGCAGCTGTAGTTAAGAGCCCTTCAGCTTGTAAACCCAGATGTTGTGACTTTGTTAAACCCTGGTAACTATGCATTGAGTTTTGAATCAGACAAGGTCTGTCTGTTGATGTTTGTAATTTGTTTGTATTTGCTCTGAAGTTCAGGGTGCTGGCTTTTTCCCTTGAACTAAGTGAATGATGCCGGTATGTTTGATTAAACTGAAATTGTTAATCCCTTAATGTTACTTTCCTTTAAAGCAGATCAAAAGAACTTGTGCTAGCAGTGTCCTTGTTGTTGGGCTTGTGTTGGTCTTTTACTCCCACAGCAGCTGCTAGTCCAATTGTTGCAACAACTGGGTTTTATTTGTCTAGGCAATCATTAAATACATGTCTCGTTATCTAAAACAACATACTTTCCAACAACAGTCACTACTGTGATACAGTGGTCTAAGTTATAAGTAATCTTTACATTTGTAGCCCCAGTGCAATACCCACAGTGGCTATAGCTGCTATGAATATGCTGGCATAGTTCTGAATTGCAAAATATAACAGACTGTCTTCATGGCAGGCAGAAACAAAACATTTACTCAAACACCAGGAAGCCAGATCTCAACACCAAATAAATCTATACACATTATCAATGCAGGGTGCACTGCCATCCCCAAGCCTGCCCTCTGTTAGGGCCTTCCCCCAAACAAGGGCAAAATCACTCCCTCTCTCACTTATGCTAACAGCTGCTCTATGTCTCTCTCTCTCCCAGCCCTGACTGCTCTGTCTCACTTCCTCTCAGCTCTGCTCCACCCTTTCAGTTCCACTCCTTCCTGCTCCACCCATTTAGCATGCTCCTCCCACCACAGGCTCCATGTGGCTCAGACTCATGTGACTCAGACAGGTCACATGGGCCTGTTAATGGATGGGAAAATCTTCAAATTGTATTAACATTACAACAATGCAACACAGAACAGTTTGTCCATTGTAGAATGTATCTTTGATGTCCGGTATATCATATTTTTTCTCCTTAATCATATGTAAGCTTTTTTTTTAACCCTAATTCATTTTACTGCTCATTCCAAAGCAATGCTGCGTATTCTTTGGTCATTATTCTCTCCTTAAGCTGTTATTATTTCAGAGGTTGCCTGTATTGTGATGCAATATAATGAATTTGCAATTCCAGGCTCAATGTCTTCCACACTGAAAAAGGCAGTTGCTTCCTCTTTTTGGTTTAGCACACAATGCCCTTTCAACTTCAAATAGCAGTGAAAAATCTTTACTTTTCATTCAGACAAATAAGGAGAATATGAATAATAGCTAGCATTTTTGTAACCCCTACTACCTGTCAGGCACTATGCTAATTATCTTATTTGACCCTAACAACCACCCTAAGAGATAGGTACTATTACTCTGCATATTTTACAGATGAGGAAACTGAGGCAAACATTGTTTGTGACTTGCCAAGGATTGCACAGCTAATAAGTGTTTGAGGCTGAATCTGAACTTTGATCTTCCTGACTCCCAGCTTTGGACTCTACCAATAGCAAAATCTAGATGCCTATACAGACTAGTCATACATATCTTAATTTTTAATCCATAATCCCTTTAATTTTCATTTTTTCACTGATTCTTTTCCACTAAAAATGTTATTTTCCTCCAATAAAACAGATTAACATTTGTAGCATGTTTACTTTCTTTAACCTTCAATAGAAGTCCTATTCTGATATCTCATTTTAATGTGAAGAGGACCTTGAGGTCTCAAAGGCTATGCCAGAAGAATGCAAACTCTAATAAATCCTAGCAAATTGGAAATATTCACTGCTAGAAGGCCAGACATGTGGTGGTGAATTGTTTAAAGTACTGTGATTCATGAAGAAAACCTGCTAAAGCCCAAAATGGTTAAGATCTTCAATTGGTAAAGAGGATCCATACACTTACAAACTGTATATCTTTAAGTTATTAAAGAATAAGAAGGTGAATTTATGATGTTTCCATATCAGTTTCTAATCTCAACTTGTTTGTGTTCTTTATATTCAACTCATGCTTTTGATTCACTGCACATACACATTTCATTGCTACTTTAGTGAATAATAGACTTGTATTTTCTATAGAAAATCCATATTAAATAGAATTGAAATTCAATTCTCTTTACTTCCATCTCTTTCAACCCAAATAAAAAAACTGAATCTCTGATCTCATTTATTTGGGACTTCTCTCCAATGATACAGTTCTCACATCCAACATGGTAGAGACATCCCTCATCCCTCTTCCCTGCAGCATTCTGAGAATGGCAATGAAGGACTCTGGCTATCTATATCTTAGATCACCTTTGACCTATGACCAGAACACACTTCTCCTTCCTATTATGTAATTCTTTGATCATCTGTTTTTCTCCAAATCTTCTTTGGACTTCCTCGTTAAATATGTGTTTAAACCTTTGTACAGTCATCATGCCCTGTCTCATAGAAACACCAATATCTGTTGTATATGGATTGTCCCTGCAACTTACAGTGCTAAAAATTACTCAGAGAACTGCAAGGTTAAGAGATTTAGCAAGGGTAGTGCAGGCACAATGTAGCAGAGATGAGAATTAAACTCAAGTTTTGTTGAGTGCAAGACTAGCCCTCTATCTGTTTTTGTATACATGCCTTTCAATGACATTGATTTCAGTGAAATTGTTCCCCACTTTATAAATTAATAATTATTTTTATCTGCCCAAAAGTCTGTGCATATAATTGTCATGAAGTAAAGTGGCTTTATTTCACTTATTATTTTGTTACAACATATATATGTGTGTGTATGTATACATGTATATATACATACACACACATACATACATGTATATGTGTGTATATAGATATGGGTGATATAGATTTGGATAGGAATGAATATATTTATATACAAATCATCTGGTCAAGCTGGAGAATATCACTTATTTAGAAATAACCTACCAATCTTTAAAGAATTAAAGTGTCAAAGATACATCACCAACCAAAGGAAAAATATATCATTCCTTGGTGAACAATCAGGAAATCTATTAAATTCAGACTTTTCCATAACATTTAAAATGAGACATGCTCTCATAAAACACATGGACATGGACCGAAGGGTTACCTAATGGTATCTTAGATTAGGCTGTTTTCAACAACTAGACAACATCTTCTTGGGGATAGAATTAGAAAATTTATGGAAAATTAAATGAAAGCTTGAGAGTACTGATATGTATGTTTTCTCTCCACTCCAAATAAAAGGAAAAGGATACATTTAAAGTAGTGGTGGCTCAACTGGCTTCAATATAATATATATTTCGTAAGAACTTAAATGTCATTCTCATTGTCCAAACTTTGGGGCAATTTATTAAAGTAAACTCCAAGTATAATTTCAATTCATTTCAATCCAACAATCATTTTTAATTAAGCTTCTACTATGTGCTAAGCATTGTGATAAATTCTGAATGTTAAAAGACAAAAAGTAATCAGATCCTACCCTTAAGAAACTTACATTCTACCAAGGAGAAATAATCATATGTACACTAGATACACACACACACACATGCACTCACAGGTACACACACGTGTGTGTGTTCATATGTGTTTATAGAAACTAATTTTTATAAAAAGTAGTTTGGGAAAGGACATATATTTGGTTATAGATAAGAGAATCAGAAATTGTATGGAAGAGGTGAAACTTGAGCTTAACCTTGAAATAAGCTATGGAATCCGAGACATGGGTAGGTATTATATTCTAGACATGTTAAGCAGATGACTTATGCAATGACAAACAGAAGTTTGGATTTTATCGCAAATGTAATAGGAAGTCATAAAAGTTTCTTGTGTGTGGGGGTATCACATATGCATTTTAGGAATATGACATTATAGAGAATGACTGGAAAAGAGAGAGACTGGAGGTAGGGATAGAGATATTTAGGAGGCAATTACAATAACCCACTTGAGAGACAAATGAATTTATCAATAAACTTGATTTAAAAATCTTTAGCCTGATTGAAACCCACACAAACTGGTTTCAGAAGGAAAGTACACATTGTCATGTCAAGTGGACTACAAGAAGTATGTCTGATTCAGACAATTTCTGAGTTCTTGGCCTATTGGACTTAATGTTTTCTACACAATACTTATCCTACTCTTATTATAGTATATAGGTGTGGGGAGGGGAGCTTTGGGGGGATGGGTGGGTGTGGGTGTGTATGTATGTAATGGCAGACAGGGTGGAAATTTTGCTGTTTTTCCTTTTGGAATGCTTCTCGGCACTAAAGCAATAAAGTGCTTTGATTCTTGCCTTTGTTTCAATCAAGAGTCTTTGATTGAATCAAGAGTTTTGGATGACCTATTTAAGTCACAAAAGTGCCTAAGTCACATGAGTTTGAGTCACATGGTTGTAATGTCCTCTGACCCTGAAGAAGTGTATATACTCTAAGGTTAGCATTTTGCTTTTGGGGCTCACTCATCGGAAGAACATTCCTGTGATTTCACCAGACAAGACCTTGGGTAGCCGTTAAGGAGACCCCCTGGCTTTGAAAACCCAGATGTTGGTGCCTCTCTCTCTCTGTTAACTATGTATGTTTTGCTAGACAGTGTTCTGAATGCTCTGTATGCATCAGATAGTCACAGGACCCTTGGTGGCTCCAACTGATGGCTTCTCACACTGTGCTGATTAACTTCAGGTGGAAAAATTTCCTTATAACAAAAGTGTTTCTAAAATCTTGGAGGCCAGAATTTCCCCAGCACTGCCTTTCAGTCATGCTTAACAATGGTCCTGGGGCCTGGCTTTAAGTAATTTTGTGGTTGTTAATTTTCCGTGTGTGTGTGTGTGTGTGTGTGTGTGTGTGTGTGTGTATTGGAGGGGGGAAGGCAGGGCAATTGGGGTTAAGTGACTTGCCCAAGGTCATACAGCTGGTAAGTGTGTCAAGTGTCTGAGGCCAGTTTTGAACTCAGGTCCTCCTGACTCCAGGGCCTTTGCTCTACTCACTGGGCTACCGACCTGCCCCAATGCTGTGGTGGTTAATTTTTTCCCCACTCTGTGGAAACTCCCTGCCCTTAAATCCAGGTGTTAATTTAGAAAATCATAGACCTTATATAATGGCAAAACCACACACTTTGGGAGCATCAGGTTCAGATAATATGAACTGCAGCTGACTCAAAGCCTTCCTAGGGACCAAGCTTTCATTTCTTCCTACAGGTCTCATCTGTATCCTAGGCTTGTCTCCTCTCTCCCCACATCCCATGCACCACAGGAGGGGAAACTACTAAGTCACACAGAAATGTCTCAGACCTTTGGCAGTAGGCTTTAAAGTTTTCTGATTGCTCTGTATACATCAGATAGTCACAGGACCCTTGGTGGCTCCAACTGACGGCTTCTCACATTGTGCTGATTAACTTCGGTGGGGGGGTGGAATTTCCTTATAGTAAAAGTGTTTCTAAAATCTTAGTAAAAGTCTATGTGAAAATTCATAAAATACGAAAGTTTATCTTGGACACCAATACAGAAAAATAGAATAACATGCAATCTTGTTTCTCTGTGGACAATATTGCTTCTTTTATTTTTTTTTTATTAAATATGTCTTCTTGAAGCTTTTGTCTCTATGTCAGTCATATCTTGATCCCTCCCAACCCTCCTATGCACATGCTGAATCCCCCCTTCTGGTGTATCCCTAGCACAGTTGAGACTTTTAATAAATGGTAATTGAATTAAAAGGGCAGCAAGGCTGCATAGTGGTTAAAGCACCTTGCCCAGAGTCGGGTTCAAATCTGACCTCAGGCACTTACTTGCTGTATGACCCTGAGCAAGTCATTTAACACTGTTTGCTTCAGTTTCCTCCTCTTTAAAATGTGCTGGAGAAGGAAATGGCAAACCATTCCAGTATCTCTGCCATGAAAATCCCAAATGGGGTTACCAAGAGTTGGATACAATTGAAAGGATACAATGATAACAAAAATTTTGAATTAAATTGAATAAATAAATAAAAATGAAGTATACTTTGACTTTATTTGGCAATGCCTGCAACATTCTACCCTTGTAGCTGGCCACTTCTCTGAGCACTTAAAGTGCTTCTCCTTTCCCTTGAGCTATGATCCAGGAGTGTGTATAAGCAATGGAGTTGCTGAACAGTTCCCCTCAGGGTCCCTGCTCCCTTGTGAATGAAAACGCTCCTCTCTGCCCTTGAACTATGACCCAAAAGTGGGTATAGGCAAACAGCATCTAGTCCCATGTGCAGTGCTAGCACATATGTTCTCTTTCTATTCAGTTTTCAAATCCTGCTAACATTTCTGGTTTTGAGAATCCCTGATGTTGATGCTTCTGTCACCACCAGCTACTCCCACCATTAGTGTTTCATTCATGTGGGCTCCAAGTCAATCTCCTCCTCTGTGTCATAGATCTCTTTTTCCAACCTCCTGCATTGTCTTGGGCTGGAACAATGTCTGACCCTGATCTTTTGCTGGCCCTGCTACTCCAAAATTCAATTTGAGGCATTATTTTAAAGTTGTTTAGAGGGGAATGTTGGGAGAGGTCAACTGAGCACTTTCTCTATTCTGCCATCTTCGTTCTGGTCCTCTCAGCATTACTTTAATTTTCTTTTCTCTTATGATATGGTCTGGAGCATATTTTCAAGCAGACATTCATAGTTTGTAATTCTTTTAAGAACTGATGATTTGTATCCTTTGACTATTTATCTATTGGAGAGTAGCTAATGGTCTTAAGTATTTGTATCAATCTCCTGTATATCTTGAATATCACACTTGAATTAGTGATATGATATGAATATCTCCCATTCTATGATTTCTTTTTTACATCCCTTAATTTTTATATGTAAGATTCATAGTTTTATACAATAAAAGTAGTCTATTTTATGTTATATACGATCTAATCTAATCATTTGGTCTAGAATTGCCCCTTAGCCATAGTTGTGGAAGATAACTTTATTCTCTATTTTTTTTTTATGATGTTCAGGTCTACTCTCCATTTCGTGATTATCAGTCTATAAGGTATAAGATTTTTCTCTAATCTGAATTATAGCCATACTGCTTGCAAGAGATTCAGGTACTTATTGGAAGCCTTCCTCTAGTAATTTCTCACCTCCATTTTAGCTACCATTGAATTACTGTTAATTTTGTTTGGATGGCTGGTTTAGTTTTATTTGTATGTGTATGTGTGGGCATGTTGCATGTGTTTCTGACTTAAGATATTTCAAAGGTTTCTTTTTTTCACTTATTGTGTGAATATAAATATAAATTTAAAATATAAATTAGTTTAGATGACTTCCAATCTGTTACATCATTTGAAGTTTGGTATTGTTATGACCATTTGATTTATGAATTTTCTTATTATTCTTTTTGTTCATCCAAAAGAATTTTAAACTGTTTGGGTTTTTTGTGTAATATTCTTGTAGTTATTATTTTTGTAAAATATCTCCTTGCTAATTTGATTAGTATGATTAATGTATAAATTGATGTGGAGTATTATCATTTTGTAATAATGCCATGGTCCAAATATGAGCAATGAATATGACTCCAAATATTTTCTCTTTATTTCTGTAAAGAGTATATTTTAAGTCTAAATCATAAAATGTGTCTCAATTGGTTAATTCTTAGATGCACTATCAATTTTATGTTTTTCAATAAAATTACTTACTTCTTATCTTTTATACATACTATAGGCAAATATTGATTATTTTGGTGGATTTATTTTGAATTCAGATACTTTACTGAAGCTATTAATGATTTTAATGCATTTGATTATTCCACTATAGCATATGAAAATATAGATTACTTTGTTCTTTTTACCTGAGTCTGTTTCATTTTTCTTCTCTTGTATTAGTAGTATGAGATCATATATTTAGAATTAAAATAATCTCAAAGGCCATCTAGTCACCCCTTCAGTTTGCAGATGATAAAACTAAGTATCAGAAAGATTAGGTAACTTGCCTAAGGTCACAATCTAATTATAGTACTATATTCTCTCTCTCTCTCTCTCTCTCTCTCTCTCTCTCTCTCTCTCTCTCTCTCTCTCTCATATTCTGGTATTTTTACATTTTAAATAATACTAACTCTTCATTTTATTTTCATTTTGAGATTATGTTAATTATGTTAAGGAAGTATGCTTTGTCACCCATGATTTTTTGCTGGGATTTCAAGATAAATTAATGTCATAATTTACCAAAATTTGTTTTTCTTTTGTTTAAGTGATTCTTGTATCAGGGGTATGAATGCAACTTGGTCATATCTTAATTATTTTTGTATATATTACTGTAGCATCTTACATCAATATTTCTTTAAAAATTGTTCTATGGGTCTTTCTTTACTTTGTAATTTTGCCTCTTAAAGGGTTACTCCTACTATGGAAGTACTTTATTTATTAGTAGTAATATGACAGAAAAATACTTAGCCTTCTAAATGAATCAAATTTAAATGCATTCATGAATGCTTGACACCAAGTGAGTTTCAAAAATTCTTTTACACCTGCTAGCACAAACACAGTGGGATTCCAAAAAAGAACTTGTCTTCTAAAAATATTGAAACTTTGACTTAGTGTCCATAAAATTATATTTTCATTCAAATCCTGAATTGAGTGCCTGGGGCAATAAAAGAGTGCTTTCTCAGAAACCAAAATCAAAGATAAGCCAAAAAGGCTTTGATGATTTTGCACTAGGCACACTTAGCTTGATGGGTGGATGAGAGAGCAGTGAAGGTATATGACAGGTAAAATGTGAAATCCCATAAAAGAGAAGGAAGTGAATGTGTGAAATTAACTTTGAAGAAACTCAAACTAAAGTGCATTCCAGAATGTCTTGATGATAAGGAAAGCCAGGAGCTGAAGGGGGTAACTTAGAAAGTTGTTACTGTCTGCCACCTACATGGGGTTTGATAAGCCTTGCCAAGGCTTTCTTTTACCCACATCCTACTTTGATTCTTTGATTTCCTGTGGTGTGTGATAAGATTGGTGATTCATATAGTACACGTGCTTTTTTAAAATATATTTTTAATCAGTTAAGTAAAGAAAGAGAAGCAGAGAGAATAATGGACTTTAGAGTAAAAAATTAATCACTAAATTAAAAATCAAGAAACATTTATTTTACATCCCTTATATCTTATACCTACATATGCACCCCCAAATATATTTATAAATGTGTGTATATACACACATGCATGTATGTACATATATCTCAAATTAATTCAACATATGTTTGTTAAGATTGACTACATGATAGTAATTTTGCCTGTTTGCTATGGCCAAAAATACAGTTATACAGTTTTTTTTCTCTAGAGCTCCCTTCTTTCAAAGGACTTAACTTCTCTGGAAGAAAAGATCTGTACAATATGTACATAGCCAAGTATAGTAGAAGTTAGGAACAGATGGGGTCAAGGTGGAAATTGGAAGAAAACATGCATTCAGTATTTGAGAAATAATTACAACAATCTTATATTTTGGTTGGGAGAGTATTGATTTCAGGAAATGCTTCATGGAAGAGATAGCTTTCAGTCTGAGTTTATTTATTTTTAAAACATTTTCCCCCAGTTACATTTTTTTTTTTTTTTTCAAATGGATCCATTTTTAATAGGTAAGTCTAAAATCACAAGTCCCTAAAAGGGATTATAAGCAAAGTAAAGGGTCAAGGTGGACCCCGCTTGACCACATATAGCTCATGGTGCTGTACACATTTTTTTTTTTTTTTTTTAGATTTTTTTTTTCCTTTATTTATTTTTAGTTTACCACACACGGTTCTACATAGTTTTGAGTTCCAGTTTTTCTCCCCTCCCTCCCCCCTCCCTCCCCAAGACGGCATGAAGTCTCATATAACTGTCATGTATAACTTCGCATTGAATTAATTTATGCTCTATTCAAGTCGTGGAGAAGAATTTTGACCAATGGAATGAATCATAAGAAAGAAGAAACAGAACCAAAAAAAAAAAAACAACAACAAAAAAAAAAAACCCAAAACCAAAAACAAAAGAGAAGCAGAAAAGGCGAGCATGTAGTGTGCCTCAGTCTGTATTCAAACTTCGCCGTTCTTTCTCTGAATGAAGATAGCATTCTCCATCGCGAGTCCCCTGGATTTGTCCTTGCCCCTTTAGGTTGCTGAGAGAAGCGCAGTATGTCAGGGTTGGTCCTCACGGAATCCACATATCTGTGGCTGTGCACAACGTTCTCCTGGCTCTGCTCCGCTCACTCAGCATTATGTCGTGTAGGTTTTTCCAGGTTGTTATGAAGTCTGCATCATCCCCATTTCTTATGGCACAATAGTATTCCATCACCTTCATATACCACAGCTTGTTCAGCCATTCCCCAATTGATGGGCATCCCTTTGCTTTCCAATTCTTGGCTACCACAAAGAGAGCTGCTATAAATATTCTTGTACATATGGGTCCTTTTCCCGCTTGCGTGATTTCTTTGGGATACAACCCTAGAAGTGGTATTACTGGGTCAAAGGGTATGAACATTTCTATAGCCCTTTGGGCATAGTTCCACACCGCCCTCCAAAATGGCTGGATCAGCTCGCAACTCCACCAGCAATGCAACAATGTTCCAATTTCCCCACATCCTTTCCAGCATTTATCATTCTCCTGATTTGTTATTTTAGCCAATCTGACAGGAGAGATGTGGTATCTAAGAGTTGTTTTGATTTGCATTTCTCTAATCAGCAGCGATCCAGAGCATTTTTCCATATGCCTGTAGATAGCTTTAATTTCTTCCTCTGAAAACTGCCTGTTCATATCCTTTGACCATTTCTCAATTGGGGAATGGCTTGTATTCCTATATATTTGGCTCAGCTCCCTGTATATTTTAGAAATGAGGCCTTTATCAGAGATACTAGTTGCAAAGATTTTCTCCCAATTTTCTGCTTCCCTCCTAATTCTTGTTGCATTGGCTTTTTTTGTACAAAAACATTTCAATTTGACATAATCAAAATTATCCATTTTGCATTTTGTAATGCTCTCTATCTCTTGTTGGGTCATGAATTCTTTACTTTTCCACAAATCTGATAAGTAAACTATTCCTTGCTTTCCCAAATTACTTAGAGTATCAACTTTTACTCCTAAATCATGAACCCATTTTGACTTTATTTTGGTATATGGTGTAAGATATTGGTCTATGCCCAGTTTTTGCCCTACCATTTTCCAATTTTCCCAACAGTTTTTGTGAAATAGTGAATTATTAGCCCAGAAACTGGCTTCTTTGGGTTTATCAAAGAGTAGATTGCTAAACTTGTTGATTTCACCTACTTGTGTACCTATCCTATACCACTGATCCACACCCCTGTTTCTTAACCAGTACCAGGCAGTTTTGATGACTGCTGCTGTGTAGTACAGTTTAATATCTGGTGTGGCTAAACCACCATCCCTAGCATGTCTTTTCATTAATATCCTAGATACTCTAGACCTCTTGTTTTTCCAAATGAATTTTGTTATTATTTTGTCCAGCTCAGCAAAAAAAAATTTTGGTAGTTCGATTGGTATGGCACTGAATAGATAGATTAATTTAGGTAGAATTGTCATTTTTATTATATTAGCTCGGCCTAACCATGAGCAACTGATATTTCTCCATTTATTTAGATTTGATTTTATTCGCGTGAAAAGTGTTTCATAGTTATGTTCATATAGGCCCTGGGTTTGTCTTGGCAAATAGACTCCCAAATATTTTATAGTGCCTTCAGTAACTTTGAATGGAATTTCTCTTTCTATCTCTTGCTGTTGGGCTTTGTCAGTAATGTATAGGAATGCTGAGGATTTATGTGGGTTTATTTTATATCCTGCAACTTTGCTAAAGTTGTTTATTATTTCAAGTAGTTTTTTACTTGATTCTCTAGGATTCTCTAGATAAATCATCATATCATCTGCAAAAAGTGATAATTTAGTTTCTTCTTTTCCTATTCTAATTCCTTCAATTTCTTTTTCTTCTCTTATTGCTACAGCTAATGTTTCTAGAACCAAATTGAATAATAGGGGTGATAATGGACATCCTTGTTTCACCCCTGATCTTATTGGGAATGCATCTAGTTTATCCCCATTACAAATAATGCTTGTTGATGGTTTTAGGTAGATGCTATTTATAATTTTGAGGAAGGTTCCCCTTATTCCTATGCTTTCTAGTGTTTTTAATAGGAATGGGTGTTGTACTTTGTCAAAGGCTTTTTCTGCGTCTATTGAGATGATCATATGGTTTTTGCTAGTTTGTTGTTGATATGGTCAATTATGCTAATAGTTTTCCTAATATTGAACCAGCCTTGCATTCCTGGAATAAATCCTACCTGGTCATGGTGTATTATTCTCGTAATGAGTTGCTGCAATCTTTTTGCTAATATTTTATTTAAAATTTTTGCATCAATATTCATTAGAGAAATTGGTCTATAATTTTCTTTCTCTGTTTTAACTCTACCTGGTTTAGGTATTAGTACCATATTTGTGTCATAAAAAGAATTTGGTAGGACTCCTTCTTCTCCTATTTTCCCAAATAGTCTGCAAAGTATTGGAATTAGTTGTTCTTTAAATGTTTGATAGAATTCACATGTAAAACCATCTGGCCCTGGAGATTTTTTCCTAGGGAGTTCGTTGATGGCCTGCTCAATTTCTTTTTCTGATATGGGGTCATTAAGAAATTTCACTTCCTTCTCTGTTAGTCTGGGCAGTTTATGTTTTTGTAGATATTCATCCATATCTCTAAGGTTGTCAAATTTATGGGCATACAGTTGGGCGAAATAATTCCTAATTATTGTTTTGATTTCCTCTTCATTAGAGGTGACCTCACCCTTTTCATTTTTTATACTGGTAATTTGATTTTCTTCTTTCTTTTTTTTAATCAAATTGACCAAAGGTTTGTCAATTTTATTGGTTTTTTCATAAAACCAGCTCTTTGTTTTATTTATTAATTCAATAGTTTTCTTGGTTTCAATTTTATTAATCTCTCCTTTGATTTTCAGTATTTCTAATTTGGTATTTAATTGGGGGTTTTCAATTTGCTCTTTTTCTAGCTTTTTCAGCTGTATGCCCAGATCATTGATCTCCTCTTTCCCTATTTTATTCATGTAGGCATTTAGAGATATAAAACTTCCTCTAAGAACTGCTTTTGCTGCATCCCATAAGTTTTGGTATGTTGTTTCATTATTGTCATTCTCTTGAATGAAATTATTGATTGTTTCTCTGATTTGATCTTTGGCCCACTCACTCTTTAGAATTAAATTATTTAGTTTCCAATTAGTTTTTAGCTTATTTTTGCATGGTTCTTTATTAAAAATGATTCTTATTGCATCATGATCTGAAAAGGATGCATTGACTACTTCTGCTATTCTGCACTGGATTGTGAGGTTTTTATGCCCTAGTACATGGTCAATTTTTGAGTATGTGCCATGTACTTTTGAGAAGAAAGTATATTCCTTTTTATCCCCATTCAGTTTTCTCCAGAGGTCTATCATATGTGCCTTTTCTAAAATTCTGTTTACCTCCTTAACTTTTTTCTTATTTATTTTGAGGTTAGATTTATCAAGTTCAGAAAGGGGGAGGTTGAGGTCTCCCAATATTATAGTTTTGCTGTCTATTTCTTCCTGTAACTCCCTTACCTCTCCTCTAAGAATTTGTATGCCTTACCACTTGGTGCATATATGTTAAGCAATGATATTGCTTCATTGTTTATGGTGCCTTTCAGCAGGATATAATGTCCTTCCTTATCTCTTCTAATTAGATCTATCTTTACTTTTGCTTTGTCTGAGATTAGGATTGCTACACCTGCTTTTTTTACTTTAGCTGAGGCACAATATATTTTACTCCAGCCTTTTACCTTAACCCTATGTGTATCCCCCTGTTTCAGATGTGTTTCTTGTAAACAGCATATTGTAGGATTATGGTTTTTAATCCATTCTGCTATCTGCTTCTGTTTTGTGAGAATGTTCATCCCCTGCACGTTCAGGGTTATGATTTCTATCTGTGTCTTTTTCTCCATCCTAATTCCCCCTGTTTATGCTTTTATTTCTCCCTTTCCCCTTCTCCTCCCCAACAAAGTTTTGCTTTTGACCGCCGCTTTCCTCAGTTAACCCTCCCTCTTTATTCCCCTCCCTTATCTAACCGTTACCCACTTGCTACTTCTCCTCTTCCTTCTGCCCTCCCCCCTCCCTTTTTCCCCCCTTTCCCTCCCACTTCCCGTAGGACAAGTTAGATTTCTAAACTTATCCGAGTATGTTATTCCCTTCTTGAACTAGATCAGATGACAGTAAAGCTCAAATACTGCTCTTCTCCCTCCCTTCTTTCCCTCTACTATAATATGTTTTTTTTTGCCACTTCCTTTGGTGTAATTTACCCTTTTCTACAACCTTCTTACCACTTCCCTCATAGCCCTCCCTTTATATCTCTTATTTATATTTTATATCTTTACATCAGTCAATTTATACAGGCATTCACAACCTATGTATATCCCTTTCATTTGTCACAATAGTTGTACCATTCACAAGAATGACTTATATATGTATATGTATATATATATATACATAAAAAACATACATAAGATGATATAATCCCACATAAAGATGTAAACAACCTAAGCTTATTGGTTAATGAAGTTTGTGGGGTTTTTCCCCCTGGTTACCTTTTTATGTCTCTCTTGAGGTTTGTATTTGGAGATCAAATTTGCCATTGAGTTCTGGCCTTTTCATCAGGAAGGTCTGGAATTCCCTTATTTCATTGAATGTCCATCGCCTTGCCTGGAAAATTATGCTTAGTTTTGCTGGGTAGTTGATCCTTGGTTGTAGTCCCAGCTCCTTTGCCCTTCGGAATATCATATTCCAATTTCTCCTGTCTTTTAATGTGGAAGCTGAGAGATCCTGCGTGATCCTGACTGTAGTTCCACGATATTTGAATTGCTTCTTTTTGGCTGCTTGCAGTATTTTCTCCTTCAGTTTATAGCTCTGAAATTTGGCTATAATATTTCTTGGTGTTTTCAGTTTGGGATCTCTTTCAGGGGGTGATCGGTGAATTCTTTCAATGACTATTTTGCCCTCTGGTTCTAGGACCTCTGGGCAGTTGTCTTTGATAATTTCTTCGAAGATACTGTCAAGGCTCCTTTTTTCATCGTGGATTTCCGGTAGACCAATAACTCTCAAATTGTCTCTCCTGGATCTATTTTCCAGGTCAGTTGCTTTGCCAATCAGATATTTCACATTTTTTTCTATTTTTTCATTCTTTACATTTTGTTTTATTACTTCTTGATGCCTCATAGATTCATTAGCTTCCACTTGCTCAAGTCTAATTTTAAATGAGTTAGTGTTTACATTTTGCTTTTGAGCATCCATTTTCAATTGGTTGATTTCACCTCTCAGGGTGTCCTTTTCTCTCTCTAGATTCTGAATCTCCATAGCCATTTCGCCAATCTTATTCTTTAGGGACTTGATTTCATCAGTGGATTTTTTCTCCCTTTTTTCCATTTTTTCCATATTTTCTTTTAGCTCCCTAATTTGGTTTTTAAAATCCTCTTTTAGCTCTTCCAGCAGTGCTTTTTGGGCTGGAGACCAGATCATATTAGCTTTTGAGGTATCTGATGTATCTACCGTGTCATTGCTATCTTCTTCTAAGTCGATATTTTGATCCTGCCTGTCTCCATAAAAAGAATCTATTGTCCTCGGTTTTTTTGTGTTCTTCTTCATGTTGGATTGCCTTTTGCTGGCGTTAGAACGAATTTCTATCTGTGAGTCTCAGGGCTTTCTGTCCCAGCTTTCTTATTCTGGGGGTTGTGAGTCTAAAATTATAACCTTCAGTTTCCTGAGGTGTGGGGGAGGGGTCTGGCTCCCTGGTGTCTCACTCCCTATGGGTGCTCTCCAGCACTTGCTTTTCAGCAATGGTCGCAGCTGTTTGTTGTTTGAGCTGATGTCTGGCACTTCCCCTGTGGGAGCAAGGTTACGTCTGGGCTCCTGGCTTGGCCCCCTGCCGACTCTTCCCCTCTGGGACTAATGAGCTTCTAGTATTTGTCCTGTGAAGCCCCGCTACTCTCTCCTCTGTTTCAGTTCTCTTTTTTTTTTTTTTTTTTTCCCCGAGGAATTCTCTGGGTGAGGGGGGGAGGGGTTAGAGCCGCTTACCTAGCCATTGAGTCTTCCGGAAGTTCAAGAGGCCGAGATCCTGGGTTTTGCAAGCGGCAGGACTGGGTGTTTTCGCGGCTGGTGGCGTTGCGCTGCCTCTCGTCGCTCCCAGAGACTGCCGTCCTGTGTTGGGAGGCCTGGGGATCTCTGCCGGTTTCGGGCGCCCAGCTTTCTCCCAGCTCGTCTCCCACGTGGATTTCCCGGCCGGCCGCTTCCGCCTTGGTCTGGAGCAGCTCCGCACACCGAGCACTCTCCGCGCCTGCAGGTTCGTTCCTCTGGCCTTTCAGACTCTCCCGGCTCGGAAATTTGCCCCACGCAGACTGCTCGCGGTTTCTGACTCTCTCAAATCTGCTCAAATTCACTTTTTTATGGGAATCTGACAGACCTTGTGAGAGAGCTCCGGTAAGAGGCTGCCTTCATGCGGCCATCTTGGCTCCGCCCCCCTCGGTGCTGTGCCCCAGTTACATTTAAAACAATTTCAACATTCATTTTTAAAACTTTTGAGTTCCAAATTCTCTCCCTTGATCCCTCACCACACTCTCTCATGGAGAAGGCAAGCAGTTTGATATAGGTTATATATGTGTAGTCATACAATATACCTCCATAATAGTCATGTTGTGAAGGAAAACATAGAAAAAATTCAAGAAGAATAAAGTTTAAAAAAATGCTTCATTCTGTTCTTCCTCTGGGGACATAATAAGTCCTTTAGAGTTGTCTTGGATCATTGTATTGCTGAGAATAGCTAAGTCATTCACAGCTGATCACCTTACAATACTGATGTTACTTTGTACACAGTACATTTATTTCACCTTGCATCAGCTCATGTAAATCTTTGCAGGTTTTTCTGAGAGCATTCTGCTCATCATTTCTTATAGTACGATTGTATTCAATAATAATCTCAGACCAGAACTTGTTCAGCCATTCCCCAATTAATGGTCATCACCTCAAATTTTAATTCTTTGCCCCCAGAAATGAGCTGCTATAAATATTTTTGTACACATAGGTCCTTTTTTTTAATCTCTTTTGGGATACAGACCTAGTAGTGGTATGGCTAAGTCAAAGGGTATACATAGTTTTATACCTCTTTGGGCATAGTTCCAAATTGCTCTACAGAATTTATATATCAATTGAATCAGTTCACAATTCCACCAACAGCTCATTAATGTCTCATTTTTCCAACATCCCCTCCAACATTTTTCATATACCTTTTCTGTCCTATTAGCCAATCTAATAGACATGAGGTAGTACATTTCTCCAGTTGCATTTCTCCAATTAATAGTGGTTTTTTTTTAATGTGGCTATAATTAGCTTTGATTACTTCACCTGAAAACTGATCGTATCTTTTGGTCATTTATCAATTGAGAGATGAAATTTACTTTTATAAATTTTTCTCAGATCTCTATATGTTTGAGAAAGCTTTTATCACAGAAAATTGCTTTAATTTTTTTCAATTACTATTGCTAACCGTATTTCCCTCTAACCTATCCCACCCCATTTATTCTATCTTCTCTCTCTTTTCACCCTGTCCCTCCTCAGAATTGTTTTGCTTCTGACTTCCCTCTCCCCCAATCTGCCCTCCCTTCTATCATTCCCCCCTTTTCTTACACCTTTCCTCTCCTACTTTCCTGTAGTGTAAGATAGATTTCTATACCCAATTGAGTGTGCATGTTATTCCCTCTTTGAGTCAATTTTGATGAGAGTAAAGTTCACTCACTCCTCTCTCACCTCCTCCTTCTTCCCATCCATTGTAAAAGTTTTTTCTTATCTCTTTTCTGTGAGATAATTTACCCCATTATACCTCTCCCTTTCTCTTTCTCCAAGGATATTTCTCTCTCATCCCTTAATTTTATTTTTTATATACCATCCCTCTGTATTCAACTCACACTTTTACCCTCTATCAATATATATGCCTTCTAACTATCCTAATAATGAGAAAGGTCTTATGAATTACAAATATCATATTCCCATGTAGGAATGTAAACAATTTAACCTTATTAAGTCCCTATGATTTCACTTTCCTCTTTACCATTTTATGCTCCTTCTGAGTTTTGTATTTGAAAGTCAGATTTTCTATTTAGCTCTGGTCTTTTCATCAAGAATGCCTGAAAATCCTCTATCTCATTGAATATCCACTTTTTCTGCTGAAGCATTATACTCGGTTTTGTTGAGTAGGTGATACTTCGTTGTAATCCTAGCTCCTTTGCCCTCCAGAACATCATACCCCAAGTCCTCTGATCTTTTAATGTAGTAGCTGCTAAATCTTGTGTTATCCTGACTGTGGCTCCATGATACTTTAATTATTTCTTTCTGGCTACTTGCAATATTTTATCCTTGATGTGGGAACTCTGGAATTTGGCTATAATATGCCTGGCAGTTTTTATTTTGGGATCTCTTTAAGGAGGTGATTGGCGAATTCTTTAAATGTCTATTTTACTCTCTGGTTCTAGAATATCGGGGTGGTTTTCCTTGACAATTTCTTAAATGATTATGTCTAAGCTCCATTTTTGATCATGGCTTTCAGGTAGTCCATTCATTTTTAAATTCTCTCTCTTGGATTTATTTTCTATTTCATTTGTTTTTCCAATGAAGCAGTTCACATTATCTTCCATGTTTTTTTCTTCATTCTTTTGGTTTTGTTTTATCATTTTTTGGATGTCTCATAAAGCTATTAGCTTTCACTTACTCCATTTTAATTTTTAAGGAATCATTTTCTTGAATGAGCCCTTGGACCTCCTTTTCCATTTGGCCAATTCTTCTTTTTTAAGGAATTCTTCTCCCAATTGGCTTATTGTACCTCTTTTGCCATTTGGCCTAGTCTGTTTTTTTTAAGGTGTTATTTTTTCAGTATTTTTAAGGTGCTATTTTCTTCAGTTTTCAGTTATATTCTTCATTATTTCTTCAGTACCTCTCCTTTACCAAATTGTTGACTTATTTTTCATGATTTTCTTGCATCACTCTCATTTCTCTTCCCAACTTTTCCTCTACCTCTCTTACTTTAATTTTCAAAATCCTTTTTTTGAACTCTTCCATGACCTGAGACCAATTCATTTTTTTTTTTCTTGAAGGCTTTGGATGTAGGAGATTTGAATTGGTTGTCTTCTTCTGAGTGTATGTTTGACATCTATAGGCAGAGGTTTTTTCATTGTTTTCTCATTTTTCCCAGACTATTATTTGACTTTCACCCATTAAAGTAAGGCTCTGCTTCCAGGGTAGAGGGCATACTGTCCCAAGCTTCAAGGGTTTTGTATTGCTGTTTTCAGAGATACTTCTAGGTACCTGTAAGTTTTTAGTTCTTCCAAGATGGAGTGATATTAACAGAGGTGCATTTCCTACTCCTGGCCTGTGTTCTTCTCTGTGAGTGACCATAATCATTCTTTTCTGGCCTGGAATGATAAAAAGGGTTCCCATTCCATTGTGGCTGTGAGCTCCACTATGCTAGGCTTCTCTTCTCCCTGGGACTGCCTCCTAGGACTGTGATCTGAGTCTGAGTAGGGACAAAGCAACTTCCTCAGTGCTAGCAAAAAGACCCCTTTAATCTTCTTCTGACCAGTTGTTCAATCCCCTTACTGTCTATGGGTTGAGAGCTGTGGAAGCAGCCCCTGGTGCTGCTGGTTCAGTCACTCCCAAGGCCTACTCCTGGTTTTCTGTAGCTGGGCTATTAGCACAGCCTGTGCTGGACTGTGCTCCACTCTCACACTGGTGCAACAGCCCCTTCCTGCTGACCTTCTAAGTTGTCTTTGGTGTCTGTGGGCTGTGAGGCCTGTCAACTACCACTGCTACCAATGATTCAGTCACCACTGAGACTTGCTCTGGGTTTGCTGGAGCCCAATTTGGGCTGACATAGCCTGTGCTGGACTGTACTCTTCTCTCACTCTGGTACAGCAGACCCCTCTTGCTGACCTTCAAGTTGTCTTCAGCTGGGAATATGTTTACTCCATCTCTTGGGGGGTTCCACTGTTCTGGACTTTGTTTAGAGTCATTTTAAAGGTATTCGGAGGGTTTGAGGGGGAGCTCAGCCAAGTTCCTTCCTTACTCCACCATCTTGGCTCCACCTCTGTCTGCATTTTAAAGGAAAATGAAGATTTTTTTAAAGAAGAGATGAGGACGCCATCCCTTCCATGCAAGGGAAATGCCCTGTGCAAATGTTTAGGGTTAGCAGATGGTCCGTTTTGTTCAAAAAAGAGTGAATAATTCAGGTTTTATGAAACATTAATTGTAGAGGATGGATGTGAAAGAAATAAGAATTTAAATGTTGATTAGAAACAGACTATAGAACATTGCCATTGCCAAGGCAATGGGTTTATAACTCATAAAGACAGCAGGATAGTAATGAATGTTTTTTAAGAATGGGAGTGACCTGGTCAAACCTGTGCCTTAGGAAGATTATTTACACAGCTGTATTAGGAGAAGGGAGTTACTAAAGGGAATGAAAATAAGTAGAATCACATGACAGTAGTACAGACAAGAAAGAATCAGAATCCCACCTAAGGTGGCTATGTGTGGGGAGAGGATAATGCCTTTGAGAGACGATGTTGATATAGAATCAGTAGGATTGGCAACTGATTAGATTAGATTTATTACCAAGTAGGTAGGCTCAAAGATCACTCAGTGTTTTGAACCAAGGCAACTGAGAAGATGGTGGTGTCCTCCCTAGAAACAGAAAAGTTTGGGTAGGCAGGAATGTTGGGGAATAATGAATTCATGAATTCAACATGTTGAATTTTTCACGCTTCACATATAGATGTGATTATTTAGATGATATGAATATGTAGGGCTATATATATTAGGAAAGGGCTTAGAAATATGTAGTGATATAAATAGATATAATAGTTGAACCCATGGAAATTGATAAAAAAACAATGTAAAGAAAAAGAAGGTCCAGAATAATGCTTAAATGGACATCCCTGATTAAGAGGTATCAGTTCCATGATTTCCCATCAAAGGAGATCAAGAAGTAGCAGTGAGACAGTAAAAGAATTAGGACCAACAATGTCTAAGGGAGAATAACAAGGAAGATAGAATGGTTAACATTTTCAAGATCTTCAGAAATTTGAGGAGGATAAGGAGAGAGAAAAGGGCCTTTGAATTTAACAATTAAGAAGTCATTGGCAAAATTGAGAGAACAGTTTCATTAAAATAGTTGGGTCTAAAACAAAATTTAAAGGGTCTGAAGAATGAGTTTATGATGAGGAAGTAGAAAAAAAACAAGGGTAGATTGTTCTTTCTATTATCTTGGGATCTTTACATCAAAAGTTTAGAGGTGAAAGCAAACTTTGAAGTGGCTTAAACAAACTGCCTGATTTTACAGATGAGGAAACTGATAATCAAAAAGGTTTAGAATTCAACCAAAGGCAGACATTATATGTGTAAGATGAGAGTATGATCAAATAAAATAATAAAAATTTTAAATATCTGGAGGCCTGAGTAGATTTTCAGGAAGAAGGGATAGGAATAAGTTAAAGATAAGACAGGGAACCCCTTAAACAGCTGAATAGACCAAATGGAAAAGGAGGTACAAAAATTCACTGAAGAAAAAATTTCTTAAAAATTAGAATTGGGCAAAAGGAATCTAATGACTACATGAGAAGTCAAGAAACAATAAAACAAGATTAAAAGAATGAACAAATGGAAGAAAATGGATAATATCTCTTTGGAACATCAACTGCCCTAGAAAATTGATTGAGGAGAGATAATTTGAGAATTACTGTACTACCTGAAAGTCATGACATAAAAAAGACCATAATGATTATCTATTATGAAATTTTCATGGAAAACTGCTCTGATATCCTAGAACCAGAAGGCAAAAAAAGAAATGGAAGAATCTGCCCATCATCACCTGAAAGAGATTCCAAAATGAAAACTCTAAGGAATATTATAGTCAAATTCAAGAGCTCTCAGGTCAAGGAGAAAATATTGTAAAGAATTAGGATAAAATAATTCAAATATTGTGGAGGGCTTAGAATGTGATATTCTTGAAGGCAAAGAAGCTAGGATTAAAACCAAGAATCATCTACCTAAGGCCTAGCTAATATAATAAAAATGACAACTCTACCTAACTTAATTTACTATTTAGTGCCATACCAATCAAACTACCAAAAAAGCTATTTTATACCACTAGAAAAAATAATAACAAATTCATCTGGAACAATGAAACATCCAGAATATCAAGGGAATAATAAAGAGAAATACTAGAGAAGGTGGCCTAGCCATACCAGATCTTAAACTGTATAATAAAGCAGCAATCATCAAAACTACTAGGTACTGACTAAGAAATAGAGTGGCTGATCATTGGAATAGGTACACAAGACACAGTAGTCAAGGACTCTAATAATCTATGTTTGATAAACTTAAAGATTTCAGCTTCTGGGATAAGAACTCACTATTTGACAAAAAACTGCTGGGTAAACTGGAAAACAGTATGGTAAAAACTGGGCATAGACCCATATCTCATACCATATAGCAAAATAAAGTAAAAATGGGTTCGTGACTTAGATGTAAAGGCTGATACGATAAAAAATCTGGAAGAGCAAAGAATAGTTTACCTGTTAGATTTATGGAGAAGAGAAGAATTTATGACGAAACAAGAGACAGATAACATTATGAAATGCAAAATGGATAATTTTTATTACATCAAATTGAAAAGTTTTGTACAAATAAAGACAATGCAAACAATATTAGAAGGGAAGCAGAAAACTGGGAAAGAATTTTTACAAACAGTGTCTCTGATAAAGGCCTCACTTCTAAAATATATAGAGAACTGAGTCAAATATTAAAAATACAAGTCATTCCCCAATTGATAAATGCTCAAAGGATATGAACACACAGTTTTCCGAGGAAAAAATTAAAGATGTCTATAGCCATTTTAAAAATGCTCTAAATCAATAGTGATTAGAGAAACGCAAATCAAAACAACTCATGAGTATCACATCTCACCTGTCAGATTGGATAACATGACAAAACAGGAAAATTATAAATGTTAGAGAAGATGTGGGAAAAATTGGAACACTAATGCATAGTATGCATAGTTGGTGGATCTGTGAACTGATTCAGCCATTCTGGAGAGCAATTTGGAGCTATGTCCAAAGGGCTATAAAAATGTGCATACCCTTTGACCCAGCAAGACCATTTCTAGGGCTAAATCCCAAAGAGATCATAAAAATGGAAAAGACCCCACATGTACAAAAAATATCTATAGCAGCTCTTTTTTTGTGGTAGCAAAGAATTGGAAATTGAGGTGATGTCCATCAACTGGGAAATGGCTGAAGAAGTTATGGTATATGAATGTAATGGAATAGCATTGTGCTATAAGAAATGAGGAGCAGGTGGACTTCAGAAAAACCTGGAAAGACGTATATAAACTGATGCAGAGTGAAATGAGTTAAACCAGGAGAGCACTGTACGTACTAACTGCCACATTGTGTGATGACTGATTTTGACAGACTTAGCTCTTCTCAGCAATGCAAGGATCTAAGACAACTCCAAAAGACTCATAATGAAGAATGCTATCGACATCCAGAGGAAGAATTTTGGAGTCTGAATGCAGATGGAAGCATAGTATTTGCTCTCCTTTTTTGTTGTTGTTTTATTTTATTTCTTCTTTCTCATGGTTCCTCCCATTAGTTATAATTCTTCTTTACATCATGACTAATGGGAAAATATGCCTAATGTTAATGTATATGTAGAACCTATATTGAATTGCATGCCATCTTGGGGAGGGGGGGGAAGGGGGAGAAAATCTGAAACTCAAAAGCTTGTGGAACTGAATGCTGTAAACTAAAAATAAATAAATAATTGAAGAAGAATCACCTACCCAGTAAATATGAGTTTAATCCTTCAGGTAAAAAGAAATAGATATTTAATGAAATAAAGGGCTTTTAATCATTCTTGATGAAAAAGCAGAGATAAATTGAATTGCCATCCAAGCACAGTACTTAATAGAAGCATAACAAGGTACACATGAAAAAGCAATCTTAGGGGATTCAATAAAGTTAAACTGCTTACATTACTATATGAGAAGATAAAACATGTAACCTAAAAATTTTATCATTGTTAGGGTAGTCAGAAGTCTACACAGAGGACATGAGGGTGAGTTGAATATGTTGAGATGATCTCCAAAAAGAAAAAAAAAACTGAAAAGATGATAAAGATGGATGCACTTGGAGAAAAGGAATGGAAGAATTAGAATGGGTAAAACTTTCTCATATAAAGGAGACATAGCAGTAAGAGCTTTTATACTGAAGGGTAAAATGGGAGTGTAACAAGTAATGCTTAAACTTCATTTTCATTGGAATTGATTCGAAGAGGAAATACACATACTCACACACATACACACACATGTATGGAAATCTTACTAACTAGGGAAATAGGAAGGAAAGTGGATAAGAGATATGAAGAAGGGATGGTGGAAAAGAGATCAGATTAAGGGAGGCAGTGGTCAGAAGCAAAACAGACTTTTGAAGAGGGACAGGTTAAAAAGAGAGGGAGAAGGATAAACTGAAATAATTAATTATCTTATCTATGAATGTTAATGTTGAATAAGCTAACCCATAAAATAGAAGTGAATAGCAGGATGAATTAGTAATGAGAATCCAACAATACGTTGTTTAAAAGAGACATACTTGAAACATTAAGAGACACATAGTTAAAATAAAAGAGCTGGAGCAGATTTTATTATGCTTCAGCTTAAGTAAAAATGTTAGGGGTACCAATCATGATCTCAGAAAAGCAAAGGGAAAAATAGACCTAATTTTATAAAAATAAAATTGAAGAAATTATATTTTACTAAAAGATACCACAAGCACTGAAATAATATCAAAACTTGTTACACTAAGTTTCTCTGATAAAGGCTTCAATTATCAAATATAAAGGAAACAGTAAAACTTATAAAAATAAAATAATCATTCTCATATTGAAAAATAATCAAGAAGTATGAAGCAGCAGCATTCAAAAGAATAAATCAAAGCTTTTTCTAATCAAAAAAATCTCTGAGACATTAATGATTACAGAAATGCATTTTTAATAATTAATTTTTAGTTTTCAACATGCGCTGCCATAAGATTTTGAGCATTAAATTTTCTCCCCTCTCTCCCCAAGATGGCATGCAATCTGATGTAGGTTCTACTTATACATTCACATTAAACATATTTTCACATTAGTCACAATGTAAAGAAGAAACATAACTAAGGGGAGAAACTATGAGAAAGAATAAATAAAGTAAAACAACAACAAAAAAGAAGAGCAAATATTATGCTTCCATCTGCATTCAGACTCCAAAATTCTTCCTCTGGATGTCAATAGCATTCTTCATTATGAGTCTTTTGGAGTTGTCTTAGATCCTTGGATTGCTGAGAAGAGCTAAGTCTGTCAAAATCATTACACAATGTGGCAGTTAGTATGTACAATGTTCTCCTGGTTCTTCTCATTTCATTCTGCATCAGTTTATATAAGTCTTTCCAGGTTTTTCTGAAGTCCACCTGCTCATCATTTCTTATAGCACAATACTATTCCATTACATTCATATATCACAACTTGTTTAGCCATTCCCTAATTGATGGACATCCCCTCAATTTCCAGTTCTTTGCCAGCACAAAAAGAGTTGCTATAAATGTTTGTACATGTGGGTTCTTTTTCCATTTTCATGATCTCTTTGGGATTTAGCCCTAGAAATGGTCTTGCTGGGTCAAAGGATATGCACATTTTTGTAGCCCTTTGAGCATAGTTCCAAATTGCTCTCCAGAATGGCTGGATCAGTTCAGAGATCCACCAACAATGCATTAGTGTTACAATTTTCCCATATCTTCTCCAAAATTTATAATTTTCCTGTTTTGTCATATTAGCCAATCCCATATGTGTGGTGTGGTACCACAGAGTTGTTTTGATTTGAGATATGCAAATTGAAACAATTCTGAGGTACCACCTCAAATCTTTCAGAAATGACAAATCCTGGAGGGGATGAGAGAAAATAGGTAAACTAATAAACTTTTGGTAGGATCCAACTATTCTAGAGAACAATTTCAAAATAAAAGGAGAAAACAGAAAAGGATCTATATGCACAAAAATATTCAGAGTAGCTCTTTTTGTAGAAGAAAATATTGGAAATTTGGGGGATGCTCATCAGTTGTGGAATGACTGAACAAGACATAGCATGTGTTTATGATGGAGTACTATTCTGCTATAAGAAATGATGACAGGGATGTTTTCAGAAAAAAAAATGTGCCAAAACCTATATAAGAAGGACCAGGAGATCATTGTGCACAGTAATAGTGATATTATAATGATGATCAGCTGTAAAAGTCTTGGCTATTTTGTTTAATACAATGATCTAAGACAATTTCAAAGGATTGTAAGGGCAAGCAAAATGGGACTTCTTGTTGTGTTTTGTTTTGGAATGCTTCTCAGTACTAAGGCAATGAATGCCTTTGATTGAGTCTTGCCTTTGTTTGTAGAAGGAACCACCCCTTTTTGCTAATTAGGTCGAGAAGTGTGAAACCCTCAAGATATGTGAAGCACTCAAAAGATGTGAAGCCCTCGAGAGGTGTGAAGTGCTCTGACCCTGAAGAAGTATAAATATATACTTTGAGTTTAGCATTTTGTTTGGGGCTCACTCTTCAGAAGAGTGTTGGTGTGGAGACTCTGGGTAGCCATTTAGGAGCTCTCTGGCTTTGAGAACCCAGATATTGGTGCTTCTTTCTCTGGTAACTATGTACATTTTAGCTTTGGTCAGACAGCTATAAGTCTGTCTGTTGATTGGTGAGTATATGCTCTGTTTATACAATTTCTGCTTGCAATTTCTGTTTGTATTTGCTCTGAAGTTCAGGGTGCTGGCTTTTCCCCCTTAACTAAGTGAATGATATATGTATGTTTAATTAAAATGAGATTGTTAACCCTTAAAGTTGCTTCCCTTAGTAGCTGAATGCAATATGCATATATATGTATATGTATATATATATATATATATATATATACACATATGTGTGTGTGTGTGTGTGTGTGTGTGTGTGTGTGTGTGTATAGAGACAGAGGGCACAGGGTGAGTTGAATATGAAGGGATGATATCTAAAAAAATAAAACCAAATTAAGGGATGAGAGAAAAATATATTGAGAGAGGGATAAAGGGAAAGATAGAATGGGGTAAATTATCTCGCATAAAAGTGGCAAGATAAAGCAGTTCTGTAGGAAGGGAAGAGGGGGCAGGTGAGGGGGAATGAGTGAATCTTGCTCTCATCAGATTTGACCTCAGGAGGGAATTCCATACACGCTCAATTGGGTATCTTACCCCACAGGAAAGAAGGAGGAAGAAGATAAAAAAGCGGGGATGACAGAAGGAAGGGCAGATAGGAGGAGGAGGTAATCAAAAATGAACACTTTCGAAAAGGGACAGGGTCAAGGGAAAAAATTCAATAAAGGGGGATAGGTTAGGAAGGAGCAAAATATAGTTAGTCTTTCACAACATGAGTATTGTGGAAGGATTTTACATAATGATACACATGTGGCCTATGTTGAATTGCTTGCCTTCTTAGGGAGGGTAGGTGGGGAGGAAAGCAGGGAGAGAATTTGGAACCCAAAGTTTTAAAAACAGTTGTTCAAAAACAAAAAATAAAAGTTTTTGCATGCACCTAGGAAATAAGATAAACACTCAATGGGGCATAGAAATTTATCTTGCCCTACAAGAAAGGAAGGGAAAAGGGGATGGGAGGGGAGTGGGGTGACAGAAGTGAGGGCTGACTGGGGAATGAGGCAACCAGAATATACACCATCTTGGAGTGGGTGGGAGGGTAGAAATGGGGAGAAAATTTGTAATTCAAATTCTCATGAAAATCAATGCTGAAAACTAAATATATTAAATAGATTTAATTAATTAATTTTTAAAAAGAAAAAAAAAGTTGCTTCTCTTAGAAAAGCAGATCAAAGAACCTTGCTACCAGCCCTCCTGTGTGCTGGTGTTGTTGGTCTTACCCAGCCACAGCAGCTGCTAATCTCATCGTTGTTACAAGGACTCATGATAAATATATATATATATCTCCACCTCCAGAGAGAGAAATGATGAAGTCTGAGTACAAATTGAAGTATAATTTTCCAATTTTCTTATTTTTTTTTTTACTTTTTTGCAATATTGCTAATGTGGAACTATGTTTTGCATGATTTCACATGTATAATTGATGTCATTTTGCTTGTCTTCTCAATGGGCATGAATTTAGGAGGGAGGGAGAGAATTTAGAACTCAATTTCAAAAGAAAAGAATGTTGAAAATAAATAATAGAATAGTTACATTTTTTCACTACTATCAAAAGAAAATTATAATACAATATTGTACAATGCAATAATATGTCATTACAAGCATTTACCCTAATTTGTCCAGCCCTTCTCTATCAAATGGAAATGTTTTACTTTCCCATTCTTTGCTATGAAAACAACAAGAAATGTTTCTGAGTACTTTTTAAATATATGATTTTCCTTCTTTCTTTTATCTCGTTGGAGTATATTCCTGGGGATATTGCTTAGGGTTGCATGTTTTGAGAGATGAAACATCTTTTAATGAACAGAATTAAATTCAGGAACACCTAATTTCAAATACTCCCCCACACTCCCTGTGTGTCCCTGGGTAAATCACTTAACTTGCTTCATTTTTCTTATATAGAAATGAGGAGGTTGGATTCAATGGACTCTGAGGCTCCTTCCAGCTCTAAATCTATCATCGTACTACTTTTTACATTGCTGACTCAAAAGTTAGGTGTGATCTACTGACTTTTGGCTTATTTTTTTTTCCAACTGAAAGCCCATCTTTTCAATTCAATGTACTCCCATCGATTCTAGATGGCTTCAAAAAGCCATGATCTCCTACCTGGTCCATCAAACCTGGATCTCTTGCTGTTCCTCGATCTCTCATCTTCAAGCTTTTGCACAGTCTGTCCTCCAAGCATGTTATAAGTCTCACCCTCATCTTTTAGATTCCTTAGCTTCCTTCCTTGTATCCATTAGATATTAAAATTCCTTATGGAAGGAAGATGTCCAGCCTGTTAACTTTTATGGAGTATTTATTGTTGGCCCTGGACAGGGATCAAACCATATGAGAAAGTAAGAAAGTATCATGATTTGGATCAGTGAAAAAAGTTCACATATAAATGAAATCACAGACTTACCAAAATATTAACAGTATATTGCTTCTTAGACTCTTCATCTATAATTGGAAAATATAAATTACCCAATGTGAACAAGGTAGAAATGAGGATCATAGAAACAGAATTGGAGTTAGAAGGGGCCTGATAGGTCATCTAGTTCAACTATCTAACTTTACATATGAAGAAAATGAGACCTAGGCATTTTAAACAAATTATTCAGTACAAGTAACATAGGCACAATTTGAAGTCATAGCCTTGTACTCTGAATCCAGACTGCCCATTTAACCACCCTGTGGACTTCTCATGATTATATGTTAGTCTGGTTAATCTCAAAGATACAATATAAGTACAATACACATTTATTAAGGGCCTATCATGGACTAATCACTGCGCTAAGCATTAGGCATACATATAAAAATAGTCCCTCCCCTAAGGAGCTGACACTCTAATGGGGAACACACAAAAAGAAGCCAGAAGGGGGGGGGTGGAGTGTTGCAGAAGATCCCTGGCATGAGTGCATGATTTTAATGAAATCAAAACCAAGCAGAGCAGAGATGTAGAGCTATTTGGAAATTTTGAGTTCTCTGTAAAGGGAGGCTTTGAGAGAAGTTTTTTGCTCCACTCTATAGCCCTCTAATCAGAGGGGAGAGGCAACTAAAGGGACTGGTGAGATGTGTGTACCAAATCTGAAATAATCTCTATTGATTATAAGTTTCTTGGTGATGAACCTAGCCTAGAACAAGCATGATATTGGTGGAGCCAAAACCAAGAAAAGATTTTCATGGCAATTAGCTGATTTATGAATCAGAGATAATAAGCATTTTATAGTGTTTTTTCCTGCTTATGAAATCATCTTTTTTCTGATTTCCTCATTTTAAAAAAATCAACATTATCATACTTTAGCCTCTGGAGGCAGGTCATAGGAATTTCAGGTTGTTCCCAAAAGAATAGCCCCATACATTTCATTTATATTTGTATTGAAATGGGTAAAAGTCTGACTTATGTGGTGGAACAAATTCCATTCACAACTAAGGCTGTCACCTAGCAGAATGAGCAGACATAGACTAGAGTATATCATTTTGGTCTTCATTCCAGAGACACAAATCTACTGCTGAGCTAAATACACTCAAATACAGCTTGAGAAAACTCTGGCTGAGAAATGGTAATGTTTTATTTTTAAAATAAAGTCTGATATATTTTTAATTTATAAAATTATAAAACATACTGACACCATTAGCTTTTCAACCTATTTCTATTTATCTCTTTTGAAAATCATCATAAGTATATATGACTATTATGGGAGACAGGTAAGACCTTTATCTCAAAGTGGCATTTGAACATAATTCTGAGGGACAGCATAGTATAGGGGATTAAGGGGCAGACTTATAATCTTTAAGACCTGGGATAAAATTCTGCCTCTGACAAATGCTAAATATGTTACTTAAACTCTCACTATTCTGAAGAAATTCTTTAAGATGAAAAGTTATAAAGACCTGATCTACATTGTGAGGATCATGAAAATTCTTTCCTCCAAAGAAGTCATAGATCCCAATTCCATTCCTCCTTCCAAGAGAAAAAAAAGTGTATGCCTTTTCATTGAAGTGTTGTGGCATCTTGCATAGCCTGAATATATGGGCAAAGTGCTTATCATAATCAAAAACATATTTTCAGAAATTCTCAACCTACCAAATAAAACAACATTGCCCTGTACTGTATAATGAATCTCTGAGGTTGTTTTTTTTTAATTCAAAATTTCCTGATGGATTAATACCTTTATTGTATATTCACATCAAAGGTGAAAGTCTACTTTATCATTCTCCTTTTCATTTTTTTTTCACATTTTGCTAATTGCCCTTTATAATTTACATCCACATATCATGGCTCCTCCATCCAGAAAAAGAGAGAAAAACAAGTCACTTGGTGAGAGTGAGATGGAACTGACAGACAAATTTTATTCATAGAACACCAAAAGAACATCAGCCCCCAGAATGAGGAATAGAGTGTCTGTATTGAGTTTATGGAAAGCACAGATGAAACTTGCATGGGATTGCCAAACATGGATGAGCCACAATGTTCATCATTGGAATGAACGCCCTCATTGATGAGAACACAGAGCACTGGATAATAGATTTTGAACTGGAAGGGGACTTAGAGGTTATCTAGTTCAACCCTCCTATTTTACATATGAGAAAACAAAGCCCAGAAATCTCAATCCATTTGCCCAGGGTCATATAGAGAGGAAGTGTGAGTTTTAGGATTTGAACACAGAACCACTTTTGAACCACTTTTGAACACAAAACCAACATGTTTTTCTTCCCTGCTCCAATACACTAACAATACCACAGACTGGACTATTGAAGTTGGAAAGTATTTCTTACTCCCAAAGTTTAAGTCAGCTATGGTATAGAAAGTCATTTCAGAACCCAGAACTAAAGTAGTCTAAATACAGACTTCACACCTAGAGAGCTACTGGAGGAATCATATTCTTTTCTTGTTTCTTCAAATTTCCTGGCATACAATTTTGCTAGTGGCTTAACAAATGATGAAAATTTATTAGACTAGTCAAATTGGACTGACTTGTAAATGACACAGACAGAAAACTGGGAAACCTGGAATTGATTTTTTTACAGAGTAAATCTAAACAGGAAAAGAAACAAACAAACCTAACTTAATTTTCAGAGTAAAAATCTTTGCAACATAGACTTTCTTCAGAGGAGTTGTTTGAACATTATGGGCCAATATATCTAGGTAAAATGAAATGTATGAGGAGTGCTTTACTGCCTTATATTGTAATCCCTCCACAAAAATAAAAAATCTACCCTAGAAGAAATGGCAAAATATAATAACAAATGTGATCCTTCAAAATGTTCCTTAAAAAAATTATATTCATTTTTCTCATTTTTATGTATACTGCATTATAAACCAGCATATATATTATGGGAAATGTAGACTACTAAGTTATGAGTAAATACAGTGAGTTCTACAAATTCCATTTTACTGTAGTAATAACTGCCTGCATGATTTATGGAGTGTACATGAAGCTTAGTAAACCCCAAAGAAATCACTTAAAATCCTTTATTCCTACCTATATCTTTAAAATACTGTAGGTACCTATTAATATTCTTATCTTAATTTGATTTTTGCTTTAGGAAATTGACTGAAAATGCATCTAGCCTTAGGAGCCTTTTTTTTCCCTTCATGGCTCAAACTACCATCCTATCCACCACATACTCACAAAAGCAACTCCTGGTGCCATCTGTAGAAAAACAGCTCAGGGAGACCTCAAAACTTTTAATTTCCCAGTGCCACTATCATGCTGCAGCTGGAGAAGCTGCCTGAGTCTTGGTAAAGACACACAGCCTGCTCTGTTCCAAGAGTCAGGCATGGCACAGTATTTGCAGGATGTGAACTATAAAATCCTAATGCAAAGGAGTGTTGTTTTAATGGATCTCTGCTTTAAAATCTTGCCCAAAGCCAAGATTAAATAGCAGAAAATTCATTATAGGCTGAAAGATCTTATTCCCCAGTAGAGTAATAAGGTCCATCATTTCAAACATTAAGCTCTTACTAAGGATACCAAAACAAAAAATGCAAAAAATTGGCTTAGAAATTAAGATTTAATGGTGTTTAGTGGAGTTGTTGCTTTTTCTATTTTTATCTTCATTTCATTGTTAGCTTTCAAAAGTAAAGAAAAAACATATAACCCAAAAGTACAATTAATTTATCCTTGTAAAGAATAATACATATTATAAATGTCATTAATGTATTCTCTATATACTACGAGAAGGCCCTCTCAGCTCATCCTTTGTGAAGGTGGGATGCCTATAAGGGTCCCACATTGTTTCTGTTTTTGAACTTTTTCAATATATCAATTGTTTCTCTCAATTTTTTTTCTTCTTCAAAAAATACCCTTTGTTTTATGGGATGGCTATCTGAAAGAAGGGGAGGAGGGAGACTTGGGTTAACTATGATGATATAAGAAATAATTCAATAAAAGTTAACTTTTTGAACATCAAAAATGTATTATCTATATGCCCAAATAAAGATAAGACACAGAGCTGCAAAAGAAAACTAGACTTTAAAGGAGAGTTACTTTTGAGCCCTGGCCATAATCCTTCTTAGACAATTAACTACAGTCCAGTCTTTTTTACCCACTTGATGCTTGGTTTCCTCAAATATAAAACAGAGATAATAATATTACAAAATATCTGCCTTTACAAGATTGTGAAAAAAGAAATTCATGAATGGTCAAATACACTCCCTGTATCTATTCTATAAGTGATTTTGATTAGTATCAGAATGAAAGCAGTAAAAACAGATTTTTCACATCATAAACTGTTTTTTTTCTAGAAAAATTAGGTTTTTCAGGATTAGCATTATTTAGGAGAATTAATACTCAAAAAAAATAATCCTGCTTCCTTCCCTACAGTGACAGTGGCGGCTTGACATGACAGAGTTTGTTTTCCATCAGGAAGACCAGGGAGCAAGTCTATATTATGATATATATTGGCTGTGTGTGACCATGGGCAAGTAAATTAACCTTTTCAGTTCTCTAGTCAACTCTCTAAAACTATAAAACAGGGATCAGAAGTCAATATGCATTTGTTCATCTGGGAAAGAATTTTGTCAAAATGAAGAAATCACAAGTCCAGACCTCCCTGTCTCCTATCCAAAAATATTCTCTTTAAGAAAATAGACAATCCCTGAAATCATAGACTCTAAGATTTTGAAGAAAGCTCAACTACCATTTCTAGTTGGATTTTTATCTGAAGTATTAATTGCCTCTACAATTTCTGTAAAAGGTGTTATTTTCTTGAAATCTTAAATTGATTTTTTTAATTTGTAAATATCTGCTTGATCACCTTACCTTCCTTTATCCCATTATGTAAAAAGAAGAAAAGAAAAACCAAAAAAAGTAGAGGAAAGAAAAACAAGGTCCTTGTAAAAATACGTATAATCAAGCAAAATAAATTCCCACATTGGTCATATTCAAAAAAATGTATTTCATTGCACTCTGAGTCTATCACTTTTCTGAGTATATCAAGCTTCATGTTTAATTCTCTGTAATGGTTGATCTTTGCACTGACTTGAGTCAAAGTTGTCTTTAAAATGTCACTATTATATAATTGGATAAATAATTCAGCTTACTTCAGTTTATATTCATTCATACAGGAATCCCCTGATTTCTCTGAAATTATCCACCTTTACCATCCACAGTAGTGTCATATAACATTCACATACCAGATTTTTAACAAATGTAACATAATTTATTTATGCAAATAAGTGTCACCCCTTTCAGAGCAGTGACTTTGGAGGCAACTCACACAATTATCCCAACAACCCAATGCTGCACAATTTTTGTGTGTTTTTAATGGTGGTGTATCTTCGTATTTTGGGCAGTTACATGACATAATGGATAGAGTGCCAGGCCAAGAATCAGGAAGATTACTCTTCCTGAGTTCAAATCTGGCTTCAACACTTATGAGCTATATGACCCTGGGCAAGTCATTTAACCCTGTTTGCTTCAGTTTCTTCTTCTGTGAAATGAGCTGGAAGAGGAAACAATAAACCACACCAGTATCTCTGCCAAGAAAACCTCACATGGGGTCATGACTGAAAAAAAATGACCGAACAACAAATCTTCATATTTTGAGACCAGAGTTCATTTTCAAAAGAAGTTAAAAGTTATTTAAAACAAATCCAGCAAATTTTATCACTTGTGTAATACGATGTTGAGGTTTCTTTAGTTATTAACAAATAGGCTTTTATATTTCAACATGTATTAAATAAGTTCTACATATTGAGTGTTTTGCTAGATGCTGAGATACACAGATATACTTGCTTTCAGCTGCCCATTCTTCTCTTCAATGATAGTCAAAGGATCTGGTTGGAGAGATGAGTTGTATTTACAAGAAAGTATAATATCGATTAGAAAATACATTTGAAGGAAAAACTCAAGGAAAGGATGAGAAATTTGAGGAGGGTTGATGCTTCCTATCAGAAGACAAAAAGATTAGGCAAGGCTTCATGGAATCTGAGTTGGGCTGGAAAGGGAGGCAAGGATGTGAACAGATAGAGGGAGAATGATCGGAGCAAAGTTCTCAGGACAGAAGAAGGTAGGATGCTAGATCTTTCAATACTTAAGATGTAGTTTACCTAGTACTGGTGAGGGATTGATCACCACCACCTCAGCCCTCTATATCTCATTATTTTTCACTGGAGAACAACTTCCTCTTAATCTTTTTTAGTTGTTGATACATCCTTTCCCCTGTGACAGATGATTCTCTTTGACAGAGAAAATAGAGAGCAATTAAGACTTGAGCAGCTCTGCCCTCTATGATGTCAATAGTCACACCATCTACCATAGTATCTGCCCTAATTCTTCTTTCAGAGGTTCCCCATTTCCTACTAAATCAATTAAAACTCATTCGTTCTGCATTCAAGGTCAATGTGGCACTAATTTACTTTTCACACCTTATCTAACACTATTCCTATAATGTTTAATGTGCATCTAGATGAAATGAAACACATATTACCATAGCTCAAAGAATATATACTTATTTGTCTCATTAGTAAATGTTACAATTTTGATGTCTAGATGCTCACTGAGGTCCAAAGTGGTTTTTTAAGTCTTTAAAAACTTTAATATTTCTAGGTTCTAGGACTTCATCAGTGGGTTGTCCCCCTTGAACAGTCTTGAGTTAAAATAATATTACTCCATAATATTTGTCAAAGTTTAGAGTAGATTATTAATTGATCAATCAGTAAATAAGTATTTATTAAGCACCTACTACATGCCAGCCACCCTACTTAGCTCTGGGAATACAAATACAAATACAAGTAAAGGAAAAGCAGTCCTCATCCACAAGAAGCTTATATTCTAACAGGAGATATCCAGTCAAAGAGAGACAGGGAAAGAGACCCAGAATCAGAGAAAGAAACAAGGGTGAAGCAAAAGGAAGGAAGGTACTTCCAGTATATGAATTCCATGGTTAAAGTCACATTTCAAGATAAAGAGCTGGTCTTGATAGAGGAAATCCAGAGTGAAGCTTGTAGAGGACTGAGGTAGAAATTAGACAATAGTTGACTTAAAGTAAATTGGCCTGTTCTATGTTACTTTTCTATTGAATCTGATTCAATTTTCACATAACTCTTTATCTCTGGGTCAGATCTTTAATTCATTTTGAACAGTACTTAATTTTCTACCCACCAGCCACCCTACTGGCCAACAGTATTGAATACAACTTAATGGACTGTTCCTTAGGGACCAGAGATGGCCCCAACAAATGGGGGTTTGATTTGGATTTAACAGAAACATAAGAACTGTAATTCAAATTTCATGATCATAAAAATACAATAGGACAAAAAGCCATCTTCATTAAAGTCTTAGTCCCTCTTCTCCTAGAGGATTTTGATATCTTATCTTTCCTTAATTGTCTGGGAGCAAATAATATCCCATTACCTTGCTTAAAGTCAGAGGTTGTTTTGCTTTATTTTGCTTTTATATATTTGTATTCCTAACACTTATCATAAGGCCACACACTGAAGCAATAGAAGAGTACAACAGAAAAAGCCCTGGATCCTTAGTGAAAGTGCCACATCCAAATCTGCGATTGAATCCTACCCATATCTCAACACTTACTATCTGTATGATGATGGACAACCGCCTTAACTTCTTTGGACATCAGTTTTCTGATCTATAAAAGAAGGGTTCTGGGCTACTGAGGTCCTTAAAACTCTAAATCAATGATCATAGGCGCTTGGAAATCAACATGGTCATCATTTAATAAATGCTCTTGAATCAAACTGAATAGTGTAATTACCATACTATTAACTGCATGCTCTCAGAGGTAAATAAACTTAGAAATAAGTACAAAAATTAACAATACTAGTACAAGACAGTAACTTCCATTTTTTTAGTTATTATTAGTATTTCAACTGCTATTAAATATTAGTTTGCTGGTGTATGTGTATATGCACACATATATAGACAATATATAAATATATACATGTATATATAGATACTTTGTGTATATATATATAGATATAGACATATTTAAATGGAAAGATCTGGCTGGATGAAGAGATAGAAATTCTGTTAGAGGGAGGAATCATAAAGAACACTGGAGGAAAGGCAGGAGGTCATTCAACTTGTATTTTGCTTCTATTTTTGCTGCCAGAGAACCTTTGATTTTGAAACTGGACAGTATAAAGGCAAAAGGACTAATAAATAGTTAAGTATCAAAATAATTAAGAATTCAATAAGGGAGAACCTATGTGATTTTAAGCCACCTGAACCAGAGGAACTACATCCTAGACAGGGGTGTGTTAATAAATTTTTAATATCCTGCTCTCAAAAAAACTACACAGGGTAAACTTTAATCCATATAATTTAAATTTTCCCCATCACTTACCTAAGTCTAGGAATTCAAAAAAATAATAAATCAAGCCCTGGCATGTACAGTTTGCCAATTTCTAAGGCACAATGCTCACACTGAAAATTTAACCATCAGCTTTTGAGAGCTGGTATAAGCGAACTCAAACACTCCTCACCCAGAGTACTGAATTTACTGATACATGTGATTCTTAAGTCATCATCCATAACCTTTGAAAGACCATAAAGAAATAGAAAGAGGCCTAGGAACTAGAGAGGAAACGTCCTTGGTTTTTATTTGTTTGTTTTAAGGGATTGGAACAGAGTCCATGACCTAATAGCTAATAAGCTTGGATTTAATTTGTACCAAAATTCTGTGACATGTTATTCAATGGATGGTAAATGAATATCTGGAAAATGAAGCAGCGATCCAAAAGGGCCAGCATGGCTTTATCAAGAACAGGTAATGTTAAATTTATCTCATGTACTGTATTTGACAGTTCTGTTTCAGCAGGTTATTTTAGGAAAGCACTTTGTTAAAGCTGATTTGCTACACTGGGGAGCAAGATGGAGAGGCATGGGCTAGACAGCTATGTAATTAGGTAGATTCAGAAGTAGTTGAACAGCTGGACCCCCAAAAACTCATCACTAAGGGTTCACTTCTTGGGAGGAGGCTTCTAGTTGAATGTCACTGAAATCTGCTCTCTGGCCATGGGGTGCTTAAATTCAAATCAAACACATGTCATAAAGTCCCATATTTCATTTTTAACAAATTTGCAGGTGATTCATAGAGATGAGAATTTGCTAATTTATTGGATAACAGGGTCTCTATTGAAAATTGATCTAAACCATCTAGAAGAAGGTTTGGGATGACTACTTTGGTAGTCTGGTGAACCTTATGGACCTTTCTCAGAATAATAATTTCAAATGCATAAAATAAAACACAGAGTTACAAAGGAATATAGTTATCTATCTATCCCTTCCTATCTACCTAAATATCATAGTGATACATAAAGAAAGATAGATATGTATATTATTAATTAATTAAATACTATATATACAACTTCATGGAGCCTAGGTCAAAAACTCTTAATGTAAAATACTGGCTTCTCAAAACAGATGCAAAAGGAAAAAAATAGTAGGAATACATACAAATCTTACACTTGTCTTAGTAAATAACCAGTTTCTCATATGTAATGTGAATCTCAAAGTCCATTGTTTAGCAGCTCTTCATTGCTGGAGATTGATGACCTGACCTTACTTTAATAAAATACCAGGCAGATAGAGTTGGCAAGAGTAGTCTTTTTGGATTATGAGAGGTTCTGGCTTCCAGTTTTTTTTTTATTTTTTTTATTTTTTTTTGTTTTTTTTTTTTATTTTTTTAGTTTTTTTTATTTTTTTTAAATTTTTTTTAATTTTTTTTATTTTTTTTAATTTTTTTTGGCTTCCAGTTTTTAAAGAGAAGATAGGATATACAAATCCCATTTTAGTTAATGAAGAGAATATAAGACTCTATAAAGAAGTCAATAAAAGAGGAAATAGGAGTTTCTATCATGATCCTATCCACACCTTGCTATGCAAGAGGTGTTTCAACATGTTTCCCCTTATGTAAGATCTGAGACTGTTTCCCTTGACTGGGCAGAATTATCTTGCTCAAAATAGGAGAGCTCCCTTACTCTGTTGTCTGATTTGGGTGTGTGTATGTGTGTGTGTCTGTCTATCTATCTATCTATCTATATCTATACTGTCTCTGATTTTTATTTTGCTATAGACTTGGATAGTGTTTCTTTGCTAGTTGCTATATATGTTCATTGTGAAACTGTTATTTGGTTAAAAAAAAAGGCAGGGGGAGGAGAGAGACAAGTTTTGATATAAATTTTTGGTCCTCCTTTCCCTATTTGGAAATTGCATTAATTCATCTGGGCCAGAACACTTGCAAACATCAAGACTAGTTTGAAGAAAATGATGGGGAAATTCAGAAGCTGCTAAACAAAAAACAAGAACTCCACAGGGTTTACCAGTGATATAGTTCACTCATCTCTAAGAAAGCAGTGTTTAACTCCATCAAAGGTAAAATCCAAACAAAGTTATGAAAGATACAGAATTCGTGGCCTAGTGAGAAGTCAGAAGAAATTCAGTTTTATGCTGATAGTAACAATCCAAAGTGCTTCTATGATGCCCTGAAGGCTATGATGGGCTAAAGATCTAAGGAGCATCTCAAATATTCAGTGCTGATGGAGCCACATTGATATTTGGTAAGGACATGACCTTGGAGAGTTGAGATAAACACTTCCATAGTGCTCTCAAAAGACTGTGATCCACCAATATTGAAGTCGTTAACTATATTCTTCACATTGAAGTCACTCCCTCTCTAGCCAAACGGCCAACTGAAGAAGAGTTTTTGAATGACATTAGGCTTCTCTCATGTGGCAAAGCATGTGGTACTGATTTCAGCTGAGATTTATGAAGCAGTGTGTCAAGTGCTCACACAAAATCTGCCTGAAATCTTCTTAATTGTATAGTAAGAGGAGATTATCCTCCAGGAGTTCAAGGATGTTTCTGCTGTCAATCGCTAAAAAGGAAACAGAAGCAGAGTGTCCTGTGACAATCACAGAGTGATCCTTCTCTTAGTTATTGCTGGCAAGATTCTTTTTTTTAATTCCACATTTTATTATTTAATATATTTTTAGTTTTCAGCATTGATTTCCACAAGATTTTGAGATACAAATTTTCTCCCCATTTCTACCCTCCCCCCACTCCAAGATGGCATATATTCTGATTGCCCCATTCCTCAGTCAGCCCTCCCTTCGGTCACCCCACTTCCCCCCCACCACCTTTCCCCTTACTTTCTTATAGGGCAAAATAGATTTCTATGTCCCATTCCCTCTATATTTTATTTCCCAGTTGCATGGAAAAACAACTTTTTTTGAGCTTCTGCTTTTAAAACTGTGAGTTCCAAATTCTCTCCCCTCTTCTCTTCCCACCCACCCTCCCTATGAAGGCCAGCAGTACAACATAGGTCACACATGTATCATTATGAAAAACACTTCCATAACCATCATGTTGTGAAAAACTAACTATATTTCCCTCCATCCTATCCTGTTACCCTTTATTCAATTTTCTCCCTTGATCCTGTCCCTTTTCAAAAGTGTTTGCTTTTGATTACCTCCTCCCTCATCTGCCCTGCCTTCTATCATCCCCACCTTTTTTATCCCCTTCCCCCTACTTTCCTGTGGGGTAAGATACACAGTTGAGTGTGTATGTTATTCCCTGCTTATGTCAAATCTGATGAGAGCAAGATTCACCCATTCTCCCTCACCTGCCGCCTCTTTACTTCCAACAGAACTGCTTTTTCTTGCCACTTTTATGTGTGATAATTTACCCCATTCTATCTCTTTCTCCCTCTCTCAATATATTCGTCTCCCACCCCTTAATTTAATTTAATTTTTAGATATCATCCCTTCACATGTCTATGTGCCCTCTGTCTATATATATACACACATACATACATACACACGTATGTACGTATGTATATTCCCTTCAACTACCCTAATACTGAGAAAAGTCTCCTGAACTACACACATGATCTCTCCATGTAGGAATGTAAACAAAACAATTCAACTTTAGTAAGTCCCTTATGATTTCTCTTTCTTGTTTACCTTTTCATGCTTCTCTTGATTCTTGTATTTGAAAGTCAGATTTTCTATTCAGCTCTGGTCTTTTCATTGAGAAAGCTTGAAAGTCCCCTATTTTATTGAAAATGCCTTGGAGCATTTTACTCAGTTTTGCCAGGTAGGTGATTCTTGGTTTTAATCCTAGCTCTTTGACCTCCAGAATGTTATATATCCCTTCATGTAAAAGCTGCTAGATCTTGTATTATTCTGATTGTGTTTCCACACTACTCAAATTGTTTCTTTCTGGCTGCTTGCAATATTTTCTCCTTGACCTGTAAACTCTGGAATTTGGCGACAATATTCCTAGGAGTTTTCTTTTGGGGATCTTTTTCAAGAGGCGACCGGTGGGTTCTTTCAATTTCTATTTTACCCTCTGGCTCTAGAATATCAGGGCAATTCTCCTTTACAATTTCTTGAAAGATGATATCTAGGCTCTTTTTTTGATCATGGCTTTCAGGGAGTCCAATAATTTTTAAATTATCTCTCTTGGATCTATTTTCCAGGTCAGTGATTTTTCCAATGAGATATTTCACATTGCCTTCCATTTTCTCATTCCTTTGGTCCTGTTTTATAATATCTTGATTTCTCATAAAGTCACTAGCTTCCACTTGCTCCAATCTAGTTTTTTGGGTAGTATTTTCTTCAGTGGTCTTTTGGACCTCCTTTTCCATTTGGCTAATTCAGCCTTTTAGGGCAATCTTTTCCTCATTGGCTTTTTGAGCTTTTTGCCATTTGGGTTAGTCCGTTTTTAAGGTGTTATTTTCTTCAGTATTTTTGGGGATCTCCTTTAGCAAGTCATTGACTTGTTTTTTATTGGTTTTCTTGCATCACTCTCATTTGTCTTCCCAATTTTTCCTCTGCTTCTCTTACTTGCTTTTCCAAATCCCTTTTGATCTCTTCCATGGCCTGAGACCAATTCATATTTTTCTTGGAGGCTTTTGATGTAGACTCTTTGACTTTGTTGACTTCTTCTGGCTCTGTATTTTGATCTTCTTTGTTACCAAAAAAAAGATTCTAGAGTCTGAGTCTGAATCTGAGTCTGCATCCTTTTTCACTGCCTGTTCATGTTCCCAGCCAACTACTTGACCTTTGAGCTTTTTGTCAGGGTATGACTGTTTGTAGAGTAGAGGCTTTGTCCCAAGGTTTAGGGCCTGCACTGCTGTTTCCAGAACTGCTTCTACACAGCAAGCTCTGCGACAGCAGCACTTCTCCTCCCCCAAGAACCACCAACTAGGATTGCCACCCAGATCCAATCAGGGTAAAGTAGGCTCTGCACTTCTGCTCTGATCCACCACTTAATTCCTCCCACGAAGTGGGCCTGGGGCTGGAAGCAAAGGCTTCCAAAGGAGCTCTGCAAGCAGCCACAGCATCGCACCACCTCCACTGCCCATGAGGCTCGTGCCCACCATGCACTCCTCTCACTTATTTCCAGCAGTTTTTCCAATAATTTCCTCTGTTGTCTTTGGTGTTTGTGGGTTGAGAAGTCTAGTAACTGCCACAGCTCACTGATTCATGGTGCTATGGCCTGTTCCACCTGGCTCCCTGACTGGTTGCTCCTGGCACCCCATGCTGGGCTGTGCTCCACTCCCAGCACCATGTTATAGCCCCTTCCCAGCAACCATCCAGGCTGTCCTGGGTTGGATCCCTGTTCCCCTCTACTATTCCATGGGTTCTACAGCTCTAGAATTTGTTCAGAGCCATTTGATACAGGTTTTTGGAGGGACCTGGGGGAGAGCTTAAGGAAGTCCCTGCCTTCCAGCTGCTATCTTGGCTCCACCACCCTGCTGGCAAGATTCTTGACAGAGACTTACTTAATAGGCTGATACTTCACTTGGAAAGTGGTTATTGACCCAAGAGCCAGTGTGGCTTCAGAAAGGGCAAAGGAATGGTCAATATATTGTTTACTTCCCAACAACTCCAGGAGAAATGCCAGGAGCAGAAATGAAGTCTGTACACAAAATCATTGATCTGACCAAAGCTTTTGATACTATCAGTCATGAGGGCTTGTGTAAGATCATGGCAAAATTTACCCAGAGTTCATCAATATTGTATGTCAGTTTCATAATGGCCTCCTTGCACAGATTCTGGATAAAGGGTGGTGTTCTTGCTCTTTTCCAGTCACCAGTGGAATCAAGCAGAGCCATGTGCTTGTTCCCTTGCTTTATAGCATGATATTTTCAGAGATATTGCCAGATGCCTTCAATGAAATCAAAAACAGCATCAAAGTCAGTTACCAAGTATAAATCTATGATCCTATATTGAAAGAGCTGGCTTGTCTGCTTTCCTGACTGAAGGAATTTTTAAATCTTCTCACTTACAATTCTTTGGGTCAAATAAAATCAGGGGACACTTTGCTTATATTAACCCCAATGTTTATTTTTTTCCAATAAAACTTGTTTTTAAATGGTTGAAACTTTCTTTAATATGATAAAAATTACTTTCAACATATGAACCAGGATATTACCATTCTGTTTTTAAGTATAATAGTATAATAGTTTTTAAGTATAATAGGTGGCACAGTGAATAGAGCACAGGCCTGGAGTCAGGAAGACACCAGTTCAAATCCAGTCTTAGGCACTTACTATATCTGTGACCCGTGGCAACTCACTTAACCCTATTTGCCTCAGTTTACTCATCTGTAAATGAACTGGAAAAGGCAATGGCAGCCAACTCCTGTATCTTTGCCACAAAAATGTCAAATGAGGTCACGAAGAGTCATACATGCCTGATACAACTGAAAAACAGCAATAGTTTCTCCAAAGTAAAATGGAGGGATTCTGAGTATTTTCTCTAGGCAGATGACTCCATTCCTTTGGATAATGCTGCATACTTATGAAGAGATGACATGTATACATTTGGCCTAGGGCAAAGCAAACTGGATGGACTATAAAGGTTTTAAAAAAAAACAACTTAAGACTGCTGAACTTTTTACAAAAGTCATGTCTGCTCTTTGTCATTGTCCCCGAGAAGCCTGGTTAAGGGAAGAGAGAGGCAGGAGCACTAGCAGGAGAAAACCAAGGCTTGAATGCTGGTGATAAAACAGAACAAGTTGCTTTGAATAGATTAGTTGTTGAATAAACAGTTATTAAGTGAATAGAGAAGTTCAGCGCAAGAAATTATCTGGATAACAAAATACCCACATCTTAACCCTAACCCTAATTCCAACTCTAACTCTAACCTCTATTAGACTGTGAGCTCCTTTAGGGACTGTCTTTTGCCTCTTTTTGTATCCCAGTGCTTAGCACAGTGCCTGGCACATAGTATGCCCTTGATAAATGTTTGTTGAATTGAATCAAATTGTGTCTGGGGCTCTGTCTGTCTCTCAGTCTTTGTATCTCAGTTTCTCTCCCTCTCAATGTCTGTCCCCAATTCATTGTGTCTGTCTTTATGTCTGTATGGGATACAATGGTAAACAAAACCTAACTTTTTTTGTGTCTATCTACCTTAGAATAAGAACAAAAAGGATCAAGAACAGTATTCTTTGTTAAGGGTAGTTGGGGAAAAAGAACCAAAAAATGACAGACTATATAAGTAATAAAACAGTGTTTCTTTTATAATGACCTTGCTCATGAGGCCCAGGAGGACAGTCGTCTTCATTAAGATGCATATCTCCCTAAAGGACTTTGGACTCCATTGCTAGAGGTGTTCAATTCATTCCTGCCAAAAGAGTTTTCTGTCTTAAGCACTTCTTCCTATATTGAGCTTCATTCAGCCATGTTCATCACTTAATTTTAATATTTCATTTCTTTACTCTATTATTTATCACTTCTCCCTTATTTCCATCGAGGATTTGATGCAGGCCTCAATTGAGTTTCCATTATCCCAGCACCTAAATTTAGTTTTACTACAATAGGCATTAACCCTGTACTTCAGTGGTGTAATGAATTATGTCGAAGCCTTCCATCGTCAATTTATGTGAAGAGAGCCTGTGGTCATTAATTCAAACTAAATAAAAATGAGATGCAGCTTCATTTACTCCGTTTACTAACAGTAATGGCATGAATCAATTACTATGGTCTGTCTTCTCCTAGATACCTTTTCAGATATGGAGGTTTAGAAAACGATTCATTTTTCTGGCACTCAAGGCAAACACCATAAAATAGGCCTGGGCCAAAGAGAGGTATCATCAGATCAACTTTCACAGACATTTAGTTTGATGGGGCGGGGGGGAGGAATGGCTGAGGAAAAGAGAGAATTCAGGAAGAGACTTTTAACCTGAGGACACAAGGCCCCCAGTCTGAGGGGAAACTGACACCATGAACCTATTGCTGTGAAAATCACCTCCAGTGGAGGGATCAGGATGGCGCTGTATCTGCAATGAACTCATCATGGAGGAAAAGGGACTATGCAATCTGGTTTTATCCTGTTTTATCTAATTATTCTTGCTTGGTAAATGCTAAGCACATTTGTTTTTACTTGCCAATAGAATATCCAAACGAGAAGCAACGTGTAAATTTCAAAATCCAGAGACAGGGCACAGTTAACCTACGTTACATATAGGTATGATGTATTGACTTTCACGAGGGACATATTCAGACTTAAAAAAAAAGAAGAAAGCAGTTAGATCATTTAATGGTGATAACCACATTAACATTTCACATCTTCATGTTAACATGATAATTACATTTCATGATGAGATTAAAACATTACATTTTCATGATGAAATCAGTACCTATAATTGTTCCCAATTGTCTATTTCAATCAGTCATTGCTCACCAATCATTTTGTTAATCAAGCATTGCTTCATTCCATTGGTTGGATTTGGAAATAAAATCCCCTCATCTCTCTGTGTCAAAGACAAATTGAGTCTCTAAGTACTTTAAATCATATAACAATTAGATAGTTTCAGTTGTCTAGCACACTGAAATGTTAAAAGAGCTACCAATTAACAAACATGAATAAGTTCACATTTTGTCTTTTTTTACACTTTACTCTCTTCTACACATGTTAATTGGGAGGAGTGTCCCATAAAGATTCAATTCAATAAACATTTATTAAATACGTACTATGTTCTAGGCACTGTGCTAAGTGCTGGGGATTCAAAAAAGAAATAAAAGATAGTTTGCCTTCAATGAGCTTACAATCTAATGGGAGAGACAATATGCAAATAAATATGTGCAAAGCAAGCTGTAATAAATTGGATGAATAGGAAATAACTAAGAGAGGGGAGGCACTAGAATTGGGAGAGGTTGGGGAAGGCTTCTTGTACAAGGTGGAATTTTCATTGAGACTTAAAGGAAGTCGAGGAGATCAGTAGTAGAAGCAGGAGAGTGAGAGCATTCCAGGAATGGGAAATAGCTAGAGAAAATAACTGGAACCGAAAGAATGAGTGTCTTGTTCATGGAAGAGCTAGGAGATCAGTGTCTCTGAGTAGCTTTAAAAAGACTGGAGCAATAAGAAGTCACTAGAGTTTATTTAGTAGATGGGTGATCAGATCAGAATTTTAGGAAAATACTTTAGTAGCTGAATAAAAAGCTGGATTGCAGTGGGGAGAGACTTGAGGCAGACAGACCCACCAGCAGCTACTGAAATAATCAAGGTGTGAGGTGATGAGGGTCTGCACCAGACTGGTGGCAGTTTCTGAGTAGAGAAGGGGAGTATTTGAGAGATGTTTCAAAGATAAAATTGACAAACTTTGGCAAAAAGTTGGCTATAAGAGATGAGAGAAAGTGAGGGATCCAGGATGACTCCTAAATTGTGAGCCCTCTACAATAATGGGGAAGGTAGGAAGGGGGCAGGGTTAGGAGGAAAAATAATGAGTTCCATTTTGGACATGTTGAGTTTAAGATGTTTCCTGGAAATCAAGTTTGAGATGTCCGAAGGTGAGTTGGAGATGAGAGACTGGAGGTTGGCAGATTGGGGCAGGAAAGAGATTTGAGAATCACTAGCAGAGATATGGTAATTAAATACATGGGAGTTGATGGGATGATATGAAAAAAAATTCAGAGGAAAAGAAAATAAAGAGGAATGACTAGTCTACAAATAAAATGGAAAACTTCTTAAAATATATATATATCATTATATATGTTTGTATCCCTCTCTATATATGTGTGTATATGTATGTGAGTATATATGCACATAAATGTATATATACATGTATGTGTGTATAGATATATATGTATGTGCATGTATATATATATATAGGTGTGTGCATATATATACATATATTATGTATATATACACATATTTATACTTATATTTGCAGAACACGGGTGGGAGAAAAGGGTAGAACTGTGATTACCTTTCCTCTACTTTGTATATATAGTATATCTACCTAAATATGTTTACGTTTATCTCTTCCATTAAGATGTGAGCACCCTGAGAGCTGAGCGTGTTTTTGTCATTCTTTTTAATTGGAGAAAGAAATGGCAAACCACCCCAGCATCTCTGCCAAGAAAATCCCAAATGGGGTGATGAGGAGTTGGAGATTATCAAAATAACAGATGCTTATCAACAGACTGACTGACAATATGGATCTGTGTATGAACTGCATATCTATCATCTCAGGACTAGTGTGTCTCTGTTGGTGGCCACCAGATGAGATGATTATTCTTCTCCCTTTTTCAACCACAGCAAATCACAAAAGCTATCTACCAAGATATGGAGGCAGTGTGACCTGCATCCTTGGAGAGAGTTCCCAGCCTGAGGACATAATTTATCCTTGAAGTACAGTATGATAAATAGAAAATCATCAGTCAGTGACCTATCCACATTGTATTTTAATGCTGTAGTCGTTCTGATAGTTTTTTTTTTCCTATTTGGATATGTATAAACATATGCCTTAGGGTAATTTTTAAGCCACGAAAGAAGAAATCTTAACGTTTTCTCCAGACAGAGTGGGGCAAAGTCTGAAAAAGGTACAGAAGAAATAGAAGGAACACATGAATCAAAAATAGATTTATTAGGATTAGGCAGCAAAACTGAAATGAAAACATAAGGGAAATCTGTAGGGAATATTAGTCTACCACCTACAGTCTGACAGTTTTATGTTTCCCCGTAATTTAATATAATAGGGACATGTAGGCACTAAAGCATTCAGGTTAAGTATTCATGAATAATAAAATCATCTTCATTTTAGCTGGTCACATATCCCATTCGCATTATTTTACTGTCTTACAAATGAGAAGACTGACAAGGTTTAGAGCATGGCAAGATAATTTAAAAAGTAACTGCTTAAGCTATTTAAGTCTTAAATAATTCTCATTTTGTGAGAATAGAAAACCCCCCAAAATAAATAAAGTTGGAGAAGATTTTTCCAAAAGGCAGAAAACATGACTTGATAAATGATGATGTTTTATCCTTCATATAATAATTTACCTCATAAAGGAGATAAATTATATCAGCCCAGCTACTTCTAAACAAACAATAATAAATTATGCTATAAAGGTATTACAATATTCCAAATGGGCTGGTGCATACTCAGAATACGAATCATAATAGCTAGCAGTTGCCTAGTTCTTCAAAGTTGGTGAAGTATTTTTCTTGGGACATATCTCATTTTTCCATCACAACTCACACCTACTCTTCGATGTAGGTACTACCTGCATGCAGGGGCAGTGGAGAATGAGGACAACAATTGGTCCTATGATACTATTGATAAAGGAAACTCCCTCTACCAGTACAGATATGTGCCTGCTTTGCAGCTTACAGTCTTAGATAGCTCCTAGGAGCGCTGTGAGTTTAAGTAATTTGGCACATGGCCAGTAGGTGCCAGAGGAAGAACTTGAACCCAAATCATCCCGATTCCAAGGCCAAGTCTCTATCTACTACACCATGATGCCCCTAGAAAACATCTGAGGTCACAGAAAGCTTAGTACATCTTAAGCTTATTTATTCAAGATTAAGTACTTAAGCTTTAATAGCTTTAAACTGGAGTAGGACTTTTGGAACACTTTGTCTATGGTGATTTAAGGTCAGAGGAGGAAATTCAAAGATATTTAAGATCAGCAAAATGTAAGGGTCATGTAAAGTTTTTTTTTGGGGGGGGGAGCTCATCTTATTTCTTGGATGAATAAGGGTAATATTAAATCACCTTATATCATTGCTTATTCAATTTTATCCTTGCAAGATGAGAATATAGAAGTGAATGATTAAGTTCCCTTCAGAGTTGGCATCTTCAGAGGAGGAAATTTAAAGATATTTAAGATCAGCAAAATGTAAGGGTCATGTAAAGTTTTTTTTTTTTTTTGCGGGGGGAGCTCATCTTATTTCTTGGATGGATAAGGGTAATATTAAATCACCTTATATCATTGCTTATTCAATTTTATCCTTGCAAGATGAGAATATAGAAGTGAATGATTAAGTTCCCTTCAGAGTTGGCATCTTCACCATTGATGATCAAACCTCTAGTATACTAGAAAATCATAAACTGCCTAATAGGATTCATTTCTTTTTCAAAAACCATTATATTTCATCCATCCCCTCTCCACAGAATTTTACAACATTTTCTATTTGCCTACAATGAGCAAGCCACTCTGCAGGGTTTTTTTTATATCCTTCATAAATAGATTAACCAAAGAAAGGATACTCAAGCTAAGTAATGCTTCAATCAGTGCTCCCTTCATTTCCTCAAATGTAATTAAAGTATTTCAAATGAACTCTAGATTTGTGAAATGTCTAATTTATTTGGCCATCTACATTCCTTCACTTTATTCCATTATTGACTACAATCATACAAAGTTCCATGATTTTATTGATTTGAATAATTCTTTGCAATACACTCTTTGCCATTGTAGCTGCTTTCAGAAATCTCTGTGGCCAAAATAAACTTTCCAAGCAGTCCACTGATCACCCAGTGAAGGAGTTTGTATTTGACAAAAATGTCAACACTCTTCATCAGGGCTACGTCATGGTTTTCCAACTTGTTAGTAACTGGCTAGGATCTGACTTCACTGACTTTGTCTTCAAGAACTTCCCTGTCCATCGATACATAGATAGATAGATACACATATATGTATATACATACATATATATAATTTATATGTGTGTGTGCATAGACAGATATAGATTATATATAAATGTAAAATGTATGTATATATGTGTGTATGCATATATGTGTGTATATGTATTATGTATGTATATATCTATATACAGATATGTGTATATGTGTCTGGTTATATCCCTACACATACATACATATTATGTGTATATATATATATATACACACATATATGTTTGCATGTATATGTGTGTATATATGTGCATATAAATTTCCCCCAATTACATGTTAAAATGATGTTTAACATTTGTTTTTTTTTAAGTTTGAGTTTTAACTTCTTTGTCTCCCTCCTTCCCTGCCCCTACCACCTCCCTGAGACAGTAACAATCACATACAGACTATACAAATGCAATCTTGCAAAACATTTTCACGTTAGTCATTTTGTACGAGAAGAAGCTAATAAAAAAAAGAATGAAAGACAGGAAGTGAAAAAGTATTATGTTTCAGTCTGTGTTCATGCAATGTCCCTTTCATTGCTTTTGAGAAAGGTCATTGCCAAGTGATTCTCTATAGCTTTAACCAAGCTTGGACCAGAGGCTAAGACCTGGATAGTTTTCCTAAATTTATCTCCAGAGCTTCTATCCTGGAGACTGACTATTTGGGTTGTTTGGTCCATTTCCTGGCCCACTATTTAAGAGAAGCCTCAGCTAAGCTATATTTTTTAAACATTTTTTTCAAAATACTCAACTGGTCCATGCCCCATAAAAGACAGAGCCCAGCAGAGGGGTGGAACAGAGGCTCTATCTGCTGATGATGTATGAGGCTGAATAGGACAAAGATGAGGAAGAGGAAGCCTGGATGCAACTCTTATCCACTGAGTCTTTGCCTACCCAGTTCTACTGTGGTGGCTGCAAACCCTGCCTGTTTAATATCTGTCACAAGGAGCTCCCTTGGTGGGAAGAAGCCCCAGTGAAGAAAGACAAAAGATTAAAAAGACTTGTGCAGAAAGATGGAAGAGAGCTGTCCACTGGAGCTAAACAAGATTGCCTTCAGCATCAGTGACATGGGGCAGCTGACAGAGGACATGTACCAAGTCCAGTTGCACTGCTTAGGCTGAGTCCCGGATAGTATCTCATCTTACATGAGACTATAGATGGCCAAGAAGCTCAGAGAGTCTATATTCTAATTACCCTAAGGAGTATTTTGGCATTTTCATTAAGTACTCTGAGATGGGGCTCATGTCCTAATATGTCAAGTTGTGAAAAGCTGGTGATAGGACATTTTGGTGAGGATCTTTTGTATGCTTCCCCTACAGACCAAGCAGGTATGATGAGCTCCTCATGCTAACTTCAAGCACCAGCCTGGTGCCCATTCTGCCTAACATCAAGGAGTTTATGAATAATAAAGCAGATGAGACACATTCATCATTTTTGTTGGCTGCTTCAAGACATTTGAGTGCATCTACCTGAGGCACCTCCTTCAAGATCAGGCTCACTACTGGAATGTTTGAACCTTCTTTGTGCTCAGTAATGAGAACTCTCTGAAAAAAATTGCTCCAGAAAAGAAAAGATTCATTTGGCAATCTTATCCAGGTTCCAATGAGGGAGCTGGTCATCTTCTGCTGGAGGAAGCATTTACTTCTGTTCTGTGATCCACCCAAATTCCACCAAGATGTGGCCACCTGTTTGTAGAGGGTCAGGCTAACCTAGGAGTTCTACTTCTTGCTCCAGCTAACCATGAAAGGAACTTTAGAAGTTTGACCTGGAGAGAATACTGAGAAAGAGCCTGATCCCTTCCACCCTTCATTCTATAGCTGAGGAAATGACAGCCCAGGACTTTGAGTTAAGGTAGCATTAGGGGAACAAACCCTAATCTAATGAAAAGAACATTAGACCCGGAGGCAGAGGACTTGAGTTCACAACTTAAAAAAAGGATCTTCTCAACAATAACCCTAAGGAGGATTGACCTGGCTTCCACTTGAAGACCTATGGTGATGGAAAATTCACTACCTCCTGGGGTAGCCTAGTGATCAGTAGGACAGTTTCAAGTTTTATAGGACTTTTCCTGACAGTGAACTGAAATCTGCATCTATCCATCTCCTACTCATTGGTCCAAGTTCTACTCTCTTCCTTTCAAATTCTCACAGGCAACTGCATGTGCCTTCTGTGTCTCCTCATCGGCAGCCTGGGCTTCCAGAGATCCATCAGTAGTCCTCACATATGATATGGTCTCTGCCCATTGCACCTTCCAGCCAAATATCAGAATCTCAGGGCTGCGGAAGGATGTCAGGGGCAATCTACTTGAACAGGAATCAATAACTAGCGGTCATCATTCAGCTGCAAAATACTTCTGGTGATAGAGACCTTACTACCTCACAAGGAAGCACTTTCTAGTCTTAGTTCTGATGGCTAAAATTAAATCCTGATATTTGATCAAATGATCAGCTTCTATAAAAAGGTGGAGCTAAGATGGCAGGGTAGAGAAGCACTAAGTGACATTCTTCCAAATTCCCCTACAAGCAACTCTAAAATAATGCTCAAATCAAATTCTGAAGCACCAAAATCAACAAAAATACAGGTGAAACAATTTTCCAGCCCAAGACAACTTAAGAGTTTGGTAGGAAAGTCTGTCTCACTGGGTAGTATTCAGACCTGGAGTTCAGTGTAAACTGGGCAGCACACACTGTGCCATGGGTGCAGTATCAAGCCTACGAGGTAGCTACATCGGAGACAGAAGTAGCTTCAAGAGTTATAGTCCATGGATGTTGGGATGGGGGTTCAGCAAGAGATTGTATGGTGTCCTTTGCTGGCTCCTGGTTACATTGCCAATATGCAGTTCTGAGTTGCAGTCACAGAATCAAAAAGAACAATAGCACCAAGAGCTTTGGACATGGGTATAGGGGGGAGAGTTTTTGTGGTATCTAAGTGAGGAGTAAGAACTCTGGTCCCAATTCCAAGATGGAGGGGAGCACTAAAAGTTGTAGCTGCCAGAGAGCAGAGGACCTGGTCTTTGTCCCAGGACCAATAAGAGTGTTTAAACTGGTAGCTCCATGGGAACAAGGTCCTTTCCTAAGTACTGACTGAGCAAGACAAGGAGAATAGTGACCACACCTCTCTTTAGATTATAGAAATTAGTAATCACCAAAAAACTACATACTCCCATATCTAGGTCTGACATAAAAGGAGCAAGCAAAGCCTGAAACTTGCAACAGTGCCCCTCCCACCTGGGAGCAAAGCCCATCAAGTTAAATTTCAAAAAATAGGTTAGGGAACAATAACAAAAAAGAACCTGATCATAGAAAATTACTAGATTGACAGGGAAGATCTAAACAGAAATTCATAAGATAATGAGGTCAAAACAGCTACATGCAGAGCCACAAAGAAAACTGTGGATTGGTCACAGTCACTCCACCCCTTTAAAAAAATAATAATTCCTGGTAGAACTCAAAAAGGATTGTAAAAATCAAATAAGAAGCAGAGGGAGAAAATGGGGAAAAATGAGAAGGGTAGAATCAAATTATGAACAAAAATCAATAGATTGGTAAAAGAGACACAAAAAGATACTAAAAAAAAACCCTTAAGAAAGAGAATTGGCCAAATGGCAAAAAGAATTACAAAAGCTCACTGAATAAAATAGTTCCTTAAAAATTATAATTGGGCAAGTTGGAGCTAATGGCTAATGAGATACCAAGAAACAATAAAAGAAAATCAAAAGAATTTTTAAAATGTGAAATATTTCATTAGAAAAGTAACTGACATGGAAAATAGAATGAGGAGAGATAATTTAAAAATCATTAAACTGCCTGAAAGTCATGATAAAAAAGATCCTAGACATCATATTTCAAGAATTTAGAAAGGACAATTCCCTGATATCCTAGAAACAGAGAGTAAAATGGAAATGGAAAGAATCCACCAATTATCTCCTGAAACAAATCTCAAAAGGAAAACTCCCAGGTATATTATAGCCAAATTCCAGAGAATCCAGATCAAAGAGAAAATACTGCAAACAGCCAGAAAAATAATTTTTCCAATATCATGGAGCCACAATCGTGATTACATAAGATTTTTCAGCTTCCACATTAAAGGATAGAAGGGCTTGAAATATGATATTCTAAAAGGCAAAGGAGCTAGGATTACAACCAATAATAATCTACCTAGCAAACTGATTAATTAAATGAATGATTTTCAAACATCCCTAATGAAAGGACCACAAGTGAGTAGAAAATTAGGATTTTGAATATAAGATTCAAGATAAACACAAAAAGGTAAACATGGAAGAAAAATCATAAGGGAATCAATAAAGTTAAAGTGTTTATATTTCTATATGGGAAAATAATTATACCTCCAAAGACCTTTACAATATTAGGGCAGTTAGAAAGAGTATACATAGATAAAGGTCATGGATGTGAGTTGAGTATGATGGAATGAATTTAAAAAATTAAATTAAATGAAGGGGTGAGAAAGGGGGATGCTCTGGGAGAAGGGAAAGGGAGAGAAGGAATGGAACAAATTATCTCACATAAAAGAGGTGGGAAAGGAAGAACTTTTACAATGGTGGGAATGATTGTGGGGGGAGGAGTCATTGTGGCAGGCAACACTTGAACATTATCCTTATGAAAATAGGTTCTAAGAGGGAATAACATACATATTGATTTGGGTATAGACATCTTTTTACCCTAAAAGGAACTAAAATAAGAATGCTATAAGATAAGGGGAGTGGGGCTGACAGAAGAAAGGGAAGATTAGGGGATGTGATGGTCAGAAGAGAAATAACTTTTGAGAACAGACAGGGTAAAAAGAGAAAGAAAAGGATAAACAGGGGGGAAATAGAATACAGAAAAACACACAGCTTAAAATCATAATTGTGAAGGTGAAAGTGATTACTTACCCAGAAAATGGAAGTCAATAGTAGAATGGGTTAAAAACTGTGATCCAACAATATCTTGTTTACAAGAAACACACTTGAAACAGGGAGACACACACAGAATAAAGGTAAGGGGCTGGAGCAGAATCTATAATGTTTCTGATGATATTAAAAAAAAAGTAGAGGTACCAATCATGATCTCAAGCAAAGCAAAACAAAAACTGACAAAAATAAAAAAGAATCATGGAAACAGTATTTTGCTAAAAGGTACCATTGATAATGAAATAATATCATTACTAAATATATATGTAAGAAATGGCATAGCATCCAAATCCTTAAAGGAAAAGTTAAATGAGTTATGTGGGGGAGTAAAACTATACTAGTGGGGGACCTCAACTTTTTCATCAAATATTAGATAAATCTAACAATAAAATAAGCTATAAAGAAGTTAAGGAAATGAATGGAATTTTAGAAAATCTAGATATGATAGACCTTTGGAGAAAATTGAATGGGAATAGAAATGAGTATACCTTTTTCTCAATGATACATGGCACCTTTACAAAAATTGATCATGTATTAGAGAATAAAGTCTTCAACCAAATGCAGGAAAGCAAAAATATTAAATGTATCCTTTTCTCATCATAATTTAATAAAAATTGTGTTCAATAAAGGTCATGGAAACATATGTTAATCAGAAACTAAATAATCTAATCCTAAAGAATGAGTAAATCAGAGAACAAATCACAGAAACAAATAATTTCATTAAAGAGAATAACACAATGAGACAACATAGCAAAACAAAATTTATGGGATGTAATTTAAGCAGTACTTATAGGAAAATTTTTACCTCTAAAAACTTACATCAATAAAATAGAGGAAGAATAAATTAATAATGTTCCTAAAATCGTACAGATTAAGGACCTTGAGTTCAGTTAGTTAATCTTAAAGCATTTATCAAAGACTTAATATGGGCTAAGACCTATATTAAGTGCTTAGAGTATAAAGAATGGCAAAAATATGACCCTTACCACAAAGGATCTCATATTATATTGTGAAAGAATATAAAAATAAGTTTATACATACATGTCTACAGCATAAATGGAAGGTGAGGCAGTAGCAGGGGAGATAGAGGAGAAAGCAGGGATAGGAGTGGGGAAGGTCTGTAGAAGGCAGGGTTCGAGCAAAGTTCTTGAAGGAATTGGGAGTATCTAACCAGGAGAAGAAAAGATTTTCAAGGAAATGGAGCACATTTGAATAAGTATTGAAAGTCTTCAAATAGAAAGGGTATTTGATTTGGTTCATTTGGTCCCAGGGAGCATAATGAACAGAACAAGTGGGAGTTGAATAGAGGAAGATTTTGACTTGAAAGAAAGAAAAAAGCTACCTAATAATTAAAGTTATCTCAAAGATAAGACAAGATTGTCCTTTGAAGTTGTGAGGTAATAGCACCCCTTCACTAGAGGCCTCCTAGAAGAGGGTGGGTGCTCATCCAATAAATGGAAAGGGGAGGAGGTTTCCTATTCTGGTGCCCTTTCCATTAGGTTGCTTCTGAGGATCCATCCAGCTCAGAGATTCTGTGATTCTGCAAAGAACCCAGTGCCTCACATGCGTGCCAAGACATTAGTGCAGAATTTTAGGCTTATATTAATCTTCCATTTTTGTAGGCTTTCAATTACTATTAAAGCAAGACATTAAACAGAAAAGAAACACAATTGTTCCAAAGAAATTTTGAAATGTTTTCAAAGTCAAGCATTCCTCCAGGAATATGGATATGAACAATGTAATACAAACTTATTTAGTACCAATTATATTAAAAATATCATAACAGGTTTTGAGAGAGATATAAAGAAAAATACGACAAAATCCCTATTCTCAGGTTGAAATTTCCCTGCAACAACAAAAATAACATTATTTGAGCATCCGTATTGGGAGTTTTCTTACAAGCTATTTTCCATGTTAATAAAACTGCAAACCATAGGTCTGGCAATTTTCTTTAATATTCAGGTGATTTTTTTGAGTACAAATAATGAAATATCACATGCCACAATAAATAAAACTGGAAGATCACCCAAAGAACAATCAATTTGTTTATAGCATACAAGAAGCTATTAATAAATCATACATGAGGAATTCTGTAGTGGTGTAAAGGTAAATCATCAGAGAAAAATCTAAGCCAAAAGAAGTACAAAAGTATGAAAGAAAAAGAGGGATCAGTCACATAAGAACAATGTTAACTAAAGGATGGGTGCCGCTCATAATGCATTGGCTACAAATGCCAAAAGATTACAAGGAAAGTCACTAGTGCATTAGTTGGATGCCTGGTATTAGATTTATGGGAATATATTGAACAGTCACACAGGATTAGGCAGATATAAATGCACTGAAATGTTCATTGATGAAGAGAGTACCAGTATCAATGAGATCACAGATCCATTGGAGTAAGATGAATATGAAATACACAGAAAGTATTTGGGTGTTTGTTTTAGGTGCTAATGGGAGTCCAGAGAAGGGAGAAAACTTTTGTCTTGGGAAATGAGGAAAGGCTTGCTTCTCCCTATGTCCAAAAACACTTGAAATTAATTTGTGTATATCTTGTCTTTATTTTTCTGTGTAAGTATTGCTTCCTTAGTAAAATGTTAGGTTGTGGAGGGAGTGGGATGTTTCGTTTTGGTTTTTATGTATTGCCAGTGCCTAACGCTAAGCATGTGCTTAATAAAAGATTTAATTGAAATAAATTGAATTAAGATTTTACCTGTGTTTTGAAGGATTTTGACAGATGGAAGACAATTATTTTAGCATGGAAAATGATCTCATAGAGGCAGGAAGGTGGACTGTGTTGAAAGAACAAATTTGGCTGGGAAAGCAAACAATGAAAGGTAGGACTAGGAAAGAGAGGAAAGAAAAGAAAAAAAATTCCCAAATTTCTCAAATTAAAAAAAAGAATCTTCAAATGATCCTCACTACTCCCTTCAGCCCTTTTGCCAAGCATCTTTTTTCCTTTGATCCCTCAGTAACAAATCTTTCATAACACTGATTAAACATACCCATCCTTTCCAAACACAACTGTGTACAAATTTATTTTCATTTCCCAATGAATTAATTTCATTTATAGCTAACTAGAACTCAAAGCAATAAAGGCAGGGTCTCCTGCTTGTATTCCAAAAATAAAAATCAAAAAGTTCCTTCATGGAAAGGAACAAATATTTATTAAGTGCTCTATGCCCGGATCTCTGCTAAGAAAAATGAATTCCTCTAAATAATATTCAATGAAGTAATTTTTCTTCAGCTTTTTCCCCTTCTAGTAAGAAAAGAAAAAAAAGGATTCAAATACAGAAAACATCAGAGCCAACTGGTTCAGGTTCACTTTTCAGTTATAATGTGTTTGTCCCCTGAAGAAAAGAAGTGTCATTTCTTACCAAGGGGTGGATATAATTAAATGTCCCCACTCCTCTTCATTAAAGTTACATTTCTGATGGATCTTTCTTGCTGCATGCTACATCACTTAAAACGTTTTCATAGCTAAAAAAAATCTTCATTACATACTATAAATGGAAAGTGTGAAAATTAAATAGCCAGAGTTGGAAATTTCAAATAATTGTACAAACCAAACCCAACTTTCTCATGTTAGTGTATAACTGGAAAATAGGCAATCAAAATCGGCATTACTTTTTCTCAGGCATGCAATCTCCTTTCTTTTTGATCAGTTATGACTAACAGACTAATAGAACCTTAGAGTTGGAGAAGACACAAAATGCCCTTTGAATAATTAAGAGTTTAGTGGTAACTGACAATATCTGTTCAACTTCTCTCACCTTCGGAAGGCTTAAAGTTAAATAAGGGACTTCTGCAATATTTTCCCTTTCATTCCATTCTTTTAAGTCTCAAAGAAACTTTAAGACTCAATTATCTCCATTCTCAAATTATTGTTTAAAAAAAAGCTTCTGGGTGACAAGTAGTCCAACAACATGGTAATTTGGTTTTAAATTCATCTGCTTTGGGATAACTGAATTCACTCAGCTATTACTGAATTGTTGAAAATGTCTATTGTTAGTGTTCAAAAGTGATCCCAGCTATCGCAAGGAGAGACTCTTTGGTCTCTCATATTGTGAACCTCAGAGACTGTGTTTCTTTGCATGGAACCAATGTTCATGTTCATCTCTGTATAACTGATGCCCACTGAATTCAGAGAAATAAATCATTTTTACTAATAAAATAGATCAGTGAATTGAGAGTAGGGCTTAGAGTGAGGAAGACCAGAAAGAAATCTGTTCTCTGACACTAAATAAATGTGTGCACTGGAGTAAGTCATTTCACCTTGAACCTCAGTTTTCTCATTTGCAAAACTGGAATAATAAGGTGGTTGTGAGACTCTGAAACAACATATGGAAAATGCTTTTCACTTCACATACTTTGCTTTAAAAGTTGATTAATGTCCTTGCTTTTAAAATTGATACATGAATTTTAATTAGTAGTAGAATTATAAAAGCAGAGACCACAGAATCAGAGACTTAGAGGTGTAAAGGACATTAAAAATCATTGATTCCACCCTCACATCATTTCCAGATAATTAAACTAAAGGATCAAGAGGTTAATGACTGGGTACAGGTTACATATCTGGTAAGTTTAAGGGACAAGATTTAAATCTAGGTCCTCCTGATTCCTAGTTGAGTGTTCTTGCCATTCTACCACACTATCAATGAAGCTTTTATGTTATTCATTGTGGGTCCTCCCTCCAGTGGAATTCTCTCCCTATTCATCTCCACCTCCTGGCTTCCCACATTTCCTTCAAGTTCCAGACAGAATTCTATCTTCTATGAGGAGTTATCCTAAATTCCTTCCCTCCGTTGATTATTTCCAGTGTATTACATATATATTTTGTTTGCACATAATTCTTTGCACGCTATTTCCCCCATTGCACCATGAATTCCTTGATGATCTTGATGATAACCACCACTTTGGGCATTACTTTCTGGCTTACGTCACTACTTTCAAGTCCTAACTAAACTCTCAACCTCTCCAAATGCCTAGAATTAAGATTCTTCGGCTTTTCCTCTATTATTTCCTAAGTATCCTATATATTACTTGCACCTTGATAGGTGTTTGCTTATTTTCTCCCCATCAGATTGTGAACTCCTGGAGGGCAGGGACTGTGTTTTGCCTCTTTTCGAATCCCCAGTGCTTAGAATGGTGCCTAGCACCTAAGCACATCAAAGATGCTTAACAAATGCTTATTTACCAGCCAAGTGACAGACTGAAGGATTTTGCTCAAGTCAAGTAATGATGAGAAGAGAGACCGTTGCAAGAATGTGGGACTGGCAGAGAAAATAACTGGAGCTGAGAGATGGAATTTCTTTTTCATAAAACAGCGAGGAGGCCGATGTCACTGTATAGAAGAGTACATGCAAAAGTGAAATATATAAACTTTGGCAACAAATTGGATATGAGGGAGAGGGCTAGTGAGGAGTCAGAAATGAAACCTAAGCTCTAAGCCTGGTGGACTGGGAGAATAGTTTCCCTCTCTACAGTAAAAGAGAAATTTGAAAAGGAAAGCATTGAGGGAAAATAATGGGTTCCTTTTTACACATATTGAGTTTAAGATATCTAGTGGACATCTAATTCAAGGTATTTGAAACATGGTTAAAGACATGAGACTAGAGGTCAGCAGAGTGGCTAAAGCAGGATAGGCAGATTTAAGAATCCTCAGCATAGAGAATATATTTAAATCCATTGGAGCTGAGATCACCAAATGAAATAGTATAGAAGAAAAGAGAGCCCAGTACAGAGCCCTGTGGGACACCTCTGGTTAGTGTACATGACTTGAGTGAGGATCCAGGGAAGGAGACTAAGGAGTGATCTGAAAACTAGGAGGAAAACCTACTTCTGTAGTTCTGAATGCCATCTGACGTTGAATGTATTGGAGACATATTTTTAGGAGAGTTTCAGGTGTTCATTTTATACTACTAAAGCAAAACAAAATAGAAAATTTGGAAAACATTAATTCTTTTGATGAGGATGCCAAGTCCTAGGAAACTAACATGAGTTAATACAAAAATGTACTCAACTAGTAGGTTGAAGCCTTAAATTCTAACCTTATTCCCACTATTTGCCTTATGCTTATGAAAAATAAATGGCCACCTAACTTCTAGAATTTAAATAGCATTGGACAAAAACTCTCATTTACTCCCACCCTCAACACATACCTATAGTCATAGGAACATAGGATATCATAGTTGCCAAGGCCTTCAGATGCCATCCAATCCAAACCAAAGCTGAACCGGAATTCCCACTAAAACTTTCTCAACTAATGAAAACACTAGTTATACTTGAAGAGTTCTGATGACAGGGAATTCTTGAACTACTGATGCTGACTCCTCCCCATGTATGACATTACATCTTCTACTCACATGCCTTTGCACAGGTGGATTCTGATCTTCATTGCCTCCTTAACTCTGTCTTAGAGCAATCATATAGTTATTCAGAGCTCAGCTCAAGGGTCAATTCCTACACAACACCTATCTGCATCCCTCAGGTATTAGTACTCTTTCCTTATTAAAATTGTTTTGTCTATACTTTGTACTTCCTTTTTATATAAATGTTTATTACTTCAATAAATTTTAAGCTCTTTGAGTACAGTAATTATTTCTTTTTTCCCTAAACCATTCTGTTCTAAGTGCAAAGCATGGCATCTGGCATAAAGTAGATAATTTTTTAAAAAAATGGTTAAATAAATTGCTATAGTTTGAAGGGATGAAATATGTAGCCTACTTCCCCCACCCCAACACTCCAGTGAAACCAGAATCAGATTAAAAGCTAAACAGGAAGTTTTTTAAATAATAAATGAAAATACAATAAAGAATTTGAATATGTGTTCTGTTAAGTCAATATGTACCAGCTCGGATCTTTTTATCTAGTATATTGGCCACCATTTCTATTTGAGCTGGACACAACTGATGAAGTTCATTCTACCTTGAGATACCTCTAATTCTTAGGAATTAATTCCTGATATCATGTGTAAATTTGCCTCTTTGCAGTTTCCACCCATTATTTCTGGTTGTACTCTTGAAGGCCTAGTAGAATGAATTTAATTCCTATTTTACATGGAAAACTTTTAGTTACTTGAAAACAGCTACTGGATCTTTTCTCCTCCAAGCTAAATACTCTTAGTTCCCACAACCTATCATTGGACGTGGATGGAAACACTTTGCTTTCCTAGTTACCTTCTCTTAGATGTTTCCTAGCTTCCTAATGTCCTCCTTCAAGTAGTGGTCAGACTCAAACACAATGTGTTAGATGTGGTCTGAACAAGATGGAGTATAATGATACTATCACTTCTCTAGACCTTCACAGTATATTTTTTGTTAATGCAGAATTTAAAAAAAAAATAATTCTTGGCTGCAATATGAAGTAGATGACTTACATTAAGTTTGTAGCCCACCAATAATTCTAGACCTTTTAAGTTTGAGATGCCCTTGAGAGATGCTATCTGAGATACAAAAACAATTAAAGATGCAGGTATATGTGCATCAAGAGAAAGGATTATTGAATTCCTTTCCATATTTTCATTTTCCACAATGAAAACAAAAATACCCTGTGGGAAATTACACCTTAATGTGAGCTAATGCTTAACTTAAGCTTCATCAGTTGATATTGCAATATGATGTAATTGAACGCCAGTTGAGACAAAGTTCCTGGGAGAGTAGGGTACAGAAGAGCAGATAGAGGAGGAGCAAAAGGAGGACAAAGGGTCCTGAATTAGAACAAATGAAGAGTCAGAGAGAAAAAAACTTCATCTGCAATAACATTTGCAAAGATGTCTTACTATATTTTGTTGTTTCTACAAAATTAAAAATGTCCCCCATATTCTATATCCTCCCCACCCTGAAAGCCATCCTCTATGAGAAAGAACATTTATGAAAAAAAATTAAAGAGATAGAAAATCAGTAAAATTGATGTCTCTCAAAAAAACAACCCTAAAATATGTAAATTGTTTCACACTCATGGACATCCAAATTCTACAAAAGTAGAATGTGGTATCTTTGCATATATGTTATTTGGAGCCATGTTTGCTCTTTGTAATTTCACAATATTCATCTTTGATTGTTTGTGTTTGTTCTTTCCATTTACAGTGTAGTAGATGCTATGGCAGTAATTCTGCCTTAATGACATGTGTTCCCAAAAAAGCACCTCTGTTATGCCAAATCACACAATAAAAATGATAAAACTTATGAGGAAAATCAAGTTAAGGGAACAACATTCAAACACTTGATCAGTGGATACATTTGAAAAAAAGATAAGAAGGTAAGTAAAAGTAATAGCAAAATTTTATAAAAGTTGCAGGGAGAAGCATAAATACTACAATAAATACTGGCCAAGTACTTGCCTCAAGTTGCTTTGAATGCCATTTGATCATTTGTTTTTGGGGAATCCAGTTAAATTTTGCTGACTATCTCTGACTTTGGAGAAATTTCTAAATATCCCTATCTTCATTTATTCCTCTATAAAATAAAATTAGTAGCTACTAGAAATGACTTATAGGATTCATTTTTTTTGAGTGAGGAACAAGATAATTTATGTGATAATACTTTAAATTACCATATTACATAACACACAAGCATGTGTTCATGTATGTAGATCATGGTATACATATTTTATTGCACTTGTGTGTGTGTGTGTAAATACTCAGAGATAAGGTTTTATTGTCATTGAATGATGTTTTCCAATAACAACATCCATCATCTCGAATTCCTATGCAGTCTCAAAATATTGTAAATTACAAGGCTACTTTAACCACAGGCAAACATAAATAATGCTATTTCATATGTGAGGCTGAATATGTTCCTAGTCCCTACTTCAGAAGAAACTACCATCTTTGTACGAAGCTTTACACTTACCTCATTTCACTTCTAAATTGATTTGAACTTGAATTCAGGCCTCAGGCTAATATCATCCTTGAATGGATCCAGATGACAAGCTGAATGTTTGAATATCATTTTACATTCACAGAAGTTTCATCACACCAACTTGAGTTCTATCCTAAAGTGGTAAGGTGGTGGTGAAATGGAGAGAGGAAATATTAAAACAAACAAACAAACAAAACCTCAAGAACCATTTTAATGATCTACAGCCAAATTGCTGCTGCAGCATTTAGAGAAGATATTTTACTGAGAAAAAAGAGACTTGGGTGAGAAAATTTTACCAACATTTGTGGAATCCATTTATCCAGTGACTAGATTCCATTCAAAGTATAAAATTACCAAATCAATTTAATTCATCAGGCATTAGTTTGCCTGAATTATAATCAGGGTTCAAGAGAACCAAAAGCTCAGTATGAATCAATAATGGGATATAGCAGCCCAAAGTCTTGGGCTTTTGTATTAATTTCTGAATGTCATTGTCTAAGCAGAAACTTGAAAATTTGGAGGACAACCTAAAAGAGAAAACCAAATTGGTGACGACCTTTGAGTCAAAGTTGTGTGAGAATCATTTGAAGGAACTGGGCATCTTCATACAGGAGTTTTGTTGGTGAGCTTCATGACTCAGTTAAAATTCTAAGTGTTGGGGGAGTTGTTCCCCAGTTCTACCTATCACTACCCAATTGTTAATGTTCCTTCTTCTGATCCTATCTCCATTTACCCTGAATGTATCTTTTATTTACCCTGTTATCTACACATTGTATCCCCCATTGGAACGTGAGCTCCTTGAGTGTAGGTATGTTTATTATTCTTTATGACAGCACAGTGCCCGGCATGTTTTAAATACCTAATATGTTTTTGACTGATTGGAGAAGAAAATATTCCCTTGTTCTCTTTAGCCTTTGAGGAGACATATGGGAACAATGGAAACAGAAGTTACAAAGAAGCAGTTTCAAACTTGATGTTAAGAAAGAACCAAATGACAATAACAATAAAACAGATTAACAACCACAACCACAAAAGTCTTCTTCACAATTAGTGCTTTCCAACAATGTAGAGCTTTCTTGGTAGGAAGTGAATTTAATGGCACTCCTTAAGCAGAGGCTGGATGGCTATCTATTGGGTAATGATTCGGTTTCAGTTATGAGTTGAACCAGATGGCCCCTAAGATCTCTTGCAACTATGAACTTAGGTGTTTCTGTAAACCGCTGTCCTTAGGTACTCTGCTAAGCTCTGAGGGCAAAGAAACAGAAAGGAGACAGTCACTGACCTCAAGTGAGAGATACCATATAAATACAATATGTTATTTCTCTTATCTTCAGGTATAGGCTACCATGAGTCAGGAGACTCTTGCTTGACTTCACTCACAGTGTGCTCTCTCCACTCATGACATATTATGGCACCAATTCAATTATACTGCCATAACTATGAAATGAACACTCACTGTGCAGCATTGTTTCTCTTGGCAAGGGACTGCTGAAGTACTCAAATGTGAGCTATTCGTGTTTGTTTTGGTCAATCAACTAATCAATAAACATTTATTAAGAGCTGACTACATGCCAGGCCCTGTGCTAAGTGCTGAGGATACCAAAAAAAGCCAAAAGATGTTCTTTACCCTCGAGGAGCTTACAATCTAATTCAGCAGCTACATTCCTTTATTTTAATCACCATGTTATTGGTATGGATAAAGCTTTTTTATTCTTAAATACATTGCTTTTCTGGGACTTGGCTTCTTCCTTTCCTGAGCCCTATCCATAAAAATGAAGCTAAAATTTCCCACAAGGTCAATGAAGAATAGAATCTTTTATTTACGGCCACAATCACTAAACATAATTACTTCAGTCATATTGCGCCCATTAATTATCCACTATTATGTCTGCTTATGTGGTTGCAGAGCCTGATGGAGTCTCAAATGTTCAAGAGGCCATGGCATTCATCATCTGAGTAGTTAGTCATCACAAACGAACTGCACATCACAGGCTACAGTGCAACAGTAAGAGAAAAAGAGAGAGAGAGAGAGAGAGAGAGAGAGAGAGAGAAAGAGAGAGAGCACTGTCCCCATATGGCCGACAGATCCAGAGACTGCTGGAAATTCTAGTTAATGCTGGACACAAATCCCAATGCTCACTCAGAGTTAGGGAACCCCAGTCTCATCTTCCTTATGCCATTTTCAATTTTTAGCTTCAAAGATGCTCAAAATTTTCTTCCCAGCTAACCTAGAAGCAAGAAAACCAAAGCTGTCTTGCAAAGCACATGCACAGAGAGACTCACCTCACCAGCCCAATGATAAATAGGCAAAACAAAAGTCCACAGAGTGGATATGCTTCATTTGTTTCTATATACCATAGCTTTCCTATTTCTTTCTAGAAGAGCAAGGAAAAAAAATATTTTTTTGGAATATGAAGAAGGGATTATTTAAATCTTCTTTCCCCCAGAAGCCTAATGTTAGTATTTATGCAGAACACTAAACCAAGGAGCCTATTTTTCATCCTATAGGTTAGTTGGACATCTTGTATTATTATAATATTAATAATGATGCTAATAATTAGAATTATACATAAGGAAATAATTTTTAAATAAAATTTGAGACCACTGTTTCTGTTGGTTAAAAAGTAGAAAAAAGGCACTGGTTTTTGCAGGTAATTTGAAAGTACCTTTGAACTCATATGTGTCATATACTTTCAAACATAGATTAAAACATTCACCTAAAATATATATTAGATAACTGACTGCTAAAATGTGCTAAGCCAGAGAGCAGGGGCTGATGAAGGTAACAACCTACAGAAAATAAAGTACCAGCCACCACCAACCTTCATACACTCTAAGTTACAGCAAAACTAGCCTATTCTCCATTCCCTTTATACTAGCATGGTTTGGGGAGGCAGTGTGATATGCTGGGGAGAGACTATGTGGAGCCAGAGGAACAAGAGTAAGGTCCTTTCTTTATCATTTTGTAGCTGTGCAATCCTCAGTAAGTCCTTTATCCTCTTTAGATAACATTTTCTTAATTGTAAAAGGAGAAGATTTGGAAAGATTTCAGGTTCTATCCAGCTCTAAATCTATGAGCCATGAACTAAAACATTCCTTCTCTCAGCTATGTGCCTTGACAGAGACCATCACCTATGTCTGGAAATGTTTCCCTCCTCCTTTCTTCCTCTTAGAACGTTTAATTTCCTTCAAGGCTCAGTTCCTCTCCTCAATGAAAACTTTTCTGACTACCCCTCACCCAGGTGCTAAAGCCCTCCCCACCCAAAGATACTTTGTATAAGGTTAATGGTTATTTTTTGCTATACATTTGTACAGGTTGTCCCATCTTCCCATAAACTGACTTAGAACGAAGGAAGGAAGGAAGGAAAGAAGGAGGGAGGGAGGGAAGGAAAGAAGGGAGAGAAAGGGAGGGAGAGAGGGAAAGGGGAAAGAAGGAAGATAATACAATTCTAGATTTCAAGCTAGAAGGAACAACAAAGGATATAAAAATAAATCCCATTATTTTACAGAAGAAGAAACTGAGGCACCAATAGATTAAGTGGTTTGAAAGCAGGAATATTATGTATGTATATATGTATGTATGTATGCATACATATAATTGGATTTATGTGTATTATTTCCTACAGAACTATATAAATAATTGTAATACACCAAGTGCATCAGCGGAAAGTGAAGACCAATGAAATCACACTGGAGAGAGATAATTCCTTCCATGTAGTATAGCTTATTGGCCTTTCAGTCATCTTGAAACATGAGGGATGGTTAGGATGTTAATAGATGAATATAAGTGCAGATATATATCAGTGGTACAGTCCAAAAATATTTGATTTGACCAAGATTCAAATCCTAAATGTACTAGCTGTGTCACTTAAACTTTACCAACTTACCTTTTACCTCAGTTTCCATGTCTTTATAAAAAAAGTGGGGGTGGTCTAGATTATATCTATTAATACATTTATTAGCCCATTCTTTATGAGTATTCCAAACGAAAAATAAACTGTAGTGAAATCACTTCCATATGGGGTAATTAAAAGCAGCTTTATGGAGGAAGTAACATTTCAATTAAAACTTGAACGATGGATAGAATACTAAAGTGTGGTAGCTTAAGGACATTCTGTAGGGGGTAAACGGAATCAACAGTGGTATGTGGGTAGTATGGATCTTCTTTAGAGGTTGGTGAGTATACCAATTTGGCAGACAAAGGAGAATAGTGGGAGATAATTTAATGAAATTCAATAAATGTTTACTAACTATCTACCTTGTGTCAAATACCATTCTAGATTCCGGGAATTCAAATACAACAGCTAAGTAGTACCTGCTTTCAAGGATCTTGCTTTCTACTGGGACAAAGTACGATGGATAGATAGATAGATAGATAGATAGATAGATAGATGGATAGATACATACATATATACACACATACATGTATATATATGCATATACACACGTTTTAGTTGTGTGTGAGATCACTAACAACTAGGGAAATAAGAATTTCTTCAAAAGGGGGTTTGTACAAGCTAAGCTGTGCTGGAGGCTAGAATTTCCATGGTGGAGGCAAGACTGGTTTGTATGACAATCAGAGGGGGCAAGGAATGTTCAAAGGCACAGGGGTGGAAAATATAAGTAATTTCCTCCATATGCCAATTTGGCTGAAATAGGGTCTATAAAGCAGAATAATATGTAATACCATAAGTCTCCAAGAAATCTAGGGATGACATTTTGGAAGACTCTGAATTTCAAATCAACGAGATTAGAAACCAGTTAACTCTTTAAGGAAATAAAGGAAAAATGAGCAAAAAATAATTTTAATTTTTTGAGCATGTTCTAAGATCAAAGTTGTGTTTGAAGAAAGATGATTCTTAAGAGCAACCAAACTCTGTATACCTTTTGATACAGCAATACCACTACTCGATCTACATCACAAAGACATCATAAAAAGGGGGAAAGGATCCACATGTACAAAAATAAATAAAGGAGCTCTTTTTGTGGTGACAAATAATTGGAAATTGAGGGTATGTCCATCAGTTGGGGAATGGATGAACAGGTTGTGATACGTGAATGTAACAGAATACTATTTGCTATAAGAAAAGATGAGCCGGTGTATTTTAGAAAAACCTGAAAAGACTTACATTAACTGATGTGAGTGAAGTGAGCAGAACAAGGGGAACATTGTACACAGCAACAGCAACATTGTGTGATAATTAACTATGATACACTTAGCTCTTCTCTGAAATACAATGATCCAAGACAATTCCATAAGACTCATGATGGAAAATGCTAACCCACCTCCCCCCCAGAAATAAATATGGATTCTCAATGCAGATCAAAGCAAACTGTTTTCATTTGTTTTTCTTTCTCATGATTTTTCACTTTTGTTCTGATTCTGGAAATATGTTTAACAGGATTGAACTTGTATAATGTATATCAGGTTGCTTTCTGTCTTGGGGATGGGAGAGAGGTGGGAGAAAAAAAAAGAGTTCTTGGAAGAACTTTAAAAGGACTTTAAAATCAAATAAGAGACATCAAGTTAAAAATAAGAAAAAAGAGCAATCCAATAAAATCAGGGAAACTATGAAAAGAAAGTGAACCTACTTGAAATGGAGAATCAGAAACTTAAGGAAGAAAATAATTTCCTGAAAACTAGAATTGGGTAAGGGAAAGCTAATGGCATTCTAAGGCACCAAGAAATAATAAAACAAAATCAAAAAGAATGAAAAAATAGAAGAGAATGTGAAACACAGCTCATCAGAAGAAAAAAAATGATCTGGAGAACAGAGGGAGGAGAAATAATGTAAGAACAGTCAGACTACCTGAAAATTAAGATTAAAAAGAATGATCATACAATATTACAAGAAAATATCAAGAAAAATTGCCCTGGATTTCTAGAATAAGGCAAAGCAGAAACAGAAAAAAAATCTACCAATCACCACCTGAAAGAGATCCCAGGAAGAAAACTTACAGGAATAGCATAGTCAAGTTTCAAAGTTCCCAGGTTAAGGAGAAAATATTGGAAACAGCAAGAAAATAATAATTTCATGGAGTTATAATAAGAATTACACAAGACCTAGTGACTACTACATTGAAGGACTGTAGGTCTTGGAATACTATACTTGGTAGAACAAAAGAGCTGGGGTTATGACCAAAGGTAACTTATCCATCAAAGTTAAGTATAATCCTGAATGAAAACAAAATAGACATTTAACAAACTGAAAGATTTTCAGGTATTTTTTTTGGCGGGGGGGGAATTGTCACTTTATTGGCAGAAAACAGAAATAAGGTGAAGCCTGGGGTTCGAGGGCCCCAGACTCGAATGCCCTGGACCAGGTCATCCCCTGTGCTCTTTGTGGCCTGAGTCTCAGGGGATTGAGCAAAGAGCCACAGGGTCCTAGATTTCAAGCTGGAAGAACCATTGGGGTCACATAGTCCAATCTCTTGTTTTGTAGCACAAGAAACGGGGCACTGGCTTTTGATTTAGAGGAAGGAGACACTCTTCTCTCCACTGAATTACTCTGCTCCCCCCCAGTCCAAGTCTCTGTACTCTATTACAAAGCCCTGCTCCTCAGAGTAAGGCCAGGTGGGAGGTCCTTGGCGGCCTACATGTCATCTTCAGTGACCAGGCAGTAAAAGTCAGTCCGGGCCCCATAGTTGCGAGATCCCAGGTCAGAGACATTGATGTCATTCCGCTGGGTTTCCCCACCAGAAGGCTTAAGTCTTGGCAGCTCAGGGATTGGGCTCATGCATGGAGGGGGGAGGTCTTTAAAGATGGGTCCCCTGACACCCAAGTCTCCTTCGGGGTCAGGGTCAGGGTCCGGGTCTGGACCAGGCCGGCCCTCCAGGAAGCCACCGTGGAGGGTCAACATGGGATCCTTGTCCTCCTGTAGCTGAGTCTGGGGGTCACTCACCAGGGCCCTATAGTGCACCTTTCATGGCAGGGCTAGACGTAGTTCCTTCCAAAAATCGGAGGAGGGAGTCACAGAGCCTGGCCTCCACAGAAGCAGGGTCACAACATGTCGGTGCTGCCGAAGCAGGTGGAGAGCAGGGTGTAAAGGATTGCGGGTCTGACCCTCAAATGTGATGAAGATTGGCCTTCGGGACAATTCAAGGAGCCTCCATAGGCCTTCCCTGAAATTGTGTCTGCACCAGGCCTGGCCCAGGAAAGTGTCTGAGAGAACCACAATAAGGCGCCGACATCGGCTGAGGTTCATTATCAGATCTGCGGAGGGCTCTGAGTTGGGGAGAACATCTCTGTCATCCAGGAGAAGCTTGTAGCCATGCTGATTCTCCAGCTGTGGTTTTAGGATGAAGTTCACAAACTTCCTGTCTTCTGGAGAGCTGGTGTAAGAGATGTAGGCATCATAGAGCTTCCCATCTGAGAATGAGAGGGAGGAAAGAAGGAAGGAAGGGAGGGGAGTGAAGAGGAGAGTGAAGAGGGGAGGGAGGAAGGAAGGGAGGGAGGGAGGAAGGACATTTTCAGGTATTTTTAACCAAAACAGCAGAACTGGAGGAAAAATATGACATGTAATATCCAGGAGAAATATATGGTAACATTAAACAATAATTATAAGGGGCTACATGTATAAGTGTGTGTGTGTGTGTGTGTGTGTGTGTGTGTGTGTACAGGGAGAGAGAGGTGTGTGTGTGTGTGTGTATGTGTACAGGGAGAGGGAGAGTGAGAGAGAGAGAGAGAGAGAGATACACAATGATAAAATGAAGAGCAGGAGCAGAATTTATTATGTTTAAAAAAAACAGAGTCAGTAATCATACTCTCAGACAAAGTTAGAGCTAAAATGGATATAATCAAAAAAAGAAAAAAGTAGCAAACTACACTAATATCTGTCATCAATATTGTTCATTATTGTTTTAGGCCACTTAAAGGAACTAGACAATATAAATACCTGAGAGTATATCTACCAAGACAGACACAGAAAATATATGAACATAAACATAAAATACTTTTTTATCCAAATAAAGTAAGATCTAAATAATTGAAGTAATGTTTATTGGCCATGGGTATGTAAAGCCAATATAATAAAATATAACAATTTTACCTAAGTAATCTATTTATTCAATGGCATCCAAATTAAATTACAAAAATAAATATTACTGAGTTAAAAATAATAATAATAACGGAGTTCATTTGGAAGAAGAAAAGGTAAGGAACTTCAAAGAAACCAGGGGAAAAGATGTAAAGGAGGCCAACTCAACAGTATCAGACTTTGAACTACATTGTAAGGTTAGAGCATTGTTGAAGTCTAAAATAAATTATTTTGATTACTTTAAATTAAAATTTGCTTGTATAAATAAAACCTGTGTAGCCAAGAACAGAAGAAATGCAGAAAACTGAGGTAAAATTTCATAGAAAATCACTGAGTTAGGATCTGATTGGATTAGAATATTGCTGTGGTGTGTTTGGGTGCGGGGGAGGCAAGAAGGCAGCTAGAAAGCAGGGACTTGCTTAAGCTCTCTCCCCAATCCCCACAAACACCTGTAAAAAATGGCTCTGAACAAATTCTAGAGCTGCGGAACACACGAAATAGCAGAGGGACACAGGTTTCCAGCCCAGGAGAGCCTGGATGGTTGCTGGGAAGGGTCTATTGCACAGTGCTGGGAGTGGAGTGCAGCCCAGCGTGGGCTGTTCCAGGACAGACCAGACCTGGAGTCAGCCAGCTGAAACAGGCCTTGGGGCCATGAATAAGTGAGCTGTGTCAGTTACCAAGCTTCTCAACCCACAAACGCCAAAGAGCAGGTTAGAGGGAAACTGCAGGATCAAGTTCAGAGTGGTCCAGCCACCAGCCGTGGGGGTGGCAGAGGTGGTGCAATGGTGGCAGTGGCAGCAGCAGGAAGCTCCTGAGACTGCTTCCAGAGCTACATCAGCTGCTTCCCGAGTCCCTGGCTCACAAGGTGGGAGGAATCTAGCAGCAGATCAGAGCAGGACTGCAAGGACCACTTTGTGGGCACAAAGGTAGATTCTCTTGTTGTGCCCTGCTTGGATCTGTATTGTGGTTCTCATTGGTGGTTCTTGGGGGAGGAGGAGCACTGCTGTGACAGCCTGGGGTAACGGTGGAGTAGAAATAGCTCTGAAAACAGCAGTGCTTGGACCCTAAATCTTGGGACAAAGTATTCTCTACTCTACAAGCAGTGATATCCTGACAAAATGCTCAAGGGTCAAGTAGTTGGCTGGGAACATGAACAGGCAGTGAATATGAACTCAGACTCAAAGGTACACTCAAACTCACAATCTAGATTCCTTTTTTGGTGACACAGAAGATCTAAACATACAGCCAGAAGAAGTCAACAAAGTAAAGAGCCTACATCGAAAGCCTCCAAGAAAAACATGAACTGGTCTCAGGCCATGGAAGAGCTCAAAAAGGATTTGGAAAAGCAAGTAAAAGAAGTAGAGTAAAAATTGGGACGAGAAATGAGAGTGATGCGAGAAAACCATGAAAAACAAGTCCATGACTTGCTAAAGGAGACCCAAAAAAATACTGAAGAAAATAACACCTTAAGGAATAGACTAACCCAAATGTCAAAAGAGCTCCAAAAAGCCAATGAGGAGCCAAATTAGCCAAATGGAAAAGGAGGTCCAAAAGACCACTGAAGAAAATACTACCCTAAAAATTAGATTGGAACAAGTGGAAGCTAGTGACTTTATGAGAAATCAAGGTATTATAAAACAAAACCAAAGGAATGAAAAAATGGAAAACAATGTGAAATATCTCATTGGAAAAACCACTGACCTGGAAAATAGATCCAGGAGAGACAATTTAAAAATTATTGGACTACCTGAAAGCCATGATCAACAAAAGAGCCTAGACATCATCTTTCAAGAAATTATCAAGCAAAACTGCTGTGATATTCTAGAGCCACAGGGTAAAATAGAAATTGAAAGAATCCGCCAATCATCTCTTGAAGAAGTTCCCAAAAAGAAAACTCCCAGGAATATTGCCACCAAATTCCAGAGTTTCCAGGTCAAGGAGAAAATAATGCAAGGAGCCAGAAAGAAATAATTTGAATATTGTGGAAACACAATCAGAATAACACAAGATCTAGCAGCTTCTACATTAAGGGATCGAAGGGCTTAGAATATGATATTCTGGAGATCAAAGGAGCTAGGATTAAAACCAAGAATCACCTACCCAGCAAAACTGAATATAATGCTCCAAGGCAAAATATGGATTTTCAATAAAATAGAGGACTTTCAAACTTTCTCAATGAAAAGACCAGAGCAGAATAGAAAATTTGACTTTCAAATACAAGAATCAAGGGAAGCATGAAAAGGTAAACAAGAAAGAGAATTCATAAGGGATTTACCAAAGCTGAACTGTTATGTTTACATTCCTACATGGAAAGATGATGTATGTAATTCATGAGACCTTTTTCAGTATTAGGGGAATTGAAGGGAATACAGACAGAGGGCACAGGATGATTTGAATATGAAGGGATGATATCTAAAAAAAATGAAATAAATTTAAAGGGTGAGAAATGAATATATTGAGAGGAGAAAGGAAGAGATAGAATGGAGTAAATTATCTCACATAAAAGTAGCAAGAAAAAGCAGTTAGGTGGGAAGGGAAGAGGGCTCAGGTGAGCGGGAATGAGTGACTCTTACTCTCACCGGATTCAACTTGAGGAGGGAAAGACATACGCACTCAATTGGGTATCTTACTCCACAGGAAAGGAAGGGGAAGGACATAAAAATGGGGGATGATAGAAGGGAGGGCAGATAGGGGGAGGAGGTAATCAAAAGGAAACACTTTTGAAAAGGGACAGGGTCAAGGGAGAAAACTGAATAAAGGGGGACAGGATAGGATGGAAGGAAATATAGTTAGCCTTTCCCAACATGATTATTGTGGAAGTGTTTTACATAATGATACATGTGTGATCTATGTTGAATTGTTTGCCTTCTTAGGGACGGTGGGTGGGGAAGGAAGAGGGGAGATAATTTAGAACTCAAAGTTTTAAAAGCAGATGTTTAAAAAAAGGTTTTTTGCATATATCTGAGAAACAAGATACATAGGGAAAGGGGCATAGAAATCTATCCTGCCCTACTAGAAAGTAAGGGGAAAGGGGATGGGGAGGAGGGGGGAGTGGAGTGAAAGAAGGGAGGGCTGACTGAGGAACAAGGCAATCAGAATATATGCTATCTTGGAATGCAGGGGAGGGTAGAAATGGGGAGAAAATTTTTAACTCAAAATCTTGTGGAAATCAATGCTGAAAACTAAGATATTAAATAAAACTGAGAAATTTAAAAAAAAGAAATGATGAGTTGGTTGATTCTAAAAAAACATGGAAAGACTTTGACTTATGAAGGAAGATGCTATCCACCTTCTGAGAAACAGATGACAAATGGAAATAAGCACAGTAAGGTCTTACAATAAAGTGTATGAGTGTATATGTATGTGTTTATAGATATCTATGTATATGTATATGTGTGTATATATATATATGTATGTGTGTATATGTATATATGTATGTATATGTACTTAATTTTAGCTTTTTGTAAGGTGGGGGAAGGAGGAAGGAAGAGGGAAAGTAAAGTAAAAAGTACACAGTGGAGAACAAAAGAAAACCTACAAGGAAGCAAAGAACATCAGCAACTGTGAAAACAGTTTGTAGTATTTATGATATAGGTTTTCTTGAAATGGAAATTTATTTTTGTATGAATCCTCCCATACTGTGTAAATGACAATTTTTTCTTTTCTCATTTTGTATTTAAGTTTAAAATAATTTTTTAAAAATTACTAAAAAGAATATCAAGACAAGAGATATTTTTTAAAGGGAAAAGGACCTATCTGCACAAAAACATTTATAGCAGCTCTTTTTGAGGTGGCAAAGAATTGGAAATTGAGGGATGGCCATCAATTTGGAAATGACTGAACAAGTTGTAGTATATGAATGTAATGGAATACTATTGTGCCATAAGAAATGACAAGGAGGATAATTTCAGAAAAACCTGGAAAGTCTTATGTGAATTGATGCAAAATGAAGTGAGCAAAATCAGGAAAACTTTGTACACAGTATGAGTAATATTATATGATGATCAATTACGAATGACAGCTATTCCCAGTAAAACGTTAATCCAACACAATTCAAAAGAACTCATGATGAAAAATACTATCCACCTCCAGAGAAAGAAATGATGGAATCTGAATGCAAATTAAAGCATACTATTTTTATTTCTTTTCATGGTGTGTTTTTTGTTCTGTTTTCTTTCACAACATAACTAATATAGAAATATGTTTTACGTGATTGCACATGTATAACCTGTATCAAATTGCTTTCTGTCTCATAGAGGAAGGAAGGAAAGGAGACATGGAGAGAATTTATAGCTTAAAAGAAATTTTTAAATGAATGTTAAAATTTGTTTTTTCATGTAATTGGGAAAAAAACAAAGTATTATTCAAAAAAAAATTAAGTTTCAGAGAAGGTGCCAACCTTTGGTAGTGGGTACTTCAGAGTCAGTTAATGAACATTTATTTAGTGCTTACTGTGTGCAGGGCATAGATGAAATACAAGACAGGAAAAGAAGCATCATCACCTGGAGGATGAAAATAACATCCTGAAGAAAAGTGAGCTTTGAGCTGAGTCTCCAAGGAAGCCCGAGTAACTAAGAGCCAAAGTGAGGAGATAGAGCTTTCCAGACAAATGGGACAGACAGTGCAAAAACATGGAGAAAGGAGATAAAGTATCAGGTGAAAGGAAGAGAAACTAGGGCAGTGTAGAGGTTTGTAGAGTTTGTGAAGAGGAATAGAGTATAAGACTGGAAAGGCAGGAGTGGGCCAGATTATAAAGTTTTCAATGCCAAACAGAAGACTTTGTATTTTATCCTTGATAAAAGAGGAAGCTACTAGAGGTTATTGAGGAGAAGAAGACGTGATCAAGTCTACATTTTAAACAAATCTTTGCAACTAAGTATAGTACGGGGTAGAGCAGAAGATATCTGAGGCAGGGAGATTAGTTATAATACCATTGCAATAGTCCAGGCTATTGGTGATGAGGGTCTGAACTAAGGTGGTATTTATGTGCATAAGGCAAGGGGATATATATATATGAACTATGTTGTGAAAGTAGAAACAACAATGTTTTGCAAGAGATTGGAAATGTGAGGTAATTAGGAGTTTAAGAATAAAGGATAACACCAAGTCCATGTGCCTCTGTGACTAGAAGGATGATAGTATCAGAAGCAGTTCTAGGAAAGTTCAGAAGAGAAAAGAATTTGAAGATAAATATGCTGAATTCTGTTTTGAACAGGGTTAGTTTGAGATGCCCATGGGACAACCTTTCTGAGATATCCAAAGGCAGTTAATGATAAAGGTGTATGTGACTCAGGAGAAAGACTAGGGCAGGATACATAGATCTGGGAACGATCTACATAGGCCTGATAATTGAACCCATGGGAGCTGATTAAATCATCAAGTGAAAGATTATAAAGCAAAAGAGAAAAAGGACATGTGCAGTCCATCCAGACAGCCAATCACCAAATTTTCTTTTCTTTTATTATCTAACTGACCATCAAAGGCTCAGTAGAAAAAGAACACAGTTGAGAAAATGGTCTGTACTACAAAGAGAAAGAGCAGATATAAATAAAAGGAACTAAACAACTAAGGATGATTCAGTCTAAAGCCTGTGACCTTCACTCCTTTCCTAATCACTTCCTTGACCAGAACTTTCTTTTTCAAAGTATTAAAATAATCTCTCTGATTCGAAAGGTTCCAAATTGTTGTCGAAGTCCCAGGGCAAGACAAGGACAAAAGCATAATTACCTGGAGAGAATTGTGAGCCTTTTCTTTATTTCTTTCTTTCTACCACCCTAATGCAGCACAACCTCTATATGAGGAACACAACCCTGGTAATATACAATTTAGATGTGGTCGTTTGCTCTGGCTGAAAAGTCATTTTGATTTTTTTAGCTTATCCTTTGGAACAGTTTAGGTATGCTTAAAATTATGATGACATTCAACTGCCTGCAGCTCCGGGAATTCATTAACAGCATTAACACAGTAGCATTTTAAAGCCACATGGAGTAAGACACTGCTATGGAACTGGCAATATATTGATAGATAACATTCCTTTCATCAGTCAGCTGGAAGATTCCTTAAAGAGTTCTTAATCCAAATTCCTCATATAAATTAAGTGATATGTCCAAGGTTGCATAGTTGGTCAGTGAAGAGCCAAGAATAGAATTCATGTGTGTTAATTCCCAGGATATTATTGATATGATCATAGACTTAGAACTAAATAGGACCTTAATGGCCATTTAACTAACCCTTTCATCTAACAGAATGACGGCAAGAGGAAACTGAGGCCCAAAGAGGATAAGTGACTATTCCATGGTGACACAGGGAATAAGTGTCATAGTTAGGTTACAAACCCAGGTCCAAACCCACTTTCCACTAAACCACAATACCTATATACCCCCCTTAACACTGGTGTCATGTAATGCCCTATCAATTGGATTCTCATGAATAAGAAATAAATGTTAAAAAAATAATACTTTCTCACCTTCAGGAGACATTATGTGGCAGTACAAATTGTGCTGTATTTGGAGTCAAGTAATATGGGTTCAGATCTCAGCTCTGCCATTTATTATCCTTATTATCTGTGTGACCTTAAGCAAGTCAATTATCCTCTCTGATATTCAAGAGTCTTTTAGCTGTAAAATTAAGGAAAAGGATTAAGCAACCAATTAAGTGTTTCACAGCACTAAATCTACAATCCTACCACCTACGTGAGAAATAAATTCAAATACATTCGATTCTCAACCATCATCATGAACAGAGTTCCATATGAATCATTATAAATAGTGAACAGCACGAAAACTAATTTCAGTGTGTGGCATTGCGATTCACTTAAGAAAGAAGGAGCAAATTTAATTTCTTCTTTTTTATTTTATTTAGGCAGATAATTTAAAACCTTGCTGATTATCTCATAAACATTCTCAGCAATGAAAGTAATCTGTTGTGAGATTTAAAATATGTTATGGAGAATCCACCCAGAAGATAGTTAGGAGTTCATTAAAATAGCAATATGGTTTAAATCACATCTGGCAATTTGCCTGCAGTGTGAAGAGATCAGATGTAACCCAGACCACTTTAGAGAGAGAGAGAACTACAGAGGTTAAGTGATTTATCCACTGTACAAAAATTAGTCATTGATGAGGCCAGAGTTAGAATATAAATCCTACTTTAATTTGCTTTCCACTGAACTATACTGACATCTTGGAGTAAAATTCGTGATAATGTCTAGGAAATCTTATTATAAAATCTCTACAGGACATCCAAATTCTTTCCATCTTCCTTGATGACTCTAGCTAAAATGCACTCCTGTTTTCTCTGACCTCTTTTAGCATTTTATCTATATTATGTAACTTAGCACAGTATTTTTAAATTGCTTACTAAATATAATATACCTGTTTTATTCTACAAAAAGAATGTAAGCACCTTGAGGATAGGGTTCCTGTCTTATGCTTTGTTGGATCAACAATGATTAGAAAAATGCTATTGATTCAGTAAACTGTTGATTAGCTTGGGATCCCATATTTTGACTTAGAAGGGAACTTAAAAGTCATTTAGCCTAAACTCTTTATTTTATAGACAAACAAACTGAGGCCAAGAGCTATGTGATGATTCACCCAAGGTCTCAGCAATAGTTCTAAAGTTTGGGCCAGGTCTTTTGACTCCAAAGGCAGGTCTATCTATTAAGAGAACATTGCAAGAAATGTTACGGCCAGATCTGCACTGCTATAAATGAACGAATAATGCCTCTCTGAAGTGAATGAGCAGGTTGAAATAATCATTCTTTAAACACCGCAGGAGAAATAATTCACACATTTCTATGGGTCTTTAAGCTTTACAAAGCTTATTCTTTGCAATAACCCTGTGAGCTGGATAGGGGACATATGATGACCCCTATTATTTAGAAATGAGAAAAAGAAGCATTGCGGAGATGAAGTGAATGAAGATGAAGACATGAAGACATGAAGCCATGGTCACACAAGTATGATGTAAGTGTCCAAGATAGGGTATAAACCCAGATTTTTTCACTCTTAAATACTGGTTTCTTCCAATTATACCCTGTTGCTTCTCTACAAAGAAGAACAAATAATGCATGTGTGTTTGCTTCATCCTCAAATAGCAAAAGTCATTTGTGCAGAGACATGTTTTTGGAGGCAGATTCTATAAGAAGCATTTGTTCTGTAGGACAATCAATTGTAGCTTCCTTAATAAAATTATAAATAAATTATACAAATTTATTTTCAATTGTGTACATATATGTATGTATGTATATATACATATATATATATATGTATATATAAAGTTCACATACAGGTGGAGCCAAGATGGCAGAGTAAAAACAGGGACTTGCTTGAGCTCTCCCCCAAATCTCTCCAAACACCTGTAAAAACATTACCCTAAACAAATTCAAGAGATACAGAACTCATGAAATGCCAGAGTGAAACAAGTCTCCAGCCCAAGACAGCCTGGATGGTCACTGGAAAGGGTCTATGTCACTGTGCTGGGAGCAGAGAGCAGTCCAGCATGGGCTGCACTAGCACAGACCAGGCCAGAGCAGACCTGGTGGAGCAGGTCTCAGGGCATTGATGACTGAGCTGTGGTGGTTTCCAGACTTCTCAACCCACAAATGCCAAAGATAACTTAGCTGGTCAGCGGGAAAACTCTTTTGGACATGGGTGAGAGAAGGGCATGGTCCAACCCCAGCCCAAGGGTGGTGGAGGTGGCTACCATGGCTGCAGCAGCTGCTTCCAGAGCTCCAGGACCACAGACAGTGGGGAGAATCAAGTGGCTGATCAGAGGGATCTCTTTGCTGCTCCTGAGGCAGGATTCTCTTGCTTTCCTCTGCTTGGATCTGGGTCACAGTCCTGGCAGGAGGAGTGCTGGTGTGGCAGAACTTGTGATGACTGTGGAGAGGGAGTCCTCCTAGCAGTTTCAAGGCAGAAAAGAGTGCTTGGGGTCACTCACAGACCAGAGTACAGGCCAGTAGAGGAGTAAACATCTCTCCTTGGATCATACCACCTCAGAAGAACTGAAAATTTACAGATGCCTACAAGTGGCTCAGAAAACAGCAGTGCAAAACCCCTGAAGCTTGGAACAAAACACTCTCAACTCTGAAAGCAGAGTCCTACCTTGACAAAAAGCTAAAAAGTCAAGTAATTGACTGAGAAAATGAGCAGAACGTGTAAAAAAGCTCAGACTATGGAATCTGGTTTTGGTGAGAAAGAAGATAAAAACATAGAGGCAGAAGAAGACAACAAAGTCAAAGATCCTACATCCAAAGCCTCCAAGAAAAAAAATATGAACTGGTTGCAGGCTGTGGAAGAGCACAAAAAGGATTTTAAAAATCAAGTAAGACAAGTAGAGGAAAAATTGGGAAAAGAAATGACAGCGTGTTGCAACAATTGGGCTAGTAGCCATTGTGGGGGTGAAAGACCGACAAAAGCCCAACAACAAGAACGCTGCCAGCACAGGTTCTTTTGATCAGCTTTACTAAGAAAAGCAATGTTAAGGGGTTAACAATCTTATTTCAATCCAACATACAAATATCATTCACTTAGTTCGGGGGGAAAAAGCCAGCACCCTGAACTTCAGAGCAAATACAAACAAATTACAAACATCAACAGACAGACCTTGTCTGTTTCAAATCTCAATGCATAGTAACTAGGGTTTAACAAAGTCCCAACATCTGGGTTTACCAGTTGGGGGGGGGTCTTAACAATGGCTGCCCAGAGTCTCCACATCAACACTCCTCCATGAGTGAGAGCCCCCAAGGGAGAACGCCAGCCTCTGGGTTTATATATCTTGTTCAGGGTCAAAGGTGAGTCACACATGCTACTCGCCCATGTAACCTAAAAGTGTCACAAAAATGCAACTTATACCCATGTGGTCTAAAAGTCTCTGATGCCACAGACATGTCACTCAAACCCATGTAAACTAGGCTTTCCCTTGAGGCAAGGAGGTCATCAAGGACTCCTAATTTAATCAAAGAAACAAAGGCCAAACTCTTCAAGGGTGCTTGATTGAATAAGTGCTAAAAGCCCTCCTTAATTACCAATACAGAGTGAAGAAGGAAAATCATGAAAAACAAGTCAATAGCTTGCTAAAGCAAACCCCTAAAAAATACAAAATAAAATAATACCTTAAAAAAAAAGACTAACTCAAATGGCAAAAGAGGTCTAAAAAGCCAATGAGAAGAATGCCTTAAAACACAGAACTGGCCAAATGGAAAATGAGGTCCAAAAGCTCCCTGAAGAAAATAATTTCTTAAAAATTAGAATAGAGCAAATGGAATCTAATGATTTTATGAGAAATAAAGAAATTATAAAACAGAACCAAAAGAATGAAAAAATAGAAGATAATGTGAAATATTTCATTGGAAAAACCACTGACCTGGAAAATAGATCCAGGAGAGATAATTTTAAAAATTATTGGACTACTTGAAAGCCATGATAAAAAGAGCCTAGACATCATCTTTTAAGAAATTATCAAGGAAAACCTCCCCGATATTCTAGGACCAGAGGATGAAATAGAAATTGAAATAATCCACCGATCACCATTTGAGAAAGATCCAAAAAGGAAAACTCCTGGGAATGTTGTAACCAAATTCTCAGGTCAAGGAGCAAATATTGAAAGCAGCTAGAAAGAAACAATTTGAGTATTGTGGAAACACAATTAGTATAACCCAATATCTAGCAGCTTCTACATTAAGGGATCAAGGGGCTTGGAATATGATATTCTGGAGGTCAAAGGAGCTAGGATTAAAACCAAGAATCACCTACCCAGCAAAACTGAGTATGATATGTCAGGGAGAAAATGGATTTTCAATGAAATAGAGGACTTTCAAGCATTCTTGATGAAAAGATCAGACCTGAATAGAAAATTTGACTTTCAATACAAGGATCATGAAAAAAGCATGAAAAGGTAAACAGGAAAGAGAAATCAGAAGGGACTTATTAAAGCTGAACTGTATACATTCCTACATGGAAATATGACATTTGTAGCTCATAAGACCTTTCTCAGTATTAGGGTAGTTGAAGGGAATATACATACATACATACACACACACACACACACACACACACACACACATATATATATATATATATATATATATATGTAGAGAGAGACAGAGAGAGAGAGAGAGACAGAGAGAGAGAGAGAGACAGAGAGAGACAGAGGGCACCAGGCAAATTGAATATAAAGTAATGATATCTAAAAATAAAATTAAGGGGTGAGAGAGGAATGTATTGGGAAAGGAGAAAGGGAGAGATAGAGTACAGTAAAGTATCTCACATAAAAGAGGCAAGAAAAAGCTGTTATAATTGAAGGGAAGAAATGGGAGGTGAAAGGGAATGAATGAACCTTAATCTCATTGGATTTGGCTTAAAGAGGGAATAACATACACACTCAATTGGGCATCTTACCCTACAGGAAAGTAGAGGGAAAGTGTATGGGGAGGGGAGGCAATGATAGAATGAAGGGTAGATTGGGGGAAGGTGCAGTTAAAAGTGAACACTTTTGAAAAGGGACAGGGTCAAAGGAGAAAATTGAATGAATGAGGACAGGATAGGATGAAGAGAAATATAGTCTTTCACAGTATGACTATTATGGAAGTGTTTTGCATAACAGTACATGTATAACCTATATTGGATTGCTTGCCTTATCAAGGAGGGTGGGTGGGGAGAGAAGAAGGGGGAGAATTTGGAGCTCAAAGTCCTAAAAACAAATGTTAAAAATTGTTTTTACATGCAACTGGGAAATAAGACATACAGGCAATGGAGTGTAGAAATCTATCTTGCCCTACAAGACTGTAAGTGGGAAACAGATGGGGGTGGGGGAAAGCAGGATGATAGAAGGGAGGGCAGACTGGGGAAAGGGGCAATCAGAATACATGCCATTGTGGGGTGGAGTTGAGGGGAGAGATAGGGAGAAAATTTGTAACTCAAAATCTTGCGGAAATGAATGTTGAAAACTAAAAATAAATAAATCAATCTCAAAAAATAACTTGAAAAAAATAATAAAGTTCACATACACATGGATGTACACAGAAGTGAAAAGGACTTTTGTAATTTGAATGGTATTCGGAAGTTTTTGTTAAAGGAGCTTCTATCAGTAGAATCCAGCATTTCTCTGCTATTAAGAGTCTTGGAGAGTTCTGTGCTACAGAGGTATTGAACTCATGAACCCATGGGCTACATGTGGCCCACAACACTCCCAAATTCTGCCTGAACCAGATTAAAATGTAGGTCTTACCTATATAAAAATATAGTTTTCTAAGTCAACATTTGGCCCTCAGAACCCTTACTTATGGTGTAGTAGACCCTATTAATATTGAGTTTGACACCACTGGAAAAGAGTGCTCAAAGCTTAAGGGACTTGTCTTGGATCAAACAGCTAATATGGGTCAGAGGGTAAGGCTTTGACCCATGTCTTAATGAATTTGAGTCTTGACCTCCATTGTCTATACATCTATACCTATGCAGAGTTAAATCTCTAAATCTATCATCTATCCATCTGTCTATCTTTCCAACTATCTGTCTCTCTGTCTGTCTGCCTGCCCATCTCTCTCTCCCTCTCTCTCTCTCTCTCTCTCTCTCTCTCACACACACACACACACACACACACACCACACACACACAGAGAGAGAGAGAGACTTTCTACCTGTCTAATTTTTCTAACATCTATCCATTTATCATCTATGTACAAATGAATCCAACTATCTATCCACCTATATTGTATATATCTATCAATCTTTCTGTCTATCATTCATGTATCTATCTGTCTGCCTATCCGTCTGTCTGAAATATAAAAAAAAATACCTAGTCAAAAGATCTGGGGTAATTCCTTTTTCTACCATATCTTGCTTTCGTTACCTTACTTCCACAAATCAGTTTCCTCTGACTTAAGTGGACAAATTTTTACACTACCAACCTTAAAATGTTGTTATAAAAGGACTTTGTAACTTGTAAGGTACTATTATATGTATACATCCACACACACATACATACATATATATGTGTGTGTACATATATATGTGGGTGTGGGTGTATACATTTGCATTAACAAACATTTGCTTTACATAATCCTCTGAAATGCCTGTGTTGTAATGAGATTCTTTCAATGTTGACAAACTGTAGAGAAATCTGTTAAATGACAATGATCAATTTGTAAAATATATTGACAAGTGAGAGAACAGCATCGGGGAAATACAGTGCACAAAGAATGTGTAAGTGACATGAATGATTTAAATGTTCCTACCTGAGTAGAGAGAAGAATTATAAATGCAATATATGATTAAATTTTCCAAATGGTTATGGGGTAGGTTCTGAGATCAAGCTGCTCTCTATAGAACTCCTTTCTTCATGGACCACTAAGTATTCTTATGAGGACTGACATTTTCTCTTCAAACTCATCTTGTTCTTTTGAATTGTCAAAGTAATTTTGTCAAAAATTTGAATAGCTCATCTTCAATAACTTGAGTCTGAAAAATGCTTTCTTGACAGAAAAAAGAAAATATATATCTTGATTCATACCACTCCCCTTCAAAGAGTGTGTTCCTGTCAGGCTGACCTCTAACCTTCCCTCATCCTATTTTCCCAGACTTCTTACAACTTTGTGCCACACCCTATTCCAACCTCACCATAGTATCATGCAATAGCACTGGCTTCCTTTTATGTTCCTCACACAAGACACTCTCACTTCCATGCATTTTCAGACCATCTACCATACAGCTAAGTGTCACAGTAAATAGAGTGCTGCCTTGGAATCAGGAAGACTCATCTTTGTGAGTTTGCCCTCAGATACTTACTAGCTGTATGACTCTAGGGAAGTCAGTTAACTTTATTTGTTTCAGTTCCATATCTATAAAATGAATTGGAGAAGGAAATGGCAAACCACTTCTTTCAACAATCCGGCTAGCAGCTGTTGTAGGGGTGTAAGACCAACCCAAGCCCAACAACAAGAATGCTACCAACATGCTGCAAAAGCACAGGTTCTTTTGATCTGCTTAACTAAGGAAAGCAAGGTTAAGGGGTTGACAAGCTTAGTTTAATTCAGCATACAAATATCATTCACTTAGTTCAGGGGGAAAGACCAGCACCCTGAACTTCAGAGCAAAATACAAACAAAGTACAAACATGGACAGACAGACCTTGTCTGATTCAAATCCCAATACATAGTTACCAGAGTTTAACAAAGTCTCAACATCCAGGTTTACGAGCTGCAGGGCTTCTTAGCTACAGCTGCCCGGGAGTCTCCAAATGCCACCAAGAGTGAGAGCCCTGCTCAAATGGCTCTGTCTTCTTTTCTTATAGGGTTTCAGATGTCATCAAATGTCATCTGAATGACCAGAACTTGGGCTGCTATGATTGGCTCTTCAGTTAGCACCACCCCTTGGTCCCCTGGGAGCTTCACACCTACATAGGCTTAGCACCTAATAGGGGTTTGGGCCTGGGGCTTAGTACCTAGTAAGACTCAAGCAGGCATGGCTCTGGAGTTAGCACCTCCGCTTAGTTAGCCCCACCTTGGGCCCCACCTTAGTTACCAATCCACACCCACATAGGTTTTAAACCTAATAGGGGTTTGGGCCTGGGGCTTAGCACCTAGTAAGGCTCAACAAAATATAGTGAATTACTCAAAGGAAATAAAAGCCAACTAAGTGCTAAGAGCCTATTTTGCTTACCAACACACCACTCCAGTATCTTTGTCAAGAAAACCCCAAATGGGGTCACAAAGAGACAGACACAATTGAAAGAACTCAACAACAACCACTTCCATGCCTGAAAACCTTGCCTTCCTCATGCCTACATCCTAGATATGATAATGTGTGAATTATATAGTTGTTTTCATGTTTCTGGGTTGGTGGTGGTGGTGCCGGTAATAGGGTTTTTTTAACCGCATTCATCTATGGACTCTGATAGTAGGAATGATCTTTTGTGTTTCTTTGTATACTCAGTGCTTAGCACCATTCCTGGCACATAGTAAGGGCTTAATAAATGCTTATTAACTGACTCACTGAGTTATATTACCCCTCTCTGTGCCCTTGTACAGTCTGTGATCCATGTTTGGATTGCATCCTCTCTATACTACACCTCTTAGAACCCCTAGTTCCTTTAAGACCCAAGTTATATACTACCTCCTGCAGGAGGCCTCTCAGGATCTCATCCTCAACCCCATGTTACTGCACCTTTCCTCTTGAAAATATTTTTGTTTACGTGCATATAATTTTTATACCCTATATGTTTATCCTATCATATCACCCCAATCCGCAAATGGAAGCTCTTTGAGGAAAGAGACTATTATGCTGATATTTTTATCTACATAGCCTTACACATGCTGAATTGCATTTTTATTAGGAAAGGGTAAAACTTTTCAAATGTTATTTTTATCTTGCAGTCTTTAGATTATCCATTTGCCCTGTGTTTTTCAATCTTGTGATAATTACACACACAAGGTGAGCTAGTAAAGTAATTTTTAATGAAGCAGTTACTCTCCAATCACTACTTTTTAATTATCCTTACATGGAAGAAAAATGTTACATAAGAATGCTGAATACAAGGAGCTAAAGGTTTATTTTTGTCCCTGTTTCCCACTAGATAAACTTCTGAAATGATGATTCTCATATAAGATTTGGGAAAAGACTTTTAAATAGAGCTTATAAGATTTTACAGCTGGCTACATTTTTAAGAACATTCTTTTTTTTTCTAGAATAAGGAATCTTTGTCTATTTAGCGAAAGGAAAGGAAAGCTTTAGACCTCAGTAGAGTCAAGATTTTATTTTTAAATAAACAAATTTTTAGGAAAAATATTACCAAAGGAAGTACCTTTGGGTTATATTAAATTTAATTTTCTCAAAATTAGAATGCAATACTTAAAGGTAAATATCTTTAAATTAAATAAGCTCCTCCAGACCTGTGATTTTATTGCTATAGGGATCTTCAAGGTTAAAAACTCCTTCCCTCAATGTAGATTGGCTTACTCTCAAAAAGTAAATGTATATTCTCAAAGATTTGTCCAAAGAGGTTGAATGATGTTAACAGGGTCATACAACTATTGTATGCTGACAGCAGGAATTGCTATCAGGTCTTCCTGATTCCGAACATCTTGCCACTAGGTTGAATTACAGATTTTATTCAACTATTTCTTAACATTATTGAAGAATATTAATGTCCAACTTTCCTCTAGCTCTAATAATGATTATAATTAGGATGATGACAATAACATTAATAATAATTTTAAATAAAAAGGCACATGGCACAAATTATCACATTGTAGATCAAGAGAATATTCTGTAAGGTTTGAGAATCACACATTCTAACAAAATTCTAGTCTCAACTTGAGAAAAATTTAACATCAAATACCCAGAACTAACAAACTACTTTTAGCCATTTGCTGATTTGCATAAAGGTAAATTAATGGGTAAAATTTTTAAAATCCAGTCTTCAAAAACACTGAATTATCAGCAATTTTGTCTTATTATGTATCATAAATGCAACATCATTAACATAGTTCAGAGTATGCAATGTCCAACCAAGACTGCAGAAAGAAAGAAGAGGAAGAGATACAAACCTCTAAACCACCAAAATGTATAGAACACTCCTGATAGACCTACCATTTGTTTTTGCTTTTTTCCCCACTATGTGAATCAATCCATGAAACTTGATAGCAACAATCCATTAGTATACTTTTCTAATTTCAAGCTTGGTATTACTAACCAGAAAGCTGTTAAAGAAAGGTATCAGGTTCAGATGATCTTATACGATTTTAACATTTAAATGTAAGCATCTTATTGAAGGAAAATCTTTTTTTCTACTTTTTTTTTAGTTTTAGTTTACAACACATGGTTGTACATAATTTTGAGTTCCAGATTTTCTCCCCTCCCTCCCCACTCCCTCCCCAAGACGGCATGGAATCCCACATAACTTCCACATATAACATCGCATTGAATTAATTTACACACTAGTCAAGTTGTGGAGAAGAATTATGACCAATGGAATGAATCATGAGAAAGAAGAAACAGAACCAAAAAAAAAAAAAAGAACGACCCAAAAACAAAAATAAAAGAGAGAGAAAAAAAGGGGGGGGGAACGAGCATGAAGTGTGCCTCAATCTGCATTCATACTTCATAGTTCTTTCTCTGGATATAGTTAGCATTCTCCATCGTGAGTCCTATGGAGTTGTCTTTTCACCTTGTGTTGCTGAGAAGAGCAAAGTCTATCAGGGTTAGTCCTCACAGAATCCATATATCTGTGGTTGTGTATAATGTTCTCCTGGCTCTGCTCCATTCACTCAGCATTATGTCGTGTAGGTTTTTCCAGGTTGTTATGAAGTCCGTATCATCCCCATTTCTTATAGCACAATAGTATTCCATTACCTTCATGTACCACAGCTTGTTCAGCCATTCCCCAATTGATGGGCATCCCTTTGATTTCCAATTCTTAGCTACTACAAAAAGAGCCGCTATAAATATTTTTGTACATATGGGTCCTTTTCCCGCTTGTATGATCTCTTTGGGATACAAGCCTAGAAGTGGTATTGTTGGGTCGAAGGGCATGAACACTTTTATAGCCCTTTGGGCATAGTTCCAAATTGCTCTCCAAAATGGCTGGATCAGTTCACAACTCCACCAGCAATGTAACAATGTTACAATTTTCCCACATCCTCTCCAGCATTTATCATTTTCCTGTTTTGTTATTTTAGCCAATCTGATAGGAGAGATGTGGTATCTAAGAGTTGTTTTGATTTGCATTTCTCTAATCAGTAGTGATTTCGAGCATTTTTTCATATGCCTATAGATATCCTTAATTTCTTCCTCTGAAAACTGCCCGTTCATATCCTTTGACCATTTCTCAGTTGGGGAATAATTTGTATTCCTATATATTTGGCTCAGTTCCCTGAATATTTTACAAATGAGGCCTTTGTCAGAGACATGAGTTGTAAAGATTTTCTCCCAATTTTCTGCTTCCCTCCTAATCTTTGTTGCACTGGCTTTTCTTCTACAAAAACATTTCAATTTAACATAATCAAAATTATCCATTTCGCATTTTGTAATGCTCTCTATCTCTTGTTGTGTCATGAATTCTTTTCTTTTCCATAAATCTGATAGGTAAACTATTTCTTGCTCTCCCAAATTGCTTATAATATCAGCCTTTATTCTAAATCACGAAACCATTTTTACTTTATTTTGGTATATGGTGTAAGATATTGGTCTATGCACAGTTTCTGCCCTACCATTTTCCAATTTTTCCAGTAGTTTTTGTGAAATACTGAGTTCTTAGCCCAGAAGCTGGCCTCTTTGGGTGTATCAAAGAATATATTGCTATAGTCATTGACTTCTCCAGCTTGTGTACCTATTCTATTCCACTGATCCACAACTCTCTTTCTTAGCCAGGTAGTTTTGATGACTGCTGCTCTATGGTACAGTTTAATATCCGGTATGGCTAGGCCATCTTCTCTAGCTAGCATTTCTTTTCATTACTACCCTAGATATTCTAGACCTCTTGTTCTTCCAGATGAATTTTGTAATTATTTTATCCAGCTCCGTAAAATATTTTGGTGGTTCAATGGGTATGACACTGAAGAGATACATTAATTTAGGTAAAATTGTCATTTTTATTGTGTTAGCTTGGCCTAACCATGAGCAACTGATATTTTTCCATTTATTTAGATCTGACTTTATTCACGTGAAAAGTGTTTCATTGTTATGTTCATATATGCCCTGGGTTTGTCTTGACAGATAGACTCCCAAATATTTGATAGTGTCTACAGTGACTTTGAATGGAATTTCTCTTTCTATCTCTTGCTGTTGGGCTTTTTTTAGTAATGTATAGGAATATTTTATATCCTGCAAGTTTGCTAAAGTTCTTTATTATTTCAAGTAGTTTTTTTACTTGACTCTCTAGGATTCTCTAAGGAAATCATCATATCATCTGCAAAAGTGATAATTTAGCTTCTTCTTTGCCTATTTTAATTCCTTCAGTTTCTTTTTCTTCTCTTATTGCTACAGCTAATGTTTCTAGTACCAAATTGAATAGTAGGGGTGATAATGGACATCCTTGTTTCACCCCTGATCTTATTGGGAATGCATCTAGCTTATACCCATTACAAATAATGCTTGTTGATGGTTTTAGGTAGATGCTGTTTATAATTTTAAGGAAGGCTCCATTTATTCCTATGCTTTCTAGTGTTTTTAACAGGTATGGGTGTTGTATTTTGTCAAAGGCTTTTTTGGCATATATTGAGATGATCATGGTTTCTGCTAGTTTTGTTGTTGATATGGTCAATTATGTTAATAGTTTTCCTAGTATTGAATGAGTCTTGCATTCCTGGAATAAATCCTACCTGGTCATAGTGTATTATTCTCGTGATAAGTTGCTGCAATCTTTTTGCTAATATTTTATTTAAAATTTTTGCATCAATATTCATTAGGGAAATTGGTCCATAATTTTCTTTCTCTGTTTTGACTCTACCTGGCTTAGGTATTAGTAGGATATTTGTGTCATTAAAAGAATTTGGTAGGACTCCTTCTTCACTTATTTTCCCAAATAGTCTACAAAGTATAGGATTTAGTTGTTGCTTAAATGTTTGATAGAATTCACATATAAAACCATCTGGCCCTGGAGATTTTTTCCTAGGGAGTTCATTAATAGCTTGCTCAATTTCTTTTTCTGACATAGGGTTATTTAGGAATTTTACTTACTTTTCTGTTAACCTGCAGAATTTATACTTTTGTAGATATTCATCCATATCTCTAAGGTTGTCAAATTTATGGGCATACAATTGGGCAAAATAATTCTTAATTATTGTTTTGATTTCCTCTTCATTAGAGGTGAACTCACCCTTTTCATTTTTGATGCTGGTAATTTGATTTTATTCTTTCTTTTTTTTAATCAAATTGACCAAAGGTTTATCAATTTTATTGGTTTTTTCATAAAACCAGCTCTTTGTTTTATTTATTAATTCAATAGTTTTCTTGGTTTCAATTTTATTAATCTCTCCTTTGACTTTCAGTATTTCTAATTTGGTATTTAATTGGGAATTTTCAGTTTGTTCTTTTTCTAGCTTTTTCAGTTTTATTCCCAAATCATTGATCTCCTTTTTCCCTATTTTATTCATGTAAGCATTTAGAGATATAAAACTTCCCCTAAGAACTGCTTTTGCTGCATCCCGTAAATTTTGGTATGTTGTCTCACTATGTTCATTCTCTTGAATGAAGTTATTAATTGTTTCTCTGATTTGTTCTTTTGCTCACTCATTCTTTAGAATTAGATTATTTAGTTTCCAATTAATTTTTAGCTTATTTTCCCATGGTTCTTTGTTACAAATAATTCTTATTGCATCATGATCTGAAAAGTACGCTTTGACTACTTCTGCCTTTCTGCACTGGATTGTGAGGTTTTTATGCTTTAGTACATGGTCAATTTTTGAGTATGTGCCATGTACCGCTGAGAAGAAAGTATATTCCTTTCTATCCCCATTCAGTTTTCTCCAGAGGTCTATCATATCTGCCTTTTCTAAAATTCTGTTTACCTCCTTAATTTCTTTTTTATTTATTTTGAGGTTAGATTTATCAAGTTCAGAAAGGGGAGGTTGAGATCTCCCAATATTATAGTTTTGCTGTCTATTTCTTCCTGTAACTCCCTTAACCTCTCCTCTAAGAATGTGCATGCCACACCACTTGGTGCACATATGTTAAGCAATGATACCGCTTCTTTGCTTATGGTGCCTTTTAGCAGGATGTAGTGTCCTTCCTTATCTCTTTTAATTAAATCTATCTTTACTTTTGCTTTGTCTGAGATTAGGATTGCTACACCTGCTTTTTATACTTTAGCTGAAGTGCAATATATTTTACTCCAGCCTTTTACCTTTACCCTGTGTGTCTCCCCCTGTTTCAAATGTGTTTTTATAAACAGCATATTGTAGGATTATGGTTTTTAATCCATTCTGCTATCTGCTTCCATTTTATGGGAGAGTTCATCCCATTCACATTTATGGTTATGATTTCTATCTATGTCTTTTTCTCCATCCTATTTCCCCCATTTATGCTTTTATTTCTCCCTTTCCCCTTCCACTCCTCAACAAAGTTTTGCTTTTGACTGCTTTCTTCCTCAGTTTACCCTCCCTCTTTATTCCCCTCCCTTATCTTACCGCTTCCCACTTGCTACTTCTCCCCTCCCTTCTGACCTCCTTTTTCCCCCTTTCCCCTCCTACTTCCTGTAGGACAAGTTAGATTTCTATACTTATCAGGGTATGTTATTCCCTTCTTGAAGCAGATCAGATGACAGTAAAGCTCAAATACTGCTCTTCTCTCTCCCTTCTTTCCCTCTACTAAAATGTGTTTTTGTGCCTCTTCATTTGCTGTAATATACCCTTTTCTACTACCTCCTTACCTCTTCTCTCATAGCCCTTCCTTTACATCTCTTAATTACATTTTTTATCCTTATATCAGTTATTTTATACAGGCATTCACAGTCTATGTGTATCCCTTTGAATTGTCATAATAACTGTACTATTTTAAAGACTGATATATATGTATATATATAAAACATACATAAGATGATATAATCCTATATAAAGATGCAAATGATTTGCCCTTATTGATTAATAAGGTTTGTGGGGACTTTTCCCCCTGTTTACCTTTTTATGTGTCTCTTGAGTTTTGTATGTGGAGATCAAATTTTCCATTGAGTTCTGGCCTTTTCGCCAGGAAGGTCTGGAATTCCCTTATTTCTTTGAATGTCCATCTCTTTGCCTGAAAAGTTATGCTTAGTTTTGCTGGGTAGTTGATCCTTGGTTGTAGTCCCAGCTCCTTTGCCGTTCAGAATATCATATTCCAATTTCTCCTGTCTTTTAATGTAGAAGCTGAGAGATCCTTTGTGATCCTGACTGTAGTTCCACGATATTTGAATTGTTTCTTTTTGGCTGCTTGCAGTATTTTCTCCTTGACTTTGTAGTTCGGAAATTTTGCTATAATATTTCTTGGTGTTTTCAGTTTGGAATCTCTTTCAGGGGGTGATCAGTGAATTCTTTCAATGACTATTTTGCCCTCTTGTTCTAGGACCTCTGGGCAGTTATCTTTGATAATTTCTTCAAAGATACCGTCAAGGCTCTTTTTTTCATCATGGATTCCCGGTAGACCAATAACTCTTAAATTGTCTCTCCTGGATCTATTTTCCAGGTCCGTCATTTTCCCAATCAGATATTTCACATTTTTTTCTATTTTTTTCATTATTTACATTTTGTTTTACTTCTTCATGCCTCATAGAGTCATTAGCTTCCACTTGCTCAACTCTAATTTTTAATGAGTTACTGTCTTGATTTTGCTTTTGAGTCTGCTTTTCCAGTTGGTTGATTTTACCTCTCAGGGTGTCATTTTCTCTATTTAGATACTGAATCTCCATAGCCATTTCACCAATCTTGTTCTTTAGGGACTTGATTTCATCAGTGGATTTTTTTTCCATGTTTTCCATTTTTTCCATTATTTCTTTCACCTCCATAATTTTTTTTTTAAAGAGAACTTTATTCTTTATTAAGATACCATGCTGGAAGTTATGAGGGATTTTGTTGGAACACATTGGGAAAATAAGAGTAGCTTTAGTTTTAATAACTTGCGCTGCAGAGAAAACTGTTAAAGAAATTCATATCAAAGTCCAAGTATTAGTTCAATGTCCCGTATTTGATTCCATGATCTTCATAGGAAGGTCTTCTGCAATAGAATATGCTCCTATATAGCCGAGATACTTAAGGTTGCTTGATTTCCTTACCATTACTCCACTGCAAGCTTCTGGTGTAATCCCACATAGAAAGTCAGTCTTCATTGTAACAGGTCAGGACCGGCCTCGACCCCTTTTCCCTGCCCGTGTCCTCTTTGTTGTTGGGCACCTCCTCTCGCACCACGAATGGCTCTTGCTGATCCAGGACCACCTCTCTGTGAATAACCGGCTCTGCCATGGGGAGGAGCAGCCCCGCGACCTCTGGATGGAGCAGCACCCCTTGCTCCTCTACCACCCCTTCCTCTAGCTCCAACTTGAAAATCTTCATAACCATAGTATGGATCTTCATATCCACCACGACAGTTATGGTAATCATATCCATAATAATCATAATAATCTTCATATCCATAATAATCTGGAGGATATCCATAACCACCTCTACCTCCACGGCCTCTACCTCTCATTGGAGGGGGCATGTGAGGTGGACCATAATAGTAGTAATCATCGTACATTTGATTTTTAGCTGCTTGCCTCTGAGCTTTGCGTTCTTTCCTTTTTTGATCTGGTGGCTTAGCAAAAACAATTTCAATATTTTCTCCTTCTAAGTCTTTGCCATTCATTTCTTCCATTGCCTTTACAGCACCATCTCTCTCATCAAAATGAATGAATGCATAATCCTTTAGTTTCTTCACTCGTTCCAGTTTCCCAAACTGACTAAATGCTTTTTCTAAAATCTCTTCTGTTACAGTATTGGCAAGGTTGCGTACAAACAGCACTTTCACCTTTGCCATGACTTCAGGATCTGGATCTTCTATAGGGTCAGCCCATTCGACTGTACCCACATTTCCCCAGACTTTCACTTTGCCACTCATTAACCTACGCCTGGCCTGAGCAGCAGTTTTGTGATCTTCATACTCAAGGAAACAAAAACCTCTGTTCTTTTTCTTATCATCCGGTTGGTGGTATAAAATGACATCTGTAAGGCCCTCTGTTACTTTGCTAAATTCTTCAAGAATCTGCTCCTTTGTTTTACTCTTGGGAATAGATCCAACAAAAAGTCTATTATTTGCAACTGAGATGCAAACTCCAATGTGTTTTCCAGAGCGAATTTCATGATTATCATACAGTTTAACAGCCTCTTGAGCTGCTTCTTTTGTACAGAAAGTTACAAAAGCATATCCTCTATTTAGACCGGTCAGGGGATCCATCATTAAGCGCAGATCCCAAATAGGTCCAGCTTTTTCAAATAATGGAACAAGTTCATCTTCAAATAGATCCCTTGGAATCTTTCCCACAAATATCTCTGTGCCAACAGAAGGCTGTTGTCCTGAATATACTGAATCTGGAGGAGGTCCTCCATATTTCCTCTGTCCAGTGGTCACATCAAGTGTGTAGCTTGTCCTTTCCAAGAGTTCCTTAATTTTTGCCTCATCTGGTCCTCTGCTAGAATCGGCCACTTTTTTTCCCCTGTTTTTCTCTCTGCCTATATGTCTTCATGACTCCACATAAAAAGGCACTTTTGTTCTGAACATGTGAGAGATCACTGTCTTTAAACTGTTGAAGTACTGCCAATGCACTGTCTTCATTAAATTCTTTTAAAGCTTCAATAGCTCTTTCATCTAGATCACTGTGTGCAACTAAAGCTGCAACGTAAATTTCATCTAGTTTTTCAGCAACTTTCTGTGGTAAACCAGCATCAAGCAATGTCTGGAAATGCTCAGAATGGGTAACTCAGAAGAAGTATCCATGGGCTCTTCAGTACCATTCCCATTAACATGTTCAGTAGCCATGTTTCCAGAGATCTCCCCGTTGGGCTGCCGCGAGTAAATCCTGTCCGAGGGGATCGGGTTGCGGGAATCGCGTGCTCGCTGCTCCCTGTGTCCGGCGTGAGTGGAGCTGTTGTAAAATGCCTAATTTGGTTTTTAAAATCCTCCTTTAGCTTTTCCAATAATGCTTTTTGGGCTTGAGACCAGTTCACATTCCCTTTGGAGGTATCCAATGTGGGCATAGTGTCATTGCTATCCTCTTCCAAACTGGCATGTTGATCATGCCTGTCTCTATAAAAAGAATCAATGGTCCTTGGTTTTTTTGTGTTCTTCTTCATGTTGGTTAGCCTTTTCCTCGCTTTACAATAAATTTCTGCTTTGGGGGCTCAGACCTCTCTGTCCCCACTTTCTTATTCTGGGGACTGTGAGTCTAGTTGTTGGCTTTGTGAATTATAGCCTTCGATTTCCTGAGGTGTGGGGGAGAGATCTGGCTGCCTGAAGTCTCTTGCCCTAGGGTTGTTCTCCAGGACTGTTGCTCTTCAGCAATGGTCTCAGCTCTTTGTTGTTTGAGCTGGTGTCTGGCACTTCCCCTGGGAGAGCAAGAGTACATCTGAACTCCTGGTGTTGACCCCTGCTGGCTCTACCCCTCTGGATCTCAGGAACTCCTGCTACTGGGCCACTGAAACTCCACTCTGTCTCCTCTATTCCAGCATTCTTTTTTTCAGAGGAATTCTCTGGGTGGGGGGGGGGGGAGGGATTAGAGCCGTTTGCCTGGCCATTATGTCTCCCGGAAGTTTAAGAAGATGCATTTCATACCTTTGGGCTGCAAGCCTCAGGAGTTGATGTCTCACTGCCGGTGGTGTTGCGCTGCCTCTTGTCACTTCCACAGACTGCCATCCTGTGTTGGGAAGCCTGGGGATCTCCACCAGTTTCTGGTGCCCAGCTTTCTCCCAGCCTGTCTCCCACATGGGTTTCCCGGCCAGCTGCTTCCACTTTGGTGCTGTCTGGAGCAGCTCTGCAAGCCAAGCACTCTCCAAGCCTACGGATTCATACCTTCAGCCTTTCAGACTCTCCTGGCTTGGAAATTTGCCCCACTCAGACTGCTCCCGGTTTCCAACTCTCTCAAATCTGCGCAAATTCACTTTTTTATAGGACTCTAACAGAACTTGTGAGAGAGCTCTGGTAAGACACTGTTTTCATGCAGCCATCTTGGCTCCGCCCCCGAAGGAAAATCTTCAAGAAGGAATTTTTAAGTTCTAAATTAAAGGGTTTTTTTAATGTTTAAAAAACAATAATAACCACAGTAAGAGAAGCTATGCTAAAAACCAATAAAATTGTGTAAATACCAACCTGGACCTCTTTCACTTGCTTCATCTAATTCACATATTCTTATGATTCTTTTTTCCTATTATTGCCTCTTCATTATCTATGTAGAACATACTTGGGGCTGATATTAGAGTGCAAATGGGGTGATATCTGTCATTAGTGAAGAAAATAATTTTTTTTCACAACCTGCTCTCTTCACATCTTTTCCAGTCACCTTAGACTTTACTCCCTTTCATTACTCTACAATGCAGCGACACTGTCTTTCTTGATATTCATCATACATCCCCTTGATATTCCTCAACACTCTATCTTTTGACTCTGTACCTTTTTACTGGCCATCTCCTACATCTTCAGTGTTCTCCTTTTTCAATTCCACCTTCTGGCTTCCCTGAAGACCATCTGAAATGCTAAAATAATATCTTCCACAAGAATCTTTCACAAGTAATTTTCTCAACCTCATGAAAGTATCTTCTTTTTAAGATTACCTGGAATTTACTATGTATATATCTTATACATATATATAGCTGTTTCCATATTATGTCTCTCATTAGAGTGGAAGCCCTTAAAGAGTATATAATAGGCTTTGGGTTTCTTTACATCCCCAGCATTTAGCACAGTGCCTGGCACATAGTATGTGCTTAATAAATGATTGGTGAGTTGTTTTATTATAGTGACAGATCTGCTTTCACTAAGTTACATCTTCTGGCAACTTTAACCTTCTAACATTCTGCTCCATAAGCTTTTGCATAAACTATATCATCCAGCAAACATTTAGTTTCTTTACCAAGAGAGGAGATATGACAGATAAAGTTAACAGTTTCAGCTTAACCTATTAAACTTTATCCATTATATCTCCTCTCTTGGTAAAGAAACTAAATTTTGCTGAATGATATATTTTATATGTTTTTTTGTCTTCTCATTGTGGGAATTAATTTCATCAGTTCATTGCAGAATTTATAAAATACCTACTATTTGCCAAACACTACGGTAAATTTCACCAAATTATTAAGAAATAGTGGTAGTCTATGTCAATATCTATTATATTATCAATTTTTGGCACCAGATATCCTCATTTGCATAGCATATCTTCTCATTTATTTGTCTTTTATTTTGGAATTGATTTTAACCTTTGCTCTATTAAGTCAATAATATGAATTGCTAATTTTGAAATATATACCATGTCAGAAATCTACACTGTGAAATAGAATGTACCAAATTTATTTGGCTCTGTATGATATTATCTGGTGTTTTACATGCCTAGTCTACTCAGCTGTCTTCTTGAATATGTTCATGGTACCTAGGTTTTATTTCTTATAGGCTACAAACCTTTATTTCATATTATTTCTTACTCCTAAAGAGTACATTCCATCATATTTTCGCTGTACTACCTTTAAACCTTGAAGTCACAAGTATTAAAGTATAATTTCATTTAATTGAAGGGTCTGATCAAATCTATAATATTTCCTATAGCTACTCATTCTCTGTGATAGACATCTGTTTTATCAGTTATAATTACCTGTTAGGTGGTTGTTATTATTTATTTTAACATGCTTACCATAAGCATTACAAAAGAGATGACCAAATGTCCCATGGAATTATGTTTTTTCTTTACCTTTGAATGCCTAGTAAAAATTAACTTCATCATCTACGTAATTTACATCTGTAGTGACAACCAATTTCTCATCTTTTCATTTCTCTTCCTGTTGTCTTCTAGTTTCATCTATATTGAAAATGTCAGGAATGATACTCTAGTAATATGTCACTGGACAAGGACCTCAAATATAGATTATCAACAGTTAATAGTTAATAGATGACTAGCAAACCTACATGATTCTTGACATACTCTCTCCTCCATTACTCAATCTACCTATTACTCTGGTCCCATTTCTTTTGGGCCATAAGGAAGCTGAACAAAACTAAGGCTTCTAATTTTATTGTTTCTTATATTTCCCCGGCCAAAGAATTCATTACTTAGAGTCTAACTGACTGGTGATGACCCTCTCCCTACTCAGCTAGACAAATCCTTGCAAATCCACTTTACTGTATTGCTGGGACTGTACTACAGGCCTTTCCAGCAGGATAAAACTAGCCAGGAAATTTGTTTTGCACACAGACCATTTTAGAATCCTTGGTAAACTCTCAGTTAGGATAATGTGTCAGAGTAGGTTGTTGTGGTGGGTAAGTTCTTCTATTGGCCCATATTTATTCTACAAAGAAATTCTGCCACACTTCCTGTGATATGTAGCCCACATATCTTAAGAAAAGGGGCTAAAAGACTGTAACAACAATATTGCCAGCAGCTGCTTTCACGGGGAGTGGGGGGGGGGGTAAGACCAACAGCACCAGCACACAAGAAGGCTGCTAGCACAGGTTCTTTGATCTGCTTTTCTAAGGAAAGCAACTGTAAGGGGCTAACAATCTCACTTTAATCAAACATACATATGTCATTCACTTAGTTCAAGGGGAAAAGTCAGCACCCTAAACCTCAGAGCAAATACAAACAGAAGTTACAAACAGAGACAATATAAACAGATCAACATTTCTGTCTAACCAAATCACAATACATAGTTACCAGAGAAGCACCAACATTTGAGTTTTCAAATCGGTGGGGGGGGGGGGGGGGCAGGGCTGCGCTGCTTCAACAGCTTACCCAGAGTCTAGTCACCAACACTCTTTCAATGAGTGCGCCCCCAAAGGCAAAAAAATGCCAGCCTCAGAGCTCTTATACCCTGTTCAGGGCCCTGAGGGCTCAGAACCAACTTAGGAAAAAGGTGTGGGGGCGGGGGCCTCAAACCTAGTTAGTGAAAAGGTGTGGGCCTACCTCTAATCAGGCATCCCTTTGTTGGCCCCACCTGAGGCCAGTTCAATGGGCCAGAAAGATCTTTCACTTACAAATTGGCCTTACAAAGATGCACATGGTAAAACACAAATCCAAAGAATTAACAGAATAGTCAGTCTTTGAAGAAGGCCTTTGAAAAAGCAGCCCATCACAGGGCTATTGTTGAGGCTCAACAGACTCATTTATTCCTGTTACTTTTCCTTCTAACTACATATTTATCCCAGCAATTCCTCTGGGTGTACCTGGAGGATGTAGGTTAGGGACTGGATCTATGTTGTCATTTCTATAGGAAATACTCAGATTAGGAAATTCATCTACCAATGCAGGTTGGCACTTTACTGATGTATATTTGTCTACAGCAAAGAGAATATACTTGCAATTCAGCCAGTTTGTGTTAGAGTTGGACATGAGTCCATATCTGCCTGACTCAAAGACTAGTTTTGTTTTGTTTTTTTTCACTATATTATATTGCCTCTCTGCATGTTTCTCCTTTCTACCAAATTAATGGAAGCTAGAGTCACACGGCTGAAAGTAGTGAGGTGAATATATGGCTTTGTTACATCTTTTCTTTCCCCACGTCTGTGTTGGGAAGAATAGACATCCTGGTGTATATTCTATTACATTAGGTCATGCATGAACTCATTTTAACTGACTTTTTCTTAGTCCAAAATAAAGAAAAATTTTCCTGGGAGCAAAGTAGAATTTGGAAACTCCAGATTTAAAGTTATAATACTTGGATTCAAATCCAGCCTCTTCTCTTGCATTCCTATTAGAGCTTGGACAATCTATTTAACATCTCTAGGATTCAGTTTACTCACCTGTAAAATAAAGTGGTTGGACAAAACCTATGGTTGCTCCCAGATTAAAATCCATAAACCTATGATGCTATGAGCCTAATGGGTTATTCTTTCACCCCCACCCCCTTCCTTTTTTTAAGTTTAAACAAATGAAGTCCTTTGCATGACTGTTGAGATACCTGAAATTAGAAGATGATCTTATCAGCATTTACCAATTTTATCCCTACAAGTGCTGCTACCTAGGCACATTTCCTTCATAGAAAATCTTCACTACTTAAGTCCTAGGAGAAGACCTTACCCAATAAGATGGCTAAGATATAACACCCAGCATTCTCTGGTTTCTCCAAAATTATTAAACTAGGAAACACTATGGATAGAAAAATGGACCTGGAGTTGGGAAGAGCTGCCTTTAAATCCTGCCTTACTATACCGAACAACTCATTTCTTCACCTGTAAAGTAGAGAAAATAAGAGAAAAAGAAAAATGAAACAATGTGAGATAACATTTAAAGTGTTTCATAAACCTTAAAGTGTCATTTAAATTATTGTTTTTATAATTTGTAATATCATGGACTCCATACCAACTATACCCACTGAATTTCTGCTGGCTTCCTGGATGGCACATTCACAAGGCAGGTCTGCATCCCAGCTTTGTGAGAATCACATCAGTCAATTTTCTAAGGTGTAACCCTATCTTTATGCCTAATTGTAAGTAATGTTTCTGAACAGAAAATTTCTTACATGTCCTCAGAGTACAGCAAGGAAGAGCTTGGTAGTGACAGGCAGGCATTGAAATCTTCCCCTTTTCATTCTCATCTAACCAGGAAAGGCCAGACATTTAAAAGATATAGATGATATAAATATAGATATACACATACATATTTTATATATATATGTATATACATTATATATACATATATGTATGTACGTATGCATATATACATACATACATACATACATATATATATATATATATATATTCCTTACTGATGATGTAAAAATAAAACAGTGTAAGTTAATCATCACCTCAATTTTGGAAAGCATGGAAACACTTTCATTCGTGGAATGAAAATGGCCTTCAGAAACATGAGACAGTTGCAAATGAAAACCATGGGAATCACTTTCAGGGGTCACTTTTATTATTGCTCCCTAAAGAATTTCTAAAAGCTGTTTTATGATCATAAAGCAAATCATCAGAGAACTCAAGGGGATCAGAAAAAATGGAAACAAAGATCACTCATGTCATACAGGTTTGATAAAATAGAGCTATTAAATCACCCAATCATATATCTATTTTCCAGAAGCATGGTGGATGTATTTTATTTCTAATTCTTAAATCTTTTTATGACCAGAAGCAAAAAAATACTTCTAAGCAAATCTCCTTAAGTTTCATTCTCTATGTATAAAAGATCAAGCTTGAGCATTTCATCTCAGCAAGGCCAGTTATAGTTTATTTTATCATTGAACTATGTATTCATACTTGTATAAGTTGATAAGAATGGCTTAAGATTTATTCAATTTTTCATTTCTTTCTCTTTAATAGATCCTTTAACAAATACATACGGCCATAAGTATTTGGGGGAGGGGTGCAGTGCTGGACTTGTGATATCATTTGTGACTTTCATTGGGAACTCCTGATGAGGGAACTCCCTTTACTAAGGCAGATCACAATCTGCTTTACAATTTATAGTCATAACTGGTGTAGGGCATGAGAGATTAGGGCACGTGCATTTTTAAAGGATAAATTATTCAAATCTACACTCTAAGAGAGTTTAATCAATAATCTTATTTGCTCCTTTATTTTGCTTTGTTCCAGACCTGTGACTTCATAAGTACAAACTCTTTGTGAAGAGGGGTTGTTTCCTTCACTGTATTGATGTATGGGGTGTTTAGCGAGGGCTAGCAACTCTGGTGTGAGGGCTTGCTGCACACTTTTCAGGACTGCCCATCCACCTTTGATTTTCTCCTGGCACTAAACTCTTATCTATGGCTCCAAGAAGCTGTAGTATGAGCTGCAAACCTGGTAAACCATCTCAGCAGATAGGTTAACCCAGGTTGAGAGTACCCGACAGACCACAAAACCATCAGTGAGTTAGGGGGATATCTACCCCAATCATATGAAGACTTCACCAGGCAGAATGGGCAGATGAGACATTTGTTCTAAAGGCCAGGAAGGTGACTGAAGCAGGTACTACGGAGCCCTTAAAGCTTGCTGAGACATTGAAGATCCACCACATCCCAGGCCATTACCAGTCATCTTGACTTTTGTCCTGCCACTGGATTTCGATGACTCTGGAAGAGAGAGTGAAGCTGATGACTTTGGGCAACTCTGCCTCACTTGAATTCAATTCATGCACAAGTCAAGACATCGACCAGTGATGTAACAGGCACTTAATAAATGCTTGGTGACAAATTGTAGGAAAGATCTCTTGGTGTGAAAATTCCCTCCATCAGTGAAGAGCAGGACATGGCCTATAGCTTTTAGTCATCAGGAGTTGAATGGAGTGCTGTAACATTAGGAGAATTAGACATACTCACAGAGCTAGTATGTGTCAGAGGAAGGTGATGAAACTAACTCTTCCTGACTCCTAGGTTAGTCCTCTATCCTATTCACTATGCTATACTCGGATTAAATCATTCTTCATGTAAGCACTATTATTTATAATACAAGGCTAATGGGGTAATTGGCTCTATTTAAGATGTTTTCTAATGAGGAACAAATTTCTACTGTTACATATCTATTTCAAAAAGAACAAAAAAAAACTTTAAATGATTCACTGTGCTCAAGTCAAGAATTTTGACAAGACTTTTTGTTTCTCCTGGTTTTAAAAATGAGTCACCAGTGTTTGTTTAAAACAAAAAAAAGTTATCTTTGATACAGTAGCTCTGAGTTGGACAACTTCATAATATACTTTGATTAGTTTTTATTCTTACATTATTAAATTATTTTATTAGTCCTTTCAAAGAAACTTTTTAGCTGTCAAAGTGAAATGCTCAGAACCTTCAGAAGAAGGTCCTTTCTGAGGATGACTCATGCCGACACAGAACTGATTCATATTGGATAATAAGATTTGTTTCACTCAATCATGAGCACACCTGGCATTATGTGAAGAAGAAAGTCAAATGTAATTGCTGCACACACAAAATGATTAATGTAAAAAATGTATTTCAGAGAAATAAACATATGCTCATGAAACATGAAGAGGATGGTAATATGGCAAATTGATTGACCTTACTGTGTTTTCTCTGACAAGACCACATTACACTACTATCCTATGAAGAGCTTTAAAAGAATATTACAATGGTCAGAGACTTCTCTATTTAATTTAACAACAAAAGAATCAGAAATCAGCTCTTAACAAGAGTGAAATTTTACTAAAATTTCAACTCAAATCAATTCAACAAATATTTATTAAGTCTACCATCTTTCAGGCACTATACTTTGTACTGGATTCTACAGAGATTAAAAATCAAAACACTCACTGCTTTCAAGGACTTTGCATTATAGTAACTAAAATTAATGGGTTTGTAGATGGCTAGGCATAAAAAGGAAATTACTAACATTTAGAAGTGCTAGCATACTAGAGTGTTTAATAATCTAGTGTAACAGAATGCATATTTTATAAGCCTTTTTTTCTTTTCAGTTTATTTATTTTTACTTTACAACATTCATTTCCACAAGTTTTGGAGTTTCAAATTTCCTCCCCCTCCCTGTTCTTCCCCTTCCCCACCCAAGTTGGCATGCAATCCAATATAAGTTCTACATATACCTTCACACTAAACATATGTTCACAATAGCCAAGTTGTAAAGAATTATAACCGATGGAAAGAACCACGAGAAACAAGAAACAAAACAGAAACAAAAAAAAAGAGAAAGAGTGCAAATAGTTTGCTTCAATCTTTCATTCATTTCATTTCATTCATTCATTTCATCTCTTACATTGAATGTAAGATTATTGTTTTAATTATTTTCTTAATATTAATTTATTATGTTAGCTCGGTCTACCCACAAGCAACTGATATATTTCCAATTACTTAGACCTGACTTTATTTGTGTGAAAAGTGTTTGTAATTGTGTTCACATATTTCCTGGGTTTGTTTTGGTAGGTACACTCCCAAATATTTTATAATGTCTACAGTAATTTTAAATGGAATTTCTCTTTCTATCTTTTGCAGTTGGCCTTCATTAGTAATATATAGGAGTGCTGAGGATTTATGTAGTTTTATTTTAAGTCCTGCAACTTTCCTAAAGTTATTTGTTTTTACAAGTAGTTTTTTTCACTTGATCCTCTATTCTTTTCATTTCTCTAATTCTCACATTCTTTATTCAATTCATCATTGCATTCAGAAACCATTATTCTTTCTCTGGATGTAGATCACTTTTTCCATCATGATTCTTTTGGAGTTGTCTTAGAACCTTGCACTGCTGAGAAGAGCCAAGTCTATAAAAGCCAGTCATCGCACATCCAAAGTATCTGTAATTGTGACTAATGTTCTCCTGGTTCTGCTCTCCTCACTCAGCATCAGTTCATATAAGTCTTTCCAGGTTATTATGAAGTCCGTCTACTCCTCATTTCTTATAGCACAATAGTATTCTATTACATTCATACACCGCACCTTATTTAGCCACTCCCCAAATGATGAACTTCCCCTTCATTTCCAATTCTTTGCCACTACAAAAAGAGCTGCTATGAATATTTTTGTACATGTGGGTTCTTTTTCCACTTGTATTATCTCTTTGGGATACAGCCCTAGAAGTGGTACTGCTGGGTCAAAGGGTATGCACATTTTTATAGATCTTTAGGCACAGTTCCATATTGCTCTCCAAATTGGTTGAATCAGTTCACAACTCCACCAACAATGCATTAGTGTTCCAATTTTCCCCCATCTTCTCCAGCATTTATTATTTTCCTGCTTTGTCATGTTAGCCAATCTGACAGGTGAGATGTGGTACCTAAGAGTTGTTTTGATTTGCAATTCTCTAATAAATAATGATTTAGAGGATTTTTTCAAAGGATTATAGATATCTTTCATTTCTTCCTCTGAAAATAGTCTGTTCATGTCCTTTGATCATCTATCAATTGGGGAATGACTTGTATTCTTACAAATTTGACTCATTTCTCTAGAAATTAGATTATTTATTATTAGTAATATATAGGAATTCCAGGGATTTGTGTGGGTTTATTTTATATCCTGCAAGTTTGCTAAAGTTATTTATTATTTCAAGTAGTTTTTTGTATTTGATTCTCTACAATTCTTTAAGTATATCACAATATTATCTGCAAAGAGTGATAACTTAGTTTCTTCTTCGCCTATTCTAATTCCTTCAATTTATTTTTCTTCTCTTATTGGTATAGCTAACATTTCTAGTAACAGTGGTGAAAATGGACATCCTTTGTTCACCCTCAATCTTATTGGGAATGCATCTAGCTTATCCCCATTACATATAATGCTTGCTGATGGTTTTAGATAGATGCTACTTATCATTTTAAGGTAGACTCCATTTGTTCCTATGCTTTCTAGTGTTTTTAATAGGAATGGGTGTTGTATTTTGTCAAAAGCTTTTTCTACATCTATTGAGATAATCATATGGTTTCTGCTAGTTTGGTTGTTGATATGATCAATTATGCTGATAGTTTACCTAATATTGAACAAGCCTTGCATTCCTGGAATGAATTCTACCTGCTCATAGTCTAATGTTCTTGAGATAAATTGCTGTAATATTTTGTTAATATTTTATTTAAAACTTTTACATCTATATTCATTAGGGAAATTGGTCTATAATTTTCCTTCTCTCTTTTGATTCTTCCTGGTCTAAGTATTAGTATCCTATTTGTGTCATAGAAAGAATTTTGTAGGACAACTTCTTCATCTATTTTTCCAAATAGTCTATAAATTATTGGAATTAATTGTTCTTTAAATATTTGATAGAATTCACATGTAAAACCATCTGCCCCTGGAGACCTTTTCCTAGGGAGTTCGTTGATGGTTTGCTCAATTTCTTTTTCTCAGATGGGTTATTTAAGTATTTTACTTCCTCTTCTGTTAACCTGGGCAATTTATATCTTTGTAAATATTCATCCATTTCCCTGAGATTGTCAAATTTGTGGGCATACAACTGGGCAAAATAATTCCTAATTATTGTTTTAATTTCCTATTCATTGGAAGTGAATTCACCCTTTTCATTTTTGATACTGGTAACTTGGTTTTCTTCTTTTTTCAATCAAATTGACAAAAGGTTTATCAATTTTACTGGGTTTTTTTTTCATAAAACAAGCTCTTAGTTTTATTTATTATTTCAATAGTTTTCTTAATTTCAATTTTATTAAAATCTCCTTTGGTTTTCAGTATTTCTAATTTGGTATTTAATTGAGGATTTTAAATTTGCTCTTTTTCTAACTTTTTCAGTTACATGCCCAATTTATTGATCTCCCAGGCTGTGCAGAGGTTGTTGCTTGCTGACTCCATCCCCCTGGGGTTCAGGATCTCCTGCTGGTTTGCTGAGATAGGGCTTGCTGGAACACCTTTGGTCCTGCACTGGACCCCTTTAGATACAACAAAAGGGACCCTTCCTGTGAATCTACCTAGCCTCCTGAGCTAAAAGACTACTGTATCCCTAGGTTCCACTCTTCCAGGACTCTTCCTGGGGCAATATTCTCTAGGTTTTTCAACGTCAAAAAGGAGGAGAGTGAGACCACTGACAGTTTACTCTGCCATCATGAATCCCGGAAATTCAAGTAGAGGACCTTCATAAATTTAGTCTGTGGATTGATAGCCCCAGGAGTAGCTGGTGCAGCCTGTGCACTCCACGTTCTCCCAGTCCAGCACAACAGATCCCTCCCATCAACCTTCCAGGCCTGCCCTGGGCTAGAAATCCACCACACTCTGTCTCCCAGTGGAATCCACCACCTCAAAATTTGTTCAAATCCTCTTCTTAGAGGTACCCAAAGGAATTTGTGGGAGAGTTCTGGCGAGTCACTGCTTTCACTCCAACATCTTGGCTCTGCCCTCCCCCCCCCACCACAATAAGCTTTGGTTTTTTTGTTTGTTTGTTTGTTTGTTTTAAGCTACAAGGAGGTAGAAGTCTCAAAATTGTCCAGATACTTTCACACTATCAGACTAAGACTCTGCCCTGGATAAAGATGACTCAAGCAATTGTTTTCATTGTGTTTTAAGGACCCTTACCATGCATGAATTATTCCTTCAGTGGCCATCTTCATTCCTGCTTCATAGCGCATTCTCACCATTCTGTGAAAGCTACTTTTCAAATTCAGTTCTAGACACATTGTAAGTTCTCAGTAAATAATAATGTCTTAGGGAAGAAGGGAGAATCTCTAGTCCTCTCCCATTAGATTATTGTCATGGATTAAGCAGATTATCTAGGAGAAACTTCAGCAAAACACAATGACTTACATATACTATCTGAGAGGATGAAACACAGAGACATAAATTGAAGTGGGAGAGATGGCCATGGTACTCTATGTCATATCTATTAAACATAAACTTGTCTCAGACTCGAGGAGACTGAATACCCACTTTTATGTGATTTCCTGATTATGCCTTCTTTCCTGCCCTCCTCTTTCTTTTCTTGATTTCCTTCTTTTTTTCTTCCATTTTCTCCCAAACTCCATTGGCTGTCTTTTAAATCCAGAATCAAATTAAAAACCCCTGGTTCAGTGTTCAAAGCCCTTCATAACATAGCCCTTCCTACATTTCTCACCATTTATCTATTGGGGAATGGCTCTTATTTTGATAAATTTGGCTTAATCTTCTATATTTCTAAGAAATTAAACCTCTATCAGAGAATGTTTTCCCCAAATTTTCTGCTTTTCTTCTAATTTTAGCTACATTATTTTTGTTTGTGTAAAAATATTTTAATTTCATGTAATGAAAAATATCCATTTTACCTCCCATGATCCTCTCTATACTGATCATAAATTCTTCCATTATCTGCAGATTTTCATAGGTAATTTTTTTTCCATACTTCTCTAATATGCTTACAATATCACCCTTTAAGTCTAAACCATGTACACATTTTGACCTTATCTTGGTACATAGTGTGAGATGTTGTTCTGTGCCTAATTTCCGCCACATGGCTTTCCAGTTTTCCTAGCAGTTTTTTCCAAAAAGTGACTTCTTGCTCTCAAAGCTTAAATTGTTATGATTATTAAATACTAGATTATTATGGCCACATACTACTATATATTGCACACCTGATCCTAGGCATCCAGGCAGCTCAGTGTGTAGACTATAGGGCCTAGAATCAGGAAGACTTGAATTCAAATCCAACTCAAACACTTATTAGCTCTGTGACCTTAGGTGGCTTTCATTACCTCTGTTTTACTCAGTTTCTTCATCTATAAAATGGGGATAATAAAAACACCTATCTCTCAGGTTGTTGTGAGCAACAAATGAGATAATAATTGTAAAGAACTTAGCACGGTGCCTGGACCACAGCAAGTTCCACATAAATTGTTAGTGATTATTAATCCCCTCACTCTTTAAAAAAAAAAAAAGTTAGTTGAGGCCTAAGGGGAATAACTGACTTGGTCAAAGTCGCAAAGGTCATAAGAAATAAAGGTCAAATTTGAACCCAAATTTGAACTCCAGAGCCAGCATTATTTCTATTTTACCACACTGTCTCTTACCTGACCTCTCCCCCACCACCCACAAAAAAATGACACTAGGAACAGAGGGCAGAGATGCATATAGCAAGAAATAGAACATGTTAGAAGTATCCTGGGGAGAAAAAAAATATGTTGTGGAAGCACCAGAATTTACAGAATTAAATCCATAGAAAATCAGAAATTGAAGATACCTCAGAGATCATCTTGCACAACAATTTCCTACTGAAGCAAAAGAAAAAAAAAAAAACACTTCTATATCCCACAAAAGAAAATACCATTAAGCTTGTATTTGAACATTTCCGATGACTTGGAACCCACTATGTCTGTATCATCTCATCCTATTTGTGAATAGCTCTGATTTTTGTTACATATGTACCCACGTATGTAACTGAGGGCTCAGTCTATTTCACTCTTGTGTTTGTATAACCAGCTCCTAACTCACTGCCTAGTATACTGTTGGTACTTAATAAAAGCATGGAGACAGATTATATAAAACTGATTAACAAATGTAGTATCCCTCTGTGTCGACTTTTATCTCCTTCTGCTCTACCCTGCTATTTTGACTAACCATTGTCTTTTAAAGGGAAAAAAGGGAACAGAACAAACATTTACCAAGCACCCATTATGTGCCAGGTTCTATGCTAAGCACCCTACCTATATTATCTCATTTAATCCCGTTATCTAATTTTCATTTTGCAACCCTGTCTACCAAGTCACTTTGTCTTAGTGTGATATAAACCTAGGCTGTTATTCAATAAGTATTTATTAAAGTCAAAAGTTATGCACAGAGAGAGTATAATCCTAGTTTAAGATGAAATCCTAGCAACTTAAATTATAACATCAATGGCTTTAAGATCAGTTTCATTGTAGTTGTTGTGGTTTTCATGGATTTAAAGCTATAAAGACCAGTACAATTCATTTAGCCCAAAGCATTAATTAAGATGAACTAACAGATGCTCAAATTGCTTCACTGGCTTGTCCCAGGTCAAACAGTAAGTGGCAATGGGGAACAGTGTCCAAAAAACTGGTTCTAGTGCCAAAAGATGAGTGGGACTTGGGCACAAGTCATTTAAACTCTCTGGGCTTTAGTTTCTTCATGTTGGAAAAAAATGACATTCAGATAGTTGGCCTCCAAGGATCCTCACATTTCAAAGTCTGTGATTGTGTAAAGACATTTCCCTGCATCCATGACATTCAACATTCTTTCCACTGGACCACCATGTCTTCTCTATGCGGAGATCAGTTCTATTATATTTGACTGCTACAGACTTAATTCGCTGATGCAGTAAATCACTCAATTGATCTATCTTGGTTTCTGCATCTATAAAACTAGAATTACAATTTCTATCCATTTCTGTGTAATTAATAGGCATGAGAAGAAAGGATTTGGTCTTCCCAGTGGGGAAATCACTCGTGTAGAAGAAAGTCAAATGATTACAAAGACCTACTACCATTAAGTATTTCGGAGCATTAAAACCACTGAATGAATGGCAGTGACTGAGGCACTGGGGACACCAGAACTGGATGCATTTGAAAATTTCTTGGGAAAGAAAAAAAGGATATTTATATACATTTGCATAAATTCCACTTGAATTATACACAGTTTAAAAATAAAAAAAGTTAATGCATTCTAGACTAATTGTAGATTGCCTCCTTAAGCTGAGCAGTACATTCAATCTTCAATAAAAGCATTATTTTCACTTAATAAATAGCCACATTCACTCAACCATTTTGAATATGTTTGGGGGAAAAGAAATGAATTTATATCAAAGCTAAATGATAAAAAGAACTGTGCATATTTTACAATACCTTTGCCTTTATCCAAGTAGAGAAAATAATTTCTTTGAGTTAGAAACTATTCTACCAATTAAAATTTCAAAAAATCTGAAGAGATATTTTAGATGGCTATAGTAAAAAAAAAGACCATAATGAGTCCAGACCTTTGTTATTTCATATTATGGAAGTTCCAGCACTAAAGTAGCTTAAAAGACAAATTAATTGCATGCTTCCCCTTCAAGAGAAATAGACTTTTGTGTTACTATAGCAACTACTTACAATTCTACCTACTAACTTTCTTATCACAAAAACAATCAATAACTATTCTGGTAACTTTAGAGATTTAAAATTGTAAACATATTTGTTTATGCCAATAACCATAAAAATCTGATTTATTTTGAAAAAATCAAAGGCAAATACTTCCTAAGGAATTATTCACATTAGAGCTGTTAACATTTTGAAGTAGCGTAGGAGCAAAACCACTCAGGCCATCCCGTATACTTCTCTTCGGTGACTATAACATGAATCTGTGGGTAATTATGTGTAAAAATATAAACTACTTGGTGATTACCCATGCTTCCTGTAATCGTGCATATGAGCCCTGTAAGACCACACTTTTCTCTTGTATGTTTTCCTTTGAAATTAAAAGAACCAGCTCATTCTTTGATTCCAACTTATCCTACATGGTTTGGACTTTTGAGAATGTACTTTTGAAAAAAAAATCAGACTACAATAAATGAGCACATTCTATTTGTCCTGAAAAAAAATTCAAGGTTGTCAAATAATGGGAGGTTTAGAGATATAAGGTACCTTAGATGTCACATGTTCAAAAACCCTCATTTTACAGATGAGGAAACTAAGACCCACAGAGCTAATAACTGTCATTTCTTGTCAGGCAGAGAGTGGCAGACTAAAGATTTAAACCAAGGTCTCCTGGTTCCAGATTTAGCACTCTTTCTATTGTGACAAAAGACACATAGATTTTTGGATTTATTCAATTATTCGGTTGCTGCTGCATCTTCAGCATACACACATAAACACACTTGCACACACAAAGGCACACACGGTAGCTCTTAACTACTTTAACTTTATTTTTGGTTGGTTGCTTACTTGGTATCATTCTTCCCACTAATCACCTATATCATGGAATTGACTGGTTATGATAACCTAGAGCTAACATTCATTTTGTTGTGCTAAAATTATGAGGTTGTGATGAAAAATCAATCCTTGATACTTGGAGAAAATGAATATTTATATCTACTGTATTGTTCTTTGTACTACTCTTTGGTCTTGTCATTTCAGGAATATTAACCAGGTTATAAGATGTAAAGTTCACTATTTTCTGTTTTCAAACCAAGTTATACAGGTTTGGAAATGCTAATTTCTCCTCCTCCTCTTTCTTCTCTTCTTCCTCCTCCTCCTCCTCTTCCTCCACCTCCCTCTGCTTCTGCTTCTTCCACTTATTTTAATAATTTTGATTACATTGATTAAATGAGGAATGTAATATTTATCTTTCATGATAAAATGAAACATTAGCTTAAATGCTAAATGCAAGATCTGGACTCCCTTCACTCCAAACCAAGAATCAAAGAGAAAATTTTTCTTGTTTTGCTTTTTTAGTATAATATCTCTTCTAGGGATACCCCCTCAATCTGTACTTGTGGGTTGTATTCCCAGAGGGGAGGTGCTAAATCATATTACAAGGTTCCCAGTAACTGGCTATTTCCAATATTGTAGTACACAAGTTTGCATCAGTGTGTGTCCTATGAATAATCAGACCAAATTAGCTCTTAGCCATTGTGCTCATTTAAGTGGTATAACAAAAATAATAGATATGAAATTCTATCAATGAATCTGGGCCCACTCTCTGATAAATACAAATAGTGTGCATGGGAAGATTGGACTAGAACTTAGAATTAAATGGTAGTTCAGTACAAGAAGATATATATTTGATTTTTAAAAAATGACTCAAATCTCCTGTAACTGTATGGTCTGGAAGTAGTTTTCCCTCATACAGTGCTCATACCACTTTCCTAGGATCGGCAACTCTCAAAGGTCCTATTCTCAATTGTCAAGGCTCACACTCCTTCAAGACATTCCTCCCTAAGGTGACTGACACTCTTTATCTGTATCTGCCTGCAACTGTTTTTCTCTAGTCCACTTCCTCTATTACTCTTTTTCTTGTTGTTGTTATTTAGTCATTTTCAGTTGTGTTTGTCTCCTCGTTACTCTATTTTTAAGGTTTTGTTGGCAGAGATAATTAAATGGTTTGCTATTTCTTTCTCCAGCTCGTTTTACAGATAAGGAAATTGAGGCAAACAGCATTGAGTGACCTGCCCAGGGTCACATAGTTAGTAAGTGTTTGAAGCTGGTTTTGATCTCAGGAAGATGAGGCTTCCTGACTCCAGATCTGACCCTCTATTCACTGCACCATCTTTCAGCCCCTATACTGCTCTTACTCTGATTAAATGTGCATTAGTGAGAAAGAAGAAATTTTTCTACCCCCATCACTACTCTCTTTATGTCCAAGTTTCAAACTCTGAAACTCATCTAGGGACCAAATGTTTAAAGCCACCAGAAGCACGACTAACCTATTTGTTCAGTTATCCACATAGTTCCCTTCTTGACCAAATCAGAAATATGCTCACACCTCAAAAATAAATCACAAAACCTCATAAAACATACCTTGTTTACACATTAAAATCACATCAGTATGTGAATACATTCTGTGACTGCATCAACCAAGATAGAAAGAACTCTTGCCCTTATACTAGTAAAAGGAATACAACAAGAAATGGAAAAGAAATGCATGCTATATATAATATATATGAACACACACACATACACACACAGACACATATATAGTGTATACGTGTCTGTGTGTGTATATATATGTAGTATGTGTATATAGTATGTATATACACATATATGTGTGTGTGTCTACTAGTGAAAGGAATATAACCAGAATTGGAAAAGAAACATGCTAGCTATATATATATATATATATATATATATGTATGTATATATATATATATATATATATATATATATGTATGTATGTATGTATATATATACATATATATACATACACATACACATACACATACACACTTATATAGTGTATATGTGCCTCTGTGTGTATATATATACACATATATGTATGGCTGTGTACTAGTAAAAAGAATATAACCAGAAAAAATAGAAAATAAGTACATCATATATGTATATATATACATATATGTATATATAAAATATACATACATACACGTATGTATGTATATGGGTATATGTATATATATAGATCTACAGGGTGTCCCTAATATCTAGACACATAGGAAATCTCACTAATATCTCATTAGCCACTTTACCAAAGACTCTGTGTTGTTCAGCAATGAAGCTTTGTTTTCTATGAATGGTGAGGTTAACAGACAGAATGTTTGATACTGGTCGCAAAGCAATCCACATTGGGTGGACCATTCCAAAAAGAAAGGAGCACAGAAAATTATGGTGTGGTATGGTTTGTGGAAAGCTCATGTGTTGGGGCCATTTTTCGTCGATGAACATGTAACTGATGAGACTTATCTTGCCATGTTGAGAGACCAGTTAATGCTCCAACTTGAAAGGCTAGGTGAAGTCCTGAAGTCCTTCAGGACTTCCTGAGTCATTCCAACAGTATGGCACTCCTGTCCATTTCACCATGGTGGCAAGAGATTGGCTGAATGGCAATTTCCCTAACTGGATTGGAAGACATGGTCATGTGGAATGGTCTCCTCATTCTCTAGACCTTAGCCCCCTTGACTTCTTTTTCTGGGGTATCCTAAAGGAGAAGGTGTACTCAATGAAAATCGCAAATGCAACACACTTGATTGAATGCAAAAAAGAATGAATGTGCTAAAACTGACGGCAATGCGGACTTACTGCATCAAGGTCATGTGAATCTTGCAAAGCGCATCAACCTTTGCATCAAATGATGGAAATCATGTTGAAGATGTTATTTGTTAATATTCCGATTAAATAAAATGTTATTGAAAATCTCGTTCATTTCATTTCTTGAAAATATGCATTTTTTGCTCATATGTCCAGACATTAGGAAAATCCTGTATAGATATAGATTAGATATAGATATAGATTATATTAGCCTTGACATTCAGGACATTGTAACCAGAATGGCCTTTGTTTTCTTTGAATGACTCAGCTTACCTCATTGAGCCTCTGGACACTGTGGCTTGCTCTTCCGGGGCAGGAGGCCCGGGGAGCATGCCGGGAAGCAGACAACTTCCTGTGTGATGAGTCATGGGCTGGCTGAGGGGAGGTGTTAATGTCTATGCTAGGGGGAGGGGCCAACTCAGGAACCAATCGGCCCTGGTCATTCGGGTGGAGCTTGATGATGTCAAAAACCCTATAAGAGGGGAGAGGACAGCTTGAAGATTCTCTTTTCCTTTTCCGGTTGGAGCCAGCGACAGTTACATCGTCAGTTACAGCGACCGTTACATCGTCAGTTACAGTTGCAGCTTCAGTTACAGACACAGACACAGCTGAGGCAGGAGCTGCCAGTAGCAGAGCTGATCTACGGGAGGAAGCTGAACAAAGACTTCAGGCCAGTGGGTAATCTTATTACCATCGAGGGGGAAGCATGATTTTGCTTTACGCAATCATGCTTCTCTGTAGCCTCCTGGTTACTCTTGCAAGGCGTACTTATTGGGCCTGGAAGATTTTGATCAACATATCAAAATGGGGCTTCTGGTTCATGGGTTGGTTACTGTGGAGCCTAAATAAATGTTTTGATTCTTCTGCCTTCTACTTTGAGAGTTTCTTATATCCGGCGGTTCCGAACCTTTCAGACATGTTTATGATCCTCTTTGAGATTATAAACTCTGCCCTCCTGATACATTTGGCGTCACGAACAGGATCGCTAGGTATAAGATCTCTATTTAGAAGCAGAACAATTTCAGAGGAAGAGATGAATATCCCAGGATGGGAGGATCCATTTTATTCCTCCCTAGCAAAAGAATTGGCTAAAAAAGCTGGACCCTGTGAAAACTGGGAACCAAGGCTACGGAGAGGAGATCCTACGGATTTGGAAAAGTGTTTACGAGAAGTTGGGATTCAGTCAGGGGCATCACTATCTAGGCAAAGCTGGATAGTGTTATCAGCCTACCGGCTAGTATACGAAAGATTGAGATTAAGTGAAAGACATGGGGGCACTCCTACCCCACAGGAAGAAGAGGAATCTCAGATAGCAGGAGACCAAACTGACTCAAATGAGAACTTTTCTATTAATGTGGCTAAGAGCAACAGGAGACCAAAAAAGCCCAGAGTGCATTTCAACCCAGCCCAGAAAGAGCCTGACTGCCTGCTTCGTCCTAGCCATGGTGGCAGAGGAAGTGAGTGGGGAGAGAATGAGACAATGTTAGGGGCTGAGGCACAAAACACTACTGGGGTTCAGGATGTGCCTCACACAGAGAATAGGAGATGGTTAAATGATCAGACAAGGGCTCGACCCATACAAAGGAGGAAGACAGAAACCCGAGGTGAAGATTCAGTTACAAGGGAAATTCAGGAAGATTTCTCACCGCAAGAGGTCACAGATATTTTGAGTAGATTCAGCCAAAGAATAGGAGAACCATTGATATCTTGGATGGTAAGACTCAGTGATCAAGGGGCCGGTGGAATATCAGTAGATGGGACAGACTGCATGAGATTCATAGGTATCAGCCATGATCCTCTAGTTCAACAAGCTTTTAGGGAACATCATCAGCAAGGAGATGGTGATAGCAGGACTACTCTGTTGGCATTAGCCGCTGTGGGATGCAATAAGAGATATGCTACTGATTCTATGTGGCCCACTGAGCACAGACCCTGGTATTCACTTAGAGATTGTATCATGAGACTAAAGGAGGAGGTAATGAAGACTGCCATTATGACAGGAACTGCAGACAAATATTACAATGATTCAATGGAACTGCCTCATAGGAATTTAATAATTAGGACAGCTCCCCTGCTTATAAACAACTAATTTTGAATTTATTACTTGGAGAAGTAGGGAGCCGTCTTACAACAGTGATAAATAAGATTTTACAGTTATATGACTTAGGTGACTGGGGAAGGGATAGATCTCCTCAAGAGAGAAGGGTGAATAACCAGCAAACTTGGCGCCAAAGGAGAGTAACAAGGAAAGAAATGTTTACTGCTTTATTGAGAGCAGGAGTAGGTTTTGAAATGATAGATGGAATTCCAACCAATGAATTATATAGAATGTACAGAGATAAAGGCCTTGATAACAGGAGAGATAGGGAAATCAGAACTGCTCCTGCAAATGCTACAGATGTTGAACCTTCATACCCAAGTGAATCACATGAAAGGGAATACTAGGGAACAGGCCAGGCCCCAGCCCAAATTAAGGAAATACACAGGCTGGATTGTAGACCTCACATTAACTTGACCATATATTGGAAAAATGGGTCAAGTACGGTAACTGAGGCATTAATAGATACTGGGGCCGAGGCCACCCTTATTTATGGAAATCCAGACAAGTTCAGCCATGGAACTCCTATTACCATTACAGGACTAGGAAGGACTGAAATATCAGCCAGACAAGTTAAATTGATGATGAAAATTGGACAGTTGCCCAAGAAAGAATATAGTGTGGTTATTGTGCCTATTCCTGAATACATCATTGGAATAGACATTTTGAAGGGTATGACCTTAAATTTACCTGAAGGGAAATACCAATTTGCTGTGAGGAAAATAGGCATTAATGCAGTCTTAGTGGGGAAAATCAAGATGGATCCAATCACTTTGCCCGAACCTTCTGAAGTAATTACTTTGAGGCAATATCGTGTGCCAGGTGGGCAAGATGAAATTGCCAACACTATAAGAGAATGTGTTGAGGCAGGAGTGTTAGTCCCTACAACTACTCAATGGAACAACCCTGTCTGGCCAGTCCGAAAATCAGATGGAACATGGAGGATGACAGTAGATTATAGACAGCTGAACAAAGTGACTCCTCCCTTGTATGCTGCTGTTCCAGACACGGTTACTTTAATAGAGAGAATACAAAAACATGAAGGGACTTGGTATGCAGTTATTGATTTGGCCAATGCCTTCTTTACAATCCCAATAGACCCCAAGCAATGGAATCAGTTTGCTTTTACTTGGCAAGGCCGACAGTATACATTTACACGCCTGCCACAAGGATATATTCATAGCCCAACTATTTGCCACAGGATTGTAGCTGAACATTTGGATGAATTAAAGTTACCTGGTGTACAGCTTACACATTACATAGATGACATCATGATACAGGGAAAGAATATAAAGGAGGTGGAGGAGAGTTTAGTATTATTAATTGACCATATGAAAAGCAAAGGATGGGAAATCAACCCCGCAAAGGTTCAAGGGCCAGCTCAAACTGTAAAATTCTTGGGGATACAGTGGAATAGAGGACTGCGAGAAATTCTCCCACAAGCTCGACAAAAAATCCAGGATTTTCCCACCCCTACCAATAAGAAAGAGGCCCAAAAGTTCATAGGGCTGTTTGGTTATTGGAGACACCACATCCCACATTTGGGACAGATTTTAAAACCCTTGTATAAAGTCACCAGAAAGAAATATGAATTTGACTGGGGACTTGAACAAAGTAGAGCTTTTGAGGAAGCAAAGGCTGCTATTCAATTAGCTCTAGACTTATGGCCTATGCAAAATGGGCCAGTGGAGTTACAAGTGACTGTACAAGATGACTATGCAAATTGGAGTCTGTGGCAAAAACAACAAAGCCGAAGTGTACCTTTAGGCTTTTGGTCAAGGAAACTGCCCTCATCTGGAGTGCAATATACACCTTTTGAGAAGCAGCTGTTAGCTGCATATTGGGCTTTAGTAGAAACTGAGCAACTAACTCTGGGTCATGAAGTGGTATTAAGGCCTGGAATTCCAATTATGACTTGGGTAATGAGTACCCCAGCTTCTCACAGAATTGGACATGCACAAGAGGCAAGCATAATCAAATGGAAGTGGTATATTCAGAATAGGTCCAGAGCAGGCAGAAATGGAGTTTCTGCTCTACATGAATCTGTGGCGAACATTGATACTGAGAGCAATGAAAAGCCCCTTGAATCTAAGCAACAGATGGTACCATCCTTAGTGAAATGGAATAATGGATATGACGGACTAAATGAAGAACAGAAGAAACATGCTTGGTTTACTGATGGGACAGCAAAATATTTAGGACAGAAGAGACATTGGAAAGCAGTAGCCTATAACCCCTGTACAAGGAGAACTCTGGAAAGTTCTGGGATAGGTGGAAGTAGCCAATATGCTGAACTGATGGCAGTGCATCAGGCCATCAGAGCAGAGAAAGGAGGACAGTGTCATATATTTACTGACTCGTGGGCGGTAGCTAATGGATTAGCTACGTGGATGCCTATATGGAGGAATCAGAATTGGGAGATTCATGGCAAACAAGTTTGGGGTAAAGAGTTATGGGAAAATATATGGGACATGTCTTTGGTTACAGATCTGTCAGTTTTTCATGTTGATGCTCATGCAACCCTGACCACACCAGAACGTGAGTACAATGCACATGCGGATCGACTAGCAAAGATTGCTACTGAATGTATTGTCCCTACTCCGACTCCAACTGATGACCCAGCCTTAGCAAGATGGGTCCACCAGACTGCTGGCCATTTAGGGGTCCAGGCCACCCATCGATGGGCACAGGATCGAGGTATCAGTATTTCTCATGCGTTGTTAAAACAAATAACAGAGGAGTGTTGTATATGCCAATTAGAAAAAGAACGAACTCTTCCTAGGATAGTTACTGGAGAAATAGCAAGGGGAAAAGTTCCAGCCCAAATTTGGCAGATAGATTATATTGGCCCACTACCCCAGGATAAAGGATGTAAATATGTATGTACGTGTGTTGACACCTATTCAGGTGTACTAGTGGCTTGTCCTTATAAAGACGCAACTCAGAAAAACACCTGTAAAACTTTAGATATTGTAAGTTTATATTATGGAACCCCAATGCAGATTCAAAGTGAGAATGGGTCACATTTCAAGGGCAAAGAAGTGAAAAGATATTGTGTGTTGAATAATATAGAATGGATATATCATATTCCATATTACCCACAAGCATCTGGGCTAATTGAAAGAATGAATGGATTGTTGAAAGAACAGCTGAGAAAATTAAGCTCAAATAATTCATATCGACATTGGAAGGATAATTTGTCTATTGCCTTACGTAATTTGAATAATAGGCCCTTAGGGGGAAGTACACCTCTAGCCAGAATGATGACCCCAAATCTGCAGATCAGAGAACAGCAAACATGTGAGATCCAAAACATTGAATTTTGGACTGTGAGGGAAGATGTCCCACTACCAAGTCCAGGAACACCTGGTTCAGCAGGATATGATTTACATTGTATAGAGAATTTTAGGTTAAATAGGAAAGAGATAAGAAAAACCCCTACTGGAGTATGTATGAGAATCCCCAAGAATCATCTTGGACGGATATTACCTAAACCAGGATTAGCGGCTCAAGGAATACATGTATTGGCTGGAGTGATAGATTCTAATTATCAAAAAGAAATTGTTGTGACACTCCAGAATATGGGCAAAAAACCCGTACAATTTTGTAGAAATGATAGGATGGTTCAAGTCATTATTATCCCCTGTGAAAAAATACCCTTTGTGAAAACTGACCCTCCTCCCAAAATAACTACTAGAGGGGCAAAAGGGTCTTGCTCCATTGATAGAATAAAGTCAGGAGCTAAGGTATGGGTAAAACGGAAGCCAGATGATATTCCAAAGGCTGCAGAAGTTATAGCCCATGGGAAGGACAACACTGTAACAGTTGTCTATTCAGGGGAAAATAATTACCAAATCGTACCCCTGAACCATATATTTTACCGTGAATAGGTTATAATAATAGATTCACAGACTATTCTTTTTGTCCTTTGTTTTGGCTAACCTTGTTGCTAGTTTTGTTTCCTTCAGGCTTAAGCACCCTGCACTTTCCGGTGACTGCCTAAGCATGTAGCATTCTTGGAATTCCTGCCAGCTTGTTAAAGAAATGACCTCTGGAATGGGACTTTTTGGGGGCAGGGCCATCTCTACATCCAATTTCAGCATGAAGAAGCTATGGAAAATGAGACCTTCACCCCTCACCCCAAGATTTTGAGCCCCAATAGTTCAAGGGGGGTGGAAATGATGATAGTGTTCTGTTTACTTATTTTGTGTTATCCTTGCTGTGTTGTTTTATTGTTATGATATTATTGATCCTATGTAATGGATACAAGAATTTAGGGGTGGACATTTGAATTATTAATAATTATTTTGGGGATGATTGATTGAAGAGATTATTTTGCTGGGATCTAGGGGTGGATCGCATTTGAATCGTTAACCAATGTTTGGGAATGTCACTGAATGATATGTTTTGCTTTATAATGAATGATATGTTTTAGTTTCCTTTGTAATTGAATCACAATGTATGTTCTAGGATACATGGCTGATTAGATTATGTATCCTATAACAAGGGGTGGAGTGTAACCAGAATGGCCTTTGTTTTCTTTGAATGACTCAGCTTACCTCATTGAGCCTCTGGACACTGTGGCTTGCTCTTCCGGGGCAGGAGGCCCGGGGAGCATGCCGGGAAGCAGACAACTTCCTGTGTGATGAGTCATGGGGCTGGCTGAGGGGAGGTGTTAATGTCTATGCTAGGGGGAGGGGCCAACTCAGGAACCAATCGGCCCTGGTCATTCGGGCGGAGCTTGATGATGTCAAAAACCCTATAAGAGGGGAGAGGACAGCTTGAAGATTCTCTTTTCCTTTTCCGGTTGGAGCCAGCGACAGTTACATCGTCAGTTACAGCGACCGTTACATCGTCAGTTACAGTTGCAGCTTCAGTTACAGACACAGACACAGCTGAGGCAGGAGCTGCCAGTAGCAGAGCTGATCTACGGGAGGAAGCTGAACAAAGACTTCAGGCCAGTGGGTAATCTTATTACCATCGAGGGGGAAGCATGATTTTGCTTTACGCAATCATGCTTCTCTGTAGCCTCCTGGTTACTCTTGCAAGGCGTACTTATTGGGCCTGGAAGATTTTGATCAACATATCAAAATGGGGCTTCTGGTTCATGGGTTGGTTACTGTGGAGCCTAAATAAATGTTTTGATTCTTCTGCCTTCTACTTTGAGAGTTTCTTATATCCGGCGGTTCTGAACCTTTCAGACATGTTTATGATCCTCTTTGAGATTATAAACTCTGCCCTCCTGATACAGACATGAGGAAGGATCATAATTCCTCATGCTTTAAATGTGGAACCAATGTTAGGAAAAGTTATTCTTTTAAAATTCTGAGTCAGTTCATGATGATGCCAAATTTTCTATCACATTGCTATCTACTAACCCTAAAAAATGTAGTTATAAGATTCCTAAAAGATGAAAATTTTGACTTCTGTTTTTCTAAGTTCCTGTCACTTTTGTTTGTGAGCACTTTGTCAAGAAAGGCAGAAAGGAAACTTTTGTTCATGAAAAATGGATAAATTCATAAATGAGGAAGGACAATTTTTGTCTTCAGATGTGAGGAAAGACAGAGATTATTAGAAGATAAAAGCATGTTTCTTGCATGAATGGATTGAGAAAACCTGAATAAGAGCAGATAAATGAGGGAGACTCCAGGGCATTTTGGTCCCTCAGACAATTCTCATGGGACTTTTTAAAAAAAAAAAAGAATTTCAGAAATTAAAACTCTGAATCAAATAATACTATACCATGAGAAGATTAATAAGGAATGTTGGTACCATGCAGGCAGAAAAGCTGATTTCACCCTTCCCAAGGGAAAGATGATTATTAGGAGGTTCTGATTTGAGTCATTAGAAAGTAGAAGGAAAACACCAGCATGGGCAATTAGCTGACAGAAGCTTCAGCTCCTGTGGTTGAAGCCTGCTTATTGCAAGAGACTGAACTGTGCTGCACTTTGAGCTATTTCTCTTTACTGCTCACCCCGGCTTAAGAAGGAAAACCAGAGGAGACAAAAAAGGTTTCACAGCTTCTTTCTGTGGGGAAAAAACATTTTTTTTTTCTAATTGAACAACTGGAATTCTGTAGAGCAAAGAGTAGGAAGGGCTTCTTTGCATTTCCCAGAGAGTTGATTGTCTGCTCAGTCATTTCAGTCATGTCCAACTTTTTGTGACCCCATTTGGAGTTTGCTTGGCTAAGATAATGGAATGGCTTGCCATTTCCTCTCCATTTCATTTTACAGAAAAGGAAACTGAGGCAAACAAGGTCAAGTAATTTACCCAGTGTCACACAGCTAGTAAGGGTCTGAGGCTGTATTTGAACTCAGAAAGATGAGTCTTTCTGACTCAAGGCCTAGCACTCTAACCACTGTGCCACCTAGCTGTCCCCCAGAGTCAGTCTTAGAATAGCTCATAGTTCTGACTTGAGGAAACTGCTTTTCACTATATGAGCATAACACTATCTCAGCACCCTTTTAAGGGTGATTTTGAGTTAAAAGAGCTTGTCAGTATTTCATCAGTTCAAAAGAAAAAGAGGAAGGGATTTGTTCAGAATAGTACAGTGAAGACAGAACAGAAGGCACTTAGAAAAGAAGCATATTCTTTTGATGCAGATTGTTTCTGAAAAGACCAAAGTTATCAAGGCCTGAAGTGCAGAACTGAAAGTTCCCTGGGACATTTTTTCTCAGTTCTATATCTCCTTGCTGGAATTCTATAAAAATGTCACTACTCTATTCCCCCTTTCATTTATATTGTGGGTAGATGTGACCCTTGATTTATGGATGTACTGCTAAGTTTGACTAATACTACATTTGTTTTCTGCTGAATAATTGTGATAATACTTGCTTTTCTCAATGTTACATAAAGTTTTTTATGTTCAAATTACCAATGGTGTCATGGTCACTGATTTTGAGAAAATGGGAAACATTATAGTAGAGGCTAGGGGGCCGAAGTCAGGAATAATGAGAGTGTACACCCTCTACCACTAACACCACTAGTAGACTAGAGTCACCCATAAGAGCCTGAAAAGAATGGGTTATAGATGTGTGCTGGTAGTACATCTTTGGAAACTACAGCTTTGCCTGTGTGAGGGCAGAGTGAGAGGAGTGGCCACAACCTGTCCCCAGGGTATATCCAGATTCTTTTAGTAATCAGACATGACAGATAATTCTTTTTCTTTTTTCAAGAAGAAGTAGGAGGAAGAGTTTAACAAATTAGAAGAAAAATCACTATTTGCTTTCTATATCAAACTTTTAGGTGGATACTTTGTTATAATATTCAGGAGAAAGTTCAAATACTTATTTTTATTCCTCTGATTTTACTAATTATATTATTTTCCACCCTTCCATTGTAATCTTTAAATGCTCTTCAACATTATTATCCTTTTCACTCATTTTCCTGAAATACTAACAGATTCTTTTGTAATAACAGTCACATTTCAATGATGAAGTAAGGTAGAGTACAGTCAGGAAGAGGTAGATACCTGTAATATGTATTGACAGCATAAACCCTGGGAATGTTACAATCCATCATTACTTAGGACACTGTTTTTATTTTTTAAATCATCCATGTATTTTTTTTAATATACCTACATTTCCTCCATTGTCCTTTCCCTCTACTTCCAGGGAACCATGATGTACAAGAAAGAATTTTTTCAAGAAAAAAAAAAGAGGAAGACAAAAAATAAATTTGAAAATATATCTTACGACTCACAACTCTGTACTTCACATATCTCTCAAGTAATGCATTTAGAGAGTGAATGAGAGTAAAAGTGAGTGAATAAACATTTAATAAATAGTAAGTGTCTGTTGTATACCAGGGACTGCGCTAAGTTCCAGGGATATGAAAGGAGGCAAAATACAGTCCCTGTCCTCAAGAAGCTCACAAGCTATCTAATGGTGGATAGATAGATGAATACATACATACGTACATACATACAGCATAAATGCATACAGAGAGATAGATATAGAGTTATAGATATATCCTCTCATTAAAAGAGAAGAGACTCTAGAATTGAGAGGAGTTGTGAAAGGCTTCCTCTAGAAGATGGGATATTAGTTGGGAATTGGAGGAAGCCAGGGAAGCCTGTAGGAGACAGTGAATTCTAGGCATGACAGACATCCAGAGAAAAGTTCTGGAGCTAGGGATGGAGCATTTTCTTTAAGATGTCTTCTCATATGTCTCCTTTAGGGTCCAGACCACTTCAAAAACTCTAAGTTGCTGATGTCAACTGGTAGATATACCAACAAAATTATAAGTCTGTGGTTATTGTTTTCATCATCATCATAACTTGCATTTAGATACTTATAGTATCAGTTATAAATATGCAAATAATAATGCATTAATTTAGAGATTGTCACCTACACATGTAGAAACTGGTCAAAGCATCTGTGTTATGAGCTCTTTTGTTTAATGGGATTTGTTGCAGCCAGACTTGTAGAAGACCATTAAAAATCATTGGGGCATTTTATCCATACATGAAAATAACCTCATAGTGTAAGCTAGATGTAATGACTGTATTTGTTAAAATAGGCACCTTCTTTTAATAGGGAACAAGAACAGTAACAACAGGCTCATCATAAACTTACCATTGTTGAAGTGCTTGCAACCCTTCATTTAAATATAGTCAGGCTCATGAGTGCCTGGGAGAAATTATCTGCTTAAGAGGTGCATTCACTCTAAGCCAGCTTGTTGTTTCACTGTAGCAGTACACCTCAGTAAGCACTTAATAATAGTAATAACTCACATTTATATAATGCCTTATAGTTTGCAAACCACTTTCCTTGCACCAACCCTGCTACTCATAGGCAATGATACAGGGACCAAGGAGCACAGAAATTTGAACTAACTAGGCAGAGTGAGGTTTGTATTAAATCTCAGAGAATTTTCCAGTTTAGAAAATTATTTTCTGATAGATTACCTGCATTGCCCAAGGTCACAAAGCTATTTCAGGACAAAGTTTAAAGTGTAATCCAGGCTACCTAATTTCCTTTTCTCTCCTCACTAGTTTGTATCATAAAGCTTAGAAAATATGTTCTTTAAAGAGAATTGTATACAAATGCAAAAGATATTATGAGCTGGCTATAGCGGGACCAACATCAACCAAAGATTTTTAAAAATTGAAAACAGCTACACCAAGTTGCACTATGCAAGGTCAATCCATACTTTGCAGCTCAGGTACAGATCATACAACTGTCTTAACTCAGGGATATATGCCTGAAAAACTACTTGAATAATCTGTAGAATAAGGATTGGTATAGGCTAGTTGTCTGTTTCAAAGACCACTCCTAGAAAGGTTGCTGTCCTTCTCTATGTGTCCCAGGAAAGGAGGGATATAATGTAAGCAGTGATAAATGTCCCGCTAGGTCTATGATCATCATATCCAAACCTCAAGTCTTACCCTACCTTTTTTAAAGCCAGTAGGGACAGAAAACAGAAGTGTTAGGATAGAAACATTTTCTTTGGGGCTAAAGATTCTTAAATTGTTTTGAATAACCATTGAGGGGATTTGCTGCAAAAGATAACCAATTCTGCCTCTGGAGGGATGGATCCCTGGCTCATATCTCAGTGTATAGTCTCCTGTACAATTATTCCTAGCAGACAAGGGTGGAGTTTCACTGCTCTGCTCCTTGTTTAATATATCCCACCAACTTATGCAGAGCAAAATTAAAGATATATATATGCTCAGCATACTCACACTCACACATTTATTATTAACCCATTATGAACTTAGCCTCTGGCTACCTGGAATAAAAAGATTGAAATAGAACCTAAAATTTCAATATGATTTGGACAGCCTATTCTATATGGAACTTTGCTGCAATGCTTAAACTTTTAGAAATTTACAAAAAGTAGAAATTAATGAGAAATATGAAATTTTATGGACATTTTTCTAAGAAAAAATAACACTCATTTTGACTGATACTCTTAAAAGCAGGTGAATCAGACTACATCTAAACTTTGGTGACCAATTAGTGCTGACCAACACATAACTAGACTTCATGTCCTTCATGTCCCTGTCCTTCCCCTACTTCCCAATTCTAGCTCTAAAACCTATCGATGTGCTGTACCAATTTGTCCAACCTAATAATTCAAGATGCATGTGTTAAAAGACTCTTGTGGTCAAGTCACTGTGCTAGGGTCTTGGAATAGAACAAAAAAAGATGAAAAGTCTCTTCAAGTTAAGTCAACAAGTATTTATTAAACAACTTGCATGTGCCAGGCTCTGTGCTAAGTGCTAGAGATAAAAAAAAAACACCAATAACAAAAACCAGTCCCTGACCTTCAAAGAGCTCACAGTGAGTGGGGAAGATAACATTTAAACCACTTCATATGATAAATAAATTGATGAATTAGAGATAATCCAATTTTGAGATAATCAACAAGAAGTTTAGAACTATGGAATTTGATTAAATAAGAAATTATCTAAGTATATACATGATTGTTGGAGCTACAGTGCACTTGTGGTAAACAGTAGAGATAGCCCATCCTCTTAGCGTCTAGGTCAGCCTCAGTCCACAGAAATTAAGTTGTTCTCAAAGACAAGCTAGGACCAGTCTATGTAAATCAAATGATTCGTAATTGGCCTCTGGGTCTCCTTGGGGATTCTGATAACACTTGGTATTGTTAATTGGATGACCCCCAGTGAGAAATGACAAATAAATTCATTTCTTAGTGCTTCTCTGAAAGTGGATTAATCAGGAATTGCTATTCCCATAAATGATCTAGAAAAGAAAATATTCCATTGGACTTGTCCAAGATTGAATTTAAGCTGCTCAAGAGTAAAGACTTTCAGTCTGGCATTTGAATCATCAGTTCCTATTTAAGTATATAGCTCACATTAAATGCTTTACAGATTTTTGTTGAGTAAAATTGCCTTGTTTGTTTAAAGCAAGGTTGTGACTACAGCTCCCAGTGTATGTACACCTGCAGCTTCATCACTTGCCACAGGAGTGTGAGGTAGGAAAAATGGTAAAATTGTATAGGTGATGTCTTTTGACTCATATATAAATTGGGTTTGAATGAGGCAGAGTTGTGTGAAGTCATCAGCCTTACTCTCTCTTCCAGAGTCATTGTAATCTGGGGGCAGGACAAAGTTAGGATGACTGGCAACGACCCAGGATGCACTGAATGACTTTGGCATCTTCGATATCTAACCAAGGTCTTAGCACTCCGTGATACCTATTTCATTCTCCTTCATGGCTATTGGAACATTTTTTTTCTCATCCACCCATTTCACTGGGAGAATTCTTCATGTGCGTACTTAGAGTAGACATTGCCCTAACTCAATGACTAGTTTGAGACCCCTCAGTTACCCTCAACTTGGTTTAACCCATCTGCCAAAATGGTTTAGGAGGTGTGGCCACTGTACAAGCTATAGAGTCTTAGAGCCATAGGTAAGAATTGGCTGAATCAGGTGGACCCCAAAGGTGAAAACAATCCTGAAAAAGGCATGGCAGCCCTTACACCAGAGGTGCTGAACTATTTTAATCTTCCACTTCCTCATATGGAAAAGGAGCTAGATGATTTTGAATGTCCCCCTCAATGCTGTCCTATTGTATTATGAACATTTATTCTATTCCTATTTTCCCCTTATCCTTCTGTACACTTAAAGAAAATGATTCCAACTTTTGTCTAAGAAGTAATGAAGTTTGTTTAATTATCTATCATATCAACAATTTCAATATGGTCATACACACACATATAATTTCATTGTTTGCAAAATCAAAATACAGGTGGCCACAGATCAAGGTGTACTCTAACCTAATCTAATCCATTGTCCAGCTATAATGTTAAAACCAAATTGGTTATAAATTTGGTGGGAATACTCGATTGGGTTTAATTCTATGAAACCTCAAAACTCCTGACTTCAAGCAATCCACCAACTTTAGCCTTCCCAGTAGCAGGGATGATAGTCATACACAACCACAACTGTTAATCTTATTTATTTATTCATTTGTCTATTTCCTTATCGATTTATCTATTTATTTAATGGAGGCAACTGGGGTTAAATAATTTATCCAAGGTCACACAGCTAGTAAGTGTCTAAGGCCAGATTTGAACTCAGGTCCTCCTGACTCTGGGGCCAGTGCTCTATCTGCTGTTCCACCTAGCTGCCCCCATATTTTTTTATTACTTTTGTTGTTGTTTAGCTATTCTAACTCTCCATGACTCCATTTGGAGTTTTCTTGGAAAAGATACTCAAGTGGTTTGCCTTTTTTTTCATCTTGTTTATTTTATGGATAAGGAACTGAGGCAACCAGGGCAAAGTGACTTGCCCAGGGTCACACAGCTAGTAAGCATCTGAAGCCAGATTTGAATGTAGACAGAGGATTCTTTCTGGCTCCCAGTCCAGTGCTCTATAAGCCCTTTTCCTCTTACAATATTTTCACAATTAAGAAAGAAAATAGTCAATAATATAAGTTCAATAAAGTCCTGTTTAACCAAATCATGAGCATACTTTATTTTAAAAAATATTCTCTGCATTTATTAAATGAAATTCATGCCAGTTAGTCACTAACTTACTATATAATTTATGGCTCAAAGAGCCATGATTTTGTCAGTGTGGTTCTCCCTTTCACTAACCCAAATCTTAACTCTCTATACTTTAGCAAATGGAATTTATGAATTGCTATGGTTTAAAATATTAATTAGTGATTGCCCAGCCTCCTGGTGATGAGTTTCACCAAAAGCAGGTCAATTGATCCAAAAAGGAAAATAAACCAAACAGCATCCATTTATTAAGTTCCTACTATGCACCAGTGACTCTACTAGTTACTAGAAATATAAAGACAAAAATGAAAACAGTCCCTGTCCTTGAGGAGTATATTACTTTCTAAATAGTGGAAAGAACATGTACAAAATAGATACAAGATAATAATGGGGGTAAGGCACTACAACAAGCAAGAGAGACAAAAATCCTCAATACCTTAAATCTCTCAAGCTTGGTAAGTAACAGCAAGTAAAAGTGGGGCTTTTGTTGTCTTTTGTTTTGGAGTACCTTTCAGCACTAAGGCAATCAAGTGCCTTTGGGTCTTGTCTTTTTTTCAGTCAAGAGTCTTTGATTGAATTGGGAGTCTTTGATGACCTCCTTAAGTCACAGAAGGGCTTTGGTCACATGGGTTTGAGTTGCATGGTTATAATGCCCTCTGACCCTGAAGAAGTATATATACACTCTGAGGTTAGCATTTTGCTTGGGGCTCATTCACTGGAACAGTGTCATGTGATATGACCAGATGAGCCTCTGGGTAGCTGTTGGAGTCCCCCAGCTTTGAAAACACATATGGTGGTGCCTCTCTCTTCTCTGGTAACTGTATGTATTGCTATAGTCAGAAGATTAGAAGTCCTGTCTGCTGATTTGTGTTATTTTGCTCTGTTTATATAGTTTCTGCTTGTAATTGCTGGTTGTGTTTTCTCTGACTTTTCCCCTGACCGAAGTGAATGATATATGCACTAAAGTGAAATTGTAAACCCTTAAAGCTGCTTTCCTTAGAAAAAACAGATCAAAGAACCTGTGCTAGTAGCCCTTCTGTGTGCTGGTATTATTTGGCCTTACACAGCCACAGTGGTGGCAAGTAGCAACATTGTTGTCACAGTAGCTCACTGGAAGGGCTTCTAAGGACCAAGAATTACTATGACATTATGATTAGGCACTTAATGTAGTATAACCATGGAGATTATATTTGAAACATGTTTTCTTCATCTCATTTATCTGCATAGGTGAAAGACAATAGAACATTGTTATAAAGAACCAGAACAGGGTGGAGAACCTGCAGCCTCGAGGCTACATGTGGCCCTTTAGGTCCTCAAATGAAACACTTTGACTGAAACCAAACTTCACAGAACAAAGATTTCTTTGTTTTCTTGAAGTGTATAGTAGCATGGGGTGGCGGTAGGGGAGGGGGGAAATAGGTGGTTAATAAATGTTTATAAAACAAACTTCTGTGAAGTTTGGATTCAGTCAAAGGGCCACACTTGAGGAACTAGATGGCCACATGCGGCCTCAAGGTCACAGGCTCCCCATATCTGAACGCTCATCTAGTCCAATATTTTCACTTTATAAATGATAAAAGAGAGGGTAAGAGAAATTAATTGGCTTGCCCCTTGTCACATTGTTAGTATCAATATCCAGAGGTAGTGTTCATCCAGTTCTACCAGAAAAGCCTAAAATACTTAGCTGCACAGACAAAATCAGTATTAAAACATCCATCTTAGGGGGCTGAGCCAAGATGGCGGCTGGAAAGCAGGGACTTGCATGAGCTCCCTGACAAGTCCCTCCAAAAACCTGTAAAAAATGGCTCTGAACCAATTCTAGAATTGCAGAACCCACGAAATAGGAGAGGGAAGCAGGGTTCCAGCCCAGGACAGCCTGGATGGTCACTGGGTAAGGTCTATTGCACAGAACTGGGAGCAGGGGAGAGCAGAGCCCACTGTGAGCCGCGCCTGGACCAACCAGACTGGGAGCCAGGCAAAAAAAGCCCTAGCACCCTGAATCAGTGAGCAGTGGCAGTTACCAGACTTCTCAACCCACAAACACCAAAGACAATAGACAAGGTTAGTGGGAAAACCTGCAGGAGACAGAGTAAAAGGAGTTTGCAGTTCAGCCACCATCCCAGGGGCAGCTGAGGTGATGCAGCTCTGAGGCTGCTTACAGAGCTACAGCTACAGTTGCTTCTGGCCCCAGGCCCACCTGGTGGGAGGAATTAAGTGGCAGATCAGGACAGGAGTGCAGAGCCAGCTTAGATGTGAGCCCGGTCTGGGTTGGTGGTTCTTGGGTGAGGAATAGCCCTGGTGTAACAGAACTTGCTGTGTAGAAATAGCTCTGAAAACAACAGCACAGCCCCTCAAGTTTGGGACAAAGTACTCTATACTCTATGAGCAGTCATACCCCAAAGAAAAACTCAAGGGTCACGTAAGTTGGCTGGGAACATGGCCAGGCAGCGAAAACACACACAGATTCAGTCTCAGACTTTGGAATCTTTCTGTGGTGACAAAGGATACCAAAACATACAGCCAGAAGAAGGAGTTGGAAAAGCAAGTTAGAGAAGTAGAGGAAAAATTGGGAAGAGAAATGAGAAGGATGCAAGAAAACCATGAAAAACAAGTCAATGACTTGCTAAAGGAGACCCAAAAAAATACTGAAGAAAATATTGAAGAAAACAACACCTTAAAAAATAGACTAACTCAAATAGCAAAGGAGGTCCAAAAAGCCAATGAGGAGAAGAATGCCTTGAAGGGCAGAATTGCCCAAATGGAAAAGGAGGTCCAAAAGACCACTGAAGAAAATATTACCTTAAAAATTAGATTGGAGCAAGTGGAAGCTAGTGACTTTATGAGAAATCAAGATATTATAAAATAGAACCAAAGGAATGAAAAAGTGGAAGACAATGTGAAATATCTCATTGGAAAAACCACCGACCTGGAAAACAGATCCAGGAGAGATAATTTAAAAATTATTGGACTACCTGAAAGCCATGATCAACAAAAGAGCCTAGATATCATCTTTCAAGAAATTCTCAAGGAGAACTGCCCGGATATTCTAGAGCCAGAGGGTAAAATAGAAATTGAAAGAATCCACAGATTGCCTCCTCAAAGAGATCCCAAAAAGAAAACTCCTAGGAACATTGTTGCCAAATTTCAGAGCTCCCAGGTCAAGGAGAAAATACTACAAGCAGCCAGAAAGAAACAATTTGAGTATTGTGGAAAAACAATCATGATAACACAGGATCTAGCAGCTTCCACATTAAGGGACTGAAGGGCTTGGAATACGATATTCTGGAGGTCAATGGAGCTAGGATTAAAACCAAAAATCACCTACCCAGCAAAACTGAGTATCATGTTCCAAGGCAAAATATGAATTTTCAATAAAATAGAGGACTTTCAAGCTTTCTCAGTGAAAAGACCAGAGCTGAATAGAAAATTTGACTTTCAAACACAAGAATCAAGAGAAGCATGAAAAGGTAAACAAGACAGAGAAATCATAAGGGATTTACTAAAATTGAACTGTTTTGTTTATATTTCTACATGGAAAGATGATGTGTTTGATTCATGAGGTCTCAATATCATAGTAGCTGAAAGGAATATGGATATATATATATATATATATATATATATATATATATATATATAAATATATGTGTGTGTGTGTGTATGCATATATATACACATGTGGGTATCTATGTATGTAAATATGTAGGTGTATATGTACATGTATGTATATATATACATACATGTATGTATATATATACATACATATATATATACACACATAGAGAGCACAGGGTGAGTTGAATATGAAGGGATGATATCTAAAAAAATAAAATCAAATTAAGGGATAAGAGAGGAATACATTGAGAGATGGAGAAGGGGAGAGATAGAATGGGGTAAATTATCTTGCATAAAAGTGGCAAGAAAAAGCAGTTCTCTAGGAAGGGAAGAGGGGTCAGGTGAGGAGGAATGAGTAAATCTTGCTCTCATCGGATTTGACCTGAGGAGGGAATACCATACACACTCAATTGGGTATCTTACCCCACAGGAAGGAAGGAGGAAGAAGATAAAAAAAGGAAGGATGATAGAAGGGAGGGCAGACAGGGGGAAGAGGTAATCAAAAACAAACACTTCTGAAAAGGGACAGGGTCAAGGGAGAAAATTCAATAAAGGGAGATAGGATAAGAAGGAGCAAAATGTAGTTAGTCTTTACAACATGAGTTTTGTGGAAGGGTTTTACATAATGATATGCATGTGGCCTATGTTGAATTGCTTGCCTTCTTAGGAGGGTGGGTAGGGAGAGAATTTGGAACTCAAAGTTTAAAAACAGATGTTCAAAAAAAAAGTTTTTGCATGCAACTACGAAATAAGATATACAGGCAGTGGGCATAGAAAGCTATCTTGTCCTACAAGAAAGGGGATGGGGGGGTGGGGTGACAGAAGGGAGGGCTGACTGGGGAACAGGGCAACCAGAATATATTCCATCTTGCAGTGGGGGGGAGGGTAAAAATGGGGAGAAAATTTGTAATTCAAACTCTTGTGAAAATCAATGCTGAAAACTAAAAATAATAAATAAATTTAATTTAATTTAATTTAAAAAACATATATCTTAATTTTCAATAAGAGAAAAATGTCCTCCTCATTCAAAACTCCCACTGAAAACCAAAAGAAATCTCCTCCCTCCAAAAAACCAAAGTTTGGTGTGTAGATATTTACTTTTTGTTCTAATATATGTACCAATATGAATAAGGTCCCAGTAAGGAAAGGAGTAGGAAGCCTGATATTTCAGATGTGTTCATAATTTCAGAATAAGCTTTTAAAAGGCAATCAGTTGGCAAAACAAAAGTTTATGAGACCAAATATATCTCCCACTTTAATGTACAAGTCAATGATAATAATAAAAGCCTCCTTTGAGTACTGGTTACAAAAGGAACAGAGGTTTGACTAATTATTTTCCAATTGACTTAACATTCTTTGACATGTGAAAAGAGAATTCCTAAACAGAACTTTAAGCTTCAATGTCTAAAGTCTGGTTTTGGAGGAATAAATTATACTAAAAGAAGTCCTTCCTAACACCACCACGATTACTGGGAAATTAACAAAATCAGAATAATTGGAAGAAGAAAACAAAGGGAAAAAACCTGCAAAATAGCAAAGAGTAAAATATTCAAATGATTATGAAATTTCTAATTTATGAGAAAGTTTCTCAGCAATTTCTTAGACAAGGATGAAAAAAACAAGTTATTTTCACATTATGTTTCACATCACATTTCACATCACATTCATATTCAATTTAAACTATTTTCTTGTCATCATTTTACTGCTCTTTGTTTTCCCATATTTCCTTTTGCTCTCCTTTATTTTACCTCTTTATGACTTTATGTAATTAAAGTACTTGCATGTGTATGTATACAGATGTATAATGATTTGTGTGCATATATGTATATGTGAATAGCTATGAGTATGGCCTAGACTCTGCTTTGGTAATAAGCCCTAGCTAGAGAGTAGGTCTCAGATTCAGAAACACATGAAATCAAGTCCTCTCCTCTTTGACACATACAGATTTTATAACCCTGGGCAAATCCCTTATCTTGCCAGTGTACCAAACAACTGTCTGAGCTTTCTGAGTTTCAGAAAAGGTGCCAATCTGTATTGGTTGGGAACTCTACAGACAGATTAATCCAATGATCTCATGAAAACAAAGAAAGAAAGAAAAATCTTCAAATACAGTGGCTATCCAAATCTGGTCATTTTCCTCTATGTGGTTTTCAATATTAAATCTGTTGTATAAATTACTTTGGGATATTTTGGATAACACTAAAATTCAGGAATCATAGGAACACTTTTGTTCGATAATAATTAGAGCAGATTATTTCACTTGGTAGCAGGTATCCTGACACTCAGACCACCAACTGTGGTCTAGCACTTCCATCTTCTGCTGAAATTAAATTCACCAGTGGTAGAGAATAGAATTTGACAAATCATTCTCACCTGTACATTTGATCAATCAGGAAAGTGCCATCTATAACTTCAGCTACACTGAAAAGCAGAATAATAAATAATTAAAAACTGTCATATTAGTATTATTAGGAGGAGGAGGAGGAGAAAATATACGGATTGCTGATAAAAGGACAGCGGCATAGAGATCATTTCCTATACTACAGAAGTAAGAGTATTAAAGATTGTTTATGCATATTATGTCAAAATTCTTTCTCCTGGAGATGTGGGAGTTCCTCCCTAAGGAAGTTTTAATTTGATAGAAAGTGCATTTTTATTTTTGAAGCTCATTTCACTGTTGCATTTCAACAGTGAAATAGAAAGTCATTGCTGAGTTCTGCAATCCCTAATGGAGGTGGGAGTCAATATTGAAATTCCCATTTTATGAGTAAACTCTGATATGAGACCTTTCTCCAGAATGACTATTCTTCCTTTCCACAGAAATGTATTTCTATGAATATTAGATATGTATTACATATGCATTTTCTAGTGTAGCAAGTGTCTGTAATGGTACTTCAGGGAGTGGAGGAGGGTCTGGAAATTCCAACAGAGAAGAAAACAGACAAGAAAATAGGAAGAGTTGAAATCTATGTCCCAGCCTAAAAGTTTCCATGGTTTTGATTGGCCGTCCCATGGGGTTCAGGGAATAGAGAGCTTCTGTGTTTGGTGGAATTTCTTTACCCACCATGATGCCTACCATGTGGCAGGCCTTTGTAGTCCCTGAAAGTTAGGCTTCTCAGTTTCCTTGAGAAAGACTTGTGACATATGTTCACAATGAACAAAATAAACACAAGGAAATTAGATACAGGCTCCCCTGCTTATTATGTGGATAACAGAGTCTTTGGGGATTATACACCTTAGTGGCTAACTTCTGAGACCTGTGTATGTGGAGCGAGAGTAACAGGAGAATTGAGATAAGACTGAGTCCAGTCCTAAAATGAGCCAATGGGGCTTAGGCGTAGAGAAAGAGACTGACTGGGATTAACCCAGGACATAGACCAGGGCAGAACTAGACTGATTACTATTCCAAAGTCAGTGAGCCAGGAGAAAATAAAAAGACTATCCTATAAACTACTTTCCCTTTGAATTCACTGACCACCACCAAAATCTGGGGATGGGGAGCCTGCCACAAGGACCTCTCCTGTGTGTCTCCTTTGGTATAGTATTTACCCTAAAGTAACAATCGTTTTCCTACAATCAGCAGAAGAGGAGGGAGGAGGGACAAGGGAAGAGAGAGAAATCAGTGCTTTTGGACTGTCTTGCACTCCAAAAATAAAATAAGTTGGGAAAATAAGCAGTATAGGGAAGGGTAGAGACCAGAAGAGGGGAGGAAAGCAAATGGATGTGAGGTGTTATGATTATAGATTCAGTAAAACTTGGGAACTGATTGGCTCAATGATAAGAAATAGGCTACCCTTTCATTCAAGTATGATTTTAAAGTTCTAAACCTGGGAGGTTGGGATGAATAAAACTGCAGAACTTTGGAAGATAGATGAATTTATTTCTTAATTAAATTATATATTTATTTTTAACATTTTTTAAAAAAATTGAGTTCCAAATTCTCTTTCTCCATCATGTTTCCCAGTCCTTTAGAAGACAAGTAACATCCTATCAAATATACATGTGAAATCAAGAAAAACATATTTTTGTATAATTTGCTTCTTAGTAATGTTATCAAAAAACAAAAAAAGCAATAAATACAAAGAAAGTGAAAAAATGTGCTTCAATTTGCACTCAGATTTTGTCATCTCTCTTTCTAAAGCGTATAGCATTTTTCATTGTGGATATTTTTGAATTGTCTTTAGAAAATTGTTTTAATCAGAATACCTAAGTCTCTAATATTTGATCATCCCTACAGTACTGCTGTTACTGTGTACAATGTTCTCTAAGGTCTTCTCATTTCACTTTACATCAGTTCTAATGAGTCTTCCCATTTCTTTTCTAAAACCATCCTGCTCATAACTTCTTATCACACAATAGCATACTCTCATATTATAAATACCATAACTTGTTCAGCCATTCCCCAAATAATGGGGTATCCCCTCAATTTCCAATTTGTAGCCACCACAAGAAGAGTCACTATAAATACTCATTGTAAATATAGGCCCTTTGACCTTTTCTTTAGTCTCTTTGGGATACAGCCCTAGTATTTGTATTGATGGGCCAAAGGGTATGTACAGTTTTATAGCCCTTTGCATATGGTTACAAATTATTCTCCATAATGTTTACAACAATTCACAACTCCACTCTACTCATTAATGTACCAATTTTTCCCACATTCCCTCCATCATTTGTCATTTCAGATAGATGTGAGGAGGTACTTCTAAGTTGTTTTAATTTGTATTTCACTATTCCATATTAATTTACAACATTTTTCATATGACTATTGATAGCTTTGATTTCTTTTCTGAAACCTGTTTGTTCATATTTTTGACAATGTATCATTTGGGGAAAGGCTCTTATTTTTTATAAATTTGGCTGAGTTCCCTGTATATTTGAGAAATCAGAGAAACTTACTATAAAATTTTCACCAGTTTCCTGCTTTCCTTCTGATTTTAGTGTCATTGGTTCTTTTTGCTAAAACACTTTAATTTCATATAATCAAATCATCAATTTTACTTCTTGTGATGCTCTCTTGTTTGTTCATACACTGTTCATTTCTCCATAGATCTACCAAGCAAAATTTTCCATGATTCTCTAATTTGCTTATATCATTATTTATGTCTAAATGTACTAATTTTGACCTAATTTTGACATACTGTGTAAGATGTTGGTCTATGACTGGTTTTTGCCAAATTGCTCTCCAGTTTTACCTGCAATTTTGTCAAATGGTGAGAACTTGCCCCAAAAGCTTATATATTGGTATTTATCAAACATGACATTACTATAGTCATTTACTTCTGTATGTTGCGTACCTAATCTATTCCACCAATCCATCACTCTATTTCTGAGACAGTACCAGATTGTTTTGATGATTACCACTTTTTAATAGAGTTTGAAATCTGGTATTGCTAGGTCACTTTTCTTAATGTTTTATTTTTACTGATTCCATTGACATTCCTGACCTTTTGAGGGTTACATAAATAAAAAGGAAAACCACAGGCACATGAAAAATATGGATCAGCTTTGCCACACACTGCTGGCATAGCTCAATCTATATCTGTGGGGATGTTAATGAGTTCATCATCTAAACAAAGTCCTACCATTGTCATGATTTTAATAGTTATAGGCCATGGTACTTCAGCCAAGCAACACAAAGTTAAAGAAACTACCTCTCATTGATCTATCTATAAGTGATTTTCCCCTTCTGTTCCTTGTTTTCTCATTTAGGAATCATTGCTTTTTCCATTTTTGCCATGTTCAATCCAATGGAACTTTTTTTTTTAAAATTTGTATCAGAATGCTTTAATCTTTTGAGGGAGACAATCTATCCCTTAAAGAAGCCTTTCTCTACCTGTTTCTGCTTTTAGGGTCACAATTTTTTTCACTATACCAGAATTTTTCTCACTTCTCCATATTATATCTGACCCAGCATCAGAAGTCTGATTTCTGTAAACTGTGAACTGTATATATTGTCTGAATAGTCCTCCCCACCCCCAAATCCTCTCACCTTCCAATAGTAAGAAATGATACTTTTCTATGTGACTTTGTTGCTTCATTTCATTTGAATAAAATTTCTATTGATGCACTTGGACTGAACTGCTCACCATTAGAAAAAGAAGATCCTCTATAATTTACCTCACCAACTGTGTTATGGTGGGAAATACCTTTTCTGAATTAAAAAAGAAAGTTCGCCACTTCAAGGTGAGAAAAATAGTGTCATTTGCTTGAAATTAATTAAATTGAGTTCCAGCTAACATAGGGAAGGCCAAATAATTAGCACACATTTATACAGTTTCTTAGGGTTTCCAAAGAGTCTTAGCTCATTTGATTTTCCAATATCACCTTACATTATTCGCATTTCTCAGACCATACAAGGTCTTAGAGAGATAACTTGACTTGCCTGAGGTCACATAGGGAGCTACTGTCAGAGAGGGCATTTGAAAGCAGGTGGTCCTGTCTCCAAATTCACTGTTCTATCTTCTTCACCAGTCCTCAGTGTTCTTTTATCCTGTAAACCACTTTCAAGAACAACAAAAAGTTTTGGGGACTCCCAGGGTAATTTAATATGTACTTCATAAAATTATTTAAAATTAGTCAGGGCTAAAGGTATGATTTTTTTTCACAAACACCTCAGGCTATATTCACAAATGTGGTTACAATCCAGTATATGAGAACAATTACACTATACAGTGTTGTCACCAATTAGATTACTCATTGATATTGAGAGGAGATTTAGTGACCTTAGTGGGGGCTCCCATACCATGACTGGAAAAAAATGTTATGACCGATGTGCAGAATAAGCCAAAAGGCCAGCATCACCCTATGGGGATGTGGATAATTCCATGTAGCAAATGATGAGGAAAGATCCATGGTCATCTCTGATCAAGAATAAAAACTTCATCTTCTATGTATTTTACTTCTGTGATTTCTGATTTTACTATTTCCAGGCTGGCAAGAAATTAATTCCATTAAAATCACTTTATGTGAAGATAGTAAAGAAAAGGCAGCAAGTTTCATGAGCTCTCCCCATGACCCCTCTGAAAAATTTCTGGAGCAGCCGACCCCAGAAAAGGATAGGGTGAAATAATTTTCCAGCCATGGATAACTTAGAAGGTCATCAGGAAAGGTGAAGGTGGAACACAGTCCAGCATGAGCCATGCCAGTAAAGACCCAGCCCAAGCAAATCTGGAGCAGGGCTTTGGAATCACTGAATCAGCAGAGGTAGCAGCTGCTTATGGAGTTCTCAGCCCACAGACAAAAAGGGGATCAAACACCTGGTCAGAAGAAGATTGCAGGGGTCTCTTTGTTAGCACTGCGGCATGACTCTGTTGCTTTGTCCATACTCAGATCCAGGTCACAGTCCTGGGTACCAGTCCCAGGGTAAAGAGAAGTACTATCACACCACAGCCTGTGGCCACAGTGGAGTGGGGAACTGGGTCACTGTTCCAGGGCAGAAAAAAAGTGCTTGTGGTCACTCACAGACCAGAGAACAAGCCAGGAGAGTAGTAAATCCACCTGTCTTAAGATCATACCACCTTGGAGGAACTGAAAACTTACAGGTCCCTAAAAATCTCTAAAAGCAAATGCACAAAACACATAAAACTTGGGACAGTGTTCTCTCCACCCTGGAAGTAGGGTCTTACTTTAACAAAGAGTTAAAAGTTAAGAAATAAGCTGTGAAAATTATCATACAATGGAACAATGGAAAAAATTTCTGACCATAGAAAGTGACTATGATGACAGTGAAGATAAAAACACACACTCAGAAGAAGGTAATGAAGTCAAAGCGCCTGCATCCAAAACCTCCAAGAAAAATACAAATTGGTCTCAGGCCGTAGAGGAGTTCAAAAAGGATTTTTAAGATTAAGTAAGAGAGGTAGAAGAGAAATTGAGAAGATAAGAGAGCAATGAAAGAAAATCATGAAAAATGAGTCAACAGCTTGGTAAAGCAGACATAAAAAATACTAAAGAAAATGACACCTTAAAAAGCAGACTAGGCCAAATGGTAAAAGAGGTACAAAAAACCAATGGGAAGAAGAATGTCTTAAAAAAATTGGTCAGCTTTGATAAACCCAAAGAATCCAGCTTCTGGGCTAACAATTCATTATTTCACAAAAACTGCCAGGAAAAATGGAAAATGGAAGGGCAGAAACTGGGCATAGACCAAGTCTTACATCATATAGCAAAACAAAGTCAAAATTGGTTCATGATTAGGAATAAAGGCTGATACTATAAGTAATTTGGGAGAGCAAAGAATAGTTTACCTATCAGATTTACAGGAAAGGAAAAAATTCATGACACAACAAGAGAGAGAGAGAGCATTACCAAATAAAAAAATGGATAATTTGATTATGTTAACTTGAAAAGTTTTTGTATAAAAAAAGTTAATGCAACAAAGATTAGGAGGGAAGCAGAAAATTGGTAGAAAATCTTTACAACCACTGTCTCTGATAAAGGCCTCATCTCTGAAATATACAAGGAACTGAGCCAAATTTATAGGAATACAAGTCATTCCCCAATTGAGAAATGGTGAAAGGATACGAATAGGCAGTTTTCAAAGGAAGAAATTAAAGGTTTCTATAGGCATATGAAAAAAAATGCTCTAAATCACTGTTGATTAGAGAAATGCAAATCAAAACAATTCTTAGGGACCACATCTCTCCTGTCATATTGGCTAACATGACAAAACAGGAAAATGATAAATGCTAGAGATAATGCGGAAAAATCAGAACACTGCTACATTGTTGGTGGAGTTGTGAGCTGATCCAGCCATTCTGGAGAGCAATTTGGAATTTTGCCCAAAGGGCTATAAAAATGTGTATACCCTTTAACCCAGCAATACCACTTGTAGGGCTGTATCCCAAAGAGATCACATGAGTGGGAAAAGGACCCATATATACAAAAATGTTTATAGCAGCTCTTTTTGTGGTAGCAAAGAATTGGAAATCAAGGGGATGCCCCAAAATTGGGGAATAGCTAGATATGTTGTGGTATCTGAATGTAATGGAATACTATTGTGTTATAAAAAAATGGGGAAGATATGGACTTAATAATAACCTGGAAAGACCTACATGATATAATGCTAAGTGAGTGGAGTGGAGCCAGGAGAACATTGTACACAACCACAGATATATTGATTCCATGATGACTAACTTTGATAGACTTGGCTCTTTTCAGCAATACAAGGTTCAAAGACAACTCCAAAGGACTCATGATGAAAAGAGCTATCTACATCCAGAGAAAGAACTATAGAGTCTGAATGCAGATTGAGGCAAACTATTTGCTCTCCTTTTTTTCTCTTTTATTTTGGTTTTGCTTCTTCCTTCTCATGATTCATTCTGTTAGTCATAATTCTTCTTTACAACTTGACTATTGTGTAAATAAGTTTAATGCAAAACTATATGTAGAGATCTATCAGATTCCATGCTGTCTTGGGAAAGACAGTGGAGGGGAGGGAGGGGAATTTTGAAGCAAGTTTCTCTGATAAAAGTTTCATTTTTCAAACATATAGAGAAACCGAGTCAAATATATAAAAGTAAAAGCCATTCTTCAATTGATAAATGATCAAAAGTTATAATCAATTTTCAGGTGAAGTAATCAAAGATATCTGTACCCATATGAAAAAAGTGCTCTAAATCCCAAGTGATTAGAGAAATGCAAATTAAAACAATTCTGAGGCACTACCTCACACCTATTTGATTGGCTAATAGGACAGAAAAAGAAAATGACAAAAGGCAATGTGAGAAAAATGAGACATTGATGCACTGCTGGTGGAATTGTGAATAGATTCAACAATTCTGTAGAGCAATTTGGAACTATGCCCAAATGGCTATAAAACCATGCATATTCTTTGAAATAGCAATGCCACTACTAGACCTCTATCCTAAAAGAGACAAAAAATAAAAAGGAAAAGGACCTGCATGTACAAAAATATTTATAGCAGCTCTTTTCTGGTGGCAAAGAGTGGGAAATGGAATGGATGTCCATCAATTAGGGAATGGATTGTGGTATGTGATTACAAAGGAATACTACTGTGCTACAAGAAATGATGAGCAGGATGCTTTCAGTAAAAAAAAAACATGAAAGACTTACATGAACTAATAGTGCAAAGAGAAATATAATGTGTACAAATCAACAACATTATTATAAGATGATCAGCTATGAATAACTTAGCTATTATCAGCAATACAATGATCCAAGAAAACTCTGAAGGATTTATGATGAAAAATGCTATCCATCCCCAGAGAAAGCACTAATAGTGTCTGAATACAAATTGAAGATTGAAGCATATTTCTTTTTATTTTATTTTTCTTGAGGATTTTTTGTCTATATTTCTTACACAATGACTAATACAGAAATGTTTTGTTTTGTTTTGTTTTTCCTTCTTAATTAGTTTATTTATTTTTAGTTTTCAACATTTATTTCCACAAGATTTTGAGTTTCAAATTTTCTTCACATCTCTCGCCTACCCCCACCCCAAGATGGCATGCATTCTGATTACCTCTTCCCCCAGTCTGCCCTCCCTTCTGTCATTCTCCCTCTTATCCCCTTCCCCCTCTTTTCTTCCTGTAGGGTAAGATACCCAATTAAGTGTGTATGTTATTCTCCCCTTAAGCCAAATCCAATAAGACTAAGGTTGACTCATTCCTTTTCACCTCCCCACTCTTCGCTCCACTGTAACACCTTTTTCTTGCCTCTTCTCCCTTTCTCCTTCTCCCAATATATTTCTCACCCCTTAATTTTATTTTTTTTAATATTATCCCTTCATATTCATCTCACCCTGTGCCCTCTGTCTATACACACACACACACAAACACACACACACACACACACACACACACACATTCCCTTCAACTATCCTAATATTGAGATAGGTCTCATGAGTTAAAAATATCATCTTTCCATGTAGGAATGTAAACAGTTCAACTTTAGTAACTCATTTATGATTTCTCTTTCTTGTTTATCTTTTCATGCTTCTCTTGATTCTTGTATTTGAAATTCAAATTTTCTATTCAACTCTGGTCTTTTCATCAAGAATGCTTGAAAGTCCTCTATTTCATTGAATATCCAATTTCCCCTTGAAGGATTATACTCAGTTTTGCTGGGTAAGTGATTCTTTATTTTAATTCTAGCTCCTTTGACCTCTGGAATATCATATTCCAAGCCCTTTGATCCCTTAATGTAGAAGCTGTTAGATATTGGGTTATCCTCATTGTGTTTCCGCAGTACTAGAATTGTTTCTTTCTGGCTGCTTGCAATATTTTCTCCTTGACCTGGGAATCTGAAATTTGGCTACAATATTCCTAGGAGTTTTCCTTTTGGAGTCTTTTCCAAGAGGCAATTGGTGGATTCTTTCAATTTCTATTTTACCCCCTGGTTCTAGACTATCAGAGCAGATTTCTTTAATAATGTCTTGAAAGATGATGTCTAGGCTCTTTTTTGCCATGGCTTTCAGGTAGTCCAGTAATTTTCAAATTTTCTCTTCTGGATCTATTTTCCAGGTCCGTGGTTTTTCCAATGAGATATTTCACATTGTCTTTATTTTTTTTCATTCTTTTGGTTCTGTTTTATAATTTCTTGCCCCATTCTAATTTTTAAAGAATTATTTTCTTCAGTGAGCTTTTTTATCTCCTTTTCCATTTGGCTAATTCTGCTTTTTAAGGCATTCTTCCCCTCACTGACTTTTTGGACTTCTTTTGCCATTTGGGTTAGTCTATTTTTTTAAGGTTTTATTTTCTTCAGTACTTTTGGGGTTTCCTTTAGCAAGCTGTTGACTCATTTTTCATGATTTTCTTGCATCACTGTCATTTCTCTTCCCATTTTTTCTTCTACTTCTCTTACCTGATTTTAAAACTCCTTTTTGAGCTCTTCCATGGCCTGTGACCAAATCATATTTTTCTTGTAGGCTTTGGATGTAGGAGCTTGATTTTGTTATCTTCTTCTGGTTGTTTGTTTTGCACTTCTTTGTCACCAAAGTAAGATTCTATAGTCTGATTTCTTTATGCTGTCTACTCATTTTCCTAGCCAATTACTTGGCTTCTGAGCTCTTTGTTCAAAGCAGGACTGTGATTCCAGAGTGGAAAGTGCTCTGTCCCAAGTTTCAAGGGTTTTGCACAGCTGTTGTCAGAAATACTTCTAGGCACTTGTAAATCTTCAGTTCTTCTAAGGTGGTATGATCCAAGGAGAGGTGTTTCTCCTCCTCTGTCCTGTGCTCTGGTCTGTGAGTGACAACAAGCACTTTCTTCTGCCTTGGAACTGTGAGGACGATTCCCTCTCCACAGCCACCACAAGCTCTGCCCCACCAGCACTCCTTCTCACCCAAGGACTGCCATCTAGGACTGTGACCCAGATCCAAGCAGGGCAAAGCAAGAGAATCCTGCCTCAGAAGCAGCAAAGAGATTCTTGTAATCCTCCTTTGATCAGCTGCTCGATTCCTCTACCATCTTTGGGCCTGGATCTTCAGAAGCAGCCACTGCTGTTGCTACTGTTGCTCCCACCACCTCCACTGGCCCAAGATTGGTGCAAGAGCACACTCTTCCTTACCCAGGTCTGACAGAGTTTCTCCACTGACCTTCCTCTTTGTCTATGGTGTTTGTGGGTTGAGAAGTCTGGAAACCACCACAGATGCCAGATTTGTCTCATACTGTCATTTTGTGGGTTCTGTAACTCTAGAATTTGTTTAGTCATTTTTACAGGTATTTGGAAGTGTTCAGGGAGAGCTCAAGCAAGTTCTTCCTTTCACTCTGCCATCTTGGTTCAACCCCTTGCCTGTTTCTTTTTTCATGACAATACATGTATAACATATCAAATTGCTTGCCTTCTCAATGAAGGGGGTTGAAAAGTAGGAAGGGAGAAGATTTGAAACTCAAAGTTTTAAAAACTAATGTTAAAATGGTTTTTCAGGTAACTGGGTAAAAATAAAATATTAAACAAATTTTTAAGAAAAGAAAATATTGAAATGAGGAAAAAATAAAATAAAATCACATTACTCCTTTATTCCAAAATCAACATTAAACAACTCTCCCTGAGGACTCTCTACAAGGTATAACATTTGTCCCAACATTATGTGATGTTGGAATACCTGTTCTTCCTTCTTCCAGAATTTATTTTAATTTCCAAATGGAGACAACTGGAAACAAACATTTTAATTTGCACTGAAGCACAGTGGGCCATGTGAGATCGATTATATAAATACAATTGGACTTAATTCAGCAGGAGGAACTTGAAAGGGAACTGTTTAAAAACTGGTGCATATTTCTCTTCTGTTCAAGGTCTCAAACAGGAGGGTAGAGAATAAAAAGGGTTAAAAAAAAGGATATGAATAAATCAAATATGTTCATGAGAGGATAACAATCTGGGACCAGCTGCTGCTGAACAAACATTTATTATTATCCTCCATCTGAGAGTTAGCAGAAAATAGAAAGACACTGAACAGGAAATGCAGAGCTGATAATTAAATATGCAAAGCTCCTAACTCCCCAGCGTAATTGTTTTTTTTTTTTAATTCAGAGAAACATTTGAGGCTATTTAGGTAGCATAAGAATAACTCAAAGTAGACCTATGAAGCCCTTATTTTACTTCTATAATGAAAGAAGCTGACCATAAAACTCTCATGTATACAGACCAAGAACAGGATTCTGTTATTTTGCCAGGCAGAATTCTTACTAACTCGCTGATTTATTCTGCATATGAGTTATTGGAAGATTTCCCTTATAAATGCCACAATGTTGAAATAGAGACATATTATGAAATGAAATACTAGCAATATCCAAGAGAATGGTTGTTGGTCACACTCACTGATACCACAGGATCAAAGTATCCTAGATACAGAGGTGGAAGGAATCCTACAGGCAACATCACTTGGCCAAACATCATTTAATAGCTAAGAAACATGGAGATTAAATCATTTGCTCAAGGACAAAGAGATCTGAAATGAAAAACCTTGGAACCAAATATAGGTCCCAAAACTACTATATATTCACACTGCCTTCCTTCTATTTCTAGATCAGGGGTTTTTAACAGTTTGTGTGTATGCCATGGACCTCTTTGGCAGTTCTGTGAAACCAATGGACACTTCCTTGGAATAATATTTTTAACTTCCTAAAATAAGCAGAATTACAGGGTAAATCAATTATAACCAAATAGAATCTGCCCATCTACTTCTTTATCTGATAGATGATTATAGATAACCTCTACAACAGTAAGAATTGGAATCTCTAAATTTATATGTTTAATATAAATATTTCTGTTTTTATCATTCACAACTTAGAACTATGGTTTTTAAAGTGGAGGACATGAGATAGATAGCTAGAAAAAGTTGCAGAAAAAGATGGATACAGATATATAGAGACAGAGATAGAGAAACAAACAAAAGGGAGGGAGGGGGAAAGGAAGGAAAGCAAGAAAAAAGAAACAAAGTTATGAAGAAATGAAAGAACAAAAGAATAGAAGAAGGCAGGGGAAAGGAAAGAAGAAAAAGAAAGAAAGATAGGTAAGTAAACTCATTGCCTTCAGGTTAAGGGCTGTAATGGAAACATACACAATTATATTGATCATTCAAAGTGAAAGATGCAAATTCTGACTATTCTACAGGTTATGTAATCTAAACGTACAAAAAGAGGAGGTCATTTATCACATTCGATTACTACCCTTATGACTTTCTCTGTTGGCTTCCTTTTTAAGTGCCAGTCTTTTACTGTTACGTAGGAATCAGGATTGAATCATTAAAATCTTATCTATTTAAAAAACCCCAGCCAATTGTGTCTCGATCTTCTCTGTCACCATAGCAGCTTTTTATGATTATGTGTGTTTTGTTGTTTGCTCAATTTCCCATTTTATTTCTTGATTTTGAACTTTAGCTTAAAATTGGGTTCTCTTTCTGGTGTGGGACGGGGGTAGTGCACTGTCCCAAGCTTCAGCCTTCTTCTTTTTATAATATTCTATTTTCCCTAATCAGATATAAAATAACTTGTCACTTTGAGCTACAAATTTTGAGTTACGAATTCTCTATCTCTCTCCCCCTTCCCTCCTCCTTCATCAAGAAGGCAAGCAATTTTATGTAGGTTATACATGTGCAGCCACGCAAAATATATTTCCATATTAGTCATGTTTGGAAAGAAAACAGAAAAAAATACAAAACCTGAAAAATAGTGTGCTTTAATCTGCGTTCATATGTCATAAGTTCTTTCTCTGGAGGTGGATAGCATTTTTGGTCACAGTCCTTTGGAATTGTCTTGGATAATCTTATTGCTCAGAACAGCTAAGTCATTGACAGCTAGTATTGCTATCATTGTGTATGATATTCTCCTGTTTCTTCTCATTTTACTCTGCATCACTTCATGCAGGCCTTTCCAGGATTTTCTGAAATAAACGTGCTTATCACTTCTTATAGCACAGTTGCATTCCATTACAATCATATGCCACAACTAGTTTAGCCATTCCCCAATTGATGGGTATCCCCTCAATTTCTGATTCTTTGCCACCACTAAAAGAACTGCTATATAGATGCTTTTCCTTTTTTAATCTTTTTGGGATATAGACCTATTAATGATATTGCTAGGTCAAAGGGTATGCATAATTTTATAGCCCTTTGGGCATAATTCCCAAAATGCCTTCCAGAATTAAGGGATATATCATTAAGGAAGAATTCATGATTTCAAAGATAACCATGAAAATGCCTGAATGGTCCAGAATAGCAGGATATAAGGAATTCTCTAAGTAGAAGGCAGAGGATTTAAAGCATTTATTGAAACTCAAAAGTAGCAGACCCATATACTAGTGTCTCCAATTCAATATCCTGGCAAGAACCTTCCAAAACCAGTACGCCCATCTCACAATAGTGACCAGGAGGCCACAGAAAAACATTATGGCAGCAAGCCAAGCCATACTGGTGCTTCCCTGCCTCCTCCCGAACCACCCCTCCCACCACCAATGCCAGGGCCCTCCAGCAAGAAAACCACTCACTGGCCTCAGGCCCCTGCTCTCCGGTCTCCAGAGGGTCAGTCCTGCTTTTTTTGTAGCACCTGCCTCCATAGTCACCACTTCTGCCACAATCTCCAAGCTGTGTTCCAGCTATCTGATTGCTTCCTCTCTACTTCAGCTCTTAACTGCTCTCACCAACTGCCTTACCAGCTGCCTCTTAGCTCTGCTCCAACTGTTCAGCAAGCTCCTCCCACCACAGGCTTCATATCATCACTTGGACCAGAACTCAGGTACCTAACATTGGCTCCAGTCCTAGCCACGCCCCCCAGGACCCTGAGAGCTCCACCCCTGAAGCCCACTCAAATGGGCAGCGAAGATCTTCCCATTCACTGATTGCCTTTACAGGGAATCAGTTCAAAACTCCACCAACAGGGTATTAGTGTCCCAATTTACCCACATTAACACCAAAATTTATGATTTTAGTTTTCAGTCATATTAGCCAACCTGATAGTTGTAAGGTGGTAACTCAGAGTTGTTTTAATTTGCATTCTTCTGATCACAAGTGATTTAGAGCACTTTTCATATGACTACGGATAGCTTCGATTTCTTCATCTGAAAACTGCCTGTTCATATCCTTTGACCATTTATCAAATTAGGAATTACTTGTATTCCTATAAATTTGACTCACTTCTCTAGATATTTCAGAAATAAGGCCTTTATCAGAGATATTTGCTATAAAAATTTTCCCCGGCTTTCTGCTTTTCTTCTAATCTTGGCTATATTGATTTTTATTTGTGCAAAAATCTTTTAATTTAATATAATCAAAATTACCCATATCTCATAATGTTCTTTATCTTGGGTGTGGTCATAAATTGTTTCCTTATGCATAGATCTTAGAGGTAAACCATTCCACACTCCCCTAATTTGCCCATGATATCAACTTTCATATCTTAATCTTGTACTATTTTAACTTGATCTTGGTATGTGGTATGAGATGGTGGACTATACCTAGTTTCTGCCAAACCATTTTACAGTTTTCTCAACAGTTTTTGTCAAATAGTGAGTTCTTTTCCCAAAAGCTTGGATCTTTTGGTTTATCAAACATTAGATTGATATGTTTTTTGCTACTATGTATTGTGTACCTAATCGATTCCTTTAGACTTTTTCACACTGCTTATTTTCCGAGTTGGTTTTGAGTGTTCAGAAGTTTTTAGTGCTTCCAAGGTGAAATGGGAAAGAGTTATGGTCACTGCTCTCCTGGTCTACCTTCTGTTCCTTACCCTGGAAGGGTCCGTCTTGATATTGCCATGGATACTGCTCTACAGGGCCCCTGATACCTTGGGACTGCAAGTCATATTATTTCTCAGGGGCTCTGCTCTCTCTTGACCAAAAGTCCTTCTCTTTACCTTTGAACTGTGTCCCAAAATGGATATAGGCAATGGAGCTGTCAAACAGCATCTAGATAGGCATCCAGTGCTAGCACAGGGGTCCCCTGTATTCTCTTTCTGACCACTTGGCAAATCTCCTTACCATGTCTGCCTTGAGAGTTCCTGAAGCTGCTGCTGCTTCTATCACCACCACCTAGTCCCACCATAGGTGTTCATCCAGAGGGCCCTAGGGTAGCCTCCAATCCTATGCCACAGATGTCTCCTTCTGATCTTTGAAGTTTTCTTAAGGTAGAGGAATGTCTCACCCCATCCTTTTGTTGGCTCTCACTCCAAAATTCAATTTGAAGCACCATTTTAAAATTTTTTGGAGGGTAATGTTTGGAGAGATTGGCCGAGTGCTTCCTCTACTCCACTATCTTGGCTCTGCCCCCAAAAGTCCATCACTGAATTTAAAAATAAGTCCAAACCACTCATTTTATGCATAAACAAGATGAGGACCAAAGATGTTGAGTGAATTTCTTAAAATTACATGTTTTATAAAAGGCATATCCAGGAATAGAAAAGTTTCCCAGATACTCTGATCTTTAGTCTTCCAAATTAAAATTGGGCACTCACTGCTATGTACAATAATAACATACATAAAAAAGGAAACAAAATCTATAGTTATTTACTATAATATCATAACCTTTCCCAAAAAATACCTCTCTCCTCCAAACTTTGTCCTTTCTTTGAATAGTACTCCTAACCTTTCAGTCACCCAGGATTACAACTTTGTCACAGGGTTGACTCAATTCCCTTTACCTTTTTATGCAAATGAGCTGTCAAATGCTATCAATTCTAACTGTGAAATATCCTCAAATCCATCCTCTTCTCTCCACTTGTAAAGCCATCACCTCAGTTCAGACCTTCATTATCTGTTAGCTCGCCTCTACATGTAATCTGGAGTGCATACAGAACACTTTATCTAGACACAGGTATGTCTAGACCTAGGTATTTTCAATTCTGGTAACACTACAATTGATGTGTTTTTTAACCTACTTGAAAGACTTTACATTTATGCCTGAAGATGTTCGTTTTGAGAATGAATATTTGGGGCTTGAGAATTTTTCTTCCCAACCAGTTGAAATAAATTTGTATCTCATATGAGTCAAAAACTGAGAATATTTTTTTCAAAAATTTGCCTTGTCTTCTTCCATATTATGATTTTTAAAAATCTTGATAAAATATCTTGAACAAGAAAAATTCAAGTATGTAATCCTTAGACAACCTATTAAAGATTCTCTTCTATATTAACATTAATCCACTAATGAGAAGTATTTGGGTATGATTGTTCTACCAGTTAAAATAACCCTTTAAGGGTAAATACTCGCATATGCCTGGCAATAATTATTTTGCTAATACTCAGAATTTGCCAATTATGCGCAGAAAGGTTTTCACCATAAAATGACTTGCCTGCCCCATCTTGCTCAATTTCAATCTTTCTCTACCCAACTTAATTGTTCTTCAGAATGGAACTGCATCTAATTTTTTTTTAATTTCAATGTAAAACATCATTAGGAAGATAAATTTGTGAATTTTAAATATATGTTACCTCTAAAGCCAAATAACTTTGTTGCTAGTCACTGTTTGGAGGTATTGATATAACTATCACGTTCTATTAGAAGGCCCTTTTCTAACAAAATAGCCAAGCAAGAGTTTACACAATCTATTTACATGGAATCTTTTGAATGCAACATGTCAGTTTCCAGCTTCTACAAAGAATGTAAATATTTGCTCAACATATAGATCAGGTTGAGTTCTTAACCTCCCAGTTTAGGACAGGCATGGAAAATCACCATCAAACCATAAAATGTGACATTTTAATCAAATCCCAAGCTTTTGGTTAATTACATTCAACCGCACTTAAAGGAAAAACAAGAGATGTCAGGTCAGTGCATAGATATGAGCAGGAAAATTACTCTTAGAACTTCACTGATCATTATGAATACCACCGTATCAAATTACCCAGAAAAGAGATAGTAGTAAATCCTTCTAAAAGTCATATTTCCAATTTTCTTTTCAATTTCATTCGGGAGTAAATTTGGACAGTGGTTTATTCAAAAGCTGACATTTTCTTTCAGTGCATCTTTTCTGTATAAGAGTATGTATAATGGATCTCCTATAAGCATCAGAGACCATTAAGCTACAGAAGCATGAAATCAACTAGAAATTATTATTTTAATTCTATGCACTTGTGCATAACAGGCTGAACAGTGTGCCAAATAAACATTCATCAGAAGTCTGCCTAGTCTTTGACATACTAATGGGACTTTAGCCTTAGAATACCAATGTATGTGAATGGCACAACAGAGACACACTCAAATTCAAGGGTACTCTCACATATATGCCACCAATTAATAACCCATACTGGCTATTGTTCTGAGAACTGGGAAAAATAGGCATCTTTCTGCCCCCATGTAGTCCAACTTCTAAATCCATACTCAAACTATCATTTTTGTCATCAGAAAATAACTCCATCCAAGTGAATTTGTTTCTAAAAATTTAGGAAATTGTCACTAAGTATTGTTACTGGAGTCCATGCTCCTTGCTCCAATGGAAGCTGGAAATTATCTCCAACCCTGTTCCTAAGCTCAGCAGTTCATTCAATTCATTTCAGTTTAATTCAATTCAGGTAACATTTATTAAGTGCCTACACTAGGGGAGGCACGGTGCTTGTGTGCTGAGGACAAAGACAAAATGAAAGCAGGCTTTGCCCTAACACAATTTGCATTCTACTGGTAGGGGTAAATGAAATGTACACAGATAAGTAAATGCAACATACATACAAAATAGGGAGGTTACTTGAGTTGTATAAGATGTCAGTCTTAAAATTAAAAAGATCTGTGTTGGTCCACTTTCTGCCACAAAGTAGTCATGTGACTCTGGCTAAGTCAGTGAATTTCTCAGTCCCTAGATGACTCTTTAAGACAAAGGTTCCCAATCTTATGTGTGTGTGTGTGTGTGTGTTTGTGTGTGTGCATGTGTGTATACATGTGATAGACTCCTTGACAAACTCCTTTAGGAGTCTGAGGAAATACATGCATGCCTTCTTAGAATTTATTTTTTTAATTCCTAAAAAAAATCTAGTATTACAAAGAAAATCAATCATATTGAAATATAGTTTTATATGTGTGTGTATTTTTTTTTACAAAACAAGTTCTTAAATCCCAGGTTAAGATCTCCTGCATTAATAGAATAAATTAAAGATATGTTGCCCACCTTTATTAGTGTAGGGAATTTCTACATTAGGATTTCCTTATATCAATTATATAAATGGCCTAAACTCTCTAATGACCAATACCTGACCTCCCAAAGAGGGCAAAACACATGAAGATATTCAGTTCTAGAAACAGAGAGAGCACTAACCATGTGAGAGATCAGAACAGGCCTCGTAGAGACCATGCCTTCATCACAGACCGAAGAATCTGTGATTAAGAGGTGGAAGGGACCTTGGTTACCATTGACTTGCTTATATAAGGGTCATTGCATTCCTTTCATCTAACAAAAAACACATTCGTGCTTGACATGTGTCAAATCTGAGCTCATTAATATTTACTGGTATTTTACATTTCATTCAAAAGCTAATATAACTTTGCAAAAGAAAAGAACTGTCAATTTCTGCTGGGATACTCAGCAAAACTATTAAGTACTATGATACTTTAGTGCCTCTTGAGGGGGTTGGAGCTGGTATACAAGTAAAATGTCACTTTGTGCAGTGGCACTTCATTCAATTCAACATTGATTAAGTACGTACTCTGTGCAAAACAATGGAATTACAAAGATAGCTATACCAGCCTTGGTCTCAAGGAACTTCAGAAATAATTGGCAGTGGGGTGAAAGACATGCAGGTTGTATATGGTCTAGTGCTCAAAAAAATTATGCTACAGGAGAGGATGTATACAAATAAGGGAAATATCTGATTTTATGAGAAAGTTGAAGAAAGGAAGATCATAGCATTCTAGATTTAAAATTGGACAAGACCTAGTCCAACATACTCACTTTTACCTATGATGGAACTGAGGCCCGAGGGTCTAGATGACTTACTTGAAGTTCCAGAAAAAGTAAATGGCAGAAATGGGATTCCAGTATGAGTCTTTAGAATGCAGCATTATTTGCCCTACAAGACTATTTTTACCTAAAAAAGAATAATGAAAATGCCATGGAGGAATTGGTATATAAGTTTTTAATGAAGAGAAAGAGTTAATCAAATGTCTACACAGTAGAGGAGAGAGGAGTCATTTCCCAGCATGAGGGGACAGCATGAGCAAAAAGATGACAATGAGAGAGGACAGAATGGAGAATAGTCCAGTTTCACTAGAATATAGAATACATGAACAGGGGTAGGATAAGATCAACTAGGCCATATAGAGTGCAGCCAGACTTTGATTGATCTTGAATAGATTTCAGGTGTTTGTACTTTATTTTACAGGGGGGTGGGGTGGGGAGGGTGAGAGTTTTTAAGGAGAAGAGTAATGATTACATGAACAAATATGGAGATGGATTAGCAAGGGAATAGCCTAGAGGTAGAAAAACAACTCATTATATAGTTTTATCAAGATTTTTTCAAAACATGAGGCTATGTGCTTATATATCTGAAGAAGATAGAAAATATAAAGCAAATTCAAATATTCAAAATAAAATAAATGTGAATATTATTAACCCTATAGGAACAATGCTGTTGAGTACTGTTGGGGTCATGCAGAATTATCTACACCAATGAAAGGATACAAGAGTCTGACATTTCCTGTTGGTTCAACTGAAAATGAATGCATAAAATAAAGTCAACTATATTAATGACATCACCAGGGCAAGGGTCTGGAACCATTGTCCATCAGTTACTTGGTACCATGTCATAGATGAGTAACTTTATTCTCAAGTAATAATACCAACTGTATGTATTATATAATTTGTAGAACACTTTTAAATTAGATATGTGAAGTGCAATTTTGTTCCAAATAGAATCTTGAAATCTGTCAATTCTTTATCATCTTTGAATTTAAATTGGTTAATCCTAAAATATATTTGTTTGCAAAGCATATTATTTTTATCTTCCTTAGACTCATATTACACATAATAATAATAGATGATATTCACATGGGTTTTACATTCACTTAATCCTCACAAAAGCCCAGGGATGGATATAGGGACGATATCATCATGCCATCATACCTCTTAAGAGGTGATGATGTTGACTCTGAAAGACTCTAAATGTCATGTCCAAGGTCACACAGCTGTAGCTCTATGAAGGAGCCAGTCCTGATTCCTAATATCCTTCATTCTGATTTCTCTCATGTCTAATATATCTTCTACCTTGCTGTCAAATTGATATTTCTGCAGCATAAGTCTGACTATGCTATTTCACTGTTTAAGAAGTTTCCATGACTCCTATTTTGTTTGGGAAAAAAAAATTAGACTTTGCTTTGTATTTAAAGTCTTTCACAATTAATGTCCAGACTTCATTGCAGACTGAGTTCATGTTAACCTCCCTTACATACTCTGTCCTAGACAGAGTGTTCTACTTGTCATCCTCATACAAAACATTCCACCTCTTGTCTCTTTGTCTTTGAAATGGCTTCCTCAACAACAACACCTACATGCTTCCACCTCATCTTTGCCTTTTAAAATTCTGCGCTTCTTCCAAAGTTCTGGTTTTGTAACCTGCTGCACAAGGCCATTTTTGATCCACCTAATCCCTCTAGTTACTAGTGCCCTTGCCATCCCATTTTGAAATTACCTTGTATAAAGGTGTTTTTTTAATTTTAATATATTTTATTCCCATTGAAACCTAATACTCAATAAAATGTCAGCCCCTTTGACAGACAAATCAATTAATTAATATTTTGCTTTTTGTCTTATCTTCCCTATGCCAGTAGTACTAAACTACAGATTTCTGGGGAGTAAACCCAAACCCAGCTGTCCCTTCATATTCAAGTACTTCTACTCCAGCCTTCCACCTTCTAAGTCACTGCTTTATGTTAACCCTAAGGAAAGGCAATGCCAAAGAATGTTCAAATTACCGAACAAAGAAACAATTGCCCTCATTTCACATGCCAACAAGGTTATGCTTAAGAATCTGCAAGCTAGGCTGTAGCAATACTGTAAGGCCAGTCTATAAGTGAAAGATCTTTCCTGTCCATTGAATAGGCCTCAGGTGGGGCCAATAAAGGGAGAACTGATTAGAGGCAGGCCCACACCCAGGCCCCACACCTTTTTGCTAAGTAGGCTCTGAGCCCTCAGGGCCCTGAACAAAGTATATAAGATCTGAGGTTGGCATTTTGTTTTGGGGCTCTCATTCACTGGAAGAGTGTCATGTGAGCACCCTTTGTCCCCCAATAGACACTCCTACCACCATCACTCAGCAGCTTCTTCTCCTTTGAAGTTTAATGTTTCCAAAATTATTCATTTGGATACCAATAGACATAAGCTACTGGCTGCGAGAATGCTCCCTTTCATTCTTCATTGAATTCACTACCAGGCTTACAATCTTCCTCTCCACTGTAATATCTGCCCTCAGACCAAAGAACAACACTAATTTACCACATCTTCAATCCACTCAAGTCCAATGACGAACTCCTGACACAACCATGGTTACAAATGATCTTAGCAACACCCAAAAAGTTTCATTTCCAAGTTCAAGAATGGAGAAGTTCCTTTGTCTGACTGTAAGTGTTCATATGGTGATCTTTCCTCGTGCTTTCCTAATCATAAACCCATCCTTCATCCTCAACATCACCACCAATATCTCTTCTTCTAGGTACTTATGTAATCCATCACCCCTGCTCTGACTATGCTGTCTTCATTTCCCAATATTGACTCCTCACTGAGGTTAAGAATACCTTAACCACTATTCTCAGCTCCTTTGCTTCATTGACCTATCACTACTCATACCTTGATGAGCCCCTGTTACAGATTACTTCTATGATCTATCTCTTTCATTCTTACTTGCAAGAAAATTGTCAAAAAACAACTAACAGCTTGGTAAAAGAAGAACAAAAAATAATGATGAAAATAAAACCTAAAAAAAGAGAATTGAGCAAATGGAATATGCTTTGATCTGAAATCATGATTGCTACACCTGCCATTTTTACTGCAGGTGAAGCATAATAGATTCTACTTCAGCCACTTAGTTTAACTCTATGTCTCTACTTCAGGTGTGTTTCTTATAAACAATATATAGTTGAATTCTGGTTTCTAATCCATTCACCTATCTGCTTCTATTTTAAGGGTGAATTCATTCCCTTATGGATGATTACAAATTGCGTGTTTTACTCTATCACATTTTCTTCTGTTTATCCTTCTTTCTCTCCTTTTATTGCGTGCTTCCTCAAAAGTCTGTTTTTGCTTCTGGCCACTGCCTTCCTTAATCCATCCTGCTTTTTATTACACCCTACTTGTCTCTTATCCCCTTCCCTTCCCATTGGTTGGGTAAGAGAAATTTCTATGCCTAATTTAGTATGTATGTATGTATGTATGTATGACTGTCTATATGTTACATATAGATGAAAATATAGATAGATTGATTGATGATAGATAGACAGATAGAGAGATAGAGAGATAGATTTTTCCCTTTTTGAACCAATTCGGATGAGAATAAATTTCAAGTGTTGCCTGTCCCCCTCCCACCATTTTACCCCTTACTGTAAAAGCACTTCTTTGCATATCTCTTTTGTAAGATAGTTTTCCCCATTCTTCTTCTCCCTTCTCTTTTCTCCTAGTGCATGCCTTTTTATCATCCATTCATTTTGTTGTTGTTGAAATCATGTCAACATAATCAACCTACTCCGGTGCTTTCTATCTATGTAAATTCCTTCTATCTACCCTAATAGTGATATAGCTCTTAGGGGTTACATCTATCATCTTTTCACATAGAAAGCTAGACATTTTAACCTGATTGAGTCCTTTATGATTTCTCTTTCATGCTTACAATTTTATGATCCTCTTGAGTTTGTACTTGAAAGTCAAATTTTCTATTCAGCTCTGTTTTTTTTTCAACAAGAATGCTTCAAAATACTCTATTTCATTAAATATCCACCCCCCCCTCCAAGAATTATGTTCAGTTCTTCAGGGTAAGTCATCATCTGTTGTAGTCCTATCTCCTTTGTGATGGAATATCATATTCAAACCCTCGACTCCTTTACTATGATAGCTACTAAATCTGGTATGATCCTGACTATGGCTTCATGAAATTTGAATGATTTCTTTATGGTTGGTTTAAGTATATTTGATTTGACCTAGAAGTTCAGGAATTTGGCTATAATATTCCTGGTTGATTTAATTTTTGGAATCTCAGGGGGTGATCATAGGATTCTTTCAATTTCTATTATACCCTATGATTCTAGGATCTCGGAATTTTCCATTAGGATTTCTTGAAATATGATGTCTAAGCTCTTTCTTTGATGGTGGTTTTTCAGGTATTCTAATAATTCTTAAATTTTCTCTCATCAATTTATTTTCCAGGTCTATTGTTTTCCAATGAGATTTTTCATATTTTCTCCTCTTTTTAATTCTACTGACTGTTTCATTGCTTCTTGATATATCATGGAGTCATTAGCTTGTACTTGCCCACTTCTAAATTTTAAGGGATTATTTTCTTTCTGCAAATATATATTGATTTATTTTATTTCCCCCAATTAGATATAAAAACAATTTTAACAGTCTTTCTTTCTCATTTTAAGGTCCAAATTGTCTCTTACCCCTCCTTCTCTCCTGCTTCATTGAGAAGGTAAGCAATTTGATATAGGTTGTACATGTGCCATCATGCAAAACATATTTCCATATTAGTCATGCTGTGAAAGAAAACACAGGCAAAAAAAGGAACAAGAAAATAAAAATAAAGTGTGCACTGATCTTTGTTTGGACTCCATTAGTACTTTCTCTGTAGGTGGATAGCATTTTTCATCATGAGTCCTTTGGAATTGTGTTGGATCATTGTCCCACTCAGAATAGCTCAGTCATTCACAGGTTTCCGTCACAAAAATATACTTTTACTGTGCACAATGTTTTCCTGATTCTGCTCATTTCACTTTTTAGCAGTTCATGTAAGTCTTTTCAGGATTTTCTGAGGGCATCCTACTCTTGGTTTCTTTTAGTAGAATAGTATTCCATCATAATCATATACCACAACTTGTTCAGTCACTCTCCACTTAAAAAATCCTCTCAATTTCCAATTCTTTGTTACCATAAAAAGAGCCGCTATAAATATTTTTATACATATAGGTCCTTTTTTTTCCTTTTTCTTTGATCACTTTGGGATATAGACCTAGTAGGGTATTGCTGAGTCAAAGAGTATGCACAGTTTTATAGCTCTTTGGGCATAGTCCCAAATTGCTCTCTAGAATATTTCAATCAGTTCACAACTCCAACATTAATGCCCCAATTTTTCCACATCCTTTCCAACATTTGCCATTTTCCTTTTCTGTCACATTAGCCAATCCGATAGGCACCAGGTGGGTACCTCAGAGTTGTTTTCTTTTTCATTTTTATGCACAGCAGTGATTTAAATTATCCAAATTTTGCTTTTAAGAAATTCTTTTCTTTGCTGTTTTTTGTGCCTCATTTTTCATCTGGCCAAATCTGATTTTTAAGGTGTTATTTACTTCAATATTTCTTGTGTCTTCAACTAAGCTGTTACGCACCTTTTCATAATTTTCTTCCTTCTCTCTCATTTCTTTTTCCAATTTTTCCTCTATCATTCTTGACTGATTTTTAAAATATTTTTAACTCTTCCAGGAATTCTTGTTATGCTTGTGTTTTGTTTTGTTTTGTTTTTTGCTTTAAGGCTTTTCTTCTAGCTACTTTAACATCAATATATTTTTCAGTGTTCTTTTTGTATTGTTTGCTCATTTTTCCAACCTATTTCTTGACTTTTAAATTTATGCTAAAGTTGGGTGCTGTTTTTGGAATGAGGGGGGGCATTGTTTCTAGCTTAAGCATTTTTCCACTGCTGTTTTGAGAGTTCATAAAATTTAGGGGTTTTGTTGTTTTCAGATTGTTGTTTTTTTAGGTTGATCTCTCCTTCAATTTCCAGGATTTCCATTTTGGTGCCTAAATGGTGATTTTAAATTTGTTCTTATTCTAGGTTTGTTGTTGTTGCTGGTGTCATTGATGATGAGGTGGCTGTATGCCCAATCTTGATCTGGACTTTTTTTCTTTTATTGATGCATGCATTTAGAGATATAAATTTTCCCCTAGGTACTGCTGTGGCTAGATACCAGAACTGACTCTTTCATTTCAGAATTTGATTTGAGGTACTATTTTAACTTTGTTTAGAGGAGAATGTTGGGAGAGTTCAGCCACTTCCTCTACTCCACCATCTCAGCTCTGCCACAAGCATCCAAATGTTTAAAGGACAAAATTAAATGAGTTATGGGAGAAAATAGATGCTTAAAACTATACTAGTTAGGAACCTCAACTTTCTCCTCTCAGATGAATTTAACCATCAAATTTAAAAAATGAAGAAGTTAAGGAAATTAATAGAATGTTAGAAAATTTTGATGCGATGGATCACTGGAAAAATTTTAATAGCAATAGAAAGGAATATACTTTTTGTCTTACCTCCACATGGCCCTTCACAAATATGGACTATGTAATAGGGCATAAAAAACCTCATAACGAAATTCACAGAAAGCATAACTATAAAATGCACTCTGTTCAGATCATTAAGCAATAAAAAATGTCATTCAACAAAGGGCTGTGGAAGCATAGAGAGAAATTATTAGGAAACTAAATAATCTAATCCTAAAAAAAGTAGGTAAAGAACAGTCAACAGAAACAATCAATAACATCATTAAAGATAATAACAACAATAAGACAACATACCAAAAATTGTTGGATGTTGCCAAAGTAGTACTTAGAAGATAATTTATCTTTCTAAACACATACATTAATAAGAGTAAAAGAGCAGATCAATGAATTGGGCATGAAACAAACAAAAAAATGAAAAAAGAATTTATTAAGAATAAAAATTAAAAAAACATTAAACTAACAAATAAAACTAGGAACTGATTTTATGAAAAAAATTTCATTTAAAAAAGAAGAAACCAAACTAAACACTATCAAAAATTAAAATTGTGAATGAACCACCAACAAAGATATTAGATAAATTATGAGGAACTCTTTTGCCCAATTATATGCTAATAAAATTTGCACTTCAAGTGAAATAGATGAATGAATATATATATTAGATATATATATGTATATATATATATATATGTACTGTCCAAAATAACCAAAGAGAAAATAAAACATTTAAATACACTTTCTTACAAAAATAAATTAAACTAGTCATAAATGATCCATCTAGGAAAAAATCCCCAGAGCCAGTTGGATTTATGAATGGATTTAAATATGCTTTCTTACAAAAATAAATTAAACTAGTCATAAATGATCCATCTAGGAAAAAATCCCCAGAGCCAGTTGGATTTATGAATGAAATCTACCAAACATTTAGAGGAAAAATCCCCAAAATACATAAGCTATTAGAAAAATAAATTTAAAAGGTGTTGTACCAAAATCCTTTTATGGCACAAATGTGAGTCTGATAACAAACCAGGTAGAGGAAAACAGAGAAAGAAAACTATAGCTCAATTTCCATAATAAAAATGCAAAAAATTTTAATAATACACTAACAAGGAGATTATAGCAATATATCACGAAGATCTGGCATTATGTAAACATGAGATTTATACCTGGAATGTAGGGCTTGGTCAGTATTAGGAAAATCATAAGCATAATTGGCCATATGTATAGAATCAATAGATTCATAAAAAAGCTTTTTAACACAATATAATACCCATTCCTATTAAAAACACTAGAAACCACAGGAATCAATGGTGCCTTTCTTAAAAAGATATGCATAATCTACCTAAAACTAGAAGGAACAGAATTTATAATGTTGTTGTTTGTCCTTTGTTTTTAAAGAAGACCAATGACATCACGGGAATATGTCTTGACTTATATGTGAATTAGATTTAAGGGAGGCAGAGTTGCACAGCTGTCAGCCTCATTTTCTTCCAGAGTCATTGAAGTCCAGAGAAAGACAGAAGTCAGGATGACTGGAAATGATCCAGGATGCAGTGGATGACCTTGGCATCTTCAATGTCTAACCAATTTTGAAATGCTCCATATCACCTTCTTCTGGCACTTTCATGGCCATTGGAACAAATTCTTCTTATTTGTTCATTCTACCAGGGAAAGTCATCACATAATTTCTGTAGACACCTTGCTAACTCACCATTGGGTTTATGGCCCTCAACCTGGTTTAGTTCATCTGCCAAGATGGTTTACCAAGGTGTGACCTCTACACATGCTATAGCTTCTTAAAGCCACAAGTGTTATAGCATCCTAGAGAATCAACTAAAAAAAAATTGTTGAAATAATAAGTAACTTTAGCAAAGTTCCAAGCTATAAAATGAGCCCACATAAATCCTAAGCATTTCTTTAATCTACAAACAAAACCAAGCAGAAAGAAAAATTCTATTTAAAATAACTGCAGATAATAAAATATACCTGGCAGTCTACCCGCCAAGAGAAACTCAAGACCTTTATGAACACAATCACCAAGAGAAGGTCAAAATGGGTACATGATTTAGACATAAAGGGTGATATCATAAGCAAATTACAGGTTCATGGAAAATTTTACCTCTCATAACTATGGATAAAGGAGACATTTATGTCTGAACAAAAGAAAGAATGTATCACAGAAAGTAAAATAGACAATTCTGATTACTTTAAATTTAAAAGATTTTGCATAAATAAAACCAATACAGTCAAAATTGGAAGGAAAACAGGAAACTGGGGTGAAACCTTGTATTGTTAATGGAATGGAAAGATCTTTTTCCATCCATTAATAGGCCTATGTGACCCGCTTGAGTCACCTGGAAGCCTGAGTCACATGAGCCTGTGGTGGGAGGAGTTTCCTGAATGGGTGGAGCAGGGAAGGGTGGAGCAGAAAGTTGGAGTGATTTGGAGCTTGGAGACAAAGAGGAGGCAGAGAGAGAAGAGCAACTAGTGTGAGCAAGAGAGGGAATGATTTTGCTCAAGGGAGTTTGTTTGTGGGGAGGCCTGATGGACACAAGGCTTGGAGGTGTGGGTGCCCCCTACATTGATAATGTGTATAGATTTCTTTGCTGGTATGGTGAATTTGGCTTTCTGGTGTTTGAATAAATGTGTTGGTTTAATCTTCAATGAAGACTGTCTGCTATATCTTGAGATTCAAACTTGGGAATATGCTGGAATATTCATAGCAGCCTCTGTGGGTATCACATTGGAGATATAAACCTTCACACCAAATTCCTCTGATGAAGTCCTCCTTTCTCAGATATGTAGGGAACTAAGTCAAATTTATAAAAATGAGAGCCATTTTCCAATTCATAAATAGTCAAAAGTTATGAACAGAGTGTTTTCAGAAGAAGAAAGCAAAGCTACCCAGAGTCACATGCAAAAATGCTCTAAATTACTACTCATTAGATAAATGTAAATTAAAATAATTCTGAGGTACCACCACATTTCTATCATTTTGGTCAAACCAATAGAAAAGGAAAATGACAAAGAATGGAGGAGATGTAGAAAAATAGGTATACAAATGCATTGTTTGTTGAGTTCTTAACTGGTTCAACCATTCAGGAGACCAAGTTGGAACTACATCTAAAGCACTATAAAATTTTTTCATGTCCTTTGACCCACCAATAGAACTATGAGGTCTATATTCCAAAGAGACAAAAAAGAAAGAAAATGACCAACATGTGCAAAAAAGTATTTAAAGTAGCTCTTTTTGTGGTGGCAAAGAATTGGAAATTCAAGGGATGCCCATCAATTGGGCAACTGCTGAACAAGTTGTGTATATGATTGTGATAATATAATATTGTTATAATAAATACTGAATGCAATGGTTTCAGAAAAACCTGGGAAGACTTTTATGAAGTGATGCAAAGTGAAGTGAGCAGAACCAGAAAAACTTGGTACAAAGAATATTATATGATGATCAAAACTGATCAATACAATGATCCAAGACAGTTCAAAAGGACCCATGATAAAATATGCTATCCACAATCAGAGAGAACTGACGAACTCTGAATATAGGTTAAAGACTGTTGTTTACTTTGTTTTCCTTTTTTCTTATGTTTTCTTTTACAGCATGGATAATATGGAAGCATGTTTTGCGTGACTTCACATGTATAATTGATATCAAATTGCTTGCCTTCTCAAAAAGGATTGTGAGGTGGTAGGGAGGTCACGAATTAGGAAGTCAATTTTTTTAAATGAATGTTTAATTGGGAAATATTTAATTTAATAAATAAAATATATTGGGGGGAAAAAGATTTTGTTTTAAGTCCCTGAACTAACTCTTACTATGTCACTGTGGCTATGTTCCAGTCCCTCTAAGTGGTGCTGTGCTACGCTGTGATAGTAAATGCTTGAGATCTGGCTCTCTAAAAAAGTAGTGTATGCATGATGCATTTTATATTTCATTTAATCTGCATCATTAACATTTTCTCCATCACTTTCTTATGCTCTATATAATAAAAATAAATAAATAAAACTCTGATTTGTAGCATTTACTGATTTCTCAGGCCTAAGGCTGGATTTGAACTCAGGTCCTCCTGACTTCAGGGCTGGTGCTCTATTCACTGTGCCACCTAGCTGCCCTGGTGATACAACTTTCCTACAGGTCCCAGTGTTAATAAGGAGCAGAGACAATTAACCATATGCAAAATGCTAAACAAAATTGAACAAAACATCATCATTGAAAGAAAGGTTTCATGATGGTAAACTACCACTTAAAGAAGTTAAGATTTTCCTATATACATACATACGCCTATCCTCCTTTGGATTTTCATCGGCAATGATCTAAGGGGAACTAACTAACCCAAAGTTACTGCATTATCATCATTGGCCTTAGAATCATAGCTGGATCATTTTTTTTTTTGAAGTTCAACATTCAACATGACCTGCCACTTTTCTATACTTTCTTTCTATGGTTTTTCTTTATCTTAGTTCTTTTTTATTTTGGTCAATCTTCAAAATGTTTGTTTTTCAGCTACCATCTTCGTAAGGAATGAGAGTTAAAGTTGCCCTGCCATTGGATTGTACAACTGGGAACTGTGGTTATTCCATGAAATAATCATTTACAAAAGATTAAAATTTTCATAGATTTGTTAAGTTGCCATTTTAATCATCACTAAAATTTCAAGACCTGGAAAATTTTCTTTTCCTTTACAAAGAACCAGTAAAAAAAAGGGGGGGGAGGGGAAACTAAAAGGAAACAAATACAAGATAGTTTACTACTATTTCTAATCTCTGACAACTTTGATATTCTACTAAGTTAGTCTTTCTCTTTTCCTCTTTAAAAAAAACCTAAGAGATTGACAGAACAGAAAAGTTTAATGCAGATCATCTTGAGGCCAAATAGAAATGAAAGAGGCAAAGAGCCTACTTTCTTCTTCTTTTAATAGGCAATATGTTTCTCATGTACCTGTATAAAATAGCTAAGTCAACACTGGTCATACTGCATAACTTTTATTTTCTTGTTTCAAAATGAAGTGATATACAATTGTTTCCAGTGGCCTAAATTTTTTGATGAGATGAAGCAAAACATTTTACCATAGAAGAAAAGAAGAGGCTGTTTTTCTTCAACTATTCCAAAAATATATTTTCCTTCTAAAGATAATTCATCTGCTTAGCCTTCTTTCCTTCTTTTTCTACAAAATGAGGCCCTCACAAAAGTATAAGGAGAGAATAATTTGGTGTTTTATAAGTTTATGTGATAATTACAGAGATAATCTGGGATAATTGGTTTCCATAAAATAGGGAACAATGCAATTGAAATAGAATCGTAGGCAAGGATCAATATGGACAAATTAAAACCAAATACTATCAATAACTGTAGTCCAAATTATTTTTAAACGATTTTAATAAACCTATTTTCCCTTCTTATTGAACTCTTTTGGATGAAATTTCAACCACATTGTACATCAACAGCATTTGCTTCTTTTGTGACCTGGAACAACTCATTTATTCCCTCTACTCCTCAGTTTACTCATCTATAAGTCAAGGGGGTTGGACTATATTGCCTCTAAGTTCCTTCTCAGCTCTCGACCTTTGATTCATTTATGAGGCAAATGTATAATTTTAAGGTTTTGATCTGATTTATGTTTTCCAGAATGTGGAAGTCTTTGTACCAAACAATTTTCCATCTTTCAAGTCTTCTTAAATGACTTAAAGCTATGCAAAAGCCACTTGCCTGCTTTGCTGCAGACGTCACATACAAATCACCTCTGTTCATCTCTTCAAAGGATATTTTTCTTTGCCCAGGCACACTTCAGAGCAGTCAATACCTTGCAAATTTAACCAGGTAGGTCCATTTGTAGTTCACCTTTGAGCCAAGGGATATAGTAGTTCTAGCTATTTTCAAAACAATCAGATGCCTTTATCATCAGAGATATATTTGTTTTGCTACCTTCTAAATAATTGCCAAAGTTGAAAATGCAGTCATTAAGTCAAGGATTAACTGTGATTCCTATTTCTTTGCAAATGGAACTGGAGAACTCTTGTTATAACTATGCCACATCAAGTTCCTTGGGCAGATCAAAAGGTGTTTGGTTGTTGTACTTTCTTAGCTTACTAAAAAAATAAACCCTTTCTTGTGGCCTCCGGACAATTTCCATCTTAGAGCAGGCCTCAGAAAATGTTGAATATAACCGAGGTAGGGACTGATGTAGAGTGGCTGACACTGTAAATGATTTTGAATGGTTGACACTATAAATGATTTGCAATGCTTTGGCAATGTGTTAGCATTTTTTTTCTTTGCTGATGAGGCAGAAATCCCCAAATCTGACACATTTGCAAATCCTGGTAGGCCATATTTTCTTTTTGTAAAAAAAAATTGACACAGTTCAGAAAACATAAATAAATATCTCTGGGGCATGTGTGGCTTATGAGTTGGAAAGTAGATTATTCCATGAGTATTAAAAAAAACTTTATAACTTTATAATTTATGCCTTCAAGCAAAATATTCTATGAATTTGCATATCAAAATTCATGAAGCGTTTTCATTCTCAGAAAATGATTTATAATTTATTCATGCATACATATATGTATATGTGTGTGTGCACACATGCACACAAATACATACACACATATATGTAATGAACCACATGATCTACTGGGGTGATAATGGATACAGCTTGCATACAAACAGATTAAATTTGTTAAATTAAAGAAAAACAGTGTTGAAAACATTTTATTCAAAGGCAATTTACACTGTTTTGATCTCACTTGGCTGCTATGTTAAGGAAAAACACTCCAAGTATTATAAGGTATTGCAGAATCATTTTACTTTACCAGCTTTTTAGGGAGAAAAAAAAATCCTTGCAAGTACACTATTGTACCATCTTTATTTTTCCCTTTCAAAATGAATTATAAACATAGATTATAAGTCAAGGATCTAGTTGAAATTGAGTGAGACAAAAGTTGCTTTCAAGATTTCTTTTGTTCTTTTGATGACCACTATCCTTCCTAAAACATTTTTTTCCTCTTTCTCTTGGCACACCTTTCTGTAAGTGTGATAAACTGATTCATTTTGTTAATAAGTGCTAAGGGATCAATGTGTTACTTTCTCCTCACAGGTCTGTCATTGAACAATAGAATTGTAAAATTTTCACATAGAAAAGAATATTTCTGGCCATCTGGTCCAACACTTATGCTTAACTGTCTGTGTAATCTTGAACAATTCATTTAGTCTCCCTAGGCTTCAGTTTCTTCATCTATGAAATGAGGGTTTTGGCCTAGATGGCCTCAGAGGTCTATTGAATTTCTAGACACAGTATGATCTTGTAATCCTCTAAGTGCAAAAAAAAAAAAATCGGCCTCAAATAAATAACCATTTAGACTTTAATTGAAGACCTCAGCTAAAGATGAAACATCCCTTTCCAAGTTTGCATAGTTATCATAGTTAAGAACTTTTCTTTTCTTTTTTCTGAGAGGCAGCTAAGTAGAGCAATGGATAGAATATAGAACTTAGAATCCAGATAACATAAGTTCAAATTCTTCCTAAAACATATTAGCACATATTAACTACTGTCTGCCTCAGTTTCTTCATCTGTTAAAAGAGAATAATAGTAGAACTTACCTCCCAGGGCTGCTGAGAGGATAAAATGAGGTAATATTTACAATGCTTTACAAACCTTAAGGCACTATTGGCTTCTTCACAACTTTGCTGACATTAGTCCTAATTCTGTTCTCTGGGGACATATAAAAATAAAACTGAAAGCTTTGTCTCCATAATAGCCCTTTGACCACTTGGGTATAAGTTTAAAAAAGGCAAGGATGGGCTTGATATAAAGGGGAAAACGAATTTCTGAAAATGACATCCAAAAATGGAAAGAGCTTCCTTGAGAGAGGTATTGAGTCTATCCTCTTTGGAGGTCTTCCAATTGAAGACCATTTGTTGCAAATACAATAGAGGGAATTCTTATTCACTGTTGGCCTTTGAGGTCCCCTCCAACTGTGAGATTCTGTGATTCAACAAAAGAAAGCAAAGAGATTAGTTTAAAAGCCTTTAACAATGGGATTTATTAGAGGGAGGCAAGTGACAAGTTATTTTCCATATCAAGAAAAACTGAGTTTAAATTATTGCAGGTTGGAATATATTTACATAAAATAAAAGCTTTATTATCTGGCATTGGGGACATAAGGAGTAGAAAATGCCAACTAATTCCTTCTGTCTAGAGTAGTTCCCTTAATTTTCCTAAATCACCTTTGTAAAAAGACCTGAGATAGATAGCTATTCTTCACATCCTCTTCACCTCACCAACACAAAACCCAAATAGTAACAAAGAGTAATCACTTGCAACTAAAGGGATCTACTAGTTTCAGCTTTGGGGGTTACTAGGCAAGATAATCATATTGGGAATATAAGTCCTTTATTTCTAGAGAATCTCAATTTTAAAGAGCCATAGACCACAACTATTACTATATAATGTAAGAGTTTTGTCGTTAAAATACCTTGGGAAGGGCAATGATGTTTGATGTGAAACAGTTTTCTGCCTAGACTTGTTTTCTTGTAACACAAACGGGAAGAAACAAAAGATGAATTTGTTATCCTTTGACAGCTCTTTCTAGTCTTATGATGGTATGACTTTAAGCTAAAGAGACAATTGTGATATAATGGAATCAATCTACAAATGTTTATTATGCTCCATGTGCCAGCAACTGAAATAAGCATTGATAATACAGTCCTTGCTCTCAAGAGAGTTGCATTTCTAACTAAACTTGCATTGGGGAAACAAATGGGTGCATATATGCAGTTCCATAAACCACACCCAAAAGATATATTAAAAAAAAGAAACAAGGCAAATTTAAATAGGAAAAATGAGCAGCTACAAGAAAAGGCAATGCCTCCTGTTGGAAATGTTGTTTGAGATGAGTCCTGAAAGAAGCCAATGAATCTAAGAGGTGAAAGTGAGGACAAAAATCATTCCTAGCTTAGAGAACAGCCAAAGAAATGGACAAAGACAGGAGTTAGGGGATAGATAATGTGTGAGGAATATAAAGTAAGCTAAATCATAAAGCACAAAGAGAGGAGTAATATATAAAAATAGTGAGGCCGGTTGGGAAGACAAGCAAAGAAAGTTTTTTGACACTGCAAGTTACTGAAGGTATGTTGAATAAGGGGATGACAAAGAGATTATGCTTTAAGGAAATAACATTTTTTAAAATAAATTTAGTGCTTATTTATTCTTAATTTTTTTAGTTTTGTAATCTCTCCCTCCTGGTCCTTTCACAGACATTGAGAAGGCAAGCAATATGATATCAATTATACATGTGAAATCATGCAAAACATATTTCCATATTAGCCATGTCGGGGATAAAAATAGAAAAATAAAGTGAAAAACATTATGTTTCAATCTTCACTCAAAGTTCATCAGTTCTCTTTCTGGAGGGAGATTTTTTTTTGTTTTGTTTTGTTTTGTTTTGTTTTACGCCATCCAAGCACAAACAAGTCACTCCCACATTCTTTTTTTTTATGTTGAATCCTTCTAACTAACCTAATAATGATAAAGTTCTTAGAAGTCACATCTATCATCTTCCCATATAGAAAGGTAAACCATTTAACTTAACTTAGTCTCTTATGATTTCTCTTTCATGATCACCTTTTTATGCTTCTCTTGGATCCTCTATTTGAAAGTCAAATTTTCTATTTAACTCTTATCTTTTCATCAGGAATAACTGAAAGTACTCTATTTCACTAAACATCCATTTTCCCTCAAAGGATTATATTCAAGTTTTTCTGGTAGATTATTATTGGTTGTAATCTAAGTTTTTATGACTTCCAGAAAATTATATTCCAAGTCCTCTGCTCCTTTAATATGTAAGTTGCTAAAACGTGTGTGATCCTGACTGTGGCTCCACGATATCTGAATAGTTTATATATGGCTGCTTAAAGTATTTTCTCTTTTACCTGGGAAGTGTGAAATTTTGCTATAACATTCCTGGGGGGGTTCATTTTGAGGTTTCTTTCAGGTGGTGACAATTAGATTCTTTTAATTTCTATTTAATTCCATGGTTCTGTGTTATTGAGGCAGTTTTCTTTGATAATTTCTTGAAATATGATGTCTTGGCTTTCTCTTTCATTGTGGCTTTCAGGTATTTATCTCTCCTCAATCTATTTTCCAGGTCAGTTGTTTTGTTTTGTTTTGTTTTTTCCAGTGAGATATTTCACATTTTCTTCACTTCTTCAATTCTTTTGACTTTGATTGTGTCTTGATGTCTCAAGAAGTCATTAGCTTCCACTTGCTCAATTCTTATTTTTAAGGAAATATTTTCTTCAGTGACCTGTTGCACCTTCCCCCACCCCAGTTGGTCTATTCTGCTTTCAAGGAGTTATTTGCTTCAGTGAAGTTTTGTACTTCATTTTCTATTTGGCCAATTCTGTTTTTAAGGTGTTCTTTACGTCTGTAATTTTGTGCCTTTCTTACCAAGCTGTTAATTGTCTTTTCATGATTTTCTTCCTTTGTTCTCATTTCCTTACTAATTTTTCTTCTCCTTTTTAAAAAATTTTAATAATGATTTTTAGTTCTTCTGGGAAATTTTGCGAGGTTTGTGTCCAATTCATTTTTTCCCTCTTAAGGCTTTGCTTATGAATACTTTGATTTCATTGTCTTCTTCTGAGTTTGTCTTGATTTTCCCAGTCATCCTAGGAGTTTTTTGTGGTCAGGTTCTTTCATTATTATTGGCTCATTTTTTTTCCACTCTGTTTCTTGATTTTGCACTTTATGCTAAATTTCAGCACTGTTTCCAGTGTGGGAGGAGGGCGTGACACTGTCTTAAGCTTCAGACTTTTCCACACCGGTATTTTCTGAGGTAGTTCTACGGGTTTCAGAAGTTTTTGGTGCTTCCAAGGTGGTGTGATCTGGAGAAAGGAGTGGTCATTGCTCTCCTGGTCTGCTCTCTGGTTCTTACCCAAGGAGGATCCCTAATCCCTTGGGATTACAATTGGTACTGCTTCTCTGGGTTCCTTGGCCCTTGGGACTGGAAATGATATTTTTCTTCAGGGTCTTTGATTCCCCATCACCAAAAGTGACATTGCTTCTCAAGGCTACCATTCCCTCTTGACTAAAAGTGCTCCTCTCTGCTTTTGAACTTTGACCCTGAAGTGGATATAGACAGTGGGGTTACAAAACAGTGCCTGGTCCTGAATATAGCGCTAGTGCAGGTGTCCCTTGTCATGTCTTTGATACCAGTTACCAGGACACCTTACTGGTAAGCTTTTTCATCCACATAAGCCAACCTCCATGCCTATGTAACAGATTACTCTTTCAAACCTTGTCTTGGCCTGTAAAATATATACATATATATATGTATATATATATATATATGTATATATATATGTACACACACACATATATATATACACACATACACATATATATTATTCTGAGCTTTTGTTAGATCTGTCACTGTACAATTCAATTTGAGGCATTGTTTTAAATGTCTTTGGAGGGGACTGCTTGTAGAGCTCAGCTGAGTGCTTACTCTATTCTGCCATCTTGGCTCCAATCTCAGAACTCAGAACTTAGTCTTTTGACTCCTAGTTCAATCATCTTTCAACTACACAAACATGATTCTGATAGGGCCTTTGTAGTTTACAAAGTATTTTTTTACATTTTAATTCCAAAATGCAGGGTTAAATTACAGATTTCAAAAATTTGAGTACAACTTTCCCTGATAAAGGTTACAGATTATTATTTTCTTTGCTTAATGATCTCTACCACTTGCTATAGCAATGTATACTGCAGGATGTGCTGCTACAACAATTAGTGAAGACAATCAACTGAAGCAAGTAAGAAAAGGGAATAATCTATAATCTTCCTCAGTGAAAGAAGTATCCATATTAAAAGTCTGCTTACTCTGCTATCTTTGTCAATATTGCAATTAAGGCTTGGCAACTTCTAGCTCTTTGGAATTAAGGAAAGGGGATCAGATATTACCACTGACCCAATTTGAAGTCTACAGCAACTAGGCAGATTGAGCACTGGTTGAATAGCTAGACCTCAAGAGTGGATATTTATGCTGGTTAGCTCAGAAGTGGCCTTCCTTTGGAGATTGTTTTAGGGATTTGTGCTTGTCCCTATGATTTTTAACATTTTTTAATATGTTGAATAAAAGCATACGTAGTATACATATAAAATTTTGAAATTAACATAACACTGCAAAGGATAGTTAAACGTAAACTTCCAGTCATTATTCAGAAAGATAAGAACAGGCTAGAACAGCTTGAACAAACTAAATAAGAGGAAATTGAATATACATAAGTGTAAAGTCTTTGTGGTTGCTTTTTGTTGTTCAGTTGTTTGGTCATGTATAACTCTTCGTGATTCCAAGGACCATAGCATGCAAGGCTTTTTTGTCCTGTACTATCAGTCTACCCAAATTCATGTTCCTTGTTTCCATGACATCATCTATCCAGCTCATCCTCTGTTCTCTCCTTTTTCTTTTATTTTCATTATCTCCTAACATCAGGGTCTTACTGAGTCCCATCTTCTGATTATGTGGCTGAAGTATTTAAGCTCCAGTTTTTGACCTTCCAGTGAATGGCCTGAGTTAATTTCTTTAAGAATTGAATGATTTGATCTCCTTGCTGTCCAAGGGACTATCAAAAGTTTTCTCCAGCACCATAATTTGAAAATGTCAGTTTAATGGTGCTCAGTTTTCCTTATAGCCCAATTCTCACAGCCATTAATTGCTACTGTAAAATCCATCACTTTGACTATATGGACCTTTGTCAACAAGGTGATGTCTCTGCTTTTCTGTATGATGTCCAGATTTGCCATGAGTCTCCTTTCAAGGATGGTCTTAGTTTCATGGCTGCAGTCACCATCTGCAAGTGCTCTTTGAGCCTAAGAATATAAAATCTAACTGCCTTTATTTCTTCCCCCTCTATTTTCCTGTAGGTAATGGGACCAATTGCCACCATCCCAGTTTTCTCTTATGTTAAGCTTCAAGCCAGCTTTAATACTCTCATCTTTCCCCCTCATTAAGAAGTTTCTTAATTCCTCTTCACTTTTTACCATCAGAGTGGTATAATCTGCACATCTGAAGTTGTTGATATTTCACCTGTCAACCTTAATTCTGGCTTTGATTCACCTAGCATGATATTTCACATGATCTGTATATAAGGTGAGAATATATAAGTTTGGGAGGTTCAAAAACTCAACTTCACCAGTACAAGATCCATGTATAAATTATTTCTTTTAAGAGGAGAAGAGATCTGTATTTCTTGGTGGATGGAAAGCTCAATATAATTCAACATATGACATCTGGGAAAATGCAATTCTGATTTTCCTTAATAGAATGGCATAGTAACCAGGCATAAGGGAATGATAGGCATGGTTTGGGGCAACTAAATGCCACAGTTGATAGAGCTTTGGGCCTGGAGTTAGGAAGACCTGAGTTCAAATCTGGCCTCAGACATTACTATCTGTGTGACCCTAAAGATGTCACTTAACCCTGTTTGCTTCACTTACTTCATCTGTAAAGTGAGCTGAAGAAGAGACTGGCAAACCATTCCAGTATCTTTGCCAAGAAAACCTCCCCACAGAGGGAGAAATGGGTCACAAAGAGTTGGCCATGACTGAAAAATGACTAAACAACAAAGAATGCTTTACTCAGCCCTCTTCAGAACACACACATTGTCTTGTCTTCAGTTCTTGGAGTCACATTTTAGGAAAGATACTGATAATTTGAAGAATAGTGAGAAGAAAGTAACTGGGGTAGCATAGATCCTTTAGTTCATGCCATATCAGATATAAGATCATTTGAAGGAAGTGGGAATGTTTAACCTGAAAAAGAGAGGACTCGATGGGGGTAGGGGGCATGATTGCTGTCTCCAAGTGTATAAAACATATCACACCTTCTTAAACTTAGCATAAACCAGAAAATTTGTCTGAGTAATGGACCCCTAAAATCAAATGATGGAATTGAGAAAGCAATTTCCTGTTACAAGAAAAAAATCTCCTTAATTTGAAATGTAATTATGTCTCAAATTTTCAAGCAGCAAAATGCCAATTGCTTACTCTTGCAAAAAAAAAAAAAAAGAGTGGACTTCAATGAACCATATTGGTGGTACTGAGGAGGCGACTCAGGCACAATAGCAGAATCTCCTTGATGCAAAACAGACTTGTGGGGAGAATGACACATTTCCATCCCTAGTTATTTAAGCTCTCACCCCACACATATGTAGCCATGCAAAGCAGTACCAATCCAGAAGCCACAACATATCTGCTCCCCACCTGACCATCTCCACTGACCTCAGATGCATTTAAACTTGTAATGTTGAAGGCATGATGTCACTTTCAAGATGGCTGAGGGGAGTAAGCCAAGATCTTTGCACTTGATCATCCTTGAATGGGCAAGGTGGGTAGATCTTGAAGACATGGGCCATTGGAGTTCTCTTTCCCTTGCCCATTCCCTTTCTCTCCCTGGTGGTCAGGGGAACTGAGGCTTTTTTACTCTGTACTCACTCTCACATGGCATCCATCTCCTTGTTCCACAAGAAGACAACATTATGGAGCCCTGAAGATTTTCACCTTTTATATGTGCAGCAAAGAAGTGAAGTCTATTCTTCTGTCAAGCAGGAGAGCAACCAATAGGCTGAGACATTTTCTATGACTCTCTCTCTCTCCCTCTCTCTCTCTCTCTCTCTCTCTCTCTCTCTCCCCATCTCTCCCTCCCTCAGTTCTTCCTGTTTCTCTTTCCCTCTTTTTCTGTCTCTTTCTGTTTTTCTGATTATCTACCTCTACCTCTCTGTCTCTCTGTCTTTCTCTCCTCTCTCAACTTTAAGTCTGTCTCCCCTTTCTCCTCTTTCTTGACTGAGAAATGAGAAAGATTACAATGCTTCCTAGGAAAACAAAGACCCAGGAGACAATTCATCACTGTCCTCCTTTAAAATATAATATTATGTCTCATGTAAACAAGGTTCTTGTTATAGATTCTATTTTCATTGCATATGATTTGGTTTTGATAAATTTATGACAGATATTTATACTGAGCTAAGAATTTCTCCTCATAATTCATGTAACTTATTAGTCCTACTTAAATCTCTGTTTTTCTATTCTTTCTGTCTCTGTGTTTCTCTGCGTGTCTCTCTGTGTCTCTGTCTTTCTGTCTCAATGTCTCTGTCTCTCTGTCTCTCACACACATATATGTGCATGCATACACACAACACATTACATCACATCACTTCACATCACATCACATCGCATCACAATTGTGTGTTTAGTGGGCTTCTGGCTCCACTCTTCATCCATTCCATCAGATCACCCATCACTAATGAATATCCTGAGAGTAACTAACATTTTGGGAGTCTGAGTAACAAGATATTTTGAATTATTGATTCTGTTGTGAGTATCATTTTGAAAGCAAATTTTTAGACTTGAAAAGTAAAGCACTGGAAGACACAGAGAAATAAATTGATGATGATTATATTTAAACTTTATACACAGTAGTATTAAACATATCTCATCATCTCTGGGAAACTGGTATAATGAGGAGAATTGAACTGAAAAGAAGAACTCCAAGGAAAAGTATAATGGTATGTTGAATATTAAAACATCCAGTCAAAATAAAATATGCTCTTTTAATGTTGTCTTCAATCAAATATATCCAGATATAGACTAATCAACATATTGGTTTGGTCTTGGCGTACTGTAGCATAGGTGCTCTGACCCAAAGATTCCCAGAGTCTAGTATCTATTCAACTCCACAAAGACCATGATTTCTGTTTTGCCTGTAAAAATATCCCTGAGTACTGTATATACATAGGCCCCACAAAACATTTCTCTCTCAGGCTAATACCACTGTGTGAATCTACCCAAGTGACCTTGATGATACTAAATTGTAACTGCTCTGCCTCACTTAGACTCATCAGTAAAGGTTTAGCTGACAGTGTGCCATATTATCCAGTTAATTAAAATAAATATCTGTATAATCATTTATATGCAAAGACTTTTGTTTGTGTTTGTTTTTTTCTCTCTCTCATTAACACTGGTGCCTCCGCATTTCTGAATTCATCTCATTGCTTTTGCAAATTGCAATCTACGTGTGTTTATGAAATCATTTTCTGAGGAGCAAGAAAGATTTATTCTGCAGTACATACTTGGAATAAAACATGTGCTCACAATTCTACTATTCCAAGAAACCAGCCATTGCTCATATAATTGCATCCCAGGATATGCATGTTGATGTCTGCTCCAACTGCCGAGCCTCCCAGTTCAGCAGTTTCCTCTCCTGCAGTGCCGTTTACCTTCATTCTACCACAGAAACCTAGATTGCTGGTCGTAGGTTGGATCTCACTACCACCTCTAAATGTGCTTCCATCATGATCATAGATTCTGAAACTCCCTGACCATGATTGTCCTTCCTTTTCCCTTCTATACATTTCTTCTTCTAACTCTATTTCTCATCCTCACTCTGAACTCCTGATTTTTTTTTTGTCTCACCTCTCCTGGGCAGGATGGGGTGGGTCCTCACTTTCCTCTATTTTCAGTATGACTATATTATTAGTTTCACTACACACCACACTCTGTCACTGAATCTCTGACCCTTTAGTCCTGTCCCTACACATACCTATTAAAAATCTATTACCAAATCACACCCACTACATACCTTCTGCAATCCTACTTACTTGTAAGTTTTTGTATGTCACTAGAAGAAAACAACTTTGCTGGATTACTTTACTATAAATTGATATTCTCTAATCTCAACTGGGGCTTTTTGTTGTCATTCTTCAGTCATTTTCCAACATTGACTGGCAATTTATGACTTCATTTAGGGTTTTCTTGGCATAGATAGTAGAGTGATTTGTCATTTCCTTCTCCAGCTCATTTTATAGATTAGAAAACTGAGGCAAACAGGATTAAGTGACTTCCCCAGGGTCACACAATTAATAAGTGTTTGAGGCTAGATTTGAACTCAAGAAGATGAGTTGTCCTGACTCCAGGCCCAGCCCTGTATCCTCTGTACTGCCTAGCTGCCCATATGCCTTTATGGCATAACAAACTTTTTATCTTTCTGCAATTTATTCACAGTTATGTTTCCTATAGAATATTTTCCACTTTTTCTTCTTGCCTCAAGTGACCTGTGCCACATAGATATACACACTCTACACCACACACACACACACACACACACATATCCCTTCTCACTTTTGGCAGAAATCATGCCTTCTTCTTTTCAGAGAAAGTCAAGTCCATCCCCCATAAGTTACTTTTCCCATTCTTTGTGCTTCAAGCTCCTCTTGTTGTCATCTATTTTTCCTCCTTTGTTTCAGTCTTTGAGGAAAAGGGTAAGATGAGGACCTTGCCAATACAGACATCTCTACTTGGCTCATTGAACTCACCATTTCCTGGTGTTTCAGGAAGCTTTCCCTTTTGTTATTTGTCTACTCTCCCAAGTTCTTTATGTATAGACTCCTTCCCTCCTATAGAAATAAGTTTTGGTCTCCCTTATCTTTAAATAGTCTTTCCTTGATCTTATCAGCCCCCCCAAACTATCATTCTAAATCTCTCTCACTTTTAAGGGTCTTTGTTTTTAGATTCCTAGTGCATAACACATAATTGGTACCGAATAAATACTTGTCAGTTGACTGATTTGATTGATTATTGACCTCTCCACAGCTGTTGAACACTGTTGACCATCACCATCTCTGAGATGATATATTTGTTTTAAAAAAAGTGCTAAGCATGGAGTCTGCCATGTAGTTGGTTCTATATAAAGGCTTATTACATTCTCCCCCACTTCTTTTCCCTTCCTCCCTTTGCTTCAAGACATTGCTCTCACCTTGTTTTCCTTAAACTTACTGATTTCTCCTTCTTCACCTCTGCTATAATTAATAATAATAATAATAACATGTAGTGCTTTTTATGTGCCAGGGACTGTGCTAAGAACTTTAAAATTATTACCTAATTTAATCTTCAAAACAACACTGGGAGATGGGTTCCATTATTATCCTCATTTTACAGATAAGGAAACTGAGGCAAAGAGGAGTTAGGTGACTTGCCCAGGGTCATACACCTAATAAGTGTCTGGGGCCAGGTTTGATTTCAAGTCTTCCTGACTGCAGGTCCAGCACTCTATCCGCTGTACCACCTAGCTCACCATTATCTATCTTCTGTCCGCTGATCATAAGTGGCCTCCAGGGCTCTGTCCTGCAACCTTTTCTCCCTCTGGATACTCTTATGGATCTTAGGAACTCATTTGGGTTTAGTTATTACCTCCATGAAAATCATTTCAAAATGTAATTTTCCTGTCCCAACTTCTCATGAACTCCAGTTATCAGTTAAACTGCCAGTTATCTGTTAAACAGCTCTTCTTGAATCTCCCCCATGTACAGAGATTCCTCAAGTCCAATACACACCCAAATAGAGTTGATCTTCTTCACTAAACTCACCTTTCCTCTGAACTTCCTAATTTATTTGTAGGATATCTTAATTCATCCAATAATCAAGGCTACCAACTTGTCATGCACAACCTTTCTCTTTACTTCATCCTTTATATCCAATCACTTGATCATTCTGTTCAATTCTGTCTCCCCAACATCTCTTCCAACTATCCATTCCCCTTTTTCTACTCATAAGACCTTTGTCATTTCTCATCTACACTGCAGCTATAGCATCCAATTTGGTCTTCTGGCCTCCAGTCTCTCCCCCTTTCCAATTCATCCTCCACATAGCTGCTAAAGTAAGCTGATTTGGGCAGAGGTTTGAAGACCAAACTTAACTATGTTCAAAATCTGCAAGATTCCCTATTACCTCTGGGATCAAATGCATATCTTCTACCTAGCATGTAAACTAACCTGCTGCAACTTAACTTCCAGATATATTTCATTCTTTTGCCTTGAGAGACAGCATGATGATGTCAATGCAAGTCTGGAGTTTGAGTCAGAGGATCTGATGTAGAATCCAAGCTGGGTCACTTATATGACTTTGGACATATTAATTCAATTATTTATGACTCAGTTTCCATTTGTCAAGTGAGATAGTTGCACTCCATGATGTTAAGGTCTCTTCTCATTTAAATCTCTGATCCTCTTATTTACTTCGCAGAGTTACAGTGAAAATTAAATGAGAAATTTAATATTAAATGCTCTGTAAACTGCAGAGCTCTTTATAAATATAAGCTATAACTATTTTACTCATGTAACTAAACAATGGGAAGAAAGCCCAAGAAGGACATATGTATCCCTACATTTCTACAAGGTACAAGAAACTTGGAGCTTCTTGGGACAAACACATTTCAGTTGCCCCAGCAATTGGGGGGAATATTAACTAACTTTCATTTCTCCTAAGTAACCATGACTACTATTGACAGCAATTGTTTTAAAAGAATTAGAGTCATATAACCACTTTGGGCTTCAGTTTTCTCGTCTGTAAAATGAGAAGAGTAGGATAAGATAAGCTATAAAATCCCTTCTAGCTTAAAATCGAGGATCTTATGAGCATTCTATAAGTCACTGAGCCTCACAACAACCCTGCAAAGGATGGAGAAGCAATGTTAATGTCCTCATTTTGCAGATAGGGAAACTGATGTTAAGTGACTTACCCATGACCACCCAACTAGCATCAAAGGAAAGTTTCAAACCAAATCTTCCTGATGTCAAGCCCAGCTTCTCATCTGTCTATAAGATTTTTCTCTCCATATTGCTAATATCAATCAAATATTTTCTGTTAAAAATTATGATATCAAGATATATTAGGAAGAGCATTGAATTAAGAATCAGAAAACATAAAGTTTAACTTAGTCTTCCACTTACCAACTGCATCACCTTGAGCAAATCATTATATTTAAAGGGCAGCTAGGTGGTGCAATAGATAGAGCACCAGAGCTGGAGTCAGAAAGACCAGAGTTGAAATCTGACCTCAGTCACTACCTGTGTGATTCTGGGCAAATCACTGAACCCTGTTTGCTTACTTTTCTCACCTGTAAAATGATCTGGAAAAAAATGGTTAACCACTCCGGTGTCTTTGCCAAGAAAATGCCAAATGGGGTTACGAAGACTTGGAAAGAACCAAACAACAACAGATGTCTATTTATCCTCTTGGTGTCATGGGGATAACAATTTATGAGCTAAACACAGGGGTGTTCTAGAGTCAGTTCAGACCAGTGTAAGCATTTACACCTCAGAGATCAGCTAATGCTACAAATCAGAGCTTGATTTATTCTTTCATTGTTTGAATAGAGAAATGTTTAATTAGGGACATTATACTTAAAAGTGTATTGTGCCTCTTTTCCTTCCACCCCCAAAGACTCAATTAATACACGTCTTCCGTCATACTCCTGGCCACTTACCCCAGAGACATTAAGCATTTATGTAGCGCTTCCTGCATGTAAGGCACTGAGTGGATAAAAAACAAAAATAAAACATCTTCTCTGCCTTCAAAGAGCTTACTTCTCTTGGAGTTGAGTAGGGTCAAAGATTTTATTTTAGTTTTTGTTTTTAAAGTGAGAGCATCAGTGGGGGCAGGGGAAGCAGAGGAAAAGGCATTAGAATTTACATAGCACACACTGTGTTAGGCGCTGTGCTAAGCACTATACAAATATTATGTCATTAGATCCACACAATAGAAGAATCAGGAATATTTTGACATAGAAAATAGCACATGATTTGAGCCTTGAAAGAGGAAAACATTTCATGGGTATTATCTGAAACAGAAGTATATCTCAGGTATAGGGAATAATCTATACAAACACTTGGAGGCAAGAGATTGTATGTCAAAGTTGCCAAATTCAAGAAGACAATTAGAAATGCAGAATGCATGAAGGAAAGCAGTGTTAAATGTCTGCAAAGGTATGTTAGTGCTAGATAACATAGGACTTTAGATGCTAGTCGAAGAAGTTTGTATTTTATTATAGAAGTAAAAGAGGGGTACTGAAGATTCTTGGTAGGCAAATTATATGATCAAATTTATGGTTCATAAAGATTTTCTCCCCCTTTGACCAAATGAGTTTATTGTCATAAGGAGCTTCTGGTGAGAGGGGGCAATGAAAGGTTAAGGCATTTTACCCAGGTTCCAAGTTCTCTGTGTCAGAGAAAGAACTTGAACCCAGGTTAATCTGATTTCTAAGTCAACCTTCTATTCATTTCGCCACCTACACCTAAGAAGAAAATAAAATGAAATTTGCATTACGCATGCAATATACATTATAAAATTTAAGTCCATATGCAGGTTGTCCCAAAAGCCTCAGTGCAGTAAGGATACTCTGTAAAAACAGCAACTAATACGCCAATTACTGGGCCCAAGCACGTGGTTAAGGGCTAAATTACATGTGATTATTGAGTGACTTTGCTGCTCCAGGAGAATTTATGACCTAAGACATACTCACAAAAAGACAGAGATAGTGAGATAGAGAAAACTTCTTGCAGACAGAAGCAGAAACACTTTGATGCTTGAGCCTGATCCCTGATTGTTCATTAAAGTCAAAGAGTGCTTTTTGTTGAGATCAATGGCAGATTGGAGGAACGCCAGAATTGGAAGAATTTTTTAATGTCACATTAATGTTTATAGTCTCCAAAGCCATCAGGGCATTGTATCTGTAAGCACTTTAGTTGATGTGAATTTCCCCCTCTTAATCTGAAAAGTCTTACAGCTTATTAGCACATTTCCATTACCTTTGCATTAATATCAACACTGATCTTTTTGATATAATTGTAGGCAGTTATCACCTAATAAATAATGTATCATCGCTTCTCATGAGCAGATATTTTAATGGATAAATACAAGTACTCTTTTTGAGTGAAAACATTTAATTTTGCTAAAAAAAATTAGCTATAAATATGATAGTCTCTTCAATAAGAAATATCAACCAATCAATAAATCTTTTAAGTGCCTACTATGTGCCAGGTACTGTGCTAAGCTCTGAGGAGATTAAAAAAAAAGGTAATCACTGACCTCAAGGAGCTTACACTCTGATAGAGGAGAGAGTATATAAACAAATATATACAAAGAAAGTGATATACATTAGAAAAAGAAAATACTTAAAAGAAGGCAGGCACTGGAATTAAGAAGGGCTAGAGAGGATTCCAGTAAAAGAAGACAAGTTAGTTGGGACTTAAAGGAAGCCAGGAAAGTCAGTAGTAAGAGCAGAGAAGGGGGAACATTCTAGGAATGGGGTGCAACCAGAGAAAATACCCACAGTCAAGAGAGGGAGTATCTTGTTCATGGAACAAACAGTGACATTGGATTGAACAGTACATGGTGGGGAGTAAGGTGTAAGAAGGAAAGAATGGTAGGGAGGAAAAATGGTATATCTGCTCCGTATTTATCTATGATTTTGCCCACAGATTTTAAAAATTATAAATTATATGAGGAATTTAAATATTTTGGTTCAATAAATAAATAAATACTTTGGTTCAGACATAAAAACACCACTGAATGGCATTATTTTTATGTCTAGACTTGAGCTATGCCTTTTAAAATAGTGTTCAGTGGGTGAACCCTGAGGTTCTATACTTTAGGATTTGTGGAAAACAGCCCATGCTTGCTCTATTAAAGTAGGTGATGGTGACAGCACAGCAGTTTGGAAACATGCGGAATTTTACTGATGATTCACATAGTTAGCACAAATTTACTTTCCTCCTCTGCTAGTGAAATTTGGTCAAGTGTCAGAGAAATCATTTTACTACATTTTAAAAGAAACTGATGGACTTTTTAAATGTTTGAAAAACTGTGTTTAGTAGGCCCTCCAGCATAACTTCCTGAAATTATGTCAGTATATCCCTGGCTGAACCAATGAACTACGTTCTGGACTAAGCCAATTCACTTTACTTAACTCATGTGTATATAAATTGTACGAGTGATGGGCCATTTAGAATAATAGGAGACATACAGGAACTAGCATCAGCAAAGACTTGAATTTGAATCTCTCCTCTGGCATTTGCTATGTTACAGCTTATCTTCTCTGAGACATCAGTTTTCTTCATTTTAAAAATGAGAGACTTGAATTTGAACTGTAAAAATCTCTTCCAGCTTTAAATCTGCATCCTATGAAAAATTCAGGGAGCTTAGTCTTTCTAAAAGTACTCATTGTACATGGCATTACTAACCATGTTTACAAAGATATTTAAACAAAGCCTCTGTGAAATATGAACACGTGGGATACAAACAGTTCTCTCCTACCTGAAAAGATGCTGATCAATGAAAGGATGATTGGAGATTGCATTAGGGATTTTGTACAATTTCATTCCTTATCATTATAATAGCACTTAAAAATAGAGTCCCAGTGTGGCCTATATTGAATTGCTTGACTTCTTAGGGAGGGTGGGTGGGAAGGGAAGAGGGGAGAGAATTTGGAACTCAAAGTTTTAAAAACAGATGTTCAAAAACAACAAAAATGTTTTTGCATGCAACTAGAAAATAAGATACCCAGACAATGGGGTGTAGAAATTTATCTTGCCCTACAAGAAAGGAAGGGAAAAGGGGATGGGAGGCGAGTGGGGTTACAGAGGGGAGCGCTGACTGGGGAACAGGGCAACCAGAATATATGCCATCTTGGAGTGGGTAGGAGGGTAGAAATGGGGAGAAAACTTGTAATTCAAACTACTGTGAAAATCAATGCTGAAAACTAAATATGTCAAATAAATTTAAAATAAAATAAAATTAAATTAAATTTAAAAAAATCTTAAAAAAATAGAGTCCCAGTTTGTGGATTTATTTGGAATTCATTTTATTCTCACGGAATGTAATAAATCCATTCCATTTATGTGACCCCACCGTGAATGTGTCTATGGGTGTTCTCTTTTAATATAACAGTAGTTAAGAGGTACTTAATTGTGTTTCATTCTTTATCTTAATAGGAAAGACATGTTTCCGTGTCATACTCTTGCAGTTTATAATTCATTTATTACACTTTTTTATCTTTAAGCTATAAAGGATTCTTGTCTAGCTCTTATCCTTAACAGGATATTGGACAGCTAGAGTATATCACCTTGCTTTCCAAAGTCAGAATGCTAACCTACTCAAATGTGAATATTTATCTCTTTATGGAGTCTCCCAGCCTTCTCCTTCTCCAATCCATTTTGCTCATCATTGCCAACTTCATCTACTTCACTGCTTAAGAATCTAAAGTACCCCTCTGTTGTCTACTACATCAAATCCAAAGCATTCTCCCCAGCTTTCAAGGAGCTCCATAATCTTGATATACCCTGTCTATACATATACTATTCCTCTACTTCTCATTGGATATCTTTCACTATAGGAAAACTAGTCTTCTCAGTTCCCCATGTGTACACTATATGGATTCCCTCTTGTGCCTTTAAAGTCCTCTGGTTTTCTGCTACTTGAAATAACCTTCCAAATCTCCTCTACTGCTTAGTCAAGTCCCACCTATTCATCAATGCCCAACTCAAATCCTAGTTGTTTCACTAAACTTTTTTTAAAATTAGTATTTTTCCCCATAGAAGCCTCACTCCCTTCCCTTACCTGACGCATCGAAATAAGTCAATCCCTGCAGTTTATCTTTTAATTAAGGCTCTTTAAAGACTAACATTTATTTTGATGAGGTTGCCCAATGAGGCCTGTAGCTGATAATAATTATCAGAAGCACACATAAAGAAAACATCTAACGAGTAGCACAGAAAATTCTGGAAATTCAGTTGCTAAACATGTGGCTTTCTGGTTTCTCTAAGATGAATACTAATGGCATTCAGGAAATAAAAATAATGAAAAACTTTTAACCCCAGGACTTCAATTAGAATCCTAGCTCTGTCCTTTTTCTACCTATGTAACCTTGGGCAAATCATTTAACCCGCATGTGCCTCAGTTTCTACATATGGAAAATAAGGGGTTGAACCACATAAACTCTAAACTATCTTCTAATTTTTGCATATCTATGACCCTGCAATGCATCTCTCTCTCTCTCTCTCTCTCTCTCTCTCTCTCTCTCTCTCTCTCTCTCTTTTATCCCCAAGAAATTGGTAAAAAAAAATTATTTAGTAAAGGACTGAGCACAAGACTTTGAAATTCTCAACTGTATACCTCCTTCCAAGATGACATTGAACTATTTGACTATTCTTTAATTCTGACCATTTAACTAGTTCCAAATCTCCCAAATGAAACCATAGCCTTGATAAAATCATCAAGATGGAGAGCATACAGTAGTGTACACACAGATAATTGGAGGATATCCACAGACAGAGGACAAGATATACATAATGAACTAGAGAGCATGCAAAAGAGCAGTAAATTGGATAGAACAAGAAGTATGGGAGCATCTTGGACACCAATAAAAGAGAGAGGAATTATCTAGATAAGCAGGCTCAAGGGCTGGAGAGGTGAAGAAGGATGAATATGGATAGAAGCCAGCAGGTCTGAAAATTCAGAGCATTAGTAACTTTGAAGCAACCATTTCAGTTTAGTTAAGAGTCAAGTTTGAGAAAAGAGATAAGGAAACTGGAAGGTTAGTAGAATAATGGTAAATGTGAGGGAAATTAAGAGATTTAGAAGAGTAGAGTTTGTAGGGAGAGACAATGATCATGGCTATGCTTAGCTATTTACTCTTTCTTTCCAAAAAAGAAAAGTATATTCATAGTGGGTAAGAGGAATGGAGGCTTGCCCACTAGCATGAATCACAGAAAAAACCAACCCCCAAGACAGACACAAAGGAAGCAATGGATGTGGGTGAGTAGTGTGGATGTGTTGGAAACAATCCCATAAATGGTTATTGGTAATGGAGTTTGAGATTTGTCCATGGATATTGATGGGGCTGAGGGAGCAATGAAACCCCTAAAAAGGGTCCTTGAACTTTCTTACAAATTTGGGGAACCCAGTCCCTGATGTTCACCTGAAGAATCTGGTCTGCCCCAGCCTACCTTGATTACTTACTTAGCTTACTTGACACTCCTTAATCCCATCCAGGCCCCTTTCCCTATTACCTTCAGACCATGCCAGGCTAGGTACCACTCCCTGATCCCATCCAGATCTTTTTGTAGGAAATATCAATCTTAACCTCATCAAATGCACAGATTCCTTAAGAATCTGGCCCCCTTGTATTGGTGTCACAAATACTGCAGTCTCACTAGGAATTTCACCCACCTAACCCACATCTTAATGAACTTGCTACTTGGAGTGAAAGAGGGTTTGAGTGGTCAAATTCTTTTAAGGCAGAAACTCACGCTGTACTTTTGCATTTGGGGGGTTCCCAGCACCCCTAGGACACAACATATTTCAGGAGAGATTATGGAGGAGATTATAAATGTACAGCACTTTGCAAAACTTAAAGCATTATATAAACTCCAGTTGTTATTATTATTATTAGTAGTATTATTAGTTAACATTCAACACACCTCCAGTCTGCTGATGACTTACCCGAGCATTCTACTGTCTTCCTGCTGACCTCAAGCGATGTTTATAGAGCAATATAGATGTGTGCTGGTAAATCTTTAACAACTTTTAACAACTCTCCCAAAAAATAAAGGTATGCACACATTGTATTACTAATATTTTTTGAAGTCTTGCTCACATTGAAAATTTAACAATAGGTTCTCAAAAGTACTAGAGCTGGCTCCAAGCTACCCCTGGATGTTTCCCATCTTCTTCTACATGGTTGAGGATTGAGCCACCACCCCTGAGGGGATTTAACCCCAATTTTGAAGGTAAAATGGTTAAAGCCACCACTACTCACATTGTCCACAATAAAAAGCACAACACAATTTATCATGTGCTATACAAAAAAACAAACAAACAAAAATAACCATTACATAGATCATTCTTCCATTCTGCCAATCTAATATTACTGTCAAAGAAGGAAGAAATTAGTCCGGCATGACTTTTTCTTGATGAAACCACAATGCATGGTGAATAGTATCTTTTTTACTTGGATATTAACATCCTTTTATAATTCCTTCTAGAATTTTGCCTGGAATTGAAGTCAAGTTCACTAACTTATAGGCTAGTGACTCATCTTCTCCCTTTTTGGATATCTAACCTCCAGTTCTGTGATAGTCCCTTTATTCTACGTAACCATTCAACGTTCACTTAATGTTGGCTCAGCAATTAAGGCTACCAGTTCTTTAATTCTAGTGCCCTCAAGGAATGTTGTCGTCTCAGTATTTTTTAATCAGCTAGCCCAGCAAGGTGTTGTTTTACCCTTTCCCTAAATATCATCTATATGAATTCTCTATTACCGTTTTCTTCTTCCCTTTCAAAGCCAAGTCTCATTTTCCATGGAAACCAATTAAATAGAGGTAATTATACTTCTCTTAGTAATTATGAAAATTTAAAAGATCCAAGAGACATAGTTTCTGGCTAATTTAATCATTTTATTAATAAGGCCATTATTAATAAAAGGATGGTCATTTGGCGATCTGTCTTAGGCCAAAGACCCCTAATGGCAGTGGGTCCATAGTTTATATGGCCTTTAATTATGAGGTGCTTCTGAGGGGTGGCAATCAACTGGGATTGGTTAATACAATAACAGGTGTGGGCAATATTAAAATGAAAGTCTTGAGGTAAGTGACTTAGGTCACTCAAATCTTGGTCAAAGAGACATCAATTTCCACATCACCTGCCTTGATAATAGGGAGAATCATCCTTTCCTCAGTCCTGTCTGTGCAAACACAATGAACAGGAATATACCTATTAGTTCATATTTACAATTTCTTTTACTGTCTGATTAGATCTTACCCTGGGTAAATCTCTAAGAGAGATTTCCCACACTGCTTGGTTTCTGGATAAGGAAGTAGAAAAGGGGGAAAAACTTGGTCCTAATGAAATAACCAGTTTTTAAATATGACAGAGAAATATTCATTTTTTCACATCATTCATTACCTTCATCCCACACCCACTGCATAATAGACATATAGTTGAATGTTCCTCTTTCCTTCAATATGTCTTTAAATATACAGAGATAAATAGATAGATAGATAGATAGATCAGGAGGTCCTGGTCAGTGATGAAGTTGAAGGGATAAAGTAATTAATTAGTGTTTTGATTATGTGCAAAAGACTGTGTTTGTCTCCTAAGTGAGACTATTCCTTTGCAATCATTGCAATTCATCAAGGTGGGATGATTTGATTACATTAGGCTATCATCCATAAGAGTCATCCTCTCTATGCTGAGCCTCTAGAGAGGGGCATATAACCCTGTCAAAGAATAATCAGTAAGTCAATTTAAGTCCTTCAGGAAATCAAAAACAAAAATCTAAGGAAAGGCTTGGATCCCTGTGTGAACAAGGATGCAAGTGAGGAAAGGGGAGGCTTTAGACTTTGTAGCCCCTGACACCACCAAAAGAACTGGAGAGAAGTAGAGCAGAGACTCTCAAATCTGGCCTGAGGAGAAGATAGAGACAAAGAACCCAAAAGAAGGTAGCACTTTAGCCTGGGCAGAGACTATGACAGAAGCAGGATGTATTTGCTTATTCTCTCAGCCACAAAACTAAGTGGTATCAGAATAGAGTGATAGAGCAGGAATCAGAAATGGAAGGATGGAATGGGACAATGTATATTGAGAATTTTGGAAAGGAGTAGATAAACATCAGTTGTGATAAGCATAATATAGAATAAAGTTTCTATTTAATCCAATGTTCATTGAGTCACCATCGATTTGCCCAAGATTTGGGTGAATGGAAGGGAAGAGTATACAGTCTTCATTGGATAATACTTTACCAGACTGACTCTGAACACAGAACAAAAAGTTTAATTTTACACATCTCATTATGATATTTTCATTAACCCAAATGAAAGGCTAATGCTGGCAACTTTTTGATTTATTCATGTTCTTTTAAAGTCACTAAGATATTTCTTATTGAAACTTAAGGGGTAGGAAAGAGCTGAGATGATGGAGTAGAAGAAACACTCAGCTGATCTCTACCAACATTATCCTGCAAAAAAAACTTTAAAATAATGTCATAAATCTAGCTCTGGAGTGACAGAGCCAACAAAAAGTCAGGGAGAAACATTCTTTGGGCCTGACAATTTAGGAGATTGGAAGGAGAAATCATGATATGCGCAAAGAGGCTGGCCTGGAGGCCATGTGAATGAGTGGACTTAGTGCTGGCAACAGAAGCAGCTACTGCTTTGGGAGCTCTCAAGCCAGAGATGGTAACAGGACCTGTCAACTGGTCAGAAAGAAATTACAAGGGACCCTTGTACTACTGCAGGATACAGGACCAGACACTGTTGCACAGCTCCATTATGTGAGTCAGTTCAAGAAGAGAGAGGGAAAATTACAGTCAAGAGGAAACAGGGGCTCTGAGAGGCAGTGCTGATTTTGCTTAGAGGAAATCACAGACAGTGAAAAACAGTATCACTCTCAGCCTCAAGGGAGCAAGGTTCCTAAGGGGTAGCATTGATTCATATGCCAAGAGAAAAAGGACCCTGAGGAGCAATACTGATTGCAATCCCAAGGGATCAGGGGCCATTCCTGAATAAATACCAAAGCACATACCAGAAAAGCATTGACCAAACTTTTACCAAGATCACACCAACTTGAAAACACTGACCTCCAGAACTAGTTCTGAAAACAGCAGTGCAAAAAAAAAGTCAGAAGATTAGGACAGTGCCCCTTTGCCTCTAATCCTGGGAAAAGTGCCCAACATTAAAAGGAAGTTCAAAATTATAGGGAGAAAAGTTAGAACAAAGAGCAAACAATGACAAAAAAGAGCCTGACCATAAAAAAGCTACCTATGGTGACAGGGAAGGTCACTCTGAAGAAGACAATGAAGTTGCAATAACTACAAGCAAAAGCCTGGGGGGGGGGGGGGGGGGGGAATGTAAGTTAGATAGAAGCCTGAGAAGAATTCTTGTAAGAGCAAAAAAAAAAAAGATTGTAAAAATCAAATAGAGAGGAAAAATGGGTGAAGAAATGAGAGCAAAGGAAGAACATTATGAAAAGACAAGAAAATAACACTTTAAAAAAACAGAATTGGATAAGTAGAAAAAAAGGTACAGAACTTCACTGATGAAAATAACCCCTTAAAAAACAAAATTGGTTAAATGGGAAAAGAGGTACAAAAGCTCACTGAAGAAAATAATGTCTTAAAAATGAGAATCAGGTAAGTGGAAGCTAATAACTCCACAGGACATCAAGAAACAATTAGACAGGGACAGCTAGGTGGTGCAGTGAGTAGAGAATGGGCCCTGGAGTCAGGAGGACCTGAGTTCAAATACAACCTCAGACACTTGACACACTTGCTAGCTGTGTGACCTTGGGCAAGTCACTTAATCCCAATTGCCCTGGCTTGCCCCCTCCAAAAGAAAAAAGAAAGAAAAAAGAAATAATTAGACAAAGTCAAAAGAATTAAAAATGAAAACAATGTGAAATATGTCACTTGAAAATGAACTGACATAGAGAATAGATTAAAGAGACGTGATTTAAGAATTATTAGACTAGCTGAAAGCCATGATCAAAGAAAAAGCCTAGACATCATATTTCAAAAATGATCGAGGAAGCCTATTCCAATATCCTAAAACCAGATAGTAAAACAGAAATTGAAATAATCCGCTGAATCCACCTGGAAGAAATCTCAAAATGAAAACTCTAAGAAGTATCATAGACAAATTCTGGAAAAGGAGCAATATTAAGTATATCTTTTAATATCATAATGTAATAAAAATTATATTCAATAAAGGACCATGGAAGCAAAGATTAAAAATTATTTTGAAACTAAATAATATAATCCTAAAGAATGTGTTGGCAAAAGAAGAAATCATAGAAAAATCAATAGCGAAAAGATTTATGTATCTAATCATGTACTACAGTAAAAGGTAGAGAGAACAGATCAATGAATTGGGCATGCAACTAAAAAAAATAGAAAAACAAATTTTAAATCCTGAATTAAACACCAAATTGGAAATCCTGAAATAGAGATATTAATAAATTGAAAATAAAATTACCATTGCACTAATACATAAAACCAGGACCTAGTTTCATGAAGAAGAAGAAAATAAAATTGATAAACATTTGTTAATTGGTTTTTTAAAAAGAAGAAGAAAACCAAATTACCAGTATCAAAAATGAAAAGGGTGAATGTACTACCAATGAAGATAAAATTAAAGCAATTATTAGGAGTTATTTTGTCCAATTATATGCCAAGAAAACTGACAATCTGAGTGAAGTAGACAATATTTACAAAACTACAAATACCCAGATTCCAGAAGAGGAAATAGAATACTTAAATTACCATATTTTAGAAAAAGAAATTGAACAAGCCATAAATGACATTTCTAAAAAAAAGATCCCAGGACGAGATGGATATGCAGGTGAATTCTTCCAACACTTAATAAACAATTAATCCCAATACTATAAACTTGTCTAAAAGTGGAAAAATAAGGAGTCCTACCAAATTCCTTTCTATACAAACATCGTTTTGACGGAGAGAACTACAAAGAAAGAAAGCTATAGAGACAATTTCTGTAATGAATATTGATGCAAAAAATTTAAATAAAATACTATCAAGTAATTATAGTAATTTCACACAGATCATTTACTCTGACAAGGTGGAATTTATACTAGAAATGTAGAGCTCACCATTAGGTTCAATGTTAGGAAAACTATAAGCATAATTGACCATATCTATAACAAAAACAACAAAAATCATATGACTATGTTAATAGAAACAGAAAAGCCTTTGACAAAATATGACACCCATTCCTATTAAGAACAAAAAACACTAGAAAACATAGGAATCAATGAAACATTTCTTAAAATGACAAGTAGTATCTATCTTAAACCAAGAACAAGTATTACCCGTGATGGGGATAAACTAATGTCCATTATCACCACTATTTTTCAGTATCATACTAGAAATGTTAGCTATAACAGTAAGACAAGGAAAAGAAATTGGAAGAATAAAAATAGGCAATGAGAAAACAAAACTATCATTCTTTTGCAAACAATATGATGCTGTACTTAGAGAAACCTCCTTCTGAGGGTTGACATGTACATAGTCTCCTAAGGTATCCCTTGCTGGGGAGGGGGGAGGGATGTTGTGTGCTTCTGTTGTGTGTACCTCTACGTGTAAGTAGTACATCTGTAGGCAAGAGCTCATAAAGGTACGATCTAAACACTAAATTCAAGCATAAACATTTGCAAACAGAATAAGAAAACATTTTAAGTTAAATTATTCAGTTGTAACTATGTTAAGTACATAGGTTTTTACCCCATAAATTCCCACAAAACCAGTTCAAGAGAAGCCATTGAAATTAAGCCAACCTGTGCTTTCAGATCCACTCATGCACTATTGATGTGTTGTTGTTCAGTTGTGCTAACTGCTACAATACAGAAAAAGGACAAAAGCAGATGAGAAAAAAAGATGGATAGCAGAGAGAATAGGAACTGCGTCTCTTTAAAAAAATGAATTGCTAAAATTTTTCTTCTCTGCAAAATATATAACATCACTTTTCCTCTCTTTCCTAAGTGATAAAATGTTCGTATAAAAACACAAATAATTTCATATTTCATAGAAGGCCTTAAAGGAACATTTTTCCTCAAACCAATTTTCCCTGTAGTCTTTAATTAAATTTCAACTGGCATACTTGGGGGGGAGGGAAGAAATTAAAAAAGAAATGTGCATCAGATTAATGGATGGACCCAAACTATTCTAATATTTCCCTGTATAGCTATATAGCAGTTCAGGTATATTAATAAAAAGTTTCATATAAATCACATTTCTTTAAATTGAATCAGGTCTTCAATGAACTCTGGAAGTTTCTTAGCTCAATGACTCTCCAATGATGAATCACAAAGAAAAGAATCCTATAAAGCAAATAATCACTAATCTATGCATTTCATAATCTGTACTTTCAAATATTAAATATATTTGAAATGAGATATAACTATATGCAAAAGAGGAACAAATGATTCTAATTATTACTTCGGATGAAGTCCTAAGTGAATACAAGGAAAAGGGATGTTGATATCCAAATGAATTGTCTAAAAATACACTAAAAGAAGGAAGAACAGCACTTATTAAGCATTGATTATGTTCCAGCCTCAGTGCTGTTTTAGAAAGCACTAACTCATTTCATCTTGGCAACCACCTTGAGAGATAGCTGCTATTGTTATCCCTACTCTACAATTGAGGAAACTTAGATAGAATGATTAAGTGGCTTCTCGAGGATCACAAGGAGTCAGGTTGGAATTGAATTCAAGTCTTCCTTAGTTTAGACCTAGGACTCTATCTGCTGCACCCACCCATGTTTCTAAAGCATGCTCCTTTCACCCACAGGCTTTTTCTTTGTGACCCTGCCATTATTTTAGCCATAAAATTTTCCTCTTAGGTGTTGTAATTGCCTAGATTGGTCCATCTGCAGTACCCTTGACTAATTTTTGAGAATATGTACATTCATCAAAAATTTATTCTTACAATATTTATTGCTTTTTCATGCACTTCTCTTAAATTTCAAAAACAAGATTTAAAAAAAAAGATTGCATCCCTATATGGAGAGGATGCTGTGCTAATTACATCACACTCAAAGACACTGTAGCACCTCCTAAGTGAGATTCATAACCACTCAAAAGAGATTTTTAAACTTTTCATTAAAACAAATCAAGTGAATAAGGAATGCCTACTGTCCAGTCTATGACATACAGCGAAATAGATAAAAAATAGGGCTGTATGTCAGTAAAAAGAACCTGAACACATTGCACCAAAAAAGGATAATTAGCTGGGCCCAGAACTGAATAGAAAGAGGAGAGCAGGCAGAACTGCCATTCAGAAATTGCAAAGTTATTTTAATGACCCCAAGCCCATCCCTGAAACAAAGTCCCATATTCAAAAGATCAACATTCTTCTAGCATTGCTATGTGGAGTCAAGTTTTGGATTAATAATGAGAATGACTCAAAGGGCAACCCAGAGGTACATGGCAGGCATGAGCAGACTGCAGCATTCTGAAAGAATGAATGAAAAAGTATTTAAGTAAGGATATGCCAGATTCTGTACTGGGAACTTGGAACACAAATACAAATGAGAGATAGCCATTGACCTCTAATAGCAAAGACATCAGCTAGAAGTGAGTGATGGCTACAGAAAGTTGTTTTGGTCTGAGAGGTTAGAGACATTTTATGGAAAAACGAAAAGTTGATTGTAACTAATTTGGTGTTCTTTGAGCAAGACACTCTGTGTCTTGGATCCGTGTCTTTTCATTGGCTGATGGTAATACCAGGAATGCTTGCCCTCCTCACCTCTGCCACTCCTGGCTCACCACATTTCCTTTAACACTCCACTCAAATGTAACCTTCTACAACAGGATTGTTCCAGTTACTTCCTGTAATAACAATGTTGCTAGCATCTACTGTGGCTGTGTAAGGCCAAGAACAACAGCACACAGGAGGGCTGCTAGCACAGGTGATTTGATCTGCTTTTCTAAGGAAAGCAACTTTAAGGGGTTTGCAATCTCACTTTAATTAAACGTACATATATCATTCATTTAGTTCAGGGGGAAAAGTCATCACCCTGAAATAGTTACCAGAGAGAGAAGCACCAACATCTGTGTTTTCAAAGCCAGTGGTGGGGGGAAGGGGGGAGTCTCCACATCAACACTCTTCCAGGGAGTGTGCCCCCCAAAAATGCTAACCTCATAGCATATGTACCCTTTTCAGGGCCCGAGGGCCTCACACCTCCGAAGGGCTTCATACCTCCCCAGGGCTTCACATTTCTCCTGACTTAATTAGCAAAAGGGTATGGGCCTTTCTACAAACAAAGGTACTTGATTGCCTTAGTGCTGAGAAGCACTCCAAAAGAAACAACAGTAAAAAGTCTCACTTTGCTTGCCCTTACACTCCTCACTTCTAGTGCCTTCTTCCTGATACTACTTTCCATTTACACAGATAGGTATACATATATAGAAATGCACACACACACACACACACATACACACACATATATTCAAATAACAAATAGGAGAGACAGACAAAGAGAGAGAGAGACAGAGAGAGAGAGAGGGAGGGGGGGGCAGGGGAGAGCATTTGTAGGCACAAGATTTTGCTTGTTATCACTCCCACCACAATGTGAGTTTCTTGAAGGCAGGCACCAGGTTTTTGTCTTTGTCTATGTGCCTACCACATAGTAAGTTCTTAATAAATACAAGTAAATACAAATAAATCCCAAGAGTGACTGCACTATTTTTAGAAGTTATTTTAGAAAAGTATCTGATTTCTGTTTCTAGCACCAAAAGTGGAAGGGAGGATGTAGTAGCAATTTAGATTTAAAGATCTTTCCCACCCATTAATAGGCCATGTGTCCTGCTTATGTCACAGGAAGCCTAAGTCATATGTGGTGGGAGGAGTTTTCTGACAGGAAAAGAAAATGTTATGTCACAGGAAATGGTAGTGAGAGAGAGAAAGAGAGAGAGAGCAGTTATGGCTGCTAATGGCCGCCATCGTGATAGAGCTGAACAGGCTGACTTAGCTGTACTGTGAGTTTGTTTTTGGGAAGACCTAGCAGAGGATCAGAGAGGTTTTGGGATGGAGAGGCTCCATGTTGTGATATTAGGTATGGAATGCTTTATTGCTCTGATAGATTGGGTAAATGGCTTGTCGGATATGGTTCTCTTCTGTCTGAATAAATGGTTTACCTCTTCTACCTTGTATGTGGAGAGTCTAGTATACTTTGCAATACATAGGCATTTTGACAATTATCATCTATTTGTTATTATTGCCTTACTGATACAGAGGATTAGATATGAATGTGATTTACATGGCAGGAAAATAACCTGAGTGTATGGGTCTTGCTCTGCCATAGGTCTAGGTCAAGAGTTTTAGTGACAGGGTGTCATGACATGAAGATGGTCAAAGTTCTAAGCCCAGCTACAGGATAGACCTAGGGTACAAGTCCCAACAGCAAATATGGCTATAGCATAAAGGACAAATGGAAAGAAGGATACTATCAAAGTATATGGGTGAAAAAGATAGGTTGGTTATGTGAACATTTTCTTGCTTTTCTTTCAATGTCAAGTTTACCATTCCTATGACAAACATATGAAATGACATTGATGAGAGTTACTTAGCATGGGCAGGTATTGACAAGCTTTGATTAACTTTATTGAAGGGAGTATTCACATTGATGGAATCACATCTCCATTGGAATATAGGGCATGGAGGCAACGTGGCACTCTACAAAGAATGCTGAACTGGGATTGGTGCAGACCTGGGTTTGAAGCCTCGTTCTGGTACTTTCCAACAATCTCGCCATTAGTGAGATATGTAATATTTCTAAACCCCATCTGTAAAATGGAGACCACAATATCTTTAAGTACCTACCACACTGAGTTGTCATAAGGATTAAATGAGGCCAGACATGTAAAGTACTTTGAAAACTTGAAACTTAGATAATTGCCAATTATTGTTCTTATAATTATTTCCTAAATTTGCATGCATATCCAGTGGAAAATAAAACTTTGTTGTGCAAATTAAGTTAATTTATTGAATAAATAACTCCACAATGCTTACTACATATAAGTAACTCTGATAGGCACTGATAAAAACACAAAGAAATTATAGTCTGCTGCCCTAGAGAAATATATACTCAAGTTGAAGCAATGAGAAATGTTCCTGTAGAATGATAAAAAAAAAAAGATAGGAAATGAGTTGTACAATACCATCTTAAAGACCTGTCCTGAAAGTGGAGTATGATGCCTCAGAAGGAAAAGGGTTTGTTTTCACTGGGGAGGTGAGAAAGCAGGGAGATGTCTTCAGATAGACTCATAATTGTGGCACTTGTAGTTCACTTTGTAGAGCTGATTTCTGTTCAAGTATTGTTTGGTGTGGATGTCCTCTGAGCTCCCTTCCAATTCTTGAGTCTGTGATGCCAAAGTGCCTTATACCAAATATAAAGAATAGCAAGTAAGTCTCTTTTGCTTGAATATGGAGTGTATGGGGAAGACTAATGTAGAATCGGTCTAGAAAGATAGGTTGGAAGTAAATTGTGAAAAAAAGTTTTATATCCCATAAAGGGAAGCTTATATTACATCTTAGAGTCAATAGGAAGACATGGAAGCTTATAGGAGAAGGGAATGGTTTGAATAGACATGTGCAAGACAATAGATTGCTTTCCCTGTCCTATTTTTTTCAAGCCAGAATCATAGAAATAAGTAGTCTGAGTTTGATGGTTACAACCTACTTCCTCAGGCAGCTAGGTGGTGCAGTGGACATAGTAACTATGCCTAGAGTCAGGAAGACTCATCTCTTTAAGTTCAAATCTGGCCTCAGACACTTACTAGCTATGTAACCATGGGCAAGTTTCTTAACTTCTGCCTGCCTTAGTTCCTCATCTGTAAAATGAGCTGTAGAGGGAAATGGAAAGCCCCTCCAGTATCTTTGCCAAGGAAACCAACAATGGGGTTACAAAGAGGTGGGCATGACTGAAAAACAGCTGAACCATAACAACCTGCTCCCCTATGCACAGACATTCTGAGACTCTCCTAACAAAGAGCCTCCCTAAAAAGAAGAGAGACTGTGAACAGAGAAAGCCACAAAATGGAAATCAACTTAACCAGACAGTATGTGAAATAGACCTCACCCAAGAAGAGATCATAGCTGGATAACAATGGATGTCCTATCCCCTTCCAGCTTTTCAGAGTCAGAATTAATTCAGCACCTTTGTGTAGCAACCAGATGAGTTACGGAGAAATGAGTGCATTGGCAGTTGTGTCAGAGGTATACAGATCATGGATGAGTTCACGAGTTCTTACCAAATCTTACCTCTGAACCACTGAACTCTCATTCTACCAAGTACTAGAGATGGTCCCATTACCTCCTAAATTTTACAGTCTCTAGAACTACCAATCACGCTTGTCCATTCACAGCTGGTGGAAATGAGTGAACATTCCATGGATTCAGGTCTGATTTAACATGAACCTAAAACTCGTAGAAAATTAAATGAATATGCAATGAGACAGGTAAGTCATGGGAATTACAGACCATTGGATTGGAAAGGGAGCCATCACCCAGACTTCTAGGTTTTTGAAATATATGCCTATGTGAGTGTTTCGGGTTAAAAGCCAGACCTGTCTTCAGACTTGTAAAAACTCCATAAGATCAGATGCTGATTGGCTCCCCATTGATATGTAAGTTTGATGACCCGTGGGGTATATTTCAAACTGGCCCTGGATAGCTTCCAAGTCCCCTAAGCCTCAGTCATTTACAGCAGGTAGGACAGGTTAAATATATAGTCTGAGAACAACCAGTGGTAGACATTTCAGTTTGCATAAAAATATATGATTTGTATATATTAATGTAGCTAATTATTAGCACAAAATTCAGCTGTGGGTAGTAGGATAAATTGTCATAAAGATGATATGGCATGTATATGCACAGTCCTCTTCTAGCTTGAAAAACCTTCACTTGACCCTGCCATCTGCTCAAGCTATCATCCAATACCTTACCTAACTTTTCCTGCCAAGATCCTGGAGTGTGCCACATAATCCTGCTGCTCCATTTCTTCACCACCCACTCACTTACTGACCCCTTACAATCAGGCACATGACCCCACTATACAACTGAAACTGCTCCCTTCAAGGTTACCAGCAATCTCTAAATTGCAAAAGCTGATGACCTTTTCTCAACCCTCATACTGTTTAACTTCTAAGAAACTTTTGAAGATCTTGACTATTCTCTCTTTCTTGTTTCCCTTGGCTTCTGGGATACTTCCCTCCATCTTTGGCACCCTCAGTATAGGTGACACTTAAAATCTCTGCCATTATCCCTCTTCTTCTCTCTTTCTACAATCTCTTCCTGCTGAGCTCAGTTTCCATATATTCAATTGTCATCTTTAAACACAGAATACTCAGATCTATATGACCAGCCTGAATTTCTCTTCTCGATGTGAGGTACACATGACAGCACTTGGACATCACATCGGCAGTTAAAAAGTGAATATTTCAATTTCAAAACCAATCATTCTTCCTTCTAAATTCATCTCCTAATTTCAATTGCTAGTACTACCATTATTCCAATCACCCAGGTTCCAATCTTGAAGCCATGGTTATTGAAAATGACTGTTTGATATGAGTTCTCTCTTTCTCTTCCCTTCCTCTCAAAGATGCTTTACATCATCTCCCATTCTCTCTTCCTTTGACCCAGCCTCTGACAAAGATGTAGTCAGTATCTTTTCCAAAACCAACCTATATATACACATCTACTAGAAGTGGCGAAACTATTTCTAGTACTTAAGCATTACCTATAGTGGATTATCAAAATTAATATGCAGAATTGGAAATTAATTTTTAGACATGGGAATTGTTTGAATGAATAAATATATACGATAAGAGTATTCCTTCCTTCTTTCCTTCCTTCTGTTTTTCCTTCCTTCCTTCTTTCCATCATTGCTTTTTTTATCCTCCTATGAGTGGTAGGAGTTGGGAGTGAGAATGAAGTAAATGCTCAATATTTTTTTAAATTAAAAATAAGCCAATAACTAGCTTCCTAATACAATGTTTGCTGGGTCCTCAATCAGCCTTTTATTTGTTGCTTTTCTATTTTTTGTCTACATTGTCCCTCTGTTTCTTGCCTTGCTTCCATACTTTGTTTACAAAGCTCTTCTTTTTGCTTCCTTTCTCTCTCAAATCAATGAGTCTTTGACTTGAATTCCTCTCTCCAATCTGTTATTTTGCATAGATCTCCAAAACAGAAAATTCCTAATAGTTTTCCCATCTGTACCATTACTTCTTATTAGTCTATCAAGAAATAAAAGCATTTTGCCCTTGTTATCTTCTGTCTCCCCCTTAGGCCTGGTCTCATGATATAATTGTGCTGTGAGTGTTGTATGTGATGTGATCTGAAGGGTGCTGGGTCACATTCTCCTCAGAAATTTACCTGATTTCAAACCCACTGCAGAACAGTACAACCCATTTATGACTTAATAGCCAAGTCCTAGGAAGTTGCTTACAGTGTAAAAAGGTTAAGTGAATCTTCAGCAACTCACAGCTAGGAAGTGCCAGAGACAAGATTTAACCTGAAGCCTTCCTGATTCTGAGATTATCCTACTAAACATACTGCCTCAACTTCTCCTTCATGCTGAGTGAAATTGATATTTTGACACACAGCCTAAAATTCTACGAATTGCATAATAATTAATCTTGAAAAACATAGTTTTTTTAAATATCCAATTATAAATTAATTTGTTCCAGGTGGTTGCTCCCTGATTTGCTGTCTTTTTGCCTTCTACCCCATAATATCATCCTGCATTCACCACGTTCAGCCTTCAGCTCCATCATGTACAGGAGCTCCCTCTTGTCTTGTCTTCCCTTTGCCCTTTCCCCAGCATGGAGATAGGAGTTACTAACTCTTCCTTATAGTGAAATAGCAGACAATCCAAACTTATCATATACTATGCCTCCAGATCCCTAAGCATTTTCATCTGACTTGCTGATTCAACTTGGGAAATGTGAGGCTTGCCATCCACCTTAAAACTATACCCTGAGGGAAATGGGCATTGTTTGAACCTTGCTCTAATCAGATTTGGCTCAAGGAGGGAATAACATAGTCGGGTATAGAACTCTAACTTGCTCTATAGGCAGTAGGAGGGGGAAAGAGGAAAGAAAAGTATGAGGGTACTTAGAAGGGAGGGAAGAAGCACTAAGGGAAAAGGGAAAGGAAATGAAGAGGGCTGATGGAAGGGAAGGAAGATTGAGGGAGGTGGTGGTAAAAACCAAAATTCTAGTAAGGAGGGAAGGGGAGAAAGGAGAAATAAAAGCATAAATGGCAGGGGGAAGGATAGAGAGGAAGACACAGATAGTAATCATAACTATGAATGTAAATGGGATGAACTCTCCCATAAAATGGAAGCAGATAGCAGAATGGATTAAAAACCACAATCCTACAGTATGTTGTTTCAAAGAATTGGAAATTGAGGGGATGCCTGTCAATTGGGGAATGGCTGAACAAGTTGTAGTATATGAATGCAATGGAATACTATTGGGCTATAAGAAATGATGAGCAAGCAGATTTAAGAAAAACCTGGAAAGACTTATATGAACTGATGCTGAGTGAAATGAGCAGAACCAGGAGAACATTGTACACAGTAACAACCACATTGTGCAATGATTGACTTTGATAGACTTAGCTATTCTCAGCAATGCAAGTACCTAAAACAACCCCAAAAAACTCATGATGAAAAATGCTATCCATGTCCAGAGAAAGAATTGTTGAGTCTGAATGTGGTTGGAAGCCTACTATTTGCCCTCCTTTTCTTTTGTTGTTTTGTTTTGTTTCTTCTTTCTCTTGGTTCCTCTCATAAGTTCTAATTCTTCTTTACATCATGAATAATGTGCTAATATGATGCATAAGTAGAACCTATCACAGATTGTACTCTGTCTTGGGGAGGGGGAGAAAGTATGAAACTCAAAATCTTATGGAAGTGAATATTGAAAACTAAAAATGAATATAATTAATTTAAAATTTATAAAAAGGACTACACCCTCAGAACAACATGGACTTTCCAGTCATCCTGAAACTGAACTCTTATGTGTTGTCTGCCCTAAATAAAGCATGAGATCCTTGAGAGGATGAAATGTTTCCCTTTTTCTGTTTATATCCTAATGCTTAAAATAGTGCTTGGAACACAATAAACATTTAATAATGTTTTTATCTATCATTCATAGATTCATCCATTTGTGGGTTTTTTTTTTCTTGCACCTAAAATCAGTTGAACTAAAATAACAGAAGTTTCTTGATGTGGTGAGAGGAAACATTGAGAATTTTAGAACAAAATAATAATAATAATAGAATAATTTTAGAATATGGCTACAAACTAGGAGATTTAGATGAGCTCAGGGTTATTATCTGGGTTCAAGAAAATGGGAAGTAATGGGATTTGGAAAGGCTGAAAAGGTGAGTTTTCTTTAATTTGTAATTTTTTCTTAGGAAAATAATATTTTTTTCATGTTTTCTTAGTACCTTTATTGGCTAACACAATTATCATTTAGAAGTGCTTTATAAATGCTCATTGTATTGCTTCAAATTCCCTTGAAAGTTTGTTTCTTAATTTCAATCTCAACCACCAGCTGGGGTGTTTTTCATTTGCTTCTTACTCATTTTGTAGAGAGAAAAAAATACAAACTTTGGGCCTTTGATATATTTAAATATTTGAAATTGTATGATTTCTGTATAAGAGGACATTAGAGATGATGCTCACTGCTGGGCAGAAATACCTACTACCTTCTCAATGCCAGGAGAGCAGACTTGACCATGTGACAGATAATCTAGCTCCTAGATTAGCTCCAAAGAAGGGGAGCATGACGTAATAGATAGAGAGCTGGCATTAGCATCAGGAAATGCTAAATCCCACCTCTGACACCAATTGGATATATGACCCCTAACAAAGCCTAGGTCTCCTCAGTGACCTTCTAAACTGTAAGGTGCAAAGAAATTACCAACCTTCAGTGCTCAAATCTATTTCCTTAACTGGGAGTTTCCCATAACAATAAATCCATGTTACGTTTCTGTGCCATGAAACTATTATGAAGACTTTGAAAGTGAACGATTGAACTAATTCTACCACAACACCTTTTTTATTTCAATTGCTTTATGGAATGAATTTGTGCTCTATAACATTCAACATTTCCTTTGGTATACAAAACCTTTTATCACAGGTATATTTGCAGCAATGAGTTCTTATGAGAAAAGACAGATTGGCTTACAGGGAGCCTGTGGCAGCTGTTTGGGGAAAAAAGGGAATCCAGTTAACATAAATATTAAGGTTTTTTAAATGATTATATGTGCCGGAATCTTTAATGTCTACAGGGCCAGAAATACATTTTTGCTCACTTGCTTAGAGTATAGTACTTATGTAATCATGTATCACACATGGTCCACTTAATTTCACCCTTGTAGGGGGCTTGGTCAAAATAGATAACTGATTGACTTGATGAGTATACAGTGTAGAGATCTTTACTTCAGGATTTTAAAAAAATGTGTCCCTGTGGAGTATATGTATATGCCCACTGGCATCATCTTGAAAAGACAAAAGGCAACTTCTGATGATTCTCTGTGACTGGGAACAGCCCTCAAAGTTAATTGGCTGGTTGGGAGCTGCCCCTTGGCATGGCCTAGAAGATGATTTTCATTAATTCAAGCTACCTCCAAATAAAACTGTTTTTCTTGAACTCACAGGACTTAGTACTTTTGTAGGAGGTGCTAACCTCTAAAAGGGAGCTAACAAACTTGCTTAGCTCTTCTTCTTTTTCTACTCTCTGTCATTATAGGGCGAGAGGTGAGGGGAAGACCCTTCCCTTTCAAATAGTCATGAATAGCATCATTTTAGCAGAGGTACGTATACTGGGCATATGGCAGAGGCAGCCAAGCTTACTTACAACACCCCTAAAAAATTTCCATGGACAATATCATTCTGGATCTCTATCATTCAAGTTACAAAGAGGATTTCCAAAGTAGCACAATCCTGAAATCTAGCTTTTTAACCAAAAATGGGAGATTTCTTTGGCTGTGATAGCCTCAAGAACATTATATCCCAAGGAAAATATGTGCTTCCTATGGATGGGGCTCAGGAATGGCATTATCTAGACCCTCATTTATTCATTCAATCTAACAATGCAATGTTTTTAATTTCTCTTGCCACATAGTCAATATTCCAGCTATTATGTTCTCAGTTCTCAGAATCTCTCCAAAATATCTGAAAGGTAATAGGCCTGATGGCAGAGATATGACTGATTAGGTATATAGGTTTTATTAACCAGAAACGTAGAGATTGATCCTCCCCCCAAAAGCCTGGGACCCCAAGAATCTGAGCCAACCACTTAGTCTTGGGAGCACAGTCATTGATAGTCAATCATAAGATGAGGTTTTTTTTTTCCTCTCTTCATTTTTTAAGAGCTTATTTTTTAATTTCTTTTTAGTTTTCAACATTCATTTCCTCAAGATTATGAGTTCCAAATTTTCTCCCCATCTCTCCCCTCCCACCACCCTAAGATGGTGTATAATATGTAAAGAAGAATTAGAACCAATGGGAGAGAGAAAGAGAGAGAGAGAGAGAGAGAGAGAGAAAGAGAGAGAGAGAGAGAGAGAGAGAGAGAGAGAGAGAGAGAGAAAGAACAAATAATATGCTTCAATCTTCATGCAGATTCCATAGTTCTTTTTCTGGATGTGGACAGGATTTTCCATCATGAGTCTTTTGGAGCTGTCTTAGACCCTTGCACTGCTAAGAGATAAGTCCACCAAAGTTGGTCATTGCATAATGTGGCTATAACTGTGTACAATGTTCTGCTGGTTCAGCTCCCCTCATTCAGCATCATTTCATTTAAGTTTTTCCAGGTTTTTCTGAAGTCCACCTGCTCATCATTTCTTGTAGCACAATTGTATTCTATTACATTCATGTACAACTTGTTCAGCCATTCCCCAACCAATGGGCATCACCTCAATTTCCAATTCTTGACCACCACAAAAAAGAGTTGCTATAAATAGGCCATTTTCCCATTTGTATGATCTCTTTGGGATACAGACTTAGAAGTGGTATTGCTGGATCAAATGGTAATATAATGAGTTCTTGCAAGGGTCCTGTGCACATTTCCACATTCTACATAGGGAGCTACTTTCAAAAGTCCCAAACAAATGTTCAGCAGTCATTTAAGATCATCAAATCTATCAGGAAATTCCTTGGTCACTTCTATCTACATATATACATACATTCAAATATGTCTATGTGTGAATATATATGTATATTTTACATAAGTGTATATGTATACAGAGACAATATATACACATACACAAACACACACACATTCTATTTTAGTGGCCAAAATTTCATACTTGAGCTAAGTAGTCCTTTAACACACATATCAATGGTCATGTACATGACTGGATGATAGACCAGAAATCTTAACAAATGCATCTGTGTTGTTGAGAAATAATTAAAGCACATGGCCTGTTTATCACTTGTCTCATCTTTAAAGCTCCCTGCTCTCCATCTTACCAAAAAAATTCCAAAAATAAGAACACAGCTCACTGTTTTTCCTTTCGTATTCAAGATTTCTTTGCTATCTCTTGGCAAAGACTAGAACTAATCTTAATTGCGTCTCTTTTCTAGATGGGAGATTTCATTCCATAGAACACCAATCAAAAGCCTTGACACATCTTTATATGATCTTAATCGTGACACTGCCATCCAAGCTATAAAAGAACCTAGGCAAATTCCATATCAAAAAGGCACCATAGGTAATTTAGTAGGATAAAACAGACTAAAATGGATAAAGCCTTGTTTAATAAGGTTCTCAAATCCATTACTGAAGCAGGGAAAGGGAAAAAAAGAAAAAAGAACAAATATTTCTCAGCAGCCCATAGATGCTACTGTGAAATTGATTAAATGGGGGATTTGGGCCTAAGAAAACAAGATTCAACAAAAAACAAGATTCATCCTGAAAATCTCTTGTGTTGTTTTAAATAAAAGCCAACAGGATGAGGGAAGTTTGTCCCATGAGTCAGTATAAGCCCACAGCTTATTTTAAAATACCAGCCATGAAAAGTATTGTATATTTTGGAGAATTCTTTCACAATGGAAAAAACTATTACACATCTTCAAAAGTGAAGGAAAGTTAACTTTTACCAACACTTTTTTTTTAATTTCACCGTCAGGGCTCAGAGAGATTGAATGATGTCAGAATCCATTGCTCACTTTAAATCTTCATTCCTCAAAAAACCTGCATAGGAATTGATCTCTTTACCTATCACCAGATTTTCTATCAACAACTCCATCTGCATTCTATGTCCTAATTAATATTGTATCTATATCCATCCTACATTTGTGAGATTTCAATCAGCAGAGTCAATTCTCAATTAGACTAGTTAATGGAGAGTGCTAAGTAGCACAGATAGTTCAAAACAGTTGATGATTCAGAAGTCATCTCTATTTGGCTTCAGAATGCATGCTATAATGTTTATGAAGGCAGAATCACTTCCCTAATTCTATTTTGCTCAGGCTAGAGTTAAAAATCAGTTCATGTATCCTTAAAACCCAGCATTCTGGATAATGAAACAGTAGATTGGGAGTGGGTGGTGAGGCAGGAAAGGGGGGATAATTTACACATGCATAATCAAGGGCTAACTTTACCTATGGCCAAAGTCCTCGGTAATCAGATAAAATGAAAAAGAACCAATAAACTTATTTCAAAAAAGGCAGATATCAGGGCCAGCATCTCTAGGATAAAATGCAAACGCCTCTCTGTTTGGCATTTAAAGCCCTTCACAGTCTTTTTTCCAACCTGGCTTTTCAGATTGATTTTATATTATTCTCTCTCTTACAGTTTATGTTCTGGCCAAATAGGCATCCTTGCTGTTTCTCATGGAGAATTACATTTCCCACCTCTGGACCCATGCACATGCTATTCTCAAGCCTCCTAACCTTGATTTCTTGGAATTCCCAGCATCCTTGGTGGGACCACAATTTAAGAACACCTCAAAGGGCTAGTCTGTGTCAATTTTCATAGTATATTTTTTTAATCCAAAAGTGATGAAGGAATCAAGCATTTATTAAGTACGTACTGTGTACCATGCACTATGCTAAGTGCTTTACAAATATTATGTCATTTAACCTTCACCAAAACCTTGTTTGGTAGGTGATATTATGATCTTCATTTTACAGTTGAGGTAACTGAGGTAAGCAATAATTGTGCCCAGTTTCACCCCTCTTACTCCAAGCCAAGGGCTTCATCCAGGGTGCTACCTAAAGAAAATGGAGAGAGTAGGATGAATGTTTTTTCTTTCAAATAAAACTACAATATCTGCTTGTATAAACATGTATATATGTGTGTGTATATTTAAATATATATACATACATATATATGTGTGTGTATGTGTATGTATGTGTATATCTTTGTAGTGCCAGCGCCTAACACCATGACTGGCACATAGAAGGCAATTACTGAATGCCTATTGAATAAATTTGTGCATGAATAAATGAAATTTGAGTTAAACCTGAGAAGTAGGGAAGCAGGAAAGGCTTAGAAGAGACACTGCAAGTCATGTAATTAATGTTTGTTTAATTGTCACGTTTTCTCTCAAGCTCCTTAAAATAATGTTTTCTCCTAGCCTAAGAAAACCACAGCCGATGTTCAGCTTTTGAAGGTCATCACAGTCAGGAAAAAAGTCTTCCTTTGGAAACAATTTTTAAAGCAGTGATACTCCTATAAGAGGTGAGAGCTTAAAGGGATTAGTCTTCTTATTGCCTTCCATCATCCTTTAAGTAATAGCTATGTCTCATAGGGAGGGATAAACAGCAGGAGCCAACAAAATAAAGAAGCCTTAACTTTTCTTCTTTCTTTTTGAAAATAAATGTGCAGCCTCCTTTTCCATGTGTCTCCATTCCTCACTCCACTTCCTATCATAGCATCTCTACTCCATTGTACTTTCTGTCTGCCTTCCTTTCCTTTCTGCTCACCTCTTGCTTCTCCAACATTGCTAACTTTCAGTATACAATGTGCTTAGGGTGCATATGCAAACACCATCAGTATGGTAAGATGAGATCATCCATGTGGAAGACAATGGAGACCACTTCTGAAAGAATTTTGGAGAAATGGGTTTTTTCTATACATTTTACTTTAGCATAACATTAGTGGGAGCAATTTTTTTTTCAATTGGCTACAGTGACTGGCACATTGCAGGTGCTTAATAAATGTTTATTGACAAAGTGATTAATTGCAGGCATCTGTAAAATGTCCTTATGTAGCACTGACTGGGGCTTTTTGCTGCCTTTGTATCTTAGGATGACAGTGATTCCTTCACTAAGGATGGGTCATCCAACCCCATCCCTACCCTGAGGATTTATGGATCCAAGGATAGTTAATAGCTCTTTGACTTTTCCTTGATTACTTTCCTTTCAAGGTACAGAGAATGGAATCTTCTGCCAAGCCTAAGAACTAGATTAATGAAGATTTCTGAGTCCAGATGTTATAGCAAAACCAGCATGAGAACACGAGGAGCAAGAATTCTCACTGAAGTCCCTCCAGATTTGAACTTGGGGTGAGGAAAGCAGTAATTCTGTATAGGAATGTGAACCAAATTCCAAAGCACACACATACCTTCTCTAAGACCAAAGTGGGGTTCTGTGTGTGCCCTGAGCTGTGGGGGAAATGTTTCTAAGTTTGTTCTTCCTAAGTCTTTGAAGAAAATACGCTTTTGTAAAAGGCTAATGAAATGTTGTGACTAAATGGAACAGAGATGTTAGTCATTGGGTTCCTCTAACTGGAGAGGGGGTGGGGGGTTGATATTAAATAAAAGGGACTACCAACTTCTTTAGAGTACCAAAGAAGCTTTGGGAGTATAATGTAACAGACCTGGCCCTGAGAGTGAATCATGTAAGCTGCTGCATAATCAGCTAGTAAATTAACCAGGAGGAAATAAGAATGTGGCACCTATAGAAAGAAAGAAGTCAAAAGGGAGAAATATAAGGGATTGGAAAAAGAAGGGGTGACCCATATGGCTAATAATATACTGAATCCACTGTTAGGGAAGTGTTTTATACATGCTGAACTATAGCAGATATTGTTTCAACCTGGATTATTTTCAAGCCTTCCCCTTTTGACAATCTGATTTAATGGTACAACTCTATTCTTTGATTTATTATGTTGACAATTGACTAGTTTCTTTTAAGAAGGCAATGTCCCTTTACAAATATGTATACTAAGGTATCTAATATATACATGGCCCTTTCAGAAAATGCACTATACAAAATCCAATTTAAAATAAAGATAATTACAGATGATTATTGCAGCACAAAATAATTCCTTGATTTGCAAAAAGATTCAAATTAGTGTTGAAGAAGTAATCTTACCTAATATCTATCAAATATAATTTCCAATAATACTGATAACATTACTTCTTTTAAGACCACTACTACAATAAATAAGGTCACTTTGTATTAAATCTCACATGAATAAATAGATGGTAGGAGTGAAAATTAGTTCTAAACCATATTTGAATGTCCATTACCCACATGTTTAAAATCTCATCTTATTTACAATCTCCACTACTACCATCTGCAAAAATTAATGAAATTATATCTATACTAATTTTGAATGTGAGTATTGCTTTTCTTATCGGAAATATTCATCTGGACTCTAAAGATGGCTGAAGTTGCCTTATTAAATTAGAGCTCTTGACATGTTAATTTATAAGGACCTTTCCATTTCTAAAATCATATTTCCACATGGGAATATTTTCTTTTCTCCACTTCCTTTTAATGAACCACAAGCAAGGCTGTTCATCTTGGATATATATATATCATGTATTTCATATATATATATATATATATACACACACACATACATATGTGTATATTTACATATATGAACATATAGATGATTAATGTACTTATGTTCACATTGATGCCTTACATAAGAGACTTTTTCCTTAAACAAAGGGCTTGGGAATCCTTTGGAGAAACTTCCCAGAAGTTCTTTCAAATTCTGTGGTTCTTGCTTCCAAGTAGATTTATTAGAGACATCAGTATGTGATACCTAGTCTTGTTTGCAGCATACAAATACACGAGGCTCAAAACATGAATAGATTCATTTACAGGTCAGGCACAACAAATAAAAAGTGTAGTGTAGACTGCAGCAGATACCAGTATACAGCCTATGAGTAACTTCCACAGAGGCCCATATCATGTCTGTCACTTACAGTATTGTCCTGAATGGACCCCAGGAGAGGAAGCCAGGGATGTTGCTCTTTTACAATGATTTTCCTCTTCTCTGGCTTCCTGTAGAGAGGTACTTTTCTTACCCAACTACCCCTAGTAGATTAAATGGTCTACCGCTTCCTATCATGATCCTTTTCTCCTGTCCTCGCTTGGTTTATCTAAATTGCATGCCTCCTGCAGCTGCCAACAAATGTCACCAATTACTGCTCCCCATTGCAGCATCCTGTCAATATCCTTTCCACCATCCTGTTTTCTCAGGCTGCTTCCTAAATATCTAGGGAAGAAAGTGGAGAAGATAGACTTCAGCAGCATTAATACACATCAGGTAGAGAAAGATTTCTAAGTCTCCACCAGGTAGAATGTTTATCTATTTCTCTCTATTTCTCTCTGTGTCTCTGTATCTCTGTGTCTCTGTATCTCTGCCTTTCTCTCTTCCTCCTTCCCTCCCCTAAGTCATGATTTATTCTTTAACCAAAATGTCCCTGTACCCCATTTTGAATTTCAGCATTTTCTTGTGGACAAATGTCAAATTAAGATATATTTAATTGAGTTGAAAACTGTAGCTTTTCTCAACAAAATAATTAATCTCAATCATTCCCTCGTATTTAATATGAATAGACAGGACTTAAGACAGAAAATTCATTCAGTAATATAAATAATTTCCAATCAAAGTATAATACTATTATATAAAATGAAACTAAGATAGAAAAATGCATAATAAGCATCTTCCACATTTCTAATAAAAACCTTTTGGTTCATCTGAGATATAAAGAGACTATGTTTCAATCAATATAGAAAACCCTACATTTGATAGTATTAGCCTATAGGAAAAAAATATGCCACCTCTAATCATGAAATGATAGATATCTCCAAGCTCTAAGATTGTAGGCTCTTTACTCCTCTGAGTTCCATGTTAAAAGTAGTCTCTCACTTGTCTTGTCATAAAAAATAATAATTTAATAAAATGAAAAGCCTTAAACAATCCTGTCAGAAAAGCAGAAAGGTTTGAAGAAGGACAATCTGCATATAAAAATACCAACTGTAAATTTTCACTTGAAAAACATTGAACTTCTTTGTAAACATAGGCTTAGGTACATAATTATCAGAAGGCAAATGTCATTTAGACCTTCCATTGGTAATTCATTAATCCTTAGGTGATCTTTATACAGTTTATGTGAATATCTATAGTCACTTATAAAATATGCACATTAATTAGATAATTGTTAAGTTTAATTTTAAAAAATATAACAGTTCAGGTTTGGATGATATTGAATGCTGGTATGCAAAGAACTTTAAACACATGAGAGATTAAAGAGGATGACCAGAGACCCTTGTACTAATCAATAAGAATAAGGATGTACTTTGGGGGCCTACATTTGGCAGATTGTCTTAGTTGCCTGTTAATTTGTCTTGTACTTTTCTCAAGGTACATGACAATCTTTTCAGTTTCTGGTCAGGGCACGTCACTAAGTGAGAGGACATATAAAACATGGAGCTCCAAAATCTTTCCCTTTGTCCCATTCATCAGAGGAGGAGCACATGCTCTGATATGTTTCTACTGACAACATGTAAAGAGTAAAAAATGAACATATGTTCAACTTAAATTGAAATTTTGAAAATAACTAAATAAATAAAGGAGAAATGAAGATACAAAGGAAATATACTTGACTATTATATATGGGAATGGTATACACGTAAAATAAAAGCATTTTAGGGAAAAAATATAAAATATGTACATAACAGACATTGATTTTGGATCAGGTTACCTTAATTCATGCATAGAAATATGCAGTAATAGGCTATCAAATATTAGTATAGATTCAAGGATAATAGGTGGTTCAGAGATAGATTTGTGGATCTAGATTCAGGAAGACTCAAGATCAAATCTAGACTCAGACATATATGAGCTGGAAAGTTACTTAACCTCTTCTTGCCTCAGTTTCCTCATCTATAAAATGGGGATAATAATAGTGCCTACATCAGTGAGGATCAACTAAAATAATGTTTGTGTTCTGCAAGACTTAAAGTCCTTTATAAATGCTTGCTATTGACACTAATATTATTAAGGCCTAGAATGGTACTTTGCATAATAAATACTGATCAACTGTCAATATTAATTTGAGGTATGCCTAATATTGAATTTTGCTCTTCAGTTGTGATTTTAATTTTTATTATAAATTTAATAACCATCAACAATAATAAACATCAAATAACCTATGAAATACTGGAGATTTACATAAAATTTAACATTTAACAAACTAGAAAAAAATAAGCTAACAGAACACAAACAAAAAAAAGATTTACTCCAGCTTCCCTTCCAAATCTATATGAAGTCCCATTACCTGTGACCTTTTTCTTTTTCAAATTTAATTTTAGCTAATTTGTGTACTGGTTCTGCTGATTTTGAAATTATATAATTTTATTTAGATCTTTCCAATTTCCTTAAATTCTTCATACTTATTTTAGTTGCTGTTGGTTTTTTCTGCATAATGATATCCCATTGACTTAATGTACCACAATTTAATCAGTCATTTTCAAACAATTTGACATTTAGGTTGCTTTCAGGTATTTTTTGTATTATTAGCATAGTAAATGTGAATGTTATTATATAGATGTCAGGTGTTTTTTCTCTTTCTTCATACCTTCTTAGAATAAATTTACAGCAATGAAATCACTAGGGAAAAGTCATGGGAACATCTGTAATTTTTCTTGTATTTTTTAAATTGCTACTCAAATGTAAATAATTTTAAAAGGTAAATGCATTATTGTTATTACTGAGTAGACTAGATAAAAATTACTATATCAAAGATGTATTGTGTAACCAGTGATGCTTATAGGGCTTCATAAAATTGAATATTAAATTGATGCTAAACTCAAACTTAATATGTCAAAAACTTACTCCCACTTCACCATAAGTAAATGCTAATTGCCACTGTCCCTATTTTGTTCAACAAGAAGACTTTCCTGCCAGCCACCGAGACTTAAAATCCTTTGAGTTATGTATCCCTCTCATTCATTGGATCTATCACCAAGTCCCACCATTTTTCTTTCAAATGACTTATATTCATCCTTTCCTCATCATTCTTCTTCCTCAACCCTCATTCTTACCATGTCACGTCTAAACTACTGTAATAGTTTCTTTAATGGCCTCTATGACTAATCTCTCCTTAAGATTAATCTTGCTGCACTAATCATTCTTATATTACTTCTCTACATTCCTTAATTCCTTCAAGTCATTCCCCTATTTAGGGAATTAACAATTTGGTCATGAAAGATTCTCTGTAATAAAATTTTGCCTTTCATACCCAACCTAATCAAACCTTCTTCACCTTATACTCTAGTCAAGCCACTATTCAGACTGTCCTCTAAATTTTCCTATATGTTTGTTCCATTTTTATTTGCACTATTTATTTTCTTGGAATATTCTCCTTATCCTCTATATCATTCAAAGCTATATCTAACCTCAGAATCAACCTTAAGATTCATCTTCCCTGATTAGCTAAATTGATTTCTTCCTGACTCCTAATAAACCTGTACATTTTTGCCAGGTATAAAAGGGATTTGAAAACTCATTGTCATTATAGGATCTACAAGTGCAGAGACAAGTATTCTCTCTCAACCCTGACCACAATTGTAACTATCATGATCTTTGAGCAGGAAGGGAGCTGAGTCATGCCCAGTAGTTTTAAGAGACCCTAATAATATTGACCAAGAGGAATGAGTGGGTGGGAAAACAACCCCATCTCAAGCCATGAAAGCCTTGGCAATACAAGGACAACAAATGACACCAAGAAACAAAAAAGAGAAATTGAAAGGAGAAAATATCTACAGCAGAGAAGGATGAGAATGAGTTGGCCATTAGCCTCTGCAGGCATACTGAAATAGAATACTTGGGCTGAAGGTACTTGTACTTACTTCACATCATTTTTCTAAATGTATTTTATATTACCAATCTAGACTAAACTCTAGAGAGGTCAGAGTTAGCTAGAGAAATAGAGGGAGAGGGGAATGAATTTACAAGAGAAAGGCAAACCTGTCAGAATGTAAGGAATTTTTCTGAAAGATCTAAGGTATTGTGACTCTATTCATAGGATTGAAACTTGGAATAGTTAGAGAAATTGGTAGATCAGAAACAATAGAGGCTCTATTTCACTGTCTGCCTTAGAAAATATGTTGTTGATGTGCTTTGTACATAAAGGGAAGTCTAAGTATGATGCCATCTAGGAGCGGATCTCAGATAATGAGAATTGCAGAAATGCTAGAGCACATTAAGAAACTTCCATTCTTTCTTCCATAATCTATGTCTATACAGGAGAAGTGGAAAGTCTGGGATCATCCAGTTGGTTTGAGAGATGATAGATAATTCAGAACTAAAAGTCCTTCCATTGAATAGTAATTAACTAGAAAGAATGGGAATGTGAGCATTATTAAGATAAGAACCTAGAAAAAAGTCTTAAAAAATGTTTGGAGTTGGGAATAATTTATATTCCATCACTAGAGGGAAGCTTTTGTATTACTGTGACAGAAAATGAAATAGAAAAAAAAACCAGGGAAGGAGGAAAGACATTATTTTTTTTCCTTAACCTGTTTTAGGAAATGGGGCTGTGGGGGTGGAAAAAGACCATCAAGACCATCTCTTATTTTTATTGACAAATTATAATGAATGAACTAGTAAGTCTCATTCTGTGATATCTAAAATCAGTAGCTTTTCATAGTGAAGCCTCAATTAACCAAAAAACTCAGATAAAAAATTTTAACCAAATTCTTATTTAAATATCATAAAATGTGGAATTTTCTCACTTTAATCTTATTGATACATGTAGTGATCTAATTCAAATTTATTCCTTGTTTGAAGAATTTTAGAATAATCCTTGAATCATAGTTATTGAGGAGATCACCACAGTCACTTTGCTTAAAACCTCTAATTTTACAAATAAAAGAAAATGTAGACCAAGTTGATTAAGTGACTTGCCTCACTGTGCCCTTGGCATAGTTAGTAGTGGAGCCTGAGAAGGAAAGGCACCCAGTATTTATTAAGTGCTTACTATGTTCCAGGTGGGGAGTGGAACTGAGAACTCCTTACTTCCTACCCTCTGTTTTCTCTATACAGTTACTTCAGTGTTTGGCATTCTTCCACACTATAAACTACTATAAACAATTTGAGATTTTGCAACCCATGTATACTACAACAAGATGGTCCAAATGTGGGACATACCACCTACATGTACATCAAATGATTATTTGGTGATATCAAATATGTCCCATAAGGAGCACTTCCAAAAGTCAATTTGTAGCTAGAGAGAGACAAAGGTATATTGAAATTACTTAACCTACTACCTTTAGCTCATCTTCACATGAGTAAAAACAATGCTATAATATTACTAGTACAGCCAGTGGATGTCTCGTATTTCACTGTTTTTCTTGTTTGATGCTATTTTATTAAACCCTATAATGCCCCTTGAGGCAGTTAGGAGGTACAGTGCATAGACCACTGGACTTTGAATCAGCAAGACCTAATTCCAAATCCTGTCTCAGACTAGATGAGTGTTTCTAGGCAAATCCCTTCAGCTCTGTGCCTCAGTTTCTTCATCCATAAATGAGGATGATAATAACAGTACTTACATCCCAAGAGTGGGTATGGAACCAATGAGGTAACAGAAGTAATGTTCTCTACAAAACTTAAAGCACTAGGTAGCTGTTTTTATTATTACTATTGCAATTAGTTTCTACTGCTACTACTCCCTTATCTCCATAATCAGGGTCAAACGAAGTAATATTTGTAAATCACCTAACACAGCCCCTGGCATTTAGAATGTGCTATAAAAATGTTTAATTCCTTTTCCTTCCCTTCGGAAATCAAGATGCCCCCCTCCAACCTTTATAAATGCAATGAAAAGGGAATAATGGAGATTACTTTCTCATATTGCTGGGATTGCTCAAGAAATGATGATCCCATCAAGGCATTCATCATTCAAGAAAGTGAGTCCCAGGGGCAGAGTCATCCATACTTGAGTGAGTCAGTTGAAGAGGTGGAGTAGCCTGGAGATTAAGTGGCTGGGATTTAAGGAGACCTTGTGATCTGAATTGGTAGAGGAACTAGCAGTACCAATGAAATCACTGATCATTGAAGTATTCAATAGAGATAGAATATTTGCTTTGGCTAAATTTGAGATATTATGAAGTTGTGTCTATGCATGTACTAGCAATCCATACTAGGGCAAGACCCCATCTCTTAAGAGAATGTTCAGGATGATGAAGTCTGCTTTATAAGATATGAGACATAATTTGAGTATTTTAAATTAGTTTAATGCCTCATAATAGAGGAAAAATACTCAAGCTTGCAGAAATACATCCCAGTGAAAAGGACACATTGTTTCTCCCTAAGTGGCTGAAGGTATTTATAACTAGTATTGTTTTGGTTTCTGTTGCTTTCTTTCAAACTACCAGATAAATCTAGTTCCCAAAATATCTGATTTTACATGTCCAGGTATATCCAGAAGTATACGTGGAGGTAATATTAATAAATAGAATCTAAGGAAGGTTTGTCAGCTCTTTGTCACATTTTGAGATTCTTAATTTTTTTTTTTTGGAGGGGGAAGGCAGGGCAATTGGGGTTAAGTGACTTGCCCAAGGTCACACAGCTAGTAAGTGTGTCAACTGTCTGAGGTGATTTGAAGTCAGGTTCTCCTGACTCCTGGGCCGGTGCTCTACTCCCCATGCCACCTAGCTTTCCCGAGATTCTTAATTGTAACCATGCCTGGAAGACATTCCTACTTTTCCCTCTTTGAATCATTTGTTTTCCTCTATATTTTGCTTAAACACCACCTTCTATATGAAACAAGTCCTTACTCCACATATTCCTTGAACAGATTGACAAACTTATTGATCAATGAGTTGTATAGAAATAGAAATATAAACAAATAGAAGATAGAAAGATGGATAAATACATAGATCCATAGGCAAAAAGATAGTCACTGGCCCTCTGGTATGGGACATTTACATAGAACAGGGGAAGAGCACTGGACTTCGAATCAGGAAGACTCATCTTCCAGAGTTTAAATCCAGCCTCGGACACTTATTAGTTGTGTGACCCTCAGCAAGTCACTTAACTCTATTTGCCTCAGTTTCCTCATCTGTAAAATGACCCGTAGAAGGAAATGGGAAGTGGTAGTCAGGCCTGGTTCCTATTTTTTTCTTAAGACTTAAGACTTTTTTCTTAGACTTGGGGGGAACCAGATGAAAACAGGTTTATGTTGGGAGAAGGAGATAAGGATAATGGCCACAGTATAACTGTATATTAAGGAGATAGCCAAGAAGCAAATAAATAAATTTATCTTCTATTTTTTATCTATTTAATCTATTATTTATATTTCCCCAATGGAATGGAAATGTCTTGAGTGTAGACATTGTTTCACTTTCAGCTTTCTGCTCCCAGTGCCTAGCACATATTTGGTATTTAACAAATGTTTGTTAATTGGTTTATTTCAAATATAATGTTTACTATACAAAGTTGCTAATAAAGTGAAGCTAGAATACGTGGTCTGTTGGCTAGTTAGTACTGGAAAGTCTGTTGAGTTTTATAATTCCTCATACTAGCTGAACTAAAGAATACTTCCCTAAAAGTCAGCTATAAAATATCTCCCTTATTTTCTATTTATTTCCAGGATACTTTATAGATACTCTATTTTGCTACAAAGCATAATGCATTTTCATGCTCCAAATTGTTGTTCATTAAAACGTTTTGGGACATGAGGCTTATTATGGAACAAAACTTACTTTACACTTAACCAAAGAGATATGCATTCATATTAGAACCTAGTGTATTTCTACAACTTAACTGCAAATTAATTTGGGCCATTGTAGATCACTCACTTTTGCTACAGGGATGTCTTAACATTCCATCGAGGTAAATTACTGTAGACCTGTGTTTCCATAGCAATGAGGGTAGCCCCTATTGTTTCTTCATGTCAATCATCCCAGCAGTGTTTGTCCTGGAGGATAGTGGAAGTTAGCAGGGGGGTAGGACCAGCATACCTTTGCAAAGCTTTAGATTGTGAATCCCGGGTAGGCAGTGCTCCGGAGGAAAAGGCAGGTTTCCACAGCAACCCAGAGCGGCTCCTATTGTTTCAGTGTGTCACTCATCACAGCAATGTTTGCCTTGGGAGGTGGTGCTGAGCATTTCTAGCAGTTTTTTTTTTTCAGGATCCAAAAGATTGTATGGCAGTGCTGCTATGGTTACCATGGCTTTTGTCTTGGGGGAGAAGCTGGGAAAAGGGAATCTCCTTGATTCTATTTGGAATTTCAAACATAATTCACTGTAATGAAAAAGAAGAGAGATGCCTACATAACTTCTTCTTAAAAAAAATTCACACATTCTGACCTCCCTTCATTAAAGTAACTTAAGAAAAAAAGGGAAGAGTGTGAAAATTATGTGTCAGAAGAAAATCATAACAGAGGACTAGCAATTAGTAAAAGTATTCAAGATGATTAGGATTGGGTTTGTGTCCACTTTTTTTACAGAGTATTTTGTTCGATGTCACAATGCGGATGATGGGCAGCTTCCACATTCCAACCTAGCAGTGAAGTTCTTTGAGATGGACAGGCAAGGCTAGGACCATTTGGCTGCATGTTACTGATGAAAGGATGCCCAGCAGAAATGGCTGTGAAAACAAGGATCTCATGAAGTTGGAGACACACATAGTAATGGATTAATAAAGGTTTGCTGATTGAGTGATTGAAAATGCAGAGAGAAACCGTCCCTCAAAAAAAAACTGAAAAAAGGAAGTAAAGCAATAAGCATTTACTAAGCATTTACTGGGTTTTCTCCCATCTCACTACCAGTATCTTCCCTCTGAAAACAACTACAATTATGTGTGTATATAAATGTGTACATATATGCACATATATGTATGTACACACATACACGTATGTATATATCTCTAAATATATGTATATAAAATACATATATGCACATGTGTATTATGTTTTATGAGTATATATACACATGTATATTATGTATACACATATATTATATATCTTGTATGTAGTCTTCTTTTATATTATAATGTTACATTAGATGTCTTATATATTGTAAATAAATTGTGATTAAAATGTGAGCCTGATGATGGCTGTGTTGAGTTTTTTTTTTTTGGGGGGGGGCTGTTTCAACAATCTGGCTAACAGCTTCTGTGGGTCTGTAAGATCCACCAACAGCTAGCACCCAGAAAGCTGCCAATATGCTGCAAAAGCTCAAGTTCTTTTGATCTGCTTGAGTAAGTAAACAAACGTTAAGGGATTGCCAAGCTTACTTTAATTCAGCATACAAATATCATTCACTTAGTTCAGGGGAAAAAACCAGCACCCCGAACTTCGGAGCAAAATACAAAGTACAAACATCGACAGACAGAGCTTGTCTGATTCAAATCCCAATACATAGTTACCAGAGTTTAACAAAGTCTCAGCATCCAGGTTACAAGCTGGAGAGCTCTTAGCTACAGCTGCCCAGAGTCCCCGCATCAACACCATCGCGAGTGACAGCCTTGAGCAAATGGCTCTGTCTTTTCTTCTTCAAGCATTTCAGATGTCACCAAAGATCATCTGAATGACCAGAACTTAGGGTCCTATGATTGGCTCTGGACTTAGCAACTCCCCTCAGTTAGCCCCACCTTGGGCCCCACCTTAGTTACCAATCCACACCCACATAGGTTTTACACCTAATAGGGGTTTGGGCCTGGGGCTTAGCACCTAATAAGACTCAATGAAATACACTCAATTACTCAAAGGAAACAAAAGCCAAACTCCTCAAGGGCACTGGTTGAACTAAGTGCTAAGAGCCCATTTTGCTTACCAACACAGGAGCTTTTAGTATTTAGTACAATGTTTGGCACATAAGTAAATACTTAATAGATACTTGTTAATTCATGTTCTAGGCACTGTACTAGGCACAAACAGAAAAGCAAAACAGCCACTGCCCTGTAGGCTTCCGTTGTAAGGGAATGTTTAGGAGTTAAGAAATCAGAAATAGGTTAAGTGATCTGCTGAAGCTTCCTCTTGTGATAAAAGCCAAGTATTAAGGCAATATAACTTAAGGGAAAATGAATCAAGACACAGATTATTTGCTCAGGCTACTAATCTCTTCATTGGCTATATATAAAGCTACTCTTTTAGGTTTAATTGAAAATCATGGAACACTATGGGAACTGAGGAAACTTTTTACTGCAATGATAAGATGTCCCCTCTTGCTCATTAGTATAAATTAATGTAGCTTCCTTGAAGAATGTCAATTTGGAAATGGGTCTTTGGGTTGCCAAGAGAATAGTGATTCCTCAGAAGGACACAAAAGAATCCATGTGTATCTATGAGTGTTGTTATGGAGGCAAGGGACTTAACAGCAGGTATATAAAGCTGTTCAAGTTATCAGGGGAAGCTATTCATGATAAAATTTGAGCATAGATTAGGCCAAATCAACTCTGGCAAGAAGAGAATAGCTCCAAAATAATTCTCATAATGTCTCCTTATTCATAATTTAAAAAAACATTTTCAAAGACTTATCATGTACTCAGCACTAGGAAAACTGAAAACCAATCAATAAACTTTTATTTAGATTCTACTCTATTCCAGGCTCTGTTACTAAGCACTACACAGAAATGAAATAGCCCTTGTCAAGGCAGATGCTGGAGAAGTGGATACGGAATTAGGCCTGGAGTCAGAAAGACCTGAATTCAAATCTGGACTCAGATTAACAAATTGTATGACCCTGGGTAAGTCATTTAACCTCTTTTTTGCCTTGAATTCCTCAAGGAATGATAATAATAGCATCTATTTGGCAGGACCAAAGTGCTTAGTGTAGTTTGCGGCACATAATCGGTGCTATATAAATGCTTACCCCTTCTCCATCCCCTCTTTCTGTACTTTTTCTCTATAGGAATATTTTGTTGTTTTCGTTCGGTTGTTTCAGTCATATCTGTCTCTCTGTAATCCCATTTTAGGGTTTTCTTTGCAAAGACACTGGACCGGTTTGCCTTTTCCTTCTCCAGCTCATTTTACAAATGAAGAACTAAGGCAGACAGGTTTAAGTGACCTGCCCAGGGTTATAGAGCTAGTAAGTACCTGAGACCAGATTTGAACTCATGAAGATGAGTCTTCCTCATTCTAAACCCAGTGATCTATCCACTGTGCTACCTAGCCATCCCATATAGGAATATAATAATTATTAATTAGAAGTAAAAGTTCCCTAAAACATAGAAAGAAACTGCAATATGGAAATCATTCATTCAAAATGAGTGATATTTTTTATACATCCTGTATATGTACCATGACAGAAAAAATATTTATTGACTTCTGAGGAGCTCAAAGTATTTTATAGATTTTGCCACCACCAGCATTATCATCATCATCACCATCATCATCATCATCAATAAACATTTACTGAGCATCTAGAGAATGGAAAAAAAAACAACTTCAAAGTGCTGACTTTAGCTATCATCCTCAGAAGATTTTTTGAGGGATGTAATACATTTAAATTGAATTACTCTTCAACTTGACTGTAAATTAAATAGATGATTCCAGAGATGATGTGATTGAAATTACCTGTGAGATATATGGACATTTACCTCAGTAATTGCCTTTGAGATATATGGACAAGACAGTCATCATGTCCATATAATAGGGACAAATTTGACATAGAATTGAACCATGAGGTCCTTCTGATGTGCTGGGGGTGTTTTGCTATTTCTGTTTCTGTGGTTTTTTTCAAGCAACATGTATTTTAGGGAAGGCAGCCAATTGGCACAGTGGATAGAGCACTGGTGCTGGAGTTAAGAGGACCTGAGTTCAAATTTGGCTCTGTGACCCTGGGCAAGTCACTTAATCCTGTTTGCCTCAGTTCCTCATCTTTAAAAAACTGGGAAAGCAAATGGTAATTAAGTCCAGTATCTTTGCCAAGAAAACTCCAAATGAGATCAGAGAGTCAACTTAGTCCCTATAAGGAGCCCATATACAACTGGTCTATAACATAGCTTAGTTTTTGTTCAATTTTATTATAGCTTTATGAAAATAAAAAGTGGTGTGATGGATAATATAGTGCATATATATTTATTTTTTAAATATTAGACCATTAAAAAATCTTTGCAAATATAATGGAAGTTTGAGGTCTTACAGGCATTCTAGGATTAGCAGTTCAGTGGGATAAGAATCCCCTCTAAGTCCTGAGTTGAAAAGAAAACTAGAATCATGACCAGGAGCTCTTAAATGGACACGCAGTTTGTGAGAAATATGCTGAGAAGAAGTGAAATGCTGAGTAAAAGCAGAAGCCACAGGACATGGCATCCCCAGTCCTACTTGGAATGCAAGTTATGAAGCTGCAACCCCTATTACACGTGGAACTCAAGGTCATTTTATGAGAATCAGAGAGCAGTCTAGCAAAGAGTATGGCGAGAAGTAGAAGTCTGATTGAGGCTATTATTAATAATGGTAGTCACAGGTAGAAATAAATAAATAGGTTGGGTCTTAAGGAAGAAAGAATACCTCTCAGCTATTTTAGTGAATGAAATCTTAATTATTTTTATACACACAAATACTCATCAGCATATATATATATATATATACACAAACACACATGTATATGTGTGTATACATAAATATATACACATGCATATGTACATACACACATACATACACATATATCCATATACATACACACATATATACATACATACATACATAACACAGTAGAGCCTGTAAAAATTCTGTTAGAAAGCTAACTGCAATTTGTGTCCATGCCTTTAAGATTACAGACACATATAAATTGTAGGTACAAGTAAATTAATTTTGGAAGAAAAGAGAAATCAAATGATTAAAGAAATACTGTCAGAAATTATACCTGCAAAGTAAGAGAATTGAGTACATCCAGGTACATTTTCTTTTATTTTTGATAAATTTGGGATTTTAATTAGTTTAATATCAGACTTAATGTCATAGTATCTAATAAATATAAACATTATTCTTTTGAATATGTAGGATGTATTCAAATTCCATTTAATGAGGTCTTTATCTATTCATTTTATGCATTTTTAAGGTTGCCAGACTGTTCAGTATTTTCTTTCATTTGGTGGCAGCTATCTGAGCATAAACTAATGTCTTAAAATAATAATAGCGATGGTTGATTAAATAAAAAGAAGTAGCTTGACTCATTACAGGATCACTTATATAGAACTGGAAGTGACCTGAGATGTTACTTGGTCTAACTTCTTCATTTTATAGCTGAAGATCAGAAAGCTGGTGTCTCTTACCCATAATCACCCCAGCAGCAACTGGTAGACCAGGGATATTAACCCAGATTCTCCCACTCCAGCTCTCTTGAGCTTTCCACTTTACCACATTGCAATGTGTACCAAATTTTATGGTCTGGTCCAATTTATATTTCTTTATTAATCATTGGTCTTCTCTTCCTTTGGTTTATTTCCCCCAAAGGGAATGGATAGGGAGAGGAAAGAAGGAGCCTGCTGGAAGAATCCTGGGAATATAAAAGGATACAACTTGAATTGGAGAAAATTGAGAAGATGCCATTATCAAGAAGCTACAGGAATGGGGAAGGCAGAAAGGATACTTTGCTCTTTTCCACTGGTTGGGAAGCCTCAAATGTGTCTGTGTAGTAAGAAGGAAAAGACTCTTGCAGAAATGGAATGTCAGAATCCCTGACAACCATTCTTCCTGCTTGACCCACTAGAAGAGTGAGAGCTAGTTTAATAATGCCCTCTAAATTTGCTCAAAATACTTCTCACTCCAAATGCCAATGATGGACTCTCTTGCTCTAGGGACCCCTGTAATTTACAGAAACTGCCTACTCACAGTAACTTTTAGTAGACATAATGGAGCTTACTTAGAAGAGCATCTGTTCCTGCAGATTAGACTTACTGAAGGCACTGCATAAATGTCATCTTTTAAATGAATGTCCTTTAAGGGAATAGTAATAATGAGAACTATACTATTTTAAACCAGGGGGAAATTCTCAGTAGGCTATCACTTTGGGGTCCTGCACAGGTATGTTCATTGTATAAAGTCTTGATATAATGTTAACTTCCCAAAATGAGGGGTTATTTCATTTTTGGCCTTGACTATCTAGCACCTAGGACAGTACAGTGGCTGATAGGTTATAATTGGTCTTCATTTTAAAATTTTGATTTTTTAATTATAGAAAATTTGGTTTTGGTGCCTTGCAGGAGGAAATAAAGAAAGAAAAAGTGAAATGGCCCCTACCATTACTTAGCTTATGTTTTATATGGGAGCACAATAGCTAATACTAGGTACATGAATATGAATCAGTACAAACCAAAAAAATATACAGAATCAATACAAGATGGGGGTGGGCATAAGGGGTGTGGCAACAGCAATGAACAAAATCAGAGAGTATCTCCTGTGGGGAACAATATTTAAGCTGAGCTTTGAAGGCAAGCAGGGATTCTATGAGTGTGATACATGGCCCGACATGGAGGTCAGCTGACACAAAGACATAGAGCTGAGAGATGTCTGTTGGGGTCCTCTCACCCCTGGTAGTCCTTGACCAGCAAGGACCTGTCTTGGTACACAATGATTGAGGCGGGAGTCAAGGATGGAAGGAACTCCATTTATTGTTTCAGCAAGCAGGATTTTTATGCAGTACTAGTCTTCATTACTGGGTGCAAGCAAGCTCGTGCAAGATCCTCTAAGCTTATCAGGAGCCCCAGGGGCATGCATCACAGCTCGTGGACAACTTGTGTCCAGTCCTTATTTGGAAGGGGGCATGTGCTGTTCACAGCCTGCCTTATCAGAGGAGGAGGACCCAAGCCAGACTGTGTAGCCCCAGATAATTCCTTTTTTCCACGGGACTGTCTGTGGGCCTCAACTCCCAAGCTTATCAGGCTCTCAAGAGCCCCTTACAGATGTCATGTCATCTTCAAGGCACTGTAAGAAGGTTACTTTGAGTAGACTATAAAAATGTGTGAAAAGTAATGTACGTAATAAAGTAGGTGCTTAATAAATGCTTATTGAGCAGTTTATAATTGGCAATTCTTATTTTACATTTGAATGGTTACAAGATTCCTTCAAATTTAAATCCGTGATCCTGTTAACCTCTGACTTTAAACCCAACACTACTTTCACTATACCCTACTGCCTCATAGTAGTCAGTCAGTATTCAATCAATACACATGGCAACCTGATGTTTGTTGAGTCCTAAAGAACTATAAACTCATAATCACTGGGTAATGAATTCTAAAAAGGAAATTTAAACACACTAGTTTATCATCAAAATAGATTTAATTTAATGTTCCTAGGTAACACAATCAGTATAAATAGGACCCCCCCTCCCCACCTTTAAGCGATTACATTGTAAGCCATCCTAATTGTTTACATATGTCCTTTGAATATTACCATCATAAAATTCCATGGAAATTGTTCGATGAAGAATTGTGTGAGGCTCAGTGCCAACTCATCCACAAAGGAAGAGATAAATGGATGATTGGAAAAGTATTTGTATAACCAGCTGCAGCTGTGTATAACTGATACCTAAACCCTCATTTGGAAGATATTATCCATCATGCAGAACAAAAGTGAGTAATTTGAAATGATGAATGGTGATGATTTACCAAATTACCACATAAAAATATGTTTAAGCCACATTACGGTTATGACACAGAATCATCAGGCACCAGGACATTCAGAGTGAAGTTGGACTTCACCTTATTTGTTCCTTTACATTTTTCTGTTGTTGCTGTTGTTCCTGTTTTATTCTCATGGGAAAAAATACTGAGCTACTAGGAATATGCATTAGGAAAACAAAAACAACAAAATTAGAAGTGAATCTTCATGATTCTCCCACTATTCTCCAATATTCTAATGGATATGAGATCTCATCAATGCTGGTAATCCCTCCAATGATAGATAACATAATCATCCATATCAACCCATGTGAGGGACACTCATCCACATCCTCTTTTAAGTTTACTTTGTTGACATCATAAGAATACCAGTAGGGCAAATAAGCTTTCTATTCATTATTCTTCACTACTCCCAAATATCTAATTCATCTTCTCACTTGATCATGTGTCTAAAAAGAGTTTGATAACAATCTATTGTGCAGAATATATATGTGTGTGCATAACATGCATATGAATACATAAATGTAAGCATATATAATAAATACATATACATGCGTGCATACATAGCTACATGTATACACATATATGCATATATGCACAATATATATTGTATTTGTGTGTATGCATATACACATATACATACATTAATATACATGTGTCTATGTATATATATATGGGTATGTGTGTATATATATATGTGTGTGTGTGTGTGTATGTGTGTGTGTGTGTGTACACATATATATGTAAAGTCAAGTCTTATTCTTTCCCTCTATCTCCTTGGGAAAAAACAATGTACCATGAGTGATAGGCCGTAGCCTTCGTTCTCATAGGGGAAACCTTATAAGCATTTGAAGGGATTTTCTTTAAAGGTTATAATATATAGGTTGAAAACATCTGAAAAGAACTCTTGAAATGTAATAAATATCCTTTTCATTTTAATGAAATCTCTCATCCACTCTGTGGGACATTGGGACACAAATGAGAACAATCACAAAACTATTATACAAAAAATGTAAAGGTTTGACTAATTCTTTCTCTAGTTATATAATTGCCTTTTAAAATGTAGATATCATTATTTCATAATTATAGTTTATCAAAATTCAAATATATTATTAGCATCTAAGAGAAGTTAGAGAATAAAATTTTCCTCAAAGGCATAATTCCTTTTTTCCCTATGAAATTCAATTTTGTACATTTTGAAAACTTTGTATTCAGGTTATGGGAAAGATTTAATTGTTTTTGTAATTAAGTTCAACACATTCAACTTAATATTGATTAGTAATAATTAAAGCAAAGACTTCCAACCAAGTTTATCATCCCCATCTACTCTTTTTTTAATTTAATACTTTATTATTTAATATTTTTTTAGTTTTCAGCATTGATTTCCATGAGATTATGAGTTACAAGTTTTCTCCCCATTTCTACCCTCTCCCCCACTCCAAGATGCCATATGTTCTGATTGCCCCATTCCCCAGTCAGCCCTCCCTTCTGTCACCCCACTCCACCCCCACCCATTCTTTTTCTGCTTACTTTCTTGTAAGGCAAGATAGATTTCTATGCCCCATTGCTTGTATGTCTTATTTCCCAGTTGCATCCAAAAACAACCTATTTTTGAGTGTCTGCTTTTAAAACTTTGAGGTCCAAATTCTCCCCTCTTCCCTCCCCACCCACTCTCCCAAAGAAGGCAAGCAAGTCAACACAGGCCACACATGTATCAATATGCAAAACACTCCCATAAATAGTCATGTTGTGAAAAACTAACTATATTTCCCTCCATCCTATCCTGTCCCCCTTTATTCAATTTTCTCCCTTGACCCTGCCCCTTTTCAAAAGTGTTCATTTTTTATTACTTCTTCCCCCTATCTGACCTCTCTTCTATCATCCCCCTTTTTTATCCCCCTCTACCTACTTTCCTGTGGGGTAAGATACCCAATTGTTCCCTCCTCAAGTCAAATCCAATGAGAGCAAGATTCACTCATTCCCCCTCACCTGCCCCCTCTTCCCTTCCAACAGAACTGCTTTTTCTTGACACTTTTAGGTGAGATGATTTACCCCATTCTATTTCTCCCTTTCTCCCTCTCTCAATATATTCCTCTCTCTTCCCTCAATTTGATTTTATTTTTTTAGATATCACCCCTTCATATTCAACCCACCCTGTGCCCTCTGTCTATATATATATATATCTATATCTATCTATCTATATCTATATCTATATCTAAATATCTATATATCTATGTATATATCTATATCTATATCTATATATATATCTACATATATATATAGATATATATATGTATATATATATATAGTTATACACATGTATATTCCCTTCAACCACCCTTATACTCATAAAGGTCTTATGAATTACACACTTGATCTTTCCATGTAGGAATGTAAACAAAACAGTTCAGCTTTAGTAAGTCCCTTATGATTTCTCTTTCTTGTTTACCTTTTCATGCTTCTTTTGATCCTTCTGTTTGAAAGTCAAATTTTCTATTCAGCTCTGGTCTTTTCATTGAGAAAACTTGAAAGTCCTCTACTTTATTGAAAATCCATACTTTGCCTTGGAGCATGTGTAGCCATAATGGCTTTTGTTTTCTTTGAATGGCTCAGCTTGCCTCATTGAGCCTCTGGACACTGTGGCTTGCTCTTCCGGGGCAGGAGGCCCGGGGAGCATGCCGGGAAGCAGACAGCTTCCTGTGTGAGGAGTCATGGGGCTGGCTGAGGGGAGGTGTTGGCGGCTATGCTAGGGGGAGGGGCCAACTCAGGAACCAATCGGCCCTGGTCATTTGGGCGGAGCTTGATGATGTCAAAAACCCTATAAGAGGGGAGAGGACAGCTTGAAGATTCTCTCTTCCTTTTCCGGTTGGAGCCAGCGACAGTTACAACGACCGTTACAGAGGCAGTTACGACAGTTACATCGTCAGTTACAGTTGCAGCTTCAGTTACAGACACAGACACAGCTGAGGCAGGAGCTGCCAGTAGCAGAGCTGATCTACGGGAGGAAGCTGAACAAAGACTTCAGTCCAGTGGGTAATCTTATTACCATAAAAGGGGGAAACATGATTTTGCTTTACGCAATCATGTTTCTCTGTAGCCTCCTGGTTACTCTTTCAAGGCGTACTTATTGGGCCTGGAAGATTATGATCAACATATCAAAATGGGGTTGCTGGTTCATGGGTTGGTTACTGTGGAGCCTAAATAAATGTTTTGATTCTTCTGCCTTCTACTTTGAGAGTTTCTTATATCCGGCGATTCCGAACCTTTCAGACATGTTTATGATCCTCTTTGAGATTATAAACTCTGCCCTCCTGATACATTTGGCGTCACGAACAGGATCGCTAGGTATAAGATCTCTATTTAGAAGCAGAACAATTTCAGAGGAAGAGATGAATATCCCAGGATGGGAGGATCCATTTTATTCCTCCCTAGCAAAAGAATTGGCTAAAAAAGCTGGACCCTGTGAAAACTGGGAACCAAGGCTACGGAGAGGAGATCCTAGGGATTTGGAAAAGTGTTTACGAGAAGTTGGGATTCAGTCAGGGGCATCACTATCTAGGCAAAGCTGGATAGTGTTATCAGCCTACCGGCTAGTATACGAAAGATTGAGATTAAGTGAAAGACATGGGGGCACTCCTACCCCACAGGAAGAAGGGGAATCTCAGATAGCAGAAGACCAAACTGACTCAAATAAGAACTTTTCTATTAATGTGGCTAAGAGCAACAGGAGACCAAAAAAGCCCAGAGTGCATTTCAACCCAGCCCAGAAAGAGCCTGATTGCCTGCTTCGTCCTAGCCATGGTGGCAGAGGAAGTGAGTGGGGAGAGAATGAGACAATGTTAGGGGCTGAGGCACAAAACACTACTGGGGTTCAGGATGTGCCTCACACAGAGAATAGGAGATGGTTAAATGATCAGACAAGGGCTCGACCCATACAAAGGAGGAAGACAGAAACCCGAGGTGAAGATTCAGTTACAAGGGAAATTCAGGAAGATTTCTCACCGCAAGAGGTCACAGATATTTTGAGTAGATTCAGCCAAAGAATAGGAGAACCATTGATATCTTGGATGGTAAGACTCAGTGATCAAGGGGCCGGTGGAATATCAGTAGATGGGACAGACTGCATGAGATTCATAGGTATCAGCCATGATCCTCTAGTTCAACAAGCTTTTAGGGAACATCATCAGCAAGGAGATGGTGATAGCGGGACTACTCTGTTGGCATTAGCCGCTGTGGGATGCAATAAGAGATATGCTACTGATTCTATGTGGCCCACTGAGCACAGACCCTGGTATTCACTTAGAGATTGTATCATGAGACTAAAGGAGGAGGTAATGAAGACTGCCATTATGACAGGAACTGCAGACAAATATTACAATGATTCAATGGAACTGCCTCATAGGAATTTAATAATTAGGACAGCTCCCCCTGCTTATAAACAACTAATTTTGAATTTATTACTTGGAGAAGTAGGGAGCCGTCTTACAACAGTGATAAATAAGATTTTACAGTTATATGACTTAGGTGACTGGGGAAGGGATAGATCTCCTCAAGAGAGAAGGGTGAATAACCAGCAAACTTGGCGCCAAAGGAGAGTAACAAGGAAAGAAATGTTTACTACTTTATTGAGAGCAGGGGTAGGTTTTGAAATGATAGATGGAATTCCAACCAATGAATTATACAGAATGTATAGAGGACTTGATAACACGAGAAATAGGGAAATAAGAACTGCTCCTGCAAGCCCACAAGCCACTCAGAGTGAAGGTGACCTTGTGTGATCAACGGATGAAAACTTGTACATTTGGGGAAAGGCTGGGAGGACAATCTTAGTCTATATCTAGGGTGGGATCCTCTTGGCTTCCTCATTATGTTCCTTTTGAAAAGAAACATTTCCCACCTGAGTTTGGCTCTGATGTTGGATCTTTGCATAACTGAAATCTCAACCAAACTTGAGATGATTTTATTTGAAGAATTATAGTCCATACTTGTCTATTCTTTTTGTCCTTTGTTTTGGCTAACCTTGTTGCTAGTTTTGTTTCCTTCAGGCTTAAGCACCCTGCACTTTCCGGTGACTGCCTAAGCATGTAGCATTCTTGGAATTCCTGCCAGCTTGTTAAAGAAATGACCTCTGGAATGGGACTTTTTGGGGGCAGGGCCATCTCTACATCCAATTTCAGCATGAAGAAGCTATGGAAAATGAGACCTTCACCCCTCACCCCAAGATTTTGAGCCCCAATCGTTCAAGGGGGGTGGAAATGATGATAGTGTTCTGTTTACTTATTTTGTGTTATCCTTGCTGTGTTGTTTTATTGTTATGATATTATTGATCCTATGTAATGGATACAAGGATTTAGGGGTGGACATTTGAATTATTAATAATTATTTTGGGGATGATTGATTGAAGAGATTATCTTGCTGGGACCTAGGGGTGGATTGCATTTGAATCGTAAACCAATGTTTGGGAATGTCACTGAATGATATGTTTTGCTTTATAATGAATGATATGTTTTAGTTTCCTTTGTAATTGGATCACAATGTATGTTCTAGGATACATGGCTGATTAGATTATGTATCCTATAACAAGGGGTGGAGTGTAGCCATAATGGCTTTTGTTTTCTTTGAATGGCTCAGCTTGCCTCATTGAGCCTCTGGACACTGTGGCTTGCTCTTCCGGGGCAGGAGGCCCGGGGAGCATGCCGGGAAGCAGACAGCTTCCTGTGTGAGGAGTCATGGGGCTGGCTGAGGGGAGGTGTTGGCGGCTATGCTAGGGGGAGGGGCCAACTCAGGAACCAATCGGCCCTGGTCATTTGGGCGGAGCTTGATGATGTCAAAAACCCTATAAGAGGGGAGAGGACAGCTTGAAGATTCTCTCTTCCTTTTCCGGTTGGAGCCAGCGACAGTTACAACGACCGTTACAGAGGCAGTTACGACAGTTACATCGTCAGTTACAGTTGCAGCTTCAGTTACAGACACAGACACAGCTGAGGCAGGAGCTGCCAGTAGCAGAGCTGATCTACGGGAGGAAGCTGAACAAAGACTTCAGTCCAGTGGGTAATCTTATTACCATAAAAGGGGGAAACATGATTTTGCTTTACGCAATCATGTTTCTCTGTAGCCTCCTGGTTACTCTTTCAAGGCGTACTTATTGGGCCTGGAAGATTATGATCAACATATCAAAATGGGGTTGCTGGTTCATGGGTTGGTTACTGTGGAGCCTAAATAAATGTTTTGATTCTTCTGCCTTCTACTTTGAGAGTTTCTTATATCCGGCGATTCCGAACCTTTCAGACATGTTTATGATCCTCTTTGAGATTATAAACTCTGCCCTCCTGATACAGCATGATACTCAGTTTTGCTGGGTAGGTGATTCTTGGTCTAACTGCTTTCACCTCCAGAATATCATATTCCATGTCTTTTGATCCCTTAATGTAGAAGCTGCTAGATCTTGTATTATCTTGATTGTGTTTCCACAATACTCAAATTGTTTCTTTCTTGCTGCTTGCAGCATTTTTATTTCACCTGGGAACTCTGGAATTTGACTACAATATTCCTAGGAGTTTTCTTTTGGGGATCTATTTGAGGAGGTGATCTGTGGATTCTTTCAATTTCTATTTTACACTCTGGCTCTAGAATATCAGGGCAGTTCTTGATAATTTCTTGAAAGATGATGTCTAGGCTCTCCTTTTGATCATGGATTTTAGGTAGTTCAATAATTTTTAAATTGTCTCTCCTGGGTCTATTTTCCAGGTCAGTGGTTTTTCCAATGAGATATTTCCCATTGTCTTCCATTTTTTCATTCCTTTAGGTCTGTTTTATAATATCTTGATTTCTCATAAAGTCACTAGGTTCCACTTGCTCCAATCTAATTTTTAAGGTAGCATTTTCTTCAGTGGTCTTTTGGACCTCCTTTTCCATTTACCTAATTCTGCCTTTCAAGACATTCTCTTCATTGGGTTTTTGGAGCTCTTTTGCCATCTGGGTTAGTCTACTTTTAAGGTGTTATTTTCTTCATTATTTTTTGGGTCTCCTTTAGCAAGTCATCGACTTGTTTTTCATGATTCTCTTGCATCACTCTCATTTCTCTTCCCAATTGTTCCTCTACTTCTCTTACTTGCTTTTCCAAATCCTTTTTGAGCTCTTCCATGGCCTGAGACCAGTTCATGTTTTTCTTGGAGGCTTTTGATGTAGGCTCTTTGACTTTGTTAACTTCTTCTGGCTGTGTGTGTTTTGATCTTCTTTGTCACCAAAAAAAGATTCTAAAGTCTAAGTCTGCATCTGAGTCTGTTTTCGCAGCCTGTTCATGTTCCCAGCCAAGTACTTGACCCTTGAGCTTTTTGTCAGGGTATGACTGCTTGTAGAGTAGAGAGTACTTTGTTCCAAGCTTTAGGGGCTGCACTGCTGCTTTCAGAGCTACTTCTACACAGCAAACTCTCTCACACCAGCGATCCTCCTCCCCCAAGAACTGCCAACGGGGACCGCAACCCAAATCCAAGCAGGTTTTGCACCCCAGCTCTGATCTGCTGCTTAATTCCTCCCACTGGGTGGGCCTGAGGCTGGAAGCAACCACAGCTGGAGCTCTGGAAGCTTCCCCAGAGCTGCACCACTTCCACTGCCTCTAAGGCTGGGGTGGAACGTGCACTCCTTTCACTCTGGTCCAGCAGTTTTTCCACTAACCTACTCTGCTGTCTTTGATGTTTGTGGGTTGAGGAGTCTGGTAACTGCCACAGCTCAATGATTCAGGGCCCTGTGGCTTGTTCCACCCAGCTCCTGGTCTGGTTTGTCCAGGTGTGACCCATGCAGGGCTGTGCTCTGCTCTGCTCCCAGCACCTTGCGACAGACCCTTCCCAGCACCCATTCAGGCTTTCCTGGGCTGGATCCCTGCTTGCCTCTGCTATTTTGTGGGTTCTGCAGCTCTAGAATTCGTTCAGAGCCATTTTTACAGGTGTTTGGAGGGATTTGGGGGAGAGCTTAAGCAAGTCCCTGTTTTCCAACCACCATCTTGGCTCCCCCATCTACTCTTAAATGAGGCTTCTACAAGTATGATTTTCCAAGAAATTCAGGGAAAATATTTCTGAATGCTACACATAATAGGTATGTGGAGGGGGGAGTGAATTCAGATGATGAAGAATGAGATTAGTTGCCACCAATTACAGAAATAAATGAAAAATTATCAACACATTGCACCATATAAGCTTCTTATTGTTATCCAGTTTATGATAAATTTTGTAATCAAATAGAAATATTGAATATGTGCTAGGATTTTGTATCTAATGTTCACTTACTTAAGAAACAATTACCTCTTACTTAAAAATATATATGTGCATTTTTTGCCAATGAAGATTAGTCAACATAAGGTATAAACATGAAGTCTCCTATCTTCTGTATTTCCCTTCAGCAATAATGTGAACTCTAATTCCATGGTTTTAATTATCATCTCTATTCAAATGACTCCCAAATAGGTATATATCTAATCTTGGTCTCTTCTGACCTCTAGTCCAACATGACCAATTGCATGAGTTTAAATCCAGTCTCAGAAACATTGTGTGACTCTGGGCAAGTCACTTAACCTCTGTTTGCCTGTATCCTCAACAATATAATGAGTTCAATAATAATAATACCTACTTCCCAGTAGTTGTTGTGAGGACCAAATGCAATAATATTTGTAAACTGCTTTGCACAGTGTTTCCAGCATATATTAGGTACCACCCAAATACTGGCTATTATTATTGTTTTTATATGAACATATCATACAATAAAAGTTTTGCTTTTCATTATTTTTTCCTAAGTTGGCACATTAGGCTGAGCAGATTATATGAAAATCCATTCTAATTAATTTTAAGTGAGGAGTACAACATGCCTGGAGAAATGTATGCTGTATGCCAGGATTGCTTGTTAATAGTATTTAATTCTACACAGATTCATATCTCCCTATTTTTATAAGAAAATCACTACTTTTTTTTTGCAAAGTCATCAAAACCACCAAAATATTCACCAGTCAGGACAGTGGGGCCTCAAGGCACATCTTCTAGGAATTAGGTGGTGATTGCATTATTGTACATCATCCTGGCCAGAATACATATGGAATTGTAAGTACAGTTCTAAGTGCTTTGAAGGAAACTAGGGAGTCTAAAGAGGCAAAGGTGAGATTGGAATGCATTACAGTATGGAAGATACCTCGTGAACACAATCACAATCGGGAGTGGAATGTTCTGTATGTGAAAAAAAATGTGTAGGTCAGTTTGGCTGGAATGAATATAGTAGAATGTTGAAGGGGAAAAACATGTTCCAGGAGAACAGAGCAGGCTTGAATTGTGAAGGGCTCTTAATTAACAAAAAGGGAAATTAGCATTTTACCCCAGAGGCACTAAAAAGTAAGAGCTTAGGGACTGACATAGTGAGACATCTGGTTTAGAAATATCAGTTTAGTGGAGAGATGAGGTGGGGAGAGCAATTAGAAGTTTATTACATTAGTCCATTAGTGGCGTGACTAGCTGGCACAATAGATAGCGTGGAAGACCTGTAGTTAGGAAGACTCATCTTCCTAAGTTCAAATCTGGCCTCAGACACTTATTAGGTGTCACCCTGTTTGCCTCAGTTTTCTCATCTGTAAAGAAGATGGAGGAAAATATGGCAAACCACTCCAGTATCTTTGCAAGAAAACCCCAAATGGGGTCATGAAGAGTCAGGTATGACGGAAGATGAACACAGTAGAGTGCAAAGTCATTAGACTTACATATTACTTTCTCTATTTGTAGTGATCCAAACTTGAATATAAGGACTTCATCTCCTAGTCTCCAGTGGATCCATGATTTCATGTTTGCAGGGATTCCTGCCAGTCGCACAAATCTCAGTCAATACCTTCTTGACCTTTGCAACTCATATTCATTACATCCTACAAACTTTCTTCTGAGGCTCCACCAAATGTGTTTCAAGCCTTTTGAAATTCTATAGATCCCACTGTAGTGCTCAGGCTGCCATTCTATGATCTCTCATTCTTGCTACTTGTAAATCCCACCTCAGGCTAGAATGGATGACAGAACTTATGCTACTTCTTGCAGAAAAGTTATAATTTCATTAGTAATATGCTGCATCCCAATTGTTGTCCCCATCATACTTTTCTCCATTGTTATACAGGTATAGAATTAATCTGATCAAAGATCACTCAAAATTTTGAGTCTCCAGAAATTTTGATATCTCATTATTTGTAGTTATATATTTTCTGACATCTATTGGTGTCTAAAAAGATGGGTTTTATATCAGACAGCAACTTGAAATCACTGAAAGTTACATTCATTTTCCCCAGTGAAATCCAGCCCACTTTCTTCCTCATAGTCAACTCCCGACCAACCTTATTGTGTATCTTCAGTGCCTGCCCAAGATATATTTACTGATGGACCACTGCAATGAGCCATCTATCCAACTCCATATTATACTCTGGACAATAGGCATTCTTCATCCAAATGGTTTTTCCAAAGGATTTCAAAAGCTGTTAAAAACACTCTTGCAAGGGATTGTCACCCTTTCTCCAATGCCCTTCCCATTCATCCCTGAGGTGTTACTGACATGTGATTGCTACACATCACATAGAAAGAACCCAGAGTATGACACAACTTGAATTTGTATTAGTTTTATGGTTGCATACAATAGATAATATTGTATGAAATGTCATGTGTGAATTCTTAAAAAATAACTAAAGAATTCACTGGATTCCTGGCTATTGTTCTGTTTTTTTTTTTCAGGAGTATAATAGCCCATTAAATTTAATTATAATATAACTATACAAATAGACCAGCTATTTGCTGATATCTTAGTTCAGAAATGTATACTGGTGTTGTTGTACTTTCTGCTACTTGACAACATATGTGAGAAAACTGATAAAAATTCTGGGTTTATAAACAAAACCTAATCAGACATGTGAAACTGCTAAACAGGTACTCTGCACCCATATTTAACTTTGATCTCAGTAATAATCTAATCTTTCCAGAGGTATCTAAAGCTTATTTTTTATCAGTCTCAAAAGTATCCCTCTGCAGTTTTGAAAAGGCTGGATTGTTATCTTATCTATAGCAAAAATAAAGTCTGCTACCATATGAACCCAAAGCTTCCAGATACTTAAAAATGCAAAAACTCGATTAACAAGCCTTGGCAGTTCTATCAAGGTAGTATCTACCAAAAGACAGATATTATTATTTTAAGATCTATAATTAGGCTGTGCTGCATGACAGATACATCTGCAGCTATTTCTTGTTTTTATCTGATAAATCCCACTAAATCGCATCCATGTAGCATAGCCAAGATGCTCAATGAGCAAACAAAATGGGTTGCGTGTTTTTGCAAAAGAAGCCTTGGCAGGGACTACCTAATCCACCCTCTCAGCTGACAGCATCACTCTGTGATCCCTACCAAAGCTTTTCAGGTCCCATCCTCACTCCCCATCTGCTCCCTTACCAGTAGGGAACATCCCTTGCTAGCCTCCTTATAATCTTGCTCCTTTGGGGGAGTGGGGGAATGAACATGAAGATATATCAATCCTCCAGAAAGCTAAAAAAAATCACAAAGAGATTGAGTGGCTTCATGAGAAAAAAATACATTCATTAGGCAGGTGTGATCCCAGTATGGTACTGAGCAGCTGAAGATAGAGAATGATGGGAGGTTAAGCTACTTGCCATGTCTTAACTAGTACTGACTCAAAGTCTGGTTGCAGGATAAAAACACCATATAGCTGCAAAAGAAATGGAAAACAAAGGGAGTACCAAGAACTGTATGAAACAATAAAAATAGAACTGAAAGAACATACATAATAACTTCAACAGTACAAACAAAAGAATACTAAAAAGTAGTCAAACTCAGATTAAATGCGATGATCTTTCTTGTTTCCAGAAGACTATGATGAAACATATGCCTTTCCTCTGGGCATAGACATATTAGTGGGGAGCATGGAGGCTGAATATCACACATCGTTGTAAGTTTTTAGCAATGTGCTTTTGCTTATCTGTTTTCCTTTGCTCCATGGAAAACTCTTATGTGGATGGGTACTGTATCAGAAAGTGATTGTGGTACAAAAACAAAAGAAACCTTGAAGACATAAATGATTTTTTGAAATACACAGCAGTTTTAAATAGAAGTACAATGGAAAGCCTGGTCAACAAGGGTCACGTCTTTAGAATAGGCAAAATATCATCTGGGCTAGCAATCCATGTGAAGTTTTGATGAGCCTGCTTTCAGAAATACGTGATGAAGGGGCCACTTCCCGCACAATTTCAGAGCAGGTGCAAGTATTCTCTGTTTCCTGTTGGCCCGCTGCAATATGAGGAAATGCCTCACAATGAATTGAACTGAATTATCTGCTGAGCTGGAAATGGTTGTGCATTCAAAGGCTTGAACTGAAGACATTTCTTTCCTCTCCCTAGTTGTGAGCAAGGTCAAAGATGCTATTCAGCTTCAGGTGGGGTAATAGGTAACAACAGCAGCCTACAGCCTGCTTCTAGCTGTTTTATATCCATGCCCACATCATGTGTCTGTGAATACATGGCACCACTGTTCTTCCATCTCTGTTTTGTTTATTCTTATCTAATATTAGGTGAATTAATATCAAGGACAGAACAGACCAGGTGACAGACTTGCAATCTTCTAAATTTCAATAGAGTCTCTAGAATTCCAACAACTGAAGTCAGCAGCAGAATTTGTGAGGAGCTCTATGAGGCAAGTCCAGTGAGGAATCAGTTCTGAAAAGTCAGTAAGTCAATTAGTATTTATTAAATGCTTAGTAGGGGTTAGGCACTGTTTAAGTGCTGGGATACAAATAAAGGCAAAAGATAGTCCCTTCTCTCAAGGAGCTCTCAAACTAATGGGAGGATTTGTTGGATCTGAAAACCACTATGTGCAAACAAGATATATACAGGACAAATTGAAAATAATCAAGAGAAGAAACACACTAGTATTAAAGAGGAAGAGGAAAAGTTTCTTATAAAAAATGTCGTTTTAGCTGGGACTTGAAAGAAGCCAGAGGTGCAGGTAGGGAGGGAGGGTTTTTCAGACATGAAGAACAGTGAGTAGAAATGCCTGGAGTGGAGATAAGAGCCTTTTTAAAGGAAGAGCAAGGAAGCCTGTGGTTCTGAATCACAGGTGTGGGTGGGGAGGTGTAAGGTATAAGAAGACTGGAAAGGTAGGAGGGGGGTCAGGTTGTGAAAGGCTTTTTATTCCAAACATAGGGTTTTATCTTTTAGATGATAAGGAGCAACTGGGGTTTATTGAATAGGGGAGGTGACAGCCAGATCTTTCCTTTAAGAAGATTATTTTGACAACTTGATGCAACCTAACAATGACACCCTCAGACAAATCAGACATCAGATACTGCAATCCAGGTAGCTACTTGTCCATTACTGATGCCATATCAAAATTAACGTGACTGATAGGGATAGGTTTGTAGCAACTAGTTTACATTTGAATCCACTGGAACCAAATTAGTAGAAAAAAGGATCCTTCCTGTTTAAAAACTTGTTTTTTTGGTCTTTTTTCCACTTTTTGGTAAATATCTCCTCCTAAAAGATAATTGATGTTAATTGACTAAGGGATATTGGGAAAATGGTAGCTATATATGGAAGAGTGGGAGAAACACATCAGCTAGAGGCTGACCAACACTATTACAAAAAAGCTAGCTATTATCCCCTGAGGGTTGTTATCTCCCTCAGTGGAGCAGCAGCCAACATTCCTCCGGGGACTCTACCAGCATTGAGTATGAGTTGGGAGAATGAGCCCAGAGCCTGTACTACAGATAAGTTTTAGACAATGTGACATTTGTCAAAACATGTTGGTGTTTAAAAGTTACTTTCAATATATTTGGAATTTTGAACAATTCCAGAAATCTGAAAGTCTTTGGGATAATATAGGAATCACCAAGGTCTGTTATTCTGAGATCCAATTTTGGTTAGGTCAACCTGGTTGGGGCCACAGAAGCTAAATAAAGAGGGAACAATTATGAGGGGATAGAGGGAGACTCAAGAATGCAGAGTTGGCAAAGAAGGAAGCAATTTCTATGTCTGAAGGAAAGAGACCCGTAAATGCAGCAAAATTCAGGCTTCTGGCAGTGAAGTCTGAATGGACCAGAAACTTGTAGGGCCCTCACATACTGCAATTCAAAAAAACTAACTTACCTTGTCTACAGGGTGTAAGTGGGAAGAAAAATTAGCACGTGGAGTAATGTTTTCAATTTAGGGTGTCACATTCTACTAAGGTCATTAAGAAAATTAATAATGTTCAGAGAAGGGCCAGAAGAATGGTGAAGTGCTTAATGTCTTTCTGAGACATTAGGCAGAATGGGCTGCCTTGAGATATTTCCTATCACTGGAGGTGCTCAAACCTTGCTTGTATGACCATTCATTATGATACCATAAAAGCATAAATGAAAACAAAATGGGAAAAAGAAGTCTAAAGAAATACTCGCTAGCTGCATTCAAGTATTTTAAAAACCGCTATGTGGAATTTGGTTAGACTTAATCTGTTTGGCCCCTGAAAGAAGACTTGGCTAAATAGAATTCATAAAGGTGAAATTAGTTTTAATGTGTGAGGGGGGATGGGGTGGGAAGGGAGGGTCTAACAAATGGAATTAATCTAAAGGAGAATTGGTTATCTCATGGGCCAGTGGTTTCTTTGTAACTGTAGGTCTTCAAGCCTATCTAGATTAGGAAGTATCAGGTGTGATTTAGCAGGGATTCTTTCTTGAGGATTTGTTGGACTAGAAAGGACTAGATGTTTCTTCCTCTTTGGAAACTCAGTAATTCAATAACCCTTTATTGCCTCTAGTATAAAATATAAAATCTTCACCTTGTCAATTAAAGTTCTTCACAATTTGACTCTTTTCCAAACTTCTTTTATATTATTGCCTTTAATGGACCATATGTTCCAGCCAATCTGGCCTACTTTTGCTTGTCTCTGAACTTGGCACTCCAGTACATTTTGCTGGCTTTTGCAGGACTAGTAGCGGTAGGTAGGCAGAGAAGCAGATTTCAGCTTAATATAGGCTTTAGACTTCCCAAATACGAGATCCATCAAAAGATTGAATGGGCTGCCTTGGGAGGCAGTAATTTCCCCATCACTGATGATTTACAAGTGGACTGTGCAGTTTGTATGAAAACTCCTTAAGACTGTTGTGGGTAGGATTCCTCTTCCAGCACATTTGAACTGGGTGACCTCTGTCTCTGTCTCCTCTGTCTCCTTTAACCATGACTCTATAATATCTAGAGGCCAAGAATCCAATCCCTCTTCACTACTTCCAGTTAGAATACTCAGCGTCCTTCAAGGCTTAAGTCACTACCTCTACCTAATTAAAGTCTTTTGATCCTACAGTAATTACTTTTATCTATTACCTTAAATGAGCCCTCACTTCTCTTTTCAAAAGTTGTTTCTCCCACATGGCATGCAAGTTCCTTGAGAGCTTGGACTGATTACCATTTGGTTTTGTATTCTTTAATACTGTCAGTGAGTCCTTAGAATTATGAAGTCTCAGCTTTGCACTGACAGCCTCTGACTTGTTGAAAATTTATCCAGTGTGTACACAACACAAAGAACACAGAGAATCAGTAATTACATTGTTCTTTTGAGATCTCCACATAGAAAGAACTTAACAAATATGTGTTGTTAGGTTGATCGATTGGTGGGAGTACCCACGATAAGGGAATCAATACAGTAATATATTAATATGTAATGAGTTTATGTTTATTTTCTCTAAAAATGCATTAATATAAGATTTCCAATATATGATTAAAATCATAATGCAAAAATTAATAGAAGGCAGAGTTTTATTATATGAATTAAAATAGTATAGAAGCACTTGATTGTTAAAGTTTTAGAAGAAAATATTATACCTATTAATTTATTTTAGAAATCATTTGGATTTTTAATTAATCCAACCTCTTAATCACATAATTTGTTTATATTTGCAAAGCATTGGAAAAGTGAAATTGATGGATTGCCATGTGCATTGTGGAAATGGATTTGAGCAATATTTACCAATTATAGATTTATTTTATTTGTTACCTGACAAAGGATGAAAACCTCAAACATGTCTCATTCCTCTATAACTAGCCTGACCCCAGGATTCCACTAGCTCCTTCCTTGACTTAGAGGTAGGACCAGATACTGGAAACTTACTTTGCTCTTCCACCCTACTACCATGCCCGTACCTTTTGCACTCCTAGGTTGATAATCAAATCAATATTACCATTGCTGTGGTGAAGGGCAAAACAATCCTAGGGAAAATACTCTTCCCTGCATACCACTCCCTTCTCTGACAAACCCATCTATATCAGTACCATCCTTCCAGTGCTTCTATCCCATTCTTCTCTACCTTTTCTTTGTAGCCTTTGGAACCCATTCTTATTGTTAATATGTGTATATATATATATATACATATATATATACACACATATATATGTATGTATGTATATATACACATATATATGTATTTATGTATATATACATATATATGTACATATATGTATGTATGTATGTATATATACATATATATGTACACATATATGTGTATAATATTAAACCTAGTCTGTCTCACAAGAAATTAATATCTATTTAGGTTCTATTTATTCCTAATATTTTGCTTCATTCCAAAGGATGTAAATTCCCTGAAAGCAGGGATTCTTTTATCTTTTGTATCCCCAGTATCAAGCATTTAGTAGATGCTTAATAAATATATATTAAGTGTACTTAAATTGAAATGCAGATTTCATTATGCTATATTTTCATTAAAGCAAGTAACATTATTCTCATGAAAATATGTTGACCTGACATCTATATGTACCTGGTAGATTTTTCTGGCAGAATTTCTGTGTATTTCATTTACCTGCATCAAACATCACGGTAGAAAATTAAGAACTGATTATTTTATCCAACAAGCAGATCAGCGAAAGTTTATATAGCACTTTATTTCATTATAAAAACTTGTAAAATACATCATTATGGGAGCAAATTCACAAAGGGAAATCATTCAGTCACTATACAGTTGGAATTATTGATAAGAAAATAAGAGGATGATAAAAAGATGACAGATTTAAGAGAGAGGGATGTGAAAGACCATCAACCTCTTTTTAAACATAAGGAAAGAGAGACTCAGAGAGCTGGAGTGACATTTTCAATGTTTCTCAAGTATTGAGTGTTGAGGGGTGATTTGAATCCAAGACCCAGACCCCAGAACTACTGCTTTATTTTTTCCCCACCAAATCACATTGTCTCTGACAGGAGCCCATGCCATGGAATGAGTTAGAGATGATTATTATAGTAAGATGAAGCAGTTTAGAGAAGGCCAATCACTATTACTTTTAAGTATTTGATGGACTGCCAAAAAGAAAATTTATTAGATTTACCAGTTGGCCCCAGGAGCTGGTTCTAGCAGCAGTGAGTAGAAATGGCAGAGATTTCAGCTTTATATTGGAAGAGACTCCTTGGTTATGATAACTGTCAAAAGGGTGTACGGGCTGTGTTGGGAGGTGGTGAGAACTCCATCACTGAAAGTGTTCCAGTAGACTTCAAATATGGTATTAGGAATGCCATAGATATTGTGCTTATTCTGGCACACCCAGATTGGATAACCTTTAAGGACTATTCAAATAGTGGTTCTATGATTTCACAGAGTTTACTTACAAACTACGGCATGTAAGAACATAGTTCCAAAAGTCAATGTGCCATTTTAAAAGGTTAAATGGTTTATTTTAAACTTGGAAATGATAAAATTCCATAGGAATATAGGAAAGCATTGGTTACCAATGGAGAAATCATTTTAACAATCAGCTCTCTATATACATTGTACAATGTGTTACGATGGAAATAAGGCAGCATCTGGAGTGTGAGGACATGAATTTGTCTCAGTCCTGCCACTTACTACCCAGACAGCTTTCCATTTCCCTTGGCCTCAGTTTCCTCATTTCTAAAAGAAATTGGTTATGTTTGATGACTTCTGAGTTCAATTTCAGTTTTTAATCCAGGTTTCTAGGAACTAGTTAGAGCAAAGTTAAAAATCAAGACTATCTTGAAAGAAAGTTAAAGTTAAGAAGACGCTAAATGAAAATACAATAGCTTAAACCTGAACTGCTATGAGCCACCAATGGAAAATCTCAGAGGATTTTATAACATATGGTTGGGTGAATTCATTTATACTTTATGGGTATATGGACTTCATACCTTTATAAGGAATATTAATTATAAGAGGTAACCAGAGAAACATTGCATTTTTAAGAGTTCATAGAATTTAGAAGTAGAAACATTTGCATTGGTAGCCCACAACCTAAGTGACTGAATAATGAATCCAAAAGCATTTATTAAGCACTTAATATATGCCAAGCACTGAGCCAAACACTTATGATGTGTGCGTAGCCAAATTAAGGAGGATATTCAGTTTTCCTATAATTGTTTTGAGGAATATGGCCACTGGAATATAGGGGTAAGTGTATACACACACATAAGCACACATTGTATATATATATATATATATACACATACATATATATACACATATATATTGCATATATATACACATACGTAAATACACATGTATATACATACATGTGTGTTTATGTATGTTTGTATATATACTATATTATGATGTATATCTATAAATATATAGTGGATATAATATATGTATATATACTTTATGTGTATGTATCTGTGTATATATATATTTATATATACATATATATATAATATGTCATGTGCACCATACACACACAAATATATATAATAGAGATATACATATGCATAAATATTGACTACCATATTATACCAAAAATAGCACTAAAAAGCAGTTGATCCCAGATAAATTGCTTTGACCAATCATGACCCTGGAAAGCAGATGATAATGCATACTTCCTCCTTTTGGTGGAAAGGTGGGGAATTATAGGTTTAGCATAGTGTATACATTATTAAACAAGACTGTTGTGTATCCTAGGTTTTACTTAACTTTTAGTACATTAAAGCAAAAATTCGAAGGGAAGGGGAAAAGGATTGTATGGCAAAGAGAAAACATATCAATATAAATGTAAACTAAAGTTAATGTTTGCTGAGACTTCTCTGGTTTTGAGCCTTCACCCATTAAAGATCACTTATGTTGTGCTACACAACCAGTGGCTTACACAGTGACTTATACTTTTTTTTTTCTTTTTAAATCAGATACAAATTCACTGGTAAAGTGAAGTTATAGAATGGAAAATCTCTCTACCCATCCAGATTGGCAACTGTTCTGCAATGTACTCTCTTAGAGAATTTCCTGGGGAACAGAGGATTCAAATGACTTGCCCAGAGTCACATAGCCAGTGAAGTCAGCTTATTACCCAAGGTTCCATGGCTACCTCTGCCTTAAGTATAATATTTTTTTTCTTTTTTCCCCACATTGAATTAGTTGAAGCCCCAACAGAGCTGCTAAAGCACTGAAAATAAATAAACAGATAAATAAATAAATAGAAAGAGTGTGAGAGCACAATCATCACAGTCACTTTCAGTTGAATATAATTAATAGATTACTTCTCTCATCAGGAATTACATGAATTGCTAAATAAGATACAATCAGGGGCTCCATACTAAAGGCAGACAACAACCCCAAGTGATGCTTCCCATTAAGACAACATGAAATATAAGACCCTTGAATTGGACCATTTTGCTGCTGCTCTACAGGACCAAAGAGGGAAAAAATGCTCAATTAGAAGAAAGTGATCCAAAATGCTCTCTTGAGCCATAAAGTGAACATGAAAACAGGTGCTGAATGGGCCTTAATGGCCACAGTTATTCACTAGGACTCCTAGCAAATAGGTTCAAACCTCTCCAGAAATCCACATTATTATTGGAATCAGTGAGTGATTTATGTCAGATAAATCATCTCAAATTATTTTCCAAGGTCTGGACCATGCTCTGTGAAACAGTGTATAGAGACAGAGTCTCTCCATCATTCTAAAATTCTGGAAAGATATTCCCTTTAATATCATCCCTCAAGTCAAAATCCATCTAATTTTCAGTTACCTTTGTCTAAATAAAAGACAGGATCCTAAAAAAAGAAAATCCCATTTTCTTGCTCCGTTCTTATTTAATTTGCATAATCAAAAATGATGCAGCAAGGATAAAAAGGGAAACTGTCATTCAGCAAAGAAAAATATGCACTAAATATCTCTGATAAAAATCTAATGAGAGCCAACATAGAAGAGGCTATAAAAAGATTGGCCCAAAGTCTGGATGACCTAAGTTCAAGTCCTGTCTCTGATAAATATTGTCTTGACCTAGAATAATTTTTTATAATCTCAGTGCCCAAGAAAACTCCCTAAATTTATGAATGCCAGACCAACAGTTTCTGATCTAGATTGACATAGAGCGTTTCCTGTCCAGGTTCCCTATACTAGTGAAATCACAAGTAGGGAGGGAAAAAATTCTTAAAGTCTGATATTCAAGATAAACTAGTAATTACCAGAAATATATACAACTAATCTCAACTTACCAATAGGTAAGTAGTCAAAGGATAGAAACATAATTTTTAAAAGAATTTCAAACTGTGAAAACATCAAAAATTATTTAAAATCACTAAAAGAAGAATGTAAATTTAAAAAATGAACCTCTGAGTTTTTCACTACTATGGAACAAATTGGCAATGATGACTAAAAGTGAAAGTAGAAACTGTTGTAAAGATTATGGATGTATTGACTCAGTATAACTTCGCTGTGCCAGCCAATCTAGAAAACAATGTAGATTATACAAAAAAAATCAATAAACTGTTTTTACCCTTTGACTCCAAGGTCCTATTACTAGGCATTTACCTCAAGTAGCTAAATGATGGAAAGGAAGATGTGTGTGTGTGTGTGTGTGTGTGTGTGTGTGTACACATATGTGTGTGTGTTTATGTGTGTGTATTTGTGTGTATATATACATATATATACATATACATATATATATAACATATATTTATATTATACACACATATGTATATTTTCATAGCAACAAAGAACTGGAAATAAACTAGATGGCCATCAATTATAAAATGGTAAAACAGGCTAGCTAAACAACCATCTAACAGAATATTACTGCAATAGAAGAAATGATGAAGATGCAGCATATAAAAGGAGGCATGGGAAAACTGATTTCAATGATGGAAAGCGAAATAATCCAGGAAATCAATATGCACATGAACTAAAACAGTGAACATGGAAAGAACAAGAACAAAAATTGAAACAGAACAAGGTTCACTTGTATTCAACTAGCTTGCCCCAGAAGATTGATGAGAATGAATTTCCCTTCCTTTTTTTCTGAGGTGGGAGACTATGAATGTGAAACAAAGCATACACTGTCAGACTTGAATGGTATGTTGATTGATTTTGCTGAACTGATTTTTGTTAATCTTTTCTTTCAATTCATTTTAAGGAATCATTTCTGGGAGAGGAGCAAAAGAAGTTATTAGGAAATGTGATGCAAAAATATTTTTAAATAAATATGCACAAAATTTATCCCAATATATATGATTTTACATGCCATTCCTTTACGAAATCCATTATCTTTGGGAAAAGTGATTTCCAATTTTTTTTACTTCTTGACATTACAACTCACTTTATGGCTAATTTACATTTTCTCCTTGCTATTTGCTTGTGGAATAATAGGAGAGAGGCAATGTGCCCTTTAAGCTAATCTTTCAGATACTTGATAAGTCACTGCTCAGTCTCTAAACTAATTCATCTCAATTTTGTGATCCATCAGTTTTCTTCACCAATCCTTTAATCCTTTTCATTACCTCTCCAATTTTCTAACATTTCTTTTAAACAATGAAGTGTTCAAAACATGGTATGATATACCAATGAGGGCCTGAGTAAGTGGGAATATGGAGGGCTTCCTGCATACCTTTTTTAATATATTCCCCAAAACCAGAAAGATTTGAGTGTACTTACTTGTGATCCTGTTGCCCAAGTACAAAAGTCTCTTTAATTATAAATGTGGTAGTTTCACTCATAACTATAGTAGATAAAATACGGGACTCGAATTCAGGAAGACCAGGATTCAAATCATACATGTCTCTCCCTGAATGGCTGTGATCCTGAGTAAATCATAGAATCACAATTTTAAAACTGGAAAAGACCATAGTGATCATTAGAACAAATCTAAACTGAGACTCAGAGAGTTAAGTGACTCACCCAAGGTGATGCAACAAGTGAAATATTTGAGGTGGGATTCAAACTGAAGTTTTCTTGATTCCAAGAATAGCACACTATGTACTATACCATGTTTCCTCACTATACTCAACTACAATGAAATCAACTACAGTGAAATTATTCTACTAATGAATCTATGTATTGGAATTGTGTTGTTGTTCAGTCATTTCAGCTGCGTCTGACTCTTTGTGACCCTATTTGGGGTTTTGTTGGCAAAGATACTGGAGTGGTTTTCCATTTCTTTCTCCAGCTTATTTTACAGATGAGGAACTGAGGCAAACTGTACTTAAGTGACTTGCCCAGTGTCATACAGCTGATAAGAGCCTGAAGCAACATTTGAACTTATGAAGATAATTCTTTCTGATTCCTGGACCAACACTATCCACTGCATCACCTAGCTGTCCCTAATTGGAATTAACACTATTCAAAGTTATAACTATGTAAAATATAATCATTGATTCTAGTCCAACTAAAGTATGTAGTGCAAATTTGAATAATGTGACAATTTTATAGTATTTATTATTCATATTAATTGGGAACTAGCTATAACATGTACCCTGAAAATAATCCAAAGACATATTTGTGAAAGCATAGATTTATTGAAGATCAACCTCCTCAATCCTTCACATATAAGCATCATAGCTCTATTGTGGCAATGCAACATTTAAGTTTGCAAATTCCAATACATAGAATAGTGAAGATCCTTCAAAATCCCCACCTACTATTCACACAGAAACTGATCCCACTAGTCAACTAATGCAAAGGAACAGTAGACAAGAGAGAAAGAAGAGTAACACCTAATACTAAAGGAATTTCTAAGTTTTTATTTATCTTTCTGATAACATAAATATTTCATAAGTTATTTCCTGATAATGGAGAGTTTTATTGACATGGCAGGGAGTCTCACTTTCATAGTTTAAATCATACTTGCTTTCTTCTTGTTTGGTTGGTTTTTTATAACTTTCTTGAGCCACCTGAGGTTCCTTGCTTGCTATTCTTACCTGTCATCTTTTATTTGTTTTCTTTGTTGAAAGTTTGAAAAACTGAGGATGCAACTGTGTTTTAAAGAATTCTGAACTATTATGAGGAAAATCCTGCAATGGTTTTATATAACAATTACTGAGTGAGCTGGAAGGGGAAGGCCCTCAGGGATTCTGTCCAAAACCTAAAGAATTGCTATGTACACATACCCAGACCATCAGAGCCCAATGACCAAGTCTTTTTTTGTTTTCTGTTTTTGTTTTTGTTTTGACTAGACAAAAGAGGCCATTCTTTGCCTCATTTCTTACTTAATCTTAATCACTTAATGGGTGTTGACTCAGTCAAACTGAGACCTGGGAAAAATCTAAGCTTAAAAGCCAAGGTCTCCCATTCCATCCAGGCCATCCCTAGTCCTCCAGATGTATATCTTGCCACTGGACCCAGATGGCTCCAGAGGAGAGTGAGAGGTTAATGACTTTGTACAGTCCTCCCTCACTTAAATCCAATTCACTTGCAAGTCATGACATCACCTTCCTGATGTCATGGTCTTCTTGGAGAATGAAGGACAAACAATGACATTGAGTGAGCTACATCCCATTTAGAAGAAATGTTAGGTGAGAAAAATAAAAGACAGGCCATAAAAATCCTATATCTGACAAAACTTATTTTTCTGAAGAATTTCAGACAATTCTCATCTATTTTTGAAACTCCTGGAATTCTTCCCCCTCTGAGTCATCCTATTCAGTTTCTTGGCAGTCTCATTGTAATAGTCTTACACAGTACACTTGAGTTACAATTTATTATTCCCTTTGAGTGCCTCTTTAGAAAAGGAAAAGTGTCCACTGAAACAAACACTTGATTAATATGGGAAACACCAATCATTTCTTCAGTAGGTATCTTGAGCCCTGTACCTGGAGCCAGGAAGAACTGAGTTCAAACTGTGTCTCTGATACTTACTAGCTACATGACCCTGGGAAAGTCATTTATTAATCTCTCAGCCTCAGTTTCCTCATTCCCAAGACATGGGAAATAATAGCACTTATATCCCAGGGATTTCATGAGGATTCAATGAAATAATATTTCTAAAGCAATTTGCAAACTTTAAAGAGCTAGATAAACTAGTAATTATTAGTAATTACTTTATTATTATTATTATTTTAGTAATAATAATTACATTATTAATTATTTCTTCACAATTAATACATGTCTAGAATTTGCTGATTATCTACTATTTTTTGAAGTGACGACCACCACTTTTTCCCATAAGAAAGGGAGTCCTGATATATTTTAGTGACAGACTGAAAAACATCACATGTAATCTCTTTGGATCACATGCCACTAAAACAGGAATGTAAACAACCAGCCTCATTCACACCATGCTAAATTCAGCAAACTTCCTATGAAAGATGTTTTCCAAACCTGTGCATTCCTACATACTCAAGAGGGCAGCTAGGGGGCACAGAGGACATCTCCTGAGTTCAAATCCAGCCTCAGACACTTACTGCTATGTGACCCTAGAGAAGTCACTTAACCCTGTTTCCCTCAGTTCTTTAAGTGTAAAATGAGCTGGAAAAGGAAATGGCAAACCACCACAGTATCTTTGCCAAGAAAACCCCAAATGGACTCAGGAGGAGTCAGAAATGACTGAAAAAGACTGAGCAACAACAGCACATAGTCAATGCCTATGAGAAATTAGGCAGAGAGTCAAATACATATAGAGTAAAATGCCGGGTATTTAAGATCACAATCTCACCCTGCCTTTCCAGGTTTGGTGCTCAGCACTATCATCACATTCTGTGTTTGAGAGAAATTGATCTCCTTGATGCACGTTGGAAACTTGGCACCTTATCTCCTGGCTTGATATACCTATGAGGCCAAATGGAATAGCTATGTGGCTTAATACAAGTCACTTGACCTCTGAGAATACCATTATATTAGACAGCAATACCTATAATACCAACCTCATAAGACTGTGGTGAAGCTTATGTAAAATAATTTCTTTGTAGACTTCAGTTATATATATCTATATCTACACACACACACACACACACACACACACACACACACACACACGAAGACAAATGACTCAGTGAATAGATTTCTGGATCTGGAGTCAAGATCTGAATTCAAATCTGGCCTCAGACACTTCCTAGCTGTGTGATGTTGGGCAAGTCATTTAACCTCTGCCTTAATCCACTGGAGAAGGAAATGGCAAACCATTCCAGTATCTTTGCGAAGAAAATCCCATGGGCCAAATAATGGTCCACAGGGTCACAAAGAAATGAACAGAACTAAACAATTTATAAACAACAAGAATACATACACATATACATACAGATAGATATAGATAGCTAGAACTATACACGGATACATATAGATATAGATTCAGATATAGATATAATACATATATGGCTTATAATAGATGCTTTCAGTAGTAACCAGAAAAATGAGAGTTCAGTTTCTCTAAAGAATGAAGGAATTAGAAAACAATTTTCTTTGGGCAGTTAAACAACCATTAAGGGAACTTTGAGATCCACAGGTTGAAGGAAAGTAGTAGATAAGAATGGAAACAAGATTGGCACAAGGAATTTTTTAATTGCATCTCCTTGGTGTTAACTGTCTTCGGGGTATTAGATGGGGACTCCTATTTCTCTAATTAGTGAAGGCTTCCAGCACATTTTAAGTGACTGATTGTTTTCAATTGATGTGTTTTCCAGAGCAAATCTATTACAACTGCAACTACACTTGTGTAACATAAGTTCACTGAAAGCAGGAACTATTTCATTTCACCTTATGCCCCACCCAGCACCATAGAATCTTGCACAGTGCCTGGCATATAGTAGGGATTTAATTATAATTTGCTTAATTGAATATCGTTGAATTCTCCATGTGCACTCCATATGACATGGGAGCAGATAATAGCAGCAAGAACAGAGTTTTTACTACCTGGCCGCATTTCTTTCCATTAGGTACAATTTGAGTTCACTCCCAGTAATACTTCATTATTTAAAAAAAAAAGTTCATTACTTCAAGAATTCAATGGATATGTAATGTCATCCTTGCGCGTGCTCATGGCACACGTATACAGATTTCAGTTTATCCTCCCTTTCTCATTTCATGCAATTTTTGCTCATGTGCCTCCTACAGGACTTACTCAAGGCACTGGACATTATTTAACAGGTATCTTGAAGACAGGCATTGTCTTCCTTGTTGTCTTTGAAGCCCCAGAGCCTAATATAGTAAGTAGCCCATAGCAGCCATTTAATTGTAAGTGTTAGCTGAATTTAATTCAACTCAGAGATGCCAGTACAGTACTATGTTCATGTCTTATCTCTAATACATGCTACATGATTCGTTCTCCTTTTTCACTCATACAAACACATGATAATGCCGATCACATTGCTTCTCAAATTATAGTCATAGTTGGCAGTATACAAGAGCCTGTTTGCTCACACAGATTTTTTAATTGCCCTTTGGACCACTTATCCTTGTGATTCCTGTGAAGTCATGGAGTTAATCATTATCCTAAAGGGAAAGAGAGAGAAAAACAAGTAGAAGTTGAGCAGGGGCAGATTTTGCTTGTAAATAATGAAACATTTCTTAACAAGCAAAAATATCCCAAAATGGATGGGGCTGCCATGACCTTCCCATTGACTAGAGTTTTACAAATGATTGCTGAAAGACTACCTGCTGGAGGGAACATTTTTGGTCAGGAGAGATTTCATTGAATGGGTTCTAAGGACCCTTCCAGCTCTGAGATTCTAATATTCATAAATGGTCAGAATTCATCATCCACTGTGGATTTCTGGATTGATCACTTTTGCATGATCATGAATCTCACTGAGGAAGCCCTGTAATATTCTGGGGCAGGAGAGCTATACAACTAATAAAATTTTTACCTGAAAGAAGAAATATCTGGAGGACTTTTTTGCCAATTCTAAATTCTGTGTAGGACATGTTCCATGAAACTAGCAAACACTGTTGGGCCTCGAATGTGTTTGTATTTTCCTACTGAGGGATTCATTGAATAAAATTATATCTATGGCTTACTGGGCTTAAACATGAGACACTTTGTTTATCAGTAATCTTTAGTGATGCAGTTTGTTCTACCAAGACATAGGCATTGTTTTTAAATCAATGGATCAATCAATATATAAGCATTTATTAAGTGCTTACTAGTACCAGCCACTGTGCTAAGTACTATGGATAGTAAGAAAGGCAAAAAACAGTCCTGGCCCTCCAGGAGCTGATATTTCCATCAAGAAGACAATCCCTGTCATTTGTATGACTGTGAAAAGATAGAATTTACTTTTTTAAAAAGCCACAAAACTTTTTCTGTTCTGTTTCCCTATTTACATCAAGAACATGCTTGATTTGTAGATTAACCATTCTCTGAAAAACTATAGAGGAGAGAAAGTACAAATGGGTAAATATGGTTATGATATGGTTCCAGTCATCCTCCAACAACAGCAATAGCAAACAACATCTGTGATGATTTTTCTTAGAATCTTCTCTTTTTGACATAGCTTGAAAAACTATTCCCTGAGAAGCTTTAAAAAAGGTGTGTTCCCTGCAGCACAGATTTCCTTGAGATGTAGTTGGTTGGATTCAGTCACCGTTCTCTGCTTTTATCTCATAAATATCATTGATATTCCTCCCTCGATTGACACAGAAATGTCAGTTGATCTCTTTTAATTTCATGTCCTCATGTGTGATTTATTTTCATCTCTAGGTGTTATCTACCACTCTGGGAGGATCTGGTTTAAGTTGAGGAATTAATTCAGGCTTGTTTTCCCCACAATAGCTTTTCTCTGTTCTATGAGGCAATGCTCTTCATAGTCTTCTGCCATCCTCTGCAAAGTTTTACAAATAAGCTCACATAAGAAATTGATGCTGCCCTTGGTTCTTGTGTTTCTTTCCTTGGCAAACAACAATTCTTTCCTTGAAAAACAGTTAAGTATTTACTTATTTTGAAAATTCCATGATTTCCTTAACATGTTGACTAAAAGGACCTGAGTTCATTGACCAGCTCCACTACTTACTATCTGGGCAAAATGTATTAAGTCTTCTATCCTTAGTTCCTCAGCTGAAAAAAAAGAGAGGGGGGTTGGATTAGATAGCCCCAAGGTCCCCTGCAGGTCTAAATCTGAGACTATGATCTCATGACTCTTACATCCAGTAAATTTCTTTAAGAAATAAGAATGGCCAGGGTTGAAAACCCTCTTTTAAAGCCTCATCATGGCAAGAATGTGACAGTGGGCCATGCCTATCAAGTGTAAGTTCTGATAGATTCTAGCTAAATGAGGAGAGGCTTGGCATACATTTTTATGCCATAGAGAAACATGAAAATAGATTTTAAAAAATATTTTAATTTTTCCAATTACATGTAAAATTTTTTAACATTCTTTTTTTCCAATTTTGAGTTCCAAATTCTCTTCCCCCCCCCTCCTCACCCCACCTTATTGAAGATGGATAAAAATAAAACAAGCCATCTTCATAATTCTACATAGTCCCTCTCTTCTTCAGTCATGCTGCGGACTAGAAGGAAAGATTGGTACAAAAAGGGAGCAGAGGGTCTTAAGGATGATACAATACCTAGGATTTATATAGAGCTTCAAGGTTTACAAAGCACTTTACCATCTCATTTGCCCTCCCACAGGGGAAAAGGTTTTATGCCTTTAAGGGGATAGACAAAAAAAATGCTCTTGTGAGGTTTTTTTTTTTTTTTTGAGTAATACTAGTTCCCACAGGGTGGAAGAATACAGACAAACTTGTGTACTTGCTAGGATTTTAATCACTGTTGTAAGGTGAAATCCTCCTGGCTTAGCTTTGCACAAGCGGGAGGCATGATTTGGGAACTCCCAATTCCTAAGAAATATACATTTTGGCAGTAGGAGGGGGAAGACATTTTGTTGGAGCCAAAGATAATTGTTTAATTCTTCCCTTATGGGTGACTCTGTAGTCCCTCGTACTGCTGTCCCCCATACCTGGCCAATTCCAAGTTCATTCCTATAGAAAATAAGGTTATATTGGTGTCTCCCTACATATTATCATTTCAATAGGTATTTCCCTGGAGGCTAATTGATCCTTGCTTCACTGATGGCCGATTAAGTCAACATTGCTTTTCTTTGGCTGCAGAGAAGAATGGTGGGAATTTGCATGTGTAGATTCTCTATATAATCAAAGAAAGCAACCTGTGGTTTAGTCAATAGAATGGAAGGCTTGGAGTCGTGAAGATCTGGGTTTGAATTCCAAGTCAGACTTTTGCTAGGTATATAATTTGACCTGGAGGAAGACGTTTACTTTCACTGGCCCTCAATATCTTTGTCAGCTGAGGATAATAATACCCACTTCTCATCCTTTGTCCTTTATGAAATGGACTCCTTCTTCTCTTCTTGCCTCTTGTTATACCCAGCTACCTTCAAGACTCCATTCAAGTATTTCCCATTCCATGAGAGAGTTCCTGATTGCTAAAGTGACTAGTATCTCCCTACCCCACCCCAAACCACCACAAATTATTTTCTGTCTGTTGATGTTACAGGAGAGCAGTTCTGGTGTGAAGGAATTCACTTTGACTTCTCTTTTAGCCACTGGGAACTTTGTTTAATGTGAAAACACATAGACCTTTTACTGTAGCCACCGGGCTGAGTAAAAGGTACTGATATTAGAGGAGTGGGTTGCCTAGGCTTATAAAGATAGAAAGTCATACAGCCTGTTCAGTATGATGATGTAGTTTTAGGGTTTTATGGTAGTGAAAGATTAAGGACAAGATAAAGGGGACAGGAAATTTTATGCCACAGGATAAGGGAGAAAAGGAAATTTATGGTACAGGACAGGGGAGACACAGGTTAAGGATTAAGGTTAGGCCAGGGGAACACAGGTTAAAGATTAAGGACAAGGGGGACACAGGATAAAGGAGACAAAAGCAATTCTTTTGGTACAAGTTAAGGAGAAGTTTTATGGTATTTCAAGACAAGGAGAAAATGATTTTAGGACTCTCTCAAGTTACAGGAGGAACTATAGAATGAGTCCCCCTCCCCCCTCCCCAGGAGCAACCCTTAATATTCTTCTTAACCCCTAGGGTACCATTTGTATCCACATCATGTCTATGGCATATTTACTTCTTAATACCCATGTAGTTTCCCTGCGGTAAACCTGAAGCCCCTTGGGGACTGTTTCACTGGTGTTGGGAATGACCAGAGCTTAGCACAGTACCAGACCTACGGTACCTACGTAACCAATCTTTCTTGAATGAATGCATGAAAATTGATGTGAGGATCAGATGAAATAATACATGTAAAGTGCTCTGCAAAACTTTTAGAGCTATAAAAGTGACAGTTATTGCTACAGAAAAATGTAAAATAAATGCAACTTTTCAACTAATTCTGGCAAAGAATCCAACCTCTACTTCGACTAGTTAATTCCTTATTTTGAAGTATCCAGGGGACTGAGCTTCTGGAGACAGTATGTGGAAGGTGAATCCGGAGCCTAGTTTTATAGAAATGATATCTTTTAAAGATACAGAGTTTTGAAATTATTAAAAATTAAATTATAGAATTTGACATTCATGTATAAATTTGCATTCATTCTGTTCTGAGAATTGCCCTAGCGGCAACATAAACAAATCACCTGTAGGCAGCATAAATAAGCCAGGCCACCCTGTAACCAGGCAACCAGTGAAGCTGCTGGGCCTAGGGAAAGAGAGGCATCATGAAGAGACACAGGAGACCCCTTCCAGGAGCACAACAGCCAGAAAAAGATTCCCCCATGCCTCTGCCAAGTAGATGAAACATCTGATGGAGAATAAAGAACAGCTGATATAAGTCTTCACAGGTGAACTGGGAAGAATCTCTAGATTCTTCTTTCTGAAGTTTCAGATGGGGCTTGCAATGAATGTATGCATAAAGTCACTGACTCATCTGTTCAACAAAGATTTAGGAAGAGACTATTATTACGTGCTGGGCACAGTAAAGGGTGCTTGAGATCTGAAGCTAAAAAAACAACAAAAAAGGGGAAATAACCTAGGCCCTCTAGGAGCTTCCATTCTATGCAGAGACTGTGGCCAATGAGGGTTACATTTGACCTAAGTCAGTAGTCCTGTCCACCTCTAATTATGTAACTGTTGCATCAAAAACTCAAGTGGATGCAGGACAACCTGTAGTCTATGTTTACACAGGAAAAAGCCAATGTTCTCATTGATGTGTATCTACGCAAAGGAATAAAATCCCAATAGAGTCATGTAAAGCATACAGGATAAACTTGCAGATTTCCATCAAATCTCACTTAATAAACATCTGTCTACTCCATCCATCGATAACAAAAACAAGGCTTAGAAAACATCAAATTTGTGATATCTACTCGATCTCTGTCCACAGCATACACTCTTCAGGACAGATGAGGTGCTAGAGGCTTAAGGAAGGTGGGAAGCTAGAACAAACAGGAGAGAGAAGAAAGCAAGGGCAGGAGTCAAGGCTGGGAATAGATTTTTCTGTACCTCTAGCAGGGGTTCACTGAGACAGTGTCAGTACTAAAATGTAAGCTTCCCAATTCCCAGTCTGGTGTTGTTGTGATTCCCCCACCATGTGTTCCTCTGGAACACAAATACAACTCTACAGGTTAGAGAAAATCAATATCAGAGGCAGCCAAAGGATAAATGCCATCACTCCACTACTGCTCTTTCTTCTTCTGATCTTTCACTCTCAAAATACACTTGTTCCCTCTTGATCTCTTATTCCTTTACAATTCACTCTCACTCCATTTCAAGTCCCCTACCATCTCCGGGGTTATCATCTTCCCAGAGGTTCAGGAACAGAACACACAAGACCTGTTACCACGTTACAGTACATAGCATCAGAAAACACTTTATTATAGAGAGGACAGACCTGCCCCAGCTTCTATAGTAAAAGACTGAGGAATGATCACTTTCATTTTTGGTAAGACACTGTATACACAATATGCAATTTTGGTAAAAGGCTTTTCTCCTATACTTTCCTATTTCCTTTCCATTCAATAGTTTCTGAAGGGGGAGAAGTAGGGAAGGCAACAAGCATTTATTAAGTTTCTACCATGTACCAGACACTGTTTTAAGCATTTGACAGATACTATCTCATTTGTTCCTCACAAAAACCCCGTGATATAGGTGCTGTTATGATCCTCATTTTAGTATTGAGCAGAGTAAATCACAGAAGTTATGACTTGTCCAGGGTCATATAGCTAATAATTATCTGAGGCTGTAATTGTACTCAAGTCTTCCTGACTCCAGGTCTAGCACCCTACCCACTGTGCTCCCCAGCTACCTAAAGTGCATTCAACCTCTTTACTAACAAAATGTCCCTATACTATACCAAGAGACTGAATAAATGTTTATGTATTATATATGCAACAAATTCCATACACACTAAAAATTGATGCATGATAGAAATACTGATTATGAATATAAAATGTGATATTATAGCCTATAATTCCAAGCCCATTACACATTGCTTGCCTTCCCACACTCAATGGTCTAGGCAAACTGATCTACTCGGTAGACAGGTACTTTCTCTTTCATCTCTCTGCCTTTTCCCAGGCTGTGCTCCAAGTATGGAATGCATGTATGATGAAACAAGAAGGCTGGCTGCTCAAATGGCTAGAATGAAGGATAACAGATGAAAAGCATGCTCCAGTGCTCTCCTCGTAAAGCTGAGAGAATGAAAGGTATCCCCCCCAACACATTCCCCAAACCTGTAAATTTAGAAGGCCCTCCTCTACTATGGAGGATTATGAGAAGACATGCACCATAGCCATCCAAAATGAAAGGGTATAGATGGGCTGCCATCTTCAACGATGGAGAGGCTGATCAACAGTAAGAGCACAGATTCATTGAAGTATCAGTTTAATGTGAATACACTTTCATTAGCATGCATCATCTTAACTCATTTCCATTTTTATATCTGTATCGCCTATCACATTATCTATAACTTAGTAGAAGTTTAGTATGTATTGAGTGGAATTGGAAGTCCATGATTAAAATGATCTGCATCCCTCTACAAGTTTATAATGCATGTCTTTTGCATTCAGGAATTATTTCTAGGGACTTTTTTATATGGCAAAAATATACAATCAAATCTGTCAGAGACCACAGAATAAAGATATATACCATTAATCATGTCTTACTTGCATGTTTCCACCACAAGTGAGGACATATCCTCGCACTTAATTAGGATTCAAATACCTGCTGAATGTATTGATCAACATTAGCAGTATTAGCAGTCACAGCCACAGTAGCAGCAATGTTTTAAGTGTCCAAGGTAATATTATGCTATGCTAGGCTCGAAACAAAGAGATCAGCACAGATGCTGTTCCTTCCCTGCTTAAGGGCAATATGAAATACATACAGTGTGTGTATGTGTGTACGTGTGTGTGTGAGTGTGTATATATGTGTAGAAATAATGTATATGAATAACTAACTATAAGTATATGTATAAACTATAAACTATTCACATTCCGTATACTGCCATAATGACTGGGAAAAGTGAATGAATGAATGTTAGTGTGTGTGTGTGTGTGTGTGTGTGTAGATGGGCAGGACATTTTAGGCTGAAAGGGAGGTTGCTATAGCAGGTGGGAGCAGGTCCAGAGTTACAGGAAGGACTCAGAATCTGACTTCTACTATACATCAGCTTTCACCAATCATAGCCTTTACAGGGGCAAGTCATTCCTAGTCTGATATATCATGCTACAGGGAGGATGGATCTATCCCTAAGAGACAGAAAATAATAATATAGAGATAGGAACAGTATAGAAGAGGTTATGCAAGGTAGGCAAGTTAGTCCTATAAATTTTGGCTCCCTGATATAAAGCTCATATTGTAACCATCCTATTTATGACTCTTGTAGTATTTCATTTAGGATTTGGGGTGATTCCAGAGAAACAGAGGTATTCAGATATCTCATTGAAACAGAGATCAAAGAGAGTAGTTATGGAACCTACTATCAAAATTGGGAATTTTCCAAACAAGCATTAATTTGGTGACCTAGTATGATAGAAATAAACTGTCTAGAATTAAACAGATTTATCAGAGATCAATTAACTATTTGTAATACAAATGGAACTGAGCTTGAAGTTGGGCCAGTTTTATATTTTAAATGAGGTAAAAATGGGTATATTTCCCCAAAAATACTGAGAAAATTACTGGAATGTCAATAGTTTCTGAAAGTCGGGAAGAAGAGTTATACACTAGATCAATATTCCTATCTGATTTTCTTTTGATAATCTTGAATGGCACTCTTCTGAAATAGATTTTTTTTATAAAGAAACATTTTCACTAGCTCAAATTTTCTTTCATAAATTTTAAGATTGAATTTCTCAGATGGCTTTTGCAATGAAAATGAAATTCGAAAATTCTTAAAGGACTCCTTTATCAAGTGAAACTGACAACTGGATTTAATATACATACCCCAGCTGATCTTCCTTTACTTTTACTAGGGAAGTTGTGTCAAGAAAACTCAAAAAAGAAAAGCACATCTGGTATCCAATAAACTTGTAAAACAAAACAAAATATCACGTGGTTTCTGACTAAAGTAATATTGAAAAGTTCTTTGAATCCCTCATAATTAAAGGCATTACCTTTTTTTTAAAACAAATTGAAAGCAGAAACTTCAAGTTGCTTAAAATGCATACCTCATAGCTGTGAACAATATGGATGATTTTGTGATTCATATGACACCCTGATTTATCCTGATCAGATCTGCATACACAATTCAATATGCCATTAAGATATAATTCAATTTATAATATTCATAGTAATTAAATAATTTACATTTCAATTATAAATTCTTTTTATTATCCACAAGCCAGTCTTTTCAGAAAACAGATAAATTTCCAAACATTCTAAAATAAAAGCCTCTTTTTTTTCTTATTCTCCCAGTGTTTATCTTTTCTCTATGTGAAAAATAGCCTAGTTGTGTTTTCAGATGAGATGCAGAAGTTCAGTGCCAAAGACAGATGCATTCTTCAGAAAATAGATTTGGATAATGCCAGACTAGAGACTTGGTAGGAAAAAAAAGATCATATTGTATTTTTGTGATTCATGCTCTCTCTAATCTAATCTGAGAATCTCTATGCACAATCTTAGAATCAGAATAGGTAGAAACAGAAAAATCAAAGAGTAGCAGAAATCAGGGAGAAGTAATAAGAGCTTCTTTTTAATCTCTGTCCTACCTTTCCCTTTATCTGTTTGCCTATCATGATATGAGTCTAGAATCCTATAGAATATAAGAAGGGTCTGAGGAGGTTTGAGGAGGCTATGAGATAAAATTGGAAGGAATATTGACAAACATAGGGGGAAGCTGCTACTGTTCATAAAGATTATAAAAATAGCTTTTTGGTTGATTTTTAGATTAAAGTATTGAATGACAGCAGGTAGTTCTTCTTGGGCTCTCATGGGTCAGCATTCACTTTTAAAAAATCCTGAATGTTTGCAAATAGATAACTGTATCTTAAATTCTTCCCTTTGGGTTTGTGTATATGGTGGCAACAGGAAGCAAAAGGAGCAAAGAACTAAATTTCCCATTTGGAGAAATGGCCTGGATTAATGGCAGACTCCAATGTCAATCAGTTGACTAAGTTGAACTAAGGAAGAAAATTAAAATCTCTTTGCTGTTCCGTAGTAGCATGTAGTTAAATCCTGGAGTAAAGCTGCTTTCAAGAGAATCTTAATGACAAAACTGACCTGAAGCCTTAATCTGTACCACAGCAGAAGGGAAATACTCAAAAGTGCTGTGAATCTAAAAAAATATTTCAGGTCACCTCTCTTTTCATCTGCATAAAGAGAATCAGAATTGACCTAAGCAGTTATATAAATTACTTGAAGTTTGGTGTGGAAAAGTGTGTGCTAGACCTGGGTATTTTAATTAAATCAAGCCAAAATATACATTGGATATTACATTTTTTAAGAAGAAATGAGAAATTAATCAAGGTTCATGACATCTTTTTGAAGAAAGTTCCATTCCTAGGGGGGGCTAAAAACTTCATTTCTTGAATTACATCCTAATCTATGTTCTCAAAATTATCTATGAATATGGAAAGCCTAGTCAGTTGGCTGATACAACCATATACAAAGGTAATACCAAAATCTTGGAGATGACCAACTAAATCACAAATAAAGCACACAGGAGAAAATATCCATGGTCTATGGGCCTGACATTGACAAGCCAACGTAAATGGAGGGCAAGAGATATAACATGTTAAGTACTAGACACAGGTGAGGAGACAGGGAATTCTATCAAGAGGACTCTTTAACTTGGGGAAGTGCTACAGTGGTAGTCTGACCTGGCAACTAAGTAGTGACATGAACCAACTGGAAAGGAAAGAAGGGTAGGAAGGTGGGTAAAATAGAACTGTGGCAGCACACAAGACAAGCATTGCCCATATTTTAAACTTTTGCCCAAAGACAGTCTATGACACAGATCATGTAGATAAAACCTAAGGAAAATAATAAAAATAAAAATATACCCTTTCATCTTTTTTAATAAGGTTCTTTTCAATGGCTTTTGTTTAGAATTTAGTTAATATAATGGATATATTGCTGGACCTGGAGTCAGAAAGATCTGAGTTCAAATATGGTCTCAAACATTTACTAGCCATGTCATTATGGACAAGGTACTTAATCCCTCCTAGGCTCAATTACATCATCTTTAAAATGGGAATAATCATAACTACTACTGGTTTTGTGACATAATAGTTCTAAATCACTTTGCAAGCCTTAAAAAGCTATATTAACACTTTTATTATTATTATTATTATTTGATTATTCTTATTCATCATTTTAAATATGCAGTATACTATCCTACCCATACCCACAGCATTATATTCTTTTAAATTTCTATTGAATCTAATTATTAGTGACTACTGGGAGTGTGCTTTGCAATAGTCTGCAGATACAAAGTTTTGATCTGAAAAATATTTGTTAAGCATGCAATACTAGAATATGAACTAGGAGTGAAAGAAATGTTAGGTGACTATGGCAGTATTCTTCCTGTTCTAACAGAGATGGCAATCTAATAGTGAATATGAGTGACCTATACCTACAATACACAATAATATGTGATTACATATATGTACATATATCTATATGCAGATATATATGTACATATGTATCACCACATGTGTGCACAATATATCATTATACTATATTGTATTGTATTATATTATATTATTATTATATTATATTTATTGTACAGTACAAATCCAGCTGCTCCATGAGGTCCATGGATAATGAAAAGGAAATGGATAAAATAATGTTGGAAAAATAGATTGAAGTCAAATTATGGATGGCTTAATGCTAGGATAAGGCATTTACATTTTATGCTAAGGAGAATCAGGAGGGAACTAAGTTTAAAATATAAAAGACTGAAGATAGAGAGACATGTAGGAGGATTTTTACAATTGCCTAGGAGAAAGACAATGAGAGACTGAACTAAGGTGTTGGCCCTGTGGTTATGGAGTAGAAGGGAGAAGAGAGGAGCCAAGATGGCAGCTGGAAAACAGGGACTCACTCAAGCTCTCCCCCAAATCCCTCCAAACACGTGTTAAAAAATGGCTCTGAACAAATTCTAGAGCTACAGAACCCATGAAATAACAGAGGGAAAAAAGTCTCCAGCCCAAGAAGGCCTAGATAGTGACTGAGAAGGGTCTATAGCACCATGCTGGGAGCACAGCACAGCTCAGTTTGGGCCACACCAGGACCAAACAAACCTGGAGTCAGGTGGAGCAGGCCTTAGGTCACTGAATCACTGAGCTGTAGCAGTTATCAGACTTCTAAACCCCAAACGCCAAAGACCATGGAGCAGGTTAGTGAGAAAACTGCTGGATCTGGGTGAGAGAAGTGTGTGGTTCCATCCCAGCCCCAGGCGGTGGCAGAGGTTGTGCGGCAACAGAAGCAGGAAGCTCTGGTGGCTGCTTCCAGAACTCCAGCATCAGTTGTTTCTGGAGTCCCTGGCCCACACAGTGGAAGAAATCAAGAGGCAGATTAGAGTGGGAGTGCAGGGATTGCTTAGCTGGTGCAGAGGCAGGGTTCTCTAGCTTTGCCCTGCTTGGATCTGGGTCACAGTCCTGGGTGGCAGTTCTTGGAGGAGGAGAAGCACTGGTGTGGCAGAGCTTGCACTGACTGTGGAGTAGAAGTAGCTCCAAAAACAGCATAAGGTCCCTAAAGCTTAGGACAAAGTACTCTCTACTCTAAAAACAGTCATACCCTGACAAAAAGCTCGAGGGTCAAGTAGTTGACTGGGAACATGAACAGGCAGTGTAAAAGGACTCAGACCATAGAATCTTTCCTTTGGTGACAAAGAAGATCAAAACATACAGCCAGAAGAAGTCAACAAAGTCAAAGCGCCTACATCAAAAGCCTCCAAGAAAAGTATGAATTTGTCTCAGCCCACAGAAGAGCTCAAAAAGGATCTGGAAAATCAAGTAAGAGAAGTAGAGGAAAATTGGGAAGACAAATGAGAGTGATCCAAGAAAATCATGAAAAACAAGTCAATGACTTGCTAAAGGAGACCCAAAAAATACTGAAGAAAATAACACCTTAAGGAATAGACTAACCCAAATGTCAAAAGAGCTCCAAAAAGCCAATGAGGAGAAGAATGCCTTGAAAGCAGAATTAGCCAAATGGAAAAGGAGATCCAAAAGGCCACTGAAGAAAATACCAGCTTAAAAATAGATTGGAGCAAGTGGAAGCTAGTGACTTTATGAGAAACCAAGAAATTACAAAATGGAACCAAAAGAATGAAAACATGGAAGACAATATGTAATATCTCATTGGAAAAACCACTGACCTGGAGAATAGATCCAGGAGACATAATTTTAAAATTATTGGGCTACCTGAAAGTCATGATCAAAAGAAGAGCCTAGATATCATCTTTCAAGAAATTAAGGAAAACTGCCCTGATATTCTAGAACCAGAAGGTAAAATAGAAATTGAAAGAATCCACTGATTGCCTTGTGAAAGATCCCAAAAAGAAAACTCCTAGGAATACTGTTGCCAAATTCCAGAGTTCCCAGGTCAAAGAGAAAATATTGCAAGCAGCCAGAAAGAAACAATTTGAGTACTGTGGAAACACAATCAAGATAACACAAGATCTAGCAGCTTCTACATTAAGGGATGGAAGGACTTGGAATATGATATTCCAGATGTCAAAGGAGCTAGGATTAAAACCAAGGATCATCTACTCTCCCAAACTGAGTACAATGCTCCAAGGCAAAATATGGATTTTCAATAAAATAGAGGGCTTTCAAGTTTTCCCAATGAAAAAGACCAGAGCTGAAAAGAAAATTTCATTTTCAAATATAAGAATCAAGAGAAGCATGAAAAGGTAAACAAAAAAGATAAATCATAAGGCACTTAATAAAGTTGAACTGTTTTGTTTACATTCCTACAAGGAAAGATGATATTTGTAATTCATGTATTGTTTTCTGTATTAGGGCAGTTGAAGGGAATATACATATACATAGACAGAGGACACAGAGTGAGGTGAATATGAAGGGATGATATCTAAAAAATAAAATAAAATTAAGGGGCGAGAGAGTAATATATTGAAGGGGGGAAAGGGAGAGATAGAATGGAGTAAATTATCTCACATAAAAGTGGCAAGAAAAAGCAGTTCTGTTGGAAGGGAGGAGGGGGCAGGTGAGGGGAAATGAGTGAATCTTGCTTTCATAGGTTTTGACTTGAAGAAGGAATAATACACACACTCAGTTGGGTATCTTACCCCACAGAAAAGTAGGGGGAAGGGGATAAAAAGGGGGATGAGAGAAGGGAGGGCAGATCAGGGGAGGAGGTAATCAAAAGCAAACATTTTTGAAAAGGGACAGGGTCAAGGGAGAAAATTGAATAAAGGGGGACAGGATAGGATGGAGGGAAATATAGTGAGTCTTTCACAACATGACTATTTATGGGAGTGTTTTGCATATTGATACATGTGTGGCCTATGTTGAATTGCTTGCCTTCTTAGGGAGAATGGGTGGGGAGCAAAGAGGGGACAGAATTTGGAACTCAAAAAAAGTTCTTTTTGCATGCAACTGGGAAATAAGATACACAGGCACTGGGGTATAGAAATCTATCTTGCCCTACAAGAAAGTAAGAGGAAAGGGTATGGCAGGGAGTGGGATGACAGAAAGGAGGGCTGACTGTGGAACATGGCAGTCAGAATATATACCTTCTTGGAGTGGGATGGAAGGTAGAAATGCAGAGAAAATTTGTAACTTAAAATTGTGTGGAAATCAATGTTGAAAACTAAAAATATTAAATAATAAAATATGAAGAATCAGTAAAGAAATAGTACCAATAAAAGAAAAAAGACAAACATTTTTTAAAAAGAAATGAGAAGGGGATGGTTTCAGGGAAAAAGCACAGCAAGATCACTATGAACTGATGCAAAGTGAAGTGAAAAGAATTAGGAGACCACTGTGCACAGTAACAGCAATGTTGTAAGGATGATCAATTGTAAGAGACTTGGATACTTTGATCAAGACAACTATCAAAGACAATTTTAAAGGACTCATGATAAAAAAAAAATGTCATACATTTCCAGAGGCTGAATTGATGAACAGCAAGTCCAAATTAAAATACAATTTTTTCTTCTTACTTTTCTTGCTTTTTTAAAAAACATGGCTAATATGGAAATGTGTTTCGAATTATTTCACATGTAAAATTGATATCATATTGTTTACCTTATCAGCGGGTAGAGGAGGGAGTGGAATGGAGAGAGAGAATTTGAAACTCTGAATTTAAAAAGGAAAAATGTTAAAAATATGTAATAAATTAAAATGTTAAAAAAAGAAATTGGATTCTACGTCACTTGATAAGCTATATAATTTTATGGTGCCTTTAGCAAAATGTAGTTTCCCTGCTTATCTCTTTTAATCAATGCTATTTTTGCTTTTGCTCTTTCTAAATCATGATTGCTACCATGGCCTTTCTTTGCTGCAGCTGAAGCATAATAGATACTGCCTCAGCCCCTTATTTTAAGCATGTGTGTGTGTGTGTGTGTGTGTGTGTGTGTGTGTGTGTGTTTCAAGTGTATTTCTTATAGGCAACATATTGTTGGATTCTGGTTTCTAATTCATTCTGCTATCCACTTCTTGTATATTGGTGAGTTCATTGCTTTAACTTTTACAGTTATGATTACTGTGTATTTCCCTCCATCCCATTTTCTCTCTCTCTCTCACTCCCCCCTCTTTGAACCAATTCCAATGATAGTGAAGTTCAAGCTTTGCCCACCCCACCCTGAATTTTTGTCTTCACCATAAAAACTCTTCTTTTCATGCCTCTTTTATGTGAGAAAACTTTACCCATTCTACCTCTCCTTTCCCCCTTCTCCCAATGCATCTCTTTCTCACCTGTCCATTTTTTCATATCATCTCAACATAATTCACTCCTGTGCCCTGTGTCAATGTAGAATCCTTCTAACCATGCTAAGAATGATAAAGTTATTAGAAGTTACATGTATCTTCTTCTCATATGGAAATGCAAACAGTTTAACCTTGTGTCCTTTATGATTTCTCCTTTCTGTTTACCTTCATATGCTTCTCTTGAGTCTTATATTTGAAAGTCACATTTTCTGTTCAGCTCTGGTCTTTTCATCAGGAATGCTTAAACATCCTCTGTCTCATTAAATATCCATTTTTTTTCCTTAAAAGATTATACTCAGTTTTACCAGGTAGGTCATTCTTGGTTGTAATTCTGGCTCTTTTGACTTTTAGAATATCATATAACAATCCTTCTTCTCCTGTAAAGGTATCTGCTAAATCTTCAGTTATTCTGACTGGCTCCATGATATTTGAACGGTTTCTTTCTGGCTACAAGAAGTATTTTTTCTTTGAGCAAGATGATCTGACATTCAACTAAAATATTTCTGGGAGTTCTTTACGTGGTGATTAATTATTTCAATATCTATTTTACCTTCTTGTTCTAGAATATCGGGACAGTTTTCCCTGGTAATTTCTTGTAATATGATATCTAGGCTCCTTCTTTGATTGTGACTTTCAGATTTCCAATACTTATTTTTAAATATATTTTACTATTTCATAAAATTACTCCAAAGAACATGTAAAAATTATTAGCACTCATTTTTAAAAATTTTAATTCCAAATCTCTTTCTCTCTCTTACCCCACCTGCTCCTTTAGCAGACAAGCAATTTGATATCAATTATAAATGTGAAGTCATGCAAAATATATTTCCATGTCTGCCATGTTGCAAAAGAAAATGAACACATGCAAAAGAAAAAGAAGGAAAGTTTAAAAGTTTGCTTTAATCTACACTTAGACTTTACCACTCCTATCTCTCTCTGGAGGTGGGTAGCATTTTTCATCATAAGTCCTTTGGAATTGTCTTGGATTATTGTCTTAATCAAAGTAGCTAAGTCTTTCACAACTGATCATACCAAAAATATTGCTTTTAATGAGTACAGTGTTCCCCTGGTTCTTCTCAGTTTACTTTGCATTAATTCATGGAAGTCTTCCCAGTTTTTCTTTTTCTGATACCATCTTGTTCATCATTTTGTATAGCACAATAGTACTCCATCATAATCATATGTCACAATTTGTTCTGCCATTCCTCAGTTGAGGGGCATCTCCTAAATTTCCAATTCTTTGCCATCACAAAAAAGAGCTGTTTTTTCATAAATTGGTCCTTTCCTCTTTTCTTTGATCTCTTTGAGATAGGACCTACTAATGGTGTTGCTAGGTCAAAGAGCATGCATAGTTTTATAGCTTTTTGGGCATACTTCCAAATTGTTCTCCAGAAGGATTAAGTCAGTTCAAAACTTCACAAATAGTGCATTCATGTCTCAGTTCTTTCACAGATTTTGTCAATTTCCTCCAGATTTTGTCATTCCCTGTTTTGGTTATATTAGCCAAATTGATAGGTATGAGGTAGTATCTCAGGGTTGTTTTATTTGGCATTTCTCTAATCAGTAATGATTTAGAGCATTTTCCCTTGTGGCTATTGATAACTTTGATTTCTTTTTTCTGAAAGCTGCCTGTTCATATCATTTGACTATCAATTAGGTAAAGCTCTTACTTTTATAAACTTGGCTCAGTTCTCTATATATGTGAGAAATGAGGCATTTATCAGAGAAACTTGCTCTGAATTTTTTTTCCACTTTGCTGTTTTCCTTCTAAGTTTGGCTTCATTAGTTCTGTTTGTGTAAGAGTTCTTTTAATTTCATGTAATCAGGCTTATCCATTGTATTTCTGATTATCATCTCTCTTATCATAAACTCTTCCATTATCCACAGATATGACAGTTACATTTTTCTATGTTTTCCTAATTTACTTATGATATCACCCTTTAAGTTTAAATCACTTATCCATTTTGACCTTATCTTCATATACAGTGTGAGAGGTTGGTCTATTATGTAGTGGTAATTAGAGTGCTGCTTTTTGCTGTTCTTCTCTTAAGTGCCTTTAATGATTCTTGCCTTTCAAATGTAATGGCAAGCAAAATGGGACTTTACACTGTTCTTTGTTTGAATGGGTCAGGTACTGTGGGATATTTTGCCTTGGAGTGTTTCTCAGCATTAAGACAATGGAGAGTCATCGAATTGTATATGATGTGGTGATGGTGGCTGGGACTTTCCCACACTGATTTCTCATACTCTAAATGGTGAGCTTCAAGTGCCCCAGGGCCCTGAGACAGGTATATAAGATCTGAGGTTGGCATTTGACTTTTGGGAGTATACTCACTAAAGGGATCTGGGCAAGCTGTTGAACCTGCCCACCCCACCCCCAGACTGGATAGATAGATGTTGGTGCTTCTCTGGTAACTATGAGTTGTGATTTGAATCAGACAAGGTCTGTCTGTTGATGTTTGTAATTTCTGTTTGTATCTGCCTTGAACTTCAAGGGGCTGATCTTTCCCCCTTGAACTAAGTGAGTGACATATGTATATTTAATTAAACTGAGATTGTTAACCCCTTAAAGTTGCTTTCCTTAGAAAAGCAGATCAAAGAACCTGTGCTGGCAGCTGTTGTTGCTGGTCTTGTGTTAGTCTTTCACCACTTTCCAATTTTCCTGGCAGTTTTCTCGAGTGGTAAGCTTGGAACTTTGGGTTTATCAATCAATTACTATGGTCATTTGCTACTGTGCACTGTGTACCTAATCTATTCCACTGATCCGCCACTCTATTTCTTAGCCAGTGCCAGATTGTTTTGATGATTACTGGTTTGTAATATATTTTGACATCTGTACTGTTAGGCCACCTTCCTTGATATTTTTTCATTGATTGCCTTGAAATTTTGACCTTTTGTTCTTGCAGATGAATTTTCTTATATTTTCTAGCTCTGTAAAATAATTCTTTAGTAGTTAGATTCTCATGGCACTGAATAAGTAAATTAGGTAGAACTTTCAATTGTATTATATTGGCTCAACCTACCCATGAGAAATTAATAAATCTCCAATTTTTAGACATTTTTATCCATGTGAAAAGTGTTTTGTAATTGTGCTTATATATAGTACCTGAATTTGTTTTGGCAGATAGACTCCCCAAAATTTTATATATTCTGCAGGGATTTTAATTTGAATTTATTTTTCTGTCTCCTCCTGCATTCAATGCTAGCACAGAGGTCCTTTGTATACTTTTTCTAACCATTAGCCAGGACTGCTTATGACCTCTAGCTCAAGAGTTCCTGAAGCTGCCACTATTTCTGTCACTATCACCTTGTCCTACCACTGGTGATTCATCCACCGGGCCAGACAGCTCCCCTGTGTAACAGATCTCTCCTTCCATGCTCCTAAATTATTTGGGGTTAAAATAATGTCTTAGTCTGACCTTTATGTTGCCTTTGCCCCTCCAGAATTTGATTTGAGGCTTTGTCTTAAAGTTGTTCAGTGGAGAGTGTTGGGAGAGTTTGACTGAGTGCTTCCTCTACTCTGTCATCTTATCTTGCCCCCTGGAAGTCTGAAGGTTATATTTTAAGAAACACTTTATAGTACAAGGTGCACTTACAAAATAATTAATTTATGATTATGCACAGGAGATTAAACCAACCTGTACACACACACACACACACACACACACAAATGTTTTTATTCACTCATTTGTTCCTTTTTTAAAAAGCTGATATAGCACTTTACACAAACTTACTAAGCAGATTACACAAAGCAAATTTTGATTCATTATTCATTTTTTAAAGACATCCTGGTCATATCTTAATGCTATTAGTTCCTGAAGCAAAATAAAGAGAATGGTTTTGATCATGTATGACTATTCCTATTATTTTATGGACAGTTCTAACTCTTCACTCTACATTATATCTACAACTCTTTTTGATTTGTTTTCCAATACCAAAGAAACTCTGAGAATATCATTGAAATGTTAAGTGTGCAGATAAATATTCTCATATCACTCAATAGACACAAGTAAGCTTCAATATAGGCACACTACAGGCCTACAGACTACTAGCAGTTGGCTGGATTTAGTTCAAGGATCAGATGATCAGTTCTGGCACTCAGCAGCTTCTTCAGAAGTTGATGGAAGAATCCTAGGCTAATAGTTCTCTGTGAGAAACATGGTTTTGGGGATCACTGGACTTCCCCAAATTGTGAGAACACGCGGCTTTGGGGATCATTGGACTTCGTAGGCAGGGCCAAAGTCCTGAGGAAGAACCCTGTGATAATCCCTAGGGAAGGCCACAGGACTCCCAGAGGAAGACCAAGTGGTAGCCATCCATTGGATCACAGGGCCTCCTAGGGGTCAGACCCTAAGGAGGACCCAAGTGATGGCCCCTTAGGATCGTGGTAAGATCACAAGGCTCCCGAGACAGGGCCAGAAGTCCCAAGTGATGTCCCCTTAAGAAGGCCGTGTAGACCACAGGGCTCCCCAAGGGAATCCAGAGTGGTAGCCCTCTTAACACCGCAGTGGGGATGACAGGACACCCCAAGACAAGATCCAGGAGTAAGCCCGGCGAGCTTCTGCTGCCTGCTGCTTCCCTTCACTTGACCTTAGGAAAATCCATGTGATTTTGCCCATTCTCACCCAAAGAACTCAAGACCAGATTGGGCAGAGGAAGGCATTTTATCCTCGAGAGAGTGGGTGTAGTGCTCATGGGAACACTCACACTGATACAGCTGCAGAAGCAGGGGTAACCATTCCCTCCACTCCTGCTAGAGTCATGGTTAGTTTACAGTCTTTGTTTTTTTACATAGTTTGCCTAGGTTATACAGTTTATATAAATAGGATAATAAGGATACAGAAGCAAAAGTGAAGTTAATTAGATTTTCCTTGTCTTAGTTTAGGATTAAACTATATTCTTTTACTTCCCCTACTTTCCCTCTTTAACATATGCAAATTATGCAAATCAGTAGGCCTGGATTCTTGACCAAGACCTGACCCTAGATAAGCTTGAACTGGTACAAGTGGGTTTGGCCTCTCTAATTCCCCAGACTGCCTTCTCAAAAAGCATTCACATGCATACAAACCTCTGACCTCTCATCTGACCGACCTTGAGGCCTGGTTTCTGCTAAAGCTGGGGTGAAGGAGGGCAGAGAAGCACACCTTTAGTTCTGTGGAAACAAAACTCCTCCTCCCATTTCTTACATTCTCTTAGCCTGTTAGGTTATCATTCCCATTTCTTGCCCTAACTGGGTCCAAGTGGTTAGGTGAAGTAGGGACAAATTACAGGACTCCCTCCATATCACCCATCAGGATTATAGGAAGCTAGGTATCGCCATGGATAGACCACTGGTCTTGGAGTCAGGAAGACCTGAGTACTAATTTGCCTTAGACACTCCCTAGCTATGTGACCCTGACAGTAGCTTAATGTTAGTTTCCTTAGCTGTAAAATGAAAATATTGAAATAAAATGTTTCTGACATCCATTCCAACTCTAATCCTGCACACTATAATTTACAGCCTTTTGAATAAAACCAAAAACAAACAAACAAAAAAAGCCCTGGAAGATTGCTAAATACAAAGGTCATCTGAAGTGATAAGTATCAGGGGAGCAAGGAAAATGAAAATAAGGAGAGAAAACGAGGAGAATTTTTAAGAAGCCCACCTGATAATGAAGGGCCCTCGCTACCTGAAGAAATGAAACCAAAGAGGGAAGAGAAACTAAAAAGAAGTCAGTGACAAAGTGGTGCCCAAAGACAAATGGGGCGGTGGTGAATCCCAGTTTAATTGTGGTGTAACAGAGAAGACAACTATTCCCTGACTCGGCTAGCAGATCATGTGTAAAAGCATGATGCAACACTGTCTTAGTGTGTAACTGCCTATTCTCCTTTTTATAAGGGTTAGTACCCTGCATAATGGTATGCTTTACACTTGACAAGCCCACAGCTTGATGCTGAAGTTACATTGGATTTAAGAAGTACAGTACATCCCCATGAAGCTTTCCAAAATAGGATATTGATATTTCAGTTGCTGAAATAATCTCTGCCTATGTAGGTATGAAAATCTTGAGCAAACACACAAGGTTTCTTCCAGACTAATGCAGTGAAGCAGCTTCAAACACTAAGATACGTAGACAATTTTGATATTGCATCTTGAGATGCCAGCCTGAATTTTAAAGCAGGGAAAGCAGTTTATTTGAAATTCTGTCCTCAGTTACGGATAACTTGTCCCACTTGGATCTTTGGGATTCACTTTTTGTACCTACTGTAACAGAAACATAGTTTTTTTTTTTCTCAAAAAGAATTTTATCAATGCCTCTAAAGGGAGCTTTATTTACCACTTTTTTATTTGACTGGTATCAGAAGTAGTAAGACATTTGGAAATTTATTACTAAAATTGAGTAAGTCCTATTTTCGAAAACTTTGTCTTAATTTATTTTATTGGTGCACTCGCTTTGTTGATAGTTAAGAAACAGGAAAGCACCAACTGGCCAATACCAGTTCATTCTCTCAGTATCTTAGCTCCTTCCAATGAAAATTAGGCAGGTGAACTTTATAGAAATGGTGGATGGGGGAAATAAGCTATGAATACAATATGGTATCCTAAATAGAATATTAGAGAAATATCAGGAAAGGTGACTGTGTGTGTGTGTATGTCTTACAGAGGATATTACATATTATAAAATATATCTGCACATGTGTGTACATACACACACACATATGCATATGCATGCATATGTGTGTGTATTCGTGAAAATAGGACTATAGGACATCTTGTGTTACATGACTTCCTCTCACTTCAAATTCTAGATCTAAAAAACTGAATTGAGCAGCTTAGCCCTAAAACCTACTGATTCCTGTCTGAGGCACCATCTTTCTATGAGTGATACCCCCTTCTTGCACTTTGGGGAAGTTGTAGTTATCTTTTTATTCTTCATAATTGTGTATCTTCTATGTGTAATGTCACTAATCCCTACAATTTCTACTTTCTAAACATTACTTAAATGTTGCGTTTGCACATTCACTATTGCCAATTCTCAAGATCAGACTATTATTTTCTGTGTTATCACTATAATAACAGCTTTCTAGCTGTTCTCACTGCCTCTATTTTCTTTCCCTTTCCAATCCATCATATATACTCTACCAAATTAAATTAAAAATAAAAATAAAAATCAACATCCCCAACTCTTATGCAAGATTCTCCAAATGTCATCCATATTTAATCCAATCTCTTCTTCCTGGTTTGCAAGGCCTTTCATAATTTCACCTTAAATTATGCTACCTCTCTAACCATATTGCCTACCATTATGCAATACATATCATATGATTCATTCAAGAGATCTCTTTACTCTCCTCCCACACATGCTGTGCTTATTCATAATTTTATGTTTTTGCTCACCCAAATGGCATATCTTTCCTTCTTCCCTTTTACTTAAACAAATCCTACCAGTTGAAATCTCATCTCATCCATGAAATCTTATCCAACTACTCTAACCCACATAGTTTATTTATACTTAACAGGATATAGTTTAGCATATTCTTCTCTTTTTCCAAAAGAAATTTCTCCATTCCCCATTTTCTCAGAGGTCTGTTTGGACTTCTCCTTTGTACATATATGTTCTAATTACAATGTAGTTTAGAAATATATCCACACCATAGTTCAAATGGCCTATTCTAGGTGCCATGTGTTCTTCCATGTGCTTTCTTTTACTTATCAGAGAGCACCAAATTCATTCCCAACAAATTCATTGTATAAGAGGGTGAAAAATTAGCAAGAGAATACTACTATCACAATAAACCACTAGCTCACCCTTCCACCAGTACTTTCTCTCTGCCACTCTCTCTCTCTCTCTCTCTCTCTCTCTCTCTCTCTCTCTCTCTCTCTCTCTCTCTCTCTCTCTCACACACACACACACACACACATATACATATGCATATGTATCAGTAGACAACTTATTTTAGCCATCATGTGTGGAAAATCTAACAAGAAAATATGTGTAGCAAAGGCACATGTGATGATGCAAACAATAGATACTTTCTACATTGCAAAGCTATGGATAGAGCTGCTTCCTGCTGGAGAAAGCCCCTGCTGCTGTTCTTCACCAAGAGTCAGTTCCAGCTATTCCCTCCCATGGTGAGGCTCAACAACTCACTTCTGGGCATGTTACATTCCGGCTGATCTTCAGTATTTTTTCTGTCTTTATGACCACATAATACTTTATCCAACATCTATGAGAAATGCAGTGGTTAGTAAGTCTTTCCCCTCCAGGAAGAAAAATAGTGCTTTAAGCCTACTAGTGAAAAGGGTACAATTCCCTAACCATACTCTTTGTACCATCTACTATGCCTATAACCTTCTCAGTTGAAATGATGTCTTTGACTTACAAGCCTCCCTCCTAGACAGGAAACTATAGTTCTCCTCAGCCATCCCAGAAAATGGCAATGATGCTTTTCCTCCCATCTAAAAGGTGGTAGAAGTCCAGGCTCCAATCAAGCTAGCCCTTTTTACTCTTAGAATTCTTCTTCTCACTTGGAATAGCAAGAGTTCAAGTGAGACAGAAGCCTGAGGCAAATAAATAGAAGAAAAGAACTAAAAGGGAAAAAGAGAAAAATAAGAAAACTAAGCAAAAGCTCACCTCCAAAGTGAATAAAACATCCTTGAGGCTTGGAAAGACACATTGAAAAATGAGAAAGCATTCCAGAAAAGATTCCAACACAGTAAACAATTATACTTAAAAGGAATGTGCAGCACCGCCACAATCACCCTCAGACTCATGCACTCACATTAAAAAAAGATCAATATAATGATTACTATGAATTCTCCAGAGACAGAATAATAATAGCAAGGAAATCCAAAGTTGTTAAAAATGGAAGTGAAATATTTAAAAGAATATATGCAGTAGGAAATAAACAAGAAAAAAAAATCGAAGGTCTAAGAAAAGAAATAAATATGATAAACAGAAGTATGGACCAGTCATCTCCGAAGTGGTCTACACATTGATCAGGGATTGTACATTGGGAAGAAGGTAGGAGAAACTACATTAATACATATTTAGCTAAAAAGAAGTTATAAACATTGAATATATTGATTTTCAATGACTTTCTTAGCCAATCCATATATCACGCCAAGTATGGTATGTGAAATGTTCAGTGGGAAGAACAGGATCTACAAAATCCAAAGGGTTGATAATGCTGCCATCACTCCTCCATTGGTTTTCAGGCTCTTTCAGTATATGACAATTTATACAAGCCTGCAAATGTGGATTTCATCATATTATATATACGGCTTGAACTTTACAAAGGAACTGCTTAACCATTCTTGGCAAGATGTCAGGGGAAAAATTCAAATTATCAAGAAGATTATTTGTAATGTGAATTTGCCCCTATTATAATTAATGATGGACCTTGAGCTAATTGTATAATGTGTCTTGAGATTATTAGCTAATGACGGTCTAACGTTATGATACTCTATATTTCAAAATACAATTTTATTGCTGAATATTATGTCATGTAAAAATATTACTAGCTATGCATTTTTTAAATAACAACTTGAAAACAGAATTTCCCAAGCTGTTTAAAAGTTTTCCAAATGAATAGTTTCAAAGAGTTTTAAACCTATTTGTTAAAAATTTTTAAAAAGCACACAATAGCTTCTGTTTAGTTTATAATAAAAACTAATTAATAATAAAGAACATGAGAATTTACTATTTGAGGGGTCTCAGCCTTGCTCACTTCACTCCATCCGTAATTCAATCTCTATACGTCACTTTCCTCCCAGTCACTTTCTCACCCTGAAGATACAGCTGCTCTCCAGCCTTTTCTGCTAATCACTGAGGCCCTAGTTCAGACCAACATTTAAGAGGGCCCGCAGCCATGCTCACTTCCCCCAGAATAAGTTTACTCTCTAGATTTCATCTCCTTCCCATAAACCTCTTCTCCCTTATAGGTGTTCTTTTCCTATTTGACTTTAAGCTCGTTGAGGTCAGATGGAGTCTTTGATTTGCAGGTATTTGAGCTTAGTACATATGTGCTAAGCATAGTGCCTGACTCATTGCAATTATTTAATTAATTCTCTGTCTATCTATGTCTGTACTTTTATTTGCATTAGGAGTATGTGGGAACTGTAAGAGTAAAGGTGTATAGTAGATTTCTTTACTTGGGATCCACACTGACTTGCACCATACCACAAAACTGGCAAATAAACCCTGGCCTCAGACATCTCTGACAGAAGTCTAATATCCAGAATATATAGAGAATGAACTCATATGTAATAAAAGTAACATCCATTTCCCCAACTGATCAAAAGACATAGACGGCATTCAAAAGAGAATTTGAAAACTTTCAACACCACTATGAAAGATTTCTCCACCTTGCTGATAATAAGAGAAATCCTCATGCTTTAGTGACGACCTAGGAAATTTTCAAATGTAATAAAAGATGGAATAATAACTCTGTGGGGAGGAGGGTAGGAAAACCATCAAACAAATGCACTGTCAGTAAAGCTGTAAAGTGATCCAACTATTCTGGAACACTATTTGGAATTTATGACCTCTGACCCAAAGAACCCATTGTTGAATATTAAAGGACAAAGACAAAAATAAAGGCCCAATGTAGACAAAGTCATCACAGCAGCATTTTTTTGCAGTAGCATCAAATTAGAACTAAATTTCATTATTGTCATTCAACATCATTCTTTTTCACAACTTAAGTGTTATCTGTTGGTTAAAACTAATATTCAAAGATTAAAGAGGAAGTGTTGCTTAGTGCATAGAGATCTTTACTTTAAACAAGGAAGCCCAGGATTACTAATGATATTCATGGCTAGGGTTTATATAGTACTTTCAGGTTTGTAAAACACTTTACAAATATTATTTCATTTGATCTTCACAAAAACTCTGGCAGTTAGGTGTTATTATTATACCTATTTTACAGATGAGGAAACTGAGAACAAGTTGCCTCAGGTTAAGTAACTTGCCCTAGATCATAAAGCTAGCAAGTGCTTAAGGCTAGATTTGAGTCATCTCTTCTAGACTCCAGGTCTAGCAATCTGCCCTTGAATTACCTAACTCATTCTCACTTCTCACACATACTCACTATGTGACTTCCTAGCCAAGTCGCCTAATTTCTCAGAAGCCTAGGTAACTGCCTAAAATTACAATTTTTAAGAAGGTGCCAACATGCACTGGTAAAGGGAGTTTCCTCACCTGAGAGTTCCCTAGATCATGGAAATCACAGATCTAGTCCCAATCAATGGTTGAAGATAGTTTGAATCAAAATGTTCTTACAAAAATCAAATAATAAAAAGCATTCATTAAGCATCAGTTATGTGCTAGGCACTGTATTAGGTGTTAAGTTTACAAAGGTAAAAAGGAAGAAAAAAAGTTCCTCCCCACCATGAATAAGTTTATGTTTCCTCATGGAAAGCAATTTTTACACATATGGATATACATAAATATGTAAAATATACATAGCAGTTTGGGTAGGGGAGTGCTATAAGAGCTGAGGAGATTAGGGAAAAAAAATCTTCATATAGAAAGTTGCATATTCTTTTCCCATTATGCAGCTGCATACTATAAACTCTCACTTAAGGTTGTGATCTCTACTTTTGTTTTCTCCCATTAACATCTGTATTTTCTTTCCACAATCACAAGTTCCATCTATGCTTTAAAGAAACACTTTCCTGGAGGAGTGTGAAGAGGAGTAAAAACAGCTTTGGTGGACCATTTCCTTTCTCAGAAACTGCAATAACTGGTTAATAAATGAGTTGGTAGATGGATGAGAGAGGCAGCAGCGTAGGATAGACAGCTGAGTCCCCGCATCTTCTAAAGGCCTGTTGTATCTTCCTAAATATAGACAGAAAAGAAATTCTGAAAATCACTGCATTTCTGAAAAAATGTACCTAAGCAGGAACAAAAGGTAGGAATTAGAAACCCAGCTAATTATGTTTAACCAAGAGGCATATGGACATGGTTGCACTGTAGTGCTTAGTTAGATTCTGAATTAGCGTGAAACATGATCATTTGTTATATTAGAGACTAGGAGGAAAAATAAAACTTTCAAGGTTCAGGCTCCATGTGGCTATTTGGGTGGCCCAGACTGAAGCAGATTGTACTGCCAGAGATCTGATAATTATATAGAAACATATTTCCATGCACTTAAGGTTGAGCAATTTCATAAGCATGCTGTTGTCATATTCCTCCTGATCTCATGCTACAATTAGCATCAGCTAAAATGATTAAAAATATTTCTTTTTATAGATTTCCTTTGATTCTATTTATAAGCTCTTTTAAAAGAATCACAGGCACCTTGTTGATACATCTGCCACAGTCCCCGGGACAAGCTAGGGCAGAGGTATTCAGTTCTTGTCAGGAAATAATGTTATGCAGCCTAATGTCATGTGAATTTTTTTTCAAAAGTATATGAGACACAGAGCTTGTTACATTAATGAAATATGGGTCCAAAATTTTTCATTCTACTTAAAGTAACATACTGCTTGTTCAACACTCCTATTTGGTATACACAAAAGTTCAGAAAAATATCAAAATAAGCAAAACAGAGAGAAACAGAGACAAAGAGATTGACAGAAAAAGACATAGAGATAGAGATAAGCAGAGACAGAATTCCACCCAGCTGAACAGTGACAAAATTATTTAAATTAATTTAAAATTAGCAAAGCCATCATGGCATGGAGGAAAAAAAGCAGTGGGGTTAAGATCAGTAACACCTCAACTTAACTCCCTACTCAGCTAGTTATTGTGTAGGTAATGATGAGGAATTAATTTAACCTCTCTAGGTGTCAACTATGATCATTTGTGAAATGAGACACTTGGCCTGGGTGATCTGTAAGGTCCTTTCTACCTCTAAATCCTATATCTCTTTGTTTAGAGCAGCGCTTACAGAGATCAAGCCATGATTAGTCAAAACACTAACTTGAAAAAAGTACAACCTTTGTTTGGCGATAACTATCAAAGTCAAGTGCCAAAAAGGACTAGGAAAGAAAAAAAACAAAGGGAAAGAAGCGAAAAGAAGGAAAAAGGAAGAGAAAGTGGAGAACAATTGAGAGAGATGGCATCCAATATATGCGTAAGCAGATATTAGTGATGTTTGTGGAAAGAATAAAAAGCAAACTCACTGAAAACAGGGAGAATTTACATTTGGAAAGAGATTTCTGTGAAGAAGGAAGAAGGACAAAAACCCAGGTACTCTGAATCAGCAGATCAATTCATTTCAATAGCCCTCAAGACATCACCAAATGCTTTATGTACAGCAACTAATATTTAAAATGATTTATTGGAGAAGTGATGGAAATATATCCAATGTTTTGGGTTTATAGAAGTGAAACTGAATAATGCATTTAAGAAATATTTCCATTAAAACCGTTAATATTTTAAAAGTTTGGGTACTTGAAGAGTTAACATCTTGTTAACTGGGTAACTTAATTTTTCAGAACATCTAATTCCCTAGATATGCTAGACAATAGATGCTAAACACTAGTCCATACCAGTTTTTAATATACTGATGATTCCTGGCTTGTAGTAAGTACCTAATAAATGCTTCTTTTCTTGAATAATTTCACTTCCTCAATTATGAAATGAGATTTTGATAAATATGTTTGAATAAGAGCAAATAAAATGGCTGCTAACCAATTTAATAAGAAAGATTGATGCTTCTAATAAACAATGGCATTCAATTAGAACTACAATGGTCATGTTCTTAATTTCCTTTTTTAAAAAAGAGATGTTACTTCAGGTATAAATTACATAATGCTTGATTGTATTAGCAGAATGATATTTATATATTTGACTTTGCTCAATACCTTTGATTTATGATTCTCAAAGTAAGAATTCAAAACATGTAATGATATCAGTATTCTGGGTAGGAAGCCAAATTTTAACAACTGAAATTTCCTTAGTCAAAAATATCATTCCAGTAATGAATGAGAAAGGAACAAGTCTGTCAGCCCACACTGCTCCATGACAGAACATCTTTGAGAGGGTCTATGGCTACTGCCACATACAGCTGGAAACTTAATAAATATTTTTGATGACATCAATGCTGATCATAATAATGACCATGATGGAAATGGGGCTGCTATTGATGATAATGACAAGGACAATGACAATGATGATGATGATGATGGTGATGATGGTGGTGGTGGTAATAATGATGACGATGATGCTGATGGTGGTGATGGTAGTAGAAGTAATGGTGGTAATGATGATGATGATGATGATCCTCACAACAACCCTGTGATGTAGGGCAGATATTACACTCCTACTTTCATAGGTCTCATTCTTACAGTGGTTAAGAAGGGACTTAGCTAATATAAAATTCATGTTTAAATCGATGACTTCTCATTCAAAGTAGCGTTCATTCCTTTATACTATTTCCCATCAGTGATATGACAAAGGAAGGGGGAAAGAACTGACCTCTTAAGTCAAAACTAACACTAAAGACTGGACTTAATTCATTTTCTAATTATTATAACTGTCATTTCTAAAGTAATTTAAAGTCTAGAAATAAATTTATATACATTATCCCCCTTTAGCCTCACTACAACCCATGAAGGCAAGTACCTAGATTCCCACTTTTTTAACAGATGAGAAAATTGAGGCACAGAATGATTTTTCCATGTAAACAAATCAATCAACAAGCATTTATTAAGAAGCTATTTTATCTTGGGCATTTTATAAGGCCCTGGGGAAACAAATACAATAAAAGAAATAATCCATAAATGCAAGGGGAGACAAAAAAGACATATAGTCACACAGAGAGTAAATGTCAGAGATATTCCAAATGGTAAATTCATTACCTCATGTCTTCTCTCCAAAATTCAAAAGATATTATTTAAAATATGGGGCGTCTCCAAAGTCTTAGTGCAATTTTAAGGATTTAAAGCTTAAAACTTTACTAAATTTTTAGGACCCTATCTATATCATAGGTATATACCAAATATGTTTAAAACTATGAAATTATGCCTGAGTTGATGATGGAAATTTAGTCATTTCTATAAATTACCTTTTAGCAATGTTTTAAAATGGGAGGGGGATTAAAAGTAATCACCTGCATCTTAACAAAGGAAATAGCTGGCTTCCACAAGACTAAAATAATGTCACTGAAAGGTATAAATCTTCAGCTGCCATGGAATTCAACTTTACTGATGATCTTTCAGAGGAATCAATCTTTTATTTGGATCAAACCTGCCTTACCTAATTGCAACAGATGGGTTCAGGCCTCTTGTTTTATAATCAATGGAAGTTCACTGATAAGAATCCAAATGGAAGATCCATTCTGTGACAGCTTTCAAAAGCTGGCAGAAATCTTGCACCTGTCTGAGTGCCACTTGGATACAGCTAAAAATGAACCTGCTTGTGAAAGTGTTTATGGGAGCCAGCTTCAAACAAAATTGATCTGTCATGGCACAACTATTCTAATTATTGGTGATTTGTGCTTTACAGCTGCCAGCTTTTCTTCTTCATTTGTATATGATTTGAAAAGTGTGGTGATTAGAGACTAGGATATGGTAGACAAAAAAGGTTTGCCCCAAATTATCCCTTACCAGGATTCTTTTTCATGTGATTTAAAAAACAGGAAGAGGAGGAGGAGAGGAAAAGAACAGTGACAGTGACAACATGAAGAAGAGATGAGCAACAACAATAACAACAAGATGGAGGAGGAGGAGCAGAAGAGGAAGAGGAAGAGGAAGAGAAGAAGAAGAAGAAGAAGAAGAAGAGGAAGAAGAAGAGGAAGAAGAAGAGGAAGAAGAAGAGGAAGAAGAAGAGGAAGAAGAAGAGGAAGAAGAAGAGGAAGAAGAAGAGGAAGAAGAAGAGGAAGAAGAGAAAAGAAGAGGAAGAGGAAGAGGAGGAAAAGAGGAAGGAAGGAAGGAAGGAAGGAGAATTTTAACTTTCCTTGTAACATTGTAATATCATTTGGGCATTATATTTTAGAGAAGACGTTGGTGCACTGGAGAAAATTTAGAAGAGGTCAACCAAGATTAAATAAATTAACTGTTTAGCTCTCAAGTAGCTCACATTGTAATGAGAGAGACAACAGATATGGTATAGTCCCTTGGCTTGGAAGTAAAAGTTAACTCTGGATGTCAACTATAAACTAATCTATCAGGTGATTCTTTCAGAAGATCCCACTTCATCGAAAGATTTCAAGAAGACGCTGGATAAACTTTTGGAGAGGAATTCTTTTCAGATACCAGTCAGATTAGATGGCTACTGAGACCCCTTCCACCTCTGAGTTGTGTGATTTTGCATACATCAGTGACCATTACTGTGAGACAAATACATGTACTCATACCAGTAAAAGACCTTTCCACACAGAACACATCTCTTTCTATTCCCTCGAATATTTATTAATATAATTTGAGAAAATTCAACAAACATTTAGGTGCCTGCTCCATAGCAGGCACTGTCCTAGGCAGCAGGCATACAAAGTCAACCACACAAGTTTTTCTTCCCTTAAGGAGTCTGCAATCTACTAGAGAAGGCAAGATTACGTCAAACAGCTCCTGTGTTTATCAAATAGTTCTTTTAGTTAGGGAAATGATGAAAGCATAGCCTAATACCTCTCAATAGTCTTTCATTTAAGAAAATGTTTTTCTTGGCCTTTCTTTTCTCAACATATCCCACTCTCCCCTCATCCTTAGAGCAATTCCTCATAACAAATAAGAGAAGGGGGTGGGGGAAACAGTTCAACAGATTAACCAATACATTGCTCAAATCAAACAGCATCTGCAATATTCCACATCCATAATAGCTCACTTCTGAAAAAGGAAAGGAAGGGAGAGAGGACAGAAGAGGGAGGAGGGAAGAGAAAGGAGAGAGGAGGGAACAGGGAGGAGAGAGGAGGGAGGAGAGAGGAGAAGAAGCAGAAGAAGCAGCAACAACAGCAGCAGCAGGAGTAGGAGAAGGAGAAGGAGAAGGAGAAGGAGAAGGAGAGGAGGAGGAGAAGGAGGAGAAGGGGAGGGGGGGAGGGGAGGAGGGGAAGGGGAGGGGAAGTCTCATATCTCTACTTACAAGCCTGATCATTATAACTCGGCAGTAACTGATTTCAACTTTTGTTGCTGCTGCCGTTCTTCTTTCACTTTATATCATTTCAGTCATTGTGGATGCTGTTTTCCTGGTGGTACAGTGGATAGAGTGCTGGGCGTAGGGGATGAAAAACCTGGGTTCAAGTGTCCTCAGACACTTAGAGCTGTGTATGCCCCAGCAAGTGTCCTCGATTGTAAAATGGAGAAAATAATAGAACCTATTATTGCAGGTTTATTGTGAAGATCAAAGGAGACAATATTGTAAAAAAAAAGTACTTAGCACAAGTGCCCAGCACATAATAGATGTTTTATAAATGCTTACTCCATTCCCTCCCTTATTACATCAATTGATACGTCTTCCTGGGCCTCCTGGCATTCTTCATGCTTCACGGCATAGTGATATTCCAGCATATTCTGGTACCACTGTTTGTTTAGCTAAACCATATTCTCAATAGATTGGCAAATGCTTTATTTCCAGTTCTTTCCTGCTACAAAAACTGCTGCTATAAATATGTTGATGTTTGCCTCTCAGCAATTGTTCAACAGTGTTACAGATAGCAAGTGACTTTATCTCGATTTTGAGATGGGGATTCTGAAGAAAGCTGAGAAAAATTACATTCTTTACCCTTGATCATGTTATGGGACCAGAAATCAAACCCAAATATCTCATGATACATTCCCAATTACTCACTAGACTGGACTAACTTGTAGCTATGGAAAGGAAGTCAAACCAGCAGAATTCGTCAGTTGCGCTGTATAGGAAATTTACAATGAAAACTGAGTAGGAGCACTTTAAAATGCTTGACACTTGTTTGAGAGACTATATCTTCGCAGCTGAAGTGTTCAAATACTATTTCAAATGGAACCAAGACAGAGGCTAAGGATAAATAGTTTAAAATTCTCCTGAAAGTGTACAATACTGGTGCAGTGGGTGATTTGCATACAACCTGAGCTTCTCAAGTATTGCTCTGACTATATATAAGAAGGAAATACATTCAGCTTTTTTTCAGCATGAAAGGAGGCTAAATATGTATTTTAAACTATCTGATGTCAGTTTCAACTTGGTTGCATGTTTCAAAATAAATCTTCCTCCTTCAGAATAGTTACTTGTCTATCTGAATGTCATTAGAATCCAAAAGGTGCCATTATTCATATCAAATAATAAGGTTTGACTCCTGGCTCCAGGGAGGAAAGCTAAGAATTAATAAATGGGGATTGCATTTGAACTTGGTATGAACTGAAATCAGTTTTGCATAATTATTTATGATATTCTAAAAGGGTCGATGCATGGAATAATTGATGAGGTAACAATATGTCTGAATTAAAAAAAGAAAAAAGAATGGAAAGTTAACATCATTTATTTCTCCTAATGAACCAATTAGGTTAAATTCTATGTGTTTCTAAAAGTCACAAAGAATGAATTTTGGAAATTTCAAATTGTGTGAATTCCAAAGGCTCACTATTACTTTCTCATCTCTCAGTTAACAGCCCCTTTCCATTTTGGTCCAGTAGCAGGTAAAAAATATTCTGATGTGATCTATAATGCATCTGCAGACCTTCTTAGACAATAAACATATAAAAAAGATAGTCATGAATTTGTTCTGCATCAACATTTTAAGTTCGTCTCAGCCCCAATCAGAGAAAACAAAAGTATGAGGATATTCATCAGTGTATATATAGTCTGTGTTCTAACCGGACTATAGATTCAGAGCTAGGAAGTATCTTAGGGATCTTCAATTCCAACCAACTTATTATAGAAAATTAATAATAGTAATAACTAGGATTTATATAGCACTTCATGGTTTGCAATGTATTTTATTTCATTTGATCCCACAAAAATCCTGTGAGATAGGAGCTGTTATTATCTACATGTTATAGATGAAGAAACTGAAGTTGAATTGTGAAGTAACTTGCCCGGGGTGACAGAGCTCCTAAGCGTCAAACAAGATTTCGTCTCAGGTCCTCTTGAGTCCATGTTGTTGTTTAATCATTTTTCAGTCAGGTCTGATATTTGTGACCCTTTTTAGGGTTTTCTTGGCAAAGGTACTGGAGTGGTTTGTTATTTCTTTCTCCAGCTCATTTTCCAGATAAGGAAACTGAGGCAAACAGGATGAAGTCACTTGCCCAGGGTCACACAGCTTATAAGTGTCCGAGGTCAGATTTGAACTCAGGAAGATGAGTCTTCCTGACTCCAGACCCAGAGAGCTATCTCTTGTGCCATCTAGAATTGGGATTTGAACCCAAGTCCTTTGTATGAAGAAATTATATGTTTAAGAGAAGAAAAAAGGTTGGTTGAGACTTTTCAAGATATCAAAGAAACATAAGCTAATCCACATTGTATAAAAATCTATGCAAGCTCATACAGGAGTTTGATGAGTAATGCAATCAGGTAGGTATCTCAAAAGAAAAATGAAATCACTTTTTGCATTGTAGTTAACTTCCTTGCAATCTATGACTTCCTCATTTCCTTATTCTTGAAATTGTCCTACTATCCCTCCCACATGTAACTTTTAGCCTTTCTATTCTGCCAACTAATAATTGCTTCTGGGTAGGTGAATTGAGCAGAACCTGGAGAGGAGAAACAGTCACATCCTTTCAAATGCACAAACCAAGGATCCAGTTGCTTTTATATGAGTAAATGATAAATACAAGCATTTTAATTCAAAGTCTCCTTTACTAGGTGTGCCTCTATGTCAATTCACTGACTAGTGTGGGTGTCCCCCAAAGTTCAACCAGAGATCTCTTTCTTTTTTCCTTCCATCCTACCTTACTCATCAGCTCTCAAGAGTTCAATAAGCATATCTTTGGATATGATTCTCGTATCACCAATGCAGGCCTAGCCTCTCTCCTGATCTCCAGTCTGAGATCAGCAAATCCTCTAGATATCTCAGGTTGGATGCCCCATAAACATCTCAAACTCCATATGTCCAAAACTGAATTTTTTCTCTCCACCCCACTCCACCCCCAGGAAAAAGAAACAACCTTTACATTTCAAAATGTCCTGTTCTTATTAAGGGTACCATCATCTTCTGAATCAGCCAGGCTCACCTCCTTGACATCATCCTGAACTCACCAGCTCTCACCTCATATATCCAGTCTGTTGCCAAATCTTGTCATTTCTAACTTTACAAGGTCACATATATATGTTCCGTCCTCTCCATTCACATAACCACCACCTTTGTGCTGACCCTCTTTACTGCCTTAACTAGAGCAGTGTATCACTAACGTGATACCCACAACGGCTGCTATCAACATGCTGGCATATTTACAGGTTTGAATCACAACATATAACACACTCTTTTCATGGAAGACAAAATCAAGACATTTATTCAAATACAAGAAAGCCAAATCCATCATAGTAATAAAGAAGTCTATACACATTACCAGCACAGAGAGCACCACCATCTGCAAGCCTTCCCTCCACCGGGCCTCCCCACAAACAAGCTCCCTTAAGCAAAATCACTCTGTCTCTCACTCACATTGGCTGCTCTGCCTGCTCTCTCTCTCCCAGCTCTGATTGCTCTGTCTCCCCCACTCACTTCCTGCTCTGCCCCACCTCCTATTCCACCAATTCAGCAAGCTCCTCCATCCACAGGCTCATGTGACTCAGGCTTCCATGTGACTCAGGGGCTTCAAAGCAGGTCACATAGGCATTATTGGATGGGAAAGATCCTCCCATTCCCATTAATATAACAAGCAGTAGCTATTTTGTTCATCTCTTTACCTCAGACCAGTTGCCACTTCTGTCCACTCAGCTGCCAAAGTGATTTTCCTACATCATGAGAATCACCACATTATCCTCCTACTCAATAAACATTAGCAACTCCCTATTAACACCAAGATCAAACATAAAATCCTCTCTTTAGATTTTAAAGTAATTTATAACCTGGCCCCTTCCTATTTTTCTGTCTCTTTTTTTAGTTCCCTCCATATGTCCCCTCCTAGCAACACTGGCCCATTTGCTGTTCTCACTCATACAACATTCAATCACCTCACTCCAAGCCTTTTGGCTAGCACTCTCCCATTCCTGGAATGGTTGTCATCTTTACTTCTACCTTCTGTCTTCTCTCACCTCCTTCAAGATTCAGCTCAAATTTTCCCTTCAGCAAGAATGCTTTCTTTATTCCCTTTAATGCTCGTTGCCTTCCCTCTAAGATTATCTCTGAATTGTCCTCCATATATTGTATACGTATGTAATTCTTTACATAGTTCCCCCATGTATATAAGTCTTCACATATTGTTTCCCCCATTAGGTTTTTTGAGGATAGGAACCATGTTTTACATTTCTTTGTATATTCAGCATTAATAAAACATTTTGTCAAAGAACCTGAAGAAAATCTAAATATAAGAAAATAGAATTAGGTTGAACTTGGAAGAGATTTTATATATATTATATATGTATATACACACATAGTATATATGCATGTATGTATATGTATATACACACAAATACACATGTGTATGTGTGTGTGGAGCTCCGACAGAAGATTTTGCCACATTCATTATATTCATATCGCTTTTCTTCAGTATGGACTCTCTTATGTACATTAAGAACTGAACATCTGTTAAAGCCTTTCCACACTAATTACATTTAAAGGGCTTCTCTCCAGTGTGAGCTCTCTGATGGATGAAACGTTTTTTAGACTAAGACAACTTAGGAGATCAGAAAGAAATGTCTGTGACACTGGGATACTGGGTAATATGGGGCCATGTGTAGGCAGCAGGAGCAGTAGCAGCTTGAGGATCTCTGAAATCAGAAATGGTAAGGGGATCAGACAACTAGTTATATAGAGATTAAAAGGATGTCTGCGCTAAATGTGAGATGAAGACAGGGCACTATTTGCCAACTACATTGCCTATTCTGACTTTCAGGCCAGAGTTCTAGGGTGGAGATGAGAGTTTGCTTTCCCAAGGGAGCAAAGACCCAGAGAAGTTGTGTCGCTTTCAGTCACAAGAGAGTAGAGGCCCTGAGGAGAAATTTCTGGTCACAAGGGAGTAGTAATCAAATTTCTCCCTGGATCATACTACCTTAAAGACACTAAAAATTTCTAAACCCACCAGAACTAGTTCTGAAAACAGCAATGAGACAAGCCTGAAGCTTGTGAGAGTGCCCTACAACTCTGAACATGGAAACAGAGCCCCATTTTAACATATAGTTCAAAATCAATAAATAATATGGGAAGATGAGAAAGCAACAACAACAACAAAATGTACCTGATGATTAAAAGAAAAGTACCTATGGTAAAACAGAAGATCAAAACACAAACACAAAAGAGGCTAAAAGTGTGGAAACAACTATAGACAAAGCCTCAAAGAGAAATGTTTATTGGATATAAGCCCAACAGGAATTCCTCAAATAGGTAAAGAAAGAGATGAGTGATAAAAGTGAAAAAAGAAATGAGATTGATTCAAGAAAATTAGGAAGAGAATTAGCAGCTTAGTAAAAGAAGCACAAAAAAAACTTGAAAAATAACACCTTAAAAAAAACAGATTTGGGCAAATGGTAAAAGAGACATGAAAATTTACTGAGGAAAAGAACTCCTGAAAAAATCAAAATTAGCCAAATGGAAAGAACGGTACAAAAATTCCCTAAAAAAAAAAACATAATTCCTTAAAAATGAGGATTGAGCAAGTGGAAGCTAATGACTTTGGGAGCTATAAAGAAACAAAAAAACAAAATCAAAAGATGAAAAGTATGAGAAAATGTGAACTATCTCATCAAAAAAAAAAAACTGACCTAGAAAATAGAGCAAGGAATGTTACTTAAAGAATTATTGGACTGCCTGAAAGTCATGATCAAAATAGACTATACATCATATTTCAAGAAACCAAAAAGGAAAATTGCCCCCAAAATCCTCTAACTAGAGGGTAAAATAGAAATTGAAAAATCCACCAATCACCACCTGAAAGAGATGAATGAAAACTCCCAGGAATATCATCACCAAATTTCAGAGCTCCCAGGTCAAAGAGAAAATACTTCAATTAGTCAGAAAGAAACTATTCAAATATTATGAAATTACACTCCAGAGCCAAAAGAAATAACAGATATCATGTTGAAGAAGTGAAGGGTTTGAAATATGATAGTTCGGAGGGCAAAGAAGCAAGCACCACAACCAAGAACAACCTGTCTGGCAAAATGGAATATGATCCTTGGGGGTTATAAGGCTAATCAAAAAGTGAAAGATCTTTCCTGCCCATTGAATAGATCTCAGGTGGGGCCAACAAAGGGGGGCCTGATTAGAGGCAGGCCCACACCCTTTCACTAACTAGATGTGAGGCCCCAGGCCCACACCCTTTTGCTAGTTAAGCCAATGTGGGCATGCAGCCCTCAGGGCCCCTATGGGGAATTGCTAAGACAGGAGCCAATGGCATGTGCACTGAGTTCTAGTCAATCGGATGCCTGCCAGGACTGTATAAAAGGAAAGCCCAGAGTGTGAGAGAAGCAGAATTGAAGGGGAGCAGAACTAAGAGCAGCAGAACTGAGAGTGGCAGGATTCAGAGGCAGACATCAAGAGGACATTGAGGCAGTGAGAGCTATGGGAATTGGAATTCAGCCCAAGGAGAAGGAGCAGGAACTCGGAGTCTACTGAGCTGCAGAAGAGAGTGCTGAGTGGAGAGTTAGGATTCGTGAGTGATTGTTTACAGGAAAGCCCTAGCAGGAGGGAAGGTTACAGGATGACTTGGCTCCTTGCTATAATATTGTGTTACAATTTCCTTGTTGCTACATTGGAGTGGGCTTTCTGGCTTTGGAATATTATTGCTACTATATGGAATTGGAATTACTGGTCTTGGGATTGGATTCTCTCATGTCTAAATAAACATAATACTTCCTCTGCCTTCTAACTAGAGAATTTCTTATACTTCATGATTCCGAACTATTCAGGCATGTCCATGGTCATTCTCAAGTTCGTGAATCTTGCCTTCCTAACATAGGGGTGGGAGTGGGGTGGAGGAACATTTAAGGAAATAGAAGATTTTCAAGAAGTCATGGTAAAAAGACCAAAACAGAATAAAAAACTTGACTTCCAAATACAAAACTAAAGAATACCATAAAAAGATAAACATGAAAGAGAAATCATAAGGAAATTAATAAGGTTAAACTGTATTTCTATATGAAAAGAAGACGAATATAACTGCTAAAAGCTTTAACATTTTAAGGGCAGTTAGAAGGATTCTACATAAACAGAAGGCATAGTTGTGAGTCTTTTATATGGGAGTGTTTTATCTCTCTCTCTCTCTCTCTCTCTCTCTCTCACACACACACACACACACACACACACACACACACACACACTCACAAATGGATGGCTGAGAAAAAAAGCATGTCCTGGGAGTAGGGGGAAGAGAGAAGAAGGATGGGGGAAACTTTTCTTACATGAAAGAGATACACAAGGGTAAAATTATGGGGGAGCAGTGGGCAACTGTTGAACCTCACTTTCATCTGAATTGGTTCAAAATTAGAAGGATAGATATAGATAGAGACATAAAAACTCAGTTGGGTGTTGAAATCTATCTTGCCCAACAGGGAAGTAGAAGAGGAAGAGTAGAAGAGAAAAAGGTTGGCGATAAAAGGGAGGGCAGATTAAGGGAGACAGTGGTCAGAAGCAATACAGATTTTTTGAGGTGAGAGAAGCTAAACAGAGAGAACAAACAGAAGAAAATAAGATGAAGGAAAAGGCAGTTAGTAAACAAAGTGGGAATGGGATGGGATGAACTCACCCATAAAATGGAAGGGGATAGGAGAATAGATTAGAAACTAGAATACAACAGTAAGTTGTTTACAAGATATACAGTTGAAATAGAGACACACAGGGTTAAAATAAGGGGATAGAGCAAAAGTGAATTCTAGCAAACATTTAAGAAACAATTAATCCCAATATTATATAAAATATTGGGGAAAAAATAGGTAAAGGAAGAGTCCTACCAAATTCCTCTTATGACACAAATATGATTTTGATACCTAAACCATGGAGAGCAAAAACAGAGAAAAAAATGTGATAGGGCCAATTTCTATAATGTATATTAATGCCAATTTTTAAATGAAATATTGGCAAGAAGATTACAGCAATATATCACAAATTTCGCACACCATGATGCGTGAGTTATAATAGGAATGCAGAGCTGTTTCACTACTAGGAAAACTACAAATGTAACTGACCATATCAATAACAAAAACAACAAAAATTATATGAATATATCAAAAGGTGCAGAAAAAGCTTTTGAAAAAATACAACACCTATCCTATTTTAAAAACCCTAGAAAGCATCGGAATCAATGCATCTGTCTAAAAGAATGAGTAACATTATTTGTAATAGGGATAAACTTAAATCCTCCCCAATAAGATCAGGGTTGGAGCAAGGCTATCCATTACTACCACTATTATTCAATATTGTATTGGAAATGCTATCTAAGCAATAAGCCAAGGAACAAAAATGAAAGAAATTTTTTTTAAAAAATAGGCAATGAGGATACAAAATTATCACTCTTTGCAGATGATATGATGGTATATTTACAGAATCCTAGAGAATCAACTTTTTTTAAGGAAAAAACCTAATTAAAATAGTTAACAACTTAGGAAAGTTACAGAATGCAAAAGAATCCCGCATAAATCATCATCATTATCAATAATGCCCAGCAGAAACAGATAGAAAAAGATTCCTTCTAAAATAACTGCAGATGATGTAAAACACTCAACAGTCTACCTGCTGAGACAAACCCATTTAGTATATGAACACAATTAGAAAACACTTTTCAAACAAGTACAGATTTAAATAATTGGAGAAATATCTATTACTGATGTTCAGATCAAGATAATATAATAAAAAAGACAATCCTGCTCAAATTAATTGACTTGTTCCATGTCATAACAACCAAACTGGGAAGGAATTATTTCATAGAACTATAAAAATAATAAATTTCATCTGGAAGAACAAAAGTTCAAAAATATTAAGGTAATCAGTGAAAAGAAAATGTGAAGGAAGGTGGCCTAGCAGTGCCTGATTTCAAACTATATTACATAGTGGTATGCATGAAAATAAGCTGGTACTAGCTGAGAAATAGATTGATGGGTCAGTGGAATAGAACAGGCACACAATACATAGTAATGAATGACTATAGTAATCTAATATTTGATAAACCTAATGGTCTAAGCTTTAGGATCAAGAACTCACCATTTGACCAAAGTTTCTGGGAAAGTTGGAAACTAAATTGGCAGAAATTAGGCACAGACCAAAATCTCACATTGTATAACAAGATAATGTCAAAATGGGTATATGATTTAGTCATGAAAATGTATCACGAGCAAACTAAGGGAGCATGGAAAATTTTACCTGTCAGATCTGCGTGTAAAGGAAGTATTTGCAACCAAATAACAGATTGAAAGAATCAAGTGAAGTTTACTGAATAACATTTATTACATGAAATTTAAGTTTTGCACAAATAAAACCAATGCAACCAAAATTAGAAGGAAAGCAGGCAACTGGGAAATGATTTTACAGCTTTTCTATAATAAAGACTTCATTGCAAAAATATATAGGAAAGTGAGACAAATTTATAAAAATGGGGGGAGGGAGCAGTCCCAAGTTGAAAAATGGCCAATAGATATAAATAGGCTATTTTCAGAAGAAATCAAAGCTAACAATGATCACTTGGAAAAAAATTATCTAAATTACTACTGATTAGAGAAATGCAAACAAAAACAACTCTGAAATACTACCTAACACCTATAGGATTGGCTAACATGACAGAAAAAAAAACATATAAATGATGGAGGGCATGTGGAAAGATAGAAACACCATTGCAATATTGGTGAAGTCATGAACTGCTCCAACCACTCTATAGAATAATTTGGAACCATACCCAAAAGGCTATAAAATTGTGCATACCCTTTGACCCAAAAAGACCATTATTAGGTCTGTATCCCAAAGAGACCATAGAAAAGGGAAAAGTACCTATGTGTATAAAATATTTATAGCAGCTCTTTTCTTGATGGCAAAGAACTGGAAATTGAGGGGATGACTATCAACTGGAAAATGGCTGAACTAGTTATGATATATGATTGTGATGAAATCCTGTTGTGCTACAGTAAATGATGAGCAGGATGGCTTCAGAAAAACTTGGGAAGACTTATACAAACTGATGGAAATGAAGTGAGCAAAACCAGGAGAACACTGTACACAGTAATACCAACACTATAAGGATGATCAGCTGTGGAAGACTTAGCTTCCCTAATTAAGACAATGATCCAAAACAGTTCCAAAAAGAATCAATGAAAAATGCTATCCATCTCCAGAGAGAGTACTGATAAATTATGAGTGCAGATTGTAGCACACTTTTTTTTCCACTTTCTTATGTTTCTTGCTTTTTGTGGTTTTGTTTTGTAACACAGCTAAAATAAAAACATATTTTTCACGACTTCGAATCTATAATATTGCTTGCCTTCATAGTCCTTGGAAGAGATACAGGAGGGAGGGAAAGAATTTGGAAACCAAGTTGTTATTTTTTTTTAATGAATGTGAATTTTTTTTTTAAAGACAGGCAAAACCCTAAATTTTCCTAACAGATCTTTCTATAGGCTGCTATTAAAATTCCTTTGTTTTGAGAATTGTTTATCTGGTTAGTGTGAACTATTTTGAAAAGTAACACTATTAGCATTTTTTAAACACTAATTGTAACATTTTCCAAATAATGTGTTCTCTGAAATGACTAGCATTAACCTTCTTGTTTTTGTCCCAATTCCCCAAGCATTTTTGTACACCCTTTGATTTTTGTCTTTTAATTTACTTTTACCTAAAACTATTCTAAATTTTGCAAATATAATAAAAATAATTTTAAATCAGTATTAAACATGTTTCCTTTTGTTAAAAGCATGAGAAAGCATATAAAGTGTTGCATTTGAGTAAGGATGTCCTGAATTCAAAGATTACCTGGGGCATTTATGAACCTTGTGACCATCATCAAGTACTTCAAATTCTCTGAGCTTTTGGTGATGGTGACTCTTTTAATTATAAGTTACATATGCCACAATGGAGGGAGTTCTCAAATCAATGAAATAATAGGTTTTTAAAATTTTTATTTTAATTCAACTGTGAATAACTTGTAGATGTAAAAGAAGGAAAAGCAAATAAAAACAAAATGAAAATTGCACACGATGTTGCCTTCTAAAAAGACTGAAAAAATATATAATTCTAGAAATGTAGATACATTATTTATAATATATATATAATATAATATATAATATAATAATAATATAATATTACAATGTCAGAAAAATATATTCTTTATATAGCAGAATTATCCATGGTATTTTTTCTGAGAATTGAGTGGAAAGGAAATTGAACATTTTAGAGGGGGATAAGTTTTGAAAAACTGCAGCAGTCTAAACTATTTCTTATTGAATGATCTAAAATCACCCTCTGAGCAGATTAAATGAAAAAGATGAATTTAGAGAATTTTGTAAACTGACTTCATCCTATTCAGAGCTTATCAAAAACAATGAAGTCACTAGATTATATGGCTGGAACTGGAACATACCTGATTGGGTATAATAAATCTCTGAAACTTAGCTGAAAAAAATGTCTGACAAACAGAAATAAATCCTACACTGCTGCCATAAATCATACAAAAGAGCCTTCAGCTATTTGTGTGCATCAGATCTAAATCCACATATTTTAACCCACTTTAACATAATTGTAGGACATAGGAAATAGGGGCATACGAGTTCCTGAAATTTTTATGTAACAGCTATGGGTACTAGACCCTTAACTTTTGTGTCTACATACTCTTCAATTTATTGCAATGAGAATTTAAGCGCCCACTATTTTAAGTACCTGTTCAAAGGGTGCATGGCCCCAAAATAAACATACAAGAATCTCTACGTTCAAGAAGCATAGGTTTTTGAGGAGTGGGACAGCACTTGGAAACAAAATGAGAATCATTATTAGGCATAAAATATACATAATAGATAGAAATTAACTCCCGGGGACACTGACAACAGGAAATCAGGAATGGCCTTGTTAGGAGTTGGCAAATAAAGGAATTTAGGGGTTCCAAGAACAGGTGGTGAGGAGAAAGAACATTCTAGGGGTGGGAGACAGAGATGGAAAGTGAAATGTCACGAATATGGAATATAAGTAGATTAGTGTGTCTGCAACGAAGAGTGAGTGAAGGAGAGTAATGTATCAGTCTAGATAGGGAGGACAGAGTCACAAGTTAGTTGAGAAAAAGATGAGTATTAGATATATTCATTATTGTATTCCAAGTGCCTAGCACAATTATTTGAACTCAGTACTCCTTAATAAATTTTGTTGAATGATGGAATAAATGAATTTGTATCTGTGCCTGGGTCTTTTTTCCCATGCAAAAATAGGATGATCTAATCAATTGAGTGCTGAGTCATGAAGACCAGAGTTCAAAACCTGCCTCAAGCACGTATTAGAGATATGATCCTACATTAATTTAGTCTCTCTCACCCTCAATTTCTCCTGTAAAATGGGAATAATAGCACCTATTTCCTGGAGTAATTGTTAAATACAACAACATTAGTTTAAAAAAATAACAAAACATTAAGAGGTTATATAAAGGCTAAGTTCTAAATTGTAGGATTAGGAGTAGGAGTAAAGGTGTTGGCTTATTGACACTCGTATGTCTCCCAGTACCCAGCATGGTGCTATGCACATAGCAGGTGCTCAAAAATTTTTCTTGGATCAGGATCTTTTAATTGGTTTGCTTTGTGATAAAGATAAGACCACAGGGTCCAACAGGAACAGGCCTTTTAAATGAGATCTATATAAAACATTGTAGATAAAGAGAATATGCTAATTAGGAGAGGACAGAATTCTTAAAAGAAAAAATTATTGATAGTATATCTAGAAAGAAAATAAAATTTCCAAGCATGATCTAGGCCAAAAGCAACCCCTGGATCTCTGGAAAAGATGGATTTCTACATCCCGTGGCAAGGACGTATGTTGACAGAAATTATTAAAAAGGATAGAAAATGTATTTAACTGAATTAGGGTTGATCTTGGCTGATGAAAGAATGAAATGGCTTCTACAAATGCTTATCAGTATTTTCTGACATTAAATGGATCTTTATGAGGATCAAAAAAGCTGAAGGAGTTAAATATATCTATATCTATATCTATCTATCTGTCTATCTATCTATCTATCTGTCTATCTATATATCTATATATCCAAGTTCACTTCAGGTTGGGATTAAGAATGTCCAGAAAAGGCTACTATAATCAACTAGGAAGAAGCCACATAAATGGGAAGTCAGAATAGTGTTCTGGGATTTAGCAGATGTCAAAAGCCACCAAGAATCATGGATTTGATATTCAGGAGGTAACAAAATGAAATAATATTTTAAGTGACAGCAGGGTTCATGCTAGGTGTATTTCTTGTGGGAGAGTCAATGTCTGTGAGTGTATTAAATGTAAGCAAGTCTTTTCTACTCAACAAGTCAAGTTAATGAGCATTTATGTAGTATTTTCTATTTCCCAGGCACTGTACTAAGGGCTGGTGTTAAAAGGAAAGGCAAAAAAACTGAGTTCCTGCATTAATGAATAGAGTGAATAGAGCATTGGCCTTGGAGTCAAGACCAGTTTAAATACTGCATCTGACACTAGCTCTGGGTAATAAACTCTCAGTCCACTTACTCATGTATAAAATGGAGATAATGACAGAATTGACATCACAGAGTTGTTTTAAAGATCAAATATAACACATACAAAGTTCTTTGCAAGGTTCAATTACTGTGTAAAATCCTAATATCATTCTTGCCATTATGACAACAATGATGACGATGAATCTATTTTGTAGTACAGGAGACAATATGTAAGAGATGCATTTCTACTCTGAGGCTTAGGAAAGATGAAGAAGCCTTCCTAAAAAGGAGAGAAATTATTTAAGAAGAAAACAAGACAAAAAAGCTCTGAGGGGCCAGAGAGAAATTCAAAGCAGTATCTAAAGGTCACATGAATATAACAGAGAAGTATTTGAAATATGAGAACTGAACTTCACAAAAACTATCTCAAACTCCTGATAAATAATATTTTCCAAAGAAAGATAGAATCCATAAATGGCAGCAAATCCCTACTGAAGAATATGAAGACAGTCATGTGACCCAATATGGACAGTTGGGAGATATGTTTTCTTCCTGGAACATGGATTTAGGATGGGCTGAATTACCTTTCCATAGTTCTGTTTTTGTTTTTTTTTTAATATCAGATGACCCATTTTTAGGGTATCAAATAGTGTGAGTGATACCAGGGTCTTATGAATTATCAGAGATTTAGAGTGGAAAGTGATGTTAGCAACCAACCTCATCATTTTAGAGAGAAGAAAAAAGATGCAGGTTAAGTGATTTGCACAAGCCCTAAGTGTCTATGGTGTCTTTCAACCCAGTTCTTCTCAACTCCCATTCCAACATTCCATTCACTACAGTCCATAGCATACACCAACCTATTGAAGCTTTAGATATTGTGAAATGCTAGGCAGGAAACTAGGAGTTTTGGGGCACAGGGGAGGCTTTTGCAACTATTGCCAATTCAAAGTAGAACATTTAAAAATGAGGATAAAGTAAGTGGCTGGCAACAAAGAAGGTGTTTGTTAGACAATGAGCTAGCTCTCTGCACTGGAGTTTAAGATAAAGGTGCTAGTTGCTCTCAGCCAGGAATGTAGTCATGCATTCATAAAATATAGTACATACCTTAAACATATTTCTTGAATCAAAATAAATTGAATTGGGAAGGAGATGAAAGACTTTGCTTGGATACAAGAGGCATTTAAAAGGTAACTAGAGCAGAGCGAAATAATAGATAACTGTTAATCCACAGGCCCCCTATAGCAATCAATCAACAAGCATTTATAAGGTGAAGTAAATAAATATTTACAAAGTACTTACTATGTGCCAGGCATAGTGCTAAGTATTTACAGATATTATCTCATATGATACTCATTTATGAAGTGTCCACTATGTGTTGGGGCACTGTCCTAGGTGCTAGGGATACAAACACCAAAAGTTTTAAAAGCCCTTGCCCTCTGGGAGCCTATATTCTAATATGGAATGCAAAAGATGATAAAATATGAAAAATAATACCTGTGGCTATATTCATTTTCCATCGTTCATATGAGAAAAAACTTGGGAAGAACAGAAACAACACTCTGTTCACACATGTCAATGTATCACTATGCAAAGTATGGGTAAAAAAAAATAATATTTACTTAAGTGTCATGGATAGAGCAACAGGCCTGAAGTCAGGAAGTCAGGACTGAGTTCAAATCCAGACTCAGACCTTTGCTAACTGTGTGATCTTGGGCAAGTCATTTAACCCTGTTTGCCTCAGTCTGTAAAAGGAACTGGAAAAGGAAATGGTAAACTAGTCCAGTGTCTTTGCCAAGAAAACCCCAAAAGGGTTCACAAAGAGTCAGACATGATTGAAACTGAACAACAAAGACCTTAATACTAATGTAGAAATACAGTCTCATAAATACCAAAGAACCTTGATGAGATACAGAGTTTAGAGGAATAGCTAATATGTTCAGTAGTACAGCAGGAAATCCCAAGGTCTTTGGAAAAAAGACAGGGTTTTTCAAGACTTCTTGGATAAAATGACAAATGTGGAAATGTTTTACATGATACCACATATGTAACCTATAAAAGATTGCTTAACACTTCAGAGAGGGAGGAGAGGAAAGATGTAAGGATAGAATTTTTAACATAAAACTTTAAAGAATGATGTTTAAAATGTTTGTATGTGTAATTGGAAGAAAATAATTTAAAACAAAAAAAGAGAATTGGCCAAATCAAAAGAAGAAGCATAAAAGTTCATTGAAGAAAAGTTTTCCTTAAAAATTAAAATTGATCAAGTGGCATCCAATGACTCCATGAGACATCAAGAAACAATAAAATAAAATCAAGAGAATGAAAAAAAAGAAAATTTGAAATCTCTCATCAGAAAAACAATTGTCCTGGAAAATAGACTGAAGAAAGATAATTTAAGAATAAGCCATGATCAAAGAAAGAGCCTAGACATCATATTTAAGGAAAACTGCTAGATTCAGAGGTTTTAGACATTGAAAGAATACACCAATCACCACCTGAAAGGGACCTCCAGATTAAAACTCACAGGAATATTATAGTCAAATTTCAGAGCTCTTACATTAAAGAAAAAGCACTTCAATTAGCTAGAATGAAACTGTTAAATGTTAAGGATCCACAATAGGAAGTATACAAGATTTAGCAGCAACCATGTTATAGAAATGTAGCACTTGGAATATTATAAACTTGAAAGCAAAGGAGTTAGTATGACAACAAAGAATAACCTACACAGCAAAACTGAGTATAATCCTTCAAGAAAAAAATATAGATATTCAACTAAATAAAGGATTTTCAAAAATTCCTGATGAAAAGACCAGAGCTGAATAGAAAATTGGACTTTCAAATAAAAGATTCAAGAGAAGCATAAAAAGACAAGCATGAAAGAGATGTCACAATGGACTCAATAAAGTTGATCTGTGGACATTCCAAATGGGAAGATGAAACATGATACACCCTAAGACCTTTATCATTATTAGGACAGTTGGAAGGATTCTGCATTGAGACCATGGGAGTGAATCAAATTTGTTGGGATGGTATTAAAAAATGAATGAGCAAGAAGGAGGAATGCATTGACAGAAGAGAGAAGGGAGAGAAAGACTGGGAATATTATTTCATATAAAAAAGACATGTAAGAAAGAGCTTTTATATTGGAGGGGAAAATGGAGGGGGATAGACAACACCTGAAGCAAACTTTCATCTAAATTGGTTCAAAGAAGAGGAAATATAGATATACATAGAAGTATACATAGACATAGATTTAGACAAACACACACAATCAATTGGATATATAAATTTCTCTTACCCTACAGGAAAGTAGGAGGAGGAATAAGAGAAAGAATAGGTGACAAAAGGGAGTGTGGATAAGGAAGGCAGTGGTAAGAAGTAAAATGGACTTTAGAGGAGGGATAAAAAGAAAGAAAGATAAATAGAAGAAAATAGGAAAGAGGGAAATCTACAGTTAGTAATCATAACTGTGAATGTGAATGGGATAAATTCATCCATAAAATGGAAGCAGATCTCAAAATGGAATAGAAACCACAATCCAATGCTATATTGTTTAAAAGAAACTCACTTGAAACAGAAACACACATAGAGTTAAAATAAGGGGCTAGAGCAGAGACTATAATGCTTCAGATTAGGAAAAAAGGCAGAGGTAGCAATCATAATCTCAGATGAAGCAAAAGCAAAAGTAGACCTAATCAAAAGAGATAAGTGATAAATTATATCTTGCTAAAAGTCACCATAAACAGTGAATTAATATCATGCTAAACATATGTGCACCAAATGGTATAGCACCCCAATTTTTTTAAAAAGTTAAGTGAGTTAATAAAAGAAATATGTAGTAAAACAATTCTAGAGGAGTCCTCAAATTTTCCCTGTCACAACTAAATAAGTTTAACCATAAAATAAATAAGGAGAGGAATAGAATTTTAGAAAAGTTAGATATGATAGGCCTCTGCAGAAAAATGAATAGGAATACAAAGCAATATACTTTTTGGGGGAGAGGGAGGTGCTATACATGGCACCTACACAAATATTGACCATGGAGTAGAGCACAAAAACTTCACAAACAAATGCAAAGAAAAAAGAAACATTAAGTGCATCTTTTTCAGACCTAATAATAATAATAATTACATTCAATAAAGGGCCATGGAAGCAAAGAATAAAAATTAAGTGGAAACTAAATAATCTGATACTAAAGAATGTGTGGGTCAAAGAACACATCATAGGAAAAAATCAATAATTTTATTAAAGAAAATTACAAAAATGAGACATTAAAAATGTGGGATGTAGCCAAAGCAGTAGTTAAAAGAAGAATCTCATTTCTAAATCTGCACATCAGTAGAAGGGAGAAATAGTAGATCAGTGAATTGGGCATGCAATTAAAAAAAACCTGGAATTTAAAAAAAAATACTCTCAATTAAACACCAGAATGGAAATCCTGAAAATCAAAGGACATATTAATAAAATGTAAAAGTCATTGAACTAAATAAAACTTTTAAAAATCAGTTAAAAGCTAAATAAAACACTGAACTAAAAAAAAATTGAAGCTGCTTTCATACAAATTAGAAAAAAAAAACATTAGTTTGATTTTTAAAAGAAGAAAACCAAATCATTATTATAAAAAAAAGAAAAGAGTGAGTGCATTAACAATAAAAATGAAATTAAAGCAATTATTAGGAGCTAATTTGCCCAATTATATGATAGTAAAACTGACAATCTATGTTAAATGGATGAATATTTACAAAAATATAAATTGCCTAGATTGACAAAAGAGGAAATAGAATATTTAAATAACTACCTTAAAAAGAGAAATTGAACAAGCCATAAATATCCTCCTTAAAAACATCCATGACCAGACGGATTTACAAAATAATTCTACCAAACAGTTCAGAGAAAATTAATCCCAATATTATGTCTAATACCCTTCTTAAAATGATAAGATTTCCCTAAAAAGAAAACAGTATCTATAATGTGGATAAGCTAGAAGAATTCCCAATAAAATCGGGGTTGAAACAAGGATGTCCATTACCACCACTCTTGTTCAATATAGTACTATATAGTACCAGAAATACTAGCAAGAAAAATAAGGCAAGAAAAAGAAATTGAAGCAATTAGTACAGGTAATGAGAAAAGAATGCTATTGCTTTTTGAGATGATATAATAGTATATTTAGAGGAACCTAAAGAATAGACTAAACATTAATTGAAATAGGTAGCAACTTTGACAAAATTATAGGATCTAAAAGAATCCCACATTAATTACCAAATTTCGATATTACCAACAAAACTGAATAGGAAGAGACTGAAAGAGAAATTCAAATTAATATAACTGAAGACATTATAAAAATATTTGGGAATCTACCTGCCAAGACAAACCCAATGGTTACATTAACATAATTACAAAACCCATTTCACACACATAAAGGAATGTCTTAATAACTGGAGATATACATTCCTGCATAGGCTAAGACAATAGAAAAAAATACATTTGTACATAAGTTTATTTGTTTATTCAGTGCCATACCAATCAAACTGCCAGGGAATTATTTTTTAAAGATAAAATAATAATATTAATAATGATGATGAAATTATTCCAGAAGAAAAGAGGACAATGATATCAAGGCAATCAATAAAAAAAAAATCTAAAGGAAAGTAGTCTAGCACTATTGGATTTCAAATAATAGTACAAATAAATAATAGACAAAAGTCTGCTACTGGCTAAGAAATAGCATTGTGGATAAGTGGAACAAAATAGATACACAATAGTAACCTAGCATTTGATAAACCCAAAGATGAAAGCTTTTGGGGCAAGAATTCAATATTTGACAAAAATTGCTTGGAAAAATGGAAAGCAATTTGGCAGAAACTAGGCATAGACCAACATCTCACACAATATTTCTAAATAAAGTCAAGGTAAATAAATGATTTAGACTTGAAGGTTGATATCTTAAGTAAATTTAGTGAGCATAGAAGAAGTGTACCTGTCAGATTTATAGATAAGGGAAGAGCTTATTATGACATGAGACAGGAATCATGGCAAGTAAAATGAGTAATTTTGATTACATTGTTTTGCACAATCAAAACAAGTACAGCCAAAATTACAAGGAAAATAGGAAATTGGAGAGAAAATTTAGAACCAGTATCTCTTATCAAGGCCTTGTTTCTTAAATGTGTGAGGAACTGAGCCAAACTTATAAAAATAAGAGCCATTCCCCAATTGATAAATGGTCAAAAATATTAACAGACAGGTTTCAGAAGAATAATCAAATGAAAAAGCTCTAAATTACTACTCATTAAATACAAATTGAATTAACTCTGAGACACCACCTCATGCCTATCAAATTGGCTAACATGACCAAAAGGAAAATACCAGATAGGGATGGGGATAAGGAAATTGGGGAACAAATTCTCTTCTGGTGAAGTTTTGAACTAGTTCAACTATTCTAGAGAACAATTTGAAACTAAGTTTGAGGGGCTATGAAACTGTGCATATCCCAACAAGTGATCAAAGAAAAAAAATGGACATATTTATACAAAAATATTTCTAGCAGCTCTTTTTGTGGTGGCAAAGAATTAGAAATTGAGGGGAGGCCCATCAATTAAGGAATGGCTGAACAAGTTGTGGCATATGATTTTGATGGAATACTATTGCAATATAAGAAATGATAAACAGGATAGTTTCAGGAAATCCTGGAAAGATATATAGATTGATGCAAATTGAAGTGAGCAAAACCAATCGAACATCGTACACAGTAAGAGAAACAATATAAGGATAATAATTTGTGAAAAACTTAGCTACTCTGATCAAGACAATGATCCAAGACATTTCCATAGGGCCCATGATGAAAAATGCTATCCACCTCCAGAGAGGGAAATGATGTACTCTGAGCTCTGATTGAATCATACTTTTTTTAATTTATTTTTCTTGGCTTTTGAGGGTGTTTTCTTCTGTAACATGGCTAATACGAAAAAAAAGGTATAATTGGGATCAACACACACAATAGATCATAGATAATATTAACCCCTGTTTCTTTCAGAGATTGGCATCATTATTAGACACAACAATAAGTATTGATATTTACATAGTATTTTAAGATTGCACCACATACAACTTATACTATCTCCTTTGATACTAAGAACAACCCTTAATAAGGTTACCTTAATAAGGGTACTAGAATATATTATTTTTCCTCATTTTCCCACCTAACAATGTATGATCTGAGAAGTTAACTAGCTGCCCCAGGGTTAGGCAGCTAATAAGTACCAGTGGCAGGATTTTTGTAACTTGGTCACTTTTGTTTCTAGGTTCAGTTTTCCTTATATTCTCAGTTGCTCTTAACCTGGGATCTGTGAACTTTAAAAAAAAATACTAGAATGTATGCTCTTTGAGGGCAGGGACTATTTTTGGTTTTGCCATAAGCGGCACTTAATGTATCCTTGGTGACCTTACTTGATCATAGGAAGCTGGGTTGTCCATTGATTCATCGCTATCTGGATTCTGCTTCTAACTCTCCACACTTCTATCCTCTCCATTTCCAAGCAACCTGCACATCCTAGAAAATCCCCTCTGTCCTGTGACCTTCTCAGCCTGGAAGACCCCTGTGTCCTTGAGTCTCCTTCCTCTAATTGTTAAGGTCCTCCCAGACCTTAACAATTTTAAGGAAATGGGCAGGACAAGCATGTTAATTTTTATTCCTCTCCAGAAACCGCTCCTGACTCTCCAGCTTTATTTATCCATCATGTCCTTTGTGTGTACTTCTCCCTTCTACCTCCTTTTATATGTCATCATCCCCTGTTAGAATGTAAGCTCATCAAGGCAAGAAGATTCTTTATTTTTGTTTCGATTTGAGTTTCTAGTGTTTAGCACAGTACCTGACACATAGCAAATACTTAGTAAGTGCTTGCTGACTTTTTGAAAAGATTCACATTTGAGTTTGAGGTTGCATTGTGTGGTCTCTTAAGTACTTTATACCTCTAAGATCTTATTATTCTGTGCTTATTGTCACATCTTCCATTAACAGTCATAAGATAGAGTGGTCTTTTGTGAGAAAAGTCCTGTTATTTCAAAACATGCTTGGGTAATGTATGTTTTTAATTCTGCTATAGGAAGAAACTGCTGTTTTCACAGCATAACTTCTGCATGGTGGGAAGAAGAGATGCCAAATCTGCCATTACTTTGTGCTCAGTGCCTTCTGTGAGAAAACTGTGGGAAACTGAGTATAGTCAGTTTAATTCCATAATTCCAATTTCATCCTGTGTGCTTTTCTCATTATATATGCCATATTTCTACACCCCACCTATCTTCACCTTTATAATGGCTAAAAGGGGATATATTTTACTATGATGAAGTATCCTCATTTAATCATTGTAATGAAAATAAAACTTGAAGAAATCCAGGTAGATTGTATCTTCCCCTTTCGATGATTTTATTTTGCTTTTCAGAATCATGTTTTTCCTATGACATAGACACATATATGTATGTATTTGTGTATTATTTTTGTTTCTGAGTCATGTCTGACTCTTCATAACTCCAAATGAGGTTTTCTTGGCAAAGATACTGGAGTAGTTTGCCATTTCCTTCTGCAGACAAACAGAAGTTAAGTGCCTTGCCCAGGATCACACAGCAAGTGCCTGATGCTGGATTTGAACCGAAGTATTTCCAATTCCAGGCCCAATACTCTATCCATAGAAGCACTAGCTGCCTCTGTATTTATATATACATATATACTTACATATATTTATATATATATATATATATAAAATACATACTCTATATATACACACATACTTACATGTGTGTATATACACATATATAGATATATGTGTGTATCTATATGATGTGCATGTGTACATGTGTTAGTATGTGTTACATATATACGTATACATACATAATACACAAATTATACACACATATACAGATACATATATAAACTATGAACTGCAGAAAGAGGCCTTCCCATATGATGAGACAGTAGAGATAATAGCTACTGTTTAGCAAGGAGGGACTTAATCTTTGCTCTGTGAACTTAAAACAAAAAAAAATTTAAAATTATCTAAATGTAATTTATTTTCTTTATAATACTACATATTTAATTTTGTATGTTTAAAAGTACCGAAGAGATTCGTAGTTTTCACCAGATTGTTAAATAGTAGTCAAAATAAAGGGCATGACCAAAAAACTTAAAAATTTCTGATCTAGAAGGAACATTAAGATAAACAAGATTAACTTTAAACTCTGGACTTCATTTTTTTCTGCTATACCCTTTGGAATTAAGAATATGATTTATGAATGACTGAATAGAACAATATTTGGAAATAGCCAATTTCAGTAATTATGTATTAAATATTTCCACTCCGTTGAATGCCTCCAAAGTGTTTGCCCTCACTTTTTTTACCTCAACTGTTAAGCAAACACATTTGGAACAACAACAAAAAAAAAACCTTGGGTCAGTAACTTAAAAAAAATATATCTATTCGCTAAAATAAATCAAACTTCTTGACCAAAAAGGAAGAATTATATTAGGAAACATCTAATATTGTAGTCAAATACTCCCCCCCAAAAACCAACCTTATGTTTTTTTAAAAATATTCTTCATAATGACAATGATAGAAATTGTCAGATCTCTCTACTTGAGCATGATATGCTTAGCATTTTTAGATGTAATATGGGCAAAATGTTATTTTTAAAATGTATTTGTACTAATTCATCTTGTATATGCATATATGTATGCATGTATGTACATGTTTATATGTATATATGTATGAATATATACACGTATGTATATTCAGTCTAGAGTTGTAATTTCAGGCAGTCCTCTCATAGAAACATCCCCCCCATATATGCATGTCAGCAGTTTTATTTCCATCTGTGTTTTCTGCTTGTTTTCTGCAACATAGTCTTAGAGAGATATTTGATCAGTTAAAAGAGTGACAAAGCAGGGACTTCCTTGAGTTCTCCCCCAAGCCCCTCCAAATACCTATAAAATGACTCTAAACAAATTCTAGAGCTACAGAATCCACAAAATGATAGAGTGAAACAAATCTCCAGCTGAAGACCACCTGGAAGGCTGACAGGCTGGGAGCAGAGCACAGTGCAGTGTGGACCGAGCTGGCTCAGACTGGGCCAGAGCAGGCCTCAGAGGATTGAAATCCTGGCAGCTGTGGCAGTTTCCAGACTTCTCAACCCACAAACTTCAAAGACAACATAGCAGGTCAGTAGGGAAACTTTGTTGGACCTGGGAGAGAGAAGAGCACTGTCTAGTCCCAGCCCTGGGGTGATGGAGGTAGCAGCAACAGCAGTGGCAGTAGCAGCAGAGGCTGCTTCCAGAGCTCTAGACCCACAGATGGTGGGAGCATCAAGTGGCTGATCAGAGGGGGATTGCCAGGATCTCTTTGCTGGTGCTGAAGCAGGATTCTCTTCCTTTGCCTTGCTTGGACCTGGGTCACGGTCCTGGGTAGTAGTCCTGGGGTGAGGAGAAGAGGTGGTGTGGCAGAGCTTATGGAAGCTGTGGAGAGGGAGTCCTCTTCACATTTCCAAGGCAGAAAAATGTGCTTGTGGTCACTCACAGACCAGAGCACAGGCCAGGAGAGACATAAACACTTCTCCTTTGATCATACCACCTTAGAAGAACTGAAAATTTGCAGGTGCCCAGAGGCATATCTGACAACAGTTGTGCAAAGTCCCTGAAACTTGGGACAGAGCACTCTCTACTCTGGAGGCAGAGTCCTGCCTTGACAGTGAGCTCAAATGTCAAATGATTGGCTGGGAAAATGAGCAAACAGCATAAAATAATCAGACTATAGAATCTTACTTTGGTGACAAAGAAGATCAAAACATACAACCAGAAGAAGAAAACAAAGTCAAAGCTACATCCAAAGCCTCTAAAAAATATGAATTGGTTGCAGGGCATGGAAGAGCTCAAAAAGGAGTTTGAAAATCAAGTAAGAGAAGTAGAGGAAAAATTGGGAAAAGAAATGAGAGCGATGCAAGAAAATCATGAAAAATGAGTCAACAGCTTGCTAAAGGAGACCCAAAAAATAATGAAAGAAAATAACACCTTAAAAAAATAAACTAACCCAAATGGCAAAAGAGGTCCAAAAAGCCAATGCCGAGAAGAATGTCTTAAAAAATAGAATTGGCCAAATGGAAAAGGAGGTCCAAAAGTTCACTGAAGAAAATAATTCCTTAAAAATTAAAGTGGAGCAAATGGATGCTAAAGACTTTATGAGAAATCAAGACATTATAAAACAGAACCAAAAAAATAAAAAAATAGAAGACAATGTGAAATATCTCATTGGAAAAACCGCTGACCTAGAAAATAGATCTAGAGAGATAGTTTTAAAATTATTGGACTACCTGAAAGCCATGATCAAAAAAAGAGCCTAGATATCATCTTTCAAGAAATTATTAAGGAAAATTGTCCTTGTATTCTAGAACCAGGTGGTAAAATAGAAATTGAAAGAATACACCAATCACCTCTTGACAAAGATCCCAAAAGGAAAACTTCTAACAATATTGTAGCCAAATTCCAGAGTTCCCAGATGCATTGTTAACTAAGGTGGGACTTTCTTACTGTTTTAGAATGATTAATTAAGTGTCTTTGATTGAGCCTTACTAGGTGCAAAGCCCCAGGCCCAAACCCCTATCTACTAAGTGCAAGCTGATGTGGGTGTGAAGCCCTCGGAGCCCTAAGGGGAGTTGCTAAGACCAGAGCCAATAGTAAGCACCTAAGTTCTGATGGCTCAGATGACATTTGATGACATCCAAAGACTGTATTAAAACAGAGAACAGAACTATTTGCTTGGGGCTCTGAGCCAACGGAGGAGTGGCCCATGACTCTGGGCCAGCCATTGTTAAGAGCTCCCAGGCTCCTGAACTCAGATGTTGGTTTCTTGGTAACTATGAATGGTATTTGGTCTGTTTATAATGTATGTTTGTCATTTATTTGTATTTTCTCTGAAGTTCAGGGTGCTGGCTTCTTCCCCTGAACTAAGTGAGTGATATTTGTATGTTGGATTGAAATAAGATTGTTAACCCCTTAACGTTGCTTTCCTTAGTAAAGCAGATCAAAAGAAACTGTGCTGGCAGCATTGTTATTGTTGGGCTTGTATTGGTCTTTTACCGCCACAACAGTTGCTAGCTGAACTGTTGCAACACCAGGTCAAGGAGAAAATAATACAAGCAGCCAGAAAAAAACCATTTGAGTATTGTGGAAACACAATCAGGATAACATAAGATCTAGCAGCTTCTACATTAAGGGATGAAATGGCTTAGAATATGATATTCCAGAGGTCCGAGGAGCTAGGATTAAAACCAAGAATCGCCTACCCAGCAAAACTGAATATAATACTTCAGGGGGGGAAATCGACATTTAATGAAATAGAAGACTTGCAAACATTCTTGATGAAAAGACCAGAGCTGTACAGAAAATTTGACTTTCAAATACAAGAATCAAGAGAAGCATGAAAAGGTAAACAAGAAAGAGAAATCATAAAGGCCTTACTAAGGTTGAACTGTTTACATTCCTACATGGAAAGATAATATTCGTAACTCATGAGACCTTTCTCAGTATTAGGTTAGTTGAAGGGAATATAGATATATGTATATACAGAGAGCACATGGTGAGTTGAATATGAAGGGATGATATCTAAAAAAATAAAATAAAATTAAGGAGTGAGAAAGGAATACATTGGGAGGAGGAGAAAGGGAGAGATAGAAGAGGGTAAATTATCTCAAACAAAAGAGGCAAGAAAAAGCTGTCACGATGGAGTGGGAAAGGGGGAGAGGAAAGGGAATGAGTCAACCTTACTCTCATCAGATTTGACTTAAAGAGGGAATAACATACACACTCATTTGGGTATCTTACCCTACAGGAAAGTAGAGGGGAAGAGAATGGGGGTGGGGCACTGAGGGAGCAGGTAGTCAGAAGCAAACACTTTTGAAAAGGGACATGGTCAAAGGAGAGAATAGAATAAGTCAGGGGGGAGGGATGGGATGGAGGGAAATACAGTTAAACCTTCTCAATGTGACTATTATGGAAATGTTTCACATAACTACACACGTATAACCTATGTTGAATTGCTTGCTTTCTCAATGAGTGTGGGTGGGCAGGGAAAAAGGGAGAGAATATGGAACTTAAAGTTTTAAAAACAAATGTTAAAAATTGTTTTTACATGCAACTAGGAAATAAGATATACAGGCAATAGGGTATAGAAATCTATCTTTCCCTACAAGAAAGTAAGGGGGGAGGGAATAATGAGGGGGGTGATAGAAGGGAGGGCAGACTAGGGGAAGGGGAAATCAGCATGCATGCCATCTTGGGGGGGGATAGGAGAGAGATGGGAAGAAAATTTGGAACTCACAATCTTGTGGAAATGAAGGTTGAAAACTAAAAATAAATAATTTTTAAAGATGCCAAGAAGAAAAATAAAAAAGGGTAAGTGACTTGTCCATGGTCACAAAGCCAGTATGTCTCATACATAGAGCTTTAACCCAAGTCTTGCTGAGTCCAAGATCAGCCAGCCAACCATTGTACTATGCTGTGACTCATCTTGAAATAAGACCTCGATTTTGGAAGATTTTTTTACTTACTCTTTCCTGTTTCCATTGGGGGGAAACAAGATTTGGGAAATCAGTTCCTAGAATTGCACATAAAAGAAGATGTAATTTGTTCAGCAGGAATGTGTAATCCTTTCTGTTGGAGCTTAACAAGTCCAGGAGAGATGAGATTTGGGCATAGAAAATCCACATTTATAGGGCATGCTAGAGCAAGGAGAGTTTTGAAAAATGCTGGCATTCAGTACTTTTGACAGAATTGTATTTTTTCTTAACCTAATTCTGACATTAAGATTAAAATGTTGCTTATTTTGTTTCTATTTTTGACATGCTGAAATGCATAAATTCATTGATCCCAGGATACTGTATGAAAACTTTTGTTGCTGAAAGTGAGGGACTCTGAGAGGTCATTTCTTAAGGCAAGTAATTTTGAACTGGGAGTCACAGAGTGGTGGGGGATGGAAAACTAAACTATAATCTGTTTAGCACTGGAAACTCTCAGTGAAAACCATCTCCACCAATGCAAATCAGCAACTGGTTTGTAATGTACAGTTAAGTTACTTGCCTGTGATCATATAGCCAGGCTTTATCAGAGGCAGGGCATGAGCTTCAAGTGGTCATGTCATTTGGGAAATTAAAACAAAAATTAGAAGAAAATATATTGAGGCACCTGTTATAATCATGGTTAAGGGGACTATTCACAGCCCAACAAGGAATACAAGTGTTTATAAAAGGTAAAATACAAAGATTCAGTTAAACAATACATTTAAAATGGCCCTCAAAAATCAATATCCCTATATTAGTAAGAGAAAGAATAGAAAACACAAATATTTGCAGCATATGTCCCTGAAAAAAGTCTGATAACCAAATCATACAAGAAATTGATACACATATAAGGAAGCTATAAACAACTATTTGAAAAATTGTTCCCACTCTCCAAGAATGAGAGACATACAAAATAATATAAATCTAACATTTTACCTCATAACCCTGAGAGTGGCAAAGATGATTGAAGATGGAAATAATTCATGTTTCAATGGCACTGGGAAGACAATCAACAAGATACACTTTTGATGGTGCTGTGAATTAATTTCAACCGCTCCAGAAAACAAAGTAGAATTGTGTGCTTACTAACATATGTGGGAAAATTCACTAATTATTAATACTCTTTAGATGAGAGACCCTACTGCTGGGCACATATCTGAAGAAGGTTAAAAAGAGGCATATATACCAAGATAATAATAGCAGCACATTTTATTGCAGCAAAGAATGGGAAACAAAATCATCCATTGGGAATTGGCTGAAAAAAAATCATGGTACACTAATATAATGGAAAATCATTTCTCCATAAATGACATGAATTCAAGCAAACATGAGAATACTTGGGTGAACTCATGCAGAGGAAAATCAGAAGGACCTGAAGAACAATGTCCACAATGACAATAAAATTCAAACAAAAAGAATAATATTTGTCCAGAAGAGCTAATGTGGAAACAAATGGCTCTCCCCTCACTATACGGGTGGAAGACTACAGACACAGAATGTGTCATACCCTGCTACATGTAGCTGTGCCTACAAGGTCAGGTTAATTGGAAAGACAGTTTTATTTTTTTCTACAAGGAATGGTTTGATGGTTTGGGAGGGGCATTTCAGGAAGAAAGTTCCTGTGACATATTAAAAAAAAACCAATAATACTTCAAAACAACCATACAACAAAGAAGTTGGGTTTATTGACTAAACATTTTTCATTTCAGTTGGCAGTGTTCACATACAAGCATAATCTGAATTGAGAATGGTGACAAAGCAGAAATAGTCTTTCATTGGTTTATGATGCTATGGTTATCTTTTTCTGTTCAAGATTACAGAAAACCTTGTGATTACACACTTTGACTTGAAAGTTTATCTGTCCTGCTTGTGCTAGTTAATTTATTCTGTGGGCCCTCTGAACTTTATTACTTTTCCTTTTCCTTATCTATAGTTGCTGTATTTGTCTGTCTTTACTGCTTGTTTTTCCAAATGAATTTTTAGATTAAAATGCAAATTCAATCAATAAAGTTCAGGTTATAAAGAAACCAACCTCTGGTTATGAAGGGGAAGCAAACTTACTGGCAGTTAAATGTTTTATTCAAATAATCACTTTGGGGATCCCAGTGTAAAGAAAATTTCCATGTATCATTTGGTGTTGAATTATTTTTCACATATATAACTTGAAAATGCTGTGTCAACTAGCAGAGGACTTGTAAGAAGGCATGTTATGAGCCCAAGTTGCAAAATAGAAAACTCCAAAGCCTCCAGGCCTAACCACAGCCCGGTAAAATCAGAACAACAAATCACATAAGCCTGTTGGAGATTTTCCCAATTCCAGTTAGAGAATGTTTCCATTTCAATCAAGATAGTTTTGTAATACAAAATATTTTATAGACGATTCATTCAAAATAACCTCAAATAAGGGTTTATTGTGTCTCTGGCACAGACACTATGCTACCCTTAGGTGGAATTGCTCAGTGAAAATGAAAGATGTGGGTGATGCCCTAAGGAGCTTACATTTTGGTGGGGCAACTAGGAAACTATGTTATTAATTATCATGTTTTAATACATTATCAATAATAATAATAGACATTTATATATGAACATGTATAAATAACAAAGGATTTGTGGTTGGGTGGATGAGAACTCTTTCCAGGAATGGAGAAAATTTTTCTCTAACTTAAAAGAAGCAGAGGCTTAGAGATGTCATGACTTCCCATGATCAGATCACTAGTATGTATATAACAGGGAAAATAATTGAACCAAAGGCTTCCTATATGCAAAGCCATACTCTTTCGTTGTGTATACAGTATTTTTTCCCAAAGTTTTCCACGTATTTTACACAGACAGAGAACAATTCAATACAATGTAAACACTATGAAATATTTCCCAGTAAGTTATCTGTGAGTGCATTCCTAAGGAATTCACTTAGTCTAGAAGGAAAAACCTTCCCTTAACTGGGTGCCTTTTGGATATCTCCATAAGAATGTCCATCAGGTATCTCAAACTCAACACAACCCTAACAGAACTCTTGACCTTTACTACTCCTCCCCAAACCTTTCCCTCTTCTGAATTTCCCTATTACTCTGGAGAGCAACACCATTCTCCAACTCATCCAGGTTCTCAGCCTGCAAAATCCTCATTTTCATTCACTCCCATATATCAACAAAAGATCTGGTAACCAAAATATGCAGTCAAAAATGTCCACAAGGAATTAGAGCTAGAGAGGGTGAAATAACCCCTAGGTCAGCTATTGATACAAGGGAAGTACATCTTTCCCTAGAATGAGTGCTGTATTTTGAATTCTAAAGACCTCTGTTTTAGAACCTGTATGACCTGTGGGGCATGTAACATAACCTCTCAACCCCATTCTTTTTCTATGTAAAATGGGGATAATATTTGCATCTATCTCACATGATTTTGTGAAGTTTAAATGAGGTAATGTAAGTAACGCGAACCATAACATGCCAAATGAATTTCAACTATCATTATTTTTATTATTAGCACTATTACTAATCTCAGAATCATCTCTTTCCTTGGAGCTCAGACAGAAACTGTCCTGACACAAGTCACTCTCCTTGCATTAAGGAGAAATTTCAGGAAGAAAGTTCCTGTGACATATTTAAAAAAATAATACTTTAAAACAACCATTATCCTTCTATAAATATTCTGCACAATTTTCCACAAATATATAAAAATACACTTGTAATTGAATAAAAGTAATGGGACATGAGCTCCTTTGCTGAGGACTCACTGAAAACATCTTTGGGAAGACTTCAGAAGCAAAAAACAAATGATGGTAACGATAGATATTTTATCCTATCCCAACATAATTTTTATTTCTTCTCTCACCTCTTTATATTTTGAAAATTTTTCATTCTATGGTTGCTTTGTTATTATGAATATTTGTTCATTGACACATTTAAAATGTTCTTAAAATTTTAAAGATTTGATAATATTATGAATTTTGATGTATTATAAAGAAGTAAGTTTATCAAGTGTGTTGTCATACCAGAAGGAGCAATAGAACGGCATAGTGGTTAAATAGGACAGCTACTCATTCATATAGACTAGGTTTGACCTGGTCTAAAACATACTGGCTATTTAACATTGGACAAGACATTCAATCTCTTAGTTCTTTGGGCATATTTTTAAAACTGTAAATTATAAATAAGCTATTTAGCTGCACTAATGGAGTGAATTGGTTTGTACATCAGGAGCTCCTCAAAGCAATAAAAGCACAGTTTTTTGCCAAAATGAGGACAAAAAAGATAACCATTCTTATAGTTTGCCTTTGCTTTTACCTGTATAGTAAATTTAACACATAAATTTCAAAACCATTATGATTCTATTGCATCTCCTGTTATATTTTACTCTTTAAATCCCTTGATGTCCCTCTTTTCATTTTCATATTCTTTTTTGCAATCCTTTCACTAATTCCCACTCCTTTCCAACTCCCCCCCCTTCATATTTTTAAAGGAAAAGCAAAATAAGAGAATCCACACAACACACACACATGTAGTAAAAGAAAACAAATTTCTGCATTGGCCATATCCAAAACCGTATGCCTCATTTTTCACCCTGAGACCAGATATGAGTAGCATGGCTCTTCACTGATCCTCTAGAATCATAATTTGTTGCTGCATTACACATAGGTCTAAAGCCTTTTAAAACTGTTTTTCATTACAATGTTGCTGGTATTGCACAAATTCTTGCCCTGATTCCACTCTCTTCACTTTGCATCAGTTTACATAGTCTTCCAGAATTCTCTGAACCTGTCCCTTTCATCATTTGTTGCAATAGATTTCTGATTGGTTAGAGTGAAACTTAGAGACCTTCTAGTCTAACTCCCTCTATTTACATATTAGGAAACTGAGGCCCAAGACACTTAAGTGAGTTATCTAAGGTCACATAGACATTAAATAACTAAGGGAGTTTTTGAACATAGATCTCCTGGCTCTTTCCAATACACAGTACTCTAATTATATCTTATATATAGGAAACTTGTATAGTTTATATCTTTAAGGGTTGATTATTCTCAATTTATAGAAATTTTTTTTGAAGGATTTAGTTGTTAAGATCCCCAGAGTCTGTGAACTTGCTAGTCTTATCTCTCTCTCTCTTGTTTATGCATTAGGAATCAGCCAACCAAGCATACTGTTGACAATTTCTAACAGATCTCAAATTTTGTCCTGGGAAGGCAAAAGGAGTTCATGTATATCCCCCAAATCTCTTCTCAGAAAAGTATTGCTTTAATGAAACAGGCAGAGACTATCAGAATTGCTTTCATTAACAGGAGAGGTCATTAGATTACAGAGTTTAGAACTAGAAGGATCCTGAGAGAACATTTAATCTAAATCATTCATTTAAAAAATAGGAACTCTGACCTAGTGAAGTTAAATGACTTTCCCAGTGCCACACAAATAGCAAGAACTAAGATTCAGATCCTTAGACTCGATCCCATTTCTCTCCCCAAGGTGCTGAACTGCTTTTCAAGTGACAGCTATTCAAAATCAGTTTTCACATCCATTTTGAAACATGCTCCAAAATTCTACCATTAGAAATTTCCTTTTGAATTAAAACATTTTCACTACCATTAATATTCTTTGAAAAATACAAATGCTCCTGTGGAGATTAACATAGACACATCAGCACCTTAGTAGGAATTAGTCCATCAGATGCTTTTCTTTGACCAAATGAGAGATGAATACAAAGATACTAAGAAATAAAAAACTTTCCTATTTCATTAAAAACACATCTTTTTTCAATCTCTACATAATTTTTATCATTTATTAGCAAGTATTTCTTGAATGTCATATGAGTCTGAGTCACTTTACCTCTACAGTCTAATCTGTAACATTCCTCATCTCTAAGATGAGGGAATTGCATTATATGAACTCTAAGGTCCTTTCTACCTCTAAATATTTGATCCTGTGATCCTATGATTAACTAAAAACACATTAGAGAAAAAATATAACTTTAAATTTTATCCCACCTAGATATTGTTTCAACTGTAATAGTTTTGGAAATTCATCGTTTTGAACCAACTAATATGTGTTTAATGTGAGAAAATGATACCTAAGAGCTCTTTAGTATTTTGATTAAAAACATTCATGTAAGCTTCTTTGAAGTAAAAAGATTTTTTTCCTGGAAACCTCAGGTTATACTTTGAAGAATGATGTCAAACCTCATACATTAGAAAAATCCTGGGCTCTGGAACCATAGAATTTTTGTTCAAATTGCAAATCCTTGTTGTATATTACCTGTATGACCTAGGGTAAGCCACATAACCTCCTTGAGCCTCAGTTACCTCACTTATAAAGTAAAGGGAGAGTGTTGGAAAAGATGGCCTGTCAGAAATTTCCCATTTCTATACCCATGTTCCTATGATCTGACTTTCATATGAATAAGTGAGGTGTCTTTTCTTTCCATTGGACACAGATTCCTCTGCAACCAGTTAAGTTGGATATCTGCATAGTTTATATGATTTTAAACATTGCCTATAGATTCTAATAGATGTCAGATGTGCTAAGGATTGAAAATACACTGACAAAAATGAAAATCCAACCTCAACCTCAAGGAGCTCACATTCTTTGGAAGGATACATCACATACACATATATGCAAATGGTTGGTTGTCATCCTTCATTCTTGAAGAGAATCAAAATGACATCACAATGTTGGAGACAAGGTACAGTGTCTCTGAATTTGGCTGATCAGATGAGCTCAAAACACTCTTCTAGAAGTCAGACACAAATAGTTCACATGACCATTTGGAGTGGAGATGTCTCTAAATTTGTGCACCTCATGTTTCTTTTGAGTTACTGCAATTCTGTTTTGCACCTTCTTTGATGTGGGCAGCCATGCTGGGCAACCTTTTGCCAACATTTCCCATGTCATGCAATTGATTCAAAAGTTCTTCTAATACCTTGAGAGTGACCTTGTATTGCTCCTTCTGACCAACATATGAGTGCTTTCCTTGCATGAGGTCTCCATAAAATAGTCTTTTAGACATACCTTCTTTTGGAATTCAAACAATGTGGCCAGCTCATCATCAGAGTTGTGCTCCCTTTTGCATAGTTTGAATGCTTTACAATTCAACTTGAGAAAGGACCACAGTGTCTGGTACTTTATCTTGCCAGGTGATCTTCAGAATCATCCTAAGATAATTCAAATGGGAGTGATTAAGTTTCCTGGCATGGTGCTGGTATGGTATGGTCCATGTTTCACAGGCATAAAACAATGAAGTCAGCATAACAGCTCTGTAGACCTTCAGTTGTATAGGCAATCTAATACCTCTTCTTCTCCACATCTTCCTTAGAAGCCTCCCCAACATTACATTATCCAGGAGCCAGGAAAGCATGCTGTCATGAAACCGATGTATGACACTGATGAATAACAATTTTGTGTGAACAGCGAATCCCTTGCCTTGGAAATCTCTGCAGGAAGAAAACAAGCACCTGGCGTTTGCCACACAAATACTAATGGCATTCAAAATTTCTTCTTCAGTTGGAAGTTTGGCTAGAGAGTGATTGAATTCAAACTGAGGTATATGGAAAGTGGGTGGAGCATTGATTGATGACAGTCTATTGAGAATACTATGGAAGTGTTTAGCTCATCTCTTTAGTATCATGTCCTTATCACTAATCAATCATCGGAACTGAGTAGCTGAGATGCAGCATAAATTTCTGGCCCATAAATATCCTTCAGGGCATCATAAAAACATTTTGGATTGTTGCTATCAGGGTAAAATTGAATTTCATCTGCCGTCTTACTGAGCCAAGAATCCTATGTCTTTCTAAGCCTTGTTCACGCTTTACTTTTGATAGAGTTAAAAGCTATCTTCTCAGAGATGGATGAATCATCCTGCTGGTAAACCCTGTGGAGTTCTCAGTTTTCATTTAGTCTCTTCTGAATTTCCCCATCATTTTCATTAAAGCAATTTTGATGTTTGAGTGTTCTGACCCAGATGAATAAACGCAGTGCTATAGTCTGTAAAAGCTGTCCACTCCTCTTCTGTACAATTGTTGCCAACCACGTGTTGTCTTAGCTTTCTCTCCAAATTAGCGATGAAAGAAGTGCTCTAATCAGAAGACATTAAGTCTTCTTGTAGTCATCTTGACTTGGAGCTGCTGCTTTTGCTGAATGTGAATATTTAGCTTGAAGAGGCTAAGGCTATGATGAGTCCAGCATTCTGTGCCACACATTGCCCTCATCACGCTCACATCCTTTCTGGCTCTTCTTACATGACACAGTCTATTAAATGCCAGTGTTTGCTGTAAGGGTGCATCCACAAAGTTTTATTGCATTTAGGTAAACAGAAGACAGTGCTGGTGATAAGAAAGTCATGAGATGCACAAGTCTGCAGTAGTAAGTGACCATTGCTGTTGCTGTCACTAACTCCATTCCTCACAAGGACCCCCTGCCATGTCTGGTAACCATCTGTGCCTATTCTTACAATAAAATCACCCCGAATCATAAAATTGACCACTTTTGGCATATTAATGATGAGGGTCTCCAGGTCTTCATAAAATTTTTCTTCAACCTCATCAGGGTTTATCACAGTGGGAACATGCACGCTGATGACAGTGGCATGGTGCTTTCCTGCAAACGGCAATGGCATTATCACAAGCCTGTTGTTTACTCTTTTTGGTAAGCATACAAGCTTGTTAACAAGGCTAGTTTTGATTGCAAAACCTATGCCAGCTTCACAAAGCTCCCCTTCACTACAGCCACTCCAAAAGAAATGTATATCCAGCTTCAACTTTGGTAAGCTGGCCTTCATTTGTCAACCCTCTTTCTCTAAGGGATGGTATTTGGATGGGATGCCTGATGAGTTCTTTCACAAGAGCTTTTTATCTTTCAGGCCTATTAGATGTGATGTTATTCATAAACATAACATATTCCACTTACCAATAGCAAGTGAAATCATCTTAGCCGGGGTCTTTGCACGTGCGTGTCTCTGTGTGTGTGTGTGTGTGTGTGTGTGTGTGTGCATGTGTGTTTCAATCACAGGATGGGATCCCTGCCTACCCTGGTAAGCAGGCCAGGGTTGGGTAAAAAAGAAAATTTTTAGGGTACCTGTCCTAGCCTCTTCCTCACACCAAGAAGTAAACAGTGTGATCCTTAAAAAGCTGCTCAGATACCCAGGGGGCTACTGAATTCTGCTGTTGCTTCTGGTGAGAAGATACCCATATGGCCTAGGTTGCCTCTGTGCAGCATTGTGACTATAGCTAACAGTGTATTTGAACCTGCTGCTTCATCACTTGCCTGTTGCCACAGAACTTTGAGATAGGTAAAAATGGTAAAATGGTATGGGTGATGTCTTTTGATTCACACATAAATTGGATTTTAGTGGGGCAGAGTTGTGAGAAATCGTTGGCCTCACTTTCTCTTCGAGAGTCAACAAAGTACAGTGACAAGACAAAGTCAAGATGACATTGGATGCAGTGGATGATCTTGGCAGCTTTGATGTCTAACCAAGCTCTAAGCATTCCACAGTGCCTGCTTCAGCTGCCTTCATGGCCACTGGAACAAATTGTCCTCATCCACCCATTACAACAGAGGAAGTCTTCATATGCTTAAATACCCCTCCAATTCACCAAAAGGCTTGAGACCCCTCTGTTACCCCAACCTGGTTTAACCTATCTGCTGAAAAGATTTACCTGGGTGTGGTTACTATGTATGCTACAACTCCCTAGAACCACTGGTGAGAATTCAATGGATCAGGTAAAGACCAAAAGTGGAAGCAGAAAGTGAAAAGCAGCCCTGAAAATGGCTTAGCAGCCCTGGCACCAGAGGTATAGCCTTTCCTGAATATACACTACACCCCATGTATGTAATACATGATAATTCAAAAGGGAAAGGGTGATAACAACTGGGGAGAATTCAGGAAAGTCCTCCCTTATGAGATGTCACCTGAACTGAGACTTGAAAGAGGCTAAGAATATTTTTAATGGAAATAAGTAGAACTCAACCTCAGCCTTGGTGGATATCTTGTGCAAATGCATGAGATGAGAAGACAGAATTCTAAGTCTGTAGGATAGCAGCTGTTAAAAGGAATAATGGAAAATAAGGTTGAACAGCTAAGTTTCATTTAGATTCTGGACAGACTTAAATGTAAGACTGAGAAATTTTTATTTTATGCTTGACATAATAGAGAGCCATTGAAGATTTAAATCAGGGGAATGTGATGGTGAGACCTATGCATTAGGAAGATATTTTGGAAGCTGTAGGAAGGATAAATTGAATAGACGAGAGATTATTATGTACAGTCCAAAGGGGAGCCTGAACCAGAATCTTGGCAATAGGTAAAGAAGAGATAGATATATGAGACATTATAGAAGAAAAACTGACAAGACTTGGAAACTGACAGGATATGCAAGATGATTCTAATGTGTAGTTGTGAACATAGGTAATAGGCAAAAAAAAAAATTTAACAACTCCTAATGTAAATTTAGCATTATATTTCTCTAGTATTTGTCATAAATATTTCCCCAATCTCTTTTTTCTTTTTCTTCTGATTTTATTGCACTGTTGCATAGGATTTCTATTTTAATGTAATCAAGCACATATATTAGGTCTCTAATAATTTCTTCTATTTCCTTAATAGAAACAAAGTCATCTCCTCTGTATAATTGAAAAAAGTGTGCTATTCAATTTTGTTCTCTCTTTGTTAAATTATCCCTTAAAAGGGTATAAGATGTGATATGTGAATGTAAATCCATCTTTCTATATTTCTAACTACTTATCCCAAGTAAATTTGTTAAATAATAAATAAATAAATAATTTGAAGTAACCTCTCTTTTAGCTTTCCCCAGACAGACATTGTATTTGAAAGTCTTAGGAAGGGAAGAGGATAGAACTATGGGTCTATTCCTGGTAGTTTACCAAGAATTTGACAAGGTCCAGGATTTTACTCCTTGCCTTGAATTGGAATGGGCTTATGGGAATAAAAAGGAAGACACCAAGAGCCATGATGTCAACTGTGCTGGTTACAACATCTCTGCAGCTAGTAGTCAAACTATGGAGGAGAGCAGGTAAGAAGGTAGGAATGAAATCAACATTTATCAAGCAAGAAAACAAAGAATTTACCACAATGCCTGGCACATAGTAAGTACTTGATAAATGTTAATTTCCTTCCTACCTTCTTTCCCACTCTTCTTCACAAGCAAATACCCTACAGAATGCATAGCTGGCTTTTTTTCTCTGCTGCAAAGGGTCATGTTCCTCAGAGCCCCTTTGACTCCTTTTTGACATTAATGAGTGGGTCAAAAGAAAAAAAATCAAAGAAAAAATAAATATGTGAAAAAATATAATAATAAAACATTATAAAATTCCTGGGATGAAGCTAAAATAGTCCTAAGGGTAAAATCATATCTGTACAAAGATACATTAACAAAATGGAAAAGGAGTGTTAATGTATTGTCTTTTACTGGGTAAGTGGCTCCACTACAATGTAACATGGTTGATGGCTGAAGTAGGTATGGGGAGGCATGAAAGAAGAGGAGAAAAGAGAGAAATACATTTTTCGATCGTTATCACTTGTTAGAGAGGTATAAGGTAAAATTCAAAGAGTGATCCTCTTTCAAGGGCTATTTTTTCTTCTTCCCTTTTATAGCTGGCTCTCTTCTCTTCTTCCAGGAGTCATATTTCACAATGTTCTCCTGACTGCAATGTACACAACAGACAGGTTAGCTTTTAAAGACTAGCAAAACCATAACCAATTTCTAGGTATCCAATAGTGAGCATCACAAAAATGCCAAACCTCATAAAATGGTAATAAAATTTAAAACATTAAGAACTTTACTAGCATGCTGTGAAGACACTAACAACTTTTTTTCCCTATTACTCTTTCTGTTATTTCATCAACTGGGCTCAAGGAAAATCAATTGACCAGGGACAATCTGAACAACTCCCCACCCCATTTCCAATTACATATTTTATCTAGAAAGATAACAGGTATATAAATAAGTATATAAAAATTACATACAAGATAAATTGCTTTAGGGAGGGGACACTAGGATGAAGAAAATTTTCATGGAGAAGGTAGAAGTTCAGTAGAATTTTGAGGAAAATAGATACTAATAGACAGTTGTAATATTCATGCAGGGCTAAGAGCGCTATATTTGGGATCAGAGTTCAGATCCTCATTCTGCTACTTGCTATCTGTGTGATCTCGGACAAGTTGCAGAACATCTCTGGACTTGTTTCCTCAAATGCAAAATGAGAGGTTGAACTCTATCAGGAGTGGGGAACCTGCAGCCTCAAGGCCACATGTAGCCCTCTAGGTCCTCAAGTGCTACCCTCTCAGGCCACAGGCTTCCCACCCCTGAACCAGATCATCTTAAAAATTCTTTCTCTTTTCAAATTTATGACTGCATACACACACACACACACACACACACACACACACACACACACACACACACGAAGCTCCCAGGGATTGTTTGGAAATTCTGAAAGAATTCATTCACTTCTGCAACATTCTGGACCAAGTGAGTTTTGTGGTTTATTTGCAAGATTATTCACTGATCACCTGCTTTATTACTTTCTCTTTACCTGTTTTAATCATTAATTTGCTATTGTATAATTTATGTGTGTATATGTATGTATATGTATACGCATATGAGTATGTATATAAAATTACTATAGGATTAATATATGTGTATGTATACATATACATATGTGGGTATGTATGTGTGTATGTGTGTGTATATAATAGACATATACAAATACGTATACATCAGCTAGGTGGTACAGTGGATGGTAGTGCTATACCTACAGTCAGGAAGACTTATCTTTCTGAGTTCAAATCTGGCCTCAGACACTTCCTAGCTATGTGACCCTGAGCAAGTCACTTCACCCTGTTTGCCTTAGTTCCTCATCTGTAAAATAAGCTAGAGAAGAAAATGACAAACTGGTGCAGTATTGTTGCCAAGAAAACCCCAGATGGGGAAACAGAGTCAGACATGACTGCAATGACAGAACAACAACAAACCATACATACATGCATACATATATAGAAACATCATTTATATATGCATATATACGCGTGTGTGTATATATATATTTGTATATGTATGTGTATATATATGTATATGTGTGTATGGGTGCATACATATAAATATATGTAATAATTATCTGTTTTCTTTAAGTTATCAAATTTTGTGCTTTAATGTGTATAATTTTATATAATTAAATTATTTTTCATTTGCATTTCCATCTTAATGTATCATTTTGTATATGTGCATTATTTTCCCCCAAAATATATAAAATTTATTAACAAAATTATTGTTTTGCATTCTATCTTATTTTATTTTTCTCTTAGTGTTAAAAATTCTCTCTCTGTCTCTGTGACTGTCTCTACTTTGGCACATTGATTAATTCTTGCTCTAGTGTCATTACATGGGGGTTTAATTAATTTTGTTCTTTTGCTTTCTATTGATAAAGGATTTCATGAGCAAAATTTTGCTTCAAAGAAATGCTTTGTCTGTATTTCATAGGTTTTAATGTGCAATATAATTGTTATTTACATTTTAAATTTTCTTAATGTTTTCTGATGTTTTTAACCCAATCATAACTCATTAGAATCTTCTTTCCTCACAATCGTGGCCATGTTTCTCCATATACCTTCAGTTTTGTTGATGTTTAATATTAATTTTATTGAATTATGTTCTAAAATTAAGATAAAGCCTTATCTTAATGTAAAGTTTCCCTATAATCTAATATGCTGGTGCTCATTTTTGAGTATTTCTTGTATAATCTTAAAAGGATGTTTATTCCTTGATTCTACTATTTGGTTCTCTCCATGTATTTCTAGTGTTTCCAATTTATTAAATAAGGCAGATATGTACTTTCTTGATTCCTTTAACGATTTATCTAATTATTATATGGATTTCCCAATTCAGTTTTGGAAATTTTCTGCTTATATTAATTTTCCTTTATACTGTTCATTTTCCTTTATGAATATATTTACCATATATATGTATATGTATATCAGTATTTGTTATGTAGTTGGAAATCTCTTTATTTTTAACTATTTATTACATAATGTCCTCTTAGGTCTTTCAATGTATTTCAATATATTCTACTTTGAATTCTAATTTACCTTTATAGACCCAATCACTTTTTATTTGCCTAATAAAACAGAAGTACTTATAAGGGTCTTTTTCCCTTCATCCACTCATACACAATGGCAACTCTTAATTAGTCTCTTAACCAAGTGCACTTCATTTGGCCCACCACCCTGGTATGGATGGGAGGGTCTGAAAATCTCTAGGGCTTGTGAGACCCACTTGACCCATAGAAGACATAATCTACAAGGTTTCGAAATCATTCACCTCATTACAGAAACTCCACTCTTGGCAGTTCCCTAATCTACTTCTACTCCCAGTAAGATTCATACCCAGTCCCTAATCCTCAGACAGTCTTACTACATTCACTTGCTGTACCTGGATCTGACTCATGCCAAAAGGGTTCATGACCTTCCTATTAAAATAGTCCCATTGAAAAACAGCTGGAGGGCCTCAGCTGGCTGGCTCCATTCCAATTGTCAGTTTAGTTTATACTAGTAGTCATCTTGAAAAGCCCTTGCATTTTATTCATACATCTTCCTTTCCTCCCTTATCCTGCATCAGCTACAAAGCAGACAAGTAAAATTGACATTAACATATCTGAGGCACTGGTAGGGATGTTATATCAATAAACAGTCTGGATCAACCGTATTATTCATTCAGATTAGTGCATGTGGTCAGGCAAGTCAAATTCTCTCACACTAAAGAATACCTAAAGATAGTATTTTCTTCATGAAGTAGAAGCTCTAAATTAAAGAGAAAATGCGAAGAGAGGAAACAGACCTTCACAACCAGGAGATATTTGTGGATCCTGACCCATCTACAAGTCTTTTTTTAACATTGCTTAAGCTATTTTCCCCAAAATAGAAAAGTAGATGCCAAAGACCATGTCAAAGGTTCCTGCATTTTCTGGCCCTCATGAAGCAAAATAACTACAGCAGACTCTCATTGATGATAGAGAAAAAAAGATTTAGAAACTTTCCTCTGATCCAGCCATAATGATAACTGAAAGTTGTATTTTACCCCACCTTCTGCCCCCATTACACACACACACACACACACACACACACACAGTATAAAGTGTTTTTATGTGCATGTGTAGTAGCATAAAGTATTTACCTATAGATATAGATAATAAAATGTTTTTGACAAACTTTTTATTTTGTAAAGGGGACCTGGTCGATGACAGCCTGGCCCTAAAAGTATGTGCTAAAGGATCTGTCCACCAGCAACCCAAATGGGAAGCTTGATGACCTGTTTCTGAAGTTTTGTCCATTTCAAAACTTGCACAGAAACTCTTTTAGTGTTTCCTTGGAATTAATGCATGGCGAAGAAAAGTCTTTTGATTGGTTGCTGAGCCAGAACTAAGAGTGCATAAAAAAGGTACAAACTGAGGCAAAATGAGTTTCTTCTTCCCTCTTGGTGAGTAAGGCAGGAAATATTGTGCACTTCCTGGTGGGGAGACATTTATGGGACACATGGTACTTAAGTCCTTGTTTTATCTGTTCCTTCTGTATTTAGATGAAGGAGCCCGGGAAACAGAAAGATCTTGTGGGTTTTGAAAGGTCAGACGAGCCAACAGTTTTTCAGTAACCACAATTGCCTCAGCCCTAAGAAGCAACCTGTTTGACCCAGACAAGTAATGGATCAACCCAACAGCCTGGACATCATGTCTGGAAAGTGTCCAAAAATGAACCAAATGGGGCAAATGCTTTGGGTCAACAATTTCAAGTTGGAACCCAGAGTGGACAATCTGTTCCAAACTGGAGGAGGGGGAGTGTTTTTTCCACTAGTTCTTACTCCATGTTTTCAGTAAATATCCTTTTGTAAATTCTGATTAATCTATATTGGTTAATTGGCCGATCTATAGTAAAAAGAACTCAATTGGTTCTATCGATACTGGGGCACTAATAGATAATACTGATGATATTGAAGGAATATCTGTCACAGGACAATTGATGTTGAGGACAGCGTACACTGTAATAGGAGCTTGAGCAGACAACAAAAGCTCCATAACTCTTAGAATTATACCTAGAACCGAGAGTTGAGGGGAGTGGAGAGTAGCCAGGTGTAATCTGGAGATTCAATTTGCTAATGCTCATTTGATCAAATCAGAGTCTATAAGGGCTATAATTATTTGATTTCATTTAATGCAAGTAACTGCCCTATGACATATTTTTACAGTTTTGTTTGTTTTTCATTATGTGTTGTTTTGTTTCGGATCAGGCCAATGACGTCATTGTTATGGGGCCTCCCAGTAAGAAAACTCCCTCTATCAATGCAGATCAGCACCTGCTTTGCAGCTTGCAGTCTTAAAGCGTTGTCTGGGATCCTGAGGAGTTAAATGACTTGGCCAGGGTTACATGGTTGATATATGTCAGAGGAACACTAGAGCTCAGAACATAAATTGATATGATTGAGGAACTAGACCTGGAAAGAACCTTTGAAGTCACCCAGTCCAATCCTCTAATTTTACAGATGAGGAAACTGAGGCTCAGAGGAAAGTGACTCCTTACCCCAAATCATGAAAATAGTAAATGGCAGAGCCACAGAATTCAAATGTATGTCCTACGATTTATCCTTCTTTCTAGTTCAACAAGCATCCCAATTCTGAGGCATATTACACTATGCTGACTTTCATTATTACTAGAAATGCCATTCCTTTTATAAAGAAGAGGAAATGGGCTTGCAAAAGATAAATGACTTACTCAGGTTCACAGACCTAATAAATATCAGAGAAAGGACTTGAACCCTCATCTTTTCAGTCTGCCTCCCTTAGCTTCAATCCCTACCTCTGATCACATGGACTATGTGACCTTGGGCAAGTCTCTTAACCTCTCATTATTCTAGGAAACCACCTAAGTCAACAAATTTCAGAAAAAGTTCCAATCTGCATTGATAGAAGAAGTTCCTTTGCTTGGGAATTCCCTATGCCAAAGAAACGACAAGTCCAATCCCTTTTTCAACTCTATATACAGCCTTCATTCCACTGTATCATACTGCCTTTTTAAATGAAAAAAAAATCAGCAGATACTAGAGAAAGTGGCTCTCCCAATCTCACTGAAAACATTTTCCATTAGAACCTTTGATAAAACTCTTGAACTACTAGAGGAACTAATACTAAAAAATCACAGTAACTCAAATAGCAGACAGTAGGGTGCTTTTCAAAAATGGTTCACAGAGAACTGAATTAAATTTTCCCCAATGGTCCCCAGCGCCTGAAGCAAAAACACTGCTAATTTGCCCTAGTGATTCAAACACCATTTCTCCTTGAGGCAGGATTGAGGTCAATGGGACTTGCCTTAGCAAGACCACTTTAGGCTAACCAATCTAAGTGCTCCCTAGGAATGCTCTCTCTCCCCATATTCTTCACCATGTATTAATGAGTCGATCATATCAGAAACCTTTAAAAAGCTACTATTCTTGGAAGAGTCTGAGCACTCATTGGTAGAACACCGCTCAAAGTGAAACCTACTAAATAAAGATACAAGTTTACTGCAGGAGGAAGGCAGATGTATTTAATGGGAACTAGCAAGAGAGAGTCCTGCAAATCTATAAAAACAAGTCCTGTTATAAAAATAGAACCTTTCATGGTAATCCAAAATAGATAAGGCTTATGATTAAGCATTTACAGAATTTGGAAGATTTCTAATTTATATCTGGCCTATGCCCAATAGGGCCTGCGATATCAAAGTGGACAACAAGAAATGAGTGAGAGGAAATAAAGGTTAAGTCTCTGTATTCTCCTTCAACATGAAGTGAGAAGAGTAAGTAAAGGTGAAATCCAAAGATTTGTGCCTTGGAGATTTATCTGCTTTAATCAGATTACATGCTAGGGTCCTTCCCCTTTCAGTTCAAAGCAGTATCTTATTAGTTGTTTTACAAAATCTGCCAAATGTGAAGGTCAGTAGTCCCCATAATTCCATAGTTCCCATAACCCCCCAAAATTGGCCTCTATACAAAGGGCCAGAAAACTTTTAAATCAAAGGGAAAAGTAAGTTTTAAAAGTCATATTCGTGATTGAGGGCTGTGCTATCAATCCAATGAAACATTGCACCCTTTTATCTGGCTGGAATAGAAGATGGGATGATAATGTAGGGACAGGGTCATCTGAACTATATTGAATGTTGGAGAGTTAGAGGAGTTGAATTTCTTATTGTCATCTTGGAAGAGTAATCTGAATAGTAGTGGCTATTGAAACTGTCTACACTGGGAGCTGAGGACAAACTTGATATATTGAGGAAAGGCAGCTCCAAGATTCTACAGCTTATGGACAAGAACAGAAGAGTTTCCAAGGGCTCTGAGTTATCTCAACCCACCCTTTGCCACATGTGCCCTAAGCTTTAGCTCACTTTCTCTAGATTGTGTATATAATTATGGGAAAGATCACTATAAATTTTTGAGGGAAATATCTTGTGCCAACTGAACTTATTCTCTTAATTAATGCAGTTAGCTGAAAGCTATTTAGATTTGGCTGGGGAATAGATATCAATTGATCATCATTGGGGAAAAATATGCTGTTAGGCATTTTGAGCTATAGTACAAGAAAAAAATTCACCATCTGCTCCAGATCCTATCGAACCATGGCCGCCTTCTTGGTTTCCAATGTGTCAATGAAAGTGGGGGTTGGAGAATAACCTCAGAATCTACTATACTAAGATCACAGATTTAGAAGCAGAAGGATGTTTAACCTTTCTTATGACATGTGAGGAAGCCAAGACACAAGAAGCTGAGCAGACTTTCCTAGGTTGTAGGGGTAATAAACAGCAGACTTTGGCTTTGAATTGTTGTTCAGTCATTATAGTCATGTCTGGTATTTTTTTGACAAAGATACTGGAGTGGCTTTCCATTTCCTTCTCTAGTTCATTTTATAAATGATGAAATTGAGTCGAATGGGGTTAAGTGACTGGCCCAGGATCACAAAGCTAGTAAATGTCTGAGGCCAGATTTGAACTCAAGAAGATGAGTCTTCCTGATTCCAAATCCAGCACCCTATCCACTGTGCCATTTAACTGCCTCCTGGCTTTGAACTAAAGTTCACAAATAATCCAGTGTTCTTCCCAGTGCCCTATGTTGCCTGTCCTGGCACTACTATCCTCCCTGTCACAAGCAGGCTCACAATGTAGATGACATCCTCAATTCCTCACTCTCTCTCATCCCCCATAGGTAATCTCTTGCTAAATCTTGTAGATTTTACCTTCATCGCATTCTTCATATGTGCCTTCTCTCTCATGACTTCGCTACCACCTTAGAGCAGGCTCTTGTTACCTAATTATTGGACTATTACAATAACCTGCTGGTTAATCTTTCTGCTTCAAGTTTCTGCCCATTGCAGGCCATCCTCCACTCAACTATCAAAATAATATTTCCAAATTGAAACTCTAATCATGTCATATCCTTGTTGAATAAATTCCAATGACTCCCTATTACCTTTAGGATCAAATATAAAATCTTTAACAGAACTGAAAGCCACTCACAATCTGCCCCATCCCTAAATATCAGACTTCTTATGCCTTGCTCTTTACTCTGTAATCCAGCGACACTGGCTTCTGCTGTTCCTCAAACAAGACACTCTATCACCAGACTCTGGGTCTTTGTACTGGCTATCCCCCATGCCAAGAATGCTCTTCCTCCTTATCTCTGCCTCCCTGCTTTCCTGGCTTCCTTCAAGTCTAAGCTAAAATCTCATCTTCTACATGAAGCCTTTCTTGATCCCACCTAGTTGTAGTACTTTCCTTCAGTTGATTATCTTTAACTTATCTTGACTGTATCTGGTTTGTACATAATTGGTTGAATGTTGTTAGATTAGATTAGATTGTGATTAGATTGTGAACTCCTTGAGAGCAGGGAATATAAAGGGACTTCCAGGAGCCAAGATGGTGGAATAAGCAGTAAATCACTATATCTCTCCCATATTCACCTCCAAATAACCATATATTAGTGCCCCCAAACAAATCCTGGAACGGCAGAACCAGGAAAAAGATGGGGTGAAGCAATCTTTTAGCCCAAGAAACTTGGAAGATTGGCAAAAAAGGTCTGTCTTATTTAGGTATAAGGGGAGCACAGTTCAGAACATGAAGCATCCCAGCAAGCCAGCAGTAAGTCTCACCTCAGCAAACCAGTGGGAGATCCTGAGCCACAGCGTGGTTGGGCAGAAACACACCAATACCAGGATCCGCCACATGCCTTAGCATAAGCAGCCAACTCCAGCTCTGAGAACCACCTTGTGCTTCAGGGTAGCCCTAGGAAAACAGGCATCCTCCAGAGGTCAGAGCTTCACATGTTTCAGCACAGCCTCAGGCATGCAAGCATCCTCCAGTGGCCAAACCACCACATGTTTCAGTGTAGCCCTGGGCAAACAGACAGCTTCCAGAGGCTAGACTACCATGTGCTCCAGGGACATATGTAAGGGAAATGCAGAGACACTCTACTGGGCCTCATGACATTCCAGACACTACCACTAGGACCTTGGCTCAGCACCAAGTAAGCTGCCAGACACCTACAGCCCCCAGCAGGACCAGACACACCCTCCCTCCCCACACTCCACCCCCTCAGCACAGCACCAGACACAAGGGTCCCCTGAGGGGCCTCAGGGCAATATGAGTCGAGCACCAGGTAAACAGCCAGGGTCTGCAGCCATTGGAACAAGAAAACTGAGACAGTGCCCCTTCCACCCTGGAAGCAGAACTGAAATTTTTAAAAAAGGGAAAAGGCAAAAAAAAAGTTGAGCAAAAAACAACAAAAAAAGAATCTGACCATAGAAAGTTATTATGGTGACAGGGAAGACACAAACTCAAGAGAGGACAATGATGTCAAAATACCTATAGGCAAAACCCGAAAGAAAAATGGGAAATGATTTCAAGTCCAGAATGAACTAAAGGAAGAGCTCAAAAAGGAGCTTAAAATCATAGAGAGGTAGAAGAAAAATGGAGAAAATAAATGAAAGTGATTCAAGAGAATTATGAATAAAAAGTCAACAGCTTGGAAAACTACTTTAAAAAGTAGAATTGGCCAAATGGAAAAGGAGATGCAAAGACCCACCAAAGAAAACAACTCCTTAAAGAGTAAAACTGGTCAAATGGAAAAGAAAATACAAAAGCTAATGGAAGAAAACAACACATTAAAAGTTAGAATTGTGCAAGTGGAAGTTAATGACTTTGTGGGGCGTCAAGAATCAAAACAAATTCAAAAGAATGAAAAAATGGAAGAAAATGTAAAATACCTCATGGGAAAAACAACTGACCTGGAAAATAGATCCAGGAGAGACAATATCAGAATCATTGGACTACCTGAAAGGCATATTCAAAAAGGAGAGCCTAGACAGCATCTTTCAAGAAATTATCAAGGGAAACTGCCCTGTTATCCTGGAACCAGAGGGCATTGAAAGAATCCACTGATTGCCTCAGGAAAGAGATCACAAAATAAAAACTCCAAGGAACATTATAGTCAAATTTCAGAACTATCAGGTGAAGGAAAAAATGCTACAGGTAGCCAGAAGAAAACAATTCAAGAATTGGGGAGCCACAATTATGATTACACAGCACCTGGCAGTTGCAAAATTAAAGGATCAGAGGTCATGGAACATGATATTCTGGAGGGAAAAGGAGCTAGGACTATAAGCAAGAATCACCTACCTGGTGAAATTAAGCATAGTACATCAAGAGAGAAAATGGCTATTCAATGAAATAGAAGGATTCAAACTTTCATAAGGAGAAGACCAGAACTAAACTAAAAATTTGACCTCCAACAAGAAGACCCAAGAGAAGCATAAATAGGTTAAAAAGGGGGGGGGGAATTAGAAAACATAAGGGATTCAATAGACCTGTTTACAGGAAGATGATATTTGCTATTCTTTAAAATTGTATCACTATCAGTACAGATAGAAGGAATATGTATAGACAGAATATAAGGTGAATTTGAGAGAATGACATAAAAATTTAAGGGGTGAAAAAGAGGAGTGCTTTGTATGCAGAAGGAAGAGAGAGATAGAATTAGGTTAAATCATTTCATATGAAGAGATACAAAAGACCTATTACGGTGAAGAGGAAGATGGGAGGGTGTTTGATAAACCCAAAGACCTCAGGATAAGAACTCACTATTTGACAAAAACTGCTGGGAAAACTAGAAAACAATAAGATGCCAACTACATATAGACCAACATCTCACACTGGGTACCAAGATAAGGTTAAAATGGATGCATGACTTAAACATACAGGGTGAAATCATAAGCAAATTAGAAGAGGAATAATTTGCCTGTCAGACCTATGGGGAAGGGAAGAATTCACAACGAAACAAGAAAGAGCATTACGAAATATAAAAGAGAAAATTTTGAATATGTTAAATTAAAAAGCTTTTGCGCAAACAAAACAAGTGCAACCAAGATTAGAAGAAAAGCAGAAAGCTGGGAAACAATTTTTACAGCAAGTGACTGATAAAAGCCTCGTTTCTCAAATACATAGAGAACTGATTCAAATTTATAAGAATATAAGCCATTCTCCAATTGATAAGTGGTCTAAGGATATGAACAAGCAGTTTTCAGATAAAGAAATCAAAGCTATCTATAGGTATATGAAGAAGTGCTCTCAATCACTACTGATTAGAGAAATGCAAATTAAAACAACTCTGAGATACCACCTCACACCTATCAGATTGGCTAATATGACAAAAAAAAAGAAAATGATAAATATTGGAGAGGATGTGTGAAAATTAGGACACTAATGCATTGTTGATGGAGTTGTGAACTGATCCAACCGTTCTGGATAGCAATTTGGAACTATGCCCAAAGGGCAAACAAACTGTGCATACCCTTTGATCCATCAATAGCACTACTAGGTCTGTATACCAAGATCATACAAAGGGGCAAAGGATTTATATATGCAAAAATACTTATAGCTGTGGTGTCGGTGGCAAAATATTGGAAATTGAGGGGATGTCCATCAATTGGAGAATGGCTGAACATGATGTGGTATGTGAATGTAATGGGAAAATGTGGAAATACTTGTACAAAGTGATGCAAAGTGAAATGATCAGAACCAAAAAAAAAAAAAAAACCAAACATTGTACAAAGTATCAGCAACATTATGTGATGATCAACTACGAATGACTCGGCGATTCTCAGCAACACAATGATCCAAGACAAGTACAAAGACTCACAAAGGAAAATGCTATCCATATCCAGACAAAGACCTGATAAACTCTGAATGCAGATCGAAGTATATTTTTTCTCATTTATATTACTGTTTCTCATGTATTTTTTTTTCCTTTTGATATTTTTCTTCTTTCACAACTGTGACTAATATGGAAATATATTTTACATGATGGCACATTATAAACTATATCAAATTGCCTACCATTTTCAGAAGAGGGGAGAGGAGTGAGGGAGAAAAATTTGGAACTCAAAATCTTACAGAAATTGACGCTAAAAATGTTTTTGGTATGTAACTGGGGAAAAAATAAAATGCTATTTACAAAAAAGAAAAGAAGAGAAGAGGAGAGGAGAGGAGAGGTGAGGTGAGGAGAGAAGAGGAGAGGAGAGAAGGCAAGGACCATGTTTTAAAATTTTCTTTATATCTCCAACTACTGTCACAGTGTCTGGCATGTGGTAGGTGCTTAATAAGTACTTATGGACTATCCACTTCCATTCCAAAAAAAAAAAAATGAAGATAATTGAGTGTAAAAATTCATAGCCAAAATAAAAGGTTTGAACAGGCAAGGGCCTAACATGTCCTAAGAGTGTTCTATGACAAATAAGTTCAATTAATAATAATAATAATAGCATGATGCATATATTATCACATATGATCCACAAAACAACCAGTTAGTAGGTACTATTATTATTCTACAAATATGGAAGCTAAGGCTAAACAAAGTTACTTAACTTGTGCAGGGTCATAAAACTAGAAGTGACTGAGGCAGAATTTGGCCTCATATCTTCCTGATTCCAAGTCCAGCCCTCTATCCACTAAGCCAAAATACTGTTGCCTCAAACTTATGGACAACTGTCCCATTTAGATAAATTAAGAAATTCCTTGGCCCAGGCTGACTATAATAAAAAACTTAATGTAAGAGGGATTAAAGAAACATAGAATTACGTATTTACAGAATCTAAGGGAAGGAAGGGACCCCTGAGACCATTTATTTAAATTCAAATCTGAACAAAAATTTCTTCTACGATACCCCCCTAGAAATGATCACCTCCTAGCCCCTGTTTGAAAGATCTCCACTGACAAGATCCCTTCTGAGGCAGCCTATCTTACTTTTGGACAGCACCAATACTTACAGTTCCTTTCTGCACACACCCCAACATCAAGCCTACACCTGACTTATTGCACCTTCCCCCATTGCCTTTCATTCTTCCCTCTGGGCCCCAGCAGAATGAATCTCATCTTTCTTTCATATGACAGCCCTCCAAATGCTTGAAGAGACCTATGACACTTCCAGCAAGTCTTCTCCTTTATAGACTAAACGACCCCTGGTCCTTCAACTGATTGTTATTTGGTGTGTTTCCCAATCCTTTCATCAACCTGCCCATATCCTTCATGTAACTCTCCAGCTCATCTATGTCTTTCCTAAAATGTGGTGCTGCTCAGAATTGAACAAAATACTTCAGGGGTGGAAATAATGGAGAAAAATGATATTTTCCTTCCTCTAGCCCCTAAGCACTAGCTCTTTTGGATACCATATCGCTCACCTTCAGCCAGCAGTGTCCACCAAAAACCACAGATCTTTTTCTGCAGGAAAAGTTGGCTAACCATATCTCCTCTATTCTATATTTGTAAAGGTGATTTTTGAACCCTAGTTTAGAAATTTACATTTGTTCCTATGAAACAATATAACTTACAACTTACTTACTGAAACAGTTCGAATTGTAGGTATACACTTTCATAGCTATATTCTAGTTAGGAATCCTATCTAACAAAGTCTTAAGTAATAGCTGTCAGGTTATATTCGCTTCCTTGCCCCAGGCTCTCCAGTTCACGTAGCTTATCACCCTTGTTTGGTACAGGTGTGTTGGAATACCTGAAGTCAAGAGTCTTTCTGTTGGCCCTCTTCTATGGCATTTTCTCCTATGAATATTCATCCTCCTTACTGAAAATTTTTTTCTATGTTATTTCTATTTTCTAGCTTGATACTTTCTCACTCCCCTTACATTTTCAAGTTAAAGTCCTTGTGGTCAAATTCACAAGATTGTAGGTCAGAGTTCCTCAGCTTCATAGAAAGAATTCAGGTTGTCTGTGAACTCTGATGGGAAAAAAATACAGCTTTATTTCCACCAACCTTTAGTTTCCTTTAAAATTTTGTATATTTGATTTTAAAACATGATTCTGAAAAGGGCTCTGTAGGCTTCATCAAATTGCCATTGAGGTCCATGACACAGAAAAAGGTTGAGAATATCTTCTCTAGGCAAATATGTATTTTCTAAGAACTAATTTGATAAACTCCAACCATTCTCCACTATATCGCTCCACTGGGTAAAAAACAAAAAAAAAAAAAAACCTTGAGCAAAAGAAACTTTTGAGTCTGAAAAAAAATTCCATACATAACACAGAACATTTCCAACATATAAATGGGTTTTAAAATTTGATGCTTGGTAGTGCCAATAGTGAAGCTGTTATTTGAAATATAACTCCCGTACAATCTCAAACCAAGAAAAAATGTGCTAACTTTCTAATAACTAAAGTTTTGTCTGCTGCTATTGCTGCTGCTGCTATTTGTCCTTCGTTCTCAAAGAGGACCATGACATCAGATCAGGGAGGTGGTGCCATGACATACAAGTGAATTGGATATGCAAAGTCACCAGCCTCACTTTCTTCTCTGGAGCCATCTGGGTCCTGTGGCCATATATGGATCAGGGCGACTGGAGATGGCCCAGGATGCAGTGGTGGACCTTGGCCTTTTCAAGCAAATGTCTTTAACAGATCTCAATCTGACTGAGGCAGTACCCATTCAGTGATTAACGCTTAATAAGAAACGAGGCAAAGAATGGCCTCTTAAAAAAATAGACCTGGGAGGGGAAAACCCTCAAGGTTTCTGGCCAATTCAAAAACAATTATTATTTACATGCATTTTGAGCCAATTAGGTCCCAAACAATCACCAAGTAGAGTTTGGATTGGGACCTATTTTTGGCCAATCAGTAAGAGCTAGAGTGATTTGATGTTAAGTCTGGTCTTTAAGAGAAAAAAACAAAACAAAAGTTTCAGAGATTAAAATTTACATTCTCTTTGGGCAGAGGACCTGCAGGTCAGGTGTGATACCTTATATAGAGAGAGAGGAAGGAAGGAAGGAAGGAAGGAAGGAAGGAAGGAAGGAAGGAAGGAAGGGAGGGAGGGAGGGAGGAAAGGAGGAAGGAAGATCATTGTTTGGGCACTGATTGGCTCAGAATGAATTGTCTGGAAACCCTGAGGGTCTTCCTCTCCCAGATGTATTTCTTTTAAAGGCCATTCTTTGCCTCATTTCTTATGAAACCTTAATCACTAAATGGGCACTGCCTCAGTCAAACTGAGACCTATTAAAGACCTTAGCTTTAAAAGGCCAATATCCCCCACTGCATCTTGGGTCATCTCCAGTTTCTTGATCCATATCTGGCTACTGAATCCCACAAGGTTCTGGAGGAGACAGTGAGATTGGTGACTTTGCACAACCCTCTCCCACTCAAATCCAGTTCCACTTGCACGTCATGGCATCACCTCCCTGATGTCAAGATCCTCTTTGAGAACAAAAAACAGACAGCAACCCCTTCAAGTAGAAAAGGAGCTGCCACTGGTGACCAAACTTCCAGTTGGCAAAATTTTATCTACAGGAAAAGAAGAAATTGCAATGGAAAAACAGTAAGTAGAAGACCAAACTTGCTATAGTTTACACTTTCACTAACCACACCCCTCTCTCCTGTGTACTGGTCATATTCAATGCCAATTTCTAGTAGCCTGGTATTTCAAGTGACAGCTGCTGTTCCTCTCCACGGGTCCCTTACAGAATTGACTCAATAAGAACTTCATTAAGATCACTGCCAAGGGCAAACTCTATTAGGAGAGGATTCACAATAGCAAGATTTTTAGGCTCCTTTCTCTCTAGGCAACTTTCTGCCAATACCCTCCACAACCTCCCTGCCCATGCACATATTCATTTGAACTCTTTGCTTTTGTGTGGTTGGGCACATAGAAAACATTCATCCTGCCCAACCCCACAATAACAATGGGTTCAATTGTATGTGTGTGTTTGTACACCTGCCACAGCAGTGAAAAGGGGAAAAGCCAAGCAGTTAGGGGAAAGTCTTGAATATTTTCTCTATTATACCTCCAAAATATTGTGGGTTTTTTTTTGGGTGGGGCATAATAGAATGGAAAGTAACTTGACTGGATCAAAGGAAGGCAAGAGAGGAGAGTTAGAAATGCAATCACATGAAGCTCAGATATGAGCAGAGAGAAAGTGAATAGAAATGTCTTCAATTTTTTAACAAGCATGTGAGTCTCTGGGAAAGTAAGTTATGGACCATAGAAAGGAGGCATTTCAATGGGGAGAAGGGGTGAATTGGAGGCTGGTCTCACCTTAGAAGAGGAAAGGAATGGATGCCAATAAAAGATATTCCAATTGAGATAAAGAGGAAAACAGAGGACTTATCACCTTCTAAGATTAAGAACTGTGATTCCCTGAACTTAATTCCTTCCCAGATATGGACCCCAAGATCCCAAGGCTCCTAGACCATACCTACTTTATGAATTGATGTTTCCAGAAGTTCAACATCGAAACAGATAGTACAACAAAAATACAGATAAATAAAACATAAATTAAGAAAAGTAAAGGAATAGGAAGATGGAAAAATTATAAATGCATCTATTTAGAGATGAGAGAGGAGAGATCACAACTTTTACATTGTAGAAGTGCTACCTTTTATTTTTTAAATGTATTGCTGAATTTTGTTGTTATATCAGATTAATCCCCTAGCATATACCTCCCTATATACAATACAGAAAGCCACTCCTTATTCAAAAAGAATAGATTTTTAAAAAAGAGAAAACCAGCATTTCAGCAAAACTGAAATATCAATCAAATCTGACAGTATATTCAATGTTCCACATCCATAGTCCCCATCTCTGCAAGGATGGGAGAGAAGCCCTGACTTTCACGAGAAACAGAGAGCATAAAGATGGAACATATATTTTATAGCCAACAAATGGGAGAATCAAATTCAAAATAGTCTAAATGGAAATGGAAATAAGGATATCAATGTAAATGATTTTTTGAAAAACACTCCACAAAAGAATGGCACATGAATTAAAAAAAAATGAACATGGAGGGGAGGGAAATAGCTTCATGTAGGTGAAAAGAATGTCAAAAAGCATAGGTGGTAGTCAGTTAGTCAACATGTATTTATGAATTAGTTATATATGCCAGGTACTGTGTGATGCAAAGTTCTCATGGAACTCACATTCTAATGGGGGAAAATGTAAATAACTAGGTACATAGAAAATAATCACAGAACAAAAGCATTAGCCAATAGTAGAGAGACACAAAAAGGCCCCATGCTGACACTGGGATTTGAGCTTAGTCTTGAAGGAATCCAGGGGAAGTGAAGAGCAGAGGTGAGGAGGGAGTGTGTTGTTGTGTGAGCAGAAAAAAGGGATACAAGATTGTGAAGTTAGAAGTGACAAGTGGCAACAAAAGCAAGTAAAAGTAAGGAAGAAAGGAAGATAACCAAGGTTTAACTGGTTTAAGTAGACAATAACAAAAAAAAGTTTGAAAAAGGGAAGGAGGACTAGACGCATGTAGGAATTCAGCCAAGAAGGGCATAATTGATACCAGGAGGTAGCAATTTGGTAAAAGGATCAAGTGAGAATTTTTGTTTTTAAAAAGTAGGGAGACATGAGAATCATGAAAGGAACAACTGATACACAGAGACTAAAGATAAGAGAGTAATCTTCTGAAGAAGATGGAAAAAGTTGGAATGAAGGATGCATCTAGAGGGGCTGGCCTTGGAAAGGAAAACGGCCATGTTATCGAACCCAACACAAAGGAGTATAGATGGTTATAGAAGACTTCTAAGTGATATGAGATGAAGAAAAAAGTAAAAAAAAAAAGATAGCTCATGGTGAAAGGCCTCTCTTTTTTGATGAAGTATGTGGTACTTAACTCAGGTGGAAAGGATAGGTATGGGGCTACCATGAGAACCTAGGAAGAGTGAGATATTAATCAACATTCATACATGCACACATACAGGCATGAATGAATGCATACTTTATATATATATATGTATATATGTATGTATGTATATATATATGCATATATATATATGATAACAAGTTTTAAAAATTCAAGGAAGTGACAGTGTAACTGATAGAGAGTTGAACTTTATAGAGGACAGCTTGAGTTATAGGTAGCCGCTGAGATTTATTCACTGGAGGACTGACATGTTCAGATCTGTGCTCTCATAAAATCTCATAGGCTGCTATGAGGAAAATGGACTGCACATGGAAGGAACTTGAGGAAAAGAGACAAACTGCAAAGGTTTTACAATAGTCCAGATAAGATGTGATACAGGTTTGAACTAGAGTGGTCATAATGTGAGACAAATGAAAGAAATATAATGGATATACAATCAAAAGGACTTGATGAACAATTAGTTACATGGAGTACTACTAGAAATTCTCATGATTTCAGAAACCACAAGTTCAGAAACTTTCTTAGACCAGCTCCTATGCCTGCAACTGCTACTCATCTCCAACCCTTGCTGAACCATTATCTGCTTTGTAGCTTCCAAATTTGGGTATTTTCCTGTGCATGTATCTTTGCTCAAGAAGTTGCCCATGCCTGGAGTGCACCTCTCCATCTCTGTTTGCTCTTCTCATCTCCATTCTTTTAAAGCCCAACTAAAAGGCCAGTTCTTCCAATGATCCTTTCTAATCTCCATGGCTGATGACAATCTTCCCTTAAGGATCCGAGAACATGCTTTCTAACTCTCCTATCATTCTCATCTAATATTTTGTGTCATAGCTGCATGCATTGATGTCATATCCTTCTCTTAGACTAAGGTGAAATAGTGGATAGATCCTTGCATTTGCAATCAGGAAATGGTTGTTGTTCAGTTGTTCAGTCATGCCCCACTCTACTTGATCCCATGGACTTTTGTCCATAAAGTTTTCTTAGCAAAGATACGAGATTTATTTGCCATTTCCTTTTCCACTGTGTCCTCATTTTACAGATAAAAAATTGAGGCAAATAGGAGTTAGGTAACAGCCCAAGGTCACAGAGTTAGTAAGTTCCTGAGGCTGAATTTGAATCCAGATCTTCCTGACTCCAAGCCTGGTATTCTATCGACTGCACCCCCCAAGAAGATCTGGATTACAAATCCTGACAGGTGCTTTCTCAACGTATGACCATCAATGAATAACTTAACCCTTCTCAGTCTCGTCTTCATCATCTGTAAAATGGAAGATATTAATGACACTTCCTTCACAAGAATGTTGTGAAGGCCAAATGAGAAAACGTATGTGGAAGACTTTGCATACCTTAAAGTAATATAGAAAAATTAGCAATTATCATTATGTAAGCTCCATTAGTAATGGGACAATTTCTTATCCAAACCTTTTATTTCTCTCACAACACAGCACAACGCCCTACATACAGTAGGTGATTAAGAAATGCTAATTAATTGATATATTCTTTCAAATCCTATCCTGATGCTTAACTGAAGAGTGAAGGTGATGCTGGGCACAAGCTCTAGAAGGGTATAACAAGCTACAAATGTGTTGAGTATGATCCCAATTTATTCTCTGGCTTCTAAGGGTTGATATCACTCACCGACAAAAAGCCCAATGCCAGAGGGTTGAAGAAGTTTATAGGTCACAATAATTGCTCGAGTCTGTCTACTAAGATGTAAAGTTGTAATATGTATTGGTGGAAAACAAACCTACATTCACTGAACCATAAGTATTTTGAAGTTTTGAAGGATGTAACTATTATAAATGTATGAACACATGTAAGAGATAGCTTCAAATTTTGCAGTCTAGGACATAAAAGTCATTATTCTTTTTAGTCCATTTCATGTAATCTGATGTGTATTTCATAACTAAGAATTTGTTTTTGGATTTCTTCTTCCAATTAGCACATAAAACTTCATAGACATAGACATAGTTTTAGACCTGAAAAAGATCTCAAGGGTCCATCAAGTCCTTAATGTAACAGATGAGGAAACTTGAGCCCAGCAAATTTAAATATCTTGGCCAGGATCCTACAGCCAGCAAGTGTCTGAGGCAGTATTCAAATACAGGTGTTGTTGATTCAAATTCCAGTTTGACATCTGCCATGGAGAGAATCAATTATTAATATAGTCCCTGAGATGAGTATCATGAATTAGATATCTCCTCCCACAAGTGAAGAACGTAATTCACCAGAAATATCCAAAGTTGGTAAATCTCATTACCTGAAACCAAAGAAGTTTAACTGAGGCTTCTCTCACTTTAGGGTAAGTTCCAAACACTAAGAGGATAACTGAACTTGGTTTTACAATCTAGGTGACGTGAATTTTTTTTTTATGAATCAATTTTCAGAGGTACAATTATTTCTATAAGAGAATGAGCATTACAAAATAACAACAAATGTTTTCCCTATCTTCCTATTACCTGTTGCCTCCTCATTAATATGACAAATGATAGATAAATAGTTCTGTCCTTTTCCATTGTTTACTTTCGTATATTCTCATGTTGTTTTATTGTGTTATGATTGTATTAGCAATCAGTAAAGGTGGAATTGGAACATCTCCTTATTAACATCAACCTATTAATTTGTATAGGGAATTCCCTCTACAATTTCCTATTTTGTACTGAATCACCTGAGGTTTCTGAGAGACATCTCATTATAAAATTAATTCTGAAAGAAGCAAGATTTTGCCCTTACCATCTTCCAGGAGGGACCGACCGACAGATGGTCTTTTATGTTATACACTTACCTGTGTTAAATAGTATGGAAAGAACATGTCTTATCTGTTTGGGGTGATATAAATTATGCCTGAATTTTGCAAAATAAAAAAGTAGCATGGACTTTGTCTATATTTCATATTGACTTGAACTTTATTTGAAATAACTTCCTAAAATTTGTGTTTCGATCATCCTCTATTCTTCTCAAAAATTTTTTAAACAATCATGCTTTACTTACTACTATAAGGCAGAAATAGGTTTACTAATTAATATTCTTGTTTTCATCTACTTAATACCATATAATAGTTGTTATCATAACTAATTATAATGGTTGACACTGCAAAGCTTCTGTGCTACCAAATCTCTTACATAGATAATTTTATTTAATCTTTACAATAACCCTGTTAGGTAAACCTTGCAAGTATTATAACATTCATTTTATAAATTTGGAATATAAGGCAGTGAATGGTTAAGAGATTTTCCCAAGTCCACACAGCTGAGGAAAAGCAAGAATAAAACCCACACTTTCTGACTAAAAGTCCAGCACTCCCATAGACAAGTCTTCTGTAACGGCAAGCAAAGTGGGATTTTTTTGGTGTTTTTTTTTCTTTTGGAGTTAAGTTTCTGTAACACATTAAGTACTTAATGGAATGTTAGTGGAATAGGACCTACTTTGAGCTCTGGCCTGGCTCTTAGCTGTAGTGCAGCCTGAGTCACTTGGAGCCTGAGTCACATGGAGCCCACTGGGGAGGAGCTTGCCCAAAGGGAAAAAGAACAGGAAGTGAGAATGAGGCAGAGCTGAGAGTGACCAACTAGCGTGAGTGTGCAGAGGCAGGAATTTGCCTGGGGGAGCTTGTTTGTAGGGAGGCCTGGTTGAACAGAAGGCTTGAGGGTGGTGGTGCCTCCTGCATTGGTAATGTGTATAGACTTCTTTATCACTATGATGGATTTGGCTTTCTGGTGTTTGAATGTCTTGGTTTCATCTTCAATGAATAGAGTCTGTTATTCAAATCTGGGAATACATTGGCATATTCATAGCAGCCACTATGGGTATATATATGGTGATATATCCTCCTGGGCCTCTTGTCTGCAGATAGTGTTATGCTGATTGCATAAAGCCCTAGAATGCTTTAAAGCTGTCTACTCAAAAGAATTCGGGCTGATGCATTGTCAAATGTACCCCTTTGGAAGCTGTTCAATACAGGCATATTTAAATCCACATCATCACATGTGGATATAGATTTAATCACAACAGGGAACTCAAGGTGTGGGAACTCCTTTCCCCAAGGCACATGACTGATACTCAGATAGATCAACTGAGTGATTTACCCAAGATCAAACAACTAGGAAGTATGAGAGAGAAGATTTATAAAGCAGGTAGGTCCTCCTGATTCCAAGGTCAGCATGTTATCTACTGCTGCATGGGTATGTACTTATCAGCACATGTACATATTACATGTATATACTGTATATATGCGTTATGTTTATATACATATACAGCATGTCTCAAAAGTCTTTAGATGGTTTTAAGCTACTAAAGCTTAAAACCACACTAAAACTTTTGGGACGCCCTGTATATATGCCTATACACACCTATAACCTAACCGGGGATTTCGATGGCATACGGAACTACCAATGGGAAAACATTTGTACTGATACAGATCTGCCTCCTGAAGATCTTCTCCTCTTAGGAGGTTACCCTGTGCACCTAGAGGATGGGACTTGTCTACAGTCAGTCAATTAGCATGGGACTTCTACTCAAGTTTTCCTGACACCCAAGCCAGCTCAACATACACACATATGTATATACATATATGTGTGTGTGTGTATACACACATGTATATACATACATACATACAAATGTGCACATGCACACATATGCATAAATGTTTACATCTATAATGTACATATATTTTAAAAGACTACACACACAAACCTCACATACATAATCTACTCTAAAAAGAAATTGAGCACAGAAAGGTTACAAAGCGTCACCAGATAACTGCCTTTTTGTAGGTGGCATGAACAAATCATGGCAGTTGGTTTTCTCATGCTCTTCTCAAATAAACACTGTTTATAGTAACATTTACCAACATAAATAGCTTCCTTAGAAAGGAGTAAATATCATGCCTTTATCACTGTAGGCAGCATAGCTAGTGTTTGCTGTGTTGGCAAGACTTGTTCATCTCCGTTCTAGATAGAAAATAGGCATCAGTAGCCAAAAGTGGTCTTGTTTTTAGCTTATCTAACTTACAGTTGTGTTGTGTTACTTTATGTTACTTACGTTACATAGTGTTTCTTTCCTTTGTGGTTAGAACTCGTTTGATTTAAACTAAGGAAGCAAAGGACATGCAGCTCAAAATAAATCAGACCTGCACCACTTGGCAGCAGATAGGGGCCAAAATTGAATTTTTTCCAGCCACAGATAGGTTAGACTAGAGACAGACTGACAATGGTTGGTTGCTGTGGGTCACATGACAGCTGCCCAAAATCCTTCGGCAGGCTGTATGCTATACTGGATGTACATGGAACTGGATCCTATCGCTGACAGTAGCTGTGTGATGTTGGGTAAGTCACTTAACCTTTGGAGAAGCTCAGCATGCTATCTATTCTGCACCTGCATCTGCATGAGGATGTACATATCAGCACGTGTACATAGTTGTTGAAGTTATAGATGTCTGATCTGGCTAAGTAAAGGGAGTTTCTATTCCAATATCAAAAGCCCTTAAGTTACTTCAGGTGGCTAAGCAAATAGAGCACCCAATGTTTAGGTCTGTACAATGGCATTCGTAATGTTGAGACCTATCTAGAACTGGATACTAGACACTTTAGAGTTGGGGGGAGGGGAAGACTTTCACTGAGCATAACCACATGGGTTGTAGGATTTCTGTAAATGAATTTAGTTGTAATATTTTAGAAACCCAAAGGAAGGGGGGGGAAAAATCCCTAGTAACAAGCTGAGAATAGTCTGTTAAACAATTCTCTTAATTTATGCTCACACTTCCATAGCTTCAATTAGAGGTGAGAGTCTTCTTTTAGCAAGAAACCAATTTGGCTTCATAATTATCAGTGAATTCTTTTAACTCCTTGAAGGGTATTGTTTATTACAAGGAAGGGGAAAAAACATCAATAATATACAATCATAATTTCAGATTTTCCCAGTTTGGCACATATTAGTGTTGCATGTGTGGGAGGTTTCATTTGCCCTCCTACAAAGAGTGTGAAGTTCAATTAATATATATGTGTATTCTCTCACAAGATTAAAAAATATGAGTGTCATATAAATATATAAGAGAAATAACAAATTTGTATAATGGGGAAAGGAAAATAGAGCTTTAGAATTACTAAATTTAGAATTATGCAGTGTTTGAAGCTTCATTTTGATATATATATATACACACACATACATACACGTAGGCATGTATATATGTATATATTTAGTTTTTATTTGACCAACCAAATTCATCATTTTTTATCAGTATCCAGGAAAATGGCTAGTGGGAAGATTTCAACCCCCCAGCTTCATGCTAATTCAAAGCCTCAAGCCTCAGAAGCTAGATTGAGACTTGTTAAAGACGGACAGGCTATAAATTCAGGTCAAGGCATGGACTTAAATATCATTCACCAGATGATGAGTTTCTTTCTAGCCTTGAAAGGGAAAACAGAAACTAGAACTGTTAAGCTCATGCTAAACTAGACATAACGTGTTGTTTGGAGGAATGAAGTAGTTCCCCTTGGGTTTTATAGCACAAAGACAATGCCGGCTAGGGGTATTTCACCATCTTATTTTTAAAATTGTTATTCAGCTGTATCCAATTTTTCATAACCCCATGGACCATAGCACATCATTACTGTCCATGGGGTTTTCTTGGCAAGGATACTGGAGTGGTTTGCCATTTCCCTCTTTAGTGAATTAAGGCAAAGAGAGGTTAAATGACTTGCCCAGAATCACACAGCTAGGAAGTACCTGAGGCTGGATTTGAACTCAGTTTTTCCTGACTCTAGGTCCAATGCTTTGCCCACTGAGCCACCAGCTGCCTCGTTTAAAAATTAAGCATACATTAAGTACCTACTGTATGCCTCATAGTGCTAGGCATTATAAATAAAAGGACAAAAATGAAGTCATTTCAGCCCTCCAGGAGCTTACATTCTCCTGGAGGAAAGCAGTATAAATACAGATATATAAATATGAAAATACAAAAGACAACAGTAAATGCAAAATAATTTTAGGTCAAAGGATGGGGATGAGGTGGGGAGTACTAACTGCCAGGCAAAGTATAGCAAGAAAAACCTCCTCTAAGAGGTGGCACATGAACTTAACCTAGAGGGAAGGTAGGAATTCTAAAATACGGGGGTGAGAAGGGACATTTCCAGCCTCTACAAAGTATATGCACATGGAAAATGGAATGCCATGTGCAGGAAAAGAGAAGTAAGCCCATTTTGCTGAAATGGAGTGTGAGTGAGGTAAAGCAATGTGAAATCAGGTTAGAAATATACATTGAAACCAGATTGGGAAGGGCTTTCAATTTCCCCAAAGAGAAATGTGCCTTTTATCCCAGAGATAAAAGGGAACCCCTGAAGCCTCTTGAATAAGGAAAAGTACACGTTGTTTTCCCCCAATAGAATCTTAAGTCCCCTGAAGGCAAGGATAATTATCTTTTTATCCTTTGGAGCACATGTTCTATAACTATTCCCTCACCTTCTGCTCAAGCTGGCTGCTAGGGTCCCCAGAAGACAGTTACTACATGGCCTCTCCAAGCTCCAGGGAGAGGCTTGGGAGGTTGATTGGCCATTTTCGAATGTTATTTCTTATGTGCGCTACCACCACTTTCTCTCATGATTATCAATTGATATCAATTATTCTGTCAGAATTGCTTAACTTTTATAAAAGGACATTTACCAAGGTGGTATAAGCAAACAGTCAGTACAAACAGTCTTTAAAGCACTCTCCTACAAATACGCAGCGAATTCAGGGGGAAATGGGGGGGGGGGGTAAATCTTACAACATATCTGGCAAAGGGGAAACACAGTTCCTGGTTACTGAAAGTTATCCTCAAACCTTTGTGGGGTCTACATGAAGTTTCCCTTAGAAGTGGTATAGTTTCTCTTCTTCCATAGATTCTTCAAGCTATCTTTCCCTTGACATGTCTAGTTTGTCACTGGCAGACATTGTTAGCGTTTTGAAAGATACTCCAAGTACTAACTTTCAGATGAAAAATCCAAAATCCTCTGACCCTCCAAAGTTCCCAAGGTCTTCCTGGACATTGAGGCTGAGGCTGAGGTTGGGCTTCTCCTCTCTCTCAGGAGATTCTCAATGGCTTATCTGGAGGTTTCTACTACCAAGCTGCCAGACAGCTGAATCTCAATTCCAAATCCATTGCAGATCTTCTACAAAACCTGTAAGGGTTAACCAAGTCTCCCAACCGATCTGAACAGACTTCTTGATGCGCCGAGTTGAAATGCTTATGATTGACTGATTCAAGGAGATGTTCGGGTGTTGTTCTTAGCTCTAGTTGTTCATTTGAATGATTTAATTGGGATGTGTTCTCATAGCACAGTATTAGTGCTTAATAAATGCTTATTAAGTGAATTAATTAATAGAATAGCATGATACTAGCTGTGCTTTAGGAATATGAAGCTGACAGCTTTGTTGAGGATGGTTTGGGGAGGAGAGAGATGAGAATAGAGCCCTGGGTCTGAAGTCAGGAAGAACTGAGCTGGTCTGCCCTCAGACACTTACTATCTGGGTGACTCTGAGTTAAGTCATGGTATCCTCATCTATAACATGGGAATGGTAGTAGCACCTACTTTCCAGGGTTATTGTAACAAATGACATAATGACTATAAATAGCTTACCATAGAGTAGGTGTTACATAAAGGCTAGCCATCATTAAGTAGCTAGAAAAATTCAGAGGTCCTTATAATTGTCCATGTCAGTGGTGATGAGTATGTGAATTTGAGAAATAACTCCTGAATGGGAGAAAAGGAACTAAACCTTAGAGCCAACCCTGTTAACAATTTATAGTTACCTTTAACTCTTTCCTTTCCTCTCCTCATATCAAATAAATCGCCAAACAAGTCACTATGCTTCAGCTTCATATCCCATCCAGTCATCCACCCATGTGATCCTACCATCTGTCTTCTACTGCTAATCTGCTCTTCCTGCCTGAACCTAGCATTCTCCAGAACAGAGCTAAAAACTGGCCCCCTACACTGGGTCTTCCAGAATTCAATGGTGACTTCCACTATCCCTGGTGACTTTAATCCACAGCACTCCATGATCATCAAACGTCTATCTATACTGTCTTCCTTCTTGACGTTCAAGCCCCTTGAAGGCAAAAATTCTCTCTTTAAAAAATGCTTGTAACCCCAGTATCTAGCCCAAATCTTTTTTTTTTTTTGGAGAGAGGACACAGGGCAATTGGCATTAAGTGACTTTCCCAAGGCCTCACAGCTAGTTGGTGTGGCAGGTGTCTGAGGCCAGATTTGAACTCAGGTCATCCTGACTCTAGGGCCCGTGCTCTACTCACTATGCCACCTAGTTGCCCCATAGCCAAAATCTTGACATATAGTAAGTGCTTAATAAAGTTTTTGTTTTATTCATTAATTCATTCATCCATGTCTTATAAATTTTTTTTTCTTCACAAGGTCCCATTTATGCAAAATATGTTTAAAAGAATAAGAATAAAGGAATTGTTCCTTAGTATGGTAAGCAGTAACTGAAATAAAAGCTAGCGCTATCTAAAATCAAGAAACAATTGAGACCTCTAAGAAGATGAGTGGTAAAGAAAGAGCCTAAAGAACTCAAAGACAGAGTAAAAAAAAAACCTCACAGTTATATTTATAAGAATGCTTTTGGTTGTAGTTGAAAACTGGAAAAAGGTATGCATCAATTGAAGAATAACTACAAACTAGGACATACGAATTAATAGAATGACACTGAATCATAAGAAATGATAAAAGGTATAGATTCAGAGAACCTTGGGAAGACTTATGTGAACTGATGCAGTAAAATGAGCAGGATAAAGAGAAAAATACTATGCAATGACCACAATTTGTTAAAATTATACAAAGATACAACAGCTCTGATTGGCGCTGCAATCAACCATGACTCCAAAGGACTGATGTAGAAATATGCCACCAATTGCCTCAGAAAAGAGTGATAAACTCATTATGAAGAATGAGGCGTATTTTTTTAAATGGCAAATGTATGGATTTATTTCACTTGACTGTGCTTATTTGTCACAAGAGGTTTTTTTTCTTGCTTTAAAAAAAAACATTAGGAGGGAACAGATGAGTAGTGATAGTAACATAGAGAAACAAAGAAACAATTATTTAAAGATACACAGAAGAGGAGAGAAGGAAGTTCAAAGGGGGATCCAGATAACAAGACATTGTTGGTACCTTTATAATAAATTTAATACAAACTTTAAAAAAACACACAATAGAAGTTCACAATTTCATATGCAATCATATTTCTCTTTTTTGTTAACTAGTATATTCATGATTATTTCTGCTTAGGTTCAAACTAAAAATAAAAATTTTAAACACCTCTTTTTAAATGTTCTATTAGTACTATGATTCTGAGAGGCATAGAACCCAACAATCTTGAAAGAACTGAAAATGATAATCACACACAGGGCAGTGGACAGTTGTTTGAGTGTGAACAGGTTGCAATATATAACAAGTGAACAACTTTAAAGAACAAGAGAAAAAAAAGATGGGTCAATCCAGGACAAGGGTGAATGATGCTTGGTGTACAATTCAATTGGTTCTCTGGTTTCTTTGTGATAGCAAGTAAAAGAAAGGAAAGCCAATATTTTTTATATATCCTCTCAAGCATTTATTGGCTGACACAACAAAAGTAGCACAGGATAAGTAAGCATGGGTAAGTTGTGATCTGCTCATTACAGGTAAATTCCGAATTGATGAGATCACAGATTGAATATAGACTAAGTATTAACACCCATATTACATAATAAAGAATCCATGGTATTATTTCCCTCTGAAAATTAAATGTGATTTAACTCTTTTGTTACCTATCTAGCAACAAATTCTGAGGGTCCCTAGGTTTATCCCCTGTATTGGGGGTCCTTGAAGAGTTTGGCCTTTGTTCCCTTTGATTAAGTCTTACTAGGTGCTAAAACCCCATGCCCAAACCCCTTTCCATTAGGTGCTAAGCCTATGTGGGTGTGAATTGATAACCAAGGTGGGGCTCCAGGTGGGGTCAATGAAGGGAGGTGCTAACACCAGAGCCAATCGAAGGAGCCTAAGTTCTGGTTGCTCAGATGACATTTGATGACATCTGATGACATCTGAAACTGTACAAAAAGAAAAGACAGAGCTATTTGCTTAGGGCTCTCACTCTTGGTGGTGCACTGATGTGGAGACTCCAGGCGGCTGTAGTTAAGAGCCCTCCAGCCTGTAAACCCAGATGTTGGGACTTTGTTAAACTCTGGTAACTATGCATTGGGATTTGAATCAGACAAGGTCTATTAATGTTTGTAATTTGTTTGTGTTTGCTCTGAAGTTCAGGGTGCTGGCTTTTTCCCCTGAACTAAGTGAATGATATTTGTATGCTGGATTAAAGTAAACTTGTTAACCCGTTAATGTTGCTTTCCTTGGTAAAGCAGATCAAAAGAACCTGGGCTTGCAGCATTCTGTGAGCTGGTTGTTGTTGGTTTTACACCCCCACAGCAGCTGCTAGCCAGGTTGTTGCAACATCCCCTTTCTCCCACTCCTTAATTATGGGAGTAAGTAGCCAGCATCTAAACTATTTCCCTTAGTGAGTTCACAAATCAGTTGGCAATGTTATAGAACCCAGGTTTGAATCCTGACCCTGACACTTAATTCCTGTGTGAATTTAAGCAAATCACTTAACTTATGTGTTGGCTTCAGTTTATTCACCTGTAAACTGGAAAGTTTAGATTACAGGGACCGTAAGATGCTCCCAGATCTAAATCTTTGATCATATAGCCTTGTGGTCTGCTTTTTGGAAGTGTTGGGGTTAAGAAATAGACATTGACTAATCCTTCAAAGTAAATATTTAGGTGTCCTAGCACTCAATATCTTTTATAAAAACTTTTACTTCACAGAATTTTGGCCAATTTTTTAAAAATTGATTGATTTGTTTTCATTCCTTTCCTGTCCCCTGTACACCCTCTAGTGGAGGTGTCTATGAAGCCTGGAATTTTCAAAGAAGTGACACAAATAAAAAGAAACCAAGGGCTTTTGTATCCATAATCAGATCTTGAGACCCTTAATAATAAAAACTATAATGGTCCTTTATTGCATGTGGGAATACTGCAATGATACTTCTGAACCCAGATGACCTTGTCCCTCCAGTCAAGAGAGCCTGAATCCTGGCAGGTTTTCCAATTAAATTGTGACAACAAAGCCATTGCCAGTCCTTTGGTTCACTCTCCATGTCTAGATATGCCCAATATGAAGCAAGCCTTAAATAACTTCTGGCATAATCACAGAAAACTGATGTGAGGTACTGTGCCTAAGTTGTTGCTTTCCTAGGAGAAAAAAAATCCACATTCACATACACACAAACACACATACACACACACATTCCTTTCTTTAATACACACGTGGTAAAATATTTTAATTGTATTATGATTTGTTGACAGTTTTTTAATGAAGCATTATATACTTATCTCCCTCATTTCCTATAATAAATATGTGTTCTTTTTTAGTCTGAGGGGGGCAGCAGCCTTCTCCCCTCCAGAAAAAAGCGTTTTCCAAAGGATCAGACTAATGCCTTTATAAGAAAAAGTATTCATAGATTCATTGATATAGACTTTGATAGAACTTTATATTTCAGTCAAATCACCTGATTCCAGAGATCAGAAAGTTTCAGTCCGTATTCTCTATATTTTTCAGTTAGTTATGAAATGGTAAACATGTGGTCCATTGTTGAGTATTGCTTACAAAAGCCTGCTTACTCCCTATAAATACCCTCATTGAGAATGTCCTTGATTCGTGAATAGATGACTCTCACAGAGAGTTTGCATAGTTGAAAAAGGTAATATATGCTGATAATTATGTATGTTACCCTAGTCACCTTTTCAATATAAATCCACTTCTCTTATGTTTTCTTCTCTTTTAAATACCATTTGTATCAATGTTTCAATACCAGAGCAATTATATTACTTCCAGTTCAGAGCTATACTATATCCACTTCATTCACTATGGCTGATTTCTCATCTATGTTCTCTTTAGTGCTATTTCTACCTCCTCTCTGAGCCCCTCAGGATTCATAATATGAGGGTCCAAGTGGGATGATTTTTACTACGATGGAGTTGGTGGTCTCACAAAGTCACTATCTCTGACAATGATATATAGGGCTCTAATGGGCCACATGATCCCTCTTCAGAGATTAGAATTATAACAGAAGAAGGAATTAGTGGAAACCACTCAAATTGTAGGAGTTGTGGGAATAGAGTAGAATGATATGGTAGTACAGAGTCTTTTTTCTCTTATGTTGAACAGGCAATACACTCCTGATGTAAGCCCTTACTAAAAAGTTTCAAGGCTCCCCTCCAGGAAGTTTACCTATCAGTGAACAATACTGATTTATCACCTGGTTAGTACCTCATGCTATCTTTGATACTATGAGGAAATGCAAGATAGAGAGACTTCTCCTTTTCTTCTAGAGACTTCTAATCTAGTTGGCAATCCAGAATAGACATGCACAGATCCACTAGAGGATGTTTTCTCATTTGAGACTCCTTATTTGCAAAATGAAGGAGTTGGCTCAAATAATCTCTGTGGTCACTTTCAGGAATAAATCCTGTGAGCTCAAATCCTCATAAAGCAATGGAAAGGACAGCTCTTGGAATTTATTTTTACTGTTCACATATTAAATTTATTGTGCACCATGCCTGGAATCATACAATTTAATTCCTAATCTGTGCCTTCTAGGGACTGTTTCAACAATTCGGCTAGCAGCTTCTGTAGAGGTGAAAGCCCAACAAGAACACTGCCAGCACAGGTTCTTTTGATCTGCTTTACTAAGGAAAGCAACGTTAAGGGGTTAACAATCTTGTTTGAATCCAACATACAAATATCATTCACTTAGGGGGAAAAATCCAGCACCCTGAACTTCAGAGCAAATACAAACAAATTACAAACATACATTATAAACAGACCAAATACAGTTCATAGTTACCAAGAAAGCATCAACATCTGGGTGAGCCAGGAGGCTCTTACAGTGGCTGCCCAGAGTCCTGTGCCAACACTCCTCCAGGAAGGAGAGCCTCCAAGGAGAACGCCAACCACTAGGTTTATGTATCTTGCAACTCACCCACATGACCTAAAAGTGTCACAAAAATGCGACTTAAACCCATATGGTCTAAAAGCTTCTGATGTCACAAACATGTCACTCAAACCCATAAACTAGGCTTTCCCTTGAGGCAAGGAGGTCATAAAGGACTCCTAATTTAATCAAGGAAACAAAGGCCAAATTCTTCGAAGGCACTTGATTGAATAAGTGCTAAAAGCCCTCCTTAATTACCAATACAGGGACTTACATTTCAGATAGATAATTCCACGATACAGATTAGTTAAAATTTAACTATTTGATGACATGCAAATCCTTTGTTTTTTAGTGTTCTTTTTCATAGAATCAAAGAAAGCATAGTTGGATAAGAGTTCATAGGCATCCATCCACTTCAACCCATACGTGACCAAGAATCTCCCCTATCTCATACTTGGAAAGTAATCATCTAGCCTTTACTTAAAGACCTCAAGTGAAGAGGGAAACTCTTACCTCCCAGGGAAGCCATTTAAGTTTGGGGCATTTCTTATTGTTAAAATTTTTTTTTTACCTGACATCAAGCCAAAACATGTCTCGCTGGGGAATGTTTGTAGTTTTTCTCTCTGTGGCAAAGCTAAAGTTGTTGAATTCCTTTTCTGTGCAATAGTCCTTCCAAAAATTGAAGACAGGTGTGATGTCTCCTTTGATTGGAATTTGTTTGTCCCAACTCTAGCATGGTTAAAGCATTATTTTGGTTGACCAATTTATACTGGTAGTTGTGTTGGCAACCAAAAATGGGCTCCTTAGCACTTAGTCAACAAGTGCCCTTGACTAGTTTGGCTTTTTCCCCTGAACTGAATGCTGTTTGTATGTTGGACTGGAGTAAGCTTGTCGGCCCCTTCACCTTGCTTCCCTTGCTTAAGCTGATGGAAAGAACCTGTGCTTTCCCGGTCAACCCCTTCACCTTGCTTAAGCTGATGGAAAGAACCTGTGCTTTCCTGGTCAACCCCTTCACCTTGCTTAAGCAGATTGAAAGAACCTGTGCTTTCCCCAGCGTACCTTACACCCCCCGCAAAAGCCGGATGGTTAAAAGCAGCTCCCGTTGGAGCCAGAGGCTGCTACAGCCACAGCCACAGCCGAAGCAGGAGCTGCCAGTGGCAGAGCTGACCTACGGGAGGAAGCTGAACAAGGACTTCAGGCCAGTGGGTAATCTTTTTACCATAGAGGGGGAAGCATGATTTTGCTTTACACAATCATGCTTTTCTGTAGCTCCTGGTTACTCTTTCCAGGCGTACTTATTGGGCCTGGAAGCTTTTGATCAATATATCAAAATGGGGTTGCTGGTTCATGGGTTGGTTACTGTGGAGCCTAAATATATGTTTTGATTCTTCTGCTTTCTACTTTGAGAGTTTCTTATATCCGGCGGTTCCAAACCTTTCAGACATGTATATGATCCTCTTTGAGATTATAAACTCTGCCCTCCTAATACAGTAGTGCAAGAAAATGTTACCTAGGGTTTAGCTTAAATGAAAAGATATAAAGTCTATTCTTTCCCAAGAATATTCTTGAATTCCACGTGCACATTTATGGAACTATTATAAATTCAACATATTTTGGACTATACTTTCACTTGGACTTCATTCAATCACTTGTCTGAATGTCTTGGCCCTTTGCACTAAGCTCCCTTGAGAATCAAATCAAGTCCACATTCGCCATACTTTTTACCTAGCCCTGCTACAGGGATGATAGGATCCAATATGTCAAGCTGAAAGGAACACCTGAAGTCATCAACCCAAACTCCTGAATCTATAGATGATAAAATTGAGTCTGAGAAATTACCCAAGTTCACAAATCAAGGAAAGTGGGATTTGAACACATTTTCCTGACTCCAAGCCCATTGTCCTATCCACTAGATCACACTGCTTCTTCAAGTTCATAGATGATCAATTTAGCTCTGGAAGAGCTGAAGAGATCGCACTGCCCTCTTTCCTATTTGATCCAGCAAAGTAAGTACTGCTCAATAAATGACTATCCATCTGAGAGTCTGGATTTACTTTGGGATCTTCACCTCAGTCAGATGAGGCCCAGGATCTTAGTGTCTGGGAGCAAGGCCATTCTGTGGCTCGTAATAAGATAACCCTCACAGAATTAAACTGTACTATGCCATGAGGGATGGCACACTGCAGAGCTATTTTCATTCATGCATTCTCCAGAATGAAATTTCCTGGACCATTTTTTTTATCCCTAGAGGGCACTGAAATATCATATTGCTGCAAGGAATAACAAGAAAGGCTACTGCTGTATTTGCATGCTATTTACATATAAACAGCCTATAATTTGCATGTGCCTACCTATTTATATTATTATTCCCCATGTGATCATTGATTCTTGGCCTTTCATTTCTGTATTCTTCCTCACTTGCCCAGCCAGACCACCTACTCCCGAAATACCTAGCAGACAGAAGAAAAAAAGACAGGAAAGAGGCCAGGGAGTTAAATTAGAAAACTTTTCTGGGTTAAAAATAGTCAGCTGCTCTTAATGTATCAAGGTGGGGAGGGACAATATAAAGACTAAAATAATCCATCCTGATTCTGCCACTAACAAGATGTATGAACTTGGCCCAAACACTGAGCTTCTCCCAATACTTAATGTCTTCATGTAAGAGACAAGTGAGCATATTGGGAGGAAGGGGGGAACCAGAATATTCTTAAGGCCCTTCTCAACTCTAACATTCTAGAATCTCTGTCACTATGACCCTTTTACATTGATTGCAGCATTGCAATATTTCAAAATATACCTCCACACCTTCCTTTAAAAATAAGTATCGTTTTTACATCTCTTAAATTTCCCCCTTTGTCCTTTTTCTTCCCATCCCAGAAAGGCATGCCATATAACGTTTTCTAAGAAGGAAAAAAAGTCAATAAAACCAATCAAAAAATATTTTAAAAGATTTAACAACATACAAGATATTTCACAACTGGGGACCCATTTTCCTCTGCAACGAAGAGCAAGAGAAGGACAGGGAAAGGTTGCTTCTCATATCTATTCATTGAGTCCATCTGCATCTACTTTCAATATAAACATGATAAAGAACTCAGATCAAATTAAATATTCTTTGGAAAAGTTAAAAATGCATCATTCATCACACCTCATAGTTTTCACAGATTATAAGCCTTTTGCCAAGTTGGAGAAATATAATTAACTACAAATTTGGATCCTGATCTGTCCAAAATTCCCTAATGTAACACTATTTCAATAGCTTTCCATCAAGAGGCAAACTTGGCCAAACACTCACTGGATCCCTACCTTCATTCAGAGCATTATTCAGGGGCCTTTTCCTAAACAAGATTATCACTGGCTCCCTTCCCCTATTGCTAGTTAACCTAGAAATTACTTTGTATATATGTTTTGTCTTTACTTCTCTATGCACATTATATATCCCCTGAAATTTTCCCCTCTATATCATCCCTGAGGATTGGGACTGTATTGTTTTGTCTTCATATCTCCAACATGTAGCATACACTAAATGCTTAATAAATGCTTTTAAATTAAAAACTAAAAACTAAAAACCACTGTTCTATTTGAATGGAGAAGTGTTTAGTAGCTCAAGTTACATATAATTGTTAGTGCTATATTAAGCATATACATCTGGGCAAAAGAGACATGATTCAGCCAAAAGAGAGCCAGTCCCAGAGGCAGGAAGTCCAATGGTGAAGTCCAACCTTAGATTATATCTGCCCTTACCACATTGCCTGGTACATAATAAGAGCTTTTAAAAATGCTTTTTTGTTGATTGATTGTAGTTATGAAACAGAGAAAGTCATCGAACCTTTCTGAGCCTTGGTTTCCTCATCTGTAAAATGGAGGAGGTTGGACTCTGTGGCTTAGAACTATCTTCCCAGCTCTAAATCTTTGATTCTATGACCTTAAGCAATTTAATTCTCAATGTAACCAGGTAACTCTCAATAATTCTAAATCTCAGAACAGGCATCAGTATGCATTGGTAGAGACATTTTCTCAAACTACTTGCCTGTACTAACGAAATCACTGAACTTGTCTCCTCTCCCTTCCAACCTCTCCTCTTACTCTATTCTCACCAAAAGTAATAATAATAATAATAATAATGATAACGATAATAATTTGTATCTAAAAGACAGCTTTTTCAATTATCCTCTAGACTGTTAGGGCTCCAGATGAATGTAGATTCTATCTATCCTAGACTTTGTTCTAGGAAACAAAACAAAACAAAGTTTTCAAGTATCACTTCTGTCTCGGAGTTTGGAACTTTTTCTCCCCTCTCCAAGTGGAAGTATTTTTTTTAATTTTTGTCCTTATGTCAGACTCCATGAGCTGAACTGTCATTATTTTGAACCACTAGGTCCTTTTGGTGGCAGAAACAAGGCTGGGACCTACCTCTTTGGCCTTCCAGACAGGGAATGCTATAGAGCAATGGTGTCAAAATCAAATAGAAATGGGGCCACTAAACCATACTGAAGGATCCCTGCGGGAGGTATATTGACTTAGTTTTCAAATGTGCTGTTTTCTATGGTTTATTGTATTGTTATCTATTTTGTTGAATATTTCCCAACTACATTTGAATCTGGTTTGGGATACATTTGGGAGTTAGCCCACATGTTTGACATCTCTGCTGTACGATACTGCTTACTCAGTGTTTTAAACAAAGTTCCTTATTTAAATGCCTAGCACTCATAGACAATAAATATTAGAAATAGAAGATATAGCTATACCTATCTGTATAATACTTTAGAGACACAGAGAGAAGGATAAGAGAAGAAAAAGGGCCTTCTGGGCTCTTCTGTGAGGAATCCTATAGAAGTCAATTTGTGATTTCTTATCTGATCATTATCTACAAAAATATTCTGAACAGATGTCCACTAAATGAATTATTTGCTGTCTGCCAAAAACTATTTCAAGCAGGATTTTTAGCAGGTAAATAGGAAATGAGTTAGAAAGCATGAATAAAACATAAACAGAGCAGCTGACAACACTTGATCATCCCATAAATTCCAAATCACCATTCAGACTCCTGTGCCCTAAGAAGAGTTACTCTACAATGTCTGACAATAGGTTGACTAAAAGGAGAATAACAAAGGATATTCAAACTCTCAGTGGCTCCATGAGGGAAGTTAAAATGTTCAGCTAGGCCCACTGAGAAGAGATCATCCATTCTGCTTTGATAGAGGGAGTTTCTACACCAAGACTTGCCCATACTAATGAAATCACAAATCCAGGCCAATCCTATCCTAAATTTACTATAATTATAAATGCTCACAGAATATGTAGCTTATTCTCATTAAACTTTACGTAGACAGAAATGTAAGCATACAGGTGAGTAGCACAGTGCCTGCCACATTAGAGATGTTTAATAATCATGCTTGTTAATTGAATGATTCATCATTAGTTATGTTCCCTCAGTCACCATTTTTAGTGGTGATAAGATCCAATATTTTTTCCCATGCATTTGGTATTTTTCCTTTCTTCAATTACCTTAAGAATCATAGATTCAAATTTAGAAGTGTGTTGTCTCCAGCATGGAGTTCCTCTATGCACATTTGGTCCAGTCCTTCTGCTTTTTGCATTTTTGTCCTCATCAGCTCCATTTCTATTTTCTTAATAATCACATTGAAGTCTGGCATATTAGGATCCAAACACATGAATCCATCATCTTTGAGAGGAAAAATGATTTTTTTAACAGAAAATCCCTTTGAATCGTTTCCTTCATTCATCCGCTTGTTATCCGCCTTCAAGTATCAACCTCAAATGTCCTTAGAGTGATGTTTAGGTGAAAATTATTCAAGATTTCTTGAAGCATATAAACACAAGGATAATCTTGTTCAATGACTCTCTGATTATTAATACCAAATGAGACATAAAAAATAGTTGGCCTGAACTTACCCAAGTTATTCTGTACTATCTTGGAGGATATCCAGTACAAGCTAAAAAGGAATTTCCCTGCAGATGGTAAGATCCTCCCCATAATTCTCCTGTTTGCAGATGACATTGTGCTCATTTCATCAAACCCCAGAATACTGAATAGCTTCTTAAATGAGATGCATAATCACACTAACAAGTTTTCCTAAATACACATAGCAAATACCAAGTGAATGAAGCCTGTGTATTTCCAGACTCTGAAAGGTCGCTGGATAGACAATCAATATAACTTGTCCTTTAGTACATTTATCTTGAAAAGACACTGAAAATGCACAATGAGTTATATACCTGGAATAGGACAGAAGGAAGAGAGTGGGTTGGATGGCATTTAGGAAATAGGAAAGCTATTTGAATGATCTAAAGCTTCTCCCTGAAACAAAGGAGTTACTATTTAAAAGCAGTGTTTTTTTTTTTGGATGATGCTGCTCAGCTATCACCTGTGGTGGGACACCAAAGTGTCTGAAGAATTGAAGTTAAGGATAACTCAAAAGGCATTTGGCAAGACAAAAAGTGAGAGTAAGTGACTTTAACACACCACAAGCTAAGAATTGTAGAAGACAAGTGATGTAAAGGTTTTTTAACAGAGAACTATATGATAAAAAAAAATGACAGATTGAACACATTGTGACACTAATAGGTATCACATGGATCAACCAACTTCCTTGAAATGTTAAACACAAGGTACCTAGCAAATTCAATGGATGAATGGATGGCTGTAGAAAATTTTTGAGAAGACACTGATAAATTTTTCATGGGATTGGCATACCTGAATGAGCTGTGATCTCATTGTTGGAGGTAGTATTGAGATTAATGACTTCCCAGCACCATTTCAGTACAATTTTATGATATTTCATATGATAGTTGTAGCATATATAATTGTGTTTAGTGATAGTAATTTCATTCTATATTATATATAATTTAATGGGAATAGGGACTTTTTATTCTATATTATGTATAATTGGATGGAGATAAGGACTTATCCTATATTATTTATAATGAATGGGAATAGGGACTGGGTCTGTGTCTTCTTTGTTATTGGGAGCTCCCAATGATAGACTTCCTCTATAAATACATACTGGCACCTTCTTTGCAATTTATGCCCTAAGAAGTCTTCTGGAGGACTAAGAAGATAAATTGCTTGCCCAGTGACACACAGCAATTAGAGGAGAATCCTGGTTCCAATGGTAGCTTTCTGTCTCTCAGTCTACTACAATATACTATGAAGAAGGGGAAAGAAAGGAGGAGAAAGGAAGGAGAGAGAGAGGGAAAGAAGGGAAGAGAGGGAAAGGGGGAGAGGGGGAGGGAGGGAGAGAGAGAGAATTCATATATGTATATATACATATATTTATATCTATAATTTGTAGATAAATATGCATGTTATATATTATATAATTATAAGTTGTGTCATATAATTTATATAGCATGAAATAATAGTGTTTTTTTTAAAAAATTGTTCTTAACATTGTGTTAAGTGCTCAAAACATTGCCTTCTCCCCAAAATACTTTCCTCTTTCTAACTTTGCTGTTTCTATTGATGGCACAAGTGTCCTTCTGGTCAGCTAAGTTTAAAACCTTTGAATAATCCTTAACTCTTCTCTCTCTGCCTCACTCTCATCTAATTGAGTTTCAATTCTTTTCAATTCTACCTGCACAATATTGTTTGAATACATCCTCTTCTCTCCATTCATGTGGTTACTGTCATAGTTCAGGATCTTATCTTGCCCAGGCTATTGCAATAGGGTCCAATTAGTCTCCCTGCCTTCCCTCCAATCCATCCTGCCCCTGCCCTAGTTACTAAATCAATAGTCCCAAAGTGCGTATCTAAAACATGGCCCTCTACTGTTCTATTGCTTCAATGACTCCTTACCTCTATAATAAAAGGTGAACTCATCTATTTGGCATTTAAAGTCTTCCAGAAACTGGATTCAACTTATCTTCCTAGGCTTATTGAACATTTATGTATCCTGTATGCCAGCCAAACTAACCTATCTGCTGTTCTCTGCAAATGATATTCCACCTCTAATTTCTGTTCTTTCTTTTTTTTTAGTATCAGCTTATTAATCATCAACAAGCATGAGCATTTCAATCTGTAGAATGATTTCAATTTGTTTATGGTCAATTATTTTCTGGCTAGATTTCTGAAAGGCAAGGATGTATTTTAACTTTGTATCACTATTCATCAGCGTATTATTCTCTTTCTTTACCTGGGCCGTCCAAAGCTTGTTAGAGTTCTTCATTTATTATTTTGTGAGAATAATATAGCAGAGTTATTCATTGATTTTTGTAATGCTTTATAGAATTCATTTATAAATCTACCTCTCCTGGTTTTCTTTCCTTTTGAATTGCTTTTTTTTTGTTTGTTTGATTGATTTTTCCCACATGATTGGGTTAAGAAACATTTTTATTCTTATTTTCGTTCTCTCTCTCTTTCTATGCTTTCATTTACCTATCTCAACTCCCATTAGTTTATCTTCTATTTACAAATGGCTCTTAAATCAACATAACCATCCTTAGTTTCTCCCATAAGATCCAATTTTAAATCATAAATTATGTTTTGAACTAGATGTCCCAGAGGTTTCTCAAATTCAGCAAAATCCATTATCTTTACCCCACCCTCAACTCCTCCTTCTTCCGAACTCCCTTATCACTGCTGAAAATGGAAAACATCCTGCAAATCAGTCAGGCTTACTACTTTGGTGTCATAGTCACCTTTTCACTCTCATTCACCCAAGACATCTATAAAATTGGTTGCCAAACGTATTCATTTCTATTCCTATAACATCTCTCACCACTCCATCATTAATGATCTCTCAAAATAGAACCACCACCGTTGTTCACGCCTTTATCATCATTCACCTGAATTATTACTTCATCCTTCTATTTTATCTCTCTCCTTCAAACTTCTCTTAACTCCAATCCATCTTCCACATGCCATACAAATGATTTCCTTAAAGGTCTAACCATATGATTTCCTTAATCAATAAATTCCAGTGGCTCCCTATTGAATCTAGGATAAAACAGAAACTCTTCTTTTTTCACAATTAAATTTCAATACAACCTGCCCCCAACCTATTTTTCCAACCTTATTATACATTACTATCCTCCACACACCTTGAGATACTTCCACAATGTTCTAATTACTGTTCTTCCCACAATAAACAACGTCTTCCATCTCCACCTTTTGATTATGCTGAACTCCATCCTTATGTGTATGTATGCATATATGTGTTATAATTATATTTAAAATTATAGAATGCTTTGTTTTCTTCAAGACTCAGCTTCTATATGAAGTCAACTCCTAATGCTGTCCCTCAAAAACTATCATTTCTATGTATTTTGCATATGCATAAATATGTGTACATATGTTTATACATATTTATATGTTTTATATATGCATATGGTATACAAAGGTGTATATACATTGACATATGTATATGTGCACATATAAGTACATACTCACCTATCAAATTTTAGGTTCCTAGAGGGCAAGTATTTCTTTTACTTCTATGGTTTTTATCCCCAGTGCTCAGTATAGTGAATGGCATGAATAAAGGTTATCTTTTTTTAAAGCATTTTACTTGGTGATTGATTAAAATTTCATTTTATTAGAATCAGCCCATAGATCTACTCTATGGACAATTCATTGGATCTCCATGCTCACAACTAATATATTGGCTCTTTCTACTAGCTTCATATCACCCATAAATTTAATTAAGCATACCAAGAGGATCACTTTAGCTAAGATATAATATCTCCAGCTGTATAGTGTAATATCCATCTTATACATTAGCATTTGATTCTCACAAGTCTGCTAGCAGGAAGCTTTTTTCTCCTTTAACTGTACTGGTGATTCAAAGGAACTCAAACAAGGTTATCATTTGTATTTTGATGGTAGAAATACTATGGGCCAAAAGGAATGAGTGGAAACATGATAGGACTTCTTGCTTGTATCCCAAAACCAAAAGAGCTTCTCCTTCCATTGCACAAACCCAACCTTGTGCTAAGCTCTCACTTGATAAAAATCAAGCTCACTTCTTCCCTTTGAAAGAAACAGAAGTAAATTTTGCAAATATTTTGCCCTTTTAATAAATCTTCAAGATTTATTTACTATATTAAGCAAAAATAACTAGGCCATTTGTTCATTTTTTCTGCCACACTGACAATTTTGTCATCATCATAATTTTGTTCTCCTATTTTCATATTTTTTGGTTATTATGGTTATCTCTTATTTTCAGATGGAGCTAAGACAGAAATGGTCAAGCTTATGCCCAGATAAATTAAGTGACTTACCCAGGGACAACTCTCTATCTTGATATTATTCTTTTATGAACTATTGTACAGGAAGATTGTATTTTGTAGTTGAATAATCATATTAGGAGGTAATCTAATTCTCTGCAAGTTCCTTACAAGCTTTCCTGGGAAAACTCTGGTAGAAGACAGGAAAACAGGAATGGTGTATGTGCCATGTTTTTCCCATATGATTTTAATGTTTTATACTAAGTTTCTAGCTCTTTTTTCTAAGGCTCTGTGTTCCATGTAGTTTAAATATGAAATTTGGTATGGTGATATCTAATTCTCAAGCTATTATGAACCCGTGTCACATCTAGGTTATTATAGTTTGGTCCAAGATGATGCTATGGTTCCAAGAATTTATTTATTGAATTGTTAAGAAGGTTTCAGGGTTTGAAGTTGTAGGATGGGTATTTATTTTTCTATTAATTTATAAAGCTCAAATGAGACAGAAGTTGGATCTAAAGCACTTCGTAAAATATGAAAAACTATGTAAATGTCACCTGTTGTAGTAATTCTTGTTATTGTTGCTATCAATTCCCAAGGTGAATAAAGACATTTGAATTGTGGTGTTCCCATTTCCCTTTGATCTCTGCTACTTTGAAAACTCTTGACCATACATACCTCAAAACTTTGTTCTTTGTGCTTCTGTGACATGATCTAATAGAAAGGCTATGTCCAAGTGCCTGAGGAATTCAGAGAAACATGGGAAGTCTTCTATGAAATAATGTAAAGTGAATAAATTAGAGATATTATATACATATAAGTAAAAACCCTAAAAGAAGTCAGGATTCAGATGGCACACGATATTAAATCTTGCTTCCAGAGGACTAATGATGGAGATCTCTGTTTTGTAAAAAGGTAGTGGATCTCACCTGTGGACTGTTGCAAAGGCTATAAGTTGTTGCCATCAATCTGTTTTATTGGCATTTTCCATTGTTCTAAGATAAATTTCCAGTGCATGGATGGGATAAATGTTTATTGGGAATAGTGGTGTAAAAGAAAACAACAAATACAACTCTTCTAAAAATAGTGTATAGCAAAGGGGAAAAGAAAATGTAAAAGATCTAAATGAGAAAATAAATAAATTTCTACTGTGGAAAGTGTGGAACTAAGAGGAAAATTACATGATTGAAATAATAGAATAGAAATTGCTCTTAGAAAGTTATTTATAATAGACTTTTTCTTGAAAATAAGTATTAACTATTAAGTAGAATTTACCATTAATTATATGCACAGGATTATTTCTAAATCCTTTGCCTAATTTATAAAATCTTGGGTTTGACAATGGAAAATTCCACTTTCTTTAGGAATTGCTAATTCACTATGTATCAGCACAAGATTTTACAATACAATGTGCTCAACAAAATTTACAAAATGTGTTTTTCTAAGTCTCTAATATATTTGGTTGTTATAAGCAAAGGAAGCATATGAAAGAGATTAGAAATGCGTGAGTGAATTACCATTTAAATAAAGTTGACTGTAGAAAAGCTTTTAGTCTCAGTAAATCCACTTGAATGTCAGTAAACAATTGGGCCAGAAGAGTTTTATCTGGTTCTGTCTGAAAAAGAAAAAAAAAACTATGTAAGAGGCTGGGTTGGGAAAATATTTGGTGTGTAAATCAGGAATGGATAACTAATGACATTTGTGATTTTCCAAGAAAAATAGTCTTGGCATCACCACACACATGCTATCTTTTTGTCCAGTCTTACTTTCATCATTTTCACAGATCTATCTCCTTTACTATGTTTTGGTGATGATTTAACATAAGCCCCTACTTTCTTCTCTGAAAGGCCATAATTGCAATCTTCAAATATTGAGACAAATAGGGTCAGGTAAGGTCCATGATGAAAATTTCAATATTTACTTTGGGAATCAATGCTGCTTATATTTATTTTCTTCAATAATCTGCATAACTAGGAAGGCTCCATAGTTGTGATTTTGTTCTTTTTGTCCTATTTTTCCGCCCAATGGTGAAAGTCAAATGAAAACTGATCTGGTTTAAATAAAGGTTATATGACTGGATTAAAGATTTAAAAATTATTATCCTTAGATTTAAACAAAGCTGTATAAAATGCAAGCATTTTTACACAAAGCTATTAATATGTTATTACTTAATTAAGGAAGTCAGGCAATATATTACAGTGAAAAGAACATTAGTTCTGAAGGCAAAGGACCTTGTATCAAATCCTGACTCTATCATTTACAACCTATATAGACAAAAGCAAGTATTTAATCTCCCTGGGCTTCATTTTTGTCATATTTAAAATAAGAGAGTTGGACTTCTAAATTCTCTTCCAGCTCTAAATCTCTTTACTACAAGCCTATGAATCTGGTTAGGAGACAAAGTGAACCTCATTTTAATCCATATGCTTTGTTTTTTGTAACTTTCAACACATATTGCACATCTATACATGAGAATGACTTTCAAGTAAGAGACTCAGTGGGTAAGGAAAGAGAAAAGCCAAAAGAACAGTTTGTATTCTCATCTTCACAAAGCATTGTACATACATTTGAATGAGAAATCATCCAAAGGTGGCAAATGTTGATTACTTGGATCATACAAAAACAATTCAAGTATGATGAGCCCACTGAGCCTGGAAATTTTTGACTGGTCAAGAAATAAAAGATCAGGAGTCAGGTCAATGTGTTCCACTACTCAGAAGAAACAGCATTTCACTCACTCATTGTTTCTGCTTACCCAGAAATCCAGTATAGTGCTGGCGGCTTCCTAATTAGTCACCAGTCCCTTAATGATTCGTGATCAATAGGAGTTTTTCTGGTCACATTTCAATAATAAAAATGGTGATGACGATGATGATGATGCCAATGATAATGATGAAGAAAATAATAATAGTAGCTTATGTTTATATGGTGATATAAGGTTTGCAAAGTAAAATACCTAAATAAATTCAATTTATCTAAGTAACAACCCTGTGTGATAGATATTATCATTATCCCCATTTTACAGGTGAGGAAATGGATGATCGGAGAGGTCATGATGTGCCTAGAGCCGCACAGCTAGTAAATGTCTAAGGCCAGCTTCTAACCAGGTCTTCCTAATTCCAAGTCTAGCATGCCGCCTCTGGGACAATGTACGGGCTATTCAGGGAAGAACAAATGGAGGTAAAGGGGGACACAAACAACATTCTGCAGGGCCAAAGGCAGAATCATGCCAAATATTATTCTGTGGTGGTGTTAGGGAAGTGGGAGGGCTGGTGGTGAATAGATACAGGCTTTTCAGTGTTTAAAAGAAAGACATGTTATAACTTTTATACCACAATGTTCTGGGGTCAAGATTAACCATCTCTGTCACTGTATTTGTGGTTTTGTTTTACTTATTTTATAAGGAAATTTTTATTGCACCTGTCAAAATACAAAAACATACAGGTCCCAAACAAACACACAAACAAAAAACCCAACTTAAAAGAAAAAAAAAAAAACAATGTTCTTCTGGTAATGCCATCTGGCTGCTAAGTCATGGAATGACATTTTCAGAAGAATTAAAGGTCAGAGTTAGTGGAAAGACACATGGCCCATGTGAGTAGGCTGCAACACATGACCATTTCAGAATTGTATCAGAGAAAAGGAGAAAAAAAATATCAAAAAAGAAGGTGAATGGCTAGAAAGTAAATGGGTGGGTGGTCATGTGGTAAATGCAATAGATAACTTATGGATACTCTTTGCATTTCATTAGTATCCAATCATTGTCAAGAGATTGTCAGGTGGGCCCTCAGTAAGGTATATCAAACCCCCAGACACGGACAAGGGCTGACCAGAGTGGAAGAGATGGATGAGGGCTATTCAAAATGTGAAGGAATGAGCAGAGTGTAAGTTGTATTGGTGTGAAATATGTGCTACATAAGCTTTGATTTATAGAAAGATAAATGCAAGAAATTTCAAACTCTTGATATCAGTTACTCATTCATGCACATACACATATAGGGAATAACATATGCATGTATGTATATATAATATCTACGTACATATACACATATGTATACATGTAATATGTGTATATGAGCAAGTGGCCTGGAGTCAAAAAGACATCTTCCAGAATTCAAAGCCAGCCACACCCACTTACTATCTGGGCAACCCTGTGCAAGTCATTTAACCCTGTTTGCCTAAGTTGCCTCATCTGTAAAATGAGCGGGAGAAGGAAATGGCAAACCACTTCAGTATCTTTGCCAAGAAAATCCCGAATAGGGTTAGGAAGAGTTGGACATGACTGAAAAATGACTGAACTGAATATATGCAAGTAATGTACACCATCAAAGATTGGGATGACCTGGATTTTTATAGTGCAAAGGAGAGAACACTACATTTGGAGTGAGAGAATCTGAGTTCAAACTCCTACTCTACCATTTTCCAGCTTTGTGATCTTAGACAATTCATTTAAATCCTCTGTGTCTCAGTTTACCCATCAGGATAATAAGAGGTGGGGGTTGGACTAGATAAACTCCAAGGTTCATTCCTACCCCACATCTGACACCCTTGCCATGACCTAGTTTTATGTACCATTTACTCTGATAGGAGGGGTGAGGGGCTGCTTTCAGGACAAGAATCTTTTCTCCATTTCTCCCAGACAATGAAAGGAATCAAATTTTATGGCATCTGGTCAAAATAGTAAGAGAGAGGTTGGCTCTGTTTTTAGATGGATTACAGTTTTTGACTTTATTTTTTCGAAGAATACTGCAAGGTAATAGGGTACATTTTCATCATTTCCAATGCACTAAGAATAGAATATAATTCTCAATGTGAAAAGCAAATATCATGCTTTTCCTGTGTAAATGGCATGAAATTACCCTTAAAAATAAGGTATCCGACAGTAAAAAAGGAGTCAAGTTTGCTTAAACTGAGTTCTCAAGATAGATGGTTAAACATTAAAAGAACTTCAGAAACCAAGGTTTTCAAACAGCGAAAGAGGCAGCCACTAGTGCATAACTTTTGACTGAAAAAATGGATAAAGACCTATTGTGGAACAATAAATCAAGCCTGTTGAGAAACAAGGAGACTTAGGGGATTTTTGACTAGGTCAGATGCAGAATATAAATGCTATCACTTCTGGGTTACTGGTTCAAAGCTGAAAAATCTAAAAACCTAACAATCCAGTGATGTACACGAGGCCTCAGGAGATTTACTGAATGTAAATTTGAAAGCAGCCTAACCTATTTGGAGGAACATGGCCCACTTTGAAGAGGCATCTGTTATTTGTGCAATTTCCAGTCCTAAGAAAAAAAGCTTTGTTTTGTTTTTCAAAGTAGACAAATCCTTCAAACAATTGGTGTTTTTTGAAAAGGGTCTGAAAGAGTTGGGGGGGGAGGGGAATCATGTCTCCATTGCCTGGAGTGCCACCTTCCCTCACTTTTACCTTTAAGAATTCGTACCTTCCTTCACAGCTGCCCTCAAATCCCATCTCCTATTATTAGAACCCTTTTCTGATCTCCCCAGCTGCTACTGCTTCTCCCTGAAATTACCTTTAATTTACCCTGTTTCGTTTTGTTTTTTATTTTGTATATATTTTTCATCTACTTACACGAGTTCACTATGTTTTCCTTGACAGAATGTAAAGTGCTTGAAGACAGGGGCTATTTCACCTTTGTCTTCATATTTCCATCACCTAGCAAAGTATCTGGCACATAGTAGGTGCTTAATAAATTCCCATTGATTATGTTATATGGTTGGTTGAGCATATACAGCCATAAAAATAGTAAGTATCATAATTTCTAATGTTATAATGATTTATTTCAGAGAAAGATGAGCATCTAGAGAATGCAGGAAGGCAAATGTTGCTGCTTAGGTAAGTAGCTCTTTATGACTAGAGTTCTGGACCTGAGGCCAGGACCTGGGCTCAAAATCCACATCGGGCTACTGTCACCCTGGGAAAGTCGTCCAACTACTCAGACTCAATTTCCTCCTCTAGAAAATGGAGATAACATCAATCCACTCACACTATTTTTATGAGCCTCAATTTTTATACTGTATATAAAACATTTTGTAAAATGTTAAGTCAATGGTTTCCCAAGAGGGGAATTCCCAGTGGGCTATGGTGTTGTCTTAAAAGTTCACAAATGGAAGAGTAGGAAAATGGACAACTTCCCCTCCTACCTACAGTAGTCAATTTTGGGGGCCTTGGCTCCAATGCAGCTGGATTCACATGGTTGTGGAAGCTCCCAACCTTTCTCCTTTGTCTCCTGGCATCACCCTTCAGAATGATAGTGATCTAAATGTGACTAAGCAAACGGAGATGAGCATATTCTGCTCCCCAGATGAATGGAGGCAATAGACTCTCCAAAGCAAATTCTCTCCTTCTAGGCAACGACAAGTAAGTCCCACCCTTCCCTTTCATTTGTAGTGGACAGAGTGAACAATTAAGGATAGGTTATAATCTGCATTGCAGATTTTATTATGGTGCTTTTTGCCAAAACCCAAGCATTTTCCAAACTTGCCTAGGTCAAGGGCACCACTACCATCTTTCCAGTCACTTAGGTTACCAACCTCACTGTCATCCTTGTCTCCTTATTCTTCCTCAACCCACCTATTCAGTCAGTAGCCACGTGTGGCCACTATTGCCTCTACAATATCCACTGTACCTATCCTCTTCTCTCTACTCATGTAGCCACCACTCTCATTTGGACCCTCATCACCCTGTCATGGACTATTGTAATAGCCTCTTTATTGATCTCCCTGCCTCAGATCTTTCCAGTCATCTTGACTTTGTCTTGACACCAGACTTTGATGACTCTGGAAGAGAGAGTGAGGTTGATGACTTTGCACAGCTCTGCCACATTTAAATCCAATTTATGCATAAGTCTGTACATTATCCTCATAATATCATTGGTCCTCTTTGAGAATGAAAAACAATAACAAGAAGAAGCAACAACTCCAAACCATCGTCTCCAGAGCGACCAAATACATTCCAAGGCATGGGTCTGAGCATCTCACTCTCCTACTCAGCAAAATCAAGTCTTGTGTCAAGTATTATTTTAACTTTATCTCATTTTCAAATTTCTATTTTGCATAAGTTTATATGTATAAGTATTAGTATAGTATTGTGTATATAGTTTATTTATAAGTAAATGAGATATTTTTACAGATGGCATGCAAAAAAAAAAGAAACAATAACTTGAAGACCACTTTGGACAGAACAGTGGACTAGAACCATCAATCTAGATATGGAAAGGGCCTCATGGTCCACCTAGTCCAATCCCCACATTTTACAGATAAAAAAATTTAGAGATTAAGTGACTTACCCAGCCAAGGGCACACAAGATAGTAAACATCCAAGGTAAGATTTGAGCTCACATCATCTAACTCTAGAGCCACTGCTGTATATATCATATCCTTCCATGGTATATGCCATCTCTCTTCCAAATACAAAGGCTTCAATGAGCCAACCCTTCCAACTCTTTTCCTATGTTTGCCTAATGTTCTCTGCTAGTCTAGGGAAGGTGGTATCCATTTCTTTATTCTCCCTCTACTTCCTGCCATTTATCATTATTTCCTTGCTCCATACATAGTATTGCCTCCCAGATAATCTAATTTTTTAGGCAAGGTGTAGATTCATTTTTTCACATCTTTAGACTCCACTTCTTAGCAGTCATATCTTATTAATATATGTATGCCCTCTGGAAGACACAAAAATCTATGTATATCCTCCATTACGTATAACCTCATATATGAGATAGGTAGGGGTGGAGGTACCTAAAAGTCCTAAACTGGACAGTTTCTCTCTTCCTTTTTAAGGCATCTGATAGAGCCCTGGAAGACAACGTGTTATAATGGAAAGAACCATAGTTCTCGTGCTAGAGAATGTCACTTCAAATCCCATCTCTGCCATGCACTATGTGTGAGACTTCAGGAGAGTGCCTTATCTTTCTTGGGTCTTAGTTTCCTTATTTATAGAATGAGGGGATTGAACTTGTGAACATCAGCTCTGTAATGACAATACTAACCTGTTAGATGTGTTAGAGCTTGCCTTCTTTACAGGGGAGCCAAATAATGGAGAATCACAACAACCAGTTAATCAGGAGGAGTTCTAAAGCCCAGACAGAGTCGATTAACATACCAGCGATCCTTTGTGAGCGAACTGTATCTGAACTTGGAGACACCTGCAGCTGCCAGAAACCACAGAGCTGTTTCAGCGTCAGGGGTGAGTCACACATGCGACTCACCCACGTGACCTAGAATCATCACAAAGAGGCGGACTTAAACCCACTGTGGTCTAAAAGCCTCTGCTCTCCCAGACATGTAAATTAGGCCCTCCCTGGAGTTAGCCCCACCTTGGGCCCCACCTTAGTTGCCAATCCACACCCACTAAGGTTTTACACCTAATAGGGGTTCGGGTTTGGGCCTGGGGCTTAGCATCTAGTAAGGCTCAATGTATTACTCAAAGAGAACAAAAGCCAAACTATTCAAGGGCACTTGTTGAACTAAGTGCTAAGGAGCCCATTTTTGGTTACCAACACAAGAGCCCGCCTTGACCCACTCAAAAACAATTTGAGCAGCAGCTGCAAACTCAGAACTTTTTAAACATTTTGGCTTATTGTGTCTAAAAACATCTTCTCCCTTAACCCCCACTCCAGGCCCAAAAGCCTCTAGAAACTATTACTACCTCATCCTTTTTCCACTCTCTTTTGAGAAGTTGAGAGCTACTTCTCCCTGCTCTGCTTGCAAGGTCTTCTCAGACAGACAATGAACACTTTCATAACCTATGATCAGACTGGTTAATTTCAGGTCATTTTTAGGCCCAGGCTTTCTTCCATTAACAGACTGGATGGTCTCTGATGTCCTTTCAAGATCTGACTCGGGGATTATCACTTCAAGATCCAACCTTAGATTCCAAAAGATTATTTCCCTCCTTATAAAACTGACCCACATCATTAAGTTGCTCTACTGAGTGAGTGAGCCAGAACTAAATTCAGATAAATGATGAGAACCTGGCATAGCATGGGCATTAGGTCAGTGAGCATGCTTCCAATAGAATCATCTTTCCCATTCCTCCTTCTGAAGATCATCTTGATGGAGAACAGAATTCTCTTCAAATGTAGCCTGTCCCCTTTTGCAGAGCTAGTCACATCGATGGGTCACCAGTGATTGACCCTAATCTATCCTTTATCCTAATTTCCCTGTGTGCTTCAAGTCCCAACATTCCCTCTTATGAGTTAAAGTATACAAAATTAAGTTGTATAACTTTTATCATTTGCCGATCAAACAGGAAATATTTTACTTACGCAGAACCAGAGTGTCATTCTTTGCAAAACCCCCTCATTGCTCTCAGCTTTGTACTCTATCACCAAAAAGAATACATTTAATTCTTTCAAGTGGAAACCCTTAAATACTTGAAAAGCGCATTCATGTCCCTTCTGAGTCTTCTCTTATTTGTGCTAAATATTCTCAGTTATTTCAATTGAGGCTCATACAGTATATTCTTTAGTCTTCTCAACACTCTTGTCTTCCAAAATTTCTAGATACCGTTCATTGTTTTTCTACACGTTTGCTAAAATATTACACCAAGTACCAAACACAACATTCTAGATGTGCTTGACCAAAACAGAATAGAAGCAAATTAAGATCTTCCTCACTCAGGAAACTATCCCCGTGTTAATGCGGCCCAAGCAAATACTGGTGGGAAAGGAAGGATGTTGTTTGTCTATTTTGTTTACTATTTTTGTTTACCATGTCATGCTATTCACTTATATGGAGCTATTACTTCACTAAAACCTCAGATCTTTTTCTTTTAAAAAGCGGGATATTGTTGTCATTACAGAATGTAAGACAGATGAATTGCCCAATACTAGATACTTGGGAGAATGAGAAATTAGAATATCCTGCAGCACATTGAATAGCACCACGGATGTCCTATCACTTGATGCCCATGGGGGGATTTGTCAGATCCCCTAGGGAATAATTCAATAAACATTTATTAAGTACCTACTATATGCTGGATACTGTGCTTAGTACTGGGCATGCAAATAAGAAAAAGACAGCCCCTGCCCTCAAGGAGCTTATAATCTAGCGGGGAAAGATAACATACACAAAGAAGTTGAATGGATGAGGCAGGGGAGGATCATGGAGCCCAAGGGGAATGTTGTTCCAAGAAGTTGAAGTCAAGCAGAGTTGCTAACGGAGAATAAAAAGGAGAATATGTAAGAACAAAGGAATACTATATTAGGAACATCACCAGCTACTATCTCTGAGACTTCTGCTATGGTTTGGTATGTTTAGCTTGATATGTTCTCCATAACCTAACAGTAGATGATGAAAATGTTTTCCCAAAGATGAATTGCATTTCAGGGCAACCTCTTCTCACAATTGTAGTTCAAATTAGAGTGGATCCTTTCAAGGAAGCCACCTAGTGAAAAATGCCTCTCTCAAAATGCTTTGGCCACCTTGGAGGAATTCAGTCCATTTTCTAAGATGAGTACAAACTTCTTCAAAACAGAAGGGCATTTTCTTCCTTTTCATTTTTTTATCTTTATAACTTTATCACCTGGCCAAGGATTTACCCTGCAAAGGGTACTTAATAAATTTTGTTCAAATAAAATTAAATTTATCATAGTGGTTATAATCATCAATCCCTCAACTAAAATATGACTCACCTTTCTCTGCTTCCAGTCGAGTAACAATGGATCCATAAACCTCAGATCCAAAAGTTTGCTATTCACATTACAATCTTAAGGAAAGCTGCTCAGGTTGATGGTGCCTTCCTTTCAGGATATATAGTGGAAGTCTGTCATATATTACTTCAAATTCATTGGTATGTTGATCTAGATTCTAGAAGAGGCTTCAGAGGCTTCTGAGTCTAAGACTTATTACACAGATGAGTAAAATGAGGACAAAGGAGGTCAAGTGACCTACCCAAACTCATCCAGGTAGTAATCAATATTCATTAAGTGTCTACTATGTACCAGATACTGTGTTGAACACTGAGGATACAAAAAGAGACAAAAGATAGCTCCTTGAAGGACTTACAATCTAATGGGGAAGATAACAGGTAAAAAAATTATACAGAGCAAGCTATATACAGGATAAATAGGAAGTAATTAACTGAGAGAAGGTACTAGAATTAAAAGGGGTTGGGAAAGCCTTCAAGTAAAAGAAGAAATTTTAGTTGAGACTTAAAGGAAGACAGGGAGGTCAATAGGTCGAGTGGAACCATTCCAGGGATGGGGGCTAGCCAAAGAAAACGTCCAAAGGCCAGTGTCACTGGATGGAAGAATACAAATAGAAAACTAAGGTCTAAGAAGATTGAAAAGGGGAGAGGGTGGGGTGGCTAGGTTATGAAGGTCTTTAAATGCCAAACAGATCATTTTATACTTCACCCTGAAGACAACAGGGAGTCACTGGAGGTTACTGGGTGGGAGGTAGTGACACTAGGAAAATCACTTTAGTGACTGAATGAAAGATGGATTAGAGTAAGTAGAGACTTGAGGCAGCAGACCCGGCTGGAAGGCTATTACAACAGTCAAGATGTGAGGTGATGAGATTCTGCACCAGGGACGTGGCATCATCAGAGGAGAGAAGGGGACATATTGAAGAGACATTGCAAAAGTGAAATAGACAGGCCTTGGCACCAGATTGGGTATGGAATGGGAAGCAGGGGGAGAGATTGTGAGGAATCCAGGATGACTCCGAGTTTGTGAACCTGAGGGACTGGGATAATGGTATTGCCCTGTACAGGAATAAGGAAGGTAGGAGGTAGGGGGGATTTAAGGGGAGAGATAATGAGTTCTGTTTTGGATGTGTTGCCTTTAAGCTGTCTACTGGACATCCAGTTTGAGATGTCTGAAAGCCAGTTGTAATAATCAGGCGAGGTAGGATTTGAACCCACGTCCTGTACCTCTAGAGCTACTTTTAGATCCTTCCTCTGTATTGGACTTCTTCCAGCATATTCGCTGTCATTCAGGGCCAGGGACAATCTGTTCTTCAACTCTTATCTCCTCTTTACCTAAACATCATGGATTATTTATAAACCCATTAGCCAAAATCTCTGGGTAAAACAAACTGTCTTTTTGCACTATATTTACTATTCTCATGAATTGACAGAATATTCCATTAGCAAGTTCCATTTTTCTGCTTCTTGCATAACAGTATCATAATTTCACAGAAGCCAAGAAGCCTAAGTTTGAATCTTTAAGTTTGAGGCTTAAAGATTGAGTCTTTTCCCTTTTGGCTCAAGGTTCGTTTAATATGTAATCAAATTCCATTCTAGCCTACAGCCAGGAATCTCTATTCAACCAGGGTAGGAAGAATCAGCAGAGGGGCAGCTAGGATGGTACAGTGGATAGAGTGCTGGGCTTAGAGTCAGGAATACCTCAGTTCAAGTCTAACCTAAGACTCTTAGTAGCTTTGTGACTCTGGGCAAGTCACTTAATAACTATTTACTTCAGTATCTTCACCTATAAAATGGGATTAATTGTAGCAACCACCTCACAGAGGTTCTTTTTTGTATTTTTTTTAAATTTTGTTAAGCCAGATTAAAATGTAATAGGGAAATTTTTAACAAATTTTTTAAAAATACAATACAAAACAACAACAACCTATGAGATAGGTGCTATGATTATTCCCATTTTAAAGATGAAGATACTGAGGTAAACAGTTTTTAAGCAATTTGCCCAGAGTCACGAAGTTAGCATGACTTCAATCTTCAAATCCATTCCATCGCACTACCCCTAATTGTGCAGAATATCTTTCCAATTCTGGCTAACAGCACTCAAGGTAAGCCTCACTAGAATATAGATCAATGGGTTATGATTTGACCATCCCTGGAATTGTTCTCTGAACATATCGTCTCAATATATTGAGGACAAAGTATGATAATGGGTCTGACTCAAAGGGAATCTCAAGCTGGAAATTTTAATAACCTTCTGTTAGCTACCACCTTGCATAGAATAAATTGTTCCCAGGCTATCTAGACCATCACCTGTGTGTAAAACAAAGGAATAACTTGGACGGGCCAAAGCAAAAATCAGAGGGGTGTGTGTGTGTGTGTGTGAGAGAGAGAGAGAGAGTGTGTGTGTGTGTGAGAGAGAGAGAGAGAGAGTGAGAGAGAGTGAGAGAGAGTGAGAGAGAGAGAGAGTGAGAGAGAGAGAGAGTGAGAGAGAGAGAGAGTGAGAGAGAGAGAGAGTGAGAGAGAGAGAGAGTGAGAGAGAGAGAGAGTGAGAGAGAGTGAGAGAGAGATAGTGAGAGTGAGAGAGTGAGAGAGAGAGAGTGAGAGAGAGAGAGAGTGTGAGAGAGAGTGTGAGAGAGAGTGTGAGAGAGAGTGTGAGAGAGAGTGTGAGAGAGAGTGTGAGTACATGAACACGTGTGTAACAGTTAACTAAGTCCTTGAGGGGTTGCTTATACATTTCATTCTAGCAATCTTGACATAGGATCAATTCCCTTTGTGAGGAGCAATGTTTCTGAACTTCAATTGCACCCTTATGATTGCAATTTTTCCTTTCCAGTGAGATGTTCATGGGTAAGATGATGGAGAAAATTAGTGATGAAAGAATAAAAAAAGAAAGAAAAAAAGGAAATAAATTTACAATAGAAAAAACATGACTGTTGTTCGTCCTTCATTCTTGAAGAGGACCAATGACATCACAAGGGTAATGTTTTGACTTGCTTGTGAATTGGATTTGAGTGAGGGAGAGCTGCACAAAGTCATCAGCCTCACTCTCTCCTCCAGAGTCATTGAAGTCACTCTAAAATCTTTGAAATGTTCAAGTGCATCTAGGTAGTGCAATGGGTAAAGCACTGGCCTTGGAGCCAAAAAGCCCCAAGTTCAAATCTGACCTCAGATATTTACTAGCTGTGGGACTCTACCTAGGCAAATCACTTAACTACTGTCTGCCTCAGTTTCTTCATCTATGAAATAGACATAATTATAGCAACTACTTCACAGGGTTGTTAGAAAAATAAAATGAAATGATATTCTTAAAACACTTTGCCAACCTTAAATCACCATATAAATAATTATAATGCTTTCAGCTATGACCGGATAAATGCTACTTTTATCATCTCGTTATCAGTAATTCCTCTCAGTGTCATCTACTATCACTATAGTACTGTTATTTTTGCTTTTATTACTTCTACCATAACTACTACCACCAACTACAGCAAAAACAGTAATAGACAGCATTTACACGGTGCTTTAAGGTTGGCAAAGTTCTTTACCTAAGTTAAGCTCAGCATAATGGGTAGTTATCAATGGACAGGTTTAGATCAGCCACCTCCAGCTGATTATGCGTATTTATTAATTTTGCCTCACATTCTTGCCACATCTGCTAAAAAATGATGGCATCCAAGCAGATCAGGACCATTTTTTTCCCATCAGCTACTGAATAATGAATGGCTGGTCCCTTACCCCTTTGTGTCATGCATTTGATTTTTGAACATCATTGGGAAAATGAAGGCAGTCTTTCCCAACACTGTCACCAAGTCAACATGGTATAGGGAAACCAGATCTCCCTTCTATGTCCTTTTTCTGACACATATTAGCTGTGTGACTCTAAGCAAGTCACTTAACATCTCAGTGGTCTAGGCAACTCCCTAAGACTATAAGTTGCAGAGAATGTGAAAACTTTTATTAATATTTTTTTCCCAAACAAGAGGAACCCATTCCAATATGACAGCAGCTTCAGCCACTAATAAAGCAGCTAGGTGGTACAATTAAGAGATTACTGGGCCTGGAGTCAGACACACCTGAGTTCACATCTAACCTCAGACACTTAATAGCTGTGTGACTCTGGGCAAGTCACTTAATGGATGTTTGCCTTGGTTTCCCCAACTTGGGAACAGCATCGACCTCCTGGGCTTGTTGTGAGGATCAAATAAGACAACAGTTATAAAATGCTTAGCCCATAGTAGGTGATATATATACTTACCGCCTTCCATCATCATTATAATAATAACTCACTTTTATATTAGGCTTTTGCCAAACAACTTATGTATTAAAAATACCTTTGAGCCTCGCAGAAACCCCGTGTTTCCATTTTAAGGATGAAGGAACTGTGGTTCAGAAACATTAAGTTGTTTGCTCAGAGTCAAATAGCTAATAAGTATGTGCAACAAGACTTGGACCGACGAGCCCATTTCTTCTGTACAAGGCAGTGGCTGTGCTGCTGCTAGGGAGAATCACTATTTCAATTCAGTTCAATTCGATAAGCATTTGTTAACTGCCTGGTGTTTGTAAGGCATTGCCTTAGGTGCTGAAGATACAAAACCAAAAATGAAAAAAAAATATTTCAAGACAGTTGTGAAGTTCCTTTAGTGATAACCACTGACTGCCCAGCAGGTAATCCAGGAGACTTCTTTGCATAGCGTAATCATCCTTCTTGCCTCATTTGTTGCTCGGCAGTCCATTCACACATTCCCCCAGAAGGCTGGCTTCAGAAGTCCCTCCCATCTTGATGAAAACTGTGATCTCCAAGATCTTCATCTCCCACCCAGCCATGTCCCATTGGACTTCATCATTCTCCTGCCCTGCATCCCTGCCTTTCAGCTTCTTTTTAGGTGTTGATTTTACCAATTAGATTATAAGTTCCTTGAGGGCAGGCATTTATTTTTATACTCAGTTATTAGTACCACTGTACCTGACACACAACAGGAACTTAACAGATTTTTTTTTTACTAACTGGCCAATGATTTATATGTTGCTAATCTAGTAGCTTTTCTTGGGCTCTCCAGCTCCTCACCCTCTCTGCAATGTTGGTTGCTGTTGATCACCCTCTTCTCTCAATATTCCCCTCTTCACATTTTTACAACTCTTTGTTGGTTGTCTTCCTAAATATTGCACTGATCTTTCTCAGACTGCTTTTGCTTTATAGAATCTTCATCCATGTACTAAGTGTATCCCTTGGATCTTTTCTTCTCCTCTCTCCCTCTCCCTTCTCTTGGTGATGCCATTAGCTTCCTTGGGTACAATTATAAGCACTAGGCCAGGGGTGGGGAACCTGAAGGTTCCCTACCCCTGTATGCCATCCTTTTGTTAAGTATCTCCTATTTATCATATATGTGTATATATGTACATTATATTTATTACATATATGTATATTTGTGTGTATATATGTGTATGTGTGTATATCTTGTTTATACATGGTTGTTTGCCTGTTGTCTCCCCCATTAGACCAAGAGTTCCTTGAGAGCAAGGACTGTCTTTTGCCTTTATTTGTATTCCCAGTAATTAGAAAGGTGACTGGCAAAAAGTAGACATTTAATATTGATTGGCCAACTAATAGAACTAAAGCAAGATTTTGATTTTTCAAGGATATGAAGAAAAGAGTAAAAGAACTTGCAGAAATATTAGGTACATGTCTATATGAAATATATATATATGTAAGCTATTGGCAAAACTAACAAAAAGCAAAGTAAAAAAAACAAAAAGAATAAATATAAATTGGTAAAGATCATAAGTAAATGAATGAGTGAAGACAGGAATTTGTGGGGAAAATTTAAGTGTTTGGTATGTAAAAAGCACAATGTGAAGTGCAGGGGATACAAACAGCAAAGTAAAATACTCCCTTCCCTTTTCTCAAGAGCTAATTCTCTAATAGGGAAGAAAAAACATGCAGGAGATTTCAGTGGCAAGTTGTATTGAAAGACCCAAATAAGAATAAAATCCAAGAACACTAGCCTATCGCAGAATTCAGAAAACTGTGAATGGTAATGCATAATAAGTAATTCATATCAAAGATAAATCAACATAATAGTATCTTTAGATTAAGCAGGATCATGAGAGTATCAAAAATGGAAGGAAAACAAGTACCATATTTGGAGAAAGAAATGGAGAAAAATTCCTAGATTGATCAAGCCCTAGAAACATTCCACAAGTAGAAAGCATTCATGGCTCTCAGCACACAGAATCCTGCAATGATAAATATTCCAAATGACAAAGAGTGGCAAAAAAAATGGTATTCAAGTGTCAAAAGAGAGAAGGGGAGTGGGGCTGGGTAAATAAGTTACCAATTAAAATCTCCTCAAACTTCTCAACAACCCAGGAAAGAGACCTAATGGGTCAGGAATATTTGCAAGATATAAAAGCATTGGGTTTGGATTTTTAAAAAATGGCATATCTAGCAAATATGAACATTCTAAATCAGGGTAGAAAAATTTAATCTGAAAGAAAAATTAAGAGGAAAAAACTCACCATTGAAGTGATCCCTTTAAGAATTCAAGGAGGAATTCTTAGTCAATAAAGAATTGTACTAGATCTAAAAGTACAACAATAAAGACAACAGAACATTACAAGCCTATCATTAGCTATATGGTCAGTTTTACAACATAAATTATAGGCTCCAAAAAAGGAACAAAGAAATCAGGTGGTAAATATATACCATCATGAATGAAAAAGTGATAAAATGTACGTAAACAAAATGCATGTATATGCATAGATTATTTTGTGCGATGGAAAAAGAGGGTTAGGTATGTAGTATAAAGACCTGCTTTGAACTAACTTAACTTCTTTACTACCAATGTCATTTTACACAAATCCCATAATCCTCATCTTCAAAATAAGGTTGGCTTAGACAATCTCTGTCTTTCCTTCCAAGGTGAAATCTCTAGTCAAATGACAGTGTGTATCCAGGGCTAGCCTTAATGTCAGGTGATATGGGTTTCAAGTCATACCTCTGATACATACTGACTGTGTGACCTGGGCAAGGCATTTACCACCCCATGACTCTCTAAAACTATAAATTGGAGAAGAGTTGTTGATGTGTATTGGTCAAGAGAGCTCCTTTCCATGGAACTTCCTACACTGATGAAACTCTAGTCTTGACAACCCCCTCAAAAATAGATTATAGTTAACCTAATAAGAATATCATAATATGCACCTAATATAATACACATAAACACACCAAAAAGGAGCATTTAAAAACTCTTTGTGGAGGGAGAGAGGAAAAGGACAAGAAAGATTGCTAGAAATACCCAAATCCAAGCTCTTAATTCAATCCGCCCCCCAAATATATGTATGTCTCTATGTATATGTGTACATGTATGTATATATGTACACAAATACATATATGTATATTATTCACATATGTACATTTAATATATACATATACATACACCTATATATACACAGATATATGTAATATATGCTACATATGTTATATACATTTTTGTCTCTAGATATATAGTTTAAATGACCAAAAAAATCAGTCCAATAAACTAAATCAGTTTAATAACAGAAACAGATGTAGGAAAAGAAAATTGATTTCACTTCCTCCAGATATTAAGAAAAATCTTGATAACTACATTATTTGTAACTGTGAAATACTGGAAACAATATAAATGTCCAGCACCTAGGGAATAGCTCAGCAAATAGCTGTGTACAAATGTAAGAAGTCTTTAATGCAATTATTAATGACAGCTATGAGGAATAAAGGGAAATGTGGGAATGCTGATATGAAATAATGAGAAGTGAAGAAAGGAGGAGCAGATCAGGCTATGCATTGGCTATGACTATATCAAAGGCAACTACATGCAGAATAAAGGTGAACAAATAAACGAGGAAATGAGGGGAACACAAAGGGAGGATTAACTGACAGATTGCCTTAGGTAACTAGGTTGAAGTCATTTGTTTAACTAGCTGTTGATACATGTTTAATTGCTCTTCTCGGTTTTTTCATAATTATTTTTTTAAAAATACTTTAATTTCTAGCATCCATATGAACTCATAATCCTTTCCAGCAGGATGGCTTGACCAGAGGTCAGCTTAGTTATGGTCTTAAGGAGTTGGTATGCTAAAAAGAAAGAGGAGAGATGTTTTTATGGTCTCCTTTAATATATTCCCTTATGAGAATTCTTTGGGCTGGATCCAATCCTTTTTTCTATTCAATATTTATGTTAGGGTTTTAGAATTCCTGGTTGACTTAGATAAAATATGTTTCCAAAAGATGGCTTATCTTTTGATATGTCTCTAGACAGCTGTCTGTCTTCACTAAGGGTCTTGCAACTAGCCCTCTAAGTAGATTACCATAAATTTAATTAAAAATAAAAGTAATAAGCATGTATTAAGCAGCTAGCATGTGCCAGGCACTGTGCTAAACACTTTACAATTAATATCTCATTTTGTCTTCACATCAGGAAGTAGGTGCAATTATCATCTCCATTTTACAGATAAGTTGTTGTTCATCTTTAGTTTTTGAAGAGGACCCATGATATCACAGGGTTGTCTTGACTCATGGGTGAATTGGATTTAAATGAGGCAGAGCTGTACAAAGTCATCAGCCTCACTCTCTCCTCAAGAGTCATTGAAGTCCAGTGGTGAGACAAAACTCGAGAAGACGGGCAATGGTTGAGGATGCAGTGGATGACCTTGGTGTCTTTAACCAAGGTCTCCATGCTGCACAGTGCCTGATTCGACCTCCATCAGGCTGTTGGAATGAATTGTTCTCATCCACCCATTCTACCTGGAGAAGTAATCACACATTTGAGGTAGACACCCCTCCTAACTCACCATAGGGCTTGTGGCCCATTAGCTACCCTCAACCTGATTTAGACCATCTGCCAAGATGTTTACCAGAGTATAGCCATTACAGCTTCTTAGAGCCACAAATGAGAGTTGACTGCCAAGTGTATACCAAAGGTGGGTGAGCAGTCCCGCAAAGGGCTTGGCAAGCCCTCACACCAGAGGTACTGGTCCTCGTTGAACACTCATACACACAAGCAGATGAGTAAACTGAGGCTGACAGAGGTTAAGTGGTTTACCCAAGGTAAGACAGTTAATAAGCATCTGGGGCCACATTTGAAATTTGGGCCTTTCTGATTCCAAGCCCAGAGCTCTATCCCCTGTATGACCTAGCTGCTTCTAAACACATAGCAGTAGTCCTGGGAAGCTCCAAAACTCTCCCTGGGAGTTCCAAGCAATCCCAGTGAGAAAGGAAGTTTGGCATCTTCTATTCCAGCTCTCTGTTTGCTACATGAATGCCTTCCATAGCACTCATACCGGACAAATGGTTAACCATATCTAAAGCAACAACAACAAACCCAAAAACTAAATGATCGATAAACCCTATTCAATTATTTTCAACCAAAAATTCATTAAGACCAAAAAAAAAAATACAGTCTCAAATTTCCTGGAGACTTCATTCTAATATGGAGGTTAACAATAGAATGCAATGTTGCAAAAGGTGGGTCTAAATCGCATGAAGGTGTATAAGAAATGTGAAATCACCTTCCCTGGGTGGGGAGGAGGATCAGGAGAAGTATCACTGAGGAGGCGATACCTGAGATGGGACTTTAAAAGAAGAAAAGGCTTTCAGCAGGCAGAGATGTAGAGGAAATGCATAATGGACATGGAGTGGGAAAGGGACAGTTAGACCAAGGAACAGCTAGATATACTCTGGCTGTATCATAGAGGGAATGTAAGAATCAATGTACAAATAAATGAATGAAAAACACATTTAGTGAGTGCTTATTATTCACCAAGCACTGTTATAAGCAGGACACAAAAATGAAATGAGTCTGGAAAAAATAGGTTAGAGCCAAATGGTGCAAGATTATAATAGATAAGTGTTTTTTTTTATTTTATCCTCAGGGCAATGGGGAGCAACTGAAGCCTAGGGAGTGAAGCAGTCAGAACTATTCATGAGGAAGATTGTTTTGTTTGCTGCATGGAGTATAATGGAGTATATATATATATATATTGGAGAGGGAAGAGGCTAGAGGAAGGAAAACCAGTCAGAGGCATGTCTAGTCCATTTTTGATTGTTAAGATTGATGTCTATAAGAGATAATAAGACTCAGCATGGTAAAGTGGATACCTCTGCCCCCAAGGAACAAAACCTCTCAACATGGTCTTTGTGAGGAGTGATGCTAGGATTGATTCTTGGTCAGACATAAATAGAATAATCTCTTTTGGTATATATTTGCCAGTTTTTATGTTCTTGATAAGTAACGACCATGTATAAAGTCAGTCTCCAGTGGGTGGGTAGTTTTCTGTTGTGATAGCGATGCAATTTATCTGTTTCTTATCCAATCAGCACACATATGAGCAGCAACATTTTTTTTTTGTCCAGGCATAGTACTGATGAGCCTGGGGTCAGGGAGGCCCAAGTTCAAATCCAACCTCAGATACTTACTAGCTGTGTGACATTGGGTAAATCACTTAACCTCTATGTGACACAGTTTCCTCATCTCTAAAGTGGGCATAATAACAGCAACTATTCCTAGGGGTTGTCACAAGAATCAAATGCCTGTTTACATAATAAGTGCTTCCTTCCCTCCCTACAGTATCAGATAGTTGCCTGGCACACTGAGAAATTAAGTGACTTACTTAAGGCTAAAATAGCACTTGAACTCAGGCTGGTCTTCTATATTATGCCACTCTACTTTTAGGTAGTTATTATTTAAATATTTTAAAAGGTGCTCATTACTTGGATGCTTCTACAATGCATATGAATTCCAAAGACTAACTCGACATTATTAAAAATCCAGTATTTTAAAGATAATTCTACAGTGAAATTCACAAGAATGCCACCAAAAAAAATTTTAAAAAATAAATCCTTGTGATTGATACAAAAAGAATGTCAATCTCTGAGAATGACAATCTGTCACCCTTTATATGGAGTGAATTCAATATTAAATTAAAAACTATAGGAAATAATTAAAGAGAAAGCCACCCAAGCTAATGTCAAAAAAATAGGACTTTTAAAGTAATTATAAGGGCATAATCAAGTTAGGAAGTCAATATAATTTAGGAGAGGAATTCTAATAGATTGATGACATTAATTTGCTACTAGTTACTGACAGCTAACAGAAACTTGGTAAGTCTCCACTAAGTATACAGAATTCCTTAAAAAGTCTATGTAAAAAGCAAATATAGAAATGTCATATAAAAGACATATCCCAAAAGACTGAAAATGAAGTAATGGTATGATTTGATACAAGATGTCATCATCTCCATTTTGAATTGCCAATCAGTAAATATATTCCTTTCTAATTGTTACACAATTAATGAGCAAAATGGGGAAATCAAATGAAGTAAACTTTCAAGTTTATAATACTTGAAGAGAAATTGAGTTCATAATTTTAAGTCAAAATTAAATTATAGTAGATTATTAATTCAGTATTAAAAACAATGGAAGCAAACTGCATAGAAATTTAATGGATTTATTATACCATGAGCTAAATTTTAAGATATACTTGTAGTAAATTATCTACAAACACAAATGACCTTATAGGCTCTTTCCATTCAATGGAAATTAGTCAGTATACTTAGAAATGAGGCTACTATACTCAGCCTAAGCAGCACTTTTATTTTTTGCCCCATATGACTCCTGAATTAATTTTAGTTCACATCACTCATAGAATTCAGAGCTTCAAATTTGAATGGGACCGCAGAGGTCTTCTAAGTTCAGTCTGTGCCTGAACAGGAATCCCTTCTATTACATACTGATCATTGAGGCATTGTTTGAATTGCTCCATTGAGAAGGAAACCAATACCTTCAGAGGAAACTCATTTTTGTTTCAGATTGTTCAAATTATTAGGAAGACTTTCTTTGTAAAAAGCTAAAAGCTGCCTCGATCCTCAACTTCTACCCCTTGCTTCTAGGTCTACCCTCTGGGAACAAACAAAACAAATCTAATTCCTCTTCCATGTGACATCCCTTCAAACCTTTGCAGATGACTGTGATGTCTTACTTAAGTCCTTATCTCCTTCAAAAGATTCTAGCCTGGCATTTTGCTGTGTTTTACCACCCTGGTCACTGAACTCTGTATGCACTCAAGCTTATGAATAGGAATAGGAACTGGCCCTGTGATTTCAGCAATACAAGGAACTTCCAGACGAGCCAACTGGTTAACAAGGAAGTTTAAGGTTGGAACTTCTAGTCTTAGAGAATTGCTGCAGTAAATGAGAGGTGGAGTGACCTATGCAGAGGAACACAAGCCAGTATAGAAGAGGTTGGATCTGGACCTGGGTGTTCCCAGTGCAGAGGACACTTCTCAGTTCTCTAGGCCACAGCTACTTCAATGCTGCATAAAATGTGCCACTCAGGACAAAACAAAGGACTTACCAATAGAGCAGAACAATCATATTCCTGGTCCTATATTGCCCTGACCTACTTGTCCGTCATTGTTTTAACCAAAAAAAAAAAATCTAGCAAGACCTGTTCTTGAAGAATACATGATTGATCGATCACCACATCTCCTCCCAAATGTTCAAAAATCTTCTCTTTTTTTAATATGTTCTACAATTTTGCAAGTAATCAAAATTCAGGTGACTGACTCATCTACAATTTACACGTGCTACCTTTTTCTCCCCTCTCCTCTCCCTCTCACTCCGTCCCTCCCTCTCCATCTCTCTCTCTGTCTCCGTCTCTGTCTCTCTCTCATATGGACATTAATACATGAATTTCCCTTCTCCTATCCTGTGGCATCTTGCCCATTCACTGTGACCTTTCAGAAATCACTGACAATGACTCATCCATCACATCTACCAGTTCTTCCTATAGGACCCCACATTTCAAATGGAATGAGTGTTAGATGCCATCTCACTCAAACCCCTTATTTTACAGATGAGGAAACTGGAGTCTACAAAACTATTGTAATTTACTTATGGTCAAACAGGTAATAAGTGAAAGAGCCAGGATTTGATCCCTACCCTCCATCTCTAAACCAGTCACTCTCAGTATTGAAGAGCATGCAGCCTTTTCTTTCAGTTCCCTGAGGGTTGGTAACTTGACATCGGCAGTCCGATGGCACAGTAGATAGAGTTCTGGACCCAGTGTCAGGAAGACTCATCTTCCTGAGTTTAAATCTAAGACTCAGACACTTACCAGCTGTGTGACCCTGGGCAAGTCACTTAACTCTGCCTCAGTTTCCTCATCTGTAAAATGAGCTGGAGAAGGAAAGTACCTTTGCCAAGAAAACCCAAATGGGGTCACAAAGATACTACTGAAACAACTCAACAGCAACAACAAAAACTTGAAACTACGGAAGGGAAGCTGTCTGCTTAGTCTTCACCAACTTCTTACCTTGTTCTCAAGTCCATATGGAAACCATATTTTGGTTTGGTTTGGTGCTATTCCTCCCTATCCAAAAATTTTTCTACTTGGTAGTCAACAAGGCAATAATTAAGTAGGCAATGTGCAAAGCAATGGAGAGAAAGGGCAAAAACATTCTAAAAGTTCACATTTTAATGGGAGAAACAGCATACAGATGGCTATGTACACATGAAAGAAATACCGTATAAGTGGAGGGTCTCCGAAAGATAGCACTTAGGTGGAGTGAGAGTTCAGAAAAGGCCTCCTGAAGAAAGGTAAGATTGGAGTTGAGGCTACAAGGATACCAGAGAAGCCAGAAGGTATAGCTAAGGAGGGAGACCATGCCAGAGCCCAAATCATTATTATCACCCACAGACTCCATGCTGTGGTCCTAACCCTCCTTGATGTTTCTTTACTTTTAACATACAAAAAGTTTCCTCTCTCTTACTTTTTAACATTCATCCCTGTCATTCTCAGACATAAGCCCTCCTGATACAATTCTCATGGGACCATGTTTCTCTTTTGCATTCACATGCCCTTTCCTTCTTTCCATCTTTTATGTATGTCTGTTAAAAAAACATGGCAGTCAATTGCATGTTTACATATGGCTTTGCAGAAAAACCTCCTTTTTTCCTTATCAGAATAATTTTCTTTTGTGCATATCAAATGTGAATAAAATGTTTTCATTTTACTTTCAGAAGTAACATTTCAGTCCTAGACATTTTAGTGCTAAGAAATCTAGCAAAAGTCACCTACCTTGAACAGGAAAGATGCAGATGTCATTTGGCCTCTGAGGTCCCTTCCAGCCCGGGGCTATGATCACATGTTCTTACAGTCTACAAAAACAAAAAACCATGAAGATGTATTTTTTGTTGGTGATTATAGCTTGGCATGACTATATGAAATCAGACCCGTGGCTGTATATGTGATGTTGCACATAGTGTTTACTGAGTGAGCAAAGGAGAAGACGGGTATGAGTAAGAGACAGCACAAGATGGAGCTAGTTTTTGAGCAACTGCTAAATGGGTCACAGTCACTCTGGACTAAGTGGCGTGGCTGAAGGGCATCTGAGTACACATCCAGTGAGGACATTCTGTGTTCTGAATGAGCCAGTGTTAGACTATAGGTATGTGGGGAACTGAGATCTAGGGTAAGGCAGAACCCGTCTATCTCTTGGGTGGCCTGAAAAATTACAGGCCTTAAGCCTTATTTCTTTAAAAGCACAGACCAATATTAGCATTCTGGGACCTGAGCTGATCAAGTCCTGATAGATGGAGATATCCAACAGGCCAGCTTTGAGATGCCAGTAGTGCATCTGCAGAAAAAAAAGCCAATGTACCTAGATTCTGGACGTAAAGTGAAGTGTTTGTAAGAGGGTTTCAGTGAGTCTACACCCTTGCATATATCTCCTCAAAAACATGTCATCTAATTGTTGCTGTTGTAGACATGTCTGGCTCTTCGTGAGCCCACTTGGGATTTTCTTGGCAAAGGTAGTGGATTGGTTTGCTATTTCCTTCTCCAGCTCATTTTATAATTGAGGAAACTGAGGCAAACAGGGTTAAGTGACTTGTCGAGGGTCATATAACTAGTAATTGTCTGAGGCCAGATTTGAACTCAGAAGTCATCTTCCTGACTCTAGACCCTGCACTCTATCCACTGGGCCAACTACCTGCCCATCATCTAATTAGAGAGGCAGCATTCCATAATAAAGTGTGCTGAATTTGAAACCAAGAAGCTAAGGGTTCAAGTCACCATGTGACCCTGGACAAGTAACTGAATGTCTCTCTAAGACCTTTCTTCCCTCTCCGGTATAATGGGGGGCTGCTGCTCTGTAAGGTCCTTTCCAGCTGTGACTCTATGATCCTATACTAACTAAAATAGCAGCACTTAAACTGTGCAGTGCTACCTCTGGGCTACTCTCCAACTTACGCTCACAGGTTTATAGAAAGCTACCAGCATGAGAAAAGTTGAATGAAATAGTGGTGTGACGATCCTAGCCAGAATTTTACTGATTTAACCAGTGATATGTGTTCTGTATGATATGAAGGATTTCACAGACATAAATGCCTCAATCATAGTAGGGCAAAGTGTGCCAGTGATATCCTGCTTTATGATATGAGCCTCAGTCATCTAATATCAGAAAATAAAGTAATAATTACAGACTATTCCCAAGTTTTGTTCTCAAAACACTCTTTACTAATAGAATCCTTTAATCCTTGTATATTTTTTTTACTATTGCCTCGTATTATTTTACACCATGAAGAGTAATGGGGAAAATGTATCAGAATGTCTCCAGAAAGGAGAAATGCATTTCTAGCTTACTGCATCAATGTGTACGATGAATGATGAAAAGGAAAGAGACAGGCTCCCCATCTTTCTTTTACCTTCTTCCTGAAAATCTTATTCTAAACTATGGCTCAGTGGTGAGAGAAGAAAAAAGATTGCTGTTGTCACATATGCCCAAGCATAAAAAGTTTACCACCATAACAATGACAGCTTGTCCTCTGCTCTAGGAGCTTCCATAAGTGAGATGAAAACACAAGGGCTTAAGGAAAGCTCACATGCCGATTGCGTTTGGGATGCTGAAAGTCGAGCTTGACTTGGCTGGAATTGCTTCTTTTAGTGCTTGCAGGTGAATTGTGGTGTGACTTGGAATCTATTAAACAAACCATCCTGAGAAGGAAGGGGTGAAGATGCATCATCTGGGAGGTGGCATTGCTCTTGATTCTGACAGACAGAAACATCCCCTTCTGATAAGGACAGTGAAAAACAGATGGCTTGAAAACAAAATTTAGGGATCCTCAATTGCTTTATGGAGACAAAAAAAAGATTTTCACTCTGCTTGGAAAGCTAAATTCCTTTTGCAGTTCGTCTCATTGTGCTAATTTTTTTAATACCAAATTAAACTACAAAATATCTTCGAGACTTTGATGATCAAAAGATTTGATATTACTATGGTCACCTTGACCTATATGATTTATAAACGATGTAAATCATAATAAATATTTCCAATGTATTCCAATACTCATGCACCCTTTTAAATTTTATTGAATACTCCATTCTTCCTCAATATACTCTATGCCGTATACATGGCACATTTTTGAGATCAATCTGCATTATTAACATTTTCTCTGTCATTTTCTCAAGTGTAGACAATCAGCAAAGTAACAAGTTGAGGCCTGATTTGTAGTATTTACCCATTTCCAAGGTATAAACGCTCACAGTGAATATTTATTGATTAGTTCTCATGATATCATTAGAGCTGGCTCCAGCACACCACTGGAATGACTATGAAGAGTGGAGAGAAGTGGGGCAGAGGTGAGAGATGCTGGGGAAATTAGAAACAATAGGATGTGGTGACAGACTACATATGTAAGATGAGGGAAAGTGAGAAAATATAACATGAAAGTTGGGAATCTTGAGGACTAGAGGAATGAAACAGTGATATTTGAGAAAGAGGTGCATCTAAGAGGAAATACAATGTTGTAACAACCCATTTTTGTCTACTCATCATGTGTTGCTCTTTCATATCCAAAGAGAAAAAGTATGTGTGTTTATGTGGAGGAATGAAAGAAGAAAAGGAGGACTATTTTCCATCCATGATTTGAGAATGTAAAACTCTTCACTGGGAGGTGTATGCTACAGGAAAAACTGATGTGGTAGGGATAGGGTGTGGTGATATGTATCATTAGGGAAGCCATGGGGGATTCTGTTGCCAAAACAATGGAAGCTGTCTGGGTTGGCAAAGATTATAACCATTCTGAGGATTTCACACCCTGCACTGCCCTGAAGATCATCAGTGAAAGGGGACAGGGTAAAGAAATATTTAAGGAGGTAGTATAGTTTTATTAAGACGAGACTATAGGAGAAGACTGGGACATGATGCATGTCACAATTAGTTGATCATGCATTCCTTGGAGTCAGCTTCCCTGTGTTTATTCCATGGCTCACATGTTGAAAACCACTGGTCTATGCCTCATCATAGATTTGTGTAAATGATTTAAAAAAATTCAGGTATTGAGCTTTATATTTATACCTATTATTATATCTTGAGAGCTATCCCTGTGCTTTGGCTCATCTTTCTAGTGTATTGTTATTTTTTGGATCCTATATTGAACTCCAGCCCTAGGAAGGAGCCATATGCTTTCTACCCTGTTTTATACCACCTTCTCCTTGTAAATAGACTTGGGTTTATAGATGTTAGTTACAGTTGAAAGGATACCAAATGTCTAAAGGTTAATCCTGCATTTAACTGGGGCAGGGATAGAAAGCTTAGTAGCACCTCAGAAATGAATTATTGGAACATACCAATTATAGTTGAATCATTTTTAGAAAAAGATAAAGAGTAAATTGAAAAATAAAAATAAGGTATTTTTACTAGCACTTCTTGACAATTTCTAAAAGGCACAGCTCATACTTTTTGCCTGCTATACATTATACTATGCAGTCTTACACATAGTATGTCCTCAATAAATGCAACAATAAATTTGTTATTAAGGTATATAACTATTATAACATGGCATAGGAGGGGAAGAAGTAAATATTTTTTATGCATATACCTAGTATCCGGCGTAGTTCTCTTCACACTCTGGGTCACTGACTGACAAATATTTTAGCAGTATAAAAATAAAATCCATGTGCCTCTCTAGGCCTCCATTTGGTCATCTATAATTGAAGAGGTTAGACTAGATAACACTTAGGTCCCTTGGACCTCTGATATCCTGTGATTCTATAATACTACTCAGTTTTGAGGTTTAAAAGGAATTTTACATAAGTTTTCTCTAACTGTGATTATTTTGCAGACCTGAGATAATGCACAACTCCTAAATTCAACGAATGCTTATACCTTTACTGAGCTGTGAAGTTATTGATCCCACTCATCTCCCCAGAGTAACTTTGATGACTAGATTTTCTGGAACTAGTTCTCACAGAATGACTTCACCAGAATCCAATAACTACGACTATAAATATAGTTTTAAAATATAAACATTACTTTACACAAACAACAATAACATACAATTTCGATCAACAGCAGGGAAGTACTTTTCCAAGACAATTTCCTACAGTTACTTGGTAAATCATTTCAGATTATGATAAAATGTTCTATCCATAATTTTCTTAGGATGATTGATTTATAGTAAGATTTTTTCTTCTCAGAAAAAAAATTTGTGGCAAAATAGATCCTAATCCTCCAGATAATCAATGAAATATTCACCCACACAACATGTAACATCTGCACACTCGAAAAGCATCACTCAGAATATTAAATAATCACATCCATCCGTAAGTTTAGTTATGTTTACTCTTAGAATAAGTTTATTGACAATCTGGCTCCAACATTTGCAACACAAAGAAAAACCTAGTTGGTCTTTCTCTAAGAAATATCAAAGAATTAAACAAAAATGAGCATATTTAAAAACTTTGGGGCATTCTAAGTAACTGTTTTTCAGTTAAGATAAAAATATATAAATATAATTAGCTACCAGCTTGCTTCTTCAAAGAGAAATAGAATTCAGATGGGTATGAGCATTTAATTATGTATTTGTGTAATGGAGAAAAAAGATTGAATAATAAATGCATAATATGTTAATATGTTATCTATGAGGTTCTGGATGGTATAGTGTATAAAGAACTGGTCTTGGAGTCAGGAAGGCCTGGTTTCAAGGCCTATCACTTGCCTGCTATCTTTGTGACTCTGAGCAGTCACTAAAATCTCTAAAGCCCCAAACAATTCATTAAGACTTCATGTTGCAGGGCAGTTTCGTTGGTAAAGGTTTCCATACCTGGGGTTCCCCAGACCAATGAAATTATAGGATCATAAGATTATAGGATCCTAGCTAGAGAGATAGAATGGAGGTTTGATAAGAGAAAGAGTAGTCAACTTTATAAATAATCCAGTCCAGTTAACAAGTGCATACCACCTCCATTGCTGGGATGAGGAGGTGAGAGGAATCCCCTCCCTTCGCTGTACTGGATGTGCAAAGGAAAGCAAGAATTGTCTGTGTCCCAGAATAGAGGCCTTCTTGAACAAGGCCCAAGCTGTTTCTTCTCTCTTTTTATACCATACAGAGTGGATGCCTTTTGCTCTCTTCCTTTCCATATTCTTGACCTTGAGCAAATAATCAAATGATACTATTTACACATATCAACTGATTATGGAAAGAATATAGGCCCTGGAGTTGGACTACCAGGATTCAAGTCACACCTCTGGCATTGACTGACTAAAGGCTAGTTAAGGAACCTCCATGAGCCTTGTTTTCCTCCTGTCACTTAACTACTCCATGCCTCATTTCTCTCATCTATACAACAGGTAAACCATATTTATGGTATTTCAATGGAGTGATATCACCAAAGCATTTTTTCATGCTTGCTCTCTATATAAATGAGATCTATTATTATGATGTCCAAAAACTAATAAAGAAAACCATAATAGTATTGCTAGTATATCACTTGACCTGTGTTAGCCTTGGTTTCTCATCTATTTAATGGATGTAATGTTACCTATTATATATAATCACCTCAAAGGGTTCTTGTAGGAATCAAATCACCCAATAAATGTAGCAATTTTTGTACCTTAAAGACTTATATACATGTCACCTCTTGTTTTTGTGCTTATCCTTCTTCATCCTATTAGTATCAGTCAATTCTCTTTAAAGTATTGATAACAATTCTTTATTACAAATAACAGAATTTTGATTTTTCTTTTACCAATCCTATCTTAAACCACTTACAAAAATGGCATTTTATTTGTATTTTGTATTCTCTAATATTGAAATAGGATCACATACAGTGGCAAAGTGTTAGACTGTGAGGTCCCCCAGGTGAACAAGTCAACAAGCTTTTTTTTTTAACACCTACTACTACCTAACACTATGCCAGACATTATGCTAAGTCCTGGGGATACATGTAGAGCACCACCTCCCCCCAAAAAGGCTTTTCTTTCAAGGAACTCAAGGTCTATTGGAGAGATAGCATGCAAACAATTATGTAAAAACAAAATTTATACAGGAAAAATTGAAGATAACCCCAGAAATAAGGCATTTCCATTTAAGAGAATTAAAAGTAAAGTTTTCCTGAAGAAGGTGGGATTTGAAGAAAGTCAAGGAAGCCAGGAGGTAGAGATGAAGAGAGAGAATTTCAGGGATTGCTGACAACCAACAAAAATGCTTTGAGTTGGGAGGTGGATAGTTGTAATGTTAGGTGGCACAGTGGATAAAGTACTGTTCCTGGAGTCAGGAAGACTCCTCTTCTTGAGTTCAAATCTAGCTCCAGACACTTGCTAGCTGTGTGATCCTGGGTAAGTCATTTAACTCTATTTGCCTCAGTTTCCTCAACTGTAAAGTGAACTAGAGAAGGAAATGACAAACCACCCTAATATTGTTGCCAAGAAAATCCCAAATGAGGTCATAAAGAGTTAGATATTACTCAAATGACTGAACAGTAACAACAGCAAAATGCAATTAAAAGCAAGGAGGCATGAATAACTGGGATGCAAAGTACATAAAAGCGACAGGTTAGACCTTTGCTTTAGGAAGATCATGAGGTGAGCGTGACCTGGAGTGGGGAGATACTTGAGGCATAGAGACCAAACCAAAGGCTATTACAGTAAGCCCACAAGGTGATGAAGGACTCAATAGTGGCGGTATGAGAAGAGAGAAAGGGGCATAAAGGAGAGATTTTAGAAGGTAGAAGGTGGACATGACAAAAGACTAGATATGAGGATAAAAGAAGATGAGGGGCAGAGGCTGACACCTATGTTTTGAGCCTGGGTGACTGGAAGTATGTTGGTATCTTCAATAGTAATGGAGAAATTAGAAGAGTAGAGGATTTGGAAGGAAAGATAATAGTTTGGTTTTGGACATGTTTAAGATGTCTATGAGACATCCAGTTTGAGATGTCCAATAAACAGTTACAGATGTAAGATTGGAGGTCAAGAGAGAGATTAGAGCTGGATAAATATGTCTGAGAATTATCTGCATAGATGATAATTGAATCTATGTGAGCTGATGATATCCCCAAGAAATATCATATAAGGAAAAGAGAAGAGGGACCAAAACAGAAAGGTGGAACAATTACCAGGCACTATCAGAAAAAAAATTAACAAAGGAGGTAGACAAAGGGTGGTCAGACATGTAGGCAGAGAATCATGTGAAAGCAGCATCTAGAAAACCTATGTAAAAGAGAATACGAAGGAGCAGGGAATGGTTGAACATGCCAATGGGTGCAGAGGTGTCAAGAAGGATGAAGTTTGAGCAAAGGCCATTACATTTGGCAAATTAGAGAATATTGGTAAGTTTGGAGAGAGACAAAGAGACACACACAGAGAGAGACAGCGAGAGAGACAGAGATAGAGAGAAAGAGAGACAGAGAAAGGAGACAGACAGACAGAGAGACAGACAGACAGAGATAGGAGAGATAGACAGAGATAGGAGAGACAGAAAAAGAGAGACAGACAGAGAGACAGAGAGGAATAGACAGAGAGAGACAGAGAGAGAGAGAGAGAGAGAGAGAGAGAGAGAGAGAGAGAGAGAGAGACAATACTTTGGGTTGAATGATGAGGTTGGCAGTGAGACTGAAGAGTTAAGAAAATGAGAGCAAAGGCCTTCTCAAGACATTCCACAGAAAGAAGGGAGAGATATAAGATGTAGTAAGAATGGAAAGATCAAGAGAGAGTTTTGAGGGAATGGAGGACACTTGGATATTGTGAGGGACTAAAGAATAGTGAAAGAATGACAATGAGAGAGGGGGAAATCTACCAGAGAAGGAGTGCTCACTTTTGATGTAGAGGAGGTTTGCCTTGACAAGGAGAGGGGCTACCTCTTCACGTGAGGTAGGAGTTTGATATTTGTGAATCATGTTACCATGGGAAAGCCACTTAACCCTTCTGAACCTCAGATAACTCTAAGATTTATCTACTATAGATAAGTTGGAGTCAGTATCAGCGGATGAGTTCTTACGCTCAAGAAATGACAGAACCATAAGATATTGATATATTGTACTATATTTCAGATTATAGTAGACGTAAACTTATTACGAAGATAAAATCATAATAAAACACAAGTTGTCTATGAAATTCTAGATCAGGAGCACAGATTTAGAGTTTGAAGGGATCCCAGAGGCCAGTTTCCATTTGGGAGCAGTACAGACCTGTGCATTTATCTGTAAAGAAGACTGCCAATATGGAAATTCTCTCCACCAATGGAGATCTGTAAGCTTCTGTAACTTATCATAGAAATATTTCTGGAGCATTGAATTCTTTCCCTTTGGTCATACAAATATACACAAAAGAACCAGAATTTCAACCCATGTCTTTCTTCTAAGATTAGTCTCTATATGCTATGAAATGCTCTCTCTTGGTGACCATTTTGTAGATGAGAAAACTGAAGCTAAATGAGGACTCAGGTAACTCAAAAGGCTCAAGTGACTTGCTCAAGGTCAAACAGGTAGAACGTAGCAGAGTTAGCATTCAAACCCCTGACTTCCAAAGCAATGCTCATCCACTCTATGACTGCCTCTCCAACATAATTTAATTTCTGTTATGCAACACCATAACTGATTTATGAAGGTGGTAGATAGCCAGTTATTTCATTTTCCTAAACAGTCAGAAAGTAGTTGCCCTCAACATTATGGACTTCAATTGATAACTTCTGCAAATGCTACTGGGAACCAGCATGATGATACCTCTCAGGCTTTGTTGTTGTTGTTGGTGGTGGTAGTGTTGTTTGTGTTGTATAAAAACATCTATTTCTTATTGATACTGGGTTTTTTTAATGCTATGTTGCAAAGGCAACTAAAACAGAGAGCGAATGTTACACATTTGTGGGGTGGAAGACTCCTCTGATTCAAATTTAATTCAAGACCTTTCCCAAGAAAATGAAAAATGATAATGAGTAAAATTCAGTGTATAACAATCTATATGCAAATATCTTTAATTGTTTTACAGCTACTCGCATTTGTTAAATATTTTGACATCATAGTTATTGCAAAACTGGATCTTGGTTCTTCACACACTTTTTAAATTTACATGGTAGTCTATAAGATTCTGAAGGATGATTTCATTGATGGGAATATTTTCTCTACTGGTTTAGACTGCAACCAGTCTATACTGTTTGCCTCATGTATAACTTTTACCCACTTTGCAATAAACATTTATAAAGCACCTACTAAATTTAGGGCACCATCCTGGGCACTGGAGATACAAGAGCAAAAATAAAAAGTTTTTAATCTCAAGGAACATGAATTTGGATGAGGAAGGATACAATATGGTCTTAAACAGCTGAATCTTTGTTGGGAGTCATCCAGTACATTGGAGGTTGTTTCTTCGTGTGATAGTCATGCTGTGGATATATCATTCCTCACCTTTGCCACAATTGACCTCCCTCTCTGAGGTACATCTCAGGATTGATATCCAATACCATAAACATTTATTAAGAACCTGCAATATGCCAAGGCACTATGCTAAACACTGCGAATACTAAGAATTGGGGATAAAAAAGAAAGACAGTCAAATCCTTTCAGGAGCTCACAATATAAAGGGAGACACAACACACAAAAGGAGGCATAAAAGGGGAGAAAAGCACACAAGGAAAGGACACCAGTGTTACCTGTTGTGGAGGTATCTTGTTCTGCGGAATTAAAACTAGGTTGGACAGCAGATCCAGAGAGAAGGGAGCTGAATGTCCAGTTCCTGCCCTTTATAAAGGAAGGGTAGAGCTTGGGAGGAGTTTGGTACTCCACCCTCCAGCCCTCTAAACAGAGGGGAGAAGAAGCTGAGGCAGGTGGTGTCAATTAAAGCTTGATTTAGCAGGTGGATTAATTAGTGATGAGCTCATCCTGGGAGGCACATCTTATTCCATGGAATTCCATGGAATTCAAATCAGGCAGGGCAGTAGATTGTTTCAACAATTCGGCCAGCAACTGCTGTGGGGGTGTAAAACCAACAACAACCAGCACACAGAACGCGGCAAAAGCCCAGGTCATTTTGATCTGCCTTACTAAGGAAAGCAATGTTAACAATCTTACTTTAATCCAGCATACAAATATCATTCACTTAGTTCAAGGGAAAAAGCCTGAACTTCAGAGCAAATACAATCAAATTACAAACAGACCAAATACAATTCGTAGTTACCAACATCTGAGTTCAGCCAGGGAGCTCGACAACGGCTGGCTCAGAGTCATGCGCTGCAGCTCAGAGCTCCAAAAAAAGAAAGCCAACCCCTGGTTTTATATATTTTGTTCAGGGTCAAAGGTGAGTCACACATGCGACTCAGCCATGTGACCTAAAATCATCACAAAAATGCGACTTAAACCCACATGGTCCAAGAGCCTCTGATGTCACAAACATTTCACTCAAACCCATTTTGATTGCCAATACATAGATACAGTGGTATAATTTGTATATTTTAGTAACATTTCTTGTACAATAATATCTTGTATAAATATCTTATATAATATTTCTTGCATGCAACTTCTTAGTGGTAATGTGCTGCTACCTCAGACCATCTGAATTCTGATTCCTTGGAGATTTGGTCACCCATGATTTGTTGCCACACAACATCCCTAGAAAAATGATTGGCGATAAAAAGATGGGTTTATGTTTCAAGGAATACTTAATCTCTATGTAACATAGCAATATTTGTGTGCAACTCCATACTAATCCTATGAACATTTATGTATCTTTTAGACTCCAAATAATACCTCTATAAGCAAAATATTCTTATACCTGCACGAAAAGTACATTATAATGGAACACAGGGTCATATGAAAGGAATAATTACTATGCTTGGACAATGTTAAACATAGGTGAGTGACAGAAAGGTTAGCAAATGAATAAGAATTTTAGACCACAAATTTCTATTGCTTTAAAAGATGCTAATGCAAATTGTAAACATGGCAGGAACCAGAGCAAATGAAATAACTCCGTCAGTGGCAGGAATTTTGAATACAAAGGAATAGAAATACGTGCCATTGATTGATGATTAATTAGATGATGTAAGATACAGGGGGTTAAAAATGTGGCCAGTGAAGAAGTTTAGTACAGTGGAAGGATTCTGGCTTTGGAGTGATACATATGATAGTATTACATTAACTCAATTAATGTGATTATCATATTGTAATATAATAATTCTGTGTTTCAGTGGGTTCATATTCCACCTTTGATGATCGCTTCTATGTGACTTCTCTGTGTGCTTCAGTTTCCTCATTCGCAATACATTGGCAGGACTTGGTGGCCTCTGAGGTCCCTTTTCCAGTGAGAAGGATATGATCATTCTAAATAAATTTACCCCAAGATTTATAGGGTTTCATATATATGTATGTATGTATATGTGCATATCACATACATATATATGGATGTAGGTGTGTGTATATATATTGTGTGTGTATCTCTCTATATATATGTATGTATATACATATATACCTATGTATGTAGGTGTGTGTGTATGATGAAGCCTAATAAGAACAACAATGCAGGGTTACCTTAATTTGACTTACGTTTATAGAATAATAGAAATGGATTGAGACATCAAATACAGTTAATGTAGTTCAAAGCAATTCAAAGAAACTCATCTCCATGGCAAAGCTGGGCAGCTGGGACCTAGAAGTACAAGCTCCCATTTAATTCAGCCCAACGATGGAATTCTATTATGCATTTGCTATGTGCAACAGCTTTGTTATGAGAATTATGTCAGTCTATAAAAGAGATTTAAGATATGACTCTTGTCCTCTAGGAGCTTACAATCTCACATGGGAGACATGGCACAGACATGGCTAGATAAAAATGCAGGATAATACAGCATACAGCAAAGTGAATTGTGTATATAATAAACCATATGATAATTCAGAAGAGATGCAGAATCCTAGGATTTTAGACCCAAAAGGAGACTTAGATCTTCAAGCTCATCCGGTTACTTTATAGATGAGCAAACTGAGGCCCAAAGGGGTTCAAGGACTTACCCAAAGTCAAAAACAATAAAACAAACCAGTTGACAGTGGGACTCAGCCTAGAAATGAGTGTTTCTGCATTCATTCTATTGCAATTTTTTTCTGTTTTAAGATGTGAGTTCTGCCTGTGAAAGTTATGTGTGTGTCAAATTGGTTATCTAAATAAGGCTCATGGAGAGACATATCTTTGGAATCTCACTCACCTTCTCCAAAGGACACTGATTCTTGCCTGGAGCAAAGCAAAAGACTGAGACTACTAAGCTGGTCCCTCTCCTCTCCTCAGAGAAGGGATTCTGTGCTAGAATTAAATTTTTTAGGCCTCTAAATTTTGTTAGTCTAAAATACTGTTTTTTAGGCTGAAGTTGCTACTCTACTCACCATGCCTTAAAGAGACAGCTAGGTGGCTCAACAGATAGAATGCTAAACCTCAAGTCAGGAAGACCTGAGTTCAAAACCAGTCTCAGACACTTATTAGCTATGTGACCTTGGGCAAGTCACCTAACTTTTATTTGCCTTAATCCACTAGAGAAGGAAATGGCAAAGCCCTCAAGCAAAAATATGTCAAGAAAAACCTATACGGGGTCACAAAGAGTTGGATACAACCAAACAACAGTCAAGCTTATATCTGGTGCTGTAATATCTTCCCAAATTTTAGTTCCATAAGAGACTATGACTAATAGTGAATAGCAAATAAACACATTTATCCAACCATATTGAAATTAGAACATTTATTAATGCTAAGAATATATGAGATGGAATGAACTCTCCAACATGAAGGGAAATATTTCAGCAGATATCTCAGAGAAAGGGAGAAAGTCTCCAATCTCAAGTAAAGGGAAATCCCTAAAGTCTCTAGGGAGGCAAACTGGAAATCAGGGTCATATTGTGACAACTTCTCCCCTCCTACTCCTTCCCGTAGTCCCAAAGTGTTCTCCCCTTTCCTCCTCCCTCCCCCTCTCTCATATGGTACTACATCTGATTTTCTCAAAGCCGAAAGCTTCAAGCTTAAAGCAGAAAGCCACAGGAAGGACAGAAGGCCTCTTTATTCTCACCCTCTAACCCCACCTCCACAGGCATAATCATCAACGAATTAGGTTTGCAACACAGGTATATTGCCATTCCATGTTCTAATAGACAGTATGATATGGAAGTAGGGTAGTTTCATGATAAGCCTTAATTTTTATTTCTTTTTGTCGTGGTTGTTGTTGTTGGAATAAGAAGTATATTTATTATATACATTAAAATACTTAAAACAAATTGGAAATAACAGAGGCTCACTGTTTCATATGTTCTTATTGTTCAGTCATGTCAGCTGTGTCCAACTCCTTGTGTTTTTCTTTTTTGGAAACATTTCTATGTCAAACTCAAATGCAAAATGAGAAAAGGAAAAAAAATGCCATGTGCACAGCCCTCCTATTCCTTAACCTACCCACTCCTCCTTTATCCTTTCCCCCTACCCTATCCCCTTGCCCTCTTATTTCTTTCTGAATTTAAAAGACTTTTATATCTATCTATCTATCTATCTTTTATCTACATATAATATCCATATGTGCATGTATTTCCCTCTTTAACCCATTCCTGCTGAGAGGCATGTTCCAGCACTACCTGAACTCCTCCCATTAGCTTGTCCTTTTTCCTTCTATGTCTCATTTGTATGAGATAATTACTCCTTTTTATCTCTCCCTACATGGTTTTATTTTTTTTATAATCAACCCATCATACTCAGCTCAGCCCAAGCCTTTCTTTCAAATTACCCAAGTAATGATCACAATCATAGGAGTACTGCTAATATTTTCACATACATGAAGTAATTTGACCTTATTGTGTCCCTTATAATTGGTCTTTAATGCTTACCTTATATTTCTCTTGGATGTTACATGTGGAATTTCCCTTAAGATCTGCGGTTTTTGTCACCAAAACCTGAAAGTCTTTCGGTTCATTAAATGAACTTTTATTTTTCATTCAGGATTATACTTAAAGCTGCTGGGTAAGTTACCCTTGGTCATAACCTGTTGCAACAATCTGCTAGCAGCTGCCATGGGAATGAAAGACCAACACAAGCCCAACAAGAAGAATGCTGCCAGCACAGATTCTTTTGATCTGCTTTACTAAGGAAAGTAATGTTAGGGGGTTAACAATCTTATTTCAATCCAACATACAAATATCATTCACTTAGTTCAGGGGAAAAAGCCAGCACCCTGAACTTTGGAGCAAATACAAACAAATTACAAACATACATTATAAACAGACCAAATACAATTCATAGTTACGAAAAAGCCATCAACATCTGGGTGAGCCAAGAGGCTCTTACAGTGGCTGCCCAGAGTCCCATGCCAACACTCCTCCAGGAGTGAGAGCCTCAAGCAAATAGCTCTGTTGTCTCTTTTTATGCAGTCTTTGGACATCATCAAACATCATCTGAGCGACCAGAACTTAGGAACATACTATTGGCTCTGGTCTTAGCAACTCCCCTTAGGACCCTGAGGGCTTCATGCCCACCTCAGCTTAGCACCTAGTAGATAGGAGTTTGGGCCTGGGGCTTTGCACCTAGTAAGGCTCGATCAAAGACACTTAATTTAGCATTCTAAAACAGTAAAAAAGTCCCAACTTAGTTGCCAATACATAACCCCAGGACTTTTGCTCTATGAAATATAGTATTCTAAGACCTATAGTCCTTTCAACATAGTAGCTGCTAGGTCTTGTGTAATGTTTATCATAGCTCCATGATATTTACATTTTTTGTTTTTTTTTCTTGTTGCTTCCAATATTTTCTTCTTAACCTGGGAGCTTTGAAATTTGGCTATGATATTTCTGTAAGTTTCCCTCCTGGAATCTCTTTCAGGTGGTGATTTTTTTTTTCCTATTTCTGTTTTGCCTACTTGTTCTAGAACTTCGGGGCACTTTTCCCTAGTAATGTCTTGTAATATTGTATCACAATTCCTTTTTTTGTCACAATTTTCGGGTAGTCTAACTATTCTCACATTATTTCTGCTTGATCTGTTCTCCAGAGCAGTTGTTTTTCTGATGAGATGTTTCAATTTCTCTTTTATTTTTTTCATTCTTTTGATTTTGTTTTATGATTTCTTGGTATCTTAGAATGCCACTAGCTTTCCCTTGCCCAATTCTAGTTTTCAAGGAATTATTTTCTTCTTTAAGTTTTTGATCTCTTTTTCAAGTTGGTTGATTTTTGTAATTTTCTTGATTTTCTTGTATTGCTCTTATTTTTTTGTTTTCTAATTTTTCCTCACTCTCTCTTATTTGATTTTTAAAGTCCTTTTTAAATGCTTCCCAAAACACTTTTTGTGCTTGGATCCATTGATGTTTCTCATTGACAAAGGAGTGGCCTTTTCAGTCCTGTTATTTTCCTCTGAATATGAACCCAGATCTTTGCTATCCCCATAGTAACTACCTATAATTCTTTCTCCTTTGCTTACTCATCTTTATTTATTTATTTTTGCTTTGAGTCTTCCATCATCTAGGCTAACCATCCCCAGTTCCTTCAGCTTATCTAGATAAGAAATAAATTTGAAGCCCTTCACTATCCTGATTTCCCTCCTATGGAGTCTCTCCATTTTGCTGATGTTTTGGGGTGCCCAGAGTCAGCGCCCAGAACTGACCACAATACTCAAGGTATAGTCCAGAGAGCACATCAGTGCAAAATTAGGTGTCTTCTCATATTGATCAAATCATACTTTAGATCAAGACCAGAAAGGACTCTGAAAGGTCACATAGTTCAACCTCCTCATTTACAGATGAGGATACTGGGGACCAGGAAGTATAAATGACTTGTCCATGGTCCAAAAGATAGTGAGGGTCAGAGGTGAAATTTAAACCCAGGACCCCTAATTCCACAGCCAGGATTCTTTCTCTCTTGCTGCCTTAAAGTTATTTGTCTCTTAATGAGGCCTAAGATTGACTTGCTTTTCTTGGCTAAGGTGGTCTTTGGCTGCATTGGCTGTGCCCCATTCTTGACATACAGAATTTGCAATCTTCTACATTATCCCTGAGTTTTTCCATTCAACTGCTTTCTAGTTATCTAATCCTTTTAAAATTATTTTTTGAACCCAAGTGAAAGACTTTACATTCATTTCTACTAAATTTCATCTTAAAAGACATGGTTTAGTGTCCTAGCTTGTCAAGATATGTGTAGTATATATGCATGTATGATTTGTATACATGGCTGTGCATATGTTATATGTACATAATATATACCTGCTTGTGCATATTTATGTGCATACAAGCATATTTACATAATGCACATAGACAAACACAGATATTGCACACATGCATAAATAAAGACATCCATGTATACATGCATCTATAGCACATGTGTATACATATGTGAGTACAAACACATACTCTGGTTATATGTGTGTACATCTTGACTCCATTATCCAGTCTGTTAGCTACTCTCAAATGTTTGTTATCTACAAATTTTAGGAATATGATTTATGCCTTTATCTAAGTTACTGACAAAAATGTTAAGGAAAAAGCAGCCAAGCAGAGATCCCTGGAGCATTCCAGGGGAGACCTCCTTCGAAGTTGTTTTCAAACAATTAATGACTTCTCTTTGCATCCAACCAACCAAACAGTTTTAATTTGTTTTAATTTTCCTATTATTTAGCTCATATCTCTCAATGTTGTCCACAAGAAGAAATGAGAGATATTCAGAGGTAGCTGATGGCATAATGGATAGATCACTGGGTCTGGATTCAGGAAGACCTGAGTTCTATTTGGCCCTCAGATACTCACTAGCTGTGTGACCCTGGGCACGTTACTTAAGCACTGTGTGCCTCAGTTTCCTCAAGTGTGAAATGAGGATAATAATAGTACCTACTTTGCAGGCTCATGGTGAGGATCAGATGAGGTATATGTAAAAGCACTTATCACGGTTCATGGCACATAATAGATACTTCATAAATGCTTATTCCCTTTACCTAATCATTTTCTCCAAAAATGTAGGTAAACTATGTAAACAAGCTGTACCAGTTTAGTAATCCTGTTGTTGGGGGGTATTTTGGGGGGGTTGTTTTTAATGAGCCTAGTATGCCTTGTTCTCATTGTCATTCTCTTTTAGATCACCTTAGAATTTGATCAGAAAAATTAATCAGGTCACTGATCCAGAGTTTGCACATTTTTATCTCTACCCCTCTTTTATTTTTTTGAAAATTGAAATATCTGACCTTTGCCAGTTCTGTAGTACCTCTCCTGTCTCTATGATCATTCAAAGGTAAATCAAATTCACCATTTTTTTCAATACTCACTAACAGAGTTCATCTGGGCCAGATGACTTGAACTCATCAAGGAGAGCTACATCCTCTCTTACTATCTCTTTTTTTCCTCCCTTAATATCAATTCTTTATCAGTCATGTTCGTTCTGCATTTTGTAATCCAGAGATCATTCACGTGGGCAGAAAAAACAAAAGGAAAATGTGAATTTAATAGCTCTTTCTGTTTTCAGTTATCATCAAACTGTCCATTCTGAGCAGGAATGTTCTGCCTTCTTTGGTTGTCCTGTTTTCCCCAATACAGATGTGCTCAACTCGTAGCAATCTGAGGAAAGGCAAAATTTATACAAGCGTCAAAAACGCTGAAAACGAGCACCAAAAGTGATACCTTAATGTTACTGACATTTGACCTACATGGCTATGAGTTATAATGGTAATGCTTAGAGGATTTAAAAGAAGAAGAAAAAAGTTAACCTGTAATTCTGCTTCCCTTTAAGGACTTTGCTTTTTAGAAGGAGCCATTCCATTTTGATTGACCATCATTGGGGGATATGCATTTTACTTATCAAAAAATGTCAGGCTTGCTAAGTGAAAGCTTTACAGATGTGAGTCAGAGTACCACAGACTTGAAACATTAATTTGAAGGCTTAGATCTGGAATGTAAGAAGTTGAGAGGAAAATTGAAGACATAAAGATAACGATCGATAGACACATCACCATTCTAATTGAGAATACCAGCGATTGTCAGTTGTTGAGAAATAGAATTGATAACCTCAAAATAACCTCAGATTAGGAAATATCATGTTGTGGGAGTTTCGGACACTGTGGAGATAGGGCAACTATTGAAATACTCCTTCTGCAGTGAATTATATAGATATAAGGATTGAACTCCTTTGAACACTTTCAACAATGTTCTATGATGTACATCCCACATTGGGAAGGTCACCTCTGAGTTGAGACAAAGTCTTTAGCTATGTTTTAAAAGTGTGAATAGGGTTCTTTTGTTTCCAACATCTGACAATTGTCACACTAAATTCCAACATTTGTCAGTTGTCATATTCCCACACTAAATTGTGTCCACTTGTTTTTAGAAATAGTAACATTATTAGTATTTGGTGGAGAAATGGAGTTTTCTGTCTTTTGCCCAGAAAACATGGTGGGGAGTATATGTATAACATGAGTCCCTCTAATACAGTAGTGAATCCATGATAAGATAAGTTTTAACATATAAGGAAAAATTTAACAGAAGAAAAGTGTGTCAAATGGTATCTCCATTAGCATCTACAATCTATTGTCATAGTATATGGATTTCTTACCAAAGCATGTGTGTATATTATGTGTGCATAAACATACAAATATAATATATGTATTTTTATATCATATATATATATTTACTTTCTGATTCAACAACTGTTTAAGCAACTACTATGTGTTTGTATGTGTGTATGATGTATGTATGTATGAATGCAGTAGAAATTTACTGTCTAGCCTAAATGGTAGGTAAATCAGAAAATGTATGTATACATACATACTGGTATATATGTGTGTATATACATACGTGTGTATTATAACAATTTAAATCATTATACTATTTTTAAAACCTATCTGAAGACTACCTCAAATTACAAGCAACCTCCTCCCCGCCCCACCAATCTGAGATGATTGCAAACAAGTATTATGAATGATGTTCAGAGTAGTGTGTTCCTTACACTGTATAATCCACTACAAAAGGAATATTCCAATAGTTTCTGCTGTCTTCACAGCTTCTGAAACTCCCCCAAACTGAAATACACAATACACAGAAATGTATATAGGTTTGTAGCAGGATAGCTTTATCTATCTATTTGTGCATAAATCTCTATCAATGTATTTCTATAGGAATCCATCTATCTCTACCTATGCATATGTAGAAACATATCTATCTAGTATATTAATCTCTGTATCTATCGATAGATGAGAGTTATAGATAGATGGATGGATAGATAAATGATAGACATGGATAGATAGAAAGATAGGTAGATGATAGATAGATAGATGATAGATAGATAAACTGTTCCAAAAGACTTAGTGCAGTTTTCTATTTTCTGGTTCACCTATTATGTAAGGAGGCAATTTCATTCATAAGACAGGTAGAAAATTACCAGGATATTATTTTCTAAATAGAAAGAATATATCGAGTTACATCTCTTTAATTATTTAACTTATCCTTATCTTACTGTTGAAAACTCTTAAATTAGTCTAAATATATTCTAAATTTTCTACGAATGAGGTTTGAAAGGGATAAACATCTGAAGTCTATGAGGCTGTAAGTTTGAATGATTTTTATAGCTTAGATTAGGAATGGATTCCCAACATAAATACAAAATGCAAGAATTCTATTACAAAAGGTATAACAGAAGACTATCTAGGGCCCACTGTATAGGTCAAGGAAAAACTGCAATATTTGTGCTTGTTAGTTTAGATAAAGCCTAGTGGTAGCATTAAGATATCAATTTGAAATTGAGCATTCTCCCTCCTATCAAAAATTTTTACCAAGCAGACCAACTGAAATAACTTCACATGGTAGAACGGACTCCAATGGAAAATCATGGTCTGGGAAATATTGAATATAATATGTCTCAATTACTCTTGTAAGTGTAGTACATGTAAGTTGTAGTCTTAGTCTCTCAAAATTCCATTCTCATTTTGGTTAGCTCCTTAGATCTCAGAAGCTATTTGTCCCTTCAGAATCTAGGGATAGTGCTAAGGCGATAGGGGTGGTGTTTTGTTTTGTTTTGTTTTGGTTTTTTTTTATCTAGTGCTATGGCTTACTAGCCTCCATTAATCAGTACTATCAATTAGCTAGCCATACTTAATCAGTGTATTAGAAAAGTGTAGGAACAACTGGTATAAAACACCCCCCTGTAATCTGTGACACTTTTCCACCAGTACATAGAGTCAGAGGGAAAAGTCTGCTTGAGCTTAGAGAATACATGTGACCAAAATGTACCACAGCCCTTCTAAGTCATTTTACTGGAGTGCTAAAGATCTTCAAATTTTCTATAATGTACACTAAACCCCTACTCTAAACCTTGCCTGGCTGGCCTCTTCATAAGGCATTAAAATTCACAGTCAACAAGCATTGTGCTAAGCACTGGGATTTGAATTTGCTTTCCTCAGTTCCTCCAGTCTGTCCTTGGCTTGGCATGCAGATACTAAACAGTTGTTTAGGGGACACTTCTGGGATGCCAGCGGGAAGGTGGGGAGTACACAATCCACTAAATCCTTCAAAGGTCACAAGGTCCTCCTCTGACCAAGGTTGGGAAGGGAGGGAGAAGAAAAGGGGTTTAAGATTTTGACCAAGGCATTCTCTTCTTTTCTAATTTGCTCAAAAGTTACCCCCTCAAGGAATGTTCTCTCCTGGCTTTCTGCATTATCAAACCCTTATCCCCCCTTGGATGATGACCATGTGCCTCAGCCAATCCAAAGTCATTTTCCATCTATAGAGTTTTCCAGTTCTTGTTCACACAGTTAAGAGGTACTATCACTGGATTAATGTATGAGGGCTAAATGGAGTACGATGATTTTAGCCCCACCTTTACAGAACAATAAATTGAGAGGATCCTATGTATTTATCCTCTTTTCACCACTACTGTACCTGCCTGTCTTTCTCACTTTCTTCCTCTGCTTTATTCTCAGGCTTGAGCGTTTTCATGGCTCTAACAACCTATTCTGTTCTTCTCTCCCTTACCCAACCTTCTCTTCTCCGTTTCTCTATATCTCTGCATCTCTGTCTCTCAATGTCTTAGTCTCTATTTCTCTGTCTCTGTATCTCTGTCTCTCTTTTTCTGTGTCTCTGTGTGTCTCTGTCTCTCTGTCTGTTTCTCTCTCTATCTTTCTCTCTCTTATTCTCTCTCTCTCTCTCTCTCTCTCTCTCGATCTCTCTCTTCCTGTCTCTGTCTGTCTGTCTGTCTCTGTCTCTGACTCTGTGTCTCTCTCTGCCTCTCTCTGTCTCTCTCTCTCAGATCTACCAGCTTTATCTTTGTTGATGTAGCAAGTTAATAATTTTTTCTGCCCTGCATTTCCAAGGTGATCAAGGATACCATAAGAACTAACTTGAGAAGACTAGTATAAGATCAGAGATTTTCAGACTTTGAACCAAATGTATGGGGCAGGTAGGTAGCACAGTGGATACAGTGCTGGGCCTGGAATCAAGGAGACTTATCTTCCTGAGTTCACTCTAACCTTACTAGCTGTGTGACCCTGGGCAAGTCGCTTAACCCTGTTTACCTCAGCCTCCTCATCTGTAAAATGAACTGGAGAAGGAAATGGTAAACCACTCCAGTATTTTTGCCAAGACAACCCCAAATAAAGTCACAAAGAGTCAGACACTACTAAACAACAACTCAATGACAACCAAATGTATGGGTGGGCATGAAATGTTCATTTAGTAGACAATGGGCCAACACTCTATTCCCTAGTAGATTTGGCATCCTGAGAGCAAACACAGTGACAGGAATCCATAAAGTAGTGGAAAGAATAGCAGGGTAGATAATCAAAGAATGGATAGGCAGCAAGAGATTCATCCCCTAGCCTAGTGGAAAGGGGTACAGATGACTTTCTGGAAAATAGACAGTGTTACCTTAAAAATGCTTAAAATCTCTAATAGTAATTGAAATGCAAATTTTAGTAGTCAAAGAGATAAAGTGACAAAATTCCATGTTGGTGGCACTATTGAGTGACAGAAACAAAATTAAATAGCTAGTCAAGGAGCGAACTGCTACAATATTTTTGGAAAGTAATATGGAAAAATAAATAAAATTGCTTATACCCTTTTGACCCAGTGATATAACTACTAGGACTATAATAACTATGATGTTATTTAAATATATATATATATATATATATATATATATATATATATATATATATATGTGTGTGTGTGTGTGTACACACACACACACACACACACACACACACACACACAGTCAAAGTAACTTTATTCAGAATGGCCAAAAAAAATTAGGAAAAGATAACATGTCCAAAGATTGGGGAACTGCTGCATAGATTGTGATATGTGAATGCAATGGAATATTATTACAGAACAAGAAATTACAAACGCGAAGACTGTAGGGAAGTATAAGAAGGCATAGGAAGTGAGACAGAATGAAGAAAGATGTTTCAGAAGCATAATATATACTGCAAATGAGTAAAGAAAGTAAAAGTAAAAATATTTTAAAAAAAGAGATCTGAAAGGAATATAGAAGCAAACAGGACATTAAAAATATTTTATATTCTTAATGATATACATATTCTATTTGCATATTTGGCTCTGAAAGGGAAGTGAGGTATGGTAGAAAGAGTCAGACTCTGGAATCAGAGGAACTGAGTTCAAATCCTGTTCTCCACACTACCTCTGTGCCTTCAGGCAAGTTGCTTTTCTGGGTTTCAGTCTTCTAATCTGTAAAATGAGCAGGTTGGAGCAGATGATCACCAATGTTCTTTTCAACTCAAGCTCTCCAATCCTTTGGAATTTCTCTGAGCTTTTGAGGAGGGACAGGGGGAAAACAAGAGAGAATAAAATAAATGGGGGAAATAAGATGGAGGGAAATACAGATAGCAATCATAACTGTGAAAATATTTTGAGCTAAGTGTCTGTGATACAGGTCTCATTTCTCAAATGTGTAGAGAAATGAGTCAAATTTATAAAAAAATAAGAGCCATCCCCCAATTGATAAGTCATCAAAAGATATGAACAGAGAGGTTTTGGATGAAGTAATCAAAGCTAGTGACAGCCATGTTAAAAAATGTTCTCGGTCACTGTTGATTGAAGAAATGCAAATTTAAAACAATTCTTAGGTACCACCTCATACTTAATAGGACAGAAAAGGAAGATGACAAATGTTGGAGAGGATGTGGGAAAATTGAGACACTAATGCGCCTGTGTTGAAGTTGTGAATTGATTCAACCATTATGTAGAGTAATTTGGAACTATGTCCAAAGGCCTATAAAACCATGTATACCCTTTGACATACACCAATACTACATCTGTAACCCAAAAGAAATGGCAAACAAAAGGAAAAGGACCTATACACAAATATATGTATGTATGCCTGCATGTATATCCAACTATATCTATCTACATCTATATCTATCTATTTAATAACCTCTATGTATATAGGTATATATAGGACCTGTGTGTGTATATTTATTTATCACAACTCTTTTCTGGTGGCAAAGAATTGGAAAGTGAGGGGATGGCCATCATTTGCAGAATGTTTGAATAAGTTGTGGTATGTGATTGTGATAGAATACAACTATACAGTAAGAAAGGATGAATAAGATGCTCTCAGAAAAACCTTACTTACGTGAACTGATGCAAAGTGAAATGAGTAGAACCAGGAGAACATTGTATATAGTAACAGCAATATTGTAAGATGATTGACTGTGAATGACCTAGCTGTTCTCAGCACTACAACGATCCAAGACAACTCTGAAGATCCTACAATGAAAAATGCTATCCAACCCCAGAGAAAGAACTGATGGAGTCTGAATAGAGATGGAGCATGCTTCTTTCACTTTATTTTTCTTGGGATTTCTTTTTTGGTTTATATTTTCTTTTATGACATGACTAATATGGAAATATGTTTTGCATAACTACACATGTATGACATACCAAATTACCTTCATAATGAGTGGGGCAGGGAGGGAGGGAGGAAATTTGGAACTCAAAAATTTTAAAATAAATGTTAAAAATTATTTTTACATGTAACTGGGGGAAAATAAAATACTAAATGGAAAGTTAAGAAAAGAAATTCCTCTGCCAATTCAGGTCAGCATCTCATCTGCAACTTAGATTAATAAAGTATTGCTGGAACACTTTTGAGGAGGGACAGGGTTAAAGGAGAGAATAGAATAAATGGAGGGTGCGATAGGATGGAGATAAATATAGTTAGTCTTTCACAACATGCCTGTTATGGAAATGTTTTGCATGACTACACATGGATAACCTATATCAAATTGTTGTCCTCAATCAGGGGGGTGGGGAAGGATGGAGAGAATGTGGAGCTCCAAGTTTCAAAAATGAATGTTAAAAATTGTTTTTACAGGCAATTGAGAAGCAATGGGGTATTGAAATCTATCTTGCCCTACAGGAAAATAGAAGGGGAAGGGGAAAAGAGAAGGGCAGGGGTGTAATAGAATAGAAGGCAAGGGGCAATCAGAATACATGCTGTCTTGGGGTAAGGGAAGGGAAGAGGTGGGGACAAAATTTGGAACTCAAAATCCTGTGGAAGTGAATGTTGAAAACTAAAAATAAATTAATAAAAAAGAAAAAAAAACAAAGAATTTCTGGGAACAAAAAGTGGTCAAGGGACTTAACCATGATCTCACAGTCATAGGAAAAATAGATTTAGATGTGGAAAACACCTTAGAAACTTAGTTCATCCCTCTCCACATTTTAAAGATGAAGAAACTGAAGAACAGAGAGGTTTTATGTTTTGTCCAATGTTACACAGTTAAATTGGTATCCAAATGCAAATTCTCAGATTTCATACACAGCACTCTACTATCATTTGCTGTTTCACATGTGGTATATATGCCAAAGGAAGAAATTGATCATGTTCTGGTTTTTCACTCTAAAACCAACCCTCTATCTACTCTGCTATGTTACTTCTCAAACTATATATTCATGTATATATATTTTTTTAATTTTGGAGGGGTTCAAAAATCAACTTTGTTTTTTTTAAATTAATTTATTTTTAGTTTTCAACATTCACTTACATAACTTTTAAATTTTCTCTGCCTCCATTCCCTCTCCCCTCCCCAAGATGGTGTGCAATCTGATATACATTCTACTTATACCTTCTTATTAAACATATTTTCACATTAGTCACATTTTATAGAAGAATTAGAATGAATGGGAGGAACCATGAGAAAGAAAAAACAAAACAAAACAAAAATACTATGCTTCTTTCTGCAGTTAGACTCCGTATTTCTTTCTCTGGATGTGGATGGAATTTTCCATCATGAGTCTTTTGGAGTTGCTTTAGGTCCTTGCATTGCTGAGAAGAGCTAAGTCCATCAAAGTCGGTCATCACACAATGTGGCTGTTACTCTGTACAATGTTCTTCTGGCTCTACTCACTTTACTCAGCATCAGTTCATGTAAGCCTTCTAGGTTTTTCTGAAGTCTGTCTGTTCATTTCTTATAGGACAATAGTATTCCATTGCATTCATATACCACAACTTGCTTAGCCCTTCGCCAGTTGATGGGCATCCCCTCAATTTCTAGCTCTTGGCCACCACTGAAAGAGCTGGTATTTTTATATATGTGGGTCTCATGTTTTTTTAAATGTAGATATTTTAAGCTTATGTTTTATGCTTGATCATAAAGTTTTATTTATTGATTTTGTTGCTGTTACTAAGTTCAGCCAAAAAATAATAATACATTGGGTCCTAGATAATCTCCTTCAAGTACCATACAAGTTTAACATCTAAGGTGTTGAATAAGTCAGGATAAAATTTAATTCCTAGAATAGTAAGATTCCCATATTCAGGTATTCTTAATATAAGGAAAGTTTTTTCTCTTGCCGTCTTAGCACATCTGGTTCAGTCCTTCTTTAACTACCAAAGATTCTTCTCTGCTAGATTTCCTAATGCCATTTTTGTATGAGTTACAGTTGGTAGGTTAGAAATAGGCATTCTATAGCTCTGAAAGTTTGGAATATTTTCAATTAGGCTGTGACTTCATTTATGTAGGGCAGGGGTATTAGACAGATAGGTAGATAGATAGAGAGAGAGAGAGAAAGAGAGAGAGAGAGAGAGAGAGAGAGAGAGAGAGAGAGAGAGAGGGACAGAGAGAGAGAGAGAGAGAGAGATTGGCAGATATGTATACATCTAAATCCCAACAGACAGATATCTCATTTCAATACTGTTCCCTTTGTAATCCCATGTATATTACTATACGCATTGAACAACATTATTCTGATGAGTTCATAGATTTCATCAAATTGACAGAAGAGTCCATGACACAGCAAAGGCATAAAAAAAATCTCCTGGTATATTGGACTTTTTTCATCAACACAGAGGCACGAGCCATCTCTGACTCTGGAGATAAGTCCAAGGCTTAGATTTGAGAATGAAATTAGAGATCATCTATTACCACCACTATTTTCTGTGTGCACAGACTGAGGTACAGATAGGTTTGGTGACTTGAAAAAGCAGTAAGTGAGCACAGCAAGGATTTAAGCTCAGATAGCAGAACTCCAAAGCCAATGCTTTTTCAACTGCATCCCAGAAGTCCTCAACACACAGTGATTTAGGAACTTGGCCAGGTACACACAACTACCAACTGCCAAAGAGAGGATATGAACCATGGTCCATATATGTACCTGGTAAGTGCTTGCTGATTCATTGATTGCTGCCTAATACGTAGATGGCAAAGTGGCTAGAGTACTAGGCTTTACAGCCTAGTATATTTATAGTATTCTAGCTATATATAGCTCTATGGTATTATCGTTCTACAGCTGCATCTTAAAAAAATGCCTGTTCTTTTCCCTCTTTCCCCCTCCCTGCCTTCCAAGCCCAACACTGATAGAAAGTATACACTGATACAAAGAGCTTGAATATCTCTTCTCTCTTCTCTTCCCTTCCCTTCCCTTCCCTTCCCTTCCCTTCCCTTCCCTTCCCTTCTCTTCTCTCTCACATACACACACACACATACACAAATCCAGGTACTTACATGTAATTTAGTGGGGAAATAGATAACCTTTGTGTATAGTAATGGGCAACTAGGTGGCACAGTGGATAGAGAGCACTAGGTCTGGAATCAGGAAGACTCATTGCCCTGAGTTCAAATATGGCCTCAAACACTTACTAGCTCTGTGACCCTGAGCAGGTTACTTAACGCTGTTTGCCTCAGTTTCCTCATCTACAAAATGAACTGGAGAAGGAAATTTGCAAACCACTCCAGTATCTTTGCCAACATCCCAAATGGAGTCAAGAAGACTCAGATATGACTGAAAAATGACTGAACTGTGGATAGATAGACAGATAGATATATACACACATATATACACACAAGTATTTATAGTATATATTCACATACACATGAATATTTGTATATATGAAATTCAGTAGGCAGAAATATAAGCTTTGGGTACACACAAATATGTATATACACATACATCTATATATGCATATATATTCATATACATATATATATATATATATAGGTAATTCAGGGTGGGAAAAGATAACCTTTAAGTATTGTGCAGCACGAAAATCATCACAGGTTCCTCTGGTCTATTTTATACAGTAACAATACAGACAGTGCCAGAGGTGGCTGTTTGTATTAATATTTCTATAAAATCTTTAATTGCATGAGGTTATGAATCAATAAAGAAGTTTGTCACATGGAAGACAAATTTGGAAAGACAATCTTGCTTTCCAAAAGTCTAATGCACAAACCATTGTAACAGATGCAGGAGATTGGGGCTCTGACAATTCCATTTAGCCCAGCAGTAAAAGGAGAAATAAGGAATGATAGACACATCCCTCTGCCACCACTTCTCTATCCCCATCATCCGGAATTTAATGTCCAGAGTACTCCCTGACTCATTTCAGCCCATATGTCTCTACCCACTTTATGTTTAAAGCCTAAATATTTTATTCTCAAATTAGGGGTAGTCAATCCAAGTGGTTTCCTGCTCCCAAAATGAAATGTTCTCCCATGTGCCAGAACCATTTCTAAAATCACCTAACAGCTTCCCAGGGGGCACCTAAAGAACCAGATGTAGTAGGCTGAGAAAATACTTGGATTAGAACATTAGAACACATGCAGTACATGTGCCCACAAAAGCCATCCAAAGAGTAGGAGAAATAAAGGTGGAACTCTATGGAGCATGCACATTAAATTTGAGAAAATAGGAGAAATAAGGGATATGTGTTTTATGGAAGCAGACAGAGGTTATAGTCTGGTCTGGGTTTTCATTGACATAAGGAGATCCCAGGTGAGGAAACTCTCTCCACCCATGCAGAGTAACACCTTCTCTACAACTGATAATCTTAGTGAAATGACTGGAGCACTGAGAAGTTAAATAGCTTGCCCAGAGTCACATAGCTGATAAGTGCCCAAGTCTTCCTGGCTTCAAGAACAGCTCTCTATGCATTGTGCTGTGCTCACGAAACATCGGTACCAGCCACTAAATTAGATACACTTCTTCATTTTGCTTTTGGAATGGGTATCTTGTTTTTGCATTGATGGGGCACCATCAATGATTGAGGCATGCTATGACTATTCATTACTTGCTATAGCTCAATCTGGCAATGTGTGAATATTTATGAAGGCTGCTTCATTTTTTTTGATTGGCTCTGATCCTGGGAGCCTTAATAAGCTGAAGGTTTACACCAGATTTGCACTCTTCAGAACCAGGGCAGCATACCAAACATGGGGTAGACATGGAATATTTTCAATAAAGAAGCACCTTGGTGTATTAAAACTTGGAAGAGTATGTGGAGCCCCCCAGGCTGCTCTCTTCTAACGGATGGCCTTTTGGAAACTTTGCCTTGCCTTTCAGAAATTTGATGATCTCAATTTTACATGTAAGAACACAAAAGAAGAGGGGCAGGAGAATGGATCATCAATAGAAAGAAAGGCTTTTTACCCTCAGGAGAAATGCTATTGAAGTACCAGATTCCTGTCTCTAGTAGGAATACCATCTCCTTTGACCATTTTTGAAAGAATACTTATTCCTTAGGAGTGTGTGGGGGGAAAGGGAAAAGAAATTGCTAATAATAACCATGTGAATGCTTATAAAGGTGAGGGAAAAGAATATGCCTGAAAAACTGAACCAAGATTTGCTATGTAATGAATATTAAGCCTAGAATCAGGTAAAATGAATAGAAAAAAGTACAATTCCCCTCAGTGAATTTTATTTTAACACAATGATAAAAGTGTATGTACATTATACACACATACAAATGTATCAGGGATCTAGGCTTTCCTCATTGTGGAAAGAACTTTTCAGCATAGAAATTTCTTCCACCTGATACACAAATAGCTTTTATCTATATAGAGCTTTAAGGTGTACACAATTTTTTTAGATACATTATGTCATGTGACCATCACAACAACCCTGTGAGGGAGGTGGTGCTATTATCTCTATTTTAAAAATGAAGGAACTGAAACCGAGATTTCTATGCATTGCCCCAGATTATAGATGGTCAGGAAGTATCTGAGGAAGGATTTGAATTCAGAACTTCTTGTCACCTAGTCCAGCACTCTCTTCACTAATTTGCCTATATTACACATTTAGAAAGCTATTGGGGGCTCAAAGTGGTTAAATGACTTGGCCATAGTCACAGGGCTCATGTCGGCGGCAAATGATTTTGGCACATAGTTTTGCTAACACCCCATCCCCCTGCCTTATTAGGTTTTCAAATGCATTCTTTTGACAAAACAAACAGGCTGGTCCATAGACAACATACATTCAGTCAGTCATGGGGCTCATAATAAGGTTTTTCTGGATTAGTAGAACAATTTATAACTTGTGTTTCTCTGATACGGAATCTGAGAACCAGGCTCATCTGCCAGACATCATGAGTTATCAGAATGTCATTTAAATGGAAACTCTAACTTTGATCAGAATCAGCTACATGTATTTAGTTCAGCTGCCTGGAAGAACGTCTCGAGGAGGGCAACCACAATGGCGAAGGGCCTCAAGTTCACAACCCATGAAGTTTATTTTAAGGAAATTATAATGTTTTGCCTTAAGAATACTTGGAGCTATGATGTCATAGAAGACTTGGTTCCCTTAGCCACGGAAGGCAAAACTAGGAGGAATGTGAGAAAATTGCCAAGAGACAAATTTAGGTTCATGTAAGGAAAAACTTCCTGACAATTAAAATTACACCAAAGTAAAAATTTGTTGCATTAGGGAGGTGTGGGTTTCCCTACACTGGAGGTCATCAAGCCAAGGCTACATGGCCATCCCTTTGGGTTGCCACAGAATGAATAAATATCATTAGGGTTCATAGCCTTTGAAGTTACTTCTGTGAATAGGAGAAATTAGGATGAAGAGACACTGACTGCAATCATAGAATTGCCCACCAAAAATGTTTAAGCAAGCTGCTAATTCAAAAAATTGGAAATGGGTAGCAGCACAGTCGCTGACTTTGAGTATCATTCTTTAAAATATAAATTTCACAAATTAAAAATAGCAGTTAAGACAAAGAGGCCAAAATATCCAAGAATCTCCTAATGAATACTTGACCTCTTTAGCAAGCAGCAAGATATGGCAGGTAGGAGAAACACAAATTGAGCAAGTATGTCCAATTTTAAAACACTGTTAAGGAGATTAACAGAAGACTCTAAGTTGTATAAGCTCATAAAGTAGGAGAAATCAATTGAAGAGGAAATGATGCTTAAGAGAGCTTGGTGTGGTACTCAGCAATGCCTAATCCACTGAGCATTTGTAGATGAAGATAAAAAAACTGCAATCATCTCATTGGCAACAAGAGCTAAACCTCTGAATTTGAATTCTATCACTCAGTTAATGTCATGCTCTAAAAAATGGCAGTAATAATGGGGAATATGAAATTGGGAAGAAAAGTGGATCAACAAGAGCCTGCTTATAGAGGCAGTTAGGTGACATGGTGCGTAGAGTGTGGGACACGGGCTTAGGAAAACCCAAATTTGAATCCTTTCCCATGTCCTTTCATTTGATGTGTGACCCTGGAAAAGTGACTGAAATTTCTGAGTCTCGCTTTCCTCATCTGCAAAATGGGGATAACAGTTACAACTGCCTCCCAAGAAGTGAAAATATAATATATTAAATATCTTGCAAAACTTAAAGCATTACATAAAGGTTATCATCGTCGTCATCATCACCATCATCATCATCATCACTGCATTCATTTTAAATCGACTAGCCAGCTAAGTACAGAGGAATACATTACTAGGTGTTTGACCATCAATTAATTATTCTTAATTCTTCACAGTAACACACTTAAGAGTCCAATAATGCGTGGAAGAGGGGCTATCAGAATTGGCAGACAGAGGCCCCATTCAGATAAATCCAGAGGTAGTAATTATAATTTAGATTTAAGACATAGACCAAAAGACATCAACGAGAATGTGTATTTTCAGAAAAGATGGTAAGATAACAGAGAGACCACTAAGAGGTGGGCATTCCATCCATAGTACTAGTACCCACACAATATCAAATGAATCAAGGGGACTGTCTCCAGTAGATCATTTAAGAAACAGATCATTGAAAAGATTATTTAGAAGAAAATCCTTTGGGGATTTGCACACTAAGCCCCACCAACTGAAAACCAATAGCTGATACCGTGGCAGGCAGGCATGGCTACATAAAGTGGCAAAGCACCCTGAGAGAGAGAGACAAGAGGCAGCATGTCCCATGCAAGTCCACTTGCTCCATCTCCTCTGACACCACTACCTTGACCATGTCCCCTTAAATGCTAATGGGGACAGCCCAGGACCCTGGACCTAAGAGGCACAAGAAGAATGACATTAAATTGGGACATTAAAGAAGAGGCATTAGTATCTACTCACCTCTGAACCCTAAGGACCATGGGACTTTTCTCTCTGACATGCAGCTGAAATCTTCCATATTTGTTCTTTCCCATTGGAATATGAGCCCCTTGAGAGGAGGGGCTGTTTTAATTTTCTATTTGTATCCCCAGTGCTTCGTGCAGTGACGTGCACCTAGTAAGTGCTTAATAAAATGTTTTATTCATTCATTCATTCATTTGTGGAGAAGTTATGGAAGGTTATAGAGAAAAAAGCTGCACAGGATGGAAGAGTATGGACAGATTGTGATTGACATTGGCAGAGGTCATACTAAAGTCATTGAGTTCATAGACTGACTAGAGGAATAAAATAAGCAATTCCCATGGAATGAGGAGAAGGTGATCTGATCAATTAAATTAAGTGGGAATAAGATCAAGAACTTAAGCAGAATATTCATTAAAAAACAATAAATGCTTAAATAAAATTATAAGCCAACTTTTCCCTTGAAAGCTCCAATTTGTACAGCTAAAGTTGAAATACAATTTAATAACTTTGTAAGCTACCAGAAAGGCTGAAATCAACGTGATCATTACATTATTTTTTCTTTACAACATATGAAGAATCCATACACTTAAGGGTGCATTCCAGCAGCTGCTTGGATACCTTGGGGTAACATTTTTTTCCCTTCTGGAAATATCTGAAGAAATATTCTAGTTAACTGCTTTGCGTTTATAATATAGACCTTGGCACCACATGAAATGTCACATTTGATGTGTTATTTTTTTATCTTATCCCATCTCCCCTCTACCTAGTTTGAGGTCATAATCGACTCAAGCAAAAGGTCCAGTTTGGATTATTTCAATGTATGAACAGATCCCCTGCTTGATATTAGCACCCTTTATCCTCTTCTGATTTACAGCACCATGTGGCTTATTAGAGGCTTCTGACTTGAAAAGGTAGAATTTCATCCTGCCAGTCCAGCATTTGTATTGATGTGAGCAGCTGAGCTTTATTTTTTTTAAATCACATGCAATTTGCATTGTAGATCTGTCATCTAATGCTTCACTTAACCTACCTATTTCTCAGGTGCCTATCATTAGCCTATGCTCTTTTATAATTGCATTCTGCCACTGATTCATACCGTTAATTTTTTGGGAGCTAAGATGTCAAGTACATAGGGGAAATATTTGGGGTTTCATTATCTGAACTTGGATACCTGTTTTGAAATCATGCATGCCTGAGTGTTATGACCTGCATGTCAACTAATTAGCTGAAGTTAAACATAGGTTTAATTGTTTTAGACCCTAAAATGACTGCAAGGGAATATGGTGACCATATCAGTAGATTAATTACTTGATTGATTGCACCAATGACCAAGTCTTCCCCTATAGTTACCCTTCCCAATGATTATGTTCATTTCCCTAAATGGTTTGTGGATGATTTATAGTTACCTCAAATAATTTTTAATCACATCTTTAATCTACAGATTTGCACTTTAAAATTTTACCTGCATCACTGCAGAAATACTTACCAAAAGAAAGTGTTCCCAGAAAAAGCAATTTTCTATAATGGAGAACCTATAATCTTAGATAGAATCAAGAAAAAGAACAGTAATCCAGTCTCCATTACCCTAACCATTTAAAAAAAAAACCATCAACCCAGGAGTGCTAGGAATACCCATTATCCTGAGAATCTTTGGGGTTTACTTAAGGAATACAGATCTCAGCATTATGGAATATTATTCAGTTGTAATCATTCGCCACTATCTCTTCCTTTAATTCTGTCCCTTATGAAAAGGTAGCCTTACTCCTTTCCCAGGTCAATGTATATGCATGGATTCTTCATCCCACTCTCTTCCATCTTCTTTAGCAGATGGCCCCATTATCATCCCCGCCCCTCTCATCTTTAATCTTTTCCTCTTGACTAGTTCTACATTTTAAAATCTCCCCAGTCATTAAAAAATCCTCAGTAGATCTCACCATCACCACTAGATAGCATCATATCTTTCCTACCCTCCTTAGCTAAATGCTTTGAGAAAGCTGTCTTCACTCAGGGCTTATACTTCCTCTCCTCTCACTTGCTTCTAAATCCTCTGTAATATAGCTTTTGACTTTATAACTCAATTGGATCTTTTCTTTCCAAAGTTACAAATGATCTGATGATTTGTATTTATGAAGACAATTGGGGTTAAGTGATTTGCCCAGGGTCACACAGCTAGTAAATGTCGGAGGCCACATTTGAACTCAGGTGCTTCTGACTCCAGGCCCGGTATTCTAACCACTACGCCACCTAGATGCCCCTAATGACTCCTTAATAAAGAAATTCCATGTCCTTTTCTCACTCCTCATCCTTTTTCACCTCTTAGCCGGATTTAATATTATTCTCTACCTTCTCTTCCTGGATTCTCTCTCCTTTGTGGATTTTCATTCCACTGCTCCCCTCTGGTTCTCCTAACTCCTTGACCATGCATCGTCATTTCCTTTTCCTGATTTTACTCTATTTCATGCCAACAGTATACCTCCAAGTTCAGTCCTCTATCCTTATCTTCATTCTCTCTTTTGTTCAGTTGTTCCACTCATGTCTTACCCTTTGTGACCCCATTTGGGGTTTTCTTGGTGAAGATCTAGAGTGCTTTGCCATTTCTTTCTCCAGTTCATTTTACAAATGAGGAACTAAGGCAAACAGGGTTAAGTGACTTGCCCAGGGTCACACAACTAGAAGTCTGAGTCCATATTTGCACTTAGGAAGATGTCTTCCTTACTTCAGACCTGGCATTCTATCCATTTTATCCTATAAATGTATATGTATGTATGTATACATACATATGACACACATATATACATATATAGCTTGTATATGCTTATATGTATATGTATCACATACATACACAAATTGATGGACACACATATAAATACAGGCATGTATGTGTGTATATCTCCAGTCCCATCTCTCTCCTGAAATCTAGTCCTATATCACGAATAACCAAATTGCTCATTTCAAATGGGAATCCCACTCTCATCTCAAGTTCAATATTTTCAAAACAGAATTATAAAATCTGAGAGTTGGAAGGGTCCTCAGTGTCCATCAAATCCAACCTTTCCATGAAAGAGATCCTCACTGTAACATACCCAATAAGTGGTTGTCTAGTTTCTGCTTGAAGACCTCCAGAGAGGGAGAAGCCCTCATGTCTCAGGGAGATAAATCCACTTCTGATTCCTAGGACTCTTTTCCCCTTACATTGAGCTTAAATTGGCACTTTTTCAACTTTCTAGCCATTGCTCCCTATTTGGGCCTCAAGACAACAGAGCCAATCCAATCTGTCTTCCATGTGACTGCCCTTCAAATTCTTGAAAAGACTTATTGTGCTCCTCCTCCATCATCCCACAGTCTTCTGTTAGGTAGGCTAACCATGCCCAGTTTCTTCAGCTGATCTTCATAGGGCATGGACTCCAGGCCCTTAGTTTTTCTCCCAAATCTTCTCTTCTTATGAATTTTCCTATTCCATGTGAGGATGACCACCCTCTTAGTCACCCAGGTTTGTGATTTCACTGTCATCTTGGATTCCTCACTCTCAATCAGCCATCAGTCATCCATCTAGTAAGCACCCAAATCCTCTTATTTTATCATCAGAACTTCTTTAATACATGTTTCTTTCTTCAGTCACCTGAGCTGATCCTCTTTCAAATCCTTAACAATCTTTTCCTGGATTGTTACAATAGCCCCTTAGTTTTTCTCCCAGCTTTGAGTGAGGCTCTTCTTACTCTACACCACACTCCACTCAACTGCCAAATGGACCTTCCTAAAAAGGGTTCTCACCTTGACACTCCCTTATTCAATAAACTCCAATGACTCCCTGTTATCTCTTGGATCAAATGTAAATTCCTCTGGTTGGCATTTAAATTTCTTCACAACCTGTGTTCATCAGTTTAGTCTTGCATTTAGTCTTCCACATCATTTCCTACCTCCCCAACCCCCCTCCCCCAGTTGTCCCTGCTCCTGGGGGAATGGGGTACAGAGATAAGAAGCCATTAGGGTAAGTGAAAAAGGTCCCTAGAAGGTAGCTGCTGCAGCACTCAGCTCCTTCCTTGACCACATGTGTTCTCCACATGTGGGTCAAAGACTGCTAGGTCTAGGCATATTGGCCTATTTGTTGTTCCTCAGACATGACTCTCAATTTCGCACTGCCATGCTTTTGTAGTGGCTGTCCTTCATGCTTAGAATATTCTCTCTCCTCTTGACATATTAAGGCAGCTTGGTGGCCCAATGGATAGAGTGTGGGACTTGGAGTCAGGAGGATCTGAACTGGAATCCTTCCTCAGATGATCAATAGCTATATAGGCATGGGCGAGTCACTTAACCTCTCTGTTCCTCAATTTCTAATTCTAAAAAATGTGAATAATAACAGCATCTGCCTCGTGGGGTAGTTGTAAGGATCAAATGAAACAAAATAGGTAAAGTGCTTTGCAAACCCTGAAATATTACAGACATGCTCATTATTATTTTTTTATTATTGGAAACCCTGTTTCCCAGTTTATGTCAACTTCTACAAGAGACTTTTCCTGACTACCTGCACCCAAGTGTTAATGCCTTCCCACCTGAGGTTATCTGCTACCAGTTTGGTGTGTAGTAGACACCTCTATCTGTACATGGTTACTTCTTTTGCTGGGGCTGTCTCATTTTGTCATAGTATTCTCCTCCTCTCTCCCCTCCAACCCTCAGCAAAGTGCCTAGCACATAGAAGGCACTTAACGAATGTTTGCTGATGGATTGTCCTTACACTTGATTAGAAGAATACATATTTGATATCTATATCTTTATTTTCCAAATGTAATTTTTTAAAAAGACTTCGGTAGTATGAAAACAGAAGGATTGATAGGAAATTCTCTACATCATAACAAAATTCAGTTCTCTGAAACTTACAAGATTTAGAGCCGGAAGGGACACCAGATGCCGTCTAATCTAATATCTTCATGTTACAAGTGGGGAAACTGAGGCTCAGAAATGAGCCTTTGACCATTGGTCCCAGCAACAGGTAAGTGGCAGTAACAGTATTTAAACCCAGGACTTTTCACTCAAATCTCGTGTTCTCTTTCTGATGCAACATGATACTACCCCCATGCCCAGCAGTCATTTTAAACTGCTTCCTTTTAGTAATGATATGACTGCATCAAAGGCAATTTTCATTTTGCATCCAGGTTATAGGACCCTCAGAATCAGATAAATCTTCATATGGTTTTAAAGATGGAAAAGAACTCATGTGACTTATTAGACAGCCCTAGGCTTAACAATGATTTGGGTCTGAAATTATCACTCAAGGTTGACAATTAATGGTTAATGATAAGAAAACATAGCTGTCTTGGTCTAGATAAGGAAATTGTAGCCTTAAGCTCTTCAAAAAGAAACTGAGAGCTAGAGAATTGGTCTGCACCTAGGTTAATCCTGCTTAGGGTTATTAAAGAGAAAGGAGGGCCTGGGGCAGAGCTGGATAAAATGTAAAACAACTCCTGTTTCTCCCCTTCTCTCCTTTTTTTAGAATATAAGTGACCACACTGACTTAAATGGCTATAAATGTCAAAAATGCTCTTTGTCAAAATACCCTGCAGTTTCATGATAATCCTAAAACAGCCTTGAAATCAGCATGAAATATTCTACTTGCTCAGTGGTGGGGATTTTTTTTGATTGTTTTTTTTTCCTTTTTTTGAGGATGGGGGAAGGCTTTCTGTGGAATACTTTCAGATTAGCATAGTTTGTTTCAACTACCATCATTTCCATACCACTCACTTATGTGATCCCAACTCCACTCCCTTCCCAACATGCTGTGTCTCTCTGTCTCTCTCTCTCTCTCTCTCTCTCTCTCTGTGTGTGTGTGTGTGTGTGTGTGTGTGTGTGTGTGTGTGTTGAGGAGACTGGATAATCTCAACAATCCTGATGCAAAACACAACTATTTCACTCCATTCCCACCCTGGACAGGGCAGATCTCTCTCTTTTTCTACAACCATAACCCTCTTTTTCTCCACCCCCTTTGTTAACACTTTAGCTGAGCTCATTTTAGGATTACAGAGCATGTCAGTGTGGCACATGCAGATTGAGCATATTTTTATCACCAATAAAGTCACTACTGTCAAGAAAAATTAGCATCATAATAACTTTTTAAACAGAAATATCATATAAATATGTAAGGCATGTTTTCAACATTTTAGCATAAGAAAAATTTTCATCTTCATTCCAAGGAGATCTGGTGCTTTTGGGGAAGACATTTTAAGAAGAGCTGTAAGATAAATACTGATTTTAATCCCACACAAGCTCATATTGGGGGAAAAAAAGTTTAAAATGAAGTAAGTTCATGAAGAAGATGTCATTTATAGCTGCAAAGTATATTTTCGATTCACTGATTTACATGCATAATGTTCTCTTTGTTTAAACTAATTACATGCCCCTCTTTTAATACTTAAAATCTGTGTGACACTCTTCATCTCCAAGGTCATTCATTCAGTAAATAAGCATTTGTTAAGTGTTTACTATATGCCAGGCACTGTGCTAAGTGTTGGGGATACAAAGAAAGGCAAAAGCAGTCTCTACCCTTCAGGAGCTCACAATCTAATTTTCTTATCTGTAAAATGGGAGAGTTACACTAGAATGCTGCTTCTGAGGTGCCCCCTAAATCTATATCAATCATTTTACATCTGGAAGGGAAAATGTTGTTAATCTTATTATGTGGCCAGTTCACTTCAACTCACATTTCACAGGGTCATAATTTTAATGCTGGAAGGGACCCTATTGATAATCAAATTTAAGACCCTAATTTCATAGACTCAGGCTCTGGGAGATGAAGTAATTTGCCCACATCCGCCTTTCTGAAACTAACAGGATCATAGATTTAGACCTTGAAGTGACCTCACAGGTCATTAAGTATAACCCTACACATACATGTGTGTTTGATATTATAATGAATGAAAAACCTGACAGTTTCTGGGTAATTATTAACCAATTTATTAATTAGCCTAATAATCAATACATCGATCATCAGCGGGTTTCTCTTGGTAACCGGAGACAAACCCTCAGAGACAAATGAATGCCTTTAATACATTTGTAAAAGGGAAAGCCCCTGAAGTGAAAATCAACCCTGACTGGTGCATACTTAATGATGAGGTGGGCTAGGAGTCTCCAGCTCCTCCACTGAGAACTGTGAGTTGATAATGAGACTCAGCATTCTCCAGCAATTGGGCCAGGGGAATCCATCTCCATTTAGACCACTCTGGTTGGTTTTCTTCTTCCTGAGCTAGGTCACCCTAACCTCTAATTGGAGACGTACAAGGACAAGGGTTCATTTCTCAGGAGTCAAATCTACCCCAGAATGGATTCTGTTTGCACTCTAGACGGAGATTAGGTCTCCTAGTTGGGTGGGGTCCTGCCCAAGACTGAAGAGTATGTTCCTTGAGAGCTAGTACAATTTCATCAAACACTCATGTCTTTCAAAGACTGACTTTTTACAGGGGCTAGGCCTTAAATGAGGGAATAAAGGAGAAAAAGTCTGGAGCCCAAACTAATAATTGGTTATTAATATAATAGTGAAGTATTTTTTCTCAGTATTAATTTTGTTTTAACACCTTCATATATATATATATATACATATACATACACACACACACACATATATATATATATATGTGTATATATATGTATGTGTGTGTGTGTGTGCGTGTGTGTGTATATGTTTAGTCATTTTTCATTCATGTCCAAGTCTTTGCCACCCCTTTGGGGTTTTCTTGCTAGAGATACTTAAGTGGTTTGCCATTTCCTTCTCCAGCTCATTTTACAGATGAGGAAACTGAAGCAAACAGGATTAAGTGACTTGCCCAGGGTCATACAGCTAGTGAGTGTCTGAGACCAGATTTGAACTCAGGACTTCCTGACTCCAGGCCTGACATGCTATCTACTGTGCCACCTAGGTGCTCCCCAAATCCAGGTAACCAACGCTAAAGTTTTGTACTGCAGTCACTTTGGTCTAAGTTCTTCATTTAGTTATTTTTTTCAAATAAAAATCAAATAGGATCTTGGAACCACAACTCTTTGCATTTTGACAGTGTCCAGATAGACTCATTTCAAGTCTTCCTCAGACTCAGAGACCCTAGCCCGATCACTTCAAAGATCAGGGCTCCCAGAGAGGGCTCTGTAGGAGCATAAATTATACAATCCATTTGCATTGGAAGAGGAAGATTCTTCTGCCAGTGAAATCTCCAAGATTGGATTGCCCACTCCCCCCTTGAAAAAAAAAAGACATATTCATCTAGCGCTTTTCATATAAAATCATATATTTTCAAAGTTCCACAGTAACCCAATGGTGCAGGTAATACTATCTCCAGTTTACCAGTGAGGAAACTGAGGCTCAGATAGTTTTCCACATGCTAGAGGCAGTATCTGGACTCGAGTGACCATGACCCCAAGCCTGGCATCCAAACACTACATCACAGTGCCACCTCTGGGTAGAGAATGGAATCAATTCTTCGGAACCGCTTTTGGGAGCTGTTATTACTGGCAGAACTTGTGCTATCTAAAGATGCCAAACCTAGCTCTGAGGAAATTAAAAAAAGAAAGAAAGAAGAAGAAGATTTCATGGGCTCTTACACAGAAATAGATTATTTAACTCAGTCTGGCTCTGTTCCAACATAAGCTTTTGCCTAAAATTGTGCCTTATGCTTTGAGATTTTTTTTTCTTTTCCTTCTTTGAAACCATCCAGCAGCAGAAACTGGGTGACCGCTTGTTGGATATATTGTAATGGGGCCTCCTTTTATATGGTAGCTTGAGCTAGATGAACACTGGTATGTTCTAGCCCTGAAATTTGTGAGATACTTAACTGCATGTCTCTATTCAAGAAGGCTAGGTGGTACAGTGGCTAGAGTGGAATCAGAGAGACTTACCTTCCTGAGTTCAAATGTGGCCTCAGACACTAATTAGCTGTGTGACCTTGGGCAAGTCATTTAATCCTGTTTGCCTCAGTTTTCTCATCTGTAAAATGAGTTGGAGAAGGATATAAAAAACCACTCCAATATCTTTGTCATGAAAAGTCAGACATGACTGCAAAATGACTAAACAGCAAACACTAACTGCATGTCAAACAAGTGAATTTCACTGTGTTATCAGTGGCTGGCAATGGACCCGCTGTTCCAACACAGATGGGTTCTCTTAATAATAGGTACGGTACATGATATCAGTCCTTCAAGTGCTTTGGGCTGAAAGGTGCCATAGAAAGAGGAAGTTATTATTGTTAGCTATCACACCCTAAAAATAAGGATTTGCCATCTAAATGGCTACAGAATCTTAACTATAAAATACCTTATAATAGGACAATCAGTGGGGCCAAATTCCATAAAACTCCATCAGGCATTTACACTGAGAAGACCCACATGTGCCTTTATTTTTATTTTTTTTTAATTTCCTGGGCTTGTGGCCCAGAAATTGAATGGAAATTTTATTTAAACCTGCTCTTGTGTGTCAACTTTCAGTAAATATCAGGTTTTCAGTTGCCTCATATTGAATTTTACATTTTGAGCAAAGGTTGGAGAAAGCAGCCCCAGCCCATACGGCTGTACTTCTGTATTTTGACCTGTTCCAACTGTGGCACGTTGGCCCCTGGTGCAAGTTCCTTATTATTCCTGTAAATTCCAGAAATCTCTCTTTCTGCCACAGATACAGGATTCAAAATTTTTATTAAATCCCTTCCAGCACTAATCAGCTTTTATCAGAACATGCAAAGCAAACCCAGCTTGGAAATGCTCCCTTCCCACCCCTCCCCCCCCCCCCCCCCCCCCACTTCCCCAACCACAGGGCTCAGATTCTCCTCTGTCTCATTTAAGGCTGACTTTACCTTCTTCCTCCTCTCATAGGATTCCAGAGGCTGGCTCCCCCACCTTTCTAAAAAAATCTCTTTCTTTACCTTCCCTGTTGAAGTGTATGTTCTGTATTTGCCAAGAAGATCCATTAGGAAATGTGTCAGACTTGAAAATGTTTAAAATTAGAATAGGAGGACCTGGGTTCTAATGCAGCCTCTCTTACTTCCTGTGTGATCTTGGATGAGTTATTTTCACCTATCTCATCCTGGTTTTCTTCATCTCTAAAACTGAAGATCAGGCTAGATTAGTGCTAAATCTATGATCCCGGGAAAAGAGAAAAGCTGTCATATCCCCCCTTCTCATTAGCAGTCCATGCTCTTGAATTTTATTTTTTTATGTTTTGCATTTACTTACACGTGTATGTGCTATACGCCTCAGGAGGAAGTAAGCATCTTGAGAATAAAAACGTTTAAATGCTTTTCTTTATACTTCTAGGGCTTAGAACTTAATATGTGATTGTTGGAATGAATTAAATGTAGGCATCTTTGTGATAGAAATCACTTAGAGGCTGACATAGGGAGAATTTGGGTTGAAAGTTTGTTGGGCAACTTTAAGAATACACAGGTCTTTGTCACACCCCTGGGTTGGCCAAATGGTACCTAAATTGCAAGCAAAAAGGTAATTTATAGTAGCCCTCAAAACTGAAATGAACATAAACAAGCTTTCCTTACCTGTCCCATTTTTGCTACGCACAGAGAATTCAAGGAGTCTAAATTTATTGCAATTTAATCCTGATGGGATTAGGCACATTATTTTTATTTATAGCTGTGGGTTTTACTCTGCCCCATCTTATGCTCACTTTTTTTTTAACCATAAATAATCCCCAACCTCTTATCATACCACAGTTACTCCTAAAGGGAAATCACTTGGCGATAAAGCCCGAGTTCTGTTATCATTGTGAAAGTTCCCAGGGTTGAAAACTGAGCCCAGGCCATCCCAGAGCCTACTGACCAGAAAGAAAACCCTTTATCAGTCTCCCCTGTGTCTCCCTCCATTCTCTCTCTCTAGGTGTCTCTATGTCTGTCTCTCTCTGTCTCTCATTCTGACTGCAGGAGATGAACTTGGGGGCTGGGGTAAAGGGTGTTCATTTTCCTGGGATAAGGGACAACTGAAGGTGCCAGGTCACAGAAGTCCCCTCCCAGACAGTTGACTCTTGACTGCCCCCTTTCTCACTCTCACCTGGGTATATCCCTGGATTATAGAGGTGAATGGGGTGAAGGGGCTGGGGTAGGGGTGGGGATGAGAAGTACTGTTTGTTTTGGTTTGGTTTCTTTCTGGAGGGGCAAACACCCCTCCAGACCCTTGGTGGTCCGGGGCGCTTGGCCAGGTCAAGAAGGCTAGCTGCCCATCCCCATCTCTATGTACCGCCTTATTTCTGCAGGGAGGCCAGAGTCCATTTGCGCTAGCGGGTCGCAAGGCGGAGGGAGGAGGCATACTCTGCGATCTCCATCCCCTCCATTTCCCCAAACCTTCGCCGCTCCCAGTCCACCAGTTGGGCAGCCCCAGGAGAGTCGGCGATGACTGGAGCACAGTGAGTGAGACTCGTTTGAAAGAAGCAGCAGTGCTTCCTCCGTTTAGTGCCCCCTCCCCTCCGCTTCTCTATCCTCGTCTCCTTCTCCCTTTTCCCCGCCCCGCTCCTCCCCTCCGGTCCCTCCCCTCTTAGCTCCAGGAGCCCGAGTGACTAGGAGCGAGCTCTGTGCCGGGCAGGTTCCAGCAGCGGGTAGACCAGACTGCGCTCTGCTGCGGAGCCGCAGGATCGTCTCGGGAACAGGGAAGCGCTCCGGCGGGCTGGCAGCGCAGACAGCCAGCAAGGGTGGGCAGGGCAGGGCGGGGCGGGGCGGGGAGGGGAGAGAAGAAAACCAGAGGGGAGAACCGAGGAGGGGAGAAGAGGAGTGCGGCACGCACGCTGGACGCCGCTTGGCCTCGGCCGCAGGCTGCTGGTGCTGCTGCCGCTGCCGCGCCGGTGACTGCCCACTCACTACCCGCTAGGAGAAGGTAGGTCTGTCTGTACTTCTTGGTTCCAGGCGCCCGGGGAGAGCTAGTGTTTGGGGGTGGGGTGGGGTTCGAGGCTCTCAGAGGAGCAAAGGGACTGGCAAACTTTGGGAAAGGAGATGCCATCTTGCCAGACTCAAAGTTTTGGGTGATGAGAGACATGCCCTAGGCTGGTGGTGAGGTGTAGGTGATAAGAGGTGCTGCCCAGAGGCGCGTATGGACTTGTGGAGAAAATTTCCCCACCCAGGAGGGAGGAAATTAGTTGGGGCCATGGGGAAGTGGCCTGAAACCAAATTACCTCCTGCGGCTACATCATCTCCGGCAGCTGCAGAATAGAGAAAACCTGAATCTACGTATGGTCCTCCCCAACCTGAACTCCTTTGAAGAGCGGATCTAGACAGGGAAAGTTTAAGAACAAACTTATAATTCATGCCACTCTTGGGGGAATGGGGTGCAGAGAAAGACACTAGCTGGGTTGTCACTGGGGTAAGAAAAGAGGGTCCCTGGAATGCAGCTGCTGCGGCTCACTTCGGTTCTTGACCTGCTGTGTGAGAGCCCGCCAGGTCTGGGAAGATTGGCTGGGCAGACAGCGCCAGAAGGAGCTGGGGTTTTCCACCCGAAAACCCCTGCCTGGTCTGTGAGGCTTTGGGGGGCTGCTGGGCAGCTCATTACAGTGATTGCCCAAGTTCTTCCGCTCGTCTGAGGTCGCTTTTCCCCTTCTCCTAAGTGCCAGGAAAGGCAAGGAAGAAATATCAACCAGCAGCCAGATTCCAGGGAAATAACCAGCAGGGTGCTCCTTTTCAAGCTGCCAGGCGAGCTGTTCCCATCCTCTTCGAGGATGCCACTCCGCATACCGAGCTCCCGATCCCCTCTCCAGTCGCTTCGTTTTGTATTTGCTCATTGATTTCCAACAAGTAGAAACGCCTAGAGAAATTATTTAATAACAAACACTGCCTGCTAAGGAGAGGACAGCAGACGTGCAGTCCTGAGCCAAGGGGAGGAAGTAGAGCGCATAGCAGGGCTTCTAAAGCAAGAGCCAGCCAGACTGTTGACATTCACTGGAGCTGGGGAGAAATAAAGCCATGGGAAGCTGCCGAAATTTAGTAAGGGTATACAGGAGGGAGGTCACAAACCCCAGCACATATTGCGAATGCTGGAAATACTGGGGAAAAACAGACTAAACAGGAATAATTTAGGAGGAGACAGATTTCGGCATACTGGGGAGGCATATACACCCACAGAGATTCATATCTCATTGTATTAAGAAGAAACGGATTTGTAAAAAGATTAAACACGAATTAATCAGAACCAGCGAGTCATGGGTGGCACTTCAGAGATTAGGAGAGGGAGTAATTGTCTTTGAAAGAGCTATTATGTCTCAATAGCGCAGACTAATTTGTTACTTTTGCCTTGTTTACTAACAATACCTGACTTGGGCTAGAGTAGCTTGGCATATTATTTATTTATAGCTGCCCCTTTCTCCTTGTGGGTGAGGTGACTGTAGAAAGTTGTGCCCAGCTGTTCTTTTGCTCATTTAACAAATGTTTATTGGGTATATTTACATGATCATTTTATTAAAATATATATAAACGTCTACTTAAGTACTGTTTGTTGTCCTTACACATAACAGAGACAAAACCATTGTCTCAAGTCATTGACTAGGATCTCATAATGGTTGCCTCTTTGGCGACAAGTGGTTTATGCCCCCAAAGTGGCAATAGCCACATCATAGGAACAAGGCCAATTTTTATGTGCTCATATTGCCTCAGAGAGACAGTATGTGTAGAGGTTTAGGACACTGCTCTTGGAGACAGTAAAGCCAGGGTTCAAATACCACTTCAGATACTTAACTAACTAGTTTTGTGACCCTGGGCAAGCCTCAGTAAAATGAGAAGACTGCAGTTGATGATCACTAAGTTTCCTTTAAAGGCTAAATCTTTTATCCTCAATCAGACTGTAAGGGACATCACTTAAATATTGCTCTTCCTGTTTTACGAGTGGGGGAAATGACTTCTCTTACATCTATGGGCTCTGTGGCCACAAACGAGTCACTTAACTACTTAGATGTCTAGGCTGCTCTCTAAGACCATACATTGTAGAGAAGGTGCCTACCTGAATCGCTAATGAGACTTTCTTCATTGGGACTTTCATTGTACCAGTGAAAAGCTACTTCTTGTCTCTACACTGATGCACCTTGACTGATCTGCCAACTGTAAAACAGTGGCAGAGCTGATGGAAGGAGGAGTGTAGAAATGGGCCAGATTTAACCATAATTCTCACATCTTGGAATACCTTAATGAAATTGTGGGGAAAACATTGCTCCCACTCCCCCCACCATGTTTGAAATATATCCCTTCAGGAAAAGCTTAATTTCTATCTGACCTAAGCAAAACAAAGATAATTATGAGAATCCTCTTTTAAAAAATTTTAATTGATGGTAGCTAAACTCAGTGGAAGAAAAAAAAATAGAGAAGATGTCCAGGTTGTGAAGGTTTGCTTTTGTTTTCTGTCAAATCTGTATTCTATATACTCTTGGTTGTTACAAATTAGTAACCATGTTTTCTCAAATATCTAACTATTCTATCCACTTTCTGATGAGCCTGCTCTGAACTGTAATATCTCAAATAGACTTCTTCACTTTCAGTAGTTCTGCCTTTCCTGCATTCTGCCTTTTCTACTTAAATGGCTCATACTTGGAAGTTCTCATTATCTCTTTATCTTTTGTTTTGAAACACTGGAGCTAGAATGGCTTCTTTCCAAACTCCCACATCCCTATACTTCTATTATGCCATCCCCCAGACTGGAGACTCCAATGCTGGATTCAATGTTCTGTGTTTTCTAAAAGTCATTTACCATGTTCAATTTGATTCAACAATCGGTTATTAAGCAGCACCTCGGTGCAAAGCACTGGGCTGCCTTGCTTGGGGGCACTGTTGTTAACATCATTTTAAATTGTATGAAGTTGAAAGGCTTATTGGATATAATATGATAGATTGCTCCTGCAAGTACTCGGGCTTTGAATCTTTGGTTCAGGCATCAGTACTGGTCTAATTTCAATCTCTCTAATGCTGTTTTGGGTCAATTCTGGCATACATCTCAGAGATGGGTGTTCTTAAGAACCTCTTATCCTTCCAGTTTCTACTTAGTACCTCATTTCCAGTGTCTACTTAGGGCTGTTTTGAGGCTTAGCAACCATTTCTAGGTCCAGAATTCATATGTTGCTTAAGTTTGCTTCTTGTTAAAGATATTTGAATTAACAAAAATGAAGGTGTTTTCCCTTTGCCCCACCTGAATCCCCACCTCCCACATCCAAGATAGAACAGTTGTTTGACAGGTTGGATAGATTTTGAATCCAGGCAGCAGTGTGGTTTTCAGGATTATTATTTCTCTCTCCTGTAACTAAGATAATAGAAGAAAAAATTCTCTTGAAAATTTGCTCCAAAAGAAATTTACTCCCTAGCTAAAACTTTGTATATCCAAATTCTAGTCCATGGTGATTTCGTCTTCATCTTTTATGGGTAAGTTATAAACAAGAAATAAAGGTTTGTAATAGAAATGCTGACAGTACTTTATAGCACTCCAAGCAGGCTCGCTACTCTGCATGTAAATATTTGTAGAATCTTTATTATATAGGGAGTAATCTTGCAAAGAGAGGAACAGATACCTGTTTCATAAAGTCAGATAAAATTATTCAGTGGGCATGTGCATTTCTTACTCAAGAAATATTGGGAAACTAAATAATAGATTATGGATATTTATTGTGATGCCATAGCATTCCATTAGCAGTCATAATAGTTCAGACTAAATTCACTATGGGTTATAACTTGGTCTGTGTGGTCATAGCAGGGGAAAAATATAATATACTATTGTCTTTGAAAAAAAATTAGCAATGATCACACCATCAAAAGAAACAAAATGCCAGGTCTATAGCTAAATAGAGACTTTGATTGAATGAATGGCTACTGGTACTGAAGGTGTAATATTCAAATAAAATACAGCTCATGAACACTGGAAGTTCTTAACTAGTCTCTGGGACTTGGTGTGCTGGGGAAAGTTTAACAGCTGCCTCTTCTGCAAAGTGTGTGTGTTTCGGGGGGGCACATGGACATATTTTTATTTCTTATCTTTATTATTATCTTTTTCTTTATCACTTTTTAGAGTCTAGTCAGCAATCAATCAAGCAAGCCAGCCCTGATTTGTAGTATTTGTAGGTTTCTGAGGTAAAATGATCACACTGAAAATTTAACATCTGTCTCTCCCAGCCAGTTGGAACTATCTCCAGCACATTTTTTATACTAAAATGGTGGTCATATGAAAGCCTGCATCTGTGGGTTGTAGGATTTGAATTAAAAAGGTCTTTATAAGTCAGTTTGATGAAGTCGTTCATCTTATAGATGAGGAAACTGAGGCACAAAGAAGTTAAATAATTTGCCCAAGATAATACAGATAGTGAGTAGGAGAGATGAACTCAAAACCCAGGTCTTAAGATTTGAAAGTCATTGCCCTGTATATTATACTCCTAGTTCTGATGCATTTAATTCTGCTTTGCAGGCATAGGGTGTATATATCCTTAAGACTTTTGGTGTTCCAGCTATAGTGAGTTGATTATGGGAGTTTTCAGTTCAATTAGATAAGCATGAAAGGAAATAAACCTTTGTTTCTGACTTTGATCATCTCTCCATCTGATCTGTTATAGACTGATTGTAAATTGATTTGGGATGTTGACTGTTGCCATTGTGGAACAGACAGTTATGGGGGACTCACCTTTTTATGCTGGGCTATAAAAGAGAGTCCTCATTCAAGACTGAGTTTTTAACTCTTTCTTTGCCATCCTTTCCTTTTTTTCCAGAATTAAAAACAAACAAATCAGAGACCATCTACTCTAACCAGTACCCCAAATAAAATCCTCATTACAACATTTGATCTAGGCTCTGCTTTATATCCTTCAAGGGTATACCAACTACTTGCTGATCCAGTCCATTCTACTTTTAAAAAGAGTAATTACTGTGATGGCTTCTTCTGATAGTAATTTGGGTAGGGTGGTGGCTGCTCCACTAACCCCCTAAACCCAGATGCCCAGATTGTAATAAAAGAAAGCAAAGGAGTGATAATGCGGTATTAAACTAACAGGAAGGATGTGGTCATGCCTAGGGATCTCTTTACAAAGTGTGAAAAAGTTTCTCCTGGATTGAATTAGTAGGGGAGCTTGTTCATTGACTGAGCAAAATATTGACTATGCCCTTAGGTGGCCTTTTCAAGATAGTGGGACAAAAATAGGACAGGAATGGTTTGAGAGCATTCAGTTCAAGGAAGTCCAGGCAGAAGTCAGCAGCCAGAAAGGAAATCAGATCCCAGTGGAATGAAGACCTTAAAAAGCTGAGTATAATTAGGAGAACATAAGAGCAAGAGCAGACCGTCTCCATAGGGAGCAGACACTTAGAATCTGATGGTGAGGCTCTGTGGTCTGATTGGGCATGAATCATGAGGAGAGACAGGATTTCAATGAAAGGATCCTGAATGGGTAGTAAAAGCAGCTCTTTGGGAATAATATGTGATAATATATGTAAAAGTTCCCTAAAAAGTGTTTGAAGGCTTACAGAAATTCAAGACAATGTCGTTGCTCTCTTTTACATCTATAATTTATCCATAGATAACGTAAACTCTTTGAAGGCAGGGGATGTTGTGTTTCTGTCTCTGTATCCCCAGGTACTTGCCTAGCTCAATGCTTGGCACATAGCAGTAACTTAAATACCTGATGGAAGATTACCCAACCTTGGCAATTCCTGTTTGTTTTGAAAAATGGTATTTGAAAATTGGCAGGTGGTCTGTGGTCATTTGTCTCATGCAGGGCATGCAAGCAAGCCTAGCTGAAGCAGCAAGGCACCCTGAGGGAAAGACAGGAGTCAGCATGGGCCAGGCAAGGCAAACCATTGACGCCACCTTGACCACCATTTCCCCTCAGAAGCTGATGGAGACAACTGAGGACCCTGAATCTAAGAGCCTTGGGAATAGGGATCCTTTCGGCCCATTGCCTTCAACCATCATCCTAGGAAACAAAAAGTACTGTAGTCACAGATACTGAGGGCCCAGAAAAGAGAATTCTTGTCAGCAAAATCCATGACACTGTCAAATCATTGAACATTAGATGCTGATATAATTTTATTAGTTGGAAATAACTTTAAAAAAAGGCACTAACATCTGTTTTTGCCACTGCACCTTTAGGACCATGTGACCTTTCCATCTGTCTCCTTGCAGTTGAAACCATCTGAGTGGGGACTGGCTTACTTTCCTATTTGTATTTCCAGCACCTAGGACAATGCCTTGCATGGAGTAAACACTTAATAAGTGATTGGTTCATTACTAGGTGAAAGTTTCTTTTTAGTTAGATATCTGTATAATCTCAAGATACCAAAGGGTTTGTTTATCTTTTTTCTTTTTTTAACTGTGATAACTTACCATACCAGGAGGCTGTTGACCTGACCATGTACATGTTTGCGTAGCAGGATCCTTAAAGAGCTACTTTCCATTCTAAGACAGAAAAAAGTCACTTTTTAAATTGCTTGAAAAATTTCAGAAGATGATAATGACACATTTCAGGCAATTAAAATCAACCAGAGAAATTCTAGTGATCTATTCTCAGGTCTGTTACTCATTCAGATGGGTTCAGTAAATGTAAAGTTGGCAGAAAGCTGCCGTGATTACTGGTAGTTACTAAATCTGTTATATTTTCTGAATGTTTGAGATTTCATCTACATGAAATGCCTATATGTAAGTTACTCTTGCAGAAGCCTCCACTGTCCAATATCTTTTATGGCATGCTCAGTCTTTGAAATTCTATAAAGATATGAGGAATGAGAGTACTACAGATATGTGGAAAGACTGGCATGATTGCGTGGAGATGGGGAGGAAACAGGAATTTATTATGTACCTACTATGTGCCAGGTAGCGCTTTACAAGTATTATCTCACTTGATGCTTAGAACAGTCATACCTCCTATGAAGTAGGTGCTGTTATTATCCCTGTTATACAGTTGAAGCTACTCAGGAAGGCAGAGATTGAATGACTTTCCCAGCTAGTAAGTGTCTGAGGCTAGATTTGAACTCAGATCTCTCCCAACCCTGGACATACTGCTCTATTTGCTGCACCATCGAGTTGCCTGACAGAAGTAAAGAATAGCTAGCAAACTAAATTCACTAAATAGTGAATATGGAGGGGGAAAATATGACATAAGTTAAGTAGGTGGGAGCCATATTTTGAAGGGCTTTCAATGCCAGACTGAGAATTTTGTATTTTATTCTAGAGTCAAGAGGATGAAGATACTGTTCTTAGGTTCATAGGCTCAGAACTGGAAGAAACTTTGCACAGTTGGATCAGATCAGAGGTGTGAAACATAAGACCTTGTGGGACCCATAATACTCCTGCATGTGACCTGAACCAGACTAAAATGTTGTTGGGAAATATTTAACAAAGTAAATAAAAATACAATGAAACACAGCTAACATTGCATTTTAAACCTAAGTCAATAGGGTTATTTAGGTATGGTTTGATGACCTCTGTTTCTATTCAAGTTTGACACCATTGATAAGATGATCTTTTATTTTATAGGTGAGAAAAATTGGGCCCAGTAATGATAGAACATCCTTTTTTCTTGCCAGAATCATATAGATGATAACTTGCAGCATTAGACCTAAGTCCTCTGACTTCAGATCCAGCACAGTTTCATTCACATCATGGTGCTTCCCCTAGAACTAAGGATGATCAATCTGGCAGCTGTGTTGAAGGTGGAATGAGGAAGGGAGAGAAAGTAGCCAACTTACTAAGTTTTAAAGAGGAAAGAAAGCCTTTGAAGACACCTTTGAAGATCGCTGCTTTGTCGGTAATTACAGATTCATTCCAGTCTTGTTGATCCCAGGTTGCTGAGTCCTTCTGAGCTCTTCATACCATTATAGTTGGTGAACTGTCACCAACCAGTTCCAGAGACTGGCACAGCCACTGGGCACAGAAAGACCACTAAACTAAGGTAGTGATTTTTTTTAATCCCCAGTTCTTAGTACAGCAGTTGGCAGAGTAGGAACTTGATAAATGTTTATTGATTTAGTTTAGTAAGCTCATGACTTTCTTGGTTCCTTTCTTGGTGATCTCCATATTGATAATGAGCATGACCAGTTATATTCCCATATTCATTCCCTTCCCCCCACCCATTCCAGCTATCTCATAGAAGCAGCAAGAACCAAGCCAGCACCTAAGGAGTAGGTTATTTCAGAAGCAGAAACAAAAACTATATAATTTTGTAATCCTTCCTTTTATACTACTTATTTAGACATCATCCCTTCTAATTTCTTCTGATACAATCTCTTTACTCATTCTCCAAAAGCCCATGGGCTCTACGTCTATGAACTTCCATTCTTACCACGAAAGTACCTCGAGCCCTGTGATGACCACATTATATTCTGGTCAGGCATCTATCTATATTAGCCCATGAAATAGTCAGTGCATAGGTTCAAATAAGATCCTGAGAGTGACTGAATAAAAGACATACAAATCTAGAGATGTTTACGGAAGAACACTCAGGAATAGCTAGAAATCGGCATTCCCTACCTGCCCCACCAAGTCCTTCATCCAAATCCAAGAGATTCCCACTAGCTTTGAATAGGTAGCTCTATTCAGCACAGCTTTTCTAGTTTCTCAGATTTCTGCACTCTGAGATAACTCTCTGGGTTGTGTCAATCAAAAGTAAAACGTAACATGAAGGACACTGCTTCAGTGATGACGGTCACCATTGGTTTTTATATGTCAAAGACCAGTTGGAAAAATACTGGCAGGGACCACATGATATCTCTTGGATGGATGGAGTGGGGTGGGAGAGAAACTTGTACAAGACTTCAGTGGTATAGAGGAGGGGCTAAAACAAAGTCTTGTGACATGATGAGGAAGGTGATATTACTAGAAGGGTTCTGTAGGAACTGAGAAAGATATTTTTGTCTTCTGGTATTTGGATTATGGATTCATACCTTTCTCTTTTTTGTTTGTTTGTTTTTTGGCAGGGCAATTGGGGTTAAGTGATTTGCCCAAGGTCACACAGCTAGTACATGTGTCAAATGTCTGAGGCCAGATTTGAACTCAGGTCTTCCTGACTCCACGGCTGGTGCTGTACTCACTGCAACACCTAGCTGCCCCTTGGATTCATACCTTTCTGAACCACTCAATGGGCTACTAATCTTCCTCTGGATCAGTTAGATAGTCCACAAGCATATGTTAATCATTTACTATATGCCAGGCTCTAAGAGTACAAGTAGGGAAGCTAGGTGGCACAGAGGATAGAGCAACTGGATTCAGGAAGACCTGAGTTCAGATTCAACCCCAGATACTTATTAGCTATGTGACCCTGAGCAAGTCACTTAACCCTGTTTGCCTCAGTTTCCTCATCTGTCAAATGTGTTGGAGAAGGAAATGGCAAATCACTCCAATATCTTTGCCAAGAAAACCCCAAATGGGGTCACAAAGAATTGCACAGGATTGAAATGACTGAACAACAACCTACTAAGCATAAATTGGAGAGGAAGTGGAAGACTGGTCCTCATACCTTCTCTATGGTATATTATCCTGGAACCTGAGCTGGTACTTAGGACTACTTTAGCTATTCTAGCCCTTGAGCTAGTTTATACTCTTGGCCAAAATAGTATATATTGGCCTCAGAACAAGAAAAATCAATTAGGGACCTCATTAAGCAGTATATTTGCTTTCACTGTAATGTTGGCATGTGGACAAAAGGTAATGGCATTCAATTTAAGCTTTTTTTAATTTGAATTTTTTAAATAAGTCCAGAGACTAAGTACATTTTTAATTCTTCAGTTGGCCTGTGATTATATTAGCATGTCTGTTCTCATCCCTCATGAAGATCATGACTCAATAATACTTTATTATCCTGTATAATTCTTATGTAGTCTTTTTCTAAATCCTGAATCTATGAATTATCAAACATGTTGGAGGCCTTTCACCAATTTGTGTACAAGCGTAGGCTATTATTACTCACTTAGGCATACGTTAACTGTTACTCCTCACTTACACTATTTAACTACTTAACTAGGTGTTGCTGTGGCTAGTGTTGGGCTTGGACTCAGGAGGTACTAAGTTCAACTCTAGCTTCAGGCCCTAATTAACTATGTGACCCTTGGCCAGTTAATTAACTTACCCCAGCCTCAGCTTCCTCATCTCAGGAATGGGGATAATGCTATCACCTAACTGCCAGGGTTGACTTGAGGATAAAATGAGGTAATATTTGTAAAACCCTTTGTGAACCTAAAGTGCTATATAAATGCTTACATCATCATCATCATCATCATCATTATCATCATCATCATCATCATCATCATCATCATCATTCTGTCTCCTTTCTCTGATTAGATACATTTTTGATAACTTTTATATTAGTTTTCATTGTCAAGTCATGACTGGTCATAACTGGCATCCTAATTGCACCCACCGTGTGTCTTCAGATGAGAAAATATGCATGGAGAGCATGTGTTGTTTACATTATGGCATGATGCTGGACAAGCAGCCTATTCAGTTAGTTCCCAAATCAAGATATATATCTTCAATTTGTGCTACAGATAGACGGGTTCCTGGGCCCTGCAGTGAATACAGGAAGGAAATTGGTTTAGAATTCATTTGGGCCCCTTTCTGTGAAGACTAAGCTGCTCATTGCCACAGAAGTCATCTGTTTGAACCGGTATTCTCGTGGTAATGTTGTATAACTGTGGCTCGTGGAACAACACTGTCAGAAGAATGAAAATAACCAATGAGCCAAAGGGCATTTTAAATATGCAGCAATCCATAAATTCATTTAGCTGGTTTCTCCCAAACCACTCAAACTGTCCCTACTGAAAGTTAGCTGGTATTAATAATGTGTATTTTAGCTATATTTATTTAGAGCTCAACATATACAAAGTGTCCTTTGGTGCTGTGTATACAAAGATATGTATAACATAGATCCTGTTTTTAAGACTCTTATGGACTAAGGGGTTGGGAAGGGTGATTAAGCAGAGATAATTATCATGCAAGGGAAAGCTAGATAAGAGGCCAGAAGTCCAGTTGGTAAGATAAATTTGTTGAGAGAGAAATAACTCTGATCTTAGAAGAGAGAATGGGGAAACAGTGTAAGCTTCATGGACTTGAATTGGGATTGTGCCTGTCTGGAAGGAAAGAGCATCCACAGATGAAGACTGGAAAGAGAAAAAGAGAGAAGAAGAGAAAAAAAAAGTATAGTGGGAGCAAAGCCACAGGAAAAAAAAAGAGGCAAGAACAAGAGACAGAAAATAATTGTTTTGCAACATATAACTAGAACTTTGAAGAAAGAGGAATGGTATGATGTAAGGCTCAATAGTTATTGGTAAGCAGTTTTGAGTAGTTTTTGTAATCTTAGAAACTTAAGATGTAGAAACGTAAAAAAGAAAACAACCAGGGAGAGGATACTTTGAAGTAAAGAAGACCAGTTAAGGAACAGTTATAATCATTTTAAAAAAAGAACTAATTAGATGCAATGATATTGGTGAGGAGGATACAACTGTGAGAAAAATTGTAAAGGTAAAATTATTAGCAGTTGGCAGCTGTTTGGATTCTGTGGTTGGGGAAGTGGGATGCATTAAAGATGACTCCAAGGTTATGAGTCTTGAAGTATGGTGGTACCATTAAAACAAAGAAGTTAGAGGAAGAAATGTGTTTAGCAGCAGTGGGGGAAAGGGGAAGATCATTAGTTCAAATATGGACATGTTGAATCTGAGAGTCGGTGGGTCGTATAATTGGAATTGTACGACAGGCATCTGGAAATATAGAACTCTAACATTAGGGAGAGTTTATAGGTGAAGTTAGAGATTTGAAAGTTATCAGCCCATAGGTGATAATTGGTGTCATGGTGAAAGATGTGATCACCAAAAGAAATAAGCCTTAAGATAGAACTTTGGCTCCCACTCGCATTTCCAGGTTAGAAGGAATATTGGAAGCTCACAAATAGAAGAGAGAAGAAAAAATTGTTAGGTAAGGATAGAACCATTCAATTCAGTTCAACAAGCATAAATGAGCTAATTAATATGTCCCAGGTACTGTGCTTTTTGCTGGTGATAGGTGCAAAGTGCTTACCACTCTCAAGGAGCTCACATTCTATTAGAGGAGACAAAATGACACTTTTAGTTTCTGGAAATAGCTACCAGTCCAGTTTAGCTTGAACATTCAATGGTGAAATGGAATAACATGGAACAAGGCTTGAAAAGTAGGTGGGATGAAATATTGTGGAAGGACTTAATAGCCAGACTATTAAGAGTTTGCATTTCATCCTATGTGCAATAGAGAACTAATAAAGGCTTTTAAACAAAGGGTGAAGTGATCAGACCTATTCCTTACAAAGATCATTTTAAATATGTGAAAGATGGATTGAAGATGGCGGGAAGACAGGAGGCAAAAACAAGTTAGTTGACTATTCTAAAAGTATTTCTGTCTTTGACATCACTGGAATATAGAATTTCTTATAAGCCTTTTTTAGGTGTACTCCATCCCTGGCCAGTAGACTGTGTTTCCTCTATTTTAAGCTGTAGTCCAAAAATCCAAAGCCTATTCTTATATACTCTCTTAAGAAGTTATTCAGTTGACAAAACACTTTTTCCCTTTATGCATCCATTATTTTCAGTATATGGTACTGAAGAAGACACAATTTGGGGCCCCTACGGTTGTCCATTTCTTGACTGAGAATTAGCAGTCTTTGGCAATATTGTCTTGGTTTTTTCTGCTAGTAACAAGTATAGCTGCATGGATTCCCAGAAATGGATAAGATAAATCTATTTGGACAGTTCGTGGGAGCACATTTGTTTATCTTGGATAAATTCTTTTGGAAAACAGCAGACTGCTTTATTCTTGTAATTAGGTCAACAAAAAGCTGTCCCATTATCTTTTTAAGATAATATTTTATTTTTTTCCTCAATTACATTTAAAAACAATTTTTAACATCTGGTTTTTAAAATTTTGAGTTCCAAATTTTCTCCTTACCTTTTTCCCTTCCCCACTATCTGAGATGGTAAGTAATTTGATGTAGGATATACATGTGCAGTTATGTAAAACATATTTCCATCTTAGTCACATTGTGAAAGAAAACACAGATAAAAAATGAAAAAGAAAGAATGTGAAAAATAGCATGCTTTGATCTGTATTCAGACTCCATCTGTTCTTTCTCTGGAGGTGGTTAACATTTTTCATCATGAATCCTTTGGAATTGTTTTGGATCATTGTATTGCTGAGAAGAGCTAAATCTTTATCTGTTGTATGGCACTGATCATTGCACAGTATTGCTATTACTGTGTACAATGTTCCCGTGGTTTTGCTCATTTCATGTATTTCCAGTTTTTTTTCTGAAACCGCACTGCTCCTCATTTCTTATAGCACAATAGTTTTGCATTACATTCATATACTACAACTTCTTCAGCCATTCCCCAACTGATGGACATCCCCTCAATTTCTAGTTCTTTGCCACCACAAAAAGAGCTGCTATGAATATTTTTGTACAAATATGGCTTATTTTCCCTTTTTTAAAAAAAATCTTTGGGATATAAATCTGGTAGTAGTATTGCTGGATCAAAGGGTGTGCATAGCTTGATTGCCCTTTGGAAATAGTTCCAAGTAGCTCTCCAGAATGGTTGGATCAGTTCACAACTCCACCAACAGTGCATCAGTGTCCCAATTTTCCCACACCCTCTCTAACATCTATCATTTTCCCTTTTTGTCATGTTAGCCAATCTGATAGGTATAAGGTGGTACTTCAGAGTTGTTTTAATTTGCATTTCTCTAATTGATAGTGATTTAGAGCATTTTTTTCATGTGACTGTAGATAGCTTTGATTTCTTTATCTGAAAGCTACCTGTTCATATCCTTTGATCATTTATCAATTGGGGGATAACTTGTATTCTTATAAATTTGATTCATTTCTCTATGTATTTGAGAAATGAGGCCTTTATCAGAGATACTTGCTGTAAAAATGTTTTCCCAGCTTTCTGCTTGCCTTCCATTCTTGGTTTCATTAGCTTTGTTTGTGCAAAAACTTTTGAATCAATAAAAAGTATCTATTTTACAGGTTGTAATGCTCTCTATCTTATTTAATCATAAATTCTTCACTTATCTATGAGTCTGAAAGGTAAACTATTTCTTACTCTCCCAATTTGCTTATGGTGTTACCCTTTATGTCTAAATCATCTACCCATTTTGACCTTATCTTGGTATATGGTGTAAGATGTTAGTCTAAGTTTCTGCCATACTGTTTTCCAGTTTTCTAAGCATTTTTTTGTCAAATAGTGAGTTTTTGTCCCTAAAGCCTGGGTCTTTGAGTTTATCGAACATTAGAATACTATGGTCATTTGCCACCCTGTCTTGTGTATCTAATCTATTCCACTGATCTACCAGTCCTACTTCTTAGTCACTACCAGATTGTTTTGATGATTACTGCTTTATAATACAGTTTGAGATCTTGTATGACTAGGCCACCTTCCTCCACATTATTTTTGTCTGCTAATTCCCTTGATATATTTGACCTTTTCTTCTTCCAGATGAATTTTATTATTTTTTCTAGCTCTATAAAATAATTTTTGGTAGTTTTATTGGTATGGCACTATATAAGTAAATTAATTTAGGTAGAATTGTCATTTTTATTATATTAGCTCGGCCTACCCATGAGCAATTGATATTTTTCCAGTTGCTTAAATCTAACTTTATTTGTGTGAAAAGTGTTTTGTAGTTGTGTCCATCTAGTTCCTAAATTTGTCTTGGGAGGTAGACTCTCAAGTATTTTATATTGCCTAAAGTTATTTTTAAAAAGAATTTCTCTTTCCATATCTTGCTGCTAGATTTTGTTGGTAACACATAGAAATGCTGATGATTTCTGTGGGTTTATTTTATAACAACTTTGATAAAGTTGTTAATTATTTCAACTGGATTTTTAGTTGATTCCCTAGGATTCTCTAAGTATACCATTATGTCATCTGCAAAAAGTGATAGTTTTGTTTCCACATTGCCTATTCTAATTCTTTTAATTTCTTTTTCCTTCTCTTGTTGCTATAGCTAATATTTCTAGTACAATATTGAATAATAATGGTAATAATGGGCATCCTTGCTTCATCCCTAATCTTTTTTTCCTTTATTTTTTATTTAACATATTTAGTTTTCAGCATTGATTTTCACAAGAGTTAGAATTACAAATTGTCTCCCCATTTCTACCCTCCCCCCTACTCCAAGATGGCATATATTCGGGTTGCACTGTTCCCCAGTCAGCCCTCCCTTCTGTCACCCCACTCCCCTCCCATCCCCTTTTCCCTTCCTTTCTTTTGGGCAAGATAAATTTCTACGCCCCATTGCCTGTGTATCTTATTTTCTAGTTGCATGTAAAAACTTTTTTTTTTCGTTTTTGAACATCTGTTTTTAAAACTTTGAGTTCCAAATTCCCTCCCCTCTTCCCTTCCCACCCACCCTCCCTAAGAAGTCAAACAATTCAACATAGGCCACATGCGTATCATTATGTATAACCCTTCCACAATACTCATGTTGTGAAAGACTCACTATATTTTGCTCCTTCCTAACCCATCCCCCTTTATTGAACTTTCTCCTTTGACCCGTTCCCTTTTCCAAAGTGTTTGTTTTTGACTACCTCCACCCCCATCTGCCCTTCCTTCTATCATCCCCCCTTTTTTAATCTTCTTCCTCCTTTTTTCCTGTGGGGTAAGATACCCAATTGAGTATGTATGGTATTCCCTCCTCAGGTCAAATCTGATGAGAGCAAGATTAACTCAATCCCCCTCACCTGCCTTCTCTTCTCTTCCTACAGAACTGCTTTTTCTTGCCACTTTTATGCGAGATAATTTACCCCATTCTATCTCTCCCTATCTCCCTCTCTCAATATATTCCTCTCTCACCCCTTAATTTGATTTTATTTCTTTTAGATATCTTCCCTTCATCTTCAACTCACCCTGTGCCCTCTCTCTCTCTCTCTCTCTCTCTCTCTCTCTCTCTCTCTCTCTCTATATATATATATATATATATATATATATATATATAGTTAGTCTAAGTTTCTGCCATACTGTTTTCCAGTTTTCTGTATTGTATATACAGTATTGTATATCTGTATGTATTTCTGTATTGTATATATTCTGTATATATATATATACATACATACACACTTGCATATACATATATATATACATAAACATATATGTGTGTGTGTGTGTGTGTGTGTGTGTGTGTGTGTATGTATATGTGCATGTTCCCTTCAGCTGCCCTAATACTGAGGTCTCATGAATCATACACATCATCTTTCCATGTAGGAATGTCAACAAAACAGTTCAACTTTAGTAAGTCCCTTGCAATTTCTTTTTCTTGTTCTTTTCCTTGATTACCTTTTCATGCTTCTCTTGATTCTTGTGTTTGAAAGTCAAATTTTCTATTCAGCTCTGGTCTTTTCACTGAGAAAGTTTGAAAGTCCTGTATTTTATTGAAAATCCGTATTTTGCCTTGGAGCATGATACTCAGTTTTACTGGGTAAGTGATTCTTGTTTTTAATCCTAGCTCCATTGACCTCCAGAATATCGTATTCCAAGCTCTTCGATCTCATAATGTAGAAGCTGCTAGATCTTTGGTTATTCTGATTGTATTTCCACAATACTCAAATTGTTTCTTTCTGGCTGCTTGCAGTATTTTCTCCTTGATCTGGGAGCTCTGGAATTTGGCGACAATATTCCTAGGAGATTTCTTTTTGGGATCTATTTGAGGAGGCGATCTGTGGATTCTTTCAATTTCTATTTTGCCCTGTGGCTCTGGAATATCAGGGAAGTTCTCCTTGATAATTTCTTGAAAGATGGTATCTAGGCTCTTGTTTTGATCCTGGCTTTCAGGTAGTCCAATAATTTTTAAATTGTCTCTCCTGGATCTATTTTCCAGGTCAGTGGTTTTTCCAAGGAGATATTTCACATTGTCTTCCATTTTTTCATTCCTTTGTTTGTGTTTTATAATATCTTGATTTCTCATCAAGTCATTAGCTTCCACGTGCTCCAATCTAATTTTTAAGGTAGTATTTTCTTCAGTGGTCTTTTGGACCTCCTTTTCCATTTGGTTAATTCTGCCTTTCAAGGCATTCTTCTCCTCATTGGCTTTTTGGAGCTCTTTTGCCATTTGAGTTAGTCTATTTTTTAAGGTGTTGTTTTCTTCAATGTATTTTTCAGTAATTTTTGGGTCTCCTTTAGCAAGTCATTGACTTGTTTTTCATGGTTTTCTCTCATCCTTCTCATTTCTCTTCCCAATTTTTCCTCTATCTCTCTAGCTTGCTTTTCCAACTCCTTTTTGAGCTCTTCCATGGCCTGAGACCAGTTCTTGTTTTTCTTGGAGGCTTTTGTTGTAGGCTCTTCGACTTTGTTGACTTCTTCTGGCTGTATGTTTTGGTCTTCTTTGTCACCAAAGAAAGATTCGAGAGTCTGAGACTGAATCTGGGTGTGTTTTCGCTGCCTGGCCATGTTCCCAGCCAACTAACTTGACCCTTGAGTTTTTCAGCAGGGTATGACTGCTTGTACAGTTAAGAGAACGATGTTCAAGGTTTGGGGGGATGTGCCAGCTCTGCCACACCAGGGCTCCTCCTTCCCCAAGAACCCCCAACCTGGACTGGACTTAGATCTTCAGCAGGCTCTTCACTCCTGCTCTGATCCGCCACTTAATTCCTCCCACCAGGTGGGCCTGGGGCCAGAAGCAACTGCAGCTGTAGTTCTGTAGCTGCCCCACCTCCGCTGCCCCCGGGGCATTGGCCAAACCACAAACTCATTCCACTCCCGCAGCTTTTCCCACTAACCTTCTCTGTTGTCTTTGGTGTTTGTGGGTTGAGAAGTCTGGTAACTGCTGCAGCTCACTGATTCAGGGTGCTAGGGCACACTCCGCCTGGCTCCTGTTCTGGTTGGTGTGCGCCACCCATTCTGGGCTCTGCTCCACTCCCAGCTCCGTGCAGGATAGACCTCACACACAGACCATCCAGGCTGTCCTGGGCTGGAGCCCTGCTTCCCTCTCCTATTTTGTGGCTTCTGCAGTTCTAGAATTGGTTCAGAGCCATTTTTTTATAGGTTTTTGGAGGGACTTGGTGGGGAGCTAACGCTAGTCCCTGTTTTCCAGCCGCCATCTTGGCTCCGCCACTCAAAGGCAAGGCTTCATCCCTAATCTTGCTGGGAAGGCTTCTAGCATTTCCCCATTACACGTAATGCTTTCTGATGGTCTCAGATAGATACTACTTACTATTTTAAGGAAAGCTCCGTTGATTCTTATGCTTGCTAGTGTTTTTAGTAGGAATAGCTCTTTTATTTTGTCAAAAGTTTTTTTCTGCCTCTATTGAGATAATCATATGACTTTTGTTGGTTTTGTAATTGATATGGTCAGTTATGCTAATAGTTTTCCTAATATTGAACCAGCCTTGCATTCCTGATATAAATTCCGCCTTGTTATAGTTTATGATCCTTATAATATATTGCTGAATTCTCTTTGCTAGTATTCAGTTTTTCGTACCAAAATATATTATGGAAATTGGTCTACAATTTTTTTGATTTTGTTTTATTTTTTGCTCTTGTTGGTTTATGTATCAGCACATATTTGTGTCATAAAAGAAATTTGGTAGGATTCGATCTTTGCCTGTTTTTCTAAATAGTTCATGTACTATTAGAAGTAATTGTTCCTTAAATGTGCAGTAGAATTTACTTGTGAATCCATCTGTCCCTGGGGAAATTTTCTTAGGGAATTCATTGATTACTGGTTTAATTTCTTTTTCTAACAAAAGATTATCTAAATATTCTATATCTTCTTTTGTTCATCTAAGTAATCTATATTTTTGTAAATGTTTATGTATTTCACTTAGATTGTTAGATTTATTGACATGTAATTGGACAAAATAGCTCCTAATAACTGCTTTAATTTGCTCTTCAGTGGTGGTAAATTCACCCTGTTCATTTTTGTTACTGGTAGTTCTTTTTATTTTAAATCAAATTAACCAATGGTTTATGTATTTTATTTTTTTTTCATTAAACCAGCTCCTAGTTTATTTATTCAATGACTTTCTTACTTTAATTTTATTAAATCTCTCTTTTGATTTTCAGGATTTTCCATTTGGTGTTGAATTAGGGATTTTTAATTCTTTGCTAGTTTTTTTTTTTACTTGAATGCCCAATTCACTCATCTGGTCTTTATTTTATTGACATAAGCATGTGGAGATGTAAAATTTCCCTTAAGTACTGCTTTTGCTACATCTTCTAAATTGTGGTATGTTGTCTTCTCATTGTCATTCTTGTTTACAAAACTATTGATTGTTTCTATGTTTTTTGTTCTTCGACCCATTCATTCTTTAGGACTAGAGTATTTAGTTTCCCATTAATTTTAAATATATCTTTCCATGGTCCTTTATTGAATGTAATTTTTATTGCATCATGCTCTCAAAAGGATGTATTTAATATTTCAGCTTTTCTGCATTTGATTGTGAAAATTTTATGTCTTAATTCAAGGTCAGTTTTTTGTGTAGGTGCCATGTACTGCTGAGAAAAAGGTGTATTTCCTTCTGTCCCATTTAGTTTTTGTTTTTCCTGGATGTCTACAATATTTAACTTTTCTAAAATTCTATTCATCTGCTTAACTTCTTTCTTATTTATTTTGTGGTTAGATTTCTCTAGTTCTGAGAGAAGAAAGTTGATGTTTTCTACTAGGATAGTTTTGCTGTCTTGTCTTCTTCTGCAACTCCTTTAACTTCTTTAAGAAATTGGATACAATACCATTTGGTGCCTATATATTTAGTATTGATACTACTTAGTTGTCTATGATAACCTTTTAGCAAGATGTAGTTTCCTTCCTTATCTCTTTTAATTAGATCTAATTTTGCTTTGTCTAAGACCATGATTGCTTCTCCTGCTTTTTTTTTCTTTTCAGGTAAAGCATAATAGATTTTACTCTAGCCCATTACCTTTTCTCTATGTGTGTCTCTGTGCTTCAAATGTGTTTCTTGTAAACAACATATTGTAAGATTCTAGTTTTTAATTCACTCTGCTATCTGCTTCCATTTTATGCATGAATTCTTCCCAATTCTATTCCCAGTTATGATTACTGTGTGTTTCCCTCCATCCCATTTTCCCCTGTTTATCCTCCTCCCTCTCTCCTTTCACCCTGTCCTTCCTCACAAATGCTTTGCTTCTGACCACCACTTCCCCCTTTTATCAGTCTTCCTCCCACCTTCATTCACTCCTTTCTCCTCTAACTTCCCAACATGGTAAAATAGATTTCTATACCCAACTGAGTGTGTATTCTATTCCCTCTTTGAGCCAAATTTGATGAGAGTAAGGTTCAAGTAATGCTCACCCCATCCCTTCTTTCTCTCCACTGTAATTAGTCTTTTGAGCCTCTTCATGTGAGATAATTTACCACATTCTACCTCTCCCTTCCCTCTTCTCACACTGCAGTCATCGTTCTTGACCCTTATTATTATTATGAATTAATTAATTATTACTATTATTATTATTGGATATCATCCCATCAAAGTCAACTTATACCCACACCCTCTGTCTACAGATACTACTTCTAATTGCACTAATAGTGATGAAGTTCTTAGGAGTTATATATCATCTTCCCATGTAGAAATGTTAACAGTTTAACCTTATTGACCCCTTACATTTTTTCTTTATATATGTGTGTGTATATATATATATATGTGTATATATATATATATATATAAATTATTTTCTTTTGTTGAGTCTTTTACTTGGAAATCAAATTATCTGTTATGTCCTGTTAGTTTTTCCTCAGGAATGCTTGAAATTCCTCTATTTCATTGCATATCCATTTTTCCCCTGAAGGATTATACTTTGTTAGGTAGATAATTATTGGTTGTAATCTTACTTTCTTTGCTTTCTGGAATATCATATTCTAAGCTCTCTAATGTAAAAGCTGCTAAATCCTGTGTAATCCTAGCTGTGGCTCCATAGTGGTTGAATTGTTTCTTTCTGACTGTTTTCAGTATTTTTCCTTGACCTGGAAGCTCTGGCATTTGTTTATAGTATTCCTGGGTGTTTTCATTTTGAGACCTCTTTGCAGGAGCAGGTTGATGGATTCTTTTAATTTCTATTTTACCCATGGTTCTAGGATATCAGGGCAGTTTTCCTCCATAATTCTTGAAATATTATGTCAAGGCTCTTTTTCCCTCCATGACTTTCAGGTAGTCCAATAATTCTTAAATTATTTCTCCTGTATCTGCTTTCCAGTTCAGCTGTTTTTCCAATGTGACATTTCATTCTATATATATTTTCTTTTTTTGATTTTGTTTTATTTTTTTTCTTGATGTTTCATGGAGTCATTTGCTTCCACTTGTCCAGTTCTTATTTTCCTGCCAATCTTCTAAGTTTTCTTGGACTGGAAAACTGTTTCCCCCATCTTTTTGTTGGTTCTGCCATTTCAGAATTAATTTTGAGGTGTCATTTTATAGTTGTTTAGGGATGAATTTAGGACAATACAGGTGAGTTCTTGCCTTACTCTGCCAAATCCTGTCCCACTCTCTCTGAGCCAAAAATCAGAAAACATCACTATTCTTCTCTTTCCCCCCATCTGTAATAGGTGATCTCTCACCCAATAGGTTCTGTGGCTCTGCTTTCTCATCCTTAGAGGACAAGTAACTACTTTCTCCTCCTAGCATCTTCTTGCCTCTTCTTTAGAGTGAGCTTCAAAGTTAAGTTTTAGTTACAAGTATATAGTTGTCCTTTTCCCTTCTCTTCTTGATCTATTCTTCTGTCTGATATTCTTCTACTTAACCACATCCTAACAAATATGATTTCTCTTCAGGCACTTCAGATTTTCATTTTCCTTTCATTGAAAAACTTTCTATTTTTTCAGGGAATAGTCCCAGATTATGTATTGTATGGAGAGACATTTCTCAAGATTGTTTACTTTATTTTCTAGGACAGAGCCTACACCTTGAACATAAATATTAGTCATTTGGCTGTGGAAGACATAAAAATATCACAAATGTCACTCAACACAAGTCATATAAAATGTATCCTGTTCTCCATACTGATTGAAACAGGCAGCTTTTTTCTACTTTCACTTGTAGGATGTAGGAAAGAGAGACGTTATATTTCCAAATGTAATCCTATCACTGTCATCAATGGAAAGTATAGTTAATTTTAACAGAACTCTTCTAATTTCCATCTGTTTATAACTTTACTTGCAGTATTATGTCTAGGTGTATTTCAGATGATCTGATGACTCTCACAATGATCTTTAATTATATTATTCTTCCCAACACTATTAATCAATGCTTTATAAGTTAATAATGCACTTAAAACAATTCTGTGGTATCACCTCACACCTATCAGATTGGCTAACATGATTAAAAGAAAGGAAAATCATGGATGTCGGAGGAGATGTGGGAAAACTGGAACACTAATGCATTGTTGGTTGAGTTGTGAACTGGTTTAACCATTCTAAAGAACAATTTGGAACTATGCCTAAAGGGCTGTAGAACTGTGAATACCCTTTGATCCAGCAATACCACAGGTAGGTCTGTATCCCAAAGATGTGTGTGCATGCACACATATATGTACATATACATGCATGTGTCTATACATATACACACATATATGTATGTATGTGTGTATATGTATGTGTATATGTATGTATGTGTATATATGTACACGCATATACATACACATACATACATCTCTTACCATCTCATTGAGAGGGGAGGGAAGGGATAAAATTTAAAATTCAAAACTTTAAAAAGAAAGAAATGTTAAATTGTTTCTAATACGTAAATGGGAGAAAATATATTTAAAAGGGGGAAAAAAGTTAATGGTGCTCATAAAATTCCATCATCTTAGTATGTGTTTTTGAATGTATTTTCTTAAATAGTGATGCCCTTCATAGCTTTGTCTCAGCTTGTCAAAAAGTTTGTATTTGTTGGTAGAAGTGTCTTGGTCTGGCAATTGTGTATACATTGGTGAAACATCTGAGGGAAATTAATTCTTATCTATAAATGAAGATAATTCATTTTAATGATTTTTCTTTCATTGATGTATTGGCTTCGGTGATTTTTTAAAACTAGTTCAGAGTATGTTTGTTTGTAATTGTGTGTCGTGCCCTCTCATCTTTATCCTTTCTTCTAGCTTGCTGGTGATACTTGATCTTGGGTCTAACAGGTCGATGTTCTGACCATGCACAGACAGTTGATTCCAGTATTGAGGTGCCTAGGTGGTGCAATGTATAGGCTGCTGTACTTGGAGTTAGGAAGACTTGGGTTTGGAACTTGCTTCAGACAATCATTAGCTTTGTGTCTCTGGGCAAGTCACTAGTCTTTAGGGCCCCAGCTTCTTCATCAGTACAATACGAATGATGACAACACAGCGAACCCCTCCAACCCCCCAGTTACTTTGAGTATTTAAAGAGATAACATGTAAAGTGCCTTACAGACTTGATAGCCCTATCTAAATGATAGATAGTATTAGGGATTGTGACTATTATTGCTATTATTATATGATTCCTATGTCAGTAACTTGTCATTTCTTGTTTGTCCAAAGAGTACAGTCTCACTTTTTGAGTTACTTGGTACTCAAATAAAAATATCCGTAACAAATATATGAATCATGCTTTGGCCTCCTTTTTCTATTTTTTTCCCTCCCTCTCAAATTCTGAATCCTTTTTTAAAGTGTCTTTTTAACTGACTTTTCCTCAAGCTATGTATTGAAGTCCTAAGGTATTAAGGTATAAGTTGACTTAACTTGGAGAATCTTAGTGAGTTTTTCATTGCATTTCTTTATCATTTTATCCTTTACAATAGATATTGACACATAAGCTTCATTTATCTTTATGACAATTTTTGGTTTTGCTCCCATGAACATGAGAAGGCAAGATGATCTTGAACTAACATGAGGATGCTGGAGTTTTTTTGTTTGTTTTTGTTTTGGGAGATTTTTTAACTTTCATGGTCATTGTGGCATAAGGGATATAATCATCAGTTTGTAGTCAGGAAAGCATGAGCTCAAATTCTTCCTCAGATATTTATTAGTTATGTGATCCTGCCTTAATCATTATGAAACTCAATTTCCTTACTTATAAAATGAAGATGGCAACACTATCTACCTCACAGGGTTGCTGTAGGAATCATAAGATATATTGTCTATAAAGTACTTGACCAACCTCAAGGCGGGATAGAGTGATTGACTTCTGCACGGTCACATGACTAACATATGGGGGAGGCAGGAAATGAACAATGGCCGGCCAATTCTAAGACAAGTGTTCTCTCTATTAAACTGTGTTTCATGCTATCATGTGTTAATTGGCTCTTAGATGAGTTTAAGATTGTGTATTCTTGAAAGCAGGTACATGGTCTGTTTATTTGTTTATTTATTGTCTTCATACTGATTGCCCTGTGTCACACATACAGTGGGCACTTCATATATGTTTCTGGATTGGCTTAATGAATGCCATATAAACTCAGCAAAATCATTAAGAGGTACAGATAAATCTGGGGAAGAAATGATCATAGGATCCTCACTCTAGAGATAGAAAGAACCTTGGAGGACACAGAGTCCAACATTCTCATTTTTCAGATGAGACAACATGGCCTGGAAAGGCTAAGTTACTTATGGTCTCAGAGGCAGTAAGTTCCAGAGGCTGATTTGAAATTGCACAGCATTGCTTCCCCATTGTGTGTGTGTGTTATCCATACCACTTCTGCTCTCATTTGATATATGATAATCAAGTTTTGATTATTTTAGGCCTAATAAGTAAAAGCAAATGAGATTTGACAATCAATAGTCTAAAACAAGCCTAGCAATTTAAGGACTGCCTTAAATTTCTTATCTGCCACCAACACTATCATCATAATCATCATTATTATGGCATTTATTTTTAGTATTGAGGAGTTATCTAATTTTTGTGATTAAGCTCTATTACCAGAAATGAGCCCTGATGAGCTGACTTCTATGAAAACTGTCACCTGCACTGATACCTTTCTGCTGCAGACATGGGGAAAAAAAAGAAAAGAAAAAAAAGATATAATATTTGATTATGTTTTTAAAAAATTTACATATGCAAATTGCAAATCAGTAAAGAGAAATTCCCTAGTCTACGATAATGCAAGTTAACAAGAAGTACATCCTGAGGGAGTGATGTTCTAACTTTATCTGTTTTTCAAAATATATGTGCTGATCAATATCATGAATAATTAAATGAAAGGAGTCATGGGATTCTGGGCTTTTTTTTTTCTTTTTAGTAATTGTAAATTCCATTTCAGGAAGTACTGGCTCTGTAGTTATGGGGTAGTGGTACGGTGGTGGAGGGAAACTGAATGAATTATTTCCCTATTCATTATTTAAAATAGGCAAATTAAATCCCACTAATATTTGATAAAATATAGTTGGAATTTTATTTTATTTTGGCCTAAAATATTCAGGTATATAAACATTAGGGCTTAATCATAGAAGAGAGCTTAGCAGCTATACCTTTCCAGACTATTTCAGTTTCTGAATGAGGACCAAATTTGATGGAACTAGGTGTCTTATTGGAGCTGCTGGAATTTGAGCTCACTTCCTTCTAAAAGTATCCTCTCTATTTGGAGAACTAGCAAAGCAAGAGAACAATTTTATCCCCATAGTTAATGCATCTTCCTAAGGGTAAGTTCAAAAAATATCTATCTATGAGATTAGCTTCATAGAAGACTCCATGGAAAAATTTAACACTGATGTATCAGCTCTAAGAAACACATTTTTCTTTATGTTTCAGAGATTCATGTGTTTGGATCATTTTTTCAAGGATGAAGGTATAGCATCAAAAAAGTTTCCACATACCCTAGTATGCCCCACTTTGGTGCTTAGACTCAAGTACGTGGTGATGAGTTGAGAACCCAGAATTAAGTGGCTGCCTTTGTACCTATGTAAAGGACTGGTGCTACTCAAACCTGTCTTTCCATTTTGGCTCTTCTAATGAGTTATGGGATTTCAGGGAACAGAGAAAGACTTTTATAATTCTTTCAGTTGATGTTGAGAGTTTATTGCAATCATACAAACCCTTCATTGGGTGGACTCATTCAGGGAGGAAGCATATAAAGTCTCATGGACTATGCCTCACTGCCACACCTTGGATTTCAAGGGAAATGAAGGTTCTAATACAACTGTACATAGGAAATTCTCTCCAGAAGTCTGACCATATGATGGACTGTGCATACATCTAACATTGGGATTTGCTCTCCATACACTCAATCGTATGATGGCCTTTCCATATACCTGGTCATGGGATGGCCTTTCCATATGCCTTTCTGTGGGATGGATGTGGCTGTGAGGGCCTGAATAGTTTATGCTTCATTAGAGTAAAACATCTAGGACCATTTACAAATTCAGCAATACTGAATAAGAAGATGCCAGTTACCTTTGAACACACCATTCATGAGTAGATTGCATAAGAATAAACATAGGAGGGGCAGCTAGATGATACAGTGAGTAGAGCACCAGCCTTGGAGTCAGAAGGACCTGAGTTTAAGTGTGGCCTCAAACAATTGACACACTTACTAGCTGTGTGACCTTGGGCAAGTCACTTAACCCCAATTGCCCTGCCCTCCCCTCCAAAAAAGAATAAACATAGGACTTATTACAATTCCTCTGGCATTGGTGGCTTCACTCATGGACATTCCCTAATCACTCTACATGTCTCTTTTTGTAGGTCGGCCTTCCTTTTCATGGTGAAGAGGCCCTTTGTCTGTGTAATTTACTTCACCAATTGTCCAAAGATGCATGGTGAGACTTGAGAGCCATAATAGCAATCTAATCCAATCCAAGGAGCCCTTATTAAGGACCTGCTATTTGCAAGATGAGAGGTAGTAGGCATAGAAGATAGGGAGTACAACAAATAGGTATTGTAAGCCTTGAAGCCAAGAAGTGTTCAAGTTTTTCTCCCTGCCACGTTCTTTCTGTGTGACTTTGAGAAATCACTTAAACTCTCAATGCTCTAAACAGTTCTCTAAGACCATATATTGCAGAGAAGTTGCCAACCTGAATTAACAGAGGGAATTTCCTACCTGAGAGTTATCTTTACCAGCAGGTTGCAGGATCAGTCTCTGTCACATGTTTATTGTTACATGTACTTGACAACCAGCAAGTCCTCAAGGTAGCAAAATACTCATAGCTCACATTAATTAATTAATAATTTACATGAATTTAGACTATTCTTTGGAAGAACAAATATTGAAGCTGAAGCTTAAATAACTTTGGCCATATAATGAAAAGATAGGACCCATTGGAAGAGATCTTGATGTTGGGAAAGATTGAAGGCAGAAGGAGAAGTTCAGAGGGTGAGAGGGATAGATAGTGTCATGGAAGCAATGCACATCACCTTGTACAGCCTTTAGGGGATAGTAGAGGACAGAAGGGCCAGTATGCTGCGGTCTGCGGGGTCATGAAGAGTCAGACACAACTGAACAACCAAACAAGCACAACAAAGGATTTCATTCCCAGGTACCTCAGAAAATGGGATGGCTTTTTCTCCACTTGTGCCCTCCAACAAACTTCTGAGGATTTGATTTGGTTTTTGAGGATTCAGGATGTTTCTTCTAGATTTTGGATGTTTCTAGGCTACACGATTATGGAAACTAACTGAATATGCTTAACACTCCTGGAGTGTCTGGTTGCAAGTGCATTCTTTCTCTTCCACAGGGATGCTGTGCTTTGGGACATGTTTGGAGATCTACAGTCATATCTCCAGCTAAGCAGCCTGGGTCGTGAGGGTCTTCCTCTTCCCAGGAGCTGACTTGGGTGGCAGTTTTCACTCTGTTGCTATCTTCCGACCCAGCCCCACCTCAAGATGCAACTGTTCCAACTGTCTGTAACTGGACATTAGAGCAGCTAGATGAACAAAGTAAATAAAGTGCTAGGCCTGAAGTCTGGAAGTCAGGCAGACCTATATTCAAGTTGTGCCTGAAATTCTCAATAGCTGTGTGATCCTGGATACATCAATTAACCACTTTTAATCTCAAGTAACCCATCTGTAAAATGGGGATAATAATATCTACATCCCCAGGTTTTGTGAGGATCAGATGAAGTAATATTTGCCATGCATTTTGTAAATTTTAAAGCATTCAGTGCTAGCAGTTAAAGTCATTGTTCAAGGAATACCACTAAAAACTGAAGAGAACATTTTCTTCAGGCTTTTATCAAGTCACTTAATGCTTTTTTTAAATTTCATTAATCCAATCAATGCTAATTGGGGCTGGTAAATTCTCCATCTATCAGCCCCACAGTTGAGGACAAAAAGGCAGATGACCAAAGGGATGCTTTCTGGAGACAGCTGCCCTCTAATATCAGATATAACAAAACATTTACCGTATGGCTATCTGAAAAGTTTGGGGAAAGGAGTCCTATTACTTTACCTTTAATGGAAAAACCCTTTGTATCTTCAGTATTATTGAAAATCGTTAGCGTCATGGTCAGGACAATTCCTTGCTTAATACTAAATTTTTAAATTTTTCTTGGATAATTAAAATTCTTCAAGTCCAGTCTAATTTTACAAGCTTTTTATAGTATGTCCCTGAGATGAGGATTGTGCCAGAATAGCTAGAGACCCAACCTCACAATCTGGAAGACCTATGCCTTTAGATCATACTGGCTGTGTGATCCTGGGCAAAGCACTAAGTCCCTCCCTGCTATAGGCAACTCTCTAAGACAAAAGAAGTTTCCAATCTGCATTGGTGGAAGGAGTTCCCACACTTGGGAGTTCCCTATATCCAGAAATCACAAACTAAATCTCTACACCTCTCCTAAATATATGCTGGCCACTGTGTTAGGCACTGAGGACATGGAGTCCCCTGCCTTGAAGGAGCTTACATTCTGCTAAGGGTTGGGTTGGATCAATGTGCATAAGGTAAATGGCTGTCCAATATATGTTACAAGTTGGAGATATTGGGTCTGCATGGACACTGACCTCTAGCAAGGAGAGTTCTAGTTAGGAGCATTTGGGCATTTGGCCAATAGGTTTCCCATTTCTCCTTCTTCCTTCTTCTAGCCTCTCTAGTCTTACTGGTTTGATAATAGAGCTATTCTGGGTGAGTGTCAACACTTGGTGATTATGACCCACATTTTCCATTTTATTTTCTTCCTTTGTTCTTTTTAACCTTGGGATGTTATTCCATGCCCAGTTCCTTAGTCTTTCCCCCTCACAACTTAGTTAACTCCTAGTTTGTTTTTTCTGTCTCCACTATCCCTTTTGAAATAATTCTCCAATGTCTTTTCCCACTGTTTTCAGTTAAAATATTCCTCTTTGTGCATCTCGAGTAGGACAGAGGAAAAATAATCTGCATTGCAGTCACAACACGTAGGTACTGGCCCAAGTTTTGGTGTTGGTACCTATGTGACCTTGGACAAGCCACTTTCCCTCTGTGAGAGCTGAGTTTGATAATCTACAGAGTCCTTTCTCTTTTTTTTCTCTTTATCTCTGTCTCTGCCTTTGTGTCTCTGTCTCTTTGTATCTTTCTCTGTCCCTTTATTTACCTGTCTTTCTGTCTCTCTTTGTCTCTGCTTCTCTGTCTCTTCCTCTCTCTGTCTGCCTCTATCTCTCTCTCAGAATTTACGTATAGAGAAAGGTTAGTATCTAGACTTCCCTCTAAACATTTGTAAAATACTTGCCTCCCCACAATGAACCAGTGTTATTAACTTGTAAAGCCCTTGAGAATACTGTGAAATCACCTGTAGAGTCTTCATAGTCTCTCTCCTACATCCTGCCCTTTCAATATTAAACCTGTTTTTCTTCAGACACCAGAATTTATACTTAAGTAGCTTTAGACTTTATTATTTTCCTGTTAATTATTAATAGTTTAACCAAGATCCCACTTCAATATCTGGTAGAGGTAACCCTGGGTTCCTGGAAGTGCTTCCAGAAAAGTACAAAAGATTCTTCCAAGGAAAGGCTGCCGGTCTGTAGAGGACCAATGGTGCTCTGAATGTCTATAGCTCATGGATTAGCCTAGCTCAGTTCAAAGAGCCAGTTCATGCCCAATTGTCCAAAAAACATTGACTTTTTTGGCCCCAGCAACTTTCAAAGCCCATTTGCTAAGTTATGGAAGGGTTGCAATCTGCATCAAGGTAGGTAGGGACTATGCATATTGCCAATATCATAGGTTTTTTTTTAATTTAAAAAAGTCTAAAAATATATTTATTTATTTTGAACATTCATTTAAAACAATTTTTTGAGTTCTAAATTTTCTGCCTCCCTTCTGCCCCCCTCCATTGAGAAAGCAAGGAATATGATATCAGTTACACATGTGAACTACTGAAAAACATATTTTCATATCGGCCATGTTGCCAAAAAAAAAAGAAAAAGGAAAATAAAGATTTAAGTGAAAAAATATGCTTCATTCTGCCCTCACTTCATTAGTTCTCTCTCTGGAGATGGATAGGATTTTTCATCATAAATTCTTTGGAATTGTCTTGGATCATTATATTAGAATACCGAAGTCATTCACAGTGGATTATCATATAATATTGCTATTAATGTATATGATGTTCCCTTGGTTCTCCTCACTTCATTTTTCATTATCTCATATACATCTTCCTCCATTTTTCAGGAAGCATCTTGCTTGGCTCAGCATTTCTTGTAGCACAATCAGATACCACAACTTGTTCAGCTATTCCCCAACTGATGGACATCCCCTCAATATACAGCCCTTTTCCTTTAATTTGATCTCTTTGGGATACAGACCTAGTATTAGTACTGCTGTGTCAAAGGATATGTACAGTTTTATAGCCTGCTGGGCATAGTTTTATTTGTTCTTCAGAATGGTTGGACCAGTTCACAATTCTACCAACAATGCGTTAGTGTCTTAATTTTTCTTCATCCCCTTCAACACTTGACATTTTCCTTTCCTGCCATACTAGCCAGTCTTATAGGTATGAAACGGTATCTTGGAGTTCTTTTAATGTGCATTTCTCTAATTGATGGTAATTTAGAGCATGTTTTTCATATTGCTGTAAATAGCTTTGATTTCTTCAGAAAACTCAGTTCATATCATTTGAGTATTTATCAATTGGGGAATGACTCATATGCTTATAAATATCATAGATTCTCAAAGTGTTGGTGGAAACATAACAATGTAACTCATTACTTTACCAGTGACAAACAATTAATAGATATTGCTGTTATGATTGAATGTTGAACATTTTTTAAAAATTATTTAATTTTTATTTTGTAGAATAAAACAAGCATTTCCATAACACAGTAAAATAGTAAAAAAAAAATATACTTTGAATACTGAATATTGTAGAGTTTTTGCCATATTCTGATTCAAATATATAATAGTTGTGGGATATAATGGTTTAAATAAGACACGTAAACTTACCTGAGAACTTAATCTCTATTCATGTTTTCAAGGAAAAATGTTTCAAAATCATATTTTTGGAATATAATCCATTTGCAAACTGGAATTCTGAGAAAGAGGAAGGGGAGAGGAAGAGCAAGATAATTTTGGTTCATTAAGAGATCCATTAAATTAATATCCTATTGCCCTTGATTAATCGGTAAGAATACTTAAGATGTGGGGTTTAGTGGCATTACCTGATTTGGCCCACTTGTTAGTGTCAGAGGGAGGACTTATGCCCAGGCCTTGCTGCTTTAGAACTGTCTCTCTGACCATCATACCATCCTGCCTGTGTTACTGTATTTCCTTTGCACAAAATTAGATTTCTATCTTTACATATGTTATTTCTTCTCTTGCAAAGGGATGTCAACTCCTAGAAGACAAGGATGATTTCAGCTTTGTCTTTGTTTCCCTAATGGCTGGCAAATGGCTGGCACACAATAAGTACTTAATAAATGCTTGTTGAATGAATGAATGAAGAGTGGGGATGTTGGTCAATCCAAAGGCTCATTATACCATAGGCAGCTAGATTGAACTGCGGATAGAGCTCTAGACATGGAGTCTGGAGGACTGCAATACAAAACTTACCTCAGACACCAACTAGCTTGGTGACTCTGGGCAAGTAACTCAGTGTCTCTCTGCCTCAGTTTCCCTAAGTATAAAATAAGAATTATAATAGCACCTAGTTCACAGGTTGTTGTTAGGATCAAATCAGATAATATTTGTAAAGTGTTTAGCACAATTCCTGGGACATGATAAATACTCAATAAATCCTTATCCCCTTCCCTTCTTCCTTCATTGCCTGAAATGTGTTTTGAAGCCTTTGGGGAATCTAAAGCTATAGCTTTATGTCCATATATGTAGATATGTAGATATAGACATGTCACTGTATCTGTCTATATATATATAGCTATATAAACATCTATATACACACATATAAACACATCTCTATATATTTATGGGTATATAAATATGTATTTATACATCTCTATATGTTCATATATAGGCATATAAATATGTATTTACACATCTCTGTCTCTATATAGGCATATAAATATGTATTTATACATCTCTGTCTCTATATAGGCATATAAATATATATTTATACATCTCTGTCTCTATATAAGCATATAAATATGTATTTATACATCTCTATATATTCATATATAGGTATACAAATTTACATAAAGGTATATAAATATAGAGAGATGTTTAAGTACATATTTGGTTATGTATATAGAGAGATATATGTATATATATAAACATAAATAGAAGGTAATTTTAATAAAGATAGGAAAGTTGAATGCCCTTGCTTATTTCATTTGTTTAATAAAAAAAAAAACAACAACTTGTTTTTATAGTTAATAGTGGCACAATTCCCCTCCAGAAAACATTCTCAGTCTTGTTCAGAATTCTCTTCTTTGAAAAGCTAATCTCTAGAAATCTAAAACCATCATATGGAATAGTTTCAGCTCAAACGACTGTGCCTCCTTTGGTATTCACAGGTAAATCGCTAAACTGGAAAAAAATAATTTGTAACAAGTATTTCTGATAAAGCCCTCATTTTTCAAATACAGGGTGTTCCTAAAGTCTGGACACATAGGCAAAAATGCATATTTTCAAGAAATGAAATTAATGAAATTTTCAACAACATTTTATTTAATTGGAATATTAACGAATAACATCTTCAGTATGATTTCCATCTTTTGTGATGCAAAGGTTGATGCGCTTTGCAAGATTCACATGAACTCCAGTAACTCCACATTGCTGTCAGTTTTAGCATACTCACTCTTTATGCATTCAATCAAGTGTGTTGCATCTGTGATTTTCATTGAGTATACCTTCTCCTTTAGCATACCCCAGAAAAAAGAAGTCAAGGTGGATAAGGTCTGTTGATATTCCAAATATTTCAAAATATGCATTTTGTCTTATATATCCAGATTTTAGAGACACCCTGCATATAGAGAACTGAGTCAAATTTATAAAAATACAAGTCATTCCCCAATTGATAATACTCAAAGGACATGAACAGGCAATTTTCAGACAAAGAAATCAAAACTATCTATAGTCATATGAAAAAATGTTCTAAATCACTATTGATTGGAGAAATGCAAATTAAAACAACTTTGAGGTAACACCTCACACTTATCAGCTTGGCTAATACGACAAAAAAGGACAATGTGGGATGTTGGAGGGTATCTGGGAAGACTGAGACACTAATGTACTACTGCTGGAGTTGTGAACTGATCCAACCATTTTGGAGGGCAGTTTAGAACTATGCCCACAATGCACATACCCTTTGATCTAGCAATAGCTCTGCTAGGTCTGAATCCCAAAGACATCTACAAAAAGGGAAAAGGACCTATTCCTACAAAAATATTTTTAGCAGCTCATTTTGTGGTGGCTAAGAATTAGGAACTGAAGAGATACCCATCAATTGGGGAATGGCAGAACAAGCTGTGGTATGTCATTGTAATGGAAAATTATTGTGCTGTAAAAATGACAAGCAGGACGATCTCAGAAAAACCTTGAATGACTTACATGAACTGATGCATAGTGAAATGAACAGAACCAGGGGAACATTGTACACAGTAACAGCAATATTGTATGATGAAGAATGGTAAATAACTTAGCTGTTCTCAGCCATACAATGAGCCAAGACAATCCCAAAGGACTAATGATGAAGCATATTATCTGCCTCCAGAGAAAAAATTGATATTGTTTGAATACAGACTGAAGCATGCTATTTTCACTTTCTTTTTTTTTCTCTTATTTGAATCTTCTTGTACAAAATGACCAATATGATAATGTTTTACATGATTGCACATGTATAACCTATATCTGATTGCTTACTATTTGAGGGAGGGGGGAATGGAAAGAGGAAGGGATAGAATTTGGAAGTCAAAATTTAAACAGAAATGTTAAAAAAAAAAAAGTTAAACCACTTCCCCTCAGGAAAGTGATAGGAAGCAGAAGATAGGAATTTGAAACTCTGTGTGATACGCACAATCATTTAACTCTTTCAGTATCCTACAAGAGAATGATTGATTGCCAGGGAATTTAAGCTAACTTAAGCTGAGGCTTTCACAGGCACCCACATACCATTGATTAACCATATAGTGCATCGTACAGTTATCATCATGAATGGGAATCATCTAAAAAAAAAAAAACAAAACCAAGAACAGCAGCATGCTAAGCTATCTTTTTCTCAGGTCACTTACTGTTGGAATTGCTTCCCTGTTACCTTAACACACAAACCACACCCCCCCCCACACACACATTCTGCCTTCTCAGTATCAAAGAGAATATTATCTCAAATGATTAGAACAAGCCTCAGCTGAATTGTTTCTGCCTTAAACTTAGTTCTACAAAAGATAAGCTTATTATCAGAGTGACTAATGTAGACTTGGACAAATAGTGGAGGACATTGTTTTATTCTGTAGATTTGCCAGAGAAGAGGATCTGCAGAGAGAATTAATGATAAATGACACCTTAAATCTAGAGTATTGCAAAGGGCGTTTTAAAACACACACACACACACACACACACGCACACACACACGTGAACATTCACACACATACACACACTATACACAATTATGGTATCCCTCAGTTAATGGAATAAATATTTCTGAAAGATTTGTTATCAAGTGATTTACTTATAATTGAAACCCCAGCTCTTGTCTATTAGATAACCAGAGATCTATTTGTGGGGAAAATTTTCCCTGGCCTATAAGAAGAAAGCAATTGTTTTGAAATCACATATTGAAGAAAAATTTAAGGTTTTAATTCTCCTTGAACACTATTACTTAAACATTTAACAATAATTTCTATGTTATGTCAAAATGAACAAAACTTATCTCAGATGGCAGAAGAGTGTTGCCATGTAAAAAATCCTTCATTTTCTTTTCACTATAGTAAGACAGCAATCACTAACACCTTGGTGGTTTTACTCTTTATCCATCAATGGGGTCATTTCTGAATTTAGTAGGAGGGGAAGTACTCCATCTTTTTTTTTCTACTTTTCCTATCATTCAGATAATGCTGTCATCTTAATACAGTGGTTCATTCATAGTAGGTAACGTATAGTTGGTCATTGGAGTGGATTGAATTTAGTAGGACAAAACATCAGTCTTTTCTAGTTCTTCAGTATCTTTCTCATCTAATCCCCTTTTTTCAACCACCATAGGCCAGGCTCTAATTTCCTCTTACTTGTTGAACTATCACGATACTCGTCTATTTGATATTTCTGCTTATAAGTGTTCCTTGCCCAACAACTTTCACATAATTGCCTAAGATTCTTTTTTTGTACATTATTTATTTTATTCTGAACTTAAGAAATAAAACAAGCATTTCATAACATAGAATAAGAAAAAAAGATTTTGCATGAAAATGCAAATCTTTTATGTACAACTTGCTATTCCTTTTAAATATATATTACGTAACTTTCTTTTCCCCCTCCCCCTTTTTTTCTTTCCCTCCTTTTCACCCATCCTAGAAATGGCCACCATTAGACACGTGTGTGTGTGTGTGTGTGTGTGTGTGTGTGTGTGTGAAATTATTCAGCATGCACTTCTATTAATCAATCTTTCTCTGGATGCAGATAGCATCTTCCTTCGTACGTCCTTTGCAGTTAATTTGAGTTATTTATAATACACAAAAGGACTTAGTCACTCAAAGTTGTTCTTAAAACACTGTTGTTTTTACTATATACGATATTTTCTTGGTTCTGCTCATTTCACTCATTATTTTGTGCATGTCTGTCCATGTTTTCCTAAGATCATTGAGCTCATTCTTTCTTTTAGCACAATAGTATTCCATCACAACCATAAACCGCAGCTTGTTCGTTAAGTTTCTTGATGCACCACTATGATCACAGCATTACTTCCCTCAAAAATCTTCAGTGTTTGCTATTACCTTCCTCCTAAGAGCAATACTCTTTTTAAAAAATATGTTTATTTACTTTTAGTTTATACCATTCAGTTCCACAAGCTTTTGAAATCCAAATTTCTCCCTCTCTCTCCCCCCTCCCCTTTACCCTCCTCCCCAAGACAGCATGCAATCCAATATAGGCTCTACATATACATTAACATTAAACATATTTTCACATTAGTCATGATGCAAAGAAGAATTATAACCAATGGAATAAACTATGAGAAAGAAGAAACAATACAAAAAAGAGAGTATCCTTTGATCTGCATTCAGACTCTATTTCGTCTTTTGGAGTTGAGAAGAGCCACCCTCTTCTCCCCGTCCCCTTGACCTCTACATCTATCTTAAGTTTACTTGTCTAGCCTGTCCATTCCTCAGTACTATGCTGTTCCCATTCTTGTCCTCCTTATTCCTGCCAAATTGTACTCCTGTGTCCTCTGTTTCATCTTACCGTCTTCCAGATCCATACCTCTGTTTAAAACCATCCTTCAATGTTTGGAATATATTTCTCCACATCTTCATTTAGTGTCCAACTCAGTTACCACTTCATCTATGAAAGTTTTCTGATCCTCCCACCTTATGGTGAAAATCCCCTTTACAAAGTTCTTTTGTGCACTTTGCCTGACTCTCCTCTGCCCCTATTATTTGGATACATACCACTCTTCCCTCAACCAAGTACCTCACACATACAGGGTGTTTAATATCTATTTCATTAATTAACTTAAATAAAACCAATCTTTGTTTCAAAATATGACTTAGAGCATTATCTCTGACAGCTCATGATGACACAGTGTAAAATTACCTTAATGTCCTTGAGGACTTTTAATGCTGCTGTGCAGACTTACTCTAGGGATGTATGGTGCATAGTTGTTCAACAATTGACTAATATTCCACAGTAACGTATAAATTAGTAGATTCTCCCTGTGTTAAAAGTTGTTGTAAACCTAATATTTTTAACTCTAAGTGATGATTAGTGATCAAAATAGGTATGAAACCAGAAGAAATAATAAAAGAATAAAAATGAGATATGTGTACTGAAAACAGCTTTGACTTGATAAGTTTTTTAAAAAATCCTATTGATGCTGAAAAATGTGAAATTGATAAAAGAACAAATATTGAGAGACACTGTCAATATTTTCTCTAGAAGTTTAACAAATAAAAATCAAGCATTGCAATGAGGTATCCATAGGACCTTAGAAATTCTCTCAACCAGAAAACATTTTTTTTGCTAAGCAGGGAGATAGTAAAACCAAAGGAAATGGTAAGACCATTAATTTATTTGTAAAATATTATGAACATCCCCTTTTCCCTTCCTTTCTTGTAGGGCGAGGGGGGTGATAGAGGGGAGGGCTGACTGGGGAACAGGGCAACCAGAATATAAGCCATCTTGGAGTGGGAGGGGAGGGTAGAAATGGGGAGAAAATTTGTAATTCAAACTGTTGTGAAAATCAATGCTGAAAACCAAATATGTTAAATAAATAAATTGCATTTAAAAAAAAGATTATGAACAATGACGGTAGAAGATTAAGGGAAATAGTGGAAGGAAAACAGGTTCACAAAAAAAAATGTGGCAAGAACATAAATTAATCCAGGTCATCCTGAGAGAATTGCAGGGCAAAATTAGGACAGTCTACACAACTGGAAAAGATCTGATGAGAATTTTAAAACAAAGAGTTTTCACTGTCATTGAAAAGTAGAGCTACCATATTTTATTTTGAGGGGGGAAGACAGTTCAATTGGGGTTAAGTGACTTGCCCAAGATCACACAGCTAGTAAGTGTGTCAAGTGTCTGAAGCCAGATTTGAACTCTGGTCCTCCCTGACTCCAGGGCCGGTGCTCTACCCACTGCACCACCTAGCTGCCCCTGAGCCACCACATGTATATTAGCATTAGAGTCTCTTACCTGCTGTAGGTACGAGTAGAAAAGGAAGGAAAGAAACAGAATGAGGAAGAACAGTTGAAACAAAACAAATATAAAGAGATGTTGTAAAGGAGGTGTAGTTCGGAGAGGGGGACACAGTGACAAATTGATTCTCAAATAGCTGAAGGAAGAGACTAGCAAATAATGGGAAAATGCAAATGTTCTTTTTTTTCTGGAAAGAGGCAACTGAAAAAATATTAGTAACAACCAATAACTGGTTTCCTATTATCTTCAAAATCTTTATGAGAATAAGGCATGTATATATTAAAAGACATCCTTGATTAAGGTATAAGAAAGATCCAGACATGCTTTAGCAAATGTTGTTTTCTCATAGACCACATCTTCTTAGTTACACGATTGACTAAAAATGTGAAGAGAATGGAAAAACCCTTTGTGCTAATAGTGTGTGTTAATTTAAAAAATATATTAAATTTGATAAAGCAAAATATTCCTTCCTCTAACAAGGTGTCTCTTATACACATTAAAATCATACAAAGTTCCCTAAAAGTTGTAACAACAGAGAGGACTTTATTTGATTCTATGAATATTAATATAAAGTGAATCATAAACCAAGGAGATGTTTGCCAAAAGTTTTTGCCTCTGAGTGACCTGGGCAAGTCTCAAACTCTGCTTACCTCAGTTTCCTCATATTTAAAATGGAGATAATAGCATGTACCTTCCAGGGTTGCTGTGAACATCAGTTGAGATAATATTTTTAATTCTCTTAGCACAATGCCTAGCACATAGTAGGTGCTATAAAAATATTATTATCATTATGAACAGAATTTTCTATACTGCATCCAAATAGAAGAGGATTTCTTTGTGTTAAAGGATTATTAATCTTTTCAGAGTCATAAATTCCTTTGACAGTCTAATGTAGTCTATGGGCTCTATCTTGTAATTTTTAAAAAGTAATTAAAAGAAATGTTAAATTTAAGTTATAGGTTAGTGAAAAGGAAGATGTATTTTTTTCCTATCCAAATTCATGGAGCCACTGAAATTTCTCCATCAACCTGCAAGAACCCCTGTTATTACTGGTGATATATTCAGATATTCCTTTTTATAGATGACATATTGTTGACTGCAGTAAGGCCTGGAATGTTGCCAAGAAGACTAATAAATTTAATCCCTTATCATCAAATGAATTTGGCTTATCTACATGAGAATAACCAAATGGATGAAGAATACCCATTATCCAGACTTTAAAGCTGAGTTGATAGCCCAAATAACTGGGTCTTCAGTGGATATATATTAGGCATGTTTTGTGGCTACATAATAAGCTGACAGTAGGACTGTATAGGAGGAAGAGAGGAAGATAGATGTGTTGGGAAAATTGGACAGTACTAAATAAGTAGAGGAATTTTGAAAGTTAAATCCTGAATTTATTATGTATTTAAAGGGAAAGCAAGCTGTATAAAATAAAGATTTATGGCTTCACATAAAATTTGTCTCTGTTCTACTTTGTATGTGGAAATGCTCACCTTATTTGGTGTTAAGAAAAAAGATTTAAAAAAAAGAAATTGGGTGGTAATATTTTCCTTATTTTCCCTGAAACAAAAGCCCATCTTCTTAACACTTATATTCTTTTCGGGATTTTATGTGGATGAACAACATAGATTATATCATAATATCTAAAGAACTAAAATTGTTCCTTGCCTAAAGGGTACTTGAAAGGCAGCTATGCCATATCATTTTGCCATCATAGAATGATGCCTTAAAATCATGAAGATATAGGATTTAAGATACAAGGCCAAAGGTGGAAGTAGGCCAGTCATATTGAGGAAGTGATAGATAATAGATGAATAGCCCAGGTGTTCCTTTAGTTGAGGCATATTGTCGAGATATAGAGGAAGGGCCCTAGCACATCGGGTGACTGTCTAGTGGAGGACTTTTTTAGCCAATATGGGTTTACTTAAGACTCAAATTGAATTTGAAATTCATGCCTAGATGATCAATATGAAAAACATTTCTAAGCATACTATACAGTTGTTCATGCCTACGTGATTAACATGATAAACATTTCTAAGCATACTATACAATTGTTCCCTCACCTTTTGAATAAACTTTCATTTATTTTAAGGTTAATGATCCTTCTAGATACCTGCCTGTTCATTGTTAAACTTTATGAATGAATGGTTTCTACTTGCTGCTTTTATTTTTCTTACTTTCTTGTTGTTGTTCAGTTGTTTCAGTCATGTCTGACCCTTTGTGATCCCGTTAGGGGTTTTCTTGGCAAAGATACTGGAGTGGTTTGCCATTTCCTTCTCCTGCTCATTTTACAGATGAAGAAACTGAGGCAAACAGGGTGAAGTGACTTGCCCAGGGTCACAAAGCTAATGTGTCCAAAGTCATTTGAACTCGGGTCTTCCCAACTCCATGCTTGGTGCTCTATCTACTGTGCCACCTAGCTTCCCATTTTTCTCTTTATGATCCAAGTATTTAAGCTGTTACAATCAGAACTCTGATCAGGAGGGGAGCCACACTAGTGAAGCTTCACTCATGAAGATCACTATTGTCTTCTTAGTTGCCAAATCACAGAATCACAGAATTTCAGAATTAAAAGGGACAATAGTCATCTTGTCCAAGCTAAACCTGAAAAAAGAAGACCTATAACAGTATATTCAGCAAGGGTCCAAACAGTATCAATTTAAAGATCTCAGATGAGAGGGAACCCAATAACTCTTGGAGCAACATATTCCATTCTACTTCTTTGGAATACTTTCCTGATAATAAGTATAAATTTCTTAACATTTCTCTTAATTGAAGCAGTACTCAGAATATGATATTTCTTTTTTCTCTCATTTTTCTCCTTGTCAAGATTTGGAAAATTTATGTGACGTCATTTCCAAAGAGGGCTTATTGCTAAATGAGTATGTATGTATGTATGTATGTATGTATGTATGTATGTATCGATCTGTCTATCTACCTGTATATCTCTATCTAATCTGTCTATCTCTCTGTCTGTCTCTCTGTCTATCCATCCATCTGTCCTTTTGATTGATCTGTCAATCAACTGATTGGTCTGTCTGCCTATCTATCTAATCTATTTATTTATATACACATATTAAAATGTATTTTTTTCCAGATCTGTGCATTCATCAATGCAAGAAACTCCCAGTGAGGAAACACCTTCTACCATTGAAGGTGGTCCACTTTTAGGCGTTTTTAGTCCTAAGAAGTTGACTGGCATAATTCAGTGTTAAGTGATTTGTACAAGATAACATAGCCAATATATGTCAGAGGCAGGTTTGAAGTCAAGTCTTCTTGAGATCAAGGCTTGCTTTCTGTCTTCATGTTGTATCTCCATGTTATATGTTAGGGTTGTTGTTAAGGATTCTGTCTCCCATTCCCCTATTGCCCCATTCACCATCTCTGTAACAGTATAGCTCAAAGCTCAAACCTCTCCCTGCCCCAACCTTCTATGTGTATTGCTTCCCCAACTAGATTGTAAACTCCATGAGGGCAGTGACTGCTTTTGTTTTATATTTATATCCCCAGGGCTTATCACTGTGCTTGGAACATAAGTGTTTAATAAAAGCTTTTTTTTTTCCTTTCTTCTTTTCATATATAGGAGCCATTTTAAGTAGACTTGCAAGTTTATTGCTGAGTTAATATTTGCCTTAGTAATCTGTAATTCAACTTAGACTTTTAGATTTCTATATTCTTCCAGATGTGGTAGGTTCTCCTTAAAGTCTATGTGCATGGTAGTTTCTATTAAATCTCACTCTTTCTTGAGTAAAAATATGTGTCTATTTTTCAAGGCTCAGCTTTCTATGGCTGATGCCATGAAGATTCCAGGAGTGCTGCACCCTCCAAAATTTGGGATGTGGTTGTCGGCGGCCGGACGGGTGTGCCCCACAATAGCACCCCGTTCTCCCCGACTACCGCCTCACACTCACCCTGCCCACGGGTCTTCGGACGTCTCCGGTTCCTCCCCCCGGGGGATGCGAGAGGAGAATCACCAGGCAGCTACCGGAAGCGACAAGCAGCTTTATTGCAATGGCGTACCAGAAATCTTACAAAAGTCCCACTGACCCTCTCTGGGGTGCTCCTTATATTGGGTGTTTCGGGTTAGCTCCTCCCCAGTGCCTCCCCGAAGGTGGAGCCCTTCCAGTTGGAGCCGCCCCGGTACTGACATACGTCAGCAGGTCCAGACTCCCTGGTGTCTCACTACCCTTTCAGGAGGCCCAGGTCCAAAGCGCCCCTAACAACTCCCCCTTTTTGTTTAATGACATCGGCTTTTACAGCTTCTAAGGAGCGGCGCAAAACCCCAATCATACAAGAAATCAAGCAGGGCAGGAACAAACAGATGAGAAAGGCTAGCATGAGAACAAGTCCTCCAATGGAGGCCCATTGGAGCAACTGGTGGACACTGAGAGTGTCCCACCAGGCCTTAGCGTTGTTATAGTTCTCTTCCCAGTCGCCATTGAATTGTATAGTGGCAGTCTGTATGGCCGCAATGGCCTCATCTAACATGTGCAGTTCAGAGGTGAAAGTAGTGGCAGTGCTAGAAGTCTTTCTAATGGTGCATACTGGGAAACATGGTAGGGAATAGGGGTTACACAGACAGGATGGGCTGCAGGTCACCAACTGGAACATCGGGAGATTTGGGGTAAGGGCCCAATGCGTGGGAGTCACTGCCAGGGGTGGCAAGACGGCAGGAGCAGCTGTGGATGGGGTCGCCAACTGGATCATGGCAAGCAGGCAGCTAAGGGCGTTGTTCAAGGCAGCCCTCTTTCTCTGGACGGTCCTGTTCTTCCCTGGGCGTCGACGGGGGCGCAACCTCACGGACCCGGCGGAGGGGCACCCAGATTTGTTCTCCTGTGGCATCATCTGTGGAGACACAAAGATACCCTCCCCCTCTAACTACAACCCTCCCTGGCCCGTGCCACACTCCTTTCTCATCTTTCCACCAGACCGTGCTGCCTTGAAGGCACGCAGTTGGCGGCGGTGCCTCTTGTGGGCCCGGTTCCTGTTTGTGACACCGGTCCCCAGCATAGTACTTTAATGCAGGCGTAAGGCCATCATCACGAAATTGCAAAAAATTGGCAGTAAAGGCGGCTGTAGCAAGCTGCGCATGGGTCAGCCTCCCCGCTATTCCCCCTTTTTGTTTTATGACAATAGGACTCACATACATAAGGGATTTAATTAAACTTCTTTCATTCTCTACGTGAAACTTGTCCCGGTGTAAAGGCTAAATATTAGAATCCTTTCTATCTATTGTACATAAACTTTCAGTTCCTCAGCAAGCCAAGTGCATTGTTTAGGACCCACATAACTCAAACAAGTTCTTTTTCTGGGCTGATGACCTTGCCCGTGCAGAGAGTTTCCAAGGGTCTTGGCAATGTTACAAAATAAGGAGAAGCAACATGGTCTCTAGGAAGGGGTTACATAGAGAACTCTGTGTGCTATCTGTTGCTGTTCCCCTGAGCAAACTTATTCAAGGTCGAGTCTTACCAAAAATTATGCAAAGGAGTGCACAAAACTTTCCTTCATAAAAAATCTCTCTTTCTCAGACAGCTTATAATTTATCCTGATATTATTAATTTCCACCTTCTCCACATAATTAAAAAAAAGGAAAACTAAACTTAACAAGGTAGGGTTAGCAAGGCTGAGAAAGTAACTTAACCAGTTTTACACAATTGTTTTCATTTTGTAGTTTCACCAAAATTCAAATTAAAGATCACTTTGTCTAACCTCATATCTGGTCACTTAAATTTTACAATGTAGGAGAATTTTACTACAATTCAGAAGTACAATAAGAGTACAAACAGAAAAATTTCAGATGACATTAACTGCATTCCCAAATCATTACATACATTAGGCTTACCAAGCATAGAGGCTTTTCTTCTCATAGTTGCAGAGCCTGGCTGTGGACTGAAAGGGGGAAAGGTGCTGGGAAGCTGCAGAGTCCAGCACCTGAATCAAAGGTCTAAGGAATCATTGAGGGGTCCCTGAGAGATCTTTACCTTCTTATAGGGGTTGTCAGGTTTGGAAGGCTAGGAGCAAAAATCGTAAGTTCTGGTGGTGTGGGAGCAAGGACTTGGGGGACAGGGAGGAGAGGTTCCTCTGTTTACCTATTGCCTAGAAGTGTGGGCTTCAGGGGTCCAGGGCTGTAGTCAGCGGGGTACGAGAGGGCAACAAAGTAGCAAAGTCAAGAACAGGGAATAGAGCCTTTGTTGCGACATGTATTTTAATTTCTACAGTTTCTATGTATTATGATTTAATTTATTTGAGGACTTTTAGGGGAAAGGCACATCAGAATAAAAGGGCCTAAATAAGAAAAAGCAGCTAGTACACAGGGCAATTATTTTGAAAAGAAGCCAACTCTCTATTGTATATTTGCAAATCACTTTCTAAATTTTCCAAGTAGCAAACGTAGGAAAATCACAGCGAGCTAGAAATGTTTTCACCCAGGCGGACTGGGTTATATCTATGGAGATAATTCCTATCCGAAGAAGTATTTTTGTTTCTCAGGACTACAGTAACAGTCTTTTGGGTACACTATGTTCAGATTGGCTTTCACGTTTAGCTTTCATTTCTCTGTTTTGGAAGCTTTAAACCACTTGTTTCAAATTCAAACAGGAATGAGGATCACTAAATTGCACATAAGGATCTCTGTAGTTGTATATTGAAAAGTACTTATTAACTCTATAGATTTAATACCGTTATGTCATTAAATATTTTCCAACTTTTTTATCTATACTAGTCTCATGGTGATTCTCATTCACCACACAGGAATTAAAACATCTTTGTATATACTTCTGACATAGAGCTGGAATTCTTAACCCCCCAAGGAGTCTACGGATTGGAGGGGGATACAGAATATCTTTTGTCATATAAACTGATTTTTCTTCACATTCATACGTGCATTATTATTTTGAAAAAGGTTTTATATACTTCACCAGATTATCTATGGTTAACAGAATCTGCTAAATCAAAATCTTAATGGTTCTAATTTTCTCAAGTAAATTTTACTTCTGTGTTCACTCCTTAAAAACTTTTTTGGAAGTGAGAGCTTTGAATTTGCCAGTCTAAGGTGAGTGGGACTCTGGAAAAGATCCAGTGGTACCATGTCCCTTTCTCCTCATACTGGGAGACTCAGAGTGTCTCTTCCTTATGCATTTTCCAAATTTGCCTTAGTGCCAAATGGTATGAGAAATTCTGACTTTATCTTAAGCATCAAATCAGGAGTAACACATTTCTTTAAATTTCAGGGAAAAGGTCCCCGCCTCCTCTCTTATCTCTCCTCACATCCCAAATTGGCCAGATTTGGGATGAAGAGAGAAAGAAAGAGCATTATTTTCAACAACTATAAACCGTTAAACAAGAAGACATTTTCCTCTCTCCTGCTCTCCCCCCCTGCCCTCCCGCTCCTCTGAAGAGACTGGAGTCAGGGAGGGAGAGAAAGAGACAGCGGACATTACAGGGTGTCAGGTTACACACACACAGAAACACAGATACAGCACACAGACACAGAGACAAAAAACACAGAGAGGATTTTTGAATCCTATGCACAAATTGCTTGGCCCTCTGATGTAACGGAGGCCAGGTGCCGTGCTTTATTGGGGTCTTGGAGACCCTGCTTTTAAGATGATCAGAGGCAGATCGCTGGCTGGTCTCTTCCAGTTGTTTAGGAGACAGCTTTCTCTTACTAACTTCTTCAAAACTTTCATATAATGTGAGGAGTTGGGGGAGGGGCTAAAGGAGACTTCATTCTTTCCTCCGGATCATATTCTAAGTTGCCTTTTTCTGGTATCTTGTCCTTGGAGTCTACCGAGTGTGCAAATTCCTCCTCTTGCTCTGTTCCGGGAGCCACATCTGTAATTCGGGGAGTGATTGTACACCCCTGATCTTGGCCATCTTGTATATGATTCTTATGAATGTGGCCTGATCCGTGGCTTAAGTTTCTCAGTTTCCATTTCTCTTTCTTTATACTTTTGTGTCACATTCATTGGCTTTGTGTTCAGCATCTCAATCTCTAAGTTCTGCAACTGTTGGTTTAGTAGCTTATTATCTGAACCAACCTTCTCAAGTTCTTTCTGTAATGTCTGATTCCTCAAAGTTAACTCAGTGATCTTCTTTCCAAATTCACCTGACTTTTGTTCAAATTTGTCTTTAAGTTGTTCATGTTCTTCTGGCCTAACATGTTGAGAAAGCTTAGCTTCATAGTTCTCAAGTTCTCTCTTTAACTGCCTAAGTTCAGCCTGTGATTTTTCATATTCCCTTTCCATCTCTACGAACTTTTTTGCTTTCTCATTCACTTCATTTGATAGTAAGCTCTTCATGTTTTCAAATTTTTCCGTAGGGATGGAGAGGGCCAACTTTGTTGCTAACTCCTTTAATTGGCCTTCCATCTCCAAGGCTTTTCTTCCTCTCTTCTCTCGCTCTATTTCAGACATGCTAAATTCTTTCTGTAGTCGCTTATTTTCTTCTCCTAGTCTCCCTTTATCCCTTTTAAATTCCTCTACTAACTTTTCATTTCTTTTGATTTGGTTCTTTAGCCTTCCTGCTTCAGCAGAAGCTCCCTCATATTTTGCTTTCATTTCTTTCAATTGCTCCCTTAGTTCTTCTGTTAACCTGTTATTTCCTGAAGCTGCTTCATTCGTCAAGTGCTCCTTTAGAGCAAGAAAATGAGTCTGCATTTGCTTTATTTTACCTTCTGAATCATACATTCTCTTTTGCACATCTTTTAAAGCATCCTCCAACTGCTTTATCTGGTCATCAGAATCCTCCTTGACTCTTTCACATTCTAATGCCAAAGCTTTGCATACTGCCACCTTATGGGCCAGTTCATTTTGGAGCTTAATCTTATCTTGCTTAACTGAATCACAAAAGGCTCTCAAGGCATCTAACTCTTTCTTTAAAATCTCATTTTCAGAAATGGCAGTTTGACTGGGTAAGGATAGTTCCAATGGTCTTAGCATGGAACGACAGTTTTTGGCTACATGCCCTAACTTGCCACATGAGAAGCATTTAATGCCGTTAAATGGCGCACGGCAAGCGTTCTTCATATGCCCCTCTTTCCCACAGTTGAAGCAAGTAAGCCTCCTTCCATTCCCGCCCCACTGTGCCATCAACTGAGTTTGTTTTTCCAGGCATGAAGCCATCATGGTCATAGGGTCTCGGTGTGGCAAATCCATCATTTTTTCAATAATTTGATCAAGGGAGGGATTATGTGGCAGCGATGCAAGCGCTGCACGATATTGCGGTAACAGCCCTCCCTTCACCAACTGCACTATCAGAGGTGGTGCTGCGCCCGTCTTGCCAAAGGTGGCATGGACTACTGTTTTCACCCTGCTAATAAAGTCCAGAGGTGATTCATTATTCCTCTGCTTGAGGGAAGTTAAGGAGACCTTGCTCCCAGGAGTGCCTAATTTTTGGAGGGCCTTAATGTGGCAGGTATTCACTGCCCTCCTCACCAGGTCGTCATAATTTAACTGGTGTTGTAAAGACACATAAGGTCCTTGTCCCAAAATCATGTCTAAGGCATCCTGCTCGTCTGCAATATTATGCTCTGCAATAAACTTCTGCGCTTCCCTACGGACGTAAGCCTTGAAGGCTACTGCCGTGGCGGGCTCAAAAATCGCCTCTGCAACTTCCTGAAAATCGAATGGGGTCCAGGGGAGCGTAAGGCAGGATGATTCTAAAGCCTTTTGTACATAGGCTGAGCCTGGGCCATATTTCTGGACTGCCTCCTTCAAATCTTTAATAAACTTAAAGGGAACAGGTCGGTGATATCTGTCCTCGTCTATATCGCCTGGATTTTCTATCAGCACCGGTAGTGCCATCGGGGAGTCCCACTCTGCCCAATCTACATCCTCCCCGTCCTTCACAGCCTGGCGTAGGCTGAAGGACAGCAGGCTCTGTGGGGGCCGGGCTGCAGCTGCACCCTTTGTACTGAACGAAAAGCCTTTCCGCGGCCCCAGTGTCATCTCTGCCAGCAGGGCGGTGGCCCCTTCCTCCTTCTCCCTGAACTCATGAGTTCCCTCCCACTTACGCCAGCCTGTCTGTTCCTCTTTTCCCTCTTTGAAGAGGTGCCGAGGCGGTAAAGAAGCACCTCCTTTGCCTAGGGAGTTCTGCTCTTCCTTCCTTTTGGGGGCTGCTAACAACCCCTCCCTCGGAGGGGGACATGGGAAGTCCTCTTTGCCTTGCTGTAAAGCCTCCCAAGGGTAGATGGATTTTGGCTCGGGAGTTTTCTCTTCCTCATCGTCATCATCCGAGCCTGCCAGGGATGCCCCTACTTGGGCCCCCCTTTCGTCCCGTATAGGGGGTGGCTGGGGCGATAGGGCAGCCCCAATCGCCGAGTAAATCGTAAAGTCCTTGGGGTCTAAGAATGTGGGGTCCGTTTTATGGTAAGAGGCCATTTGCTGGCCCACCAAACCCCATCTCTGCGGATCCACCCCCGTGTGTTCTAACCACGGGCTAACTACCCAAACTTTCTCCACCCACTCTCTACATGCTCTTATATGAATTCTAACGCCTTGCTCCTTACAGACCTTGTAGATCTGGCAGGCGAGTACGCCTTTGTCCTCCGGCTCAACACGGGCTTTACAGACCTTCGGTCCCATCCCAAGGGCTCAACCTGTCTCCTTGGGTTCTGCCTGGTCTTCCGCTCCCCTTATCTATTGGGAGCAGGAGCGGCCTCACTGGTCAAGCCCCACGTTTGGGCGCCAGCTGTCGGCGGCCGGACGGGTGTGCCCCACAATAGCACCCCGTTCTCCCCGACTACCGCCTCACACTCACCCTGCCCACGGGTCTTCGGACGTCTCCGGTTCCTCCCCCCGGGGGATGCGAGAGGAGAATCACCAGGCAGCTACCGGAAGCGACAAGCAGCTTTATTGCAATGGCGTACCAGAAATCTTACAAAAGTCCCACTGACCCTCTCTGGGGTGCTCCTTATATTGGGTGTTTCGGGTTAGCTCCTCCCCAGTGCCTCCCCGAAGGTGGAGCCCTTCCAGTTGGAGCCGCCCCGGTACTGACATACGTCAGCAGGTCCAGACTCCCTGGTGTCTCACTACCCTTTCAGGAGGCCCAGGTCCAAAGCGCCCCTAACATGTGGTAGGCTGTAAAAAAGAGGCAAAGGCAGTTAGTTCATAGAATCATGGACCTGGAGGTGAAAGGGATCTCAGAAGTTGTCTATTCACAAACTCCCTCAAAATTAGAATTTCGGTTATCTTGACTCTAGACACAGCACTTTATTCACTGTGCCACCTCAAGTAGAGGTAGTTTTTGAACCCAGGACCTTTGACTCTAGAGCCAGTGGACTTTCCGTTTTACCAATTTCCTCCTCCAAAGGTTTCTTCTAGCACACATAGATAATCCTTGGCATTCAAATGGATACTCAATTTTGAGAAGGAGTAGCTCTTAGCACATTGTCTTCAATTTGTCATTTTATTATTTGCTTTAATTTCACTAACTTAAAGAAAAAAAAGTTGATTCATTTGATGTTAATGTTTCCTCCATTGCTAAATACTATAATCCCTCCATACTTTTATCTCAAGGCTTCCTAATCTTGGATTCCTGATGTATGTACATATATACTCACACACATATTTATATGTATATGTATGAATGGATATATATGCTGATAATTTTATTTCAGTGTAATTTCAAACTAATTTATTTCTTCTGTGTAATCCTTTATGTATTTAAAAATATTATTTTGAGAAAGGGTCCATAGACTTCACCAGACTGTCTAAGGAGTCTATCACACAAAATAAGGTGAGGAGCGCGAGCTTTATTTACTCTACTGATACAGTTAATTCCCTCCATGTCATCATGAGTCACTCTGTGTGCCAGTGAAGGAGAGAGAGAGTTCTATTTTTGGCAGGTACTGTACTAAACACTTTATAAATATTATCTTACTTGATCCCCCCATTTTACAGGTGAGGAAGCTGAGGCACACAGAAGTCAGTGAAGTGACTTGCCCAGGTTCACACAACTACTAGGAGTCTGAAGACAGATTTGAATTCAGGTTTTCTTGACTCCAGGGCCAGCATTCTTTCCGCTGCACCAATTACCTGCCTCTGCGAGCAAAACAGTTTGTTGGTTGAGGATGACCTTTCAGCGATTAGTCTCTTTCCACTCAGTTCATCTGGTTCTCAGAGTCAAGGCACTGAGTTTGCCTTTGAGGCTTTTTGAGTTTAGCAAGACTCACCTGAGTACAAGAGCTCAAATCTTAGGCACTTAGTACCTGTGTGACCTTGGGCAAGTCACTTAACTTCTGTTTACCTCATTTTCTTTGGGATAACACTTCCTTTTACGGATACATGGATTGTTGTCAGAATCAAATGAAATAATATTTGTAAAGCTTATAGCCCAGGGCTTGGTCCATAGGAGGCAGTGTATAAATGCTTAGTCTATTCCTTTCCTTTCTTGTGCTCTACTGGCAACAGCCTTCATGGAACTGGGGTCCTCTCCAAGCCATACTCAGGGACAGGAGCAAGAGTGAGAGCATAGTCTTCAGGAGTTGTCATCAATTACGTGTTCCATTAGAAAGCTTCAGTTCTGTCCGCAGAAGCAATATTTTAATAAAACATTTTTCTCCCATCCATTTACTCCATTAAGAAAAATCTGCTGGAGGCCGTATACTTTTCTTTGTTTACTGTCATACAGGGTAACATAAGGATATTTTACTTCTATTTGTAATTTAAAGACTTCTAGCAGCTTGTCACAACTCTCCAAGACTTTGAGGAAGCAAAGTCTGAATACCAAGACAGTAATTTTACCATTATCCCAGTGGGTCTGCCTTCTGTTTGATACATTGCAATTTTAACAAAGAGGTTCCCAAGAATGTAAGAATTTCATACAGTGTTTGTAGAGAAAGATGAAATGGAATGGAGCAGTCTCCATTTATTCTTCCCTGATTTACTTTCAACATGGCCCAGCAACACTGTCTTATGGATATTAATAGATTCCTTGTTATCTATACTCATCTGTCATTAGGGGAAATTCATATTTTGTTTATTTGTCTTGAAGTCATTAAAAGATTTATACTGAACACAACTACTTGACATAAAATTCAAGAGAGAGATGGCTTTTAAAACTTAATGAAGGGGAATGAAATATTTATTATTATACAAACTCAGACTTTTGGATAAGTTTATTAATTTGAACACTTAAGATTCTAAAGGAGGAAAGATCACAACTATAATCCCATTTCTGCCACTGGGACCTAGCTGTGTGACTTTGGGCAAGTCACTTGACCACTATAGGAAAATGGAGATTTCCTGTTCTGGAAAATGAAGGCATTGGACTGTATGATTTTGACTTCCCTGCAGACTCTAACATTCTATAATTCTGTTGTCTAAGCAGTCCTTCATTATACACACTGTAAAAACCAAGTCACATTTTAATATGCTGGCTAACTTTTGTTGCTGGTCTTGACCTTGATTTTTCACCTATTTAAAAAAGATAACCAACTAGCTCTGAAATATTATGCTTTCATTTCTGACTTTGGGAGGGGAATAACTTCAGGCTTTTTGTTTTGTTTTTATTTTTCCTCATTTTATTACATTAGAAAGTACAGTTGGTTACCCTCAGCTCGAATCCTGCCTCAGCCATTTACTAGCTGTGTGGCCTGTTAGGACTGCTAAGGGGTCTTCTGAATTTGCCTTGTTGAGTAGCCAGAGCATGCAGCAGGCCCTGCAAGTGTCAAGGATGGAGTCGCTACTCCCCTTCCCCCCTCCCCCGCTGACATAATTGTTATTTTCATCCCAACCCAGACCCCCTGTGTGTCCTTGGAAGTCAAGACATTGGCACCAGCCACTCTGTACTAGGCTTATGCAACTGGGCCCTTGTAGATGGTCTAGCTTAGTTCCCAAGGGAAAAAAGATGTGGCCTTTGCCTTTGCCTAGCTCCTCCCCTTTGGGTGGGGTCTTGTCCTTTTCCCATCTTTACTGCACCTTTCCCCTCCAAGATCCTTAAGGCAGAGACTCTGAGATCTCCTTCCTTTGTCTGGCTGTCATAAATATGCAAGCTTCTGTATGAATTGTGAACTCTTTGGGTTCCACATGCATGTTCATTCTCTTGTAATTAACCTAATTTTCATGTCAGTTTCATGAAGTTGTGATTGACTGTTGACAAACCCTGGGCAAACCACTCAAACTCTCTCAGCCTGTTTCCTCATCTGTAAAATTAATATTACTAATAACAACAGAATTTATATAGTGCTTTAAGGCTTGCAAAGCACTTCACAAATATTATCTCATTTTATCCCTACAATAGTCCTAATGTTATTTCCACTTTACAAACGAGGAAACTGAGACTAGCAGGAGTTAAGTGACTTGCCCAAGATCTTACAGCTATTAAGTATTTGAGACTAGATTTGAAAATGGGAATTATGATAGAATTTTCCTCACAAGAGTGTTGTGAAGATCCAGTGAGATAATATATAAAACACTTTGCAAATCTTAAAATGCTTTATAAATGCTAGTTATTGTTGCTGTTGCAAATATTCACTTTCAGTCTTCTTCTTGTATGATGCTTGATTTTCTAAGAAAAGATTTAGTCTCATACACACCTGAACAGGTCTCCAAGTGATAAACTTAATTCAGTTTATAAGCTTACTAATTTCCATAGGCCATTTAAAAAAAATCCACAGAATATGGGAATCTAAGGGCATCTAAAAGCAATAGAGATGATCTTCTAACCTTTGAAGGAAAAAAAAAAGTATTTTATGCACCAAATTATGCTGAGCTAATCCATGCTTGAAGTTCAGGAAAATTTAAGTTGGAGCTTTCACTACAACTATATCCTGGTTTCTTTTTCGCACGTCAACCCTGCTGAGTTACTGGGGAACCAGTAATCTTAAATCTCTGGGCTCAGTGTGCATAAAAATCTCAACTGCAGTATTTCATTCGAGTTAGTTCTCTTGGCATACATTTTCCTGATCTACAAAAGAGGATTTTAAAAAATGGAAGAAATTTAGCTGCAGTAGTTATTTTATTATGCAGATTATATGTTACAGAATTTCCTGGAGAGAGTTTTACTCATGGTGAGTCATGATAATACCTCATAATTTTACACACACAATTATTTAATGTGATCTTCCCAACAACCTTGGAAGACGCGTCATATAGACCTGTTCTTGAATTCAGCGAGAAAGCTTTGGATTCACATTCCACCGGCATCCCGTGCCAGTTCCATGACCCTGCTAAAGTGCTCTTAGACAACCCTCTCCAAAGCTGGACCCTATCTGAAGTGGAAGGAGTTTTTTTCATTGGAGTTTCCTCTGTCAATGCAATTACTGGGCCAACTCACAAAACAACCTTGTGAGATAGGGAGAATAGGTCTTAATTATTCCTGTTTTATAGATTCAAAGGGATTATGGCTTGTTAGGGTTAATTGCCTGCGGAGCCTAGGATGAATAGAACTCAGAGCCCTTATTCTTACTTCAGTACCAATTTATTCTAGCTGCTATTATTCCACTATATCAAATCAAATAGTTAAATGAGATAATATATGTAAAGTGCTTTGGAAAAAAAACAAATTACATAAATGTTAGCTGTCATGTATCATTATTTTTACACCACATTCCAAACTTTTTGCACAGAAAGCCATCAATTTGGCTCATTTGAGTGCTCATGGAAACATATTTTAATTCAGAATCGACTGGAAAGTCCTTTTGTTCCCCATAAAATACCTGGCCCCTTGTATGCTGCAAAGGTGGGGAGTTGGTGGGAAGGTACTCACTGTTTTTGCCAAAATAACAATAATAAATGAGATTGAAAAGAAAGGTAAGTGAAAAATAGTTGTCTTGAAATTCATTCATTCATATCTCCTATTTTACATGACAGAGGTAATCTCTCTCCTTGTTGCAGTCTCAGCTCTCTTTTTCTTCCAGTTTATTCTCCCCTGTCTCAAATGCTCCCTTCTGTGTCTCTCTCTACCTGATGAAATCTCTAGAAAGATGATAGAATCTAAAGGGTAGGATACAGGGTTCTGTGGCCAAAGTCTCTGGGTTTAAAACCTAACTTTGAATTAATGCCTATTTGGCCATGGGAACATCACTTAATCTCTCTAGTCCTCAGTTGGCCTCATCTGTAAAATAAAAGAGTTGGACTGGATGGCCTCTAAGGTCCTTGGGTGGTGTAGTACATAGAGCATTGGACCTGGAGTCAAGAAGGCCCGAGGTCAAATCTAGTTTCCTCACATACTTCCTAGACATGTGACTCTGGGAAAATCATTTAACCTTTTATGTGCCTCAAATTTCTGACCTTTAAAATGTGGAAAATAGTAACATCTACCTCTTAGAGTTGTTATGAGGATAAAATGACACCATATTTGTAAAAAGCAGTACAGTGGATAGACCATTAGGCAAGGTCCTCCAAAGAGAGAACGAAGGAGAAACACAACCTGTGAGTAGACCAAGCTGCCTGAAAGGGGACCCAGCATGTTCTTTCCCTCTCCCTCTCCCTCTCCTTCTCCTTCTCTTCTCCAAAGGAAGGTAAATTTTGATGGCCAGAAGCTGCTCACTTAACTTTGGGGTTTACTGACTAGATTTCCTTCTTCCTTTCTTTCTTCCTTCCTTCCTTCCTTCCTTCGCCTTCCTCCCTCCCTCCCTTCCTCCCTCCATCTTCACTGTGAAGCTCATAGATTGGGCCACAATAGGCCAGTCCCCAGGTTCCACTTAATGACTGTATTTTGGGCCCCCCTGACTTACAGTGAATGTCAATGGTAACTTTCTCTTTGGAACAGCAGCCCTGAGGGTCTTCCCCTCCTAGCTTGATTTTTTTCTTTCTTTTGAATTAAAGGGGCCATCCCTTGACTCATGTCTTAAAGAGACCTATTCACTGAATGGGCCTTACCTCACTCTAAGTGAGTACATGAAAAGGCCTGAGCCTAAAAGGGCCAGAGTCTCCCACTGCATCTTGGGTCATCTCCAGTCATCCTGATCAATATCAGGTCACTGGACCCAGATGGCTCTGGAGGAGAAAGGGAGGCTGGTGACCTTGCACAGCATTCCCTCACTCAAATCAAAGTCAACTGCAAGTCATATCATCATTTCCCTGATGTCATGGTCCTCTTTGGAAACAAAGGACAAACACGCAGCAAGTCTGGGAATCAGGAAGACATATTCCTGAATTCAAATCTGGCCTCAGACACTAGCTGTATAAACCTGGAAAAAGTCACTTAACCTTGTTTGCCTCAGTTTCTCATCTGTAAAATGAACCAGAGAAGGAAATGGCAAACTACTCCAGCATCTTTGCCAAGAAAACCCCAAATGGGGTCACGAAGAGTTGGACATGACTTAAAAAAGTCTACTTAAAAAAGTAGACTGAAAAAAAAAAGAATTTCAAGAAACATCCAAAAGAGAGTGTAGTATCCTTAATGAAACCTTGTCTGGTGTTCTTACCCCATATCCTCAGCCAACGAGATCTGTGCTTCCTAAGATTTCTCCAAGCAGCTGGCTTCTCCTTTGCACTTCCCACACTCTTCATAATATGACACTTGTTTTTGTGTGCACGGCCTTCCCTGTCATTAATTATAAGCTCCTTAAGACCAAGAAGCGTTGCACAGAATGGGTCTACATCAACTTGCACATAGTAGGAAGCAGTAGAATGTTGACCCTGAAGTCAGGATGACCTCAGTTTAAATCCTCCCTTAGACATTTACTGACTGTGCAGTATGGGGCAAGTCATTAATCTCTCAGCCTCAATCTCTTCATCTGTGAAAATGGGGATAACAGAAGCACCTACTGGTGTTATGTTATGATAAAGGAGATAATATATTTAAAATATTTTCGCAAACTTTCGTGAATTTTAACTGTCTTTACCACTAGTACCACTATGACTATGACTACTACTACTGCTACTACCCCACTACTAGTACTGCTGCTGCTACTATTACTAGTACTATTAATACTACTGCAGCTGCTACCAGTACTACAACCACTACCACCATTACTACTCCTGCTACTAGTATCACTAGTATTGCTGCTGCTGCTGCTACTACTACTATCACTACTTGTACTGGTGCCACTAATACTATTACTTATTATAATGATACTAAATGTATGATATAATATAATATAGTACAATATAATGTAGTATATTTACTACAATTACAAACATAAATAAAAAAAACATATAGATACGAAATCATTCCCCTCCTAGTATAAACCTTTGCCTCTTGAGAGCAGGGGCTATTTCATTTTGTCTTTGAATCCCCAGTGTCTATCACAGTAGTAAAAGCACATAGAAAATGCTTAATAAGAAAAAAAGTTTATTGAATTGGCCGCTCGACTCACCATTTTGTTATTTGAAGGCTGCTGTTTTGGAGGCAACACAATCAGTGTACCTGGTTCTTGCTCGTAGAAGGCAACAGAAAGTACACCTGAGCATGATTTCTTCTTGAACTAAGCAACTGGAGTCCTAAGATATATGAAATGTGCTTTCCCTTCTAAAAAACATCATTAATCCACTACTGCATTGATGTAATGGAAAGAAGGTGAATGAAAGCCACAAAATTGTGGACTGGAGTTGTTTGACAGGATAAAAGACAGAAACGAGTAGTTTATTTTTTTAAAGAGGTGAAAGATTGAAATGGATAATTGAAGCAAATATTCTGATTTTTAAATAGGGGATGTTTGAGAGCCAGCAGGTAAATGTCAGTGAGCTGTAGGCTGAATATTTTCCTGCTGCTTTAGGGCTACCCAAATTTACATATCAGAAACATAAATTTCATTACAATAGGGCTTACTGTAGGGCAAAGAATGCCAGGAAAAGATGGTAAGCTGGGGTAAAGGTTTGGGGAGGGCATCTAAAAGAAAAAAAACCAAATATCAATATATGGAGGCAGGAGCTATGGTTCATGGACTGATTTAACAGCCTAAGAACAGTTCAGTGGAGACAGGAAAGAGCTGTTATGATCAGCTGCCTCAAAAACAGTCATGTTGGAAAGCTAGAGGGGAGAGGGCCTGAAATCAAAACTTATGCTATCATTATGGATCTCCTTTTAGAGACTGCTTCAGATTTGTTTGTCTGTTTGTTTTTGGAGGGGGGAAGGCAGGGCAATTGGGGTTGACTCCCAAGATCACACAGCTAGTAAGTGTGTCAGGTGTCTGAGGCTGAATTTGAACTCAGGTCCTCCTGACTCCAGGGCTGGTGCTCTACTCACTGCGCCACCTCGCTGCCCCCAGCTTTTCTAAAAGTAAAGACAAGGTTTCTTCTCAATCTAAAATTAATCTGGTCTGCTTTATGAAGCTCTTCAATAGAGTTCATGTTTTTAATTGCCATGTTTGGCCTGTTACATAAAATAGATGTTAAGAAGTCTCCTCTGAAATAGTGTTGGACAAGAGTTTTCATGGTCATAGGGTTTACTTTACCGTGGAATTTTAATTCCAATACTGTTTTTGGAGTGGCCTGAATTTGGGCTCAGTAGACTTGGGTTTGAATCTTGGCCCTACTGCTTGAATGATCTTGGATCTCAGTTTCCTCATTTATAAAATGAGACAGTTTAATTACATGATTTTTAGGGTCTGTTTCAGCTTACAATCACTGGTCACATCATGATATGCTTTGTTTTTAAAAGAAAAGTTACAGTCAGAATGTTCTTTGTAACCAGTAAGGAAACTGAGCAGCCCATGCTAGGAAACATTTCATGTGTTTTAATCACAGGTCTACCACTCATTGCATGTGACCAGTTGCTCTGGTGAATATCAGGCCACTGGACTCAGATGGCTCTGGAGGAGAAAGTGAGGCTGGTGACCTTGCACAGCACCTCCCTCACTTAAATCAAAGTCAACTGCAAGTTGTCTTCATTTCCCTGATGTCATGTCCTCTTTGAAAATGAAGGACAAACACAACATGACCTTAAACAAATCACTTCAATTCTGGACTTTAGTTTCTTCCATTGTAAAATGAAAGGATTGGGCAATTAGGTGGTACAGTGGATAGCACCCTGGCCCTGGATTTAGGGGGACCTTTGATCTTCACAGAAGCTCTGAGAGGTATCTGAGGCAAACAGAGGTTAAGTGACTTGCCCAGGTTTTAATCTTTGTTTTTTATGTCCTCATTTCTAATTTATATTTTTTAATTGTCAAAAATCCACCTTAGAAAGAAATATAAAACCCTTTTACTGTTGTTTGTTTTTAAAGCAAAATAGCCTAGTAAAATAAATTTCCACATTGGCCATGTCAAAAACAAACAAACAAACAAACAAAAAACACACCAAACCTCTCATTCTGTTCTTTCAGTCATCTGCCTCTCTATGAAGAGGGGGATAGCGTGTTTCATTATGAGTCCTTTGGGATAGTGATTGGTGGTTATGCTGATCAGATTTCCTAAGTCTTGCAAAGTAGCTTATGTTTAAATATCATTATCATTGCATAAATTATTCTTCTAGTTATGTTTGCTACACTCTGCATTAGTCCACACATGTCTTCCCAGATTTCTCTGGAACCATCCCTTCATCATTTCTTACATCACGATAGCAATCCATCATATTTATAAACCATCTTGTTCAGTCATTTCCCAATTGATGGACAGCCTTTCAATTTCCAATTTTTTGCTACCTCAAAAAGGTTTGTTGGATTTTATTTTGCTTAGAACAGATCCCTCTTTCTAATTTCCCATCTTCCTTCTCCCCTTTCCCTTCTATTTCTGTGTTGAGTGAAATATATTTCTGTACATTGTGTGGATACTCTTCTCTTCCTTTAAACCAGTTTGAATGAGAATGAGATTCAAGTTCATTCTTCCCATTCCTCCCTCTTTCTTTGCAGAAACTTCTACTTCCACACCCTGACAATGGGAGATAATTTCTCCTGATCTTTCTCCACCTTTTTTCCTCTAGTATATTCCCTTTCGCTTTTCCTGTCTCTTTCCTTTCCCTTTCCTTCATTTTCTTCCTTCCTTTCTTCCTTCTTTTCTTCCTTCCTTCCTTTTTTTCTTTCTTCCTTCCTTCCTTCCTTGTCTCCCCTCCCTCTCCATCAGACATAATAGAGCCCCTTTCAGGCCTTATGACTAATTAGACTCCTTTAAAAATGCTTGATGGTGAATGAGTTCTGAACTGATAACATGTATCATTGCCCTATATTGAAAGGTAAACACTTCATGCCTTTAGTCCCTTAGGATTGTTCCCTCATGTTTACCTTTTTTGTTTCCCTTGACTCTTGTATTTGCTATTCAGAGTTTCTGTATTATTTATTTATTTTGCAGTCAAGAATGCTTGGAAATCTTCTATTTCATTAAAGGTCATTTGTTTCCCCAGTAAGATTACACTCAGAAAGAAAAGATTATGTTCAGTTTTCTTAAATAAGTTATTCTTGAATTTTAGCCTATGTATCTTGAGTTCTGCAATATCATATTCCAAGGTTTTTGTTTCATTCTGTTTGTGGCTAATGTGTGATCCTGACTATGGTTCATTGCTACTTAGATTTTTTCTTTCTTTCTGGCTCCTTGTAGATTTTTTTTCTTTGACCTGGAAGTTCAGGATGTTCATGGGAATTTTCATTTTGATGTTTCTTTCAGAAATTGACTGGTAGATCCTTTCTGTTTTCACTTCACCATCTAAGAGATTTGGGCCATTTTTTTAATATGATTTCTTGAAATATAATATCAAGGCCACTTTTTGATCATGACTTTCAGGTAGTCCAGTGATTCTTAAATGTATTTTTCCTGAATCTGTTTTGCAGATCAGTTGTAGTTGTTTTTGCTATGAGATTCCTTATGTTTCTTTTCTGCTTGCTCCTTCTCCTTTTCCTTCCTCTCCTTTTCCTCTACCTCCTCTTTTCCTCCTCCTCCTCCTCCTCTTTATCCTTCTCTGTCTCCTCCTTTGTTTTTGTATTTTGCCTTTGTTTTGATATTTCTTATTGTGTCACTGTGTCCTTAGGTTCTCCTATTTGTTTCCTTCAATTTTCAGGGACTTTGCTGCTTGGGCAAAGTTTTGTACATTTTGTGCCATAATGTTTATTCCCTCCAAGTTTTTTCTTTCATAGTTTTCATGTTTTTTCTAATTTTTGCCCCTCTAGTCCCTCTCATTTCATTTATATAAATTTTAAAAAAAGTCTTCAAAAAACCCCTCTTTTCATATCTCTTCCAGGAGTTCTAATTTAATTACCTCCCAAGCTGTGTTTTCCTTTTAAATATTGCATGTAGTTGTTATGGAGGCATTCTCTTCTTCTGAGTTTGTGTCTTGAGAGTCCCTGCCTTCATAAGAACTTTTTATGGTGGGATTTTCTTTTGCTTATTTGATTATATTTCCAGCCTACTTCCTGACTTCAGGTTTTACATTGGGGCCAGGCTCTGTACACATCTGAAGAAGATGCCTGGGATGATCCTGCCTTTGGGGGTACTGAGTGTTGTGTTATCATAGGATCTCAGGGATAACTCAGGCTGAGGAGCTGTAAGCTTTTGGTGCTCCCCCAAAGATCTAATATAGGGCAGAGTCTGATTGCTGCCTCATCACCCAATCTCTGCAAGTTCCTGACCATGTGCTTTGGTTGGAACAAGAGGCCTATGTGTTTACTCCACTTGAGTTTCAGAAGACTGATGCTAGACTCAGCCACTATCAGATAGCTTTAAAACTGTTGGTTTCCAGGTATGGAACTGTAAGTTTCTCTTTGGTCAAGGACTTCTACTCTAGTTATTCCTCTGCAGGCTTCAGTCTGGGTTAGATGCTGGAACTGATAACCCAGCTTGGAAAATTCTATTACCAGGAGGAAAAGAGGTCACAGATTCAGTAAGCAGAGGCCTAAGCTTGGGTAAGATATAGGAAAAAGTGCCCACTAGAAATCCTATCAGTGTTCTTTTTGGTAGGCTCCTGGTCTGACCATGTTGCCAGTGTCTCATGGCTTCCCTACTTGTTTCCCCATGGTGACCTGGCCTGGAAACATTACTCACTGTGATTTATCTGATTAGATTTAGTCTGGTACATTTTCAAAATCTGTCTGGAGGAGTTATGTGTGTACATGGGAGAGTTTGCTGTATTTCTTCCTGCTACCCTTCCATCTTGACTTTACTTCCTTTTCATTTTAAATTTGAATGCTCTCAAAATTCAGGAAAATTAATTAATTAGCCTTGGGACTTTAAAATCTGACTCACATCCTATATATGTTGTCTTTCCCGGTGAGAGCAGGGGCCATCTCCTCTTTTCTATTTGTATCCCTAGGTCTTAGCGTCACTCTGCACATTTTAAGTTCTTAATAAAAGCTTCTTCATTTATTCATTCAGGAGTGCATCTAATCAGAAATGGGGATACCATCATTTGAGGGAGAACATATGAAAATGACAAAGATGGAGAGATCATGAATAATTGAAAATAACTTCTTCTGTGCTATTAAAAAATGAAAAATGTATTGGATAAATGAGAGGGAACCATAGGATAATGCTTTGAGGTCATTTTAGTAGCACACACATGATAAATTTCATTTTCTTCTTTTAAAAAAAAGCCTTGAAAAAGTATAATAGAATAAGTAATGTTCAGGAATCCAGTTGAAGAATGAGCCCCAGCAGATTTTAACCCAACCACTTGTGAAGTTTGATGTATGTCTGGGAGTCCAAACTTCCAAGAGAGAAATTGCTGATATCACTTGGATTAACGATCTGCTTTAGTATCATCATTCCCATTTTATATAGACCATGAACACATTTGGTAGGCATTCTGCTTGAACATATCCATTCATCTAAAACAGCATTTATAAGGAGCAATGGAGGAGTTTGGATACTAGAGAACTGCCATTCTGAAACTCTGTTTTAGGTCTTGGATGATGGAGATGTCTTGTTCTCTGCATCCAGATCTCAGTCTAGGGAGGTGTATTGTTTTTGTTTCTGGTTTTGTTGTTTTAGTTGTTGGTTTGTTTGTTTTGTATTTGATCATTATTACTCCTCTCTTCCCCACCTCTGCTTTGCCAGAATTCTTAAAATTTTAATGCCTATGGTATGTGTACAGGATATAAGATCTAAAGAAAAAAAAGACATCCTACAGCTCAGAAAATTTTTTTTTCAATAGGAACCTGAGAATCATGGTAAAAATTCGATTGAGGTACGAAAACTAAGGCACAGTAAGGTGGAGAGAGGCAATTTGAATCTAGAGATATAGTTAAAACACCTTTATGTATATATATGTACATGTATATAGGCATACAGTATACACACATTTGTTGTTGTTCAGTTGTTTCTGCCCTGTCTCACTCTTTGTGACTCCATGTGGGATTTTCTTGGCAAAGGTACTGGCAGTAGTTTGGCATTTTCTTCTCCAGCTCATTTTACAGATGAGAAAACAGGCAAATGGGTTTAAGTGACTTGCTTAGAGTCACACAGCTAATGTCTGAGGCCAGATTTGACCTCAGGAAGATGAGTTGTCCTGACTCGAGCCCTGGCGCTCTATGTGCCACCTAGCTGCCCTTACACAAATATATTTTCTATAGCAGGTCTTTTCTGACTGCCCCTCCCCACCAAGAAAAGATTACTTTGTATATACACTATATTTACTAATCTGTTTATCTATGTGAATGTAATCTCCTTGAGGGCAAGAATGGTTTTCATTTTTTTCTACTGTATTTAACCTAGCATAGTACTTTGTACACGGTAGTGCTTAATAATTGCCAATATAATTTAATTGAATTGTTTTTGTAGTTTTACCTCTTTTGTTTTATCCATTTGTTTTTTAATATACCCCAGCCCTAAAAAAAATCTAGGATTCTATAGTTTATAACCAATTTTTGGTGCTTTTTTGGGTGTTAATGTTTTTATTTTGAACAGAGGAGTAGAATGTAAGTTTTTTGAGTGCTGGGTTTGCTTTTTGTTTATTCAGTTTTGTGTTGTCTTTGTATCATTACTGCCCAAGATAGTACCTTGCACATAATAAGTTCAGATTTGTGCTCTTTTCCATGTAGGGCACTTCAAGCTTGGAAAACCCCTCTGCCATTCCTCTGTGACTTGTAGTTTTAGAGTTGAGTGTGCTACCAATTGGGCACCCAACTTTCCCATGTAGCTTGAGATAGTATGTATCAGAAGCAAGATTTGAATTCAGGTCTCCCTGATTACAAAGTCAGCCTCTCTATCCATTATGCCATGCTGATGGAGGAAAAATCGACTCTCAGTGCATCAAAGCAGTTCAGGACAGGAAACTTGTAGACCACCAAAATTCCCTATTTCTGACCTCAAGCAGTGATTGATTCAGATTTAGACCCAAGCAGGACAAATTTTTCCTGCTCAGGACTATTGAAGAGATGAAAAGGGCACTGGGGAAAAAAAAAGAGACAAAATGGCATCTTGCTCCATAAAGCTTGCCAGAGGAAAGGAACACAAATTACCTGGGCATATTCTCACCATCAATAAAGCAGCCACACATGACTGGAGAACAGGATTGTCGTATAAGAACAACTGAGTAGAATGTGGGAATTTTGAAACAGAACCTTTGTTTTCCCCATCCCTCACTATTAAGATTGGCTTTAGTTTCAATCGGCCTTTTATAAATGCAATACAAAATGGCATCTCCCCTTGTAATAGACTTGGATGCTGCATACACACAAAAAAAGGGAGACGAATCTTACTACTTTTAGAACCTTAATAGCTAGGTAAGGAGCTCTTAGCCCTGAAAAATCTCTGTCAACTTGGTGTTTCCTAAACTGTTTTTATTTCTAGGTCACCAAATTGATTTTTTCACCATCGTATAAGACTTTGGTACTCTTTGCTTGAGTATTTGTGTTCATTTCATACTACTTCCCCATATTTTCCTTTGATCATTTTGCAGTTTTCAACTTAAACCTTATGACTTGCTCTCCAGTACAGTCTTTATACCTTGGATTACTTCTAACCTTTTACTAATATTTAATGAGAAAATTTTCCATTTCCTTAAATGTCATATCCATCCCTCTAAGGGTTATATATAACTAAGATTAGGCTGGTCCAGCTCTCATAGTGTAGAAAGGTAGCTGCCATCTCTCTTCTTTCTTTCCTCTCCCTTTCTTCCCTTTATTTGCCATATTTTGTTACTTGACATGCAGATAATCATGTAACTGTTTAAATTCATTTTTATTGCTGTTTCAAGTATCCTTTTTTTAAAAGATGATTATATTTAGTCTTTAGTTAAAAAACAAAGTAGGAACAGAATTGGGGAAATACAGTGAGTGTATGGCTGTCTGCTAATACCCAAGAACAGGTGCCAAAGCTTAAGACTGGTTGGCAAAAGAGAGAATAGATGGGCATGAAAGAGGTGAGAGAGGTAAAAAAAAACATCTATTTGTTTTGTTCCAGGAAAACTTGTAGAATTGGGTACTCAGCAGAAGTGGGTTAATGTTAATGGATAACTGCATACTAAAAGAGAGAGAAGTGGTGGATAGAAGACTGACCTTGGAATTAGGAAGGTTTGCCCCTGACACTATACTAGTATACCAGTGACTTAAACTTTTGACTCTCTACAGAGGTGTCAAACTCTGTCTGGAAGCAGATAAAAATGTAATTGGGAAATGTTTATACACATACAAACACATACACATACACTCACACTCACACACACACACGTGTATTATATATATATATATATATACACACACATAGATACACATATATACATGTGTGTATGTATACATGCCTGTGTATGTATATATGCATATCCATATATACATACATACATAAATATATACATACACACACATATAATACAACATAGATAATGTTAATCTGAGGCTTTCTAAGTTAATGCACTCCCTGCAAGGATCCTTTTCTATTTGAGTTTGACATAACTACTTTAGACATCTCTCTAACACCAGAAGGTGTCAATCTGCATCAGCAGAAGGAATTTCCTCAATTAAGAATTCCCCATACCAGTGAAATCACAGGTCCAGTCCCTATTCCTATACTAAATAGCCTTCCAGTGCTACTAGGAGGGTGCCTGGCACATAATAGGTATTTAATAAATGCTCATTGACTATTCTGATATGTTGAGGATACCAGCAAAGCACACAGACTGCCCATTCTCACATCACATGATCAGCAGGTATTCTATATTTATTGTTTACATTTAGGATCATAATATGACAGATTGAGAACTAGAAGAGACCCTAGAAACTATCCAATCCAACTGTCCTCATTTTATAGAAGAGGAAGCAGAAGCCTAGAAAGTTAGGTGACTTAGCCAAAGTCATACAGGTAGTAAATGACCCAAGAATGGATCTGAATCCAGTTCCTGTCATCCCAAAGTCAATGTTCTTTTCCCTCTCTCACACCCAACATGTACCTCTCCATTTCTCTCTGTGTGGTATTCATTTTCTCTTCATTAAAGGGTGTGGCTTTTTAGGTCTCAGCATAAAACAATGCCAGTAGAACACTGGTATTAGAAAGATGGGGCTCCCCCCCCCCCAGTAGAACAAGGTCATTGAAAGAATGTTGTAATCTTCAAAAGGGAATCCAACTTGTGTTCCTTGTTTGCAATTCTATGACTGAATCATTGTCTAATTGCAGTCTCTGTCCAGAAAATACGTTATCTATGGATAAGATTAATAGGTTGTGCATTAATTGCATAGACAATAGACATTCTTCATCCACTTGGATTTTTGAGTATAGATAGTTAAAAAAATAACTTTTTGGTGTGGTTATGGAGCTTATTTAGTAGGCACTGAAATCTTCCAGGGCTTACTACAGTCATCACAAGGTGATCCACATAGAGGAGGATCTCACCAATTATAGTGAATCCTCTCTGATCTTGACTCTCCACTGGTTCTCTTCCATGACAGGATTGAACATCTCTGGCCATTTTATGCATGTCATGTATACCCTTTGTGGTATGGGAAGACATGGGAAAGAGTAATATGGGATAGGGATGAATAGGCATATTTGTGCTGTGATCTGCAGATGTTAGAGGGGATACTCCCCTCAGTGAGGTTACTGACCCATTGGTTGTCTTCAAAAAAAACTGAATGACTACTAGTTGGGTATGCTATAGTGGGAATTCAAGTATGTGTTTGACTACATGGTTATTCTAGTCACTTTCAACAAAACTTGTGTTATTCTATTAAGAATATCATGTAGGATCCAGATATAAATTATTATAGAGTAAATTACCAAAATCAGTTAAAGTGACATGAGGGAGCTATTAAATATGGAGAGCAAAATTAGCAAACCAATATTTAAATAAGCAAATATGGACAGTAAGATAATGTACTCAAAACTGGCATTCAGAGGAACTTTGTTTTGTGTTTTATTTCCTGTATTATTCATATGTAGAAAATGAGGTTTACTGATTCATGTATTAGTCAAATAAATCATTATAACCTTACAAATAGTATAAGTGGTATAATAAATAATAGATGTCACAGTTTTGTTTTTAAAATTACTTTTTTCTGAAATCTCGTGCTCCAATCATCCAATTAAAAATTTTATATAAGTATAGATGATCAGTTTGGGAAACTCAATTTTGGAAAATCCCTCCACCGATGCAGATTGGCAGGTTACTGTAGTCTCAGAGGATTGCCCAAAGTCCAGACAGATTAAGTGGCTGGCCCGTTGTCACACAGCTTGGACATTATCTGAGGAAAGACTTGTATTCATCCCCTCCTATATTTAAGGCCAGCTCTACTACCTCAAGAAAGAAGATATCAGAATGACACAGTTTCTCCTAGGACAAACCTTTCCAGCATTTGTCTTGGAAGTTCAACCATTTCTAACTGATAGAGAAGTCAAACATAATTTGTGAAACCCAGAACCAGCAAGATGTAAATAGCAGGTCACTGGACAGAGCACAAAATTCGGAGACAGAGGATCTGACTTGAAATGCTGACTCTGCCACTGTCTATGTGACATTGGGCAATTTACTTCTCAACTCTGAGCCTCTTTCCTCTTTTCATCCAAATTGAAATCTCTATCTCTCAGTAAACTATCTCTTTCTCCCTTTTTATCTCTCTCTGTGTGTCTAAATCTTTTTGTCTCTGTCTATGTGTTTATTTCTGTCTTCCTCTCTCTTTCTCTCTCTTTGTGTGTCTTTCAGACTAGTCTTCTCTATCTTGCTTAGGCTTGAAGAGCAGCGGCCACTCATATGATCCATCCCACTGCTGACTGGTATGTAAGTTTTGACCTCCATTTAAGACCTGAGACAGTTCACCTCTACTTGGTAGTCTTAATGGCCTTCAAGTCCCAGAGGATCACCACATTGGTGCTGGAAATAATGTGGACCTAGGATTTGCTTTAGCTAGGAACTCGCAAGCTCAAATGATCCACTAGCCTCAACCTCCCCTGTTAGTAGGAATTGAAACCTCTAATATAATGATCCTAAAGTTCATATTCCTTATATAATTAGGCTTGTTATGGTATTAAGTGGAGTATATTTACCAGTGACCTAATGTTCAGCTTTGTGTGGTGATGACTGTCTGTGCCCGGAAGCAATGTTTAAGAATTAATTTAAAAATTTTAGTTCCTTAAATACGTTGCTAGCATTTATATGGCATGAATTTAAAATTTAGTCTCCCCTTTATGGGTTTAGGCCACCATTGCTATCCACATTTTTCCAGTATACTTTGTCTTCATTTAGAGTACCCTGTTTCAGTGCTTAAATCCCCAATCATCATAAAGTTTTTAATTTATTTTAACAGAATCCCACTTGCTGTTGTTTGAAGACACTTTGCTGGTGTTGTTGTTCTGTCTTCTCATGCAAAACACAATCCTATCTAGCAAAATCTTCCATAATGCACATGAAACAGAAAAGTTCTCCTCGAAAAATTATAAATTTTAGATGAACACATTGCTTCTAGCAACATCTACCACTTCCAAAAAATAGCTTGATTTATTCTTCCCTCCATTTATATAACCATAGTCATTGTGTATATTGTTTTCCTGGTTCTTCTTCTTTCATTATGCATCAATTCCTAGAAATCAGTTCCCACACTTCTGAATTTTTCATACTCTTTTTTTTTATTTTGCAGAATTTTCTCTCATATTCATAGTCTGCAACTTCTTTAGATGTTCCTCAATTGATGAGCATCTGCTTTGTCTCTAGTCTTATGCTAACACAAAAACACTATTAGGAATAGTTTGCTATATATGATAAATTTCTCTTTGCCCTCTTTGGAGGTATATATAGCTTATTTTTCTCAGATGAATGGGTTATCAAGGTAATAACCCATTTGTATCACATGTCAAAGTTTGCAATATTACTTTCCTCACAACAACCGTGTGAACTCAGTAGGACTAGGACAATAATATCCATCTAACAGGATGAAACAGAAACTGAGTATTTAAGTGATTTATCACACAGATCATACAGATAGTGCCTAAGGTCTGATCAAACCCAGATCCCCTGACTCTATAAATTGACAGCTTTTTCTACTATGTCTGTTGGGTCTGTCAGCTAAATTGTGTCTATCCTCTAGCCATAATTATTCCTTTATATTGCAACCTTTACTGTCCTTCGAATTTACTCAGCACATCTATTTGTTGCTCAAAATTTGTCAATTCCTTAAATTTCTGTGAAGTTTTTGACTCTATGAAAAATAACACTCAACTGTGTAACAAGAAAGAGTCAGCTTTTTTAGCTCACTGTTTGAACTGCACAAGTTAATTTTTTCTCCACGAAGCTTTATGTGTCTCCAAAAAAAAAAAAGTTGACTTTCTGGAAAGAGAAAATAGAGAAGCAAACATCTGGATCTTTGATAAGGAGAGTAGTGGTAAGAGAGGTGGATTGACTAGAAGACAGTGTGGGAAGAATAGGATGGAAAGGAGCAGCTGTAGTAGAGGGAGGAGTAATGTTCAAAGTCATTCTCCCTGAAAAGTAATCGTGGGACCATCCATTATGGAGTGGTGAGCTGCATTGGAATGTTCAGCTAATCAGGCAATCTAATTGACTGAACATCTGCAACTGCTTTATCATTATCCTCAGATGGGTATTATCGCTCTGCCTGCCAGTACAGTTTAAGTATTTTTTAGCCTTTTCCATCTCAACTTATTCTGGGCCTTACATTTCTACCGTTTTTGTTTTTGTTTCTTTTTAGATGGTATTTGGCCAAAACCTAAAATTCAGGTCATCAGCTGGAAAGGTGAAGTACAGTGCCATTTAAAAAAAAATCCTTTGGAACCATTTTGAAGAAAGTATAGGAAAAGGGTTCCACGTCAAGGCTGAGCACTGGAGAAGCCTGACAGTCCTCATTAAGACCTAGTATTGTGTTAAAATAAAATATCCTTCCTCACTCTGGTATTGTGCTACACAATTGGGTATACTGAATTAGTTCAGCATAGAACAATGGTGGCCTTGTGGGAGAGATTGTATACTGGCTGCTTCCACAGGTTTGAAAAGTTTCAGAAGCTTCCTCTGAACTCATTTAGAGCTAATGCATCAAAGTCCTATACACTTTCCTTCATGGATCATTTTTGGACTTTTCTTTAGTGCTTTATTTCTAGATGAGGTCATTCCTTAGCTGTAGACCTTCACAGATACCTCTATGGATAATGAGCTCACAGTGCCTAGGCCTTTAGCAACAAGAATACAAATAATGATATTGGAATTTTTTGTTTTTGTTTGAAAGTACAATTTACTAGATAACTGCCCAAAGATAAATGGGCCAATGAAGAAAATCCACATAAAATCAGGAGATGGCAAGCATAAGACTGTTGCTATTCAGTTGTTTCAGTCATGTTCAATTCTTTGTGACTCCATTTGGGGTTTTCTTGGCAAAGATACTAGAGTTGTTTGCCATTTCCTTCTCCAGCTCATTTTACAGATGAGGAAACTGAGGCAAACAAGGTTAAGTGACTTGCCCAGAGTCACATAGCTAGTAGGTGTCTCAGGTTGGATTTGAACTCAATTCTTCTTGACTCCAGGCCCCTTGCTCTACCTACTGCACCACCCAGCTGTCCTCAAAATAAGACTAAATGCTCAAAAACAGGTGGTCAATTACATTCATTTAACTTAACATAGCTACAGTTATGAATATTTGCCCACAAATTCATTCCAGAATATCTGTCACCTACAGAAGCATTTTCTTTAGAATACTTTCAATGGTTTGCTTCTGTGGGCAGAGACAATCCATGAGGTGGCGGACTGTAGAAATAGGGGAGAACGTGGTGCTCAGTCTCCTTTGTTACTGTGGTTAAACTCTTCAACACAGTCAGACTCTGAGTAGAATTTCCATTTTAATCTCTTCTAAGAGTTTTCTAGAAATCAAATATCTGTATTTTGAATATTGAAGTTAATATAATAAGACCTATTTTTATGCCCTACTTACATGCCATTATTGAGTTCTGGGAAAATACGACATTAGCTGAGGCAGAATAATAGAAGGGGGGGGAAATTAATGTTATTATTGTTAATAGGTCATAGAGACATGCTATTACAGTGAGGCTTGGTTTCAATGACTTAACAATATTATTAGGAAATAGTGTTAGCTAGGACAACATTTTGTAGGATGTCCCTGTATATGTCACTGTTCCTTAGGTGGGAAAATAACAATCTCTTATACTCATCTTTATATCATCATTATTATCGTTTCAGTAGTTAAATAATGCTTATCTATTAGAATAGACATTGGAGCCAACTCCTTGCAGTGAATATAATGTATGTCTCATTCAGTCAAAGAGGGGACAATCTGAATTTTCCAAATCTGTGCTAAGGTTTTCAAGTTCTGGTAGGTCTCACTGGAAGAGAAAGGCTTTGAGTTTTATAACGGTAACGAGCTTTTTATTGTGTTGCCCAAGGACACCATTAGCTAGCTAGGTTCATCAGGTCTTATCACCAGGCAGAGTGTAGGGGCTAAATTTTATGGCTAGAGTAACTCTTGAAGACCATGCCCTAAGTTGTAGAGGGGTCATAGTATGCATGAGTGATAAATGTGACTGCATAGATCCTTGGAAGTACTATAGAAAAAGCATTATGGGATTTCCAACTGAAGGAGTGGTTTGCTGTCGTGGTTGTCAATTTTTATACCTCTGGTTTTTTGGAAAAGGAATTTTCTGGACTTGGAGTTCTTTGAACCAGTCAGTTAGCAAGCATTTATTAAGTACCTGCTTTGAGTCTGGCACTGGGCTAGGCATTAAGAATATAAATATGGAATGGGGACAGTGCTTGCTTTAAAGACAGTTGTGCTCTCCTGGTGAATAAGACAGATGGAAAAGCATGCTGGCCAGCAAAAAGAGTTCTGGTCAGGGTTCCTGTTAACTAGGACTTTGAGGACTTGTTCTTTTTTTTTTCAAAATATAATTTTATTTTGAAATAATTGGCTTCTTTTGTAATACTATGTATTGTATTTTGTGCTTGTAAAAGACAGAGATGGATTGCTTATGTGTTTTTCATGGCTGTCCTAGCTAGCTAAACCAGCTATTCTGAGGAGTCCTTAGGATTCACCAGAATGCCAGAAAGCTCCTTGACACACAAGGTGGGAAAGGAAGAGACAATAATATAGCACCTACTGTGTTCTAGGCACTGTGTTAAAGTGTTTCACAAGTATTACCTCATTTGATCAAAATGTGATGAAAAGGTCAAGAACCTCTGGCCTAGGTGGTTGTGGAGATTGTACATGGAACCGAAGGACAATATATGAAGACAAGAAAATAATAGTACTTGAAATAAATGCAAGAAGAATGAGTAAATCTAGATAAATAATAATAATAGTATGCTGGAGATGACACAATTTTAAAGGCATTTGAGTGTTAATTCTCAAGGCAGCTCAGAGGGAAAGATTTTAAAAGAATGAAAAAGATTATGAATACTTTTTTGTTTGTTTTTTTTGGAAGAACACTTTTAAAAATCAAAAGAAGTCAAGGAAGTTATTAATAGTTATTGGCTTGCTCTTTTATATTGAAAAACTTTTGATGAGCATGATCTATGCAAGATTTGAGGGTAACCTTGATGAAAACTTGAGTCTGCTCTCTTTAGAGCAACACAAGTTAAGAAGTATAGGGAATATTAGAGCCTAATGTTATTTTTTATAATTAAAAAAATCAACCCAGTAAAACAAAATGAAACATTGAAGGCTATCCTGAGATCAAGAACATTAAAACTTTTGCAAAGTTCTACTACAAGCAGAGCAATAGAGATACTGTGTTTTTATTGATCATCTGAACACTTTTATCAATAGAGACATAAAGCAGGGAGACATATGTTAGCCTAAAGTGTTTGACAATGTTTGGGAAAATGCCCTACGCAAGTACAAAAATAGACGGATTATTTTTGTTGATGGCAAACTTTTCAGAAGGCTCCTCTTCATGTATAACAGCTCTTTAGGACTTGAAGCAATTAAGAAAAAAATATCCCTTAGTGAAATATACATCCATGCAGAAGATAATGGTCTTAACTATTCACACCAATAAAGTAAAATGATAAAGTAATACTACCCAGACTATGCCATGGAGTTGATAAACTAAGCCATCACTTGAGCACCTGCATTTATGCATCTATTTTGAACAGACACAGTAGCTAAAAAAAATGATCTTCTGCCAGAAATAAAAATGAAGAGACCAGACTAGCTTTTGTACCATTTGGGAAATTATGCAGTGCTGCAAAACCCCATCGTATTAACAATATTTTTTTCTCAAAAAAATGAACTTGACAATTATCACCAAACATATATTACAATATTTTAAAAAAGAGGATTTTATATAAAACTGTGAACTTTTATTAAATTTTTTTTAAACTGTATATTGAATTTAACATGCCTGTAACAAAATGTCCCCAATAGTTTTCCCATATGGTAGTGACATAAATCTCCACAAATCTAATGGAACACAGTTTTAGAATAACAGCCCAGTGCCAGGCGGGCATTTATTACTGTGTTTACTATGGAGCAAGCATTGTTCTTCGCAGTGGAGATAGTAATACAAAATTGAAATGGTCTCCCTCTTCAAAGAATTTTACAAGCTGATTATGGAAGAGAGGGCACTAACAGTGAGAGGGATCAAGAAAGGCCTTAAGAAGAAGGAAGTACTTAAATTAAGTCTGGAAAGAAACCAATCATTCCAAGAGGTAGGTGAGGAAGTAGTATACTCTAGGCATGGGGTCTAGCCAGTACAAAGACACAGAAATCACAGACTGAATACTATATGTGGGGAACAGTGATTAGTTAGACCTGTTATTTTGTCTGAAAGTCTAAACTACTGTAGGAATTCTTTTTTTTTAATTGGGGTGGGGGAGGAGGATACTTGAGTAATCATTCCTTTCCATATCAATAAGTTTAAACTACTATAGTTATTTTTTTAAATTGGAGGAGGGAAAGAAACAGGAATAATTATTGCTTTCACTGTCAATATTGGTGCTCACCTTTCCCCAAATAGCCAGATGATACTTCTGACAGATTTAAAAATCATTGTCGAGCCATTTATGATTTATTACCATTGAAATCTAGAAACATCAATGATTTACATAGAAGGATTTTTACAGAGCCCCAAACACACAGCATACAAAGCCATTATTCCAAAATGGGGGAAAAGAATTAGCTGCTCTGCTCCTTTGAGGGCTCATTAGATCTTTGCTCCTTGGACACACAGACTTACTCATTAGCAAGGTGTTTGAACATCTAGCAGACTGGTGGCTTACCCAGCCAACATAGACCAGCAGGGAGCTCTGGGCTTGACAGATCATCTGGACAGAATTCAAAACTAGACATAAAAGATAAAAATAAAAGAAATGTAAGACTAAACCTGAGGAAGAGACATAAAACTAAGCTAATCTTTAGAATGTCTTTAGCTCTGGGGGGAAAGGGGAAGGCAGGAGAAGGAATAATCATCCACCCACCTTTTCCCTTCCCCACAAAGTACAAACTCTTCTTCTCTGAAAGAGTAGTTGAATTGTTTTCTTTGTGGAAAAAGTGATTGTTTAGCAAACATTTACTGAGCTCTCTTATCATCTTAGTCTAATGATTATATTTAACATTTCTAATTTTCCCATTCAGCATTCAAGTCACAGGTGTAGAAACTCTTCCTCAGATTCAATGGGATTATTAGGATCTAAGGAACCATTTACCAAAAATGGGGAGAGGCTGTGGGATGAGTGGGTGGAAATGGGAATTCTTACCCTTTGTCCTTAAAAGAAATGGAAGCGCTCTTTATCTGCATCTCTAGATTCTATATCCCTTGGGAAAAGAGGAGCTTTGGGATTTACCTCATTGTGCTGCCTGGACTGAAGGACATGTGAGTCAGTTCTCATCTCTGCCCTCTATGTCTAGTGCTATAACCCTGGCCCATGCTTCAATCTCATCCAGCTATCTTGAAGGACCAGGGCCTAGAAAGCATGGTGTCTTACCATATTTCGATGGTGTTCATACTGCCCAACTTCACCCTTTAGCTCAGGAACCATAATCAAATAAATAGTCATTGCTACTGAAAAGAACATGACAATTGAACTGCTCTATGGCTCCATTCACAATCTCCACAACCTCATAGGCCAGGAGTTCTTGACCTTTTCATCACATTTTGATCAAATGAGATAATACTTGTAAAGCACTTTAGCACAGTGCCTGGTATGCAGTAGGTGCTATATAAATGCTTATTCTCTCTTCCTTTCCCATCTTGTGTGTCAAGGAGCCTTCTGGCATTCTAGTGAATCCTAAGGACTTCTCAGAATAGATGGTTTAGCTAGCTAGGATGACCATGAAAAACACGTAAGCAATCCACCTCTGTCTTTTACAAGCACAAAACACAATACACAGTGTTACAAAAGAAGCCAATTATTTCAAAATAAAATTATATTTTGGAAAAAAAAAACAAATAGTCCTCAAAGCCCTAGTTAAGAGGAACTCTGACCAGAATTCTTTTTGCAGGCCAGTATGCTTTTCCATTTGTTATATCCCCCAGGAGAGCACAATTGTCTTTAAAGCAAGCGCTGTCCCGCTTCGATATTTATATTCTTAATGCCTAGCGCAGTGCCAGACTCAAAGCAGGTATAAATGCAAGTATGTGGCTAACTAATGACAAAAGTTAAAATCAAATTTATGAAATGTATATTTGTTGGGTAGCAAGAAACCAACCACAGATGGCTGAACATTAGAACTTGAAAAAGGAGTTTGCTACAGTTTGTAGAATTTTTTGACATGATGAAAGTTAGGAAGAAAGTTTCCATTTTTCTTTTTCATTTAGATTCTGAAATATTATAGATCTTGGTCCTAGAATAGAGGATTATCCTTAGTTGGACTTAATTTTTTAAATTAGGATATTTAAAAATATTTCATAGCTATAATAAACTTAAAAATGAAATATGTTTTGCACATCAAAAGAAAGTTATACAAATAAATATGTAAAATATAATAGGTGGTGTTATTAAATAGGAAAAAGTTTCACAGTTTCATCTGAAATCAGGTGAAGGCTCCTTTCATTGTCAATTGAAATTTGGTACTTCATCCTTTTATTTGGTGTGTTGCCCAATGTATATTGTTATATTATGAGGTTGTGAGTTCATATCATAATTTATTGAAATGAAATTTAAATAATGCCTTTCCTCTTCCAATGACATGCTGACCTCTCATGTCAGTGCCTCAATTTATTTTCTGCCTTGTGGTTGTGATCAATATAGAAAAATCAGTTTTTGTTCTCCTGAGCTCTCTAGAGTTCCTGGAGTTTCTGATTAATTTAGACTCAATGACTCTACAAATTCCTCCATTTCAGATTGAAAGTTATACTTGAACTTGGCCATCAGATGTGATTAAATACTAACTGGGAAAAAGTAATGATTTTCTGATGTACATGCATGCGTGCGTGCGTGTGTGTGTGCGTGCGTTTGATTTAATAGTCTATGTTCTTTCTCCCACCAACTTTTTTTTTAAGAGGATGAATTCTGTAATTAGATTATCTTCTTGGTGGATTTCTAAAATCTCTATTCCTTGTCCTCCTGTCATCTAAAGGGGGAGGGAGAAAGAGAGAGAGAAGGGGAGAGAGAGAGAGAGAGAGAGAGAGAGAGAGAGAGAGAATGAATGACTGAATGAGACAGAGACTCACTTGTTTTGATATTTTCTCTCTAACTCTATATTGACCAAAGAGTGAGTTTTGGAATTAGCAGGTTATATACTGTCTGTGATAAAATGAACTCTGGTTCACTTATATGCTTTGAATGGTTTAAAGTTGATATTGGTAATGGTTTTATAGTAGTAATGACAAAAATGGTCCTTGTAATTAATATACCCATTGTATGAATAATTATTAGTTGCTATAGTCCATACTTTTAAATTATGTTTCATGCTATATTCTAAAATCAGTCTCTAGGGAAGAAAGAGTGGACATGTATGGTAGGCCCATTTTCTAACACCTAACTGATTTGTATTATAAAAATTTACACAACTTGTCAGTTCCTGTTGAACTTAGATTTTTGTAATGTTTTTGACCCATTCTTCTCCATTCCCTTCTGGAAATCAGAATAATTTGACACACCTCAGCTTTTGTCAGTGTGTTTTGCAGGTCTGTTTCTCATCCTCTAGCTATGCCAAACCCAATACTTCTTATATTTTCAGAAATTGGATTTCTTAAAAGCACATCGATTCTATTTTCATATTTGGCCATTGAGTTTCAAGTCTCGGTCACCAAATGTGTCTGCTTCCCATTGAACAGTTTCTAACTTTGACACTGCAGCGTCCAGATGAATGGCTTAGTCTATTTTAAGCCAAAAATAACGTGCAATTCAGTATTTATTTAGTTTAGAAAGAAAATAGAAAAGCATCATGATAAAGATGGTGAGATGAAAAAATAGCAAGGAGTGACTAGATACACAATAAAGCTTTCTGAAAGCTGTGGTCATTACAAATGCACACACACACACACACACACACACACACACATGCACACAGACATAATAATGTATGAAAATAAAAATGATGAGGTCAGAGTTGGGAGAGCTGGTTCATCAAATGTGAAAGAATTCACTTAGACCTTCTCTGTAGCCATTGGGAGCTTTATTGATGCAAAAGCAACAGGCCTGAGATTTAGCAAGGAGCTAAACAAAGGCACTGATGTAGGGAAGGGACCAGACTTATATAGACAAAAAGCTCTACAGTCTGTAGGATGATTTTAGGGTTTCTTGTGGGGGTTGGAGATTTAGGGATAGGATAAGCCTTACAGGGTAAGGACAAGATAAGGGAGACTGGACACACGATAAGGGAGTCCGGACCAGACACAAGATAAGGGGATGAGACTTTGGGGTGCCAGGGAGAGAAACTCATCCCTTAGGGCACCTTTGTTATCCACATCAAAAATATTGAAATAAAGACTGAATAGAGAAAGGGGATACATGTGTGTGTGTATCCATGTGATAAAATGTTCTATCATAAATCATAAATAGAGAAGTGAAAATTAAAACAACTCTGAGATACTACCTCTAACCCATCTGATTGGCAAAATTGATTTTTTAAAAACGGAAAAAGATAAATGCTGGAGAGGCTATGAGAAAACCAGTGCCCTCTTTATAGAGCTGTGAACTGGTCCAATGATTCTGGAAAGCAATCTGGAACATAGCCTCAAAAGCTGTATTTACCATTTCATCCAGCATTATTGCAACTATGTATGTATACCCCCAAAAAGATCAAAGAAAAAGGCAAAGGACACATATGTACAAAAATATTTATGGCAGCTTTTTTTTTGTGTGGTGGCAGAGAATTGGAATCTGAGGGGATCCCCATCAATTGGGAACGGCTGTGTGTGATGTGATAGAATACTATTGTGCTATAAGAAATGAAATGTGGATGGTTTCAGAAAAACCTGGGAAGACTTGTATGAACAGATACAAAATGGTATGTGCAGAAATAGGAGAACAATTTATACCATAATAATTTGTAAAGATCATCAACTTCCCCTTCCCCTTTCCTGTTTTTCCTTTTTCCTTCCTTCCTTCCTTCCTTCTTCCTTCCTTCCTTCCTTCTTTCCTTCCTTCCTCTTTTTTTTAACATAGTTAATATGGAAGTTTGTTTGCATGACTGTACATATTTGTAATGGGTTTTGATTATTTTGCCTTCTCAAGGGGTGGGAGGGAGTGAGGAGGCAAAAAGAGAATTTGGAATGGAATATAAAATTAAATTGAATTTAAAAAAAAATAAAATGAAGATTGAAGACCAAACCATAGGATTCTAATTGAATCTGATCAGTTTTGAAATGTTTTGAAATTACATATGTTCCTTATTAGGTTTTAGAGTTAAGATGTATAAAATAGCAGTGTGTAATTCGGCTAGTCTATAGACTGCCACAATGTCCTCTAACCATCCATGAAGGCTTTTCTGATCCTACCTCAGCTATTTCAGCTCTCTCCCCTTCCTCAAAAACTGCTTTGTGTTTGCCTGTCTTGTAGAAATCATACCCTCCCATAAAAATGTAATCAATGAATCAATTAACATGTATGTATTAAATACCTACTATGTATCAGACATTAGGGATGCAAAGACAGAAATAAAACAGTCTCCTGATCTCAGGGAACTGACAGTCTGTAAGGGAAGGCAATGATGCATATAAGTAATATAAATACAAGGTGATTTTGAAGGGAAAGGCACTACTGTCTTGTCGTAGTTTCAGGAAGGGTTCAAGTAGAAGATGGGTCTTGAGCATACTGTTGGAGGATAAAGTTCTTGGAGGCAAGGATTGCTCCATTTTCTGCTTTTGTATTCCTTGTGCCTAGCACAGTGCGAAGTATGTTGTAAATGCTTAAGACTTGTTTGCTGACTGGCTGACTGACAGTGTACTTTACCTTGTAAATTGTGCTTAAGGGATGTTTGTTGAATCTGTTTGAATTGAATTAGTAAACTGAAGCAAAGAAAGTTTGCATCAGTCATCAGTCGTTTGAGATCACACAGAGATTTAGTGGGGAGAACCAAGTGTCAGTTGACTCCAAGTACGGACCCTTTTTACGTGTGAGCCATGATGAAATAAATAATAATGCAAAGAATTACAACAGATAAGAGTCAAAAGAGATCAGATTTTCATTGGTAACCAAGTTAGAGAGGGTTACTTTAAGTTATTGAATTGAGCCTGGAGACTGTTGCTTCTTAAGACTGAAGAGTGAGTGGCAGATCTTCTGTATCCTCTACCTGGCTCTCAATCTTAGTTTGCCTTTTTGTTTTGTTTTGGTTTTTTTACTGAGAGGTAGATGATGGAAAGTGGGTGACCCACAGCTATGAGAGCTGTGCCCATAGAAAATGGAAATCACAGCAGAATTACAGTGTGGAAAGTGCAGGCTTTCATCTTCAGGAACTACTTCTAAATACATGGATGGCTGCCAACAGGCAGACGGGGAAAGTGTTCTGCTAACTATGCACTTTGAGTCATTCTTCGAAGCATGGTCCCCTGGAGAGGTAACCTTGTGGAGACAGATTTTCTGTGAAGAAAGCAGCTGCTTGGCGGGTCAGCTGGGTCTGAGGGTTGACTACGTGTATGGTTCTGGATCATCTTAAATCAGATCTGTATTCCAAGAGGAGACGAATATGCTTAAAAATAGAACATGGGGGTGGAGAGGAATTGTAATATACTCAAGTTGTGTAGAGATATTTTATTCATAGAAATGACTGAATTTCAGTTTGGGCTTCAGGCCCACTAGTCTAACCTGTACTAGAACAAAGAGGAGTCATTCTACAACATGCCTATCAAGCAAGTCATCTAGACATTTTTGAAGATGCGCAGTGAGATCACGCATCCGATCTAGAAAGGCAGCCTGTTCTGAATTGTGGTGGCTCTGGTTGCTAGAAGTCTTTTGCTGTGCTGGATTTGGAGATAGGGGAAAGAGTTCAGATTCTACCCTTGCTATTTATTACATATATGACCTTGAGTGGATCTCTTCCCTTCTCTTCTCTGGGACTCAGTTTCCTCATCTGTAAGACAAGGGGGTTGGACAAGATGGTCTCTAATGATCCTTTCTAACTCTAAAGACATTATATTTACAACAAGTCTAAATTTGTCTCTGCAACTTCTACATATTATTCCTAAATGGTTTCCTAATTGGTCTCCCTGCCTTCTATGGATCCCATCTCCAATGCAATGTCAAGGCTACCGGCAAATTGCTATTCCTAAAGCTGACCATGACAGTTCCTGTTCAGGAAACTCTGTTTCCCTCATTAGTCCTCGAATAAAATACAGTCTTCTGACTTTAAAAACTCTTCACAATATGACACAAGCCTTCCTGTCTAAGCTGTTGACCTAGTATTTTCCTTCAGATACTCTGCCTTCAAGCCAAAAGGATCTTCCTACATGGCTTTCCATTTCTTGTCTCCTGGAGATTCCTTTACACAGGCTGCCTGGAATATGCTCTCTCTACCAGACAGAATCCCTTGCTTCCTCCAAAGCACAGTTTAAGTGCTGACACTTCGTGTCCTCCCCCTGGAATTTGCTTCATTTATGTTTTCTGTTTAATCTTCTATGTGACTGTTATCTACTGTCACTCTTCAGAATGTAAGATGGCATAGTCGATAGAGTACCAGGTCTGGGATCAGGAAGACTCATCTTCATGAGTTCAAATATGGCTTCAGATATTTCCTGACTGTGTGACCCTGGGCACGTCACTTCCCCCTGTTTGCCTCAGTTTCATTATCTATAAAATGATTTGGAGAAGGGAATGACAAACCACTCCAGTCTCCTTGACAAGAAGACCCCAGATGAGGTCACAAAGAGTTGTACCCTGCTGAAATGACTCAACAACTACAAAGAATAGAAACTTTCTATCCCTATCAACTACAGTAGTGCCTGGCGCACAAAAGGTGATAATTGGCTCTGAGTTCTTCCTTCTCTGACCAGGAAGAACATCAGCCCTCATCTATGTGACATATGTCTCTTCAAATACTGGAAGACAGCTTTCATATTTCCCTTGTGTACTTCTCTCTCATGAGCCATTTTTCTTCTTTTCTAAGCTAAATATCCCCAGTTCTTTCATATGAACTTCCTGCTCTCCCGATTACCAACATCGTCCCTAAAATGCAGCATTTACCATCAAATAGAGTTGTCCAAATGTAGTCTGCCCAAGTCATAGGTCAGTAGGACTATGGCTTGATTCCTCCTTCCCAGCTCTCCACCATCAGACAACACATAAAAAAAATTTATGTATCATGTATATATATATATATGTATCTATCTATATGTGTGTGTGTCTGTATCTATGTGTTTATATATGTGTGTGTGTGTGTTGTGTGTGTTTGTGTATGCATATATCCATCTTCTCTCCATGTGGCTTCATACCTTTTCAGACAGCTAGTATGTATGTGTGGGGGGGGGTAGGGGAGGGGGAAGCACAGCTAGGTGGTGCAGTGGATAGCATGCTGGGCCTCTAGTCACAAAGACTCACCTTCTTTATTTCTTTGCCAAGAAAACCCCAAATGGAGTCATGAAGAGTTAGACATGACTGAAATGGTTGAACAACGTGTGTATGTATATGTATGTATGTACATATGTATGTATGTATGTATGTATGTATGTACATATGTATGTATGTATGTATGTATACATACCCACCATCTCTTAAGAGAGCCTCAGAGAGCACACTCAATGGAAAGAAAGAGGGAAGAACTAAAGAATGATAGACGCAGGAATGTGCGGGAACCAGCTCTAATCGGCAGAGCCGATTAGTAAATTTTCAGCGTGAACTTTTACACCTTGGATATCAGCAAAGGCTACCAAATCAAGGCTTGATTTATTATTTTTGTTGATTGCCTAGACTTATGAAAATTATGGGAAAATGTTTATAATGCAGAATAAATGTAAAAGGATGGCATGTGTATGTTCTCCCCTCTCCCCACACAGCTGTTAAACATTTGCCAGCACACCACTGGATAGATGGTTATAATATTAAATGTTTGAAATCTATACAAAAAAAGATTTCTCTTCAAAATATTTCCTGAACAGCTTTTAAATTTCTTTTTAGGTCAATTCTTTGCTTCCTTCAAAAGAAGTAGAAATGAAGAAAGGGGGAGGCAATTATTTCAGGTGATTGAAAATAAAAAAAAATATACAAACACTGAATGATAAAGTGAGCGGGGAAGGACTTTGCCAATGATGAAAACTGTACGCCAAATGGTTGAATCACTAAAATTTCAAAATGATAATTTCTCCAAGCAGATTTACTAGTGCTACAGCTGGACCTTCATCATCAAATGCTCATTTATTTACTTCTATGTGTTCTGCACTCTGCTGTCGGCACTGGGCGATTCAGTCTGGAGTCCAAAAGGAAGTAAAGGACACATGTGGGGAAAATCTCACTGAACCTAAGCACAAGAAAACTGGAATTGGGGATTCCTTTCTCGACACTTTCAGAAATGTGCCTTTCATACCTTACTACCTAATATGAAATCAAACTGGCTTGTATTTGGATGTGTCTAGGAAAATAGATTTGGATCTGCGTCTAGACCTGTAGGGAATGCTTAGTTTCTGGTTGTTCCTGCCTAAAGACATAGCAGGCTTTGCAATGATTTCTTCCTTCTTCTGTCTTTTGGGAACTATCTCCTGAAAAGCATAGTAGTTATGAGAAAACTTAAATCTCCAATTTTCGAATCTTTTTGATTTAAAACTTGAATATTTGAGTTTATGTCCACACCCAAAATGTTTACTTCTTAAAACTAAAATGATAATAAACTGAGCTCAAGAAAACTACCCTGAGGGATGATTCATTCACTATAAAATGTGACATTTAACAGAAACAACTTTTCCATGCCTGGGGCTATTAGCTTTGTTTTTGTTTTTGACTTTTTAAAAGTTATTCTGAAATACTTGGTCAGAAAAAGTTGTTCATTATTTGACCCTACAGATAACTGGGCTCAGAAGAGAAAAGTAAAGAACTGAAGTTCAATATTCTCACATTTCTTAGCTCCTGTTTACATCCTTAATCAAACTGCTTTCTAACTGTAAAATTAGCAGATTATTTAACCATAATAATTAACAGTCTTATTGCACTTTTCCAAAGTGTTTTGCAAACAGTAACTAATTAGTCTATACAAACCCCTCACAAACAAGTTTCTTCTTCCCTTTCTGCACTTTTAAGTGGCGTGAAGGAGCAGCGCATGCCTAGTGTGGTTCAGTGAAAAAAGAACTAGATGAAGGCAGCCACTTGGAACAGCGGAAAGAGAGATGGCCTTAGATTCAAGGAGACAAAAGTTCAAACTTTGCCTCAGCCACTTACTAGCTTTGGCACTTCAGATCCTTCAGCATCAGTTTTTTCTTTTGTAAAATAAAGGGCCTGGACTTGGTATCTTCTTAAGTTCCACTTACATCTAAATCTGTGTTCCTTTGGTTTCAAATTGCTAGTTTGTCACTTAAATACCATTCAGCATATAGTTTTTATCATTGGCAAAGTGTCCTGTATCTTGGGACTTTTATATAACCTCTAGGCCTTATCCGTTAAATGAAATTGGAGTAAATAATGTCTAAGGGTCTTTTAAAGGTAATTCTATGTTTTAAAAGCCTGTGACTTTTTTTCTAAAGCTTACTGCTTTATTGGGCTTTGGTAACCTTTGTTTGTTCATTTTCTCATTGCCTGGAGAAAGTAGCAATTGAGAATAACTGTTTTTTTTTTAAATCAGCCTCTCTCTTAAAAAGAGGATTTTTAACATTAGAAAGGCACTGCTCATAAATTGATGTAAATTTTAAAAATATATATATTTACTATAACTTAATAAATTTCTCTTCTGTGCATATTGTCCTTAAATATAATTACAAGCATAAATTATAATTTTACTTTGAAATAAGAACCATCTCTATTTTCTTTGTCTTATGGCTTAAAAAAATGCACTATGTCCTTCGATGCAACCTTGATCCTTCTAAGGATTCTTAAATCCTGGTCCTTCTTTAAACATGTCTGTAGGCATCAACATCTACATAAGGTAATCATCAGTGTAGGGTAGTACTTTCCAAGGATGAGATGGAATGGAAAAGCATTTATTAGGGACCTTGAGGTGCAATACAAGGTAGGTGGTTTCTAACCAGGAGGACATAGAATCTAACAAAGAATAATGTTCTGTTTAACCAAGATGATGGTGGGTCCTTTGGGATACCTTTGAAGAGGATGATGAGGCTTAGGAGTTGGGTCATCTGAAAAGAATTCAAGAGGCAGACATTCTCCTAGTCAACAGAGCTTTATTGATGCAAAAGCAGCAGGCTAGCCCTGGAGGTGATAGATACTAGCAGTTTAGAAGAAGACAGGGGTTTGCTTTTATGCACAATATTTGGGCTCTTAGCCAAGAGTGGAGTATACTCCTACAAGTTAGGGTACGGAAAGGGAGGAGGAAGGAAAGGGAAGCAGGTGTGCTGGGAAAAGAAAAAAAAAACAGTTCAAGGATAAGATAACAGACAAGGAACTTTGCTTGCAACATTTGTTCCAGTATGGGGGTGGGGTGCTAATCTTGTACACAGACTATCAGCTAAAGAAGCAAGATTTTTGTTCTCTGACAGAGCTTCCTGTTATTGGGCAGATTTTGGTGAGATTCTCGTAGTTACTGGGCAAAAGTTAACCTCAAAGGTTCCCGTTGTTGCTGGGTAAATGTCAGCCTCATCACCTTCCGTAGAGGTGGGGTTCTTCAGATCAGCAGCCATATGATAGAATCCTTCCTGATCGGAAGCCTGATTGGAACTGGGCAATATAGCAATGAGAAATAGGTTAGGAAAAGGGAAAATCTGTGGTTCCCCTCAATGGCAGAAAGTGGTTTGGGCCACTGGTTTTAAGCCTGGAGAGGAAGAGGGGAATGTTCCAGGTACACAACCATCTAAGGGCACTAGAAATTTAAGTGACGTGCTTATGATCAGACAGATATTTTGAGAAGCAGGATTTGAGCCTAGGTATTCTTGACTCCAGTACTGATCACTTATCTACTATACCACCATGCCACTTTCTGCTGAAAAACAAATAGAGCTGCGCTTTTATTAATTCACTTCAATTCAGTAAACATTTATTAAACGGCCTCAGTGTGGCAGCCAGTGTGCTAAGTGCTAGGGAGAGAAATAAGAAAGAGAAAGACAGCTTCTGCCTTTAAGTAGCTTACAATCTAATGATCGTATTGCATATTATTATAATGTTATTATTATTTAAATGAATACATTTTATATCTTTTCAGGGTAGATTACTCTAAGCTGATTTTTAGGAAAACAAATAAAAACCAACAATCACGTCATGTGATTTAAAGTTACTGAGATATTCCAGACCAAATTTGTGCTCTTGTTTTAGGTTCTTGTTTTTTTGTTGAAGGCTATTCTGCTTATTATTATTTTTGGGCTTCCATCTAAAGTGATATCTTGCTTATCTAATACTTTCAGTTATTTAAAACACAGGTAAGATGAGGAGTTACGTGTCAAAGTTCACCTGATCAATGTCACATCATTCTTGTAAAGCACTTTGCAAACCTTAAAGCACTATGTAACTGCTAGTGACAATGATGATGGCGATGGTGATGATGCTGGTGACAGCGATGGTGATGATGATGATGGTGATGGTGGTGATGATGATGGTGATGGTGATTATGGTGGTAATGGTGATGATGCTGGTGACAGCGATGGTGATGATGATGGTGATGGTGATGGTGGTGATGATGACGGTGATGGTGATGGTGATGATGATGATGGTGATGGTGATTATGGTGGTAATGGTGATGCTGCTGCTGATAGTGATGGTGATGATGATGGTGATGGTGATGATGATGGTGACAGCGATGGTGATGATGATGGTGATGGTGATGATGCTAGTGGTGGTGGTAGTGGTGATGGTGATGATGATGATGATAGGTAGCTTATGGATTTTGTGAGGGCTCTAATCCTTGGAACACAACAGAAAGTTACACCAGACAGAAGAACTTCACTTGGCCACAGAAAAGGAGAACATGACTTCTAGTAACCAGAGAGTTACCCTTTGGCCACATTTGTTCTCTATGCATCTACCTCACTGACACAAATTTTAGGCCCACTCTCCTCAAGGAGAATGTGAGCCCTAGACTTTTGGAGGGCGTTGTTTTTGTTAGAATTGTCCTTGTTATATCTGCTTAGCAAATACTATTTTTAAAGCTAATTTACGTCCACCTGATAATCACTAGGAAGCATACTGGTGGTAACAAGCCTGTGAACAATGCTTGTTGTTGCTGTTCTTGTTTGTCCTTCTTCCAGAAGAGGCCTATGACATCAAGAAGGTGATGCCATGACTTGCTACTGAATTGGATTTAAATGAGGGAGGGCTGTGCAAGGTCACCAGCCTTTGTACTAGAAAGCTGTAGCCCTTCAGAGTTAACCCTGGGACCCATGAGTGGAGTATTAGTCATTCATCTACCCACTCTGGGGACCCAACCCAAATTGAGTGAGGATGCTACATAATCAGAACCCCACTTTTTTGCAGATAAGAAAACTGAGGCTAAAGTAATAAAGTCACACAGGTAAGAACTCCCGGAGCCCAGAATTTAAATCTTCAAAGACAAATTAATTGCATACTACTCCTGTTATTAAGGAATCTTAGGTGTATTTAAAACTATGGTAACTAAATCTGACTCTCACTAAGCATTAAATTTGACTCTATTCTAACAGCCATTTTGACAATTAAACAAATCACTATAACTTTGAAAAATAAGGAGCGTATATTTAAATCTATTATAAATTCATCAGTCATCTAGATAAGGATTCCATTTTTATCAGCAGTTTCAAAAGAGTCCTGTATGATGAGTGTCTAAGAAGCTGGAGTGACAGAAACCTAAAATTATGTGTTGGATGGTGTTACAGCAGGAAGGCAAACACCTCAGCAAGTTAAGTAGGATATGATACTTCTCACTTTTCCAGAATGGGAAGCCTGGGGTTGAAAAAGTAAGAATTTAGCATGCTTCAGGGGAAAGAGCATTGACTGTGGAGTGAGTGGACTTGTGTTTACATCTCAGCTCTGCAGCTCACTATCTGTGTGATGATGGGCAAATCACTTAACCTCCATGGGCCTAAGTTTCCTCTTCTGTAAAATTAAAGGGATTGACTATACGATCTCTGAGATCCCTTCCCTCCCTTTATGATCCTGGATGCAGTGAGTACCTCCCAAATGCGACTGTTTCCAAGTTTTAGAAAAGAATTAAACTACATTTGTGTGTGTGTGTGTGTGTGTGTGTGTGTGTGTGTGTGTGTGTATACACCTAGGTGGTGCAGTAGAGAGCCTGGCCTAGAATCATGAAGACCTGACTTCAAATCGCCTCAGACACTTAACTAGCTGTGTGACCGTAGGCAAGTCACTTAACCCTCTTGGTCTCATTTCCTCTTCTGTAAAATGAGCTGGAGAAGGAAATGGCAGAGCACTCCAGTATCTTTGCCAAGAAAACCCCAAATGGGGTCACAAAGAGTTGGACACAACTGAAATGACTGAACAACAACAGAAGTTATAAAAAAATCTGGCAAAAATTATCCATATTTCTCATCTAATGGATTGAAAATTTCCCAAAAGAGCAGCAGAAGCAAATTGCCTCTTAGTAATTTGGCTGTTTGTTGCTTGTGTTTTATGGCTATGTTTAGGGCTTGCCTGTGTGCTCTAATATATAGTGTACATACATTACAGCGTATGGATTTTGGTGTGTGTCTTGGGGTTTTTCTTGTGTCCCTTGAGATGAAATTGAGGCAAAGGCTTAAGCTGTTGCTACAACTTTCTTCAGTTAAGTTTCACACGTCTTTGTTGACTGGGCAGATGTTTTCTACAACTAGATGTGGCATTGAATAGGTGTGAATTCTAAGCTGATAGCTATTGTTAGCAACTGTTGACTTTTCCCAAAGGTGTCCCTTTGCCTACTGAGTAGGAGCTTAACAAGCACACATACTATATTCAAATAACCAGTTTGATCAAAAGAATTAGTAAAGAAAATTTTTTCTGAAATGGGACCAATATTCCTTTAAAAAACATATTGTCAGCATCAGAGTCCAGGCTTTGAAAATGAGAGGAAACTATGGCAGTTAGTAATGGGAATAATTATAGATACATTTTAGGTACCTGATGGAAAGGGTCTACCTAAGTTAATTTGAATTCTATCAGGGAAACCACGAGGCTTATAAAAATTCTGGGTGAGTTCTGCGGAAGCCTGTGGAAAATGAAGTTGAGATTTTTTGTATTTATGATTCGTTTTATTGAGAATCAATCAGTCTCCAAATATTTATTTAATAAACATTGTAAGTCAAGCACTGTGGATATATGAAGATATGCATTCAACTGGGAGAGAACAAGTGCCTATATACAGTTATCACTTCCACATCGACTTTCCCCATCCCAGTTTTGATATATTACGGGGTCTGCAGAGTCTTGTGGAGGCCAGCAGATGACACAGAGCCTATGACCAAATATTTAACCCAAATTTTACAATAAGGTACAATAAATACCCCATAAAAGAAAAAATTCATATGAAGGGAGGGCCAAATAATTTCATGAGGATTTCCAGATCAGGGGGCATGGCACCCTTGACTCCCACAATATGGAAGAGATAACTCTAGATAGCATATTTCTGTCTCTGTGACCAATACTGCCCTCATCCTAGCAAGTATGGGAGGGGGAGTGGTTCTAAAAGTGGAAAGGATGGATGGCCAAATCCATGACCATCCTGTTACTATTCTCACTCTCTCAGGGTCCTAGGATTGGTGCCAGTGTATATGAGATGTATGCAAATTTGGTTATAATGACAGAGCAAATTTGTAAGCATGAAACATTTACTAAATGATAAAAAAAGAACAATGATAACATTCACTTATTGGTAGAGAAAAGCAGGGATAATCAAAGCATCCCTTAGGGCAGTGTACACTCCGTTATTACAGAAACCCAGCAGTGAAGCTCAGGAGAAAGGAAACTCTTGTGCTGGAGGAAATTCATGGCTCTGGACTGCAGGCCTTGTTGTTGTGTCTTGAGGTTTTAGGAAGCTCTTGATCATTTGCTCTGTGCTAAGCCATATTGTTTCTCTATGAGCTGTTCTCCCAGTCCTCTCAATTCTCTTGCTGGACAAAGTCTCTTTTCTGCTCTGCTTGGCTGACTCAGGTACCCAGTCAGCACTGGCAGGGTTGTGAAAAAGTCTGAGATTCTTTCCCCACAAATAGGTCAGTAGAGCTCACAACACAACAGCTGCACAGGGTGTTTTCCTCCTTACTTTACTCTTTTCTTTGTAAAAAAAATTGATTTTTATTAATATATTTTGTTTTTATATCATCCGAATTTTCCCCTGTATCCTTTTCCCTCTCCTCCTCCCTCCCAGAGAGCAATCCCTTATTCTTTTTAAAGAAGAAAAAGAAGAAAAAGAGGGGGCAGACAAAATATTAACTCGTTGAAAAAACTTAACCAGACAATGTTCCATACCCATCGACCCCAAACCCCTGTAATGGATATAAGCTGAGAGGAGCTGATGAACAGGAAGAACTCCCTCTCTTAAACTATAGAGGTAAGTAAAGGGCAACTCAGAACTCCCTTCTTTCAGACTGTAGATGCCCTTACTGGACAGTGGGCTTAGATAGCTTTTCAAATAGCAGAGGCATCAGATTTCAGTAGTTATAGCCCTCTATTTAATTTTATTTTATGTATTTATTTGAAGACAATCAAAGTTAAGCAACTTGCCCAAGGTCATACAGCTAGTAAGTGTCTGAGGTTGGATTTGAACTCAGGTCTTCCTGAATTCAGAGCTGGTTCTCTATCCAAGCCCTCTCTTTTAATAAGCTCCCCACCTCTGGTTCAGTCTGCTTGTCATTTTTGCCTTTTCCTGTCAGCTTCTGAATTCTGGCTTCATTAACTGGCCTTCTTCAGCGCCTTCTGTGTCTTCTGTCCCCAGCTTCATCTTACTGTCTCTACGTATGCTCAGCTTCTTCCCATCACCTGCCACTTACCTTCTTCTTTTGCTTCTAATGCCTCAAAGCAGGGCTTCCTTGTATTTAGTGCCTCAGCTCTACCTTCTGATGTGAGACTCAAAAAATCCATGTTTCTGTCAGGTATGACCCCAGTCGTCCTTACATCAGTACCATAGTCCCCAAATAGTTGCTGGATTTATTGTTTCTTAAACTCTGAAAACCATCCTATGCAAAGGAGCTGATGGCCTACCCTGCTTTGCAGACACTTTTACCTCAGTAAGGGCTCTGCATTCAGAATGATCTATTCACTATATTTATCTGAGGGATAGTTTTCCCTTAGGTCCTCAGAATAGTCTCTTACTCTTCTCAAGCATTTTCCTCCAATGGTCTATGTTTCTTTTCAACCTGATTTTGTCAGTGTTCCATATACTGCTCATCTTTCCCTGTATCTCAAATATCCACATAAAAGAAGGCAGTACCTTACATACAGTATAGGTAAAAAGTCAGGAGGTGGGAAGAAGAGAGTGGGCTTCATGGGGGAGGGGGGGGTGCATCTGTAGTAAGTGGCTCAAATCCTGAAGTAAAGTAAGGATTCATTCCCGTGTTAGAGACAGTTTATATTAAGCTACTCAGATGGGAAATGGAGTGTTGTGTATAAAAAAAAAGCTGAACCAAGGTCAATTTGGATTAAACTTAGTATGCATAAAGGGGATCACTATGTAATTAGTCAAGAATGTTAAGTTGGGGCCCTGTTGTTAGGCTTGAAATGCTGGACAGAGGTGCTTATATTTGATCCTAGATCTGTATTTTAGGAAAATCACTTTGGCAGCTGTGTGGACAGTGGATTGGGTAGGAGAGAAGCATATGGAAGAGAAGCTAGAGCCCAGTACACTCTCTGACACCTAATGGGTACTTAATCAACATATTTTGAATTAAATTGTTGAATAACAGTACAGTAATATGTAAAGGTCCTATCTGATATAGATTGAATAAAGACCAATGTAAAATAAGGTAAGTAATAAAATAATCTGTTAAGTACCATAGAATTTCAGGGAAGGGGGAAGTTAGTAAAAGATGGAGGAGTTGGGAAAGCTGTAGGAAATTTAAAGAGATATAAGATAAGGAAATGTGAAGAGGAGGGTCAATTGCATTTTCCATTAGAGAGTAGGAGCAAGCACACTGACTTGACTGACTTAGAATATGTCTCATAAGAAATTCTGGAGAGCAATTTGGAATTATGTCCAAAGGGCTATAAAAATGTGCCTACCCTTTGACCCAGCAATATCTCCTCTAGGCCTGTATCCCAAAGAGATCATAAAAATGGGAAAAGGATCCACGTGTACCAAAATATTTATAGCAGCTCTCTTTGTGGTGGCCAAGAACTGGAAATTGAGGAGATGCCCATCAATTGGGGAATGGCTGAACCAGTTGTGGTATATGAATGTAATGAAGTACTACTGTGCTATAAGAAATGATGAACAGGCAGACTTCAGAAAAACCTGGAAAGATGTATATGAACTGATGCGCAGTGAAGTGAGCAGAACCAGGAGAACATTGTATATAGTAACAGCCTCAGTATGCGATGACTGATTTTGCTAGACTTAGCTCTTCTCAGCAATGCATCCCCTAAAACAATTCCAAAGGACTCACCATGGAAAATACCATCCACATCCAGAGAAAGAACTATGGACTCAATGCAGAGGGAAGCAGACTATTTTCTTTTTTTGTTTGTTTTTTGTTCTGTTTTTTTTTCTTTGTCATGGTTTCTCTCATTTGTTATAATTCTTCTATACATCGTGACTAATGTGAAAATATGTTTAATAGGAATTTATATGTAGATCCTATATCAGACTGCAGGCAGTCTTGGAGAGGGAGGGAGGGAGAGAGGGGGAGGAAATTTTAAACTGATGGAAGTGAAAGTTGAAAACTAAAATAAAATAACTAATAAAAAAAGACAAAATATGGCAAGATAAGGTTGGCCAACTAATGAGGAGCCAGATAAGTTGGGATTTTGAATGATAGGATAAGAAGCTGTCTGAGGTACAGCAAAGGGAGAAAGCAAGAAGCTAACCAGCCAAACTTAAACTTGCTGTAGTTCATTCTAAGAGTGTGGAATTTTCTCAATTGTCGGGGACTTTAAACAGTTTACTAAGAAACAGACAAGAGCTAAGAACAGGGTTGGTGTTCACATTTTAATTAGGGTAGCCCAGGGCAGCCAAATGGAAGGGGAACTGGATTGTAAACAATTGAGCATCCTTTCTGAGGCATATAGATCTGCTTTTGGCAGAAAGAGTACCTCCTCAGAAGCCCCGGAATTTGAAGTCCCATCGCTAAACAGTGTCATTTCTCTAGCCTGGTTTGTGATGTTTCCAAATTCCTAGTATAATCCTTCTATCTAAGCAGTCTGCAATATATCCTTGAGATAACATTGTTTCTTTTTTCTTGACAATATTTATCCTCATCCAAATGATGTCCACCTTGGTAAGGAGCCATGTTGAACACTAGGCAGTGCACAAGCCTGGAGTCAGGAAGACCTGAGTTCAGATCCAGCCTCCACACTTAGTAACTTTGTGACCCTGGGCGAGTCACTTAGTCTCAGTCGACTTCAGTTTCCTCATCTGTATATTGGGATAATAATATTAACTACCTCCCATGGTTGTTGTGAGTATCAAATGAAGCAATATTTGTAAAGCACTTGGCAGAGTGCTTGGCACGTAATAGGAACTATATAAGTGTTAGCTAATATTATTATAATTATAAATACTATATAACTATTATTACTGGGTCAATGAAGCTCTTTACATGAGATTGTATGTGTGTGTGTATGTGCAGGATCTGGACCTATGATTTCATCTTTATAGGAAACTCCCAGTATGGAAAACAGACAAATGAAAAACCTGAGAGAGAGTTTCTGGGTAATTAATAATCAGTTTTTTTTAATTAGGCTTGCTAATAATCCACAAGTTCATAGCGGTTTCTCTTGGTAACCAAAGACAAAACGATGCACAGACTGAAAGTCTTAATATACTTTTGGAAAAGGGTGTGCCCCTGACAAGTAAAAATCAACCCAGACTGGTGGACATTTTAATGAGGAGGTGAGCTTGAAATCTTCAGTTCCTCCTGCTGAGACCCTGGCTTGGTCATGAGACACAGCTGCCTCCAGAAATCTGGACAGAAGAATCCATCTCCACATAGATCACTCTGGTTGCTTTTTGTTTTGTTTCGTTTTTCCCCCCTTCATGAGCTGAGTCACCCTCATATCAATTGGACAGGTGCAAGAACTTGGAGTCATTGCTTTGGGGCAAGAATTTGCCTAGACTAGATTCTCTTTACACTCTAAACAGAAGTACTCCACCCAAGGTCTAAGATCTTGTTCCCCAAGGATTAAGGCAATCTCATCTGACAGTTAAGTCCTTCCAACACTGGCTGACTGATTTACAGGACCTCTTGAATGAGGAAATAAAGAGAAAAAGCCTTAATCCTAATTTAGTAATTAATTACTAATATAATAGCAAAATAATAATTTCTTTCAGAACTACTGCACCAAAGCAGATCAGTAGCAATTTAGCTGCTTATAGACTTAAGGCAGTACCTGGAGCATGGAGCAATTAATAACTTGCCCACTTCGGTGCTAGAAGAGCAAATAAGTATCAGAGGAAGGACATCAGCCCAAGTCTTCCTGAGTCTAGCTAGGCTTGCCACTTTTCACTCTGTTTTAGTCCTTGAGTCCTTTCTCATCATGTCTGAGGGATACCTGTGAAGTCCAAAGTTGCCTCCTAGAATGAGGCCCTGTAGTTCCCCTGGCTTATTATTTATTATTTATACATTTGATCTAAAGTTGGGCCTATAGTCCTATTGCCTTTCTTTAGAATTAGCTTCTCAGTGGAGAAAATTCATCCAAATAAGCTTTGGGGGCAAGAGATTGTAGGTAATTTTCCCCAGCAATTGCTCCATAGCTGGGTCATTTCTGGGTGTGCCATTGGAGGCTGAGTATGCTGAAAAGTCACACTCAAAAGAGTATGTCTGTGGAAGGACATGGCTGTGACAGTCTGTATTTTCTCTCCCCCAAAATATTTCATCTGTCATATCTGCTTTGTATCTGCTGCAGGATCATCAGTTTAGAATGAGGAGAGACCTGGGAGGCCACCTGTTCCAACTTTCTAATTTTATAGATGACAAAACTAAAGACAGAAATTTTTAGTGGCTTGTTCAATGTTATCCAGATAGTAAGTGACACAATCAGGATTTGAACTCATGTCCACTGATTTCCACAATATCTGTTGTTCCTATTTATCCTGTGTAGAACTTGCATGTGTTTGCATGTTGTCTCCCCTATTAGACTGTGAGTTCCTTGAGGACAGGGTATTTTTCCCTTTTTGGTATCCCCAGTGCTTAGCACAGCACCTGGCCCATATTCGTTGTTATTTGGCCATTTTTGAAGACAAGTAATGGCATCACGGGGTTATAACTTGTGTGTGAATTGAAGTGAGACAGAATTGCACAAAGGTGTCAGCCTCAGTCTCTCTTCCAGGATCATTGAAGTCCAGTGGCCAGACTAAAGTCAGGACAACTGGTAATGGCCTGGGATGCAGTGGATGACCTTGGTATCTTCACTGTCTGACCAAGCTCTAAGTGCTCCATTGTGCCTGCTTCAGCCACCTTCCTGGCCTTTGGGCCAGTTGTTCTCATTCACCCACTCTGCTGGGGGAAGTTTTCACATGCTTGGGGTAGACATCCCCTTACTTCACTGATGGATTTGAGCCTTTTCAGTTACCCTCAACTGGGGTGTTCAAGGAGGACAAGCACCTCTGGTGAGGGCTGGTCAAATCCTTTTCAAGGCTGCTCATTCACCTTCGTTGTCCACCTTTTGCCCAGCTCTCAACTGTGGCTCCAAGAAGCTGTAGCATACTCACCAGTCACACCCCAGTAAAACAATCTGGGCAGATGGGCTCAGTGGATATTTAGTGGATATTTCTACTCACACAATAGGGACCCATTCATTTTGTGACAAGGTGGTAATTCATATTCAACCCTACTTGTATTCTACAGAGGCTGCGGGGCTGAATCTCTACCCTATCCCTCTGGGGTCATGTTTGAGAAACCCATATGTTACAGTCAGTAAGAAAATAGATAGAGCGTAGTGGAGACACTGTTAGGAAGAATGAGAGCCTGTCCAATTATATGTGGTAATTAATTATCAAGTAGCTTCTCTCAGAAGATTTTCTTGCCCTCTCCTGTACTGTGAAGACCCAAACCGTTACATTATATTATATTAATTTTTTACAAAGATCCTAAGCCATCAGCTTTTCCCAATGCCTTGGACAAGAACTCATTATGTATAAAGCATGTAAAACCACATTAATGCAATTGTTAAACAGATAGGCCCTAGATGCTAATGGCTTTTCCATCTTACATTTTCTCAATATTATTCATAGTTGGAATACTAACATTAAAATTGAATTGACATTTCTATGATAAAGTGCTAATTTATTATTTAATGGCTTCAAAAGATTCCCCGCAGGATTTATCTTATTCTTGTTATTTAGAGAGTTTTTTTTTTAATCTTAGGTTGATGCATTTGTTACTCAACATACTCCATAAGAAATGAAGAATTTTTGAAGTAACAGACTTTGAGTTTAGAAATTACATTCTCTCTAACCCATTTTGTAAGATTACTGGGTTTCTGAATAATGAAATGGGCACTTGAATGATATCCTCAAGTATTAAGATTAAGATATTTCACTTGCCATTTTTATCATTAGCTTCAATCACAAACTACATTAACATAGTCCTTCAAAAAACTGCAAATTGTTAAAATAAGTGTCTAAAGATATTAATATTAAAAAAAGTGAAGAGAAAGAATCATCTTGCATCAGTGATAACGATTCATTAAGCCTTTCCTTCCATACCATTTGTGAGAAAGAAAACTTCATGGTTTCTCTGTTACCCATCTCCTGACAGAGAGGTCATCGACTTCCCTTCTGTAGGTACTCTATGATTCAGTTAGTTACAGATTGAAGGAAAGAACCTGTGAACTTTCTTCCCTACTTTTGTACAAAGTGATTTTCTTTTCAGTCCGCAAATGCTAACATTTTTAGCCTTCTTGAAGGAAACATGGCCAATTTCTCGATATTTTTATTATTTTTTATTTTATTCTGAATTGAAATTGAAATGAGTATCTCCGTAGACACAGAACAGAAAAAGAGAATGGTGTAGGAAAGTGTTGATCTCCATTTGCTAGTGTTTGCTTTTATTAAAAAATAAATAGATCCCTGCTGGTGCCCCCCCTTACCACCTTGTATAGTTCTTTTGTATTTACTTATATCCATATATATTGTCTTTGATATTAATATAAGTAATATTTAATTCTGTGTATTTTAATATCGATGACCTATCATGGTGTAGGATACTTTTTTTTCCTTTTTCTTTTATTTTTTCTCCTTCCTTATTTTCTTAATTCATTCCTTTTTTTTTTTCTTATTTCCTCCCTTCTTCCCCTACTTCTTTCCTTCCTTTCCTTCTTTCTAGGGGATGGATCCCCTGATTTCATTAGTATAGGGATTTCTCAGTGAGGAAACTTCCTTTATCAATGCAGCTCAACACCTACTTGATTTTAAACTCTGAGAAGTTTACCTTTGTCATTGAAAGATTGAAGTGCGCAGGGTCACACAGCCACAATGTGACAGAAGCAGGAATTAAACCCAGGTCTTTCTGACTCTAAGATTGGCTCCTCTCTCTGCTGTCCCATTATTGCTTGGCACACAGCTGATTGACAGAGGCTTGTTGATTAATTGAAGTTTAATAAAAATGTTCATATTTTGTTGAATTTTGTAATATAGGGGAAAGAATATATAAAATAAGCATCAAAAGTATGAATACATCTAATCATATTAGATTTCAAACTATATTATAAAGCGGTAATCATCAAAACTATCTGCTACAGGTTAAGAGAGTGGTGGATTAGTGGGATAGATTAGGAACACAATACATAATAGTAAATAAATAATCTTAGTAATCAAATAATGTTTGATAAACCCAAACACAAAAACTCATTGTTTGACAAAAACTGCAGGAAACCTGGAAAACAGTATGACAGTAACTGGATATCGACCAACACCACACATTGTATACCAAGATAAGGTCGAAATGGGTACATAATTTAACATAAAAGGTGATATCATAAGTAAATTAGAGGAGCATGGAATAGTTTATCTATCAGATCTGTGGATAATGGAATAATTGAAGAACTAATAAGATATAGAGAGCATCACAAAATGTAAAATGGGATAATTTGGTTTTATTAAATTTAAAAGGTTTTACGCAAACAAAACCAATGCAACCAAGATTAGAAGGAAAGTAGAAAGATGGGATTTTTTTAAAAGTTAGGTATCTCTGATAAAGGCCTCATTTCTCAAATATATAGAGAACTGAGTCAAATTTATAAGAATACACATCATTCCCCAATTGATAAATGGTCAAAGGATATAAACAGCCAATTTTCAGATGAAGAAGTCAAAGCTATCAATAGTCATATGAAAAAATGCTTTAAATCAATATTGGTTAGTGAAATGCAAATTAAAGTAGTTCTGATATACCACCTCACATCTACCAGATTGGCTAATATGACAGAAAAGGAAAATGATAAATGTTGGAGGGGATGTGGGAAAATTGGGACACTAATGCATTGTTGGTGGAATTGTGAACCATTCCAAACATTCTGGACAGCAGTCTGGAACTATGCCCAAAGGACTATAAAATTATGTATACCCTTTGAAACAGCAGTATCACTACTAGGTCTGTATCCCAAAGAGATTTAAATAAGGGGGGGGGGGAGGGGGAAAGGGTCTATTTATATAAAAATATTTATAGCAGTTCTTTTTGTGGTGGCAAAGAATTGGAAATTCAGGGGATGGTTGAACAAGTTGTGATATAAAATTATAATGGAATACTATTGTGCTATAAGAAATGATGATCAGCATGATTTCAGAAAAACCTGGAGAGACTTACATGAACTGATGTAGAATGAAGGGAGCAGAACCAGGATTGTACACAGTAACAGCAGTATTGTATGATGAGCACTTGTGAATGATTTAACTATCCTCAGCAATACAATGAACTAAGACAATCCCAAAGGACTCATGATGAAAAATACTATCCACCTTTAGAGAAAGAACTGATGGAATCTGAATGCATACTAAATTATTCCTTCCATCCTTCCTTCCTTCCTTCCTTCTTTCCTTCCTTCCTTCCTCCCTCCCTTCCTTCCTTCCTCCCTCCCTTCCTTCCTTCCTTCCTTCCTTCCTTCCTTCCTTCCTTCCTTCCTTCCTTCCACAAAGTGACTAAGCAAATATTTTCACATGATTGCACATGTATAACTTATGTTGGGCTGCTTACTGGCTAAGGGAAGGAAAGAAAGGAGGGAAAGAAATTGGAACTCAAAGTTTTTTTTTTAATGACAATTTTTTGCATACAATTGGGGAAAAATAAAATATTACTAAAAATTATAATCCCCAAAATAAATTTATTTAAGATTATTCAGAAACTACCTAAGGAGGGACCACCTTTTCTGAATTTTTTTTTCTCTCTCACAAACTGCAAACTTATTACCAACCTTTTGTCCACCATCTGCTGAGTTGAAAAGTAATAGACTTTATATTTCCCCATAAAATGGGCAACAAGAAACTATATTTACGTGCTAGATGTATCTCTGAAGCTTGCTCAGAATGAAAGGACTATAATCTTGGGGCAAGACACTTAACTTTTCAGTGTTTCACTTATCTTGTCTGCAAAATAAAGCATTTGGACTAGGTGATCTCTAAAGCCCTTTCCAGTTCTAAAAATTTGTAATAATATAAGATAACCGTATGCACCTCCAGAAAGAAAGAGTTGCTGATGTACAGGCAAACATCAAACTTGGCAAATTGTATTCTCTCTCTTCTCTCTAGCTGAGAGAACTTGTGAACCAGCTTGGGGGGGGGGGAAGGGGAGGGTGAAATTGACAAAGATTCAGTATTTGGAGCTCAAGAGTCTTGTACATTTCACCCCCCCCCCCCCTTGCTAATTATCAAGGAAGAAGTTAAGAGGCAGGACATATGGGCAGCCCAACCTGTATTTGCATTATTTGGACAAGTACAGAACTATGAATCAAAACCAAAATTGATTTCAAATGACTAACGTCTGGCCTACCAGGTTAGACAGTCTTGCAAATGAAATCAACAAATATTTTACTGAATGCCTATTATACAAGGCATTGTGGTGTTGTGAAAATACCTGAATCAAATGGCTGTGTGCCATTATAGCCTGTATAAATAGGTATTCCAAGAGCATAACAAAATTCTATATATAGATTCTGGTGTGCATTTGCTGTTTTTACTAGTGTACATTTGTTGTTTCTACAAATATGCAAATATTACAGGCAAGTCACAAATATAGCCTTTCAGACTATTTCCTTTTTAGGCTGGTTTATGCTTATGAATTGAAGTCATTTCTCAGGTTAGAACTTGGAGGTGTTGCTTAAAGGCCTTAAGGACAATAAAATTAATTGGAAAATCACCTCTATAGAGGTGATTATAGACTATATTCTTTATATATATATATATATATAAAGACTATATTCTTTAGAATTTGTACACTTAAAAAAAAAGATTTTACGTGTGTACCACCCACTACTTAAAAATACCTGAAAAGAGCAGCTAAACATTTTTTTCCTCTCCTCAGAAATTATTCTAAACCAAAGAAGCATAACTCTTTGAGATAATCCTCCCTTTTCAAATTCTTTTCATATAATTATCAATGTGAATATCAATTATCAATATGAATATTGATAGATATAAATTTATTTGATATACACTTGATAGTATGAAATCTAACTTTCTAGGCTTACCCTGCCCGTCCCCCCCAATTTAATACTCTCAGACTGGGTACTTGAGAGATAACTATACTAGGTTCAAAGCACTCTGTGAGTCTAAATTCCTAAAACTAATTCAAAACAGACCATCAACAGATTTACCTTCACTAATCAGCCAGCTGACATAGCTCATAGCAAAGACATTTGCTGACATGGCAGCATCCCCTTTCATAAATGTGGGGTATACTGTCCCACAAATACATGAAGCATCTCGGGGCAGAGTGGACACATACACAGAATGCACTGGTAGAGAGATACACAGTTAGAGAAAACATGTCTCCAGTAAAACTCATTCAGTGATGCAGCATCTCTATGTATCTTTTCTCTTCTCATAGTGTTTTCATGTTGATAGTCCCAGAACTTAGTTGGTCATGTCACTTAGTGGGGTTCCTGGGCTCCCTCCTCTTGGTAGCTAATTTGATTCCAAAGGTGGACTTTCTGGGCCTACTCTTGCCTAGGTATACTGTCTTCTGTTAGGTAGGTTTCTCAGTGAAAGCTATCTTTACCAAATGGGTTAGGGTCAATAAACATTTATTAAGCACCAATATGTGCCAAGCACATAGGGCAGCTAAGTGGCACAGTAGATAGAGTATCAGGTTTGGCATCAGAAACACTCATCTTCTTGAGTTCAAATATGGCCTTAGATACTTATTAGCTGTGTGACCCTGGGCAAGTGACTTAACCCTGTTTCCCTCAGTTTCCTCATCTGTAAAATGAGCTGGAGAAGGAAATGGCAAATCTCTCCAGTATCTTTGCCAAGAAAACCCCAAATGGGGTCATGAAGAGTCAGGTACGACTGAAAACGACTGAATGTGCCAGGCATTGTGCTGAGGATATAAAGAAAGGCAGAAACAGGAGGCAGTTCTGTATGAACACAATGTACGCTGAATAAACTGAATGGAATCTCAGAGGAAAGGATTAGGTAAAGAGAACTCAGAAGGACTTCTTACAGATCCCCATCTTACTCTGCTCTGCTGGCAAAGAACAGCTCCTTCTCAAGAGGGAACTGCCCCCTCTTCTATAGGTGGTTCTCCCCTTTCTCCTGCTAGAGATTAATTGAGCTCTGCATGTCTCAGCCAACACCTTAGAGAGTGCCTGGCTTTTGAAAAGGCCAACGAGGGCCCGTCTATAATGCCAAGAAAAAAAAATTGAATTAAAAATGTCTCCACTTTTCCTAGAGAAGTAATGAAGTATAAATAATTTAAAAACTTTGACCTCCTGCTGTCCATGTTACCTGCCCATTACATCCTGTAATTTCATCACTAAGTGGATCAGGAATCCACTGATCAATGTCCCTTCCCCCCCACTTTATAGATAGTAAATATTGTCTTGACTGAGCAAAAGTAAACATCCGGAGGGCCAGCATTTCTTCAGTTAGTTGGTGTAAAAAAGAATGTGGTTGTCACCACATGAATTTAGGCTTGAAAACTGCCCAGCATCCTCATTTTTCCAATAGAATGTCATCCAATTGATACAAATATATTATGAATATATGGCAATGAAGTTTTTAAGAGGTATCCAGTTTCTTCAATTTAAAACATTCTCATGAATAGTATAATGTCCTAAGGATAAGAGGTGACATTTTGATTTGTATTTCTCTTCCTTGTGTAGGTTTTTTTTTTTTTGCTATTTATTTGAGCTTGGAGTTTTAGGAGAGATATCTTTTGGGGGGGGGGGCAGGGCAATTGGGGTTAAGTTACTTGCCCAAGGTCACACAGCTAGTAAAGTGTCTGAGGCTAGATTTGAACTCAGGTCCTCCTGACTTCAGGGCTGGTGCTCTACTCACAGGAGAGAGATCTTAAATTCTGCCCCTCTCCCTCACACACTGATATATACCAGAATATACACCTTGAGATATCTACCAAATCTGAGGTTAATCTATTCTCACAGTGTGTGTGTGTGTGTGTGTGTGTGTGTGTGTGTGTGTGTGTTTTTGGATCTTGAGGATATGGATGAAGATGAGGTACTTACCACCTGAATTTGCCTTTTCTCTGCTCTTATCTTGCCAGATTTTCTTATTTGGAGGTTTAAAGATACTACAGGAAAGGCTTGAAGTGGGTGTATGGTTGAACATTATACATCATGCTTTCTCACTTTTCTTTACACTGAGATACTTGTGACATGAAACATAGATATGACATATAAAACCTTATGTGATAGATAACATTTATCATATGTGTGACATATTATATTTGTACATAATTACTCCTACATAATGGTTTATGAAGTACCTTTTACACAGTAGGTAGTATTTCTCAAGTGATAGTTCTCTGTCCCCATAAATATACTTCCTCCTGGGTTGACATAGAAAGTAAATACTTTGCTAACTGGTGGGATACAAAGGGAACTGTGGTAAATTGGGAAGCAAAGGAGCTAGTTTCATATTTAAATTCTGATCTTTCTTCATGGTCTTGGACGAAATGGGAAGCATTGTGACACAGCATGTAAAGTGCTTGGCTTAGAAAGATCTTAGAGCAGAATCCCACCTTTGACACTTACTAGCTCTATGATGCTAGACAAGTCACTTATTTCTCTGAGCCTCAGTTTCCTCACCTGTAAAATTAGGGCATTATAATATATGGTCTCTGAGGTTCCTTCGAGCTCTAGAGCTGTAATCCTATGTGTGCATTTATATATAGTTTTCTGTAGGCCCTACAGACCTTTTTATGGGCTCATCGTTAAGTAACTTTAAGTGTCAGGCCAGAGAATAGGGGGAAAAAAGAAAAAAAAGACTTATGCGCTGATCTCCACACAGCAGCCCATGTATATAAAGATGTGTGCTCTTTGATGAGGAAAAAGGAGCAATCATTTTAATTTTCTTTCTTTCCTCTATCTGTGAGAATATCCACTGTCTTTCCTTTGTCAAAAAGACCACTTTTCATCCAACATGTATTGGCTCTCAGTTGTATAGGAGTTAGAACTGGAAGAGGCCTAAGAGATCATTTTGTCCAGTAGTCTCATTCTACAGATGAAGAAATTCATGCCAGGAGAAATTGTGATTTGCCCAAATAGTAAATGGCCGCAACAGGATTCCAGAGAGACAAAACAATAGAATTGAAAGAGACCTCAGAACCTTTATCTCTACTGGTATACCCAATATCCTACCAAGTGGTCATCCAGCTTTCTCTTAAAAGGACTAATGGGAGGGCCTCCCACCAACTCCTGAGCCAGCCCAATAGTTAGGAAGGTTTTCCTTAGATTAAGCTGAATGCAGCCTCTATACAGTTTCTTTCAGTTACTTCTGGCCCTGTTCTTTGAAGCCAAGCAGAGGATGCCCACTCCTTCTTCCAAAAATATTTGAAGACATGCTTTCCTGAGATAAGCATCTCAACAATCAGTTTCATATGATCCTATATTCTCTACTATCTAAAGACTTCTTCCTTGAAATCCTTTCTGTTCCCCAGCACCTACTGCCTCCCTTGTAATGTGAATAGGCCTGGTAATAGCCTACCACAGAAGCCACTTAATAAAGTCTTGTTCATTGATTGTCCTCACGTGTTCTGATATCATGTTTCATGCTTCCTAAAATTTCATTGTGTTGCTGGGTTTCGGTAAGGGGGATGGGCACCATTTTATACTGTTAAACTTGCAGTCTACCAAAAGCCTTAGATATTTTTCAACTGAATTCAGTTAGGCCATGTTCCCATCCTCTATACTGTACTTGTGAAATTGATTTTTGATACCAAGTATAGGACTTTACATTTATCTCTGTAAAATTTATTCTATTAGTTTGGCCTATTGTTCTAGTTTAGAGATCTTTTGTGAAACTTCACTCTGTCATCCAACATGTTAGCCATTCTTTTCAGGTTCGTGCCATCCACAAATGTGATAAACATCCCCTTTCTGCTCTGCTCTGAGTCACTGATAAAAATGTTGAACATGACAGAGACAAGGACAGATATCCAGCGCATGCCACTGGAGACTTTCTTCCAAAATAACATTAACCTAGGCCCTCTGCGTTTGTCTTGAACAAAAATCTTTTGAATTAAAATCCAGTGCTTGTTTTACTACATACAATTCCTTCCTTCATCCCTCACCATCGTTGCCGTTTCCAGGTTACTATGGTACCTCTTCAAGCCATTCCCCGTAAGTTTTATTTCTATATTTGTCTATCTAGTATTTGAACAGTAAGTTGAATTGGTTCATTATCATTGCTTTTTACACAAAATCATTGCCATCGCCCTGTTTTCACTCAGTCACTTAGAGTATCCAATCCAAAGATCCTATCCATTTATTTCACTCTAGCTACCATTTTATCTCAGTTCACCTCTTTCGCCCATGACATAATGTGTTGATGTTCAAGCCTACTGATCATGGCTTCTCTGTTGCCTATATATTATCTGTTCAACAAATTCAACTCATGTAAGGCTGGATTTGCTCTGTCCAGCTGCCTCACAGCCATAGCAGCACAATTTGCAAACAACTTTGTATGAACGAGATTGATTTAGGATAAATTGAGGTTGGTCCCAGAAGGATGGTGCTAAGATTAAGGAAAGAAGGTGATATCTCAATTTACTTCTTTATTCTATACATTTTAAAAAATGCTTTAATCTTGTTGCTATCAACCCTGAAAACAAATGACTAAAGAGGATCAGAGGTTTTGCAACTGCTGTTAACTCTAAAAATACCAAAGAGCTCAAAAAGATTATCACAACCACAGTTAACTCTGAAAAATAAAATAAAAACAAAGAAATAACAGTGGTCACAAGCAAAAAGCTTTCTTTATTCCATTGGAGGGAAACTAGACATATGTGCCAGGATCCCCCCTAGTAGGAGACCCACATTATTGTAGAAAAATCTCAATACACCTACTAGGGGCTATGCAGTGAGCCATAGAACTGCCAACGAGGAGTAACAGCAACGGTGAGACAAGTTTGATTCCTAACAGGACTTCATGACTGGAACATCAGTCCTGCAGGTGCTTATCTTAGCTCAGGCACCACCTGGTCCTGGTGTGAAGCAATTCTGGAATTTTGCTGTGACTGAGATCATCTAGAGGGAGACAGGGTATAGTAAAAAGAAAGAGGTGGACTTGGCAGGGGATCCTGACATTGGTAAATTCCTTATCCATCTACATCAGTCTCTGTTCAAACACTTGTCATTTTTTTTCTCATTGGAAATTTTTTCTTTTTGTGTGTACACAGAATTTAATTTTTGAGCATCTCCCATCCCTGAAGCATTTTAGTCCATGGGATTCTACATATCTTTTCTCTGAACCCTTTGAAATCTGTTTTTTTTTTCAAAATTTAGGTCTCATTTCAGATGATGCCCAGATTTCCCTTTTTTGTTTATTACAAACTTTAGGATGAAGGGGTCACTTCATCCCAAGGTCCCCATTACTACCCCAATAGGGTATTTACTTAAATAATATATAGTAAGGACAATCGGCAAAGCATTCTCCCCCACCCCTTCAAGCCCCCAAATATGGGAAACACTTCCACATGTTTATAAAGAGTCTAGAGTAAAGTGAGATCAGTCTTGTAAAACTCCTACAGCAAAGGGCTCATGTACTCATGGCTTCTGACTATTTGGATTTCTCTTCCCTCTTTGTGCAGTCCTCATGAAAGTTCCTCTTTTGTAGAATGCAGCTTTATTCTAGGCACTTGTTAAAGATATAAAGTTAAATTTCTATAGTGTTTCTAGTTCGTCTTTGACTTTAAAGGCAGACCTGACCAAAAGCCAGTGACTGCTCTTCCGGGGATACTGTTCTAGGGCATCCTTCAGAAGTCCAAAATCCTCCATTGAACTCACAAGACCATCCTCTGGTCAGGTAAGGGCAAGAGATGGAGCCTCAACTCCTGCCTTGTCCCCACACTTAGCAACTCAGAGTCTTTTTGGAATTGCAGCATTCATTGAACTGGTCTACCATTAAATGTTTGAGTTCTGAACTGGCTTGCTATTTTATCTAAATACCCAGAATGTCTGTCTGACTGAGTCTTTTCAGACCATCCCTGCTCTGAGTTAGGTCTTTTCATTTAATCCAAAGTCTTTGACTCTTTTCAAATTGATTAAGAATTTTTCACAACTAGTTTAATGCCTTCGATTGATTGATTGCTTCAATAGAGCTGTTCTCACCTGATTAAGCAAGTTAATTGAAATAGAGTAGGGTGATCAGTTGATTGATTCAATTGATCCTCACTTTTATGGTGAAATCCTCAATTTCGGGGAGGAAGGACACTTAGGAATTATATAATCTAACTTTGTTTTGAAGATGAATGAAACGAATCCCAGAAAAGTGAAGTGACTTACCCATACAATAGGTAAACGTCACCAACACGGTATGTCTGAGTCAGGTTTGGAACCCACATCTCCTTAATTCCAAATCTGACACTTGAATCCAATGACTTCAAATGTCCAAGATCATCTCATCACCTTCCACTTGAAACCCCTTCTTTCTCCAAATTTCCCTACCTCTTCTTTGATTGCCATAGTCTTTTTAGTCATTTAGTCTCAAAACTTTGGAACCATCCCTGACTCTCAGCTCTTCTTCTAACTAACTGCAAAGCTCTCTGCTTCCACAGCATTTCTCATACCATGGTCACACTCGCTTCCCTAGTTCAAGCCTTCATGATCTTTTCCCTGGGCTTTTGCAACAGCCTCCTAATTGAATTCTTGGTTTCTAGTCTCTACCCCTCTAAAAATCACCCTCCATATGGCTGCTTAAACAATTTCCTTTGAGATGCCTGTCCTTATCACTTCCCTGCTCAAAATAGAGCTCCAGTGGCACCATATTGTCTTGGGGATAAAGTCACTTCTCAGCCTGGTATTTCAAACCTTTCTCAGTATGAATCTAACATAATTTTCCAGACATGTTACATTATTCCCCTTTGGATTCCTGCCAAACTGGCCAGCTAGCTCTTCCAACTCCATTTTCCCAAGCTGTTTTCCCCTTGGAATGCTTACCTTACTTCAAGGCCTGGTTCAATTGCCTTATTACCTGGGGATAGCATTTCCTGATACTAACTCCTCCTCCAATTATCTTATATTTAACAATCAGTTTCCCTGTTGTGTTCATCAGTAGAATGTAAACTCCAGGAAAACCGGCACTCTTTGGGGTTCTTATCCTTGTAACTCAGATGGCTTGGAGAGATAATAGGTGATAAATCATATAAATGCTTGTGGAGTGAAAATTATTCTATGAAGCTTTGTGCTGACTTCTAAAGTCAGAATAAAAGAACAAAATATATATAAAGATAAGATTCCTCAAAGCTCTATAGTTCAATTATTTTGTAAGACCGGAAGTTTATTGTATTTTTACCCTCTCCATTCTCCCATTTTCCAATATCATTCCCTTCCCCCATTTCTTCTTTGCCTCTGTTATTCCTGATGTTTGTATTATACTTAACTATGTACATTGTATATGAACTCAGGAATGGTATTATTAAAAAAAAAATCTATGTGTGCCCAGAACATCAGTACGTAATAAAAATTTGAATAAATGCTTGTTGAACAGCTGACTAAACGGATGTATATCTTGATGCTCTTTGAAATCATCTTCTTGTTCATAGTGAACTAAGGAAAGGCAGGATAAAGGCTGCTTCTATATAAGAGAGTAGAAAAATAGATAGTCCCCCACCTCCCCAAGAGCTTTTAGGGCCATCAGCCAGTAAATATTGGAGTGACAGAAGGAGATGAGCAAGTTTCAGGCAGGATGGTTTATTATTCCTTTCTGTCTGAAACTAATTCTCAGTTACTACATAGTTAGATCCCTAAGATAGATGGGAAGTTCACACAGCGTGATGACAGTGGGAGGTGTATTTGAGTTCATCATGAGTGAGATGAGCCTTGGCCAACTTGCTGTTCCTTAACCACAGCTCTCCATTTCCCAAGTCTGCTTCTCAAGCCTGGAATGATCTCACTCTTTATCTTCATCTCCTAGGTTCCTTGGCTTCTTCAGGTCTCAATTTAAAGTCTCACTTTTTGCCAGACACCTTTACCAGTCCTTCTTAATCTTAGGGCCATCTCTTTGAGACCACTCCTAAAGTGTAGATTTTGTTCCTACATGGTTACTTTCACTTTGTCTCACTTGTTAGACTGTGAGGCAGTTAGGTGCCACAGTGGGTAGAATGCTGCACCTAGAGACCTGGGACCCAAGTTCATATCTACCCTCAGGTACTAACTATTATGTGACCTCGGGCACAAAACATAACCTCTATCTCAGTTTGCTAACCTGTGAAATGAGCCTAATGACCACAAACTTTATCACTGTTGTTTTGGGATTCAAATGAAATAATATTTGTAGAAGGTTTAGCATAGTGCCTGATGCAAATTAGGCTCTTTATAAATGGCTGTTAACTGACTAAGTCTTTTCCTGATTGATATTCATTTCCCCTAAGGGGAAGGATTGTTTTAAGACCTTACACTCTGTTTCTCCCTTTTGCTGAAATGGTTCTTTGAATAGTTGGAAGTAGTTAGCCTAGCGGGAAAATCTTTTGATGAGGTAATCAGCAAGCATTTATTTTGGTAATCTTAACGTACCTTAGGAAAGAAACTCTGGTCTGCTAAGTCTATACGCTTTGAGTGCTCATAATTTGCAAGGAGTGTATTTTCCCTTTCTTTGTATCCCCATTGTTTAGTACAGTGCCTGGAACAAATAATAAATGCTTCTTAAATGATGACCTTTCAAGCTATGATTTTATTGATAATTGATAAAAGGAACTTTCAGTGAGGAAATCCCATCTACCTTGAAGGATCTTCACCTGCTCTAAAACTTTTAGTACTAGGTTGTTGTGTGAGATGCTGAGAAATTATGTGAGCTGCCCAGGGTCACTCAGACAGCGTTTGTCAGAGATTGGACTTGAGCCCAGGTCTTCCTGACTTGGAGGCTGGCTCTCTTTCCACCAGAGAATTTTGCCTCTCTAGCATTCTATTTTATTATTATTATTATTTTTTAACTGCTTGAGTGAAATACTTAAAATGTATTTATAAGTAATTCATAAAAATCAAAGAGATTTAGTAACTTACCTCTGTCAGTGACTTAACATATATAAAGTGTTCAGAAATCCTTAAGGTGCAGTACACACGCTAGCTATTGTTGTTGGCATTGCTCTTATCTAGTGCTTAAAGACGTCCAGATCTCTTTGCTTGCCTTAGCTCATTTGATCCTCAGAATAACTCTTTAAGTTAGATCCTGTACTTATTCCCACTTTACAGATGAGAAAACTGAGACTCAGGGCATTTAAGTGACTTACCTAGGTCATATATCTTTTAAGCGTTTGAAATTGTGTATAAATCCAGTCCTGACTCAGAAGCCAGGTGTTTCTCCACTATTCTGTGTAACTCCTTTGTATTTTTTTTTCTTTCCTAAGTACTCATGTGAAGTACTTAAAAAAAAATAGACCATGTATATAAGACATTTATGTGTCTGTTACAATAGTAAATGTAAATGCTTGTTCATTTATTAACCCTTGGCTCCCAAGCCCAAATGTGTCTCTGCTGTATGGTTGTGATGGGGTGGTGGGACCTGCGTCCTGAATTTTTCCATACATTTCAGCAACCCAGTCCCTGAATTTTCCCACACATTTCAGTAGCCCATGTCACTGGCATCTCCCTGGAGTCACCTGGCCCATTTCAGCCCAGCTAGATAATCCACTGTCCTCTCCTATTCATCTTGACCCACCCCAGACCACTTAACTACTTTCTCTGTCTGCACCTGACCCACCCAAGGCTAATTACCATTCCTTAATTCCACCTACATTTTTTCACCATCTCTTTTTTGTATACAAGCATCAGTCTCACCCCCATTAAGTTACAGATTTACCGGGAATCTAGCCTTCTCCTTTTGGATTACAATAAACCCTGTCATCTTCAGTGAAAGAAGGTCTGAGTGTTTGAATTCATTTCAGACAGACTTGCCGTGCACCCTGAGATTTCCGAGTTCCAAGAAACCCCAAACCACACCAATAGTGCTTTTTAAATGGAGCCAGTTGAAATTGATTAATCCATTTATTTGACCCTGTGAACATTGGTCACCTATTCTTGTGAATATTTAAAATGGCAGAGTCAATCATTCCTCGAATGTATTGATGTTTCAACTGAAATTAAGTGTAGAGTTATAGTTCTTTCACCTTTTACAACCAATTTATTTTTATGCCATGGATTCTTTCTTGGTGAAGGTCAGACATACATATGTATTATTTAAATAGATATACTCTACATACAAGATATCACCAGAATGAAATGAAATTGAATGTAATAAGTTCCACATGAAGATGAGTGTAGATACTCTGTTTCTAAGTATATGTATGTATCTCTGTTTCACATATTTGATTTTGTTAGCCCCACAGCAAAACTAACATGAGTTGCATAGTTTATCATTCCAGTTTCTCGTCTATTTTGATATATAATTTCTTTTAGAAGACTCTTATCTTATTTCAGAGATGATTACTCCCCTTTAAGGATTTCGAGTGGCTGTCAATCTACATTTCCCCCCCAAGCAAAGGGGAAAACAACCCCCTTTTTGAAAAAAATCAGTGCTTATATTCTAAATTCTTTCTCTCTGTTTATATATTTTACAGATTAAAGGACTTACCTGAAGACAAAATATTCTGAAATTCATCAGATACTGGACAAAAGTTTATTTTGCTATTGGCAATTAAAGATGATGTTGTCTTGGAAACCGTTGATGCTGCTTTCATTCATTGGCTCCTTGAGAGGTAACAAGCTTTATTTTCTAACTTGAGGTTGGAACAACATGCAGGTCACATGTCTTAATAATTTCTAAGTGTTCTAGCAAACATCCAGCAAAAGTTATTTTCCTGATGGAAATTCTGATTGCTTATTAAGATCATTTTCCCCTTGATTTTAGCAGGGTTCATTCTAACATATTCTAACATTCTTTGAAAAAAGAGGAAAATTTAGGTCATATTCCAGGTACATTCCCATATATGTGTTATGGGGATTCTAAATATCACTATATAGATAGAGCTGACAAGTAGAATATTATGTACAAGTGATGTGGATAGAGACTGCCTGGGTGACAATTGGAGATATCCAATGTAGTGGTTATGAAGTTGTTAAACATACTGATCCTTAAGGTATCTTTTTTTTAAGCCTGTAGGATTGTGGGCAGTGATTACTGTCACTGTCTGAATTCACCACTGAGAAGGCCAACATATTCTTTACCCAATAGGTGCTGATTTATTCAAGCCACCACCCAACTGGTCTAAGCCATATCCTTCTGCCATGCATACACAGGATATATATATATATATCCATCTTCCAAAAAAAACCCCGAAAAACCCAGCCTGGCCAGGATCTGAATTTAGCCAAGGGGGTGATATCAGTAGTTGATCACAATTGTTTGAATATGCAACATCTATGGCTCCAGCCTCTACCTATCATCTCAGTCTAAAGATAAAAGGAAGACCAGGTAAAGGACTATGAAAACTCTGAAGAATAAGTGATCACTGTTAGCTATTCCAGGTGTAGGCAAGGCATCCAAGAAAAGCTTCATTTCGAAGTAAGGACTTGCATTTCTCTGGAAGGAAGAGAGGAACTTCAATAGTTAGAACTGGATGTCATTCTTAGTCTGCTCTGTGGATGGAAAATGGTGCATAAAAAGGCTTGGGAACAGCAGAGAGTGAGTCAAGAGCAAAGTATGTGAGAGTAGTCCACTTTGGTTGGGAGGCAGAGTACCCAAGGAGTGGTAAGGGTGGTTATCTGGCTTAATACTGAAAAAGAGAGGATAAAGAAACAGTATGGTGAAGTGGATAGCCAGTGGGCCTGAGAGTCAGGAAGGCCTCAATCCAAGTCAGCTCTCTGACACATGTTGGTGGGGCTAGCCTGGGAGATACAAGGAATCAAAGCAGGCATGGTATAGTGAACCAATTTTTGGATTTGTAATCAGGGAACTTGTGTTTAAATCCCTTCTGCAGGGAACTTTATGGGACAGAAAATTCAAGTAATAGGAGAGGCATCTTTAGGAGAAGCAAAGTGAATTTATTTTACATACATTTCAAGATTTGGGCATCACCTCCACTAGGGGAACCTGGGTAAAAGGGAACATTGCCCTAATTTATACTCTTAATGAAAATATTCTGGCCCACCTCTATCTTTTCTCACCATTGGCTGGGAGGTGGGCTTACAACCTAGGCTCCAAAAACTAGAACTGAACCGCCGGAGTGGTGTCCAGAAGTCTAGAAGAAGAAATGAGGAGAGGGGAGGTGGACGATTCCTTTGGCCTCATTCAATGCAGGTCATAGTGACCCTTTCCTTATTTGGTCACTGAGAGAGGGGGAAGGGGATGGCCCCTACCGCTTCAGGCCCTGACTTTCTAGAAGTTAGCTTGGTCACTACAAGGTTAAATTCCAAGCCTCTCCTACTCCCTCAGACATTCCCTATTTCAGAAATATGAGAAGAGTGTAACCCCTGTGAAGAGGTCTAAAAAAATGACAATGGTAGTAGGGAAGGTGCTTGAGACTCCAAAATACCTACACGCTGAGTCCTGCTGAAAGAATTCGACTCAAGCCTTCTCAGCCAAGGGAAAAGTCAAAGTTTATTAGGGATCCACCATAATGGGTTATCTTAAGAAATCCTACCCTTTGTGATGCCTGTTTTCACAAGAGGGCCAGATTCAATCTAACCTGAGCTAGATTGAATCTGAGAGTCTTCATGGAGGCAAGATGGAGATTATATACACAAAGATTGTAGGAGGGATTGAGGGATGGTCTGGGGTGACTAGAGAAGGGCTTTAGGGAGGGTCTTGAGGAGGAGTCTAAGGAGGACAAGATGAGGTCAGACTCCAGGAACCAAGAGAATGGAATTAAGGGTGGGAAGTAGCTGGACAACAAAGGGCAAGGCTAGGTAGAGATTTGGGCCTAATGATAATGTAAGGCTTATTGCCTTAGGGGAAGGCCAGATTTAGTTGGAAGATTCAAGGACAGTTCAAGGGGGCTCCTAGAGACTGTATTCCAGATTCAAGGGGGTTCCCAGAGACTGTGCCCTCATCACCTGTATTTTTACCCTGTGAAGTCTTCACAATTTATCCTTCCCATTCAGAACCTTTGTTTTTTGAGTTTCTTTTTGGTTTGTTTGTTTTTGCCTTTTTCCTGTTTTGTTCTTTTAAGAAGAAATTAGATAGCATGTGTTTTAGCAATACAGTGATTTAAAAATAAAATCATGTCTACATTAAATTCTGTGCACTTAACATTTTTCCCCAATAAATACTTACTCCCCATTCATTCCCAATAATAGTGATATCAATGGCCATCCTACCCCATTAAGGCAGTGCATTGAAAAGTTTGTTTTTGTTTTTTTAATTTTTTTTTTTTAAGTAGGAAGATAATAGAGAACATTTTACCATTCCTCTTTGGCACTGTGTTCAGTTTTTATTAGTTTTAATTCGAGGAAGTACTACTGCATAACAGTAAATTGAATTAAAATAAATACGATGTATCATAGCATAAATATCCTTTTTTTTTTTTAAACTGTCCCTCCAACTATCCCGTATCCCTTCACTGAGCAAATTTAAAGAAAAGAAAAAAGAATACATAGCTACATAGTCTTTGGTAAAACAAATTCTCACATTGGTCATATCTAAAACCACTATGTTCCTTTCTGCATTTTAAGTTCATGACCTTTCTGTAGGAGGTGAATGTTGTATTTCAACTTCATTAATTTGGACTTGTGGCTAGTCATTGTCTTGATTAGAGTTTTAAAGTTTTTCAAAGTTGTTTTTTCTCTATAATGCTGCTATTATTTATAAAAAAATTGCCTACCTGGTTCTGCTCATTTCACTCTGGGTCAGTTCATAGAGGCCTTCCCAGTTTTCTCTGAAACTGCGGGAGATGTTTCCCAGTCCCTCTCCTCCCCGCCCCCCCCCCCACCCCTACCTATTCCCCTTCCTAGATTACCTGTCACTTACTCTATATAAATCTTTCATGATGCCTTCTCCATTAGAATGTGATCTCCTTGAGGGTAGTTAACTATATTTTTGCCTTTCTTTGCATCCCCAGATTTTAGTACAATCCCCGCTCCATAATAAGAACTTAATGACTTTGTGACCTGACTTAACCCTCCATCCCTAAGCAAAATGAGGAGGTTGGACTAGAATTTGTACATATAGATCCCCATGGGTCACATATTGACTTAGTTTTGTTATTTAATATTGTCTGTTTTATTGTATTTATATATTTTCCCAATGACATTTTACGCTGGTTCAGGTGGCTTTTGGGGGAGTGCTGTGGACCACATGGGGCCATGGGTTTGACACCTCTGAGCTAGATGAGTGTGATCTGATGGAAATCTCAGTGGTCCAGGCTGCTCTCTAAGATGATAAGTAATAAAGCAGATGTCAATATTTGTTGGTAGAAGGAATTTCCACACTAGGACTTGCCTGTATCAATGAAATCACACATCTGGTAAAAAACACACACACACACACACACACACACACACACACACACACACACATATATATATATATGTATATATACACACACACACACACACACACACACACACACATATATATATGTATATACATATATGTATATATACATATATACACACACATATATATGTATATACACACACACACATATATACACATACATGTATATATACATATATACACACACATATGTGTGTACACTTTTTTAAAAAGAAAATGATAGCACCTTGGGATTAAGTGCTGTCAAGGACCCTAGATATTCATTCAGTGCCCTCATTTTATGCATGAAGAAACTAAGTCTTGGAAGGATCAGTGACTTGTGCAAGGTTATGTCTAAGGTGGCACTGGGATTTCAGTCCAGGTCTTCTGGCTTCCAAGTCCAGTGGACTTTCTACTACCTCAGCACACAGATGGGAATGAGATTGTGGAAGGCCTTGAATACCTTCCACAGGGTAGAAAGGAGAGAGTTTTGTCATATTTGATTTTATATATCTATGTGATTTAGTCACCGGTATTGTACAATGGGGAGGGGAGAGTAGAGAACAGTGAGAGACAGCCAAGTGAAAGAATATGATGTGTTTTGTAAAGCAGTACCATAATGATAAATGTCAAAGAGAGGAGGAATAGCAAGTTTGGGTTGGGGGATAGAGAAAGGGTGCAAATCATAATATCATTTTTGGGTGTAGTATATTTGAAGTTCCAGCTGGATATCAAAGTTGAATAATACCCATCACAGAATTGAAAATACCAAACTAGAACTCTGGATGGAGGTTAGAGATAAAGCTGTGGAGTGAAAATATCACAGAATTTCAGGCTATTCTTAGAGAGCATTTAATCTAAATTGCCTAAGCAGGAACCATGTCCCCTCCCCTCCCTTTCCCCTAAGTTCCCCAACAAGTGGCCATCTTGCCTTTGCTTAAAGAATTTTCCTGAGAGGTGGACCACTTCCTTGCAAGAATCCTATTCAACTTATGGGTGGTTCAATTGTTAATATATATTCAAGCCTTGAAGGTTTGAAAAGCCTTTATAGATATTATCTCATTTTATCCTCACAACAAGCCTGAGAGCTAGGTGCTGTTATTATCCCCATTTTACAGGTGATGACAACTAATGCTGGAAGATGTTAAGAAACTTGCCTAGGGTTCCATAATAACCTTAGAAATAGTAAATATCTGGGGCTGGGTTTGACATGATATATTCCTAACTCTAGACCCAGTGTTTTACCCACTGTGGCATCTAGCTGCCTTTAGGTACATGAGGAATATTTTTCCAACACTGAACCCAAATTAGAATTTTTGCGACTTTTCCCCATTGCTCTTGGTTCACAAGACGAATTTCTCTTCTACACAATAGCCTTCAAACATTTGAAGACACTTCTTGTTTGCCTTAAGTCTTGTCTTCTGTCTAAATATTCCAAGTTATTTAATCAGTCCTTGTATGGCATGACCACGAGACCCTCCATCTTCCTGCTCTGGATGCTTTCCAAGTTTTTCATAAAGTATAATATCCAGACTTAAAACACAATCCTCCACCTATGGTCCAAACTGGGCACAGAATTGAAGGAGTCAATTTAGACTCATGAGCTGATACTTCAATAGATCTGTGATCCTATCAATGATGGTATGTTTTTTGGCTTGGACAATGAAGGGAGATGGAGATTCCTCCAACTCCAACTTCTCCATCTTCTCCAATATGGATGTGACTACAGGGTTCCAGTTGCATCTTGGAGTCCAAAAACCTCCCATTGAATTTCAGATTACCGGCTCACCATGAGGTGTGATTTTGGTGTAGTTAGTCTGGTGTCATTTACTGCTTCTCAATTCTGTCATTTATAAAATGATGGCCAAATTGAACTCCAAGAAAGGTTCATTCTAAATGTAAAACTATGTGAATTTGTGAATCAATCTGATTTACATTTCTAGTGTTCCCCTCAAAATTTTACTTGTCAGAAATGTACTAGATTCCCCCCACCCAAAGTACCCCAAGGAAATCTCATCAAACTTAACTTCTAAAGACTAAAGGTGCCAGACTTAATCAAAGTTAAAAAAAAAAAAGAAAAAGAATTTAAAAATGGTTTGTCAGTTCCTCTGAGATTCAGAAATGGCTGTGTGGGAGAGGCCAAATCCAATTATTGGAATAGAAATTCATGTGTTGGAAGGTCTGTTCATATCTGGTACAGAATTCTGAATCTTTAAGTCCAACTTCAAGCTTCCTACAGAAATATAAAAGATTATATGTGGCACAAAATCAATAATAGATTATAGACTTTAACCAAGAACTTTGCAAAGAAAGCTTTTAGGAGATTTTCCCTTTTGGTTCCTCAATCTGGATCCTGAAACATTGTTTTTGACCCCTAGTGACTTAACAGTGAAGGACAAGGTGGTAATCATGTCCTGTTGTACCTACAATATGATATTCAAAAATTATTGTGTTTCTAAATAGAGTGTAAGCTGTTAAAATATTACTCTCTAAGCAGATAACCAGCACATTTAAAAAAACCAAATGCAAGTTTTCTTTATAAACATTTCTAAGGCAGAATACTATATAATCATGAAAAACTGGAAATTACTTAAAAAAGTCCAGTGGTCAGGTGGCTAAATAAACTATGACACAGTAATTCAATTAAAACATACAGTTTTGAAGCAGACGTAAAAATGCAGAACAATCATTATTAAAAATTGGAAATGGAAAAATAAATTAGAACCAGAAAAACTGCAAGATATGAGAGAAAAATGAATGAGAATGAATGGATAAATAAAGAATAACAATGAAAACTTACAGCAGGCTTTCAAAAACGTTTTGCATCATAGACCTCTTTGGAAGTTTGGCAAACCTTCGCTGTTGTTGTTCAGTGATATCCACTTTCGTGACCCCATTTGGGACATTCTTGGCAAAGATACTGAAGTGGATTGCCATTTCCTTCTTCAGCTCATTTTATAGATGAGGAAACTTGCCCAGGGTCACACAGCTAGTAAGTGTCTGAGGCCAGATTTGAACTCAGGAAGATGAGTCTTCTTAAATGCAGGCCCAGTGCTCTATGCACTATGGCGCCACCTAGCTGCCCCTGGCAAAACTTTTGAACTCTTTCTCATAATAAATGTTTCCAAATGCACAAAATAAAATATTGGGAAAGGAAACCACTTATACTGAAATACAGTTATCAAAATATACTAGGAAGAAAATCACATCTTAATTGCCAACATTACTTTTGGAAGATGAAGGTAAAGAAAAGTTCTAGGAAAGATTTAACTAGATTCTCTATGTAGAGTTAATATATACACATGGATTTTTCATGCTAAAGCAGAGAGAAGTGATAATGGTTGGAAAATATAATCTGGACTGAAGGAATAAATGAGACCAAAAGCTTATTACCTACACTAAGACTCACCATGGTATGATGAATCTTTTCCTTAAGAATAGAATAAAAATAGTACTGTTGTGACAAACACTGAAAAGGAACAACCAAATGAAGCTGAAAAAAAAACTCTAACAGACAAGAAATTGCAGTCAGATGAAGCTGTCACTTCCAAATCCACTGTCTTTGTCGATCATTAGCGGCTCAGAGCAAAGGTCAAAGTAAACATAAATTTAGAAGAAAAGGGAAAGGGAAGAGAGAGAAGAAGGTTCAGGTGGTATTGCAGTAACTCTAATGTTTGCTCTGATCTTTGCTCTTTCCATGTACTGCTGATGCCAAATGAATAAATAAATCAATAAAAATATTTGTTTTAATATTTATGATTGTGTGCTGAGGATTGTGCTAAGTGCTGGGGAATACAAAGGTAAAATGAGACAGGCCCTCCCTGCTTGAAAATGACATTCTAGTTAGGGAAGACAATATGTCTAGGGAAGTGAGGGCCGGGGAAGGATATTTTGGTCTGGGAAGTCACAGGGTTGATGAATGGGACAATAGGGCAGTATATTTTCATGGCCATCTTAGAGGCAGTGACAGTGTTGATTTGGTTGTGCTTCTTAGAGCAAGAGGTAGAAAGGGGTAGGGCGAGTGCCCAGAGCAAACATATATTCCTAGGAAGCTCATGGTTAAGAGTCAGCTAAGAAAATGGGGGAAAAGATACCAGAAAATACATCAGGCCTACAGCCATTTCCTAGAAAAATGCCAAAATGAAGTAGCTGAAAGGATCTAGAAATAACCTTAACTCAAAAGTGGTGGACTCTTCTGTGCTCAGCAAGAAGACCCAGGAGCCAAAGTTGGCATTGGTTTTGAGGAGAGGTCGTGCACCATCCCCCCCCCCCCCCCCATAGCATTATGGATAAACATGATAGAAGATCACAGGCCAGAATCACATCACAAAGCAGTGAAAAGCAGTCAAAGAGAAAATGAGCCTCTTGAGAGCTTGACCTGAAAGTCAGTTAAGCCAGAGCACCCTGAGAGCATTTATTGATGAACCTGAAACAACAACATGGACAACAAATCCATGAGAAATGGGATGGGTCTACTGGTGTTTTTAAAGTGATCTATTCCCATTAGCAACAACAATGAAACCGTCACATTCCATGTGCATCTTGGACAAGCGCTGTGCATAATGAACTCAGTCTGGAATTGATTATCAGGGGAAAAGACTGAGTTGACTTTGAGAAACCATATCATGCTTTCAGTGATCTCAGGCCATCTGCCAATAGCCATCCCCTGCCATAATCGTTATCATAATCATAACCCTTTTACATGATTATTCTTATTTTTAGGTTACATGGAAGTAAATTGGTGAATCCAAAAATCTCAAAACAATTAAAATTATTAAGCAATTAAAGATAATAGAAAGACACATTGTAGACATGAATAGACTGAAACACGTGAATTACCACTAGTGAGCAAGAAATAGAGAGAAAGTTATCAACTGTGATATATATGACTGTAAAGGAAAATGGGTTTGGGCTTGTAGGGAGAGTGAGACAATGCAGATGGACAGTCTACACCTGAGGTCTTAGGGCAAGGGGAACCAGATTATAATTGGGAAATATTTAACAAAATAAATAAGAACACAATAGAACATAGATAACATTATATTTGAAAACTAGTCAATATGTAGCCCGTAGGGATGCTTATCTATGATTTAGTGGCCCCTGTTTCTATTTCAATTTGACACCACTGATCTATACAAAACACCAGTACGCTTTTGATGCAAAAATATAAAAAATCCTCAAGAGCATTATTGTAAACAATATAGGAAACAATTTTTAGGGAAAAAATTCTTACAGGAAAAGATTTGCACAGGATAAGAAGAAGGGGATGAATTCTGATATGTGTAGGCAGAAGATGTAAATGAATTGATAAAATTACTCCAAGTATCAAAGTATTTCCTTTCTGAGAATGGAAACTTCAAAAGAGAAGATAACTATGTCTTTAAATGGTCTTAGAAATTTTTCTTAATGCTTTGTATACACTAAGTGTTTAATAAAATGTTGATTATAATTATCTTTCTGAGGTAGGCCTAGTAGGTATCATTACCTGACTAGGGATGAGAAGGCTGAGATTCAGTCAATCAGTAAACATTTATTATGGGCCAGGCACTGTGCTAAGTGCTGGGGCTACAAAAAAGAGGCAAGAGAAGTTCCTGTCCCCAATAAGCTCAAAATCTAATGATTCCAAAGATTCAGCAAGTAATGAACTTGTCTTAGGGACACAAGGATTGAAGTAGAGTTGGAAATCAAATGGTGGTCTCTTGACTTCATTTCTAGAGTCCTGAACCCATTTTGTGAAATTGACTAGCACCCCATTCGTAAGTACAAAGGAGAAGAAATTGCCCATGTATTGGTCTCTAGGGGTGGGGAACCTAGAGGGCACATGTGGCCGACTAGGTCCTTCGGTGCAGCCTTTTGACCAAGTCCAAGTTTTACAGAGCAAGTCCTTATCTTAAGGGGATTTGTTTATGGTCTAGAATCTAGACCATTGTGTGTTATGCATTGAGTACTATGGGGTCTTTTATTGTGTATCCTTATATTTAAAGTCAGTTTATAAATACTCTTTTAAAAAATCAGTGATATGGAAGTTTCTCACAAATATTGAATTAGTACCTAAGCTATAACCTTGTTATAATTTAAACATTTGGGAAAGTTGCCATAACTCATTCAAGTCACTAAAGTGGAGCAGAAATTTACAAAATATTCTTTGCCCTAAGATATAAAACTGACTGAGTGCTATTAAGTTCTCTTCAGTCATATTTGATGAATGTTTCTGAATCTGTATTTTAATTCTTCTTGAGGGAATCATTTATTTCATGCATTACTTTGTCCTCCCCCCCACCCCCACTTTCTTTGATGTAATCTATATTGCTTACAATGGTTCACTAGGCCCTCCAGCAATAAAATAATAACTTTACTAAGTTGGACTATTTTACCTGAGAGTTACACAAAAACAATCTGACCCAGTGTTCTGGGGGAAATGGCTTACTTAATGTTGCCGTATCAATAGACTTATACTAGCAGGAGCAGTGGTTAAGCAGAAAAAAGCATTGACTTTAGAGTCAGAGAACCAGGATTCAAAATTGACCTCTGACACTGCCTGTGTGCCTCGTTCAAGTTACTTGACTATTCTGGGCTTCAGTTTCCTGATCTATAAAGTGAAGGACTTGAACTAGATAGCCTTTGGGCCATCTAAAATTTGAATCTATGATCCTGCAATTAACGAGTAGTAGAGAATGCCAGGAAAGAAGGAGCGGCTGAACCCTGACTGTCTTAATTTGGGGGGAGGGAGAGGGAGTATTTCTTAAATGCCTGCTCTGTACCAGGCACTGTGCTAAATGCTTCACAAATATTCTCTCATTCAATCTTCACAATCCTTACTTACCTTGTGAAGTAGATGCTATTATTATCCCCACTTTACCGTTGAGAAAACTGAGATATACAGATGTAATGTTATATAACAGAGTTAAGTGGTTTGCCTGGGGTCACACAGCTAGTAGGTATCTGAAGCCAGTTTCTAATGCAAATCTTCCCGACTCTATATCCAATGCTCTATCCATTCTGTGGCCTAGCTCTGTTTCAGACCTTGGCCCTTTTAGATTAGGGTGTTTATTATGATGACAGACAGACATTGTCATCTGAATTTGAGGTAATTTTGGGGCAATCAGCCAAGAGAAGAGGTAGTATGGGAGGCCAGTGGTAGAGAGCTTCAAGGATCAGAAGGGCTTTCATATAGAAGAAAGATTGGTCTTATTCTGCTCGGACCCAGGGGCCAAGTGTGAGAGAGAAGATGGATAGAAGTTTCAGAGAGATAAAATTCTGAGTTGTTATAAGTAATTTCCTAACAATCTGTGCTGTCTAGAAATGGAATGGACTTCCTTAGGTGGTCATTGATTCTCCTTTAATGGAGGCCTTCTCGTGAAGGTTTGATGACACTTATTAGTTCAGTCATAGAGAGGATTCTTGTTCAAGTACAGGTAGGATTAGAAAATGGCTTCAGGAATCCTTCCCAAATCTGATTTCTTGAATTTGTGCCACTACCTTGACCATGGTACTGAAAGGAATATCAGGGTGGAGGAAACTTTAAGAGTCTAATTAGTCATGAATATGCATGTTGGATGCTTGAGAATCTTTGTGTTGGTGCTGAGCAAACATGTGATTTATTAGTAACAAAGGGGTGAATCCATATGGAGTTAGATAAATATAGAATGCAAGTAGCATGAGTGAGAATCAGTTCAGTGTGCGTGGATTCACTGAGGGAAAGGAGAGAAGAAAGTATGAGACAATAGTGTTAGGGTAAACTTGAACCTGCCCAGCGTTGGCTGTATGTTGTACAATGATATATTGTGTTTTTCCTTCTTTTTTGAAGAGGTCCATGGCATTTGGGAAATGATGACGTGACTTGCAGTTGACTTTGATTTGAATGAGGGAGGGCTGTGCAAGGTCACCAGCCTCACTTTCTCCTCCAGAACCATCTGGATCCAGTGACCAGATATTCAACAGGACTGGAGATGATCCAGGATGCAATGGAAGACCCTGACCCTTTTAGGCTAAGGCCTTTTCATGTACTCATTTAGAGTTGAGGTTAATGCCTATTCAGTGAATAAGCCTCTTTAAGAAATGAGTCTAGGGATGGCCCCTTTAATTAGAAAAAAAAAAGAGAAAAAAAGAAAAATCAAGCTGGGAGGAGAAGATCCTCAGAGTTGCTGTCCCAAGGAAAAAACAGTTACCACTGACATTCACTCTGAGGCAGGAGGGCCCAAATACAGCCATTAAGTGGACCTTGGGCAGGGATTTACTGTGGTCCAATCTATGAGCTTCAGAGTGAACTGGGTTTAAGGTTTTGTGAAAGCAAGGAAGGAAGGAAGGAAGGAAGGAAGGAAGGAAGGAAGGGAGAGAAAGAAAGAGAGAGAAATCTAGGCAGTAAACCCCAAGTTGAGTGGCAACTTCTGGCCATCAAAATTTACCTTCCTTTGGAGAGGGGAAGGGGGAAAGGGAGAGGAAGAGCTGAGTTACGCCCATTGCATCCTAGGTCATCTCTAGCCATCCTGATGAATATCTGGTCACTGGATCCAGATGGCTCTGGAGGAGAAAGTGAGGCTGATGACTTTGCACAGCCCTCCCTCACTTAAATCAAAGTCATCATTTCCTTGATGTCATGGTCCTCTTTGAAAATGAAGGACAAACACAACCTGTGAGTAGACCAAGCTGCCTGAATGGGGACCCAGCTAGTTGGGTAACTCAGCTCATCCTCTCTGCCTCATCCTTCCCCGCCCCCTCCTCTCCAAAGTGGGGGTGGGGGGTGGGGTGGAGAAGGGGAACAATGATATAAGAAGGTTTAGTTAAAGGAACCTAGGTCCTCTTGTCCTTTTTATACACTAGAAAACCAGATAGGCAGAGTCATAATGAAAAGTTGTTTATTGGGTTTGGTTTCATGCTACTTCCATGAATATGGTATTTGTTTTAGCTCTTTCTGTTTGTTGAAAAGTGAGCACCCAGGGGAGACACAGAATGAACTAAAGCGTGAAATGGGTGTGTGAGTAAAAGTTTCACAATATAAGTGGTGCCTCCACATGAGGCAATATCTAGTAATACACAATTTAAAAAATTGATTTATAATACTTTTCTGTTTTTCCTCTCCCACACCACACCTTGACCAGTAGAATATGTTTATGGAACAGCTGGGTGTGATTACCAGTGAAGTATGTGCCAATGGGCCAGAATGAAGATGAATGAACCTCGTGAATGTGGTAATATGGCATCAATGACCTTGACCTCAATTAGCCCAGTTCTTTCCCTTACCACCATCCCCTTATCATTTGGGTAAGCAGAAAGGCATTTGCAAGCTCATGGAGTTAAAGTCCAGGGACTCACTTCTACAAGAGTTACCTATTAAGTGCTTACTTCCAGAGGGGGTTACCTGTGTTACTCATAGAAGTGCTTAATTGGTTAATATCATGTAGAAGTCTCAGAAGAAATGAAGCTAAGGTTTTAATTAATGTCTGCCACAGATGTCCACCCCCCCCCACCCCTGCCACCCCTCCCCCAATTGTAATGAATACTAAAGACTGTTAAATCCCCAGGCAATGCAGAAATGTCACTTTCCTTGAATATCATTATCATTACAAATCCTCTTTAGTAAAAATTTTCAGAAAATCCAACTCTGTTGCCTTATTGTGACATAAATTTGACCCTGAATTCTTGAAGCTCAAGCAATGGTGGGTTTTATGAGACTAGAAATCCTTAAAAAATAGTCCCAGGAGCAGACTGTGTCTGCTTTCTGAGAACTACCCTACTAATAACTGAGAGGCTCACCAATAGTAAGTTGGCCAGTAGGTGTCACATTTTATTAACCATGGACAGCCATGGTACAGAAGAATTTTTAATGGCCTTCATATCCAGGTCTTACCTTGCTTATGCAGTATCTGGGGTGGGAAGTAGGGAGTGGCAGAATAGAGGGCAGAAGGTGCTAGCAATCACAAAGCTTTTAGAATGTCTTTTAAGCCTCATTGAACTACTTGGTATAGAGATATGAGATCTTTCTCCAACTGACCAATAAATTGGCGTAGTATTGAAATAACTGAACCACAGTCATTTGACGTTCTTTGCCATAAATAAAGCTGGAAGAAAAAAGTTGGAGCTAAATGCACTGTTGATTCTCAGTTCTGCTTGGAAAGGTAAACAAATTAGTTGGGGGAGCTGGTTTCATTGTGTACCCACAGGCAATAAGCAATATCATTTCATGGGACATTTGGCCATCTTGTCTTACAGCACTTATTATGAGCATAAGCGAAAAGAATAGCATGAAGATAATTGGAGCTTAGGCCCCAGCATCTGATGCACAGTATCAAGTAGTAGAGATTGTTTTTTTTACAAAGAATTTGACAAGAATCTCCAAAGTCATCATGTACTGTGACTTCATTGTGAAGGTAGGCATAGAAGAGGGTGGTGAACTATACATTGGGAAATATGGTTCTGGTTTAAGTGGACAATAGCTTGTAGATTATTTGGAAGCTTAAAGGCAGCTCAGTGTAATACTGGATAAATATATAAGTTCATTAATAAAATACTGTGGAGGAGTAAGATAGAAGTAGTGTTTTTAATATATAGTGAAATGCAATGTAAGTATATTGTAGAAACTACTTTGGATTTGTGTATGCTAGATTGATTATTTAAGGGGGCTGGGCTTCCTTATCATCTGAGATGCAAAAAGACTTTCTGGGGAGTTTGCGTCAGAAGTTTTTTTTTTTTTTTTTTTTTTTAGTTTTCAGTTCTGAATTTTCTCCCTCCCTCCAGCCCCTCTCCCACTGAGAAGGCAGAAATAAAATACAATACCATATCTAGACCTAGATCTATATAGATAGTCATACCAAACATATTTCCATATCAGCTATGTTGTGGAAGGGGAAAAAAAAGCAAGAAAAAAGAAAAGTGAAATACAATATACTTCACTCTACAGAGTTCTTCCATTCTATCTCTGAAGGTGGATGGCACTTTTCATCATGAGTCCTTTGAAATTGTCAGATTATTGTATTGATCAGAGTCTCTAAGTCTTTCACAGTTGATTATTGTTCCAATATTGCTGTTACTGTATACAGTGTTCTCCTGGTTCTGCTCACTTCACTTTGCATCAGTTCGTATAATTCTTGCCTTTTTTTTCTTGGGACCATCTTGCTTGTCCTTTCTTATAGCACAATAGTATTCCATCACAATTGTATAACATGACCTGTTCAGCTATTACCCAATTGGTCATCCTGTCAAGTTCCAGTTCTTTGCCACCACAAAAAGAGTTGCTGCAAATATTTTTGTACATATGGGTCCTTTCCCTTTTCCTTGATCTCTTTGGGATACAGACCTAGTAGTGCTATTGCTAGATCAAAGGGTGTGCACAGTTTATTAGCCCTTTGGGCATAGTTCCAAACTGTTCTCCAAAATGTTTAGACCACTTAACAGCTCAATTGATGGTGCATTAATGTAGCTATTTTGTGTGTGTGTGTGTGTATTTGTGTGTGTGTGTGTGAGACAGGTTTTTACTGGATCTCCTGCCCTGTGGGGAACACCTTTCTGACCTGTAGTTACCTTGGTGACTGTGGTACTAGCAGTGTTTTCTAAGTCAGAATCTTTTTTTTTTTACCGTTAGAAATTATATTCTTTATATCTTGTTATCAGGAAAGTTGATTACATCACATTTTTGTGGTCCCAAAATGCCTCATTGCATTCTAACCCCTAAGCCTGAATTGTTGGATTAGCCAAGGTTAGGGCCGGCTTAGAATAAAGCTGTCAGAGAGCTTGATTTGAGACATAAGAAAGGTCTCAATTCAAAGAGCGTTTATAGATGAAGTTAACACGAGGGCATTAAATAGACAGAAAATGGACAAGATGTGTCAGTGTTTCCATGAGAATCTGTCTTTCCAGTAAGTGAGAGTGGGACCTCCCCAGATGTAGCTTAACACCTCCATTCTTCATCTGCTATACGTGGATATAGATGTTGTGCTTGAGAAGATACTGAGGAACAGCCGGCAGGCAGAAACAGAAATACCAGAGAAATCCATTCTGAAGGCAACACAACTTTGAAAGTATCAAGAGATTTATTTTTATAAGGTATCTTTAGGAAGGGCAGAAATAAAAAAAAAATTGGGAGGTGGAGGGCAGAAATCATAGCCCAATTTAAAGTGCTACCCAGGAAAGGTAACTGAGAGGCCATCAAAGATGACCAACCCATATTCCCACTTTTCTTTACTCTAGACATACAATTATATCAGTGTAGGAAACCAATGATGTGGAAATTCCTTCTACCAGGCAGATCAGCACCTGCTTTGCTACTTGGAGAGTTGCCTGTGCCACTGAGGGAACAAGAGCTTGCTCAAGGTTGCAAAGCCCGTCTGTCTGTGTCTAAACCTGGACTTGGTCTTCTTAACTCTGAGGGTGTCCCTTTATCCACTCTCTGTCTGCTGTCACTCCTTATCTTGAAAAAAAAAAGTTGTGAGATTGATCTAAACAATGTGTCAAGGGTATCCTTCGAGAAAAAGCTAAACTTTTGCAAACCATTTCCTATTGTAGGCCATGTCTTCAAAGTCACACAATTGACCGAAAGGTGCGGAGGGTGCAGGACTCTATGGTGTTTATTGTTTCTTGATTACAAAACAAAATCAAACACACACACACAAAAAAAAACCATTTCATTCATTAGAACAAAACATAGCTTTAAAGGACCTCTATCAAGAAGATGATAAGATCATAAAAGCCTTCCTGATAAATGCAGGCACAGGAAAAGCCCAGTTCAATAACACTCCAATGATTAATGTCAATCAAGGCATAAAATGTAATGGAAGAACCTTAATTAAGTGCTTACTATGTACCTAGTTCTGTGCTGAGTGCTACAGATACAGATACAGATAGAAAGTGAGGTATTCTTGACTCACATGGAGCTCACATTTTAACTTGGGGAGACAATGGGAGTGAGTTCAGGACAAAAACACCTGGTGGTCTTAGGATACAGGAACTGGGTGGATTAGGGTTAGAGTTGTCCTGATTATCCTCTGTTGTTACAGATATTAGAACAACACCATTTCCAAAAGATGAAGTTGGGAGTTAACCAAAAGGCAATAGAGAGATACACAGTGGTCATAATTACCTACACATAAGAAGTGTCCTAAAGCATGTCATCCAGGAAATGTATGATGAGTAAAGGAAGTGGGCAAATTATATAAAGTGAGCAAGGTGGACAGCTTGTGGGTTTCACAGTTACCTGAGATATTAAAAAAGAAAAAGACCTAGAGGAAGGGCTCTAAGACATTTGGTGCATTCTTCTGGGGAGGATCTATGAACAAGAATCACAGGATGAGAAGGTGAAAATGAATTATACTGTGAATTGGTGTAGTAAATACTGACATTATGGTATCATAGTATCATAGATATAGAGTTTAAAAGCCATCAAATTCCATTTCATTTTATAGAGGAGGAAACTGAGAAACACAAAAATTGAATGACTCACCTAAGGTCATACAACTGATCTGTGACAGAGTTAGGATTGGAATGTAGATCCTCTGACTCCAAATTCTAGTGTTCTTTCTCCTGTACCTCTATTGAGATTTTGGACTGTAAGTACAGTGAGAATCTAGAGTCTAGACAATATCTCAATATTTATTTATATTCATAATTAACTTTTTCCACAATTTATCATTGCTATTGCTAAATCATTGTGCAGGCTTAATTATAGGGTGACTATAATAGATCCTTAAGGAGTACATATGAAAATTCCCACCCTTCCATCTGGAGTGGGTCCTCCTATGGATGTATTGGTATCTTGCCAGAACCATGTGTGTCACAGAGAAAATTAAGTAAGAACTACAGAAGACAAGGGGGTGGGGAGGAAGAAAGAGTTGGGACCAGTTTCACCTCCCACTAATGGCCCAGCTTAAATGGATACGGTTAAATCACATCACCTAATGGCAAGAAACAGTCCCAAGTTAGGACACAAAGCATATTCGGAAGCTGGTTCAAGAACTTCTCTGCCCAGTAGGAACCCCAGCTCCAGGGCAACAGAGCAGTATGTCTTTGTTAGAGAAAGAGAAAAAACAAACAAAGCTTCCCTCAATCACCGTGTACCCTTGCTAGCTGTTCCCCATTTAGATCATTTAATAAACTGTGGGCAGGTACTTCTGCTCCATGTCCTTACTGTAGCTGATCACCAGCCTTTACCCAGGATAACATTATATATTTAAAATGGTATTTTCTTTTTTAGTTTACATGTATAAAGAAATCATAGACTGTCAGAGCTGGAAGAAAGTTTAGAAAGGTAATCTAGGTCAATTCTCTCTGAAGGACGAATCCCTTCTGTTATTTCCCTGGCAATAGTCTTCTGAACTCTGTTTGAACACCTTCAGTGACAGGGAAATTACTACTCCCCCAAGCAGCTCCTCCATGCAAGGGCAGCTCAAAATGCTGGTATTTAAGTACTTCATGTTTTTGGATAAACATAGAAATAACTCTTCCTCATCCCCTTGAAATGAAGAGAGAATTATTTAAAAAAAAATTAAAAAAAGGTGCTTGCCCCCTGGAACCTGGAGCTCTGATAAGGGAGTTTTCATCTTATCTTGTCCAGAACCAGGCCATCACACTCCTTCTTTCACCAAATCCGAACTATACCACACCGAGCCATTATACACATAACCTGAAATCCTTCCTACCCTAAGACTAGTTTGAATTATTTAAAGAGAAGTTTCCCCTTTAAATATTATTTTTTCAGTATTTGATCTATGCTCTTTGGAGGGCAGGCACTGCCTGGCTTGTTTTGTATGCCCAGCCTAGTGCCTGTGGCATGGTAGGTACTTAACCAATGTTTTTTTGTTGTTGTTGTTTGTTTGTTTTTCATTCATTTGCCCCATTTGGCTTAAAATTCCATTGTGAAAGCAGCATTTGAAACTTTATGGGTGTCAATATTTCTAAATTCAGTACCAACATAGTTTCTAAGTATTTTCATGTCTTTAGTAATATTTTATTGCTATCTCGTGTTTTTTGTGTCATCTACATTTTCAGCATCCTTATCTTCTGACCTCTTTCCAGAGACTCATCTCTTATGATAACAACTACCACAAAATACAACTTCAGCGGAAGTAACGATCGTATGTGAAATCTGCATATCTCTGTACTTTGAGATTACAAATTATGCCGCTCTGATTAAGGGGAGAAGGGATAAAACAGCCTTTTGTACTCCCACCTATCCCCCTGAAAAACCCATAACTAGCACCCATGCATTTGAGGTATCTGTACTATTCTAACTTTGGTTTAAAAAAAATGTGTTAACCAGATCCCTCCTTTTAATATATTTGATACCTTTCCAATGGTATCTGGCTCATATGAAAAGCTCTGATAGATAGAAATCCTAGATGAGCCAGCCCACGCAACTCGTTCTGTTTCTAAATTGTAAGGCACTGTTTTCTTTTATATCCTCTTAACAGGAACACCTCTCTTTGTGTCCCTCTTTCATTAAAATGGTGTTTAAGGAAGGCTTTGAAAACAAGGTGAACTTTCAAAGTTTTCTGTGAAAGACTTTTCAGTTGATTTGGGCTGTTTTAATAGCACTGTCTGTCATCAGATGATCAAGGATGTCCATTGAATTATAATTAGTCCCCAAATAGATTTTTTGGGGAAAAAAAAACATGAATTGATGATTGTTGAATATAGCAATTTAAATAAGCTGCGGCCATAAACTCAAATGACTGTCATTTCCCCCCAAGATTTGTCTGCAGCTTAATAGGATGTGATGGCTGAGAGACCAATGGAACGGAGATGTCACTGATCTCTGCTTATAAATCTTGATGTCCTCAATGTTTTTACAGATAAACTTATTTCAAATCATCTCGTCTATTGCAGCATCCTAAATCTTGAATTGGGTTTCATTTATCCCATTTAAATCTTGACAGTTTATCAGAGTGTGCATGCATAAGTCTAAGAAACAGACTTGAAGTGTTCTTGGTGCTTTTTTGTTCTTATAACCTTGATCTTTGATCACTGAGTTTTAGATTTATAGGAGTTGAAGGCTGACTAACAAGTATAAAGACTTGTAAAAAAAAGTCTGTTTTAAAGAGTATATAGGAAATGCCTCAGAAGATCAACTGAGAAGAAAGATACGGTGGGATCCAATTTTATTCAACATGCAGTTACTAAAACACCTTTGTAAGCAGGCATTGTGGTAGACAAAGGGAAAACAAGACAAAAATGAAATAATATTTATCTCTGGGTCTGTCGAGGGTAAATGGCAAATACTCGGGATATATACATTTGATAATTGGGGTGTGGGAATAGGGGGACTGGTAATTGAGAGAATCCTGAATGACATCTGTACTTACTAGTTGGTACTTCAGGTTATCTCTAGATCAGGATTCCTTATTTCAAGGGGTCTATGATCTTTGATGGGAAAAAATAACATAATATTATATAACATAATATAGTGTTAGATGATGTTACATTTATATGATATAAAATATTAAATACGCATTTTATATATTCACATATATAATTTTCCCTACTCACCTCTAACTGAAATTTAATATTTCTTTCACTTCTGAATATAGGCAGAAAAGTACAGCAGTATTAGTAGGACCTGGCACTTCTCATCAATAGAAATCACAGCCATTTTCTTATAGGGTGTAGTGGCAGCTAGGTTATTCAGTGAATAGAATTCTGGGCCCAGAGTCAGGAAGGCCTGAATTCAAATGTGGCCTCAAGCACTTCCTAGCTGTGTGACCTTGGAGAAGTCACTCAATTTCTGTTTGATTCAGTTTCCTTAACTTTAAAATGAGGATAACAATAACAGCTATCTCATAGGGTTGTAAGAGTACTTACCACAGTGTCTGGCACCTAGTAGATGTGCATTAATGATTGATTGTTCACTTCCCCATATCACATTATAGTTGCTGATATCTCAAAATATTTCTTATGCTCATTATTTAAAATTACTGTAGTTAAGTCTGTTACAATATATATTATATTCCACATTTATTAACATTTTGCTGATGTTTCAGTATGATTGGTTTTCTTTAGGATTCCACATATTTTATTTATTTAAAAACAGTATTCTGAGAAGAGATCTGTAGACTTCATCAGACTGCCAAAGAGAGCCATTATATATATACATGTATATAAAGACATATACACATAGACACACACAAGTTAAAAACCTCCTTCTCTAGATGAAAGAGGTATTTTCAGGCAATATCTATATATTGGTTCATTGGCATCAGCAGATAAAGCTTGCATTCAATCTAGTTTGATTTTTCTTAAGTTCTAACCTGTCTTAAAACATTCGTCATCTCAACATCTTGTTTTAATATATATTAGCAAGGTAGTGTATAGCTAGGTGGTCCAATGGATGGAGTGCAGGACCTGGAGTCAAGAACACTCAACTTCTTAAGTTCAAATCTGGCCTCAGATACTTCCTTGCTGGGTTAAGTGACAAGTTACTTAACCCTGTTTGCCTCAGTTTCCTCATATGTAAAATGACCTGGAGAAGGAAATGGCAAACCACTCTAGTATCTTTGCTAAGGAAATACTAAATGGGGTCATAAAGAGTTGTATACTGCTGAAAAATGACTTAACAAACACAAAAGTAAGGTAATATGGCATAGTGGATAGAGAACGGGTCTCAGAGCCTGAAAGAACTGGGTTCAAGTTCTGCCACTTAGACCTATTGCCTTGTTACTCTGGACAAAGTCCTTAAGGCATTCTAAGAGCTGTAGGTCACACTCTAAAAATATGTTTTGCAGACCATGCCAACTGGTATTGAGAGAGGGAGTTTTAGCACCTGATAATTCTGTGTACCAAGAAAATCATAGGGGAAACTTTTATCCCTATCCCTGCTATTCACAAGTATACTAACAAATTCTTGGAATTAATGCCTATTTAAAGACACCGTGGCTGAGCTTACAGTTTGAAATATCAACTCCTGGTGACAAGTGCTTAGTCCAGATCGCTGTTTCCCTCTCCTAGCTACCAAGAGCAAAATTCCTTTCTTTTTTGTTGTCAATTATTATTATTATTTTTGTCATTGTGGTTTCCCTCAATAGAATGCAAGGTCCTTGAGAGCGAGGTGTATTTCATTCTTGTCTCTGTTTCTCTATAAGCTAGCCTAGTGTATGGCACTTAGTAGGTGCTTAATTAATTCTTGTTCTTAAGCTCCTAGGATAGATAATAGGATGATAGACGAAGAACTTAATGGATGCGTAACTGTACTGAATTGTATTATAGATGCCCCCAGGAGCCAGCTGAAATGTGGAAGAAATTTCTGCTGCACAATTTCTGGAAAAATACTAATAGTACCTTGGAGTTGTGTTCAGAAAACCCTGGTTGGAAGCTGTGCATTGTAATTATGCTCTGGAAAGCCTGCAGTATATTGATTAGCAGTGTTTTACCCCAGTAGAATTAAGCAGATCAATTGTTAATCCCTGACAAAGTTTATGTGGATTCCTTTGCCCTCAACCATTTTTGGCCCAAACCTGTGACATCATCAGCCTGGGGAACTCCTGGTGTGGAAGTGTCTTCATCTGTTGCTTAGTGTTACAGAGTGGTCTGGAGGCAAGGGTGTGCTGGTATTTAACAATCTTCAATATTTAATAAATTTTTATCTTTATTATTTAATGAATTAATCTCCAGGAAAAAAATACAGGACACACTTTTAAGTTTCATCTGCATTCTTAACATTTTCTCCATCATTTCCTGAAGGCTAGACAATCAGCAAAACAATAAATCAAGGCCTGATTTGTACCATTTGCCTATTTGCCAAACACAATGAAAATTTCACAGTTGTCTCTGGGTGAAGCTGGTTCCATCACAGGCCTACCTGGAGGCATTGAGATGTTCAGTGAATGACCCAGGGTCCTCCAGTCAGTTTGTGTCAGAGGCCCCTAGGGCTTAGTCCAGGGTCTTGATAACTCCAAAGCCTGCCTTTGATCCTCTCTGTTATAGTGACTTGCACCCTCAAAAGCGCCCTTGTTCTGTGGATGTGGAAGGATGAAAGTGGTGGTGAGAGTATGGGGAGATAAGCTCCTCTTAAGATTTTTCATTCACTCCAACATTCATTGATTAAACATTTATTAAGAGTCTACCATAGAAAAAGCTCCATCCTAGGTGCTGGTAGAGATAATATAGCAATAAATAAATTATGATGCTTCTTCTGAGGAGCTAATCTTATTCCCTGAACTTGCTTGAATCATATTCTGCCATAGGGCAGTACATAAAATTATAGAATTCTTTTGCTTTTCTTTAAAACTCTTCACTTTGCCTGAGTATACAATTTAAGAGTGTCTCTAATTCTTTTAAAAGCATCACAAGAAGGAAGAACATTGAGACTGGTAGCATTATGGTATGTCATCAGGATCTTATTTTGTTGAAATCCTCTTTCCGATGAATTCACAAGTACATTTTTATTTATTGGCTAGAATCAAGCACCCTGTCTCCATTAGTGCTGGCAATTTCTTTCCAATAAAACCTTGAAAAGTGTTATTTTCCTCCCTTTTTTCTTCTACTGTTTCTCTTTGTATTAACCTTCAGCAGAATTCTGTGAGGCATTGCCATGTTACTGACCCTTGGAGAAGATCCAGTTACCTTGAGTTTAATTAAAAGGAAAACGCTGGTCACAGGGGCATTTATTATTTTTAGCAAATATAAAAGGCTCCTAATATGGTGGTTAATGTTTTGTGACTATCGACCAGCACTAATATAAATAAAGCAGTTGAACTGTTAAACCTCCTGTGTATATGGAAAGAATTATAGTTCCTTTTAAAGAAAAAAAAATAGAACTCCCCTCTGGTGCCTCAGTGTGGCTCAGAGGTGACCTCAGGTGCTTTGAAAGCTAGGCCATTGGAGTATTAGTTCCAGCAGTGCCTACTGAGTGGCAAAGGCTTCGGAAGTGGGACTGGTGGTCAATGGTAGGTCCGTTGTAGAAGGTCCAGCCCAGTGATGTTTGTAGAGGTTCATTCCTGGTTTTACCACCAATGCTGGGTCATGGATTCTGTAACCACAGCTACTCTTAAGACTGTATCAAATCATATAGAAGGACAGTTAAACTGGTGTCAATGGAGGGAATTACCCCTGCCACCAAATCACAGATTCTTGACCTGTTGAAGAGCTACTAAAAATATGTCAACAGGGAACATCAAGTGGATGAAAAATACTTTTAAGACAAAGTTTGGATGGGCCACCTACAGAGCTCACCTATCAGTATTGTCTGTGCATACATATGCGCACGTATGTATATACGAATGTCCTTGTGTGTGCTCATGAGTCTATGTGTACATGTATGTTTATGCACACAGATACTGCATATCTAAATGTGTATATGTGTGTACATGTATGTTTATGCATTTGGCTATTTTGAATGAACCTGTAATTCCATTGGAATATCCAGTGAAGACCTATCTAATGCCAATTGGCAATGACTGTTTAATTTATAGCCTTACAGAATTTCCTATGTAGCAATGAGAGGTCATAGCATTGTAGATCTAGACCTGGAAGAGCCCTTCAGATCATATAGTAGGGCTCCCTTAATTATACAGTTAAGGGAAACTTGGGGCCAGAGAGGTTAAGGTCAAGTGATTTGCCCAGAATCCCATGGCCTGTATTTGTCTGAGGTAATAATATGATCCAAGTTTTATTTAAGGCTTCCTCTCTGTCTCATAATATAGCATCTTTTTGTCATCCTTCATCCCTCTTCACTGTTTGACACCACTGATCACCTCTCTTCTTTATGTTTTCATCAAAATACTGAACTCTTATCTCTCCTCTTACCAGTCTCACTGCTCCTCAGTCTCCTTTTCTGGATGTAAAGGGGAAGCAGATTGGGGCAAGAATTAAAGGAGGAAGATAGCAGGCTAGATTGTTTAGAATCCTGCCAAATTTTTTCAACAATCCCTCAAAAGGTTAACTGATACAAAGACATGTTTTCTTGATGCTAGTATAAGGTATACAGTTGGGCAGTATAGACTCTGAGGGTCTATGCAGAGAATCCTGGAGAGGCCATTCACCTCATCATTTCACATCTAGATGATAATAGTTACCTTCAGGTTGATCTCCCTCACTCACCTTCTTCTCTTCCTTCAACTGTCAACTTGATCTTCCTAAAGTACAGCTCCGACCATGTTACCCCCATTAGAAACTCCAGTGGCTCCCTGTTACCTCTAGGATAACATATAAAATCCTTCACTTGGCATTTCAAGCCCTTCAAATCTTTGCCCCTTCCTACCTTCTTCTTCTTCTGTCTTATTTACATGGTAAAGTTGTGCAGTGGATACAGTCCTGAGCCAGGAGGAACTGAGTTCAAATTTGGCCTAAGACATTTACTAGCTGTGTGACCCTGAGCAAGTTAACCATGTTTGCCTCAGTTTCCTTATCTGTAAAGTGTATTGGAGAAGGAAATGACAAATCACTTTGCCAAGAAAACATCCAAATGAGCTCACAAGAAATCAGACACAACTGGGACAACAAGAACCATAACCCAGTTACGTTGACCTGCTTGCTATTTCTTGCACAGGATACTCCAGCTCCCTGCACTGGCTCTCTCCCATGCCTGGAATGCTCTTCTTCTTCATCACCTCCTTCTGGCTTCTCTGGCTTCCTTCTAGTACCAGCTAAAGACACCTTTATCAGTCTCCCTTAGTATTTGTGTTTTCTGTTATCGATCATTTCCAATCCATTCTATATGTACTGTGTTTATTCACAGTTGTTTACATGTTTTCTCCAACATTATACTATGGGCCCTTTGGAAGCAGGGACTGTTTTATTTTGTTTGTTTGTTTTCCATTCTTTGTATCCCTAGGCTTAGCACAGTGCCTGGCACATAGTGGTCAATCAGTAAATACTTATTAATTGATTCTGTGCCAGGCACTGTGATAAAAGAATTAGGGATACAAGTACACATAAAAACAAAGAAAGTGCCTTCAAGGAGCTTACAATCTATTGGGGGAAGATGGCACAAAAGATAGCTGAAAAACTGGAGTTAGAAAAGAAGGTAGCCAATGTGGGAATGTGATGGAGCATTCCAAAGAAACCTCAAAACAGTATATCTGGTGGGAAATGGGGAGAAAAACTGTGCTGAACCCGCTCCTTAAATAGAGACCCGGGAGCTCATGGTCCTACCCCGCCCCCCCACCCCAGGGGATTGGTAGTAGTATTAGTAGGGAGGTTATTCAATTGTTTTCTGACTTTCTGTGACCCCATTTGGGGTTTTCTTGGCAAAGATACTGCAGTGGTTTGCCATTTGCTTCTCCAGCTCATTTTACAGATGAGGAAACTGAGGTAAATGGGGGTAAGTGACTAGCCCAGGGTCATATGGCTAGTTAAGTGTTTGAGGCCAGATTTGGGCTCGGAAAGAGGAGCCTTCCTGACACTAGGCCCAGTGCTCTATCCATTGCAGCACCACCTAGTTGCCCTCCTCATAGTAATTGTATATCCTTGTTGACTTGACATGGTGGGTTTAAAAAGACTGCAACAAATCAACAAGGAGCAGCAAAGGAGATCTCAAATAAAGGATGATGAGTGAAAAAGAAGATGAATTAATTACAAGGTAAGAATAAGGACCAAACAATGGGTAGAGCCCATATGGCTTCCTGGTATTGTCATGAGAAAAAGTGAGGATGACTTCCAAAATTTTTAGTGGAAAACATTTCTAATGAATTTAAGGGAGGCCTTGCACATGATAAAATGGGAGGGCTAACAGATCCATTTAAGCATTTGAATTTTGAATAATATGTTGACCTCTCCCAGAACCAATTAAATTGAATTACTAATTAGGTTTAGGCTTGGTATTTCACAGTGAGCTAATAGCTACAGCTGGGGAGAACAAATTCATCAATCAAGGAATTCACTGTTTGTGTTTGTGTTTCTATGTGTATTGTAAAGATTAATTGTTTAAGTAAGTGGTTTTGCTTTGATAAAAGCTATTTGTAAATGAAATTGTGAAATTCCAAGTTTTATAGTGCTTCCTCTTAGCTACCTAAACTGGGCTTGTACTATTGTGAGCCAAACTCAAGGTATGAGTCCGTAATTTAATGAAGAAACTTTGAGAGAGCTTCATAATACAGGAAACTCAGAATTGCTCTTTCCAGCTCTTAAAATGAACATTTTTTTTTTTGCTCTGTAAGAGGCAGTCTGGTAGAGTATATAGAGAGCCAATCACAAAGTCCGGAATAACCGAGTTCAAATACCCTGCTGACATATACTGGATGTGTGAACCGAGGCAAGTTACTTAACTTTTCAGTGTTCTAGGCACCTTTCCCATACAGCCAGAAGAAATCAACAAAGTCAAAGAGCCTACATCAAAAGCCTCCAAGAAAAACATGAACTGGTCTCAGGCCATGGAAGAGCTCAAAAAGGATTTGGAAAAGCAAGTTAGAGAAGTAGAGGAAAAATTGGGAAGAGAAATAAGAGTGATGCAAGAAAACCATGAAAAACAAGTCAGTGATTTGCTAAAGGAGACCCAAAATAATACTGAAGAAAATAATACCTTAAAAAATAGACTAACTCAAATGGCAAAAGAGCTCCAAAAAGCCAATGAGGAGAAGAATGCCTTGAAAGGCAGAATTAGCCAAATGGAAAAGTAGGTCTGTAAGACCACTGAAGAAAATACTGCCTTAAAAATTAGATTGGAGCAAGTAGAAGCTAGTAACTTTATGAGAAATCAAGATATTATCAAACAGAACCAAAGGAATGAAAAAATGGAAGACAATGTGAAATATCTCATTGGAAAAACCACTGACCTGGAAAATAGATCCAGGAGATATAATTTAAAAATTATTGGACTATCTGAAAGCCATGATCCAAAAGAGAGCCTAGATATCATCTTTCAAGAAATTATCAAGGAGAACTGCCCTGATATTCTAGAGCTGGGGATAAAATAGAAATTGAAAGAATCCACTGATCGCCTCCTCAAAAAGATCCCCAAAAGTAAACTCCTAGGAATATTGTCACCCAATTCCAGAGCTCCCAGATCAAGGAAAAAATACTGCAAGCAGCCAGAAAGAAACAATTTGAGTATTGTGGAAACATAATCAGTTAACACAAGATCTAGCAGCCTCTACATTAAGGGATCGAAGGGCTTGGAATATGATATTCTGGTCAATGGAGCTAGGATTAAAACCAAGAATCCCCTACCCAGCAAAACTGAGTATCATGCTCCAAGGCAGAATATGGATTTTCAATAAAATACAGGACTTTCAAACTTTCTCAGTGAAAAGACCAGAGCTGAATAGAAAATTTGACTTTCAAACACAAGAATCAAGAGAAGCATGAAAAGGTAATCAAGAAAAAGAACAAGAAAAAGAAATTGCAAGGGACTTACTAAAGTTGAACTGTTTTGTTTACATTCCTACATGGAAAGATGATGTGTATAATTCATGAGACCTCAGTATTAGGGTAGCTGAAGGGAATATACATAAATATATAGACAGACGGCACAGGGTGAGTTGAATATGAAGTGATGATATCTAAAAAAATAAAATCAATTAAGGGATGAAAGAGGAATATATTGAGAGGGGGAGAAAGGGAGAGATAGAATGGGGTAAATTATCTTGCATAAAAGTGGCAAAAAAAGGAGTTCTGTTGGAAGGGAGGAGGGGGCAGGTGAGAGGGAATGAGTGAATCTTGCTCTCATCGGATTTGACCTGAGGAGAGAATAACATACACACTCAGTTAGGTATCTTACCCCACAGGAAAGAAGGAGGAAAGAGATAAAAAAGGGGGGGGGGATAGAAGGGAGGGCAGATGGGGGGGAGGAGGTAATCAAAAGCAACCCCTGAAAATTCCCTGTACCAATGAAATTTGAAGTCCGGTTCCTATTCTTTGAATTTTGAGACACTGACTTCACAGTTATTCAAACTCATACTTAAAGTAATCATTCATTCTTCCTTCTCCCTCCACACCCCCATAGGTAATCATTTGCCAAGCACTCCCCTGCCCAATTTCCTTTCTGTCTCTTTCTTTCCAGTCATATGGCTAGCAATCTCATTCAAGCCCTCATCATTTCTCACCTGGTTTGTTGTAACAGCATCCTAATTAGTATTCCTCTACCAGCTTCTCTCCTCTCTGAACACACAACTGCCAGAATGATCTTCTGAAGGCATACTTCTGCCCATGTCCACACTTCCCTCCTTATTAAGGCTTCCTGTGACCCTGGGATAGAGTACAGACTCAATTGTCTGCCTTTCAAGGCTCTTTATGATCCAGCCTCAATTTACCTTCCCAGTATAATTCAGATTGTTACCTTTCATATAACCTATGTTCCAGCCAGTCTGGGTCACTTGCAGTTGGGTTAATCAAGAATCCCATTTCATTGCTACCATGGGCCATCTCTGGTCATCCTGATTATATCTTGCCACTGGACCCAGGTGGGTCTGGAGGAGAAAGTGAGGCTGGTGACTTTGCACAGCCTCCCTCACTTAAATGTAATTCATTTGCATGTCATGGCATGGTCACCTCCCTGATGTCATGGTCCTTTCTGAGAAGGAAGGACAAACAACAACCTTATCTATCTGTCTCCTAGCATTTGCATATGGTTCCTCCCTTCCCCATTGTCCTTTCCTCCTCCTCAGTTTTCAGAATCCTTGTCACTTTCCTGGCTCTGGTTTGGCACTACTTACTCCATTAGACTTTTTATCTGTACTCTCCACTTCCCCCAGTCTACTACAAGTAATTCACTGTCCTCCCTCATTCAGCTGAAAATGTTCACTTCTTTCTCCCAGATATTTGTAGAGTGCTTTGTGTAATCCCCTTTTGCATCTTTCACTCCCTACTCTGTATTGCATCTTCATTTGTTCCTGTTCTATCCCTGCCTAGTAGAATGTCAGCCTACTGAGAGCAGGTTCTGTTTTGTTTTTGCTTTTATAGCTCTAGGATTTACAATTACTTTTCTCAAGACTTAGCGCAGACTCCACCTGCTGTATCAGGGATTCTTAACCTTGTGTCCACAATCTGTCCAGATTCCAGACAAGCCATGTATTTGGATGGACAAAAAAAATTAAAATTAAAAAATCCTAATTCTAACTAACCTGTAATTTAGCATTTCCTTCAATTGTGAATTTAAAGACCCACATTATTCTGAAAAGCCCATAGATATCGCCAGTCTGCCAGAGGAGTCCATAGTATCAGAAAAGACCACAACATTGGTCCTACATGAAGCTTCCTCTGATCCTCCAGGGGCTAATTCCTTTCTTCCCCAAACTAACGTGAATTTTGGTTGTATTTATTATAGATGTACCTGTTGTCTTCCCACATAGAACATAAACTCCTTCAGATCAGGGACTGCTTTGCTTTTTGTCCTTATATCTCTGATGCTTGAAAAATACCTGGCGCAGAGTTGGCTCTCAACAACTACTTGTCCTTCATTTTTGCCAAGGGCACCGGGTAAGCAGGGAGCAGACTCCAGCCCACATATCCGTCTCCCAAACCACTCACAGAATCCTGGCTCCCACTTAAACATTCACCCTTTGATCATACTTTTTGAACTCACGCTTACCTTTCCCTGTGCAGACAACTCGAATCACTCCCCAGCCTAATGTAATGCATGGAGTGCTGGAATGGGTACTAGGGAAATCCAGGTGCAAGTCCCACAGTGACTCTTCCAAGCTATTTGACTTCACCTCTCTGATCAGAGTTTCCTCACTTGCAAAATGCAGCTCATATTAACTACCTCCCTGAATTGCTGCGAGGCTCAAGTAAGAGGGTGCAAACTTGAAAATGCTACAGCGTTCCCATCATGGTTATTATAGCAACTCGTGAATCAGAAGTTAATGTGTAACAGCTCCTGATTCTCAATCTACTATGTCACATAGCTTAGCCCCTTACTGTTAGGACACTATGCCACCCCTTCACCCCCCCAACTGGGTTTGGAATCATCCCTGGGACTCTGCCTGACCAGATAGTTCCAGATCCCTGCAAGGCATGCATCTCATTGAATCCATTGACACCATATGTCTTTGGACATCATGCCACCACCTTGCTGCTGGGTCTTACCCTATCCCTTTTTCACTTCTTGCTATGTTCAGTACATGGCAATCTTACCATTCCTGTGAGCCTCTTAAAACTCCTTTCACTGGCCATCACTCCCCTATATGTGTTGCTTCATCCTATTCAGATGAGTGCCAGGACTATCATACTTTAGTCCTTGTATCCCTACTATCTAGCACAATGCCTGGCACATAGTAGGTGTTTAATAAAGGTGTTTTCATCCATTCGCTCACTCAACTGAAAGTGATTATTCTTTTATATTTTTCATGCTTGCTCCATGACAGCTATTTAACCTCTATTGACTCAGTTTCCTCATCTCTAAAATAGGGAGAATAATTGTACCTATCTCCTGGGGTTTTTGTGAGGATCAAGTGAGGTAATAAGACTTGTACGATGCTTAGCACAGTGCCTGGCACATGATAAGCACTAGATAAATTTTAGCTATTTATCATTATTATTATTATTGTTATTAATTATTATTATTGACTATTAGCTAGGACCCTCAACTCACCCTCCTTTTTTTTTTGCCGTACCCAGATTCTAGCAAAGTTCACACACACCAATAGCATGGCTGTGAGCAGCTGCCCTTCAAGTGGATTCAACAAGTACCTACTATGCACCAGTACCTGCTAGTCAGGGAGAAGAATGGCAAAAGAAAACAGTCCCTCACTATTGGGATGCCTAGGTTCACATGGCCAATGTGTGTCAGAGGAGGTTCCTGACTAAGAAGCCCTGGTGCTCGGCCATATAGATTCTCCAGTGAATCACACAACATCTCTAGTAGCAGGTGACGCTAGCTGAAACATGAAGGGACCTAGGGATTCCAAATGGTGAAACTGAGGAGAGGGAGAACATTGGAATTTTGTCTATGGGGAATGTCAAGGAGTTCTGTTTGACCTTCATACAGAGAGTATGAGGGAGAGCAATATGTAATCTACCTGGAAAGAATGATTGCAGCCAGATTGTGAATGGCTTTAAATGACAAGTAGAGGGGTTTGTATTTTAAATAATTGAATGCAGTAAACTTTTATTAAGTGTCTACTGGGCAGTTAGATGGCCCAGCGGATAAAGCACTGGGCCTGGAATCAGAAAGAATCATCTTCCTGAGTTTAAATCTGACCTCAGACACTTGCTGCTTGTGTGACCTTGGACAAGTCACTTAACCCTGTTGGCCTCAGTTTCTTTATCCATCTGAACTGGATAAGAAAATGGCAAACCACTCCAGTATCTCGCCAAGAAAACCCTGATTGGGGTCATGAAGACTTGAACTTGACTCAACAACAAGAAGTACCTACTATGTACCAGGCACTGTACTAAACACTGTACAAAAAGAGGCAAAAAATCAGTCTATGCCCTCAAAGAAATTCATGCCCCTCACACATTTATCCCCCTCCCCCCCCTTTTTTTTTACTATTTGCTCCTATACCCTGCTCTATCTTTGAGATATTTTATCTGGTTACATGCAATTCAATCCAAGTATTTGATGAGTATCTCTGTTGTATGGCTGTCACTATAGTGAAACTGTGGGGATAAAACAAGCATATAACTTACACACCCTCCCCTCAAGAATTTAGTCATCTTGTTGGGGAGGTGAGTCTTGGCCACAGAAAACAACTGGAGAAGAATTCAAAATTCACCATAATTGAGTGCTCCAGATGTGTGGTTGAAAAAGTGAAGGATCCAGAGAGACTAGAATTATCAAGGATGGCTTTGTGGAAGATGACAAACTGAGTCTACTGGGTGAGAAAATAACTTTGGAAAAAGGATATTATGTTAAATGACAACAAGTTGCATTTATTTTAGAGATCTATAGCAAAGGATCATTTTATAAGAGAGCAGGAAGCCAGTTGAAAGTGATTTTAGTAAAGACCAAGTTTGTGGAGACTGGATAAAAGCAGGAAAGAGTGGTAGCAGTGCCTACAAATTTAATAAGAGGAAAGGACCATCCCAGGGATGTACCTGGGATGTATTCATCTACTTAAATCATTCCTCTTATTGTAAATTGTAAAGAGGGCATGGGATTTGTGTCTCTTACTATCTGTGTGATCTTGAGTAAGTCATTTCACATCTGTGAGTCTCAATTTCTCATCTCTACAATGTGGGGATTGAATGCAACGATGTCTAAGATCCATTCTAACTTAAATTAAAAATCTTGCGGTCAAATGAGATATTTGTAAAGTAGAAACTATAAAGGCATTATATACAAACTATCCCCAAAATCTTACTATAGTTTTAATCTTCAGCAGTTTAAAAGTATTGTAAGGCTTTTGGGGCCCTGTGTTTAAGTGAGCTAAGGTAATTGAAGTTTCAGATTGCAAATCTTTCTGGAATTCCGACCTGAAAGAGGATTGATGTTGGTGGCCAGGTGCTCAGTTTTATAAGACCTGAAGCTCTATGAAGCACAATAAGTAATAGAGAGAACAAAGCACTCTTTGAAAAAGCACAAGGAAGATAAAAGCTAGAATGAGTAGGAACCAATCATAATTGCTCTTTAGTTAAAGTGGCATTTATTTTATATTTTGTATAATCTCTTTTTAAAGCATAGATTCATTAGTAATTCATGATTAGTTAAATATTTACCCTCACTGTTGCTCAGGTGGATGTTGTTTTACACAAAGGTGTAATTAGATACTGTGCTAATGTGTGACCCCTGTTATTTTGGCTTAAGAAAGGTCTAGTTAATCGGTATGCACGACTAGTCCCCAAAGTCCTCTCATGTGTCTGGCAGCAGCTATCCAGATTTGTGGAGCAGTGGTGAAGGGAAAGATTGCCAGTGAAAGGACCTCACTGGCAATCTAGCTCACCCTGAGTCTGAATGGGAATATACTCTCCTCTCCTAGTGTTTGGAATCCAGCCTCTGCTTGAGCATCCCACTGGGGAGGAACCCTAAGATAGCCCATTTCACTTTCTTTTTTTTTATTCTCATTGCTGGGATTGTTCTTTTTCTGCTCTCCCCACTAAAAAAAAAAATCTAAATATGTTTCTTTGCAAGTTTTCTATACCTTAGCTAGTTCATCTCTATTTCTATATCCATGCCCATATCCATGTCCATATTTATACCTAGATCTATATAGATGTCTATGTTTACATATCTATATCTATCTATATCCACACTTGCACTCACATCTATCCATATCTACTTCTCCATAGAGTTAACACAAAACTATGGATATATCTAGGGATAGATATAGAGACAACCTGTATTTACTTTTCTGTTAGTATATTGTTTCCTGATTCCCTGCATCCTAATAGAATGTAAGCTTCTTGAGGCCAGGGGCCTCTTATTCTTCTCTTTATATCCTTAGTGCCTGGCACAGGGCTTACCATGCAGTAGGTGATTAATAAATGCTTAATGAAGGATAGATTCTAGAGCCTAGAGCAAAGAAACCTACCCAAGACTTCTTGAGTGATTACAATGTACATGTCATTGCGGTAAGGGCTTGGAAGGATGTAAAAAAGTTTCTTGCAATCAAGTAGCTTGGCATCTTTCTATGTCTTCATATTCATGTACGTAAGTGTGTTTGTATGTGTCATGACATGATGCAAAGATAACTGGCTCTGGGGTCAGAGGACATGAGTTCAAATCCTATCTCTGGGCAGATCTCTCAACTTCTTGAGCCTCAGTTTCCTCAACTATAAAATGGGAGAGTAAGGCTAGATGGCCTCTGAGAGTCCATCAGTTATCTGTGATTCAAATGTGAGTGTGTTATGGAGCCATTAATGACCAAATTTCTTAAAATTGCTAATTTAATTGGGAGTTTTGCATAATTCTAATCATTTATATATACATATATGCTAATGATGGAAAGTAGCCTCATAAATAGATAAGTGGCATAGTCATAAAGGGTCCTAAAAATTAAGGGAGCAAGAAATTGATCACCGTTAACTGGGCTTACTTGGAGAATCTTCAGGAAGAGGCACAGTATGATCTGGGACTTTAAGAATTTGGAGCAATGAGGAGGAGTAAGGTGCCATTCCATGTCGGGGGACTATGGAATTAACTCAGATACAGAGGGATAAGAAAGTTCATGATGTGGTAAGGGAACATTGAGTAGATCAGTTTGCTGTGTGGTCTTAACCTACTGTATACTATTATGAAAAGGAATTTGATGTACTAGAACAAAATTTGTCTTTCAAAGTTTCCTTCAAACAAGGTGTCTCATATGCTCATGCTAAAATCATATAGGCTTCCAAGGTAGTTGCTACAATGGAGATTTCTCTCCCAAGACTCCACCGAACAGCGACATTAAATACATATTGGAGAAGCAAGCAATAAGAAAGGCAAGCAGCATAATGAATGAGCGCCAAAAAACTGGGAAGACTTGAGTTCAAGCTTCACTTCTGACATGTACCAGCATAACTTGTTTTATTGTGCTTTGCATCATTGAACTTCAAAGATATTGCATTTTTCACAAATTGAAGGTTTGTGGTAAGCTTGTGTTGAGCATTTTTCCAACAGCACAGCCTCACATTGTGTCTCTGTGTCACATTTTGATAATTCTCGCAATACGTCAGACTTTTTCATTATGATTATATCTGTTATGATGATCTGGGATCAATGATCTTTGATGTTACTGTTGTAACATTTTGGGGGGAGCCGTGAACCATACCCATATAAGATGGCAAACTTAACTGATTGCTCCACTGACCAGACACTTCCTGTCTCTCTCTCTCTCTCTCTCTCTCTCTCTCTCTCTCTCTCTCCTTTGGCCTCCCTGTTCTCTGAAACACAACAATATTGGAATTAGGCCAATTAATAAACCTACACTGGCCTGAGGTGAAAGGAAGGGTAAATTGATGCAGCAGACTTCATTGTCATCTTATTTTAAGAGATTACCACAGCCACCGAAACCTTCAGTCACTTTAGCCCTATCAGTCAGCTGCCATCAACACTGAGGCAAGAACTTCAACCAGCAAAAAGATTATATGACCCACTGAAGGCTCTGATGATGGTTAACATTTTTAGCAATAAAGTATTTTTAAATTAAGGTATGTGCATTTTTTTTAGACACAATACTATTGCACACTCAATAGACTACAGTATAGTGTAAACGTAACTTATATGCACCGGGAAACCAAAAAAAATTCTGTGACTAGCTTTATTATGAAATTTGCTTTTTTGCAGAGAACCAAACTTGCAATATCCCTGAGGTATGCCTGTACTGGCTTTGTGGCCTATGGCAAGTCATTCTCAGTATGCTAGGCAACTCTCAAAGACTGCGTTTTTGCAAAGAAGGTGACAATCTGGAATGGCAGGGGGAGCTGACTCCTGTTTCCTTCATTTATTCATGTACCGCAGAATGGAGTTAGAAAAAATAGGGAAACCTTGTTAACTAGGCCCACTACAAATTTATGTTACATAATCTCACTGCAGCAAGGCAATCTTTTACACCTCCATAATTGATTAGCTATTCTACTCACCAGAGCACCCATTCTGAACCTTCTTATTCTCTTATAAGCATGCCAAGATGCCATCTCCCTACCTACTCTCTCAAGAACATCTTGCCTCATATTTCACCAAAAATAAATGAATAAGCAGATGGATGGATAAAAGATCTCTCTTCCTCCTTCTTCATCTCATATCACTCAGATATTTTCTCCTTTTATACACTTCTTTCCCATTACCTCACAATGAAGAGTTGTTGCCTTTTTTCCTTGTCAAGGTAAACCCCTTTACATGAACCTGTAAAGCCAAACTGTAAGTGAAAGATCTTTCTTGCCCATTGAATAGGCCTCAGGTGAGGCCAACAAAGGGAGGTCTGATTAGATAGGCCCACACCCTTTCACTAACTAGATGTGAGGCCCCAGGCCCCATGCCTTTTTGATAAGTAGGCTCTGAGCTCTCAGGTCCTTGAACAGGGTATAAAGGCTCTGAGGTTGGTGTTTTGCCTTTGGGGGCACACTCATTGAAAAAGTATTGACAACTAGACTCTGGGTAAGCCCTTGAACCAGACCCTTTGGCTTTGAAAAACCCAGATGCTGACACTTCTCTGGTAACTGTGTATATTGTGATTTTTGTCAGGCAGAAATCTGTCTGTTGATCTATTTATATTGTCTCTGTTTGTACTTTCTGAAATTCAAGATGCTGGCTTTTCCCCCTGAACTAAGTGAATAGTATATGTATGTTTAATTAAAGTAAGATTGTTAACCTCTTAAAGTTGCTTTTCTTAGAAAAGCAGATCAAAGAATCTGTGCTAGTAGCCCTCCTGTGTGCTGGTGTTGTTGGGCTTATGTGCCGACAGCAGCTGCTAGCAACGTTGTTGTTACAGAACCTTTGATTCCATTCCATGATGTTTTCTCCAAAATGTCCTCTCACTAATCTTTGCAGTTGTTGTTGCTATTCAGTCACTTTTTTCAGTCATTTCTGACTTTTTATGACCCCTATTTGGGGTTTTCTTGGCAAAGTTACTGGAGTGGCTTGCCATTTCCTTCACCTCATTTTAGAGATGAGGAAACTGAGGCAAACGGGGTTAAGTCACTTGCCCATAGTCACACAGTCAGTAAGTATCTTAGGTCAGATTTAACTCAGAAAGATGAGACTTCCTGACTCCAGGTCTGGTGCTACATCTACTGTGCCAGCTATCTCCTGACTACTTCCTGTTGCTGACAAATACATCCATGTCTCCTACATTCTTTTTTTTTCAGTTTTTTTTGGGGGGGCAGGGCAATTGGGTTTAAGTGACTTGCCCAAGGTCACACAGATAGTACATGTATCAAGTGTCTGAGGCTGGATTTGAACTCAGGTCTTCCTGACTCCAGGGCCGGTGCTCTACTCACTGCACCACCTAGCTTCCCCATGTCTCCTACATTCTTAAAACACCTCCCCTTTATTTGACCCTCCCCATTAGTTATTACCTTATATCTCCCCTCCCCTTTATGTCTAACCTCCTCAAGAAAGCTGTCTACACTTTCTACCTATACGTCCTCTCCTCTCACTGGATTCTAAAATTTCTTTTAGTCTGGATTTCTGACCTAATTTTTCAACTGAAATTGCTTTCTCCAAAAATCTTTTAATTGCCAAATATCATAGCCTTTTCCCAGTCCTCATCCTTCTTTACCTCTGAAACATTTGACACCCTTTTCCAGGGTGTTGGTGGCATTGATTCCTCCCTGATTCTCTTCCTATCTATATGTCTCCTCCTCAATCTCCTTTCCTGTATCCTCCTCCAGGTTATACCCACTAACTCTCCTGGCCCTTCATGTTTTTTGTTTTGTTTTGCTTTTATCCCCTCCCCCCCTTTTTTTTTTTACAATATCTTCATATAACCTCATCAATCCATAGGTTAAATTATAACCTTTATACCAATAATACCTAGGTCTATTTATCTTGCCCCAGTCTTTCCCCCAAGTTCCTGCCTTTTGGACATCTCAATTCAGAATGCCCAAAACACAACTCGTCCTTCATTACCTTTTCAGGGGCTTTAATCTCATGCTTGCAATTCCTTTTCCTCACTTCACATCCCATATTTCTTGATTTTCTTCAATACTTAGCTTAAATCCAACATTCTGCAGAAGGTCTTTCTTCATCCCCCTACCTGTGCCTTCTAAGATTATACTCCATTTATTCTGTGTGTAACTCCTATGCATGTTGTCTCCCTCAGTAAAATGTGAGCTTTTTGAGGGCAGGGACAAATTTTGTCTTCCTTTGTATCTCCAGTGCTTGGCATATGGAATACACTTAAGAAACACACAGCAACCGACTGAGAGTTCCCTTTATAGTTCTCCTTTCTTCCAACTCTTGATTATTGTTGAGAACATCACTGTCCTAGTCACTGACTGCTAACCCTGGTGTCATTGTGTACTCCTCATTCCCACTTACTCCATGTGCCTGATCTGTTTCCAAACCTTGTGGTTTCTTCCTTTATAATGTCTTTCACACACGTCCTCCACTCTCCCAGCCAACACACTGGTTCAGGCTCTCATCGCTTCATGCCCGTGTGATTATGGTAGACCTCAAATTGATTTCCTGGCTTCAATTCTCTCCCCATTGCAATCTGCATTCTCCTCAACTGACATCATTATTTTCAAAATTATGAGCCAGATTACGTCACCTGCTGCTTATTAAACTCCAGTGGCTCCCTATTATATTCAGGAATAAATGTAAAATTCTCTATTTGGCTTTTATTACAACCCTTCACAGCCTGGCCCCTTCCTACCTTTCCAATCTTATTCCATTTGACTCCCTCTTATGATTCAGCAGCCTAGCTATCCTGGACTTGTTTTTCTGGAACGTGATATTACATTGTCTGACTCCATGTCCTTTCACTGGCTATGTCTCTATGCCTAGAATGCTCTGCTTCCTCACGTCCACCTCCCAGCTATCTTCAAGGTTTATTCAGCTCAGAGTCTTCCCTCTGCAAGAAACTACCTCTTGCCCACAACTGCCCATTGCTAGTGCCTTCCCTTTAAGATTCCCTTCCTTTTTTACTTCACACATACATATATAATACATAAATACATATACATACACACATAACGTGTGTTATATTTGTTATGTATCTGTTATATATATTATATAAATATCAGTAAACACAGACATTTACTTATTCTTCTATTCATTCATTTATTTGTTCATCCATTCATCCATTCATCCATCCATCTACCCATCCATCCACCCATCCATTCATCAATTTATCTGTTTATTTACCTATTTATTGTTTGCACAGTTTGCATGAAGTCAACTCCATTCCATCGTGAACTCCTTGAAAGTGGGAACTGTTTTTGCTTTTCTTTGTATCCCTAGGGCTTAGCACAGTACCTAGCACATAGGAAGCTCTTAATAAATACTTGTTGAAAATTCTGAATACCAATGAAATCTCAGTTTTATTCCCTCTCCCTATCAACATTGAGCATAGCAATGGGAACCATGCTTCCCAAAGGTTCCTGTATCATGGAAAAAGTTCTGCAAGAAATCCAAATGGAAGATATAATTCTTTTTGATGATGAGCTTCTCCAGATGCTCCTGTTTTGCTCTTGCTATTATGTTAATTGAATTGTTTCCCGGACCACTACACAGTCCTCTCAGTGAGTCCATAATCACTCATTAGAGATCTGCCTAACCATTCACATCAGAAAAACAATGCTGATAAGAAAAGTTCATTGATCAAATTGTGGCATTGAGGTAAATGGGAAAAACATTGAATTTATCCACTAGGAGAGATGTTTTAGGCAGGTGTTAGAAATGGACAGTGAACTGGGCTCATTATTGAATAAAAGATGAAAATATTTTGAAAACCATTGCTTTCGATGACCCAGAGCTACTCCTTGATACCAAAGTCCCCCTTTTAAAAATTCATGTATTTGAATTGATGCTGTATGACTGTAAATTATGGAACGGCATTTTCTCAGAAGAATCTACATTGGAGGTGATTTAAAGGGAATATGATGGATATAAGTATGCTGCAGCATATAATAATCAAGGATGTATATAAGACATAGCAATCAATGTCTTGCACGTATTAGAAAATTAATGCATGTTTATCTAATTGAACAAGGAATCACAAATAATATCCATGGCCTCTTGGGGTCCATTTTGGAGGGTGAAGGAGGAGCAAGAAACTTTGGGCAGGCAAATCAACAATCATCAAACTTATTCTGGGATTTCCTAGGCAAGATGGGCTGTGGGTAAGCTGCCCATTTGGGTCTTCTGCAGCAGTACTGTTTAGCAAAGTACTGGTATAGTAGTATAGGCAAGCCATCCAGAAAGTTGTGTGGTAGCAATCCATAGGCTTGTCAAGGGTGTAGGGTTTTGCTCCTAGTCATCTATATCAGAGGAAGAGGTTCTTGGTACTAGGGTCTCCTTGCCCCATGGTTCTTTGGTAGTCTCCTGACACCAGATAAAACTGCTATGCATAGGAAGCATGTGTCTGCATATTGGTGATCTGGTGTGAGAAATTGCACCCCATAAGTCAGGGCCCTGTGCCAAAGTCTTAGTCAGTGTAGGAGTAAAAAGTAAAATGAGATGTCTAACAAACAAGTTCCACAAACGGGACACATTTTCTGGTTATCCATGACATTTATATTACATGTAAGCAAGAGACAACATGTTATATGTATGTATATATGTATGTGGAGGCAAATGAAGAAAAGTACTCCCTCAGGTGTCCAGACTTTGATTGTATTTTTAAAATATGGACAAAAGAAAAGGCAGCAGAATTTTTTCAATTTAAAAAGCTTAAAAGCTTACACAGGTAATAAACACAAATTATCTTAGCTTGATCAGATTAGGTGATAAAACACGTTCTTTTAAGAAGAAATTTGGGGGGGGGGATCTGTTTGGATGTCACCCAACTCATTTTAGCAAATTGCTCAGGATCCATTTCCTTTCCTACTTTGCTAAGCACAGGCTTCCTTTTCAGAATAGTTTAATATAAAAACTTTTAGCAGAGACTTCCAATTGTTGGCTACTCAGAGGAATAATAATGGAACTTGTCACACCTATCCATTTAGATAAGATTGCTATAGCTCAGAAGATTCCTTGACACTTATTTGAGGGGCTAGGAGAAATTACTTATCAAATTTCTAGCAATATTAGGAAGATTGAAGCTTCTTTAATATCAAGAAAAGACAAAGAATAGTTTTCTAAACACATTGTTCAAGATCCTAGAAAGTCAGTCAAAATATATTTATTAAGTGTGCTTACTATGTCCTAGCAACTAAGAATCAGGTGTGGAGAGGTCAACTCAGTGTCATATATTAATTTCAATTCCATACTTTTATATTATGTACAATTAAACCTAAAATGTAGTATGTTATACATACTCACATCTTTATCTATATATTGATCACTCTGTTAAATGTACTGAAGAAATTTTTGATAAATTTGATAGTTTCCCTGAATCTAAGAGAATAAACTCAAGACTTTTTAATATTAATAGAGAGTATTTTAAATGCATATCCAATAATACCTGGGTCTCAAATGAGTCATAAAATCCAAGAATTTGAAATTTAGAAGGAAGTTTGGCTGACATCTAGTTCACCCTGTACCTGAATGAGAACCTACTCTAGCATGTGCATTTCAAGTGGCCATTCGTCCTCTACTTAAATATACCAGTTAATGGGAAGCCACCACCTCCTGAAGCAGCCTATTCCATGTTTAATGAGTTCTCATTGCTAGGATGTTTTTTTTTTCCTAGCATCAGTTCTAATGGAATACATATTGTCTGTGAAAGAAAATCCGTTTTTCATCCTGGGAAGGGTTACCATTAGTCATACGTGTTAGGGTTGAATTTTTTGTTCCCTTTTTCATTTTGATCATTTACAAAAATAACAGTGTTCCCATAGTAGGAATGTGGGACTTTATTCTTACCTTTTTTGCTTTTTGCTTCCTTTACAATCAGCATAATCTCCTATGTTTTGAGATAGGGCTGAATGAATAGAACTCTTGGTGTAGGCATCAATACAAGAAATCAGAAGTTCTTAGGAAATGATGTCACTTTTTCTTTTTTTAATGTAAAATAGAGCCAGAGCACTTGAAAACACACATTGTGATTTGATTGGATAAATGAACTCCCAGATGAGAAAGCTCCATCTACTCTATCAGTGTTGATAGGCCCCTTCTCTACAGCACATAGCCTTAGAAAGTTGCCTAGGGCATTGGAAGGGTAAGTGACTGGTCAAGTGCCATACGACCAGTTTGTGTCAAGGCAGGCCTTGCCCCTAGTTCTTTTCTGGCACTAGCTAGCTCTCTGGATACTTAATAAGCTTTTTTCCCCCCTCTGTCTCTGTCTCTGCCTGTCTTTGTCTCTCTGTCTCTCTCTCACACACTCAAGAAGAAAGACAGCTTTCTATCTGCCTCTCTCTATATTTAACACAAATATGCCTCACATATATCTGTATGTATCTGTCTATCTGTCTGTCTATCTATCTGTCTATCATATCTATCTATCTGTCTATCTATCTACATAAATAGCCATTTATCTATCATCTGTCATATCTCTATCTACATAAATAGCCATTTATCTATCATCTATCATATCTTTATCTATATAAATATCCATTTATCTGTCTTCTATCATATCTATCTATCTATCTATTCATCTATCTATCTATATCCACATGCTCTCACACTCACACATATATTTATCTCTCTCTGATTCTCTCTGTTGGTCTCTCTCTCTCTCTCTTTCTGTCTCTTCCCATCTCTCCTCATAGAAATACACAAACACAAACATGCACACATATGGAGAAAGACACATATGTGTGTGTGTATATAATATATATATATATATATATATCAGATAGATGATAAATAGATATATACACTTTGAAACACATATATAGTTATCTGTCTCTATTGGCTTCTCTGTCTTTCTCCATCTTTCTCTCTTCATAGAGATGTGTATGTGCGCGCACATACACACATATACACACACATTCGCAGTCACATTGTTTTTCCCTAAAACTGTGATTTCATCAGTATAAGGAGGTTCTAATCAGGCCACTGGACCCAGATGGCTCTGGAGGAGAAAGTGTGGCTCGTGACCTCGCACAGCTCTCCCTCACTCAAATCAAAGTCTACTGCAAGTTATGTCATCATTTCCCTGATGTCGTGGTCCTCTTCAAGAATGAACGACAAACACAGCAACCTTACCAATGCAGACAAATACCTTCTTTGCAGTGTACAGTCTTACCCCTAGTTGCCTGCATTACTGAGAATTCAAATGATTGCCAAGGATTTCATAGCCTGAAGAATTCAAAGTGAAACTTGAATCTTGGTCCTCCTGGTTCTGAGACTGTTTTACGCTTTTACTTCTATATGATTTTTTTAGTACTATGTTTTCTGGTAAATTTATCCACAGTATTTAGTGTGAGGTCCTCTTTTCAACATATGTTGATCAAATGTCTGGAAACACAAAAAGGTACTTTATTTATTTTTCCCAGGTAGCATACTTTACGTTTTGTTTTACTACTTCTTGGTGCCTTGTAGATTCATTAGCTTCCACTTGATCAAGTCTAATTTTTAATGAGTTAGTGTTTTCATTTTGCTTTTGAGTCTCCTTTTCCAATTGGTTGATTTTACCTCTCAGGGTGTCATTTTCTCTCTCTAGATTCTGAATCTCCGTAGCCATTTCGCCAATCTTTTTTTTTCCATATTTTCTTTTAGCTCCCTAATTTGGTTTTTAAAATCCTCCTTTAGTTCTTCCAGCAGTGCTTTTTGGGCTGGAGACCAGTTCATATTACCTTTTGAGGTATCCGATGTATCTACAGTATCAATGCTGTCCTCTTCTATGTTGGTATTTTGATCCTGCCTGTCTCCGTAAAATGAATCTATTGTCCTTGGTTTTTTTGTGTTCTTCTTCATGTTGGATTGCCTTTTCCTGGCTTTACAATGAATTTCTACCTTTGGGCCTCAGGGCTTTCTGTCCCAGCTTTCTTATTCTGGGGGTTGTGAGTCTAGAATTTTAGCCTTCAGTTTCCTGAGGTGTGGGGGAGGGGTCTGGCTCTCTGGCTTCTCACTCCCTGTGGGTGCTCTCCAGCACTTGCTTTTCAGCAATGGTCTCAGCTGTTTGTTGTTTGAGCTGATGTCTGGCACTTCCCCTGGGGGAGCAAGATTACGGCTGGGCTCCTGGCGTTAACCCCTGCCGACTCTGCCCCTCTGGGACTGATGAACTTCTACTATTTGACCACTGAAGCCCCACTACTTTCTGCTCAGTTCCAGCTTTCTCTATTTTTTTTCCCCCGAGGAATTCTCTGGGTGGGGAGGGGAGGGATTAGAGCCCTTTACCTGGCCATTGTGTGTCCTGGAAGTTCAAGAAGCCGCGTTTAATACGTTTGGGCTGCAAGCCTCAGGATTCGGTATTTCATGGCCAGTGGTGTTGCGCTGCCTCTCCTCGCTCCCACAGACTGCCGTCCTGTGTTGGGAGTCCTGGGTATCTCCGCCGGTTTCGGGCGCCCAGCTTTCTCCCAGCCCGTCTCTCACGTGGATTTCCCGGCCAGCTGCTTCCGCCTTGGTCTGGAGCAGCTCTGCACCGAGCACTCTCCTGGCCTACAGGTTCGTGCCTCCGGCTTTTCAGACTCTCCCGGCTCGGAAATTTGCCCCACGCAGACTGCTCGCCGTTTCTGACTCTCTCAAATCTGCTCAAATTCACTTTTTTATAGGAATCTGACAGACCTTGTGAGAGAGCTCTGGTAAGACGCTGCCTTCATGCGGCCATCTTGGCTCCACCCCCCACCCAGGTAGCATAGACACAGCAGAAATGTCCCAATAAAAGCTATAAAATCTGTTTAGGCAAAAACTATTCCTGAGCACATTATAATTTCTATTACCTGATTATTGACCGCTTCTCTAATAAAATTTGCACAGAAGTAGGACCACCCAAATTTTGCTCTACTGGGTTTAAATGAAAACTGACCTGATTAGAACAATTATTAGAAACCTCCCAGGTTCCATAAACTGTCCATCGGTATATTAGCATGCAAATGAAGATTGATCAACATTTGATGTTCTTCTGTGACAACAAGTAACAACTGGTATGTATATGGAAAATGAATCATGACTCTTTTATTACATGTGATTCAGTTCAGCTCAACATACATGAAGCACCCACTATGTGTAATCCCCCAACATGACAGTCAGACCATTCAGTATTACAAAAGCCAAGTCTCCAAGGATGGTAACAGCGCTAAAATAATTTGAGGAGGGAGAAAATATTTTCAGCTAGGGGAGCAGGGAAGATGTCACACTTACTGAGTTAAGCCTTGAAAGAAGATGCCAATTCTATGTATACCGTGCCCCCTTTGTAAGCTCTTGGAAGGCAGCAAGTCTAGCTAACATGGATTGGTGTTTCCAGCACCAAGTATAGTGCCTAAGAAATAGTAAACACTTTCATTCATCATTCATTCATTCATGAGAATTGATAACAAATGCACAGAGAATTTGACAAAAAAAGTTAATACCCTTAATAATTAGGGAGATTAAAAGAGAGCATTGAGCTGCCCCTTATGAATTCAAGTCACCAAGATTAAATGAACTATGTATCCCAGGTGAAAGAATTGGTATGGATCTTTGAAAGTCTGCGAAGAGCCAGACAGATACTCTAGGATACTGGAAAAATGGCCAAATTTTTAAAAAGATTTAATAGAAGTCTTCAAAGTCAGGTAGATTGGCTTTGATTACTAGAAAGTTCTTTTAATTTAGTATTTTATTTTTCCCTTAGTTTTCCCTTGTAAAGCCATTTTTTAACATTCATTTTTAAAACTTTGAGTTTCAAATTCTCATCCTTCCTCCCTCCCCAACCCACCCCTCATTGAGAAGATGAGCAATTCAATATAGGTTATATATGTATAGTCATGAAAAATATTAGAATATTTTTAAATGGTTAGGCCATTCATTTTCAAATATGGCCCATGTGTGTATTCCTTTTTCTTTACTACATAGTCACAAATAAGGGCTTTGTTGGAAGAGATAATGTAATGGTGGGGAAAAGTAGTGCTAGTGATGTCAAAAAGAAAGAGACGAGAGAAGATTAAAGAAAAGAAAGGGAGAGAAGAGAAGAGAAAAGAAGAGATAAAGGAGAGGAGCAAAGAAGAAAGAAAAGGTTGGTGAAGCATCATTAACATATAGGTAAGAAACCTTAGTGGAAAGAATGGTGGACCTGGAGTCAGGAAGACCTGAATTCAAATCCAATCTCAGACACTTATTAACTCTTTTACACTGGGTAAATTGCTTAACTTCTGTCTAACTTATTTTTCTCAATTGTAAAATGGTGACCATAATAGCACCTCTCAAACAGGGTAGTTGTGAGAATAAAATGAAATAACATTTGTAAAGGGCTTATTACAGTGCCAGGCACTTAAACTCCTTGGGTGGGGCGGGGAGTGGCGCGTGGAAAGCCAACATTTAGAAGGGGACACAGACAAAGAGGGCAGTATCAAAATTTTTGTGTTACATTGAATGTGTACTTTTGAAAATCTATACATAATAGAGATAAAAGGTGACAAATTCAATCTTTTTTTTCTTCTTTGTACAGAGAGTTGTTAAAGTTTATCAAAATCATAGTTTAAGCTTTTGGGGAAAAAGGGGGAACAATATATTGACAGTGAACACCTAGGAAAAAGAACATTGATGACAAAGAACATGTTTCCATCAAGAAAAGGCCTTATCAGAATAAGTATGTGTTTTGTCCCTTGGTAGGGTTACTAATACGTATAGGTCAGAGGAATATTGTAAGTGTAATTGACCGAGATTTTAGGAAATGATTTGAAAAAATTTTTCAAGCTGTTGATGGAGATGTAGCGTAGATAATCCTGCAGTACAGTTAGGTAGGTTCAAAACTGGTTAAATGGAGAGACCCAAAGAATAACCAGTAATGGTACAAAATCGACTTGAAAGGTCTAGGAAAGCATCACAGGGACTTATGCCTGTTTAGGTGAAGTTTGGCGTTTTTATCAGTGATTTAGATAAATGGTATGCTTGTCAGATTGATGGTACAAAGCACTAAAATGCTATATAAAATGCTAGTTTTTGAGGCCATGCTTGAACTTGCACCTCCTTAGCTCCAGGCATACTGTTCTACATAGATGGAATTTTTCTGAATGAAGAATTAATTTTTACTAGACTTACAAATTCAGTATTAATTAAAATTATGATTTTTTTCCTTCCTCCAGTTGAGGAATATCCCTTCACCAATGCATATTGGCAATTACTATGCTAGTTATAGTTTTAAAGTGTCATTTGGGACACTGAAAGGTCAAGTAGTTTACCAAGGTAACAGACATTATGTTTCATTCAGAAGCAGCACTTGAACCCAAATCTCCTTGATTCTAAGCTTGGATCTCTATCCATTATGACCCCTCAAGAGGTTGGAAAAACAGGCAAAAACCCTAACATTTTCCTAGTCTGCAGTCAGGTATAGTGACCAAGACTCAAGAGGTGACAGTGTTACATTACTGTGTTCTAGTCAGATGCCATTTGGAATATTGAATTAAATACATGACCAGATTGAATTTAAAGCTGGGACAGTGATTCCTTGTTACTTATTAATAATAATAATATTATTATTATATTATAACATAGTATAGAGTGTGCCAAAAGTCTTAGTGCTGTTTTAAACACCCCCTACCCGTTTAAAATCATCAGAGGCTTAAAAATCTTTTGAGGCAAGAATTTCCATACAAAATCATTGTGATCGACTTTCAGTGGAGACAACTTGTTTGATTTCCAATCCTTTTCTGTCTTTAATGTTTCCTCCACGTTTGGATGCCTGTCTTGTAGTGACAAAGGGGCCTGCATAGCTCAGTGAAACTATGAGCTACGCTGTGTGTGGAGTTAACTAAGATGGACAGGTCATAATAGAGAGTTCTGACAAAAGGGGATCCACTGGAGAAGGAACTGGCAAACCGCTCCAGTATTTTTTCCAAGACAGCCCCATGGACCGTACTGAAATGATAAAAACAGGTGACAGTGGAAGACGAGCTGCTCAGGGCAGGAGGTGTCCAACATGCTCCTGGGGCAGAGTGGAGGGCAGCTGCAAGAAGCTCCAGAAAGAATCAAGGCTTTGGGAGACAGTGGAGGATAGAAGGACCTGGCATGCTCTGGTCCATGGGATCGTAAAGCGTTGGACAGGATTTGAGGACAACAGCAGCAGCGGCAGGACCGCTCGCAACAACAACAGAGAGAAGTAGATCTCCTATTTCAGTGGCATAATGCACTCCCTCTGCCAGTGCAAGTAGCACCTTTTCTGGAACTTAGGGTCTGAAGAGTGCTTCCTAGCACATTGAAAGATGATGTGATTTGCCCAGGTTCACCCAGACGTACGTCTCAGACATGAGATTTGGACCTATGTCCTGGCTTTGAGGCTGCAACGACAATGACTAGAATTTATATAGGATGTCAAAGTTTGGGAGAAACTTTGTGGATCATCTTATTTGAGGTACAATTTTATGAGATAAGAACAAGCATTACCACACCCATTTTACAGATGAGGAAACTGAGGCTTAGTTAAAAGGATCCTTATAACTTGTGTTAGCTATAATTTATTTCATAGTATTACCACTAATAATAATTCTTGTATATTCATTACTTATAGGTTTTTTTTAAAATAACTATCCTAATCCTACAAAATCTAAATTGCATGCTATAGAATATATGCAGCTGGGTCTCGATGCATTTGAATAATGAAAAATTCGATTTAGTGTTAATTACTAAATGTTGCCAGATGACATTTAATGAGAGCCAAAAGTCAATTAATGTGATGGGAGCTAAGTTGAGATCTTAATATGGCTTTATGTTGTCAGCCTTCACACACCTACTTTAAAGAAATCATTTTCCATTTCCATAAGGATGGAACCAATGACCATATTTTGCATATGGATTTATAACTTTGAAGAGTATGATTTTGAATAATGCAGCCACTTTACAGCATTCATTATTGTTACTTATCAGGACTCAATTGTACATGCATGTACACCTTAAAGTATAGCTATATTCATAAATGCTTTTTTGCTTCTCTTTTTTTGTGTATTGGGAGGTTGTTCCCCTCTTCTAGGGAATCTGAGTTAGCAAAGGACAAAAGCCTTAAGCACTTACACAAGACTTTTGATTTTCACTTTGAGAGTATAACCCAAGGTTAGCCTCCTGGCACTTGGCAGATCATTTAAGAGGTAGAACTCCCAGGGAAGATTTCCCATAGCAACTGGAAATGCCCCTTGTTAGCTAACTGTAAGTAAGTCCAAGAACATCCCAATTTCATACTCTCACTCTCCCTGAATTACTTTACTCAAAAAAAATATAGATAGAAGTGGAGATTAACAGATGAAACCTTGATCTCCACCAGTCACTATCCAGCAACCACCAGGAAAAGAGGAAGCATCTCTGCCACACTTCAGAGACAGGAATTTTCCTATAAAAAGAGGAAAGCTGAGCCGCTTTGGATCTGACCTCAGTATCACCCCAAAGGGGCCACATATTTGGAGGCATTTCTGTCACCAGCAACCTGTAAAAATAAATGTAGATATTAAAGAATGTGTCTTTTAGTAGTAATAATAATATCTTTTAATAATGTCTTTTGCACAAAGAAGTCTCATGTATAGGTTTTCATTTCTCTTCACTTATATGGAAGCTTGTTCAGTTGTTCAAAAGCTTTATTATTCCATTAGGGGTTTTCTTTGCAAAGATACTGGAATGGTTTGCCCTTTCTTTCTCCAGCTTGTTTTACAGTTGAGGTAAACTGGGTTAAGTGACTTGCCCAGGATCACACATCTAGGAAGTGTCTGAGACCTGATTTGAACTCATGAGGATGAGTTTTCCTGATGCTAAGAACAGTGCTTGATCCACTGTAGCACCTGGTTGCTCCTTTACCAAAGCTAGGTTACCACAAAACAACTCATTTGGAGGGGCATATGCCACCAGATTATAGAATGGAAATGGATAGGAAAACTGATCAAGTCTCCCTCTCATTTAAACTCTGTGAACTCAAACAGCCTTCATTCCAGTCTTTATAGTGAGTGGCCTGAATTTAGGCCTGGAGAAGTTGTGAATAAATAATTATCTTGTCCCAAGAAGCCAGAAATCCTTTGTTTTCCATAGACATGTACTGAAGAGATTGTCCCTATTTAGGTGCTTTTTGTTGTTTCAGGTTGGTGACATTGGAAGCTAGTTAGAAAGTAGAAGATAGATATTAATTGGAATAATTCTAATCCCATTGATCTAAGCTATCTTTTCTTTATTTTTGTAATCTCAAGAGTTAGGCCATCTTATTGAAAGTCAAGAGTTCCAAAGGAAAAAAAAAATCACAAACTTTGCTTAGCAAGAGTAATAATGCCCTGTATTTGAATAGTATTTTAAAGTTTAAAAAGGCTCTCCTCCTAACATTCCAGTTTGCTAGGGAGTACAAGTGCTATCTTCTCCAATGTATAGAGAAGAATGTGAAGATTAGAAAAAAAGTAAATTACCCCATGATCACCAAAGGGGTAGGTATCAGGATGCAGAATAAAGCACATGCCTTCTAACTCCAATTTTGTTGTTCCTTCTAGTGTCTCAAATAGTGCCTGCACACTTAGTCACCATAGGAGGAGTGACCCATCAACCATGGCTGAATTTGTTACTGATTCTTTGGCTAACTTGACCATTTTACTGGTTGCACTGGTTCTGTATTCAGATGCCTCCATATATTTTTGAGCTTTAGAATAGTTTGTGTGCATAAAATTAACCTGGGAAGCTACTTCTGTGAAGAAGTACCAACCAACTGCTATGCACAGGATAGGCAAGCTAGATTCATTGAAGCAGCAGGGCATCCTGAGAGAGAGACAGGAGGCAGCATGTGCCAGGTGCATCAAACCACCACTGCCACATCTCAAAGTCAATCTATCTAAACCTAAGAGCCTTGGGAATAGCAGTGGCCCCCAAACCACTAGACCTGCTTCCAGACCAGCCCCTACAGTCTTCATTGACAGGTGAAATCATTGTGGAGAGGGAGACCACCTTATTCATTACCATCAGAAACAATTTATGATCACTTGCCACCAGCCAGTAGACCATAAGAACCCTGGGAGATATGAAGCATGCTATCCTCCCCTCCCCAGACCATCTGTCCTTTCCCCTTCTGTCCTTCCCCCACAGCCATTATATGAATGAATGAGAAAGCAATTCCTCTGGAGGAGAGGTAAACCATCCCCACCAACTGCCATTCACAGGGCAGGTAAGCTAGGTGGGGTAAAGCAGTTTGGACAGAAGACAGAGAAGACAGAAGACAGCATGTGCAAAGCAAGGCAAACCACCACCATTACCCTGATCACCCTCTTTCCTCAAATCCAATGGAGACAGCTCAGGATTGTAAGCCCAAGAGCCTTTGAAAAAGAATTGCCCATAGCCATCATTCTTGGAATCAATTCCTGTGTTAATGCAAGTCTAGCAACTGTTCCTGCAGGTCCTACAGCCACATCTACTGACGACCAAGAAAAGGGGGTTCTTGTCACCATAGTCCTTGTCCTTCATAGTCCTTGACCTTTAGTCTGTTGTATCAAATGTGTCCTGATGAGACAAGCCTTTTTTTTCCATCCTCCAGCGCACTGATGGTCACTGGGCTTCTCCCTCCAAAGGACCTCTTTCTGCCCTAGAAGCCTTCATGCCTCCCACTTATGTCTGTTCTGTTGTTACTTCTGTATCTATATCATTGGACAGATCTTTGTGGCAGGCAGGTTTCGTTGTTGTTTTTAAGGGGAGAAAAGTAGACAAAAAATTACTAATGAAGCTCTGTGTGTGTGCGTGTTTGTGCATGCAACATTAAATACAGTAGTGGCTCTTCTAAGGAGCCTGGAGAATCTTTGTTCCTGTCAAACTGTAAATTGATGTGGTATTAAAAAAATGGTATTAATATATAAATGTGGTATCAATAAGAATAATAAAAATGTCTGTGATGTCAAAAATGGTTATGTCAAATGGTTCAAAATCAGAAACTGATATTTTAGCAGTAGAAATGGGCATCTAAAAAGAGGTATTACCATCTCCTTTCTTCCTGCACCCTAAGGACCCTGGGATTTTTCCTTCCAACTTGTAGTTGAAACTTTCCATATGTGTTCACTCCCTCATTACAATGTGACCTCCTTGAGAACAGGGACTGTCCTATTTTCACTTTTTTTTGGCATTTTAAAAATATTAATTTATTTATTTTTAGTTTTCAATATTCACTTCCATAAGATTTTGAGTTCTAAACTTTCTGCTCCTCCTTCCTCCCACCCTCCCCAAGATGGCATGCCATCTGATATAGGCTTTACATACACATATACATAGACATATTTACACATTAGTCATTTTGTAAAGAAGAATTAGAACCCAATGGGAGAAACCATGAGAAAGAAGAAATGAATAAAAAAAGAAAAAAGAGAGCAAATAATATGCTTTGATCTGCATTCAGACTCCATAGTTCTTTTTCTGGATGTGTATAGTATTTTCAATCATGACTCTTTCGGAGTTGTCTTAGATCCCTGCATTACTGAGAAGAGCGAAGTCTATCAAAGTTAGTCTTTGCACAAGGTTGCTGTTATTGTGTACAATGTTCTCCTAGTTCTGCTCATTACACTCACTATCAGTTCAGGTCAGTCTTTCCAGGTTTTCTCTGAAGTTGGCCTGCTCATCAATTTTTTCGGAACAATAGTATTCCACCACATTCATATACCACAACTTGTTCAGCCATTCCCCAATGGATGGGCATCCCTTCAACTTCCAATTCTTGGCCACCTCAAAAAGAGCTGCTATAAATATTTTTGTACATGTGGGTCCTTTTCCCATTTTTATGTTCTTTTTGGGATATAGATCTAGAAGTGGTATTGCTGGGTCACTGCTTTTCTATTTGTATCCTCAGCATTTAGCATAGTGAGTGCTTAATAAATATTACATTCATTCATTCATTCATCCATCCATCTATCCTTCCATCCATCCATCCATCCACCCACCCATCCATTCATCCATTCTTTCATTCATTCATCTTTCTATTCATTCATTCATTTATTCATGTATATGCCTCTGGGCTTCTACCAACCTTTCCAGTCTTAGGACATTTTAGTGTCCTTTCCAGCAAAAATGGCTTAAACATGGCATTCAGTCCATATCCCTAGTGCCTAGAATATAGTATGTTCTCAATAACTGTTTATTGAATTGAATCATATGGAGTTAATTGAATCTCTCATTTTGTGCCTTTGCTCAGTCTGACCCCTGTGTCTGGATTGTTCCTTTTCCTCAGCTTCTTCTTAGAATCTCTAGCTTCCCTCAAAACACAACTCAGTGACCATCTCTCCCAAATACTCTTCCTCATCTCCTTAGCTATTAGGACTCTCTCCTTCCTGAAAACCCTTAACATCAGAAACCTTGAGCTGGAAAGAACCTTGAAGTTCTGAATTAAGTCTGTGAGTGTCAGAAGCAGGCCAGATAACACTCCCAAGTGCAGCTGAACCAGTTGAAAAGGCCATTGGGAAATGTTTAGCGAAATCAATAAAAATACAGTGAAACATAGAAAATGTTAATTTGTGGTTCTCTAAGTCAATATGCAGCCCACAGAGTTTGACCCCACTCATCTAGCCTGCCTTATTTTACAGATGAAGAAAATACTGGAGATTAGGTGACTTGCCCAGTGTCACCCAGGAAAGAGTTATGATTTGAAAGCAGGTCATGGTAGCATAGAGTCAGAAGGAAACTTAGAGGCATCTAGTCCATCAACTCCATTTTACAGATAGGAAAACTAAGGCCAAGAGAAATTAAATGACTTACCCAAGGTCACACAGGCCAGGCTAGAAGCACCAAATCTAGCACTATTTACACTGTTCTGATACATTTCTTACTTGGAATGTAAGTTGTTTTTACTTATCATTCAGTAACATTCCTATTATGTGCTCGGTAATGTGCCAGAGATTGGGGATACAAATATAAGACTGAAATCATCCCTGTTGTCAAGAACTTTATACTAACACCTCTCCCCCTCCCCCAGAAGACCCCTTCAGTTAAATGTAAGCACTTTGAGGGTCAGGGCTGTTTCTTTTTAAAATTGTTTTTTTTTCTTTTACATCTCCAAGACCTTGCACATATTAGGTGCTTAATAAATGTCTGTTGAGTTTAATTGACTATATGATTATGCAAATAAATATTAAATTTAGATTGTTTACAGATACAGAAGGGTTCTTGAATGCACATTTATCATGCAGTTACAGAACAGTGTTTACTGCATCCTAACTAAGGCCATAAAGAATGTTTTTGCTTGATTGTGCAGCTGAGCAAATTGAGAATACTCCAGTGCTATGAACATTATTTCTTTTGTGGAAGAAGAAAGAAAATAAGCGTTCAGCAAGCAACAGGATAAAAGGACCTAATGTGTTTTCTTGCCTCATGAGGCTTTTGAAAGCTCTTTGCTGATGTTTTCTTGAGCTTCCCATTGATATTGTGTTGGTGAATAATTGTTGGAAGATAGGGCCAAAAGTAAATACTTGTTTCAAGGATTGCCTTACATTGTGAGCTGATGTAATGGGAGTTACAAAGGGCCAATTAAAAAAAAAAGACAGAAATTATGGCTTGTTCAGGCCATTGTCCTAGGTATGGTATTTCTAAATAAGTACTCATATCAGACATTATCCCCTCAGAGACCTATGTCTGAAAACACTATCAAAATAAGTAATATCCCATGGAGGGGGTGTTTTCAGCCCATTTCCTTTCAGATGGTATGTATGTGGGTGCTTCATGAAGCGAGTCATCATTTTGTTCCTATTCTCCCACATAAATTATTATGGGCCTCAATGAGATAATGCTAAAAGATTGAAATGAGTACTAACCTAAGCTATGATCAAGAATTTAGAGATGGAAAGGACCTCAGAGATTATCCACTTCAACTCCCTCATTTTATAAATGAGGAAGCTGTGGTCCATGGCAGTTAGATGACTCACTAGGAGCATGCAGCTAGTAAGTGTCAGAGGAGGGATTCAGACCCAAGTCATTCCTGATTCCAGGGCCGTCTTTTCAACTACTTTCATTGGGAAGGATTCTTGGATGAGACTATGTGCCTCCTTTCCCATTACTCTGGCACCATTACTGTAGGGAAGCAGCTATACAGGACTAAGGACCACTTTGAACTTGTCTTAGTTGTATGGCTATCCACTGAACAAAGACTTCATGACCAAGTAGTCAGGTTCCTGGTAGTGAACAACTCTGTATTAGGCTAGGCTGGTACTTGGAACACTGATAGAGTCAACTTCTAGACTGAAATCACTACCTTTCCTGTATGGTAGAACCTATAACACCCCTCTTCCATTGGTACAGGCTTCAAGAAAGCCAAGCATTTACCTGCCATGATATGCATCATAAGAATATGAATTTGTGGAATTACTAGCAGAAATAGGTGACTGAGAAAACATTAGTGCCAAAATATGTGCCTACTTCTTTATTTTAATAAAAACTTTATGCGAATGATCACGTGTCAAGCATATGAATTGATGACAGCAAGTGAAGGAAGCAGGCAGGATTTCTGAGCTGATTTTCTTTAGTAGCTCAGTCACTATGGTCATGCAATTGACAGAGGTGTAGTGAACCCAAAAACAAATATTTTAAGGATAGTTTGTTGATTGCTTCCCATCTTATGTGGGAAATGGTTTTTCATTAAGTGGCAGAGCATGCTTCAAGCGTGAACCCTGAGTAGAATCTCTAATGCCTACCAAAATGCAGTGGTGGTGGTAGATTGTATAACAACATTCAGTTTTTAAAAATATCATATGCTTGGACTCAATGAAGATTTGAGAATAATTTCAAAGAAATGCAAAAATATGATTTTGCCTCAAAGATTTTACTTTCTTTTTCTTTGTCATTCATGGGAATTCTGTCTAGATGAGGCTCTTAAAAAAAGAAAAAGTTTTAAGGAACCAAGAATGTCTTTGTTTTATTTTATAATGTATTTTATTTTTTATTGAACAAGCATTTATTTTCTCTTCCTTTCACTCCCTCTGTCTATTTTGAAAAGTAAAACAAAATCTTTGTAATAAATACCTGTAACAACAATGCTACTAGCAGCTGCTGTGGAGGTGTATGTAAGACCAACAACACCAGCACAGGAGGGCTGCTAGCACAGGCTCTTTGATCTGCTTTTCTAAGGAAAGCAACTTTAAGGGGTTTACAATCTCACTTTAATTAAACATACCTATATCATTCTGTTAGTTCAGGAGAAAAAATCAGCACCTGATCTTCAGAGAAAACACAAACAGAAATCACAAGCAGAAATTATATAAACAGAGGGAATAACACAAATCAGCAGACCAGGCTTCTGTCTGTCCATAGCAATATGTATGTATATAGTTACCAGAGAGAGAGAAGCACCAACATCTGGGTTTTCAAGGTGGAGGGGGGAGGGAGGGTTGGTGGGTGGGGAGGGAGCCTTAACAGCTGCCCAGAGTCTCTTCTGGCCAATTTATACTGCAATGAGTGAGCCCCTGAAGCAAAATGCAAAACTCAGAGTATATATACACTTCTTCAGAGTCAGAGGGCATCACACCTATGTGACTCAAGCTCATGTGACTTAGGCTTTCTTGTGACTTCAGCAGTTCATCAAAGACTTTTGATTCAATCAAAGACTCTGGATTGAAACAAAGGCAAAACTCAATCAAAGGCACCTGATTGCCTTAGTGTTCTGAAGCATTCTAAAAGAAAAACCAGTGAAAAGTCCCACTTTGCTTGCCATTACAATACCTATAGTGAAGTAAAGCAAATGCACACATTGGCCATGACCAAAAATGTGTCTCATTCTGCTTCTTGAATCCTTCCCCTGTCAGAAAGTCAGTACCATAGCTCATCATGGGTGTTCTCCAATCATAGCTGGCCAGCACACTGATCAGAGTTCTTAAATCTTTAACTTTTTTGTATTTATAATGTTTTGGTTACATTATAAATTGTTTGTGTGATTCTATCCACTTTATTCTGCGTGGATTTAGACCTTTTTCATTATTTATTATTGTGCAATAATATTAAATTACATTCATATACCATTATTTGTCTAGCTATTTATATACTATTATTTGTTTATTCATTCCCCAATTTATGTGTGCTACCTTAGTCTCCAGGTCTTTGCTACTGCAAAAAAAGATCTGCTCTAAATATTTTTGTGTATATGAACCCTTTCCCACTTTCTTTGGTGCATAGACCCATTTGAATTTTTGCTGGGTCAAAGTATAAATACAGTTTATTGATTTGAGGAGCATAGTTCCAAATTGTATTCCAGAATGGTTGTAGCAATTCATGTGAAATACAGGGGGCCTGTTTTCCCCATAGACCCTCCACCATTTGTCATTTAATTTTTTGGTGAACTTCGCTAATTTGAGGAGTATGCTCAAGAACTTCAGAGATAGTTATTTTTTCTTTATATTTCTAGAATTATTGGAAATAAAATTTTCTTGATGTCATTGGGTTTTTAACATCACTTTAATTTCTCCAAGTATTTTTCTTATTCCCTCAGATTCATGCCATGTAACAAACAATATTATTAAAGAAAAATGAAAAAGAAAAGAGGAAGAAGAGGGAGAAAAATCAGCATTATGAATGCATTGAAAAAAGTTTGAAAATAGGAGCAGTGTGCCACACTCATGGACTTTCTGCCTCTGCAAAAGGGCGAGGGGTAATGTCTTGTCATCTCTCTCCTTTGCAGCTATACTTGTTCTTGGTAATATTGCAATATTCACTTTTGGCTTATCCACATGTATACATAGTCATTATAAACATGTATACAGAAGACTGAGTGGAAAATAATTTCAGAACACTCAAAACTTTAGGGACAAATAAGGAAGGGCTTCATAAATGGGGTGGCACCTGAAACGAGATTTCAATGAATATGATAACGAGGTGATAGTGAGGAAGGGGTGTACTTTAGGCACGGAGTATGGCATGTGCAAAAGTTTGGAGGTAGGAGATCCTTCCCCTACTTCTCTGCCTTTTAAAATTCTACCCATTCTTCAAGACTTGACACCCATTCTTCCTTCTCTGTAAAAGCTTTTCAGTCCACAATGATCACTCCCTGCTGTTTTGTCTCTGAAGCTCATTTGGGCAATATGTAATACAGGGCCTTGTGATATTTGTATTATCATTGTGATATTATTCCTGAGAGCTAACATTTCTCTAGCATGTTAAGGTTGGTAAAGTACTTTACATTTATGAAATCATTTGATCTTCCCAACAATTCAGTGAGATAGATATTAGTATTATCCCTATTTTATAGAAGAGGAAATTGAGAAAAGGTTAAGTGAATTGCCCAGTATCACATAACTAGTAAGTAAATGAAGTGAGATACGAATGTAGGTTTTCCTGACTAACTCCAGTGACTATCTCAGGGGTGAGGAAACTGCATCCTGGAGGCCACGTGTGAATCCAGTGTATTCAGTCAAGGGGTCACACTTAGGGATCTAGAGGGCTACATGTGGACTCAAGCCATAGGTTCCCCACCCCTGGCATTATCCTCTATTTTAAACTGCCTCTCGTGATTCAGCTATTATGTTTTACTTCTATTGCTTTAACTTTTCTTATTCTTACGTCTCATACTTCCACTCCTATGAGCCCTTTGATAAAAATCCACGTCTCACACTTTGTCTTCCAAAGCCTACCCTAGCATCCTGACTTTTGTAGCAGATGCTCAGTGATTATCTATGGATGACTTGATAAGGGCACATTTTGCTGTAATTGTAACTCGAGATTTAATTATTTTTGTGCAGAGAAATGCCAGTCTTAACCTAAAGTTCAATATCTAACATTCCATTCCATTCATGGACGTCACTGGGATGAATCAACTCAACGCTGACAAACCTTGACCTACTCCTGTTTGTCAAAAAAGCTTGAATTGTAGATGTGATGATTCCCATTAAAATACTTGAAAGCTGTATAGGAGAATCTGGCTTTTAAAGGTACGATTAATGAAGTCAGTTCAATACTATTTATAAGAACTTTTCAGTGTGACAGATTTTGAAAAAACACACACACACACACACACACACACACACACTCTGTAGAAGTTGTATATAATAGAAAGGGAGATGTAAGAGTTTTCCTTTTGTAAGTAAATGGATCTGTATCGATTATGTTCTCTCCTGAGTGTTGTCAGAGTCTCAGGAAAAGCTAGCATAACCTCCTAACTTCTTTCAAAAGAGTGGCCTTGAAAGCATCTGGCAAAAAACATTTAAGTATCATTAAGGACTTATTAGTGGGTGTCAGGGAGGTTCAAAAGCCCTAGAATAAACATTTAGAAGAAGACAATGGGCTGCATTTACATGTAAATATCAAATGCTATGAGATCATTTTGATGTATCAGAAAGAATCCATCTTAAGTCCGCCATTCTGGATTCTTTTCTAGTTGATGCCAAAGTGAAGTTTCTCCTGCCTAACCATTAAATATTAACTTAGAATTTCAGGTAACTTGAAATAATTTTTAAATAATTCAAAGAGTAGTCTTCTTATAAAATTCTTAAGAGGAAGGCATGGGCAACCCAAGATGCACCCTTGCGATTATTTTGCTAAATTCTAAGTCAAAGGGTTGTGGTTTTAAGGATAGAAGAGACCTCACAGGCAGTTTGGCCCAATCTGCAGTTTTTACATATGGGGAAACTGAGGCTTAGTAAATTTAAACAGCATTCCCAGGATCACGTACCAAGGTTTTCCTGACCCCAAGATCAACACTCTATGCATTAGGCAACACTGCCTCCAGGTAGATCCATCATTGGGCAAAGACTGGCTCCTTATAGCTTCTCTGTCTGGCATTTCACAGATTAACAAATGCTTTTGAGTCAGCACGGATATTACAAATGAAGGTTAGGAATGTATAAAGCAGGCTCTTAGATGCTTATGTTTTCCTCTACAAATTTAATGACTGGCATTTATGTAGTGCCTACTTGTGTGTCAGGCACTGACACTTCACAGCTATCTTATTTGATCTTCACAACAACCCTGGGCGGTAGGTGCGATTATTATCCCAACTTTACACTTGAGGAAACTGAGGCAAACAGAGATTGAGTGACTTGCCCAAGGTCACACAGCTGATGTGTGTGGGGTCACATTTGAACTCAGGTCTTCCTGATTCCAAAGCCAATCAATGCTCTGTCCACTGAGCCACCTAGCTGCAAACTCTAAATGAGCTTTACAGTAGCACGGAGTACAGCTTCCCACATACTTTTGATACTTCCCTCATCCCTGGTTAGACCACATTTGGAATATTAGAATCAGTTATGGATTGAGGGATATACACTGATAGTTTGGAGACCATCCAGAGGGGGACAATAAAGTTGGTGCAGGTCCTTGAGTCCTTGGTTTAGATTTCATTTTCCTAACCCCCCCCCCAACTGCTAGTACCCCAAGTTCCTTGTATTTATGAAGGCAGGTTGGTTGGTCTAGTGGCTAGCACACCAAACTTGGAGTCAGGAAGGCCTGAGCTCACCTCTGGCCTCAGATACTAAATAGCTGTGTGACCCCGGGCAAGTCTTAATCTCTGTCTGCTTCGACTACAACATAGGGATAATTATAAAACCTGTGCCTCAGAATTGTTGTGAACTTCAGATGTGATATCTGTGAAGTTCTTAGTGCCTGAAACAGAGTAAGTACTTAATAAATTCTTGTTTTCTTTCTTCTTTTGTGTTTTTATATACATACACATGTATATGCATACTCAGATTTGTAAACTATACTTACGTTGTGCATAGCTTCTTTCATCAGTATTTCTTGTCTCCAACATTAGAATGTAAGCTCATTGGGAATTGGGATTGTTTCATTCTTTTTATTTGGATCCTCAGCACTTATGCCACTGTCTAGCACATAACAGGTGGTTAGTATATAGTGGTTTATTTCATAATTGAAGGTACATCAGAACCATCTGAAGGAACTGAGGATATTTAAGTTAAAAAAGAGAAGAATCTGGGGCTTACTATCAAATGTATTTTAAAAAAAAAGATTGTAGAGCTTAAGGGGAATTCGATTTCTAATTGATCCCAGAAGAAAGGTGTGGAAGCAGCTCTTAGAAACAAGGGTGGAATTTGCAGAGGTAAATGTCAGGAAAACAAACAAAGAAATAAACAAAAAACCAAAATCTTACTAAAATCGAGAGTTGTTCATAGGCAGAATGAGTTGCCTTAGGATTTCTTCAGGCACATTTCTTTGATGTATTTTTAGGGATTCTTTTGGTCGGATGGGTTGTAATGGATGTCACTGAGGTCCTTTCCAACTGTGCAATTCTGAGATCCTGTGAGGTATTTCATATGGAAGAAACAGAGTTGGTGCTGCAGAGTAGATAAAGTACTGGACTTAGACTCAGGGTGATCTGGGTTTGACTTGTCTTTTCTGACACTAGCTCTTCAAACCAGGGAAAGTCACTTAATCTCTTTGTGTTTTAGGCAAGTAACTGTATTTTATCTAGTTGTTCGTCGTTTGTATTCACGATGTTGGGGTCAAGGCACAGTGTGTCCAACTGCTGTGGCGGACTGGTCTCGTATGACCTAGGAAGGCTCTACCACAGGACATGCACCATAGTCTGGTTGAACATTTGCAATGGGGATAGCTCTCGGTTTGTGAATCTTACAATTCTACTTTGCTCATAGAGCACCGTGCCTTCTTTGATTTGGGCAAGCATCTCCCGGGTCTCACAACTGATACTAAAGTTCTTCAGGGAGTCTTTGACCTCAGTGTGAGTGCTTACCTTGGGCTAGTTCTCCATAAAATAATCTTTTAGCAAACATGCATTTGGCATTCTGCATAAATGATGAAATTGAAGTACACGTTGCTAGAGCTAGCTCAGCATTTGGGAGACTGAAAGAAAGTGTGGGAGAGAAGAAGTATTAGGCTGCTTACTGGACTGAAGGTCTATGGAGGCTTTGTGCTGATTTCATTGTTCTGTGCTTATGAAACCTGGACAGTAGACCAGCACCATGCCAGAAAATTGATTTGAATTGTATTAGGAAGATTCTGAAAATTCTGACTAGATAAGATCTAGGCAGTGAGGTTTTTTGCTTGAGGTGAACTGCCAAGATTTTGAATTGTACTATAGAAAGAGCACCTCTGGTGGGCTGGCCACATGGCCCAAATGCTAAATGGACATTTACCTAAAAGGCTATTTTACCACGATTTCATCTAGTAAGGCATCGGAAAGTTGCAATCTGCCTTCTGGAGAGAGTTCTCCTACTGTGTGGATGAAGTCACAGATTCCGGGGGATAAAAACAGTTAATTAATCAGCTGGTTAATTTAGTAACTTAAGAAGATTTAGTTTCTTCTTGTTTTTAATAGTTTATTGCCTTTTACTGAAACTATATGCCATTTGCCAGCTGATGTAGGAGCTAGGTTTTAACAAATTCCTTGGTAGTGTTTACAAGCATGTAAATTCAACCATCAAAACTGAGAGAATACATGCCTGGTTCATCTTTGTTTTTAACCTCATCATAATGTTGCCATTTCCTCATCAGCTGCCTTTGCATACATCCTCAAATGTCTTTTCATGATTTTGTAATTTTACCACTTCACTCCTCCGATTTGGATTTTCTTCTCATCTTAGTTACAGCTACTATAAAGAAAATGTTCTCTCTGCACCTATCTGAGTGCCTTTATAATCTCTCTTTGAAAGCAAGATTGTCAATAAAGGATTCCCGTGACACCAAAAATTTTAATCCATTTTCTGAACTGTGGAGCTGGTGGTATGTGTCCATTGGCCTTTGGATTTCAATTTTTCATGACTGACTCTTGTGCTGAGATTTCATTACTTTTGCACTGTTCCAGGCCTTGAATGTTTCCTGACTAACCCAATTTACCTTAATTTTTTAAGAGAGGACCCCCTCTGGCTGCCTTTATAGTAGATTCATTCATGCTTTAAAAATACTATGTTTTATGTTAATCCTACTTCTGAGAGGAGCATCTGAAAGGGAGAATGAGCTGGAGAATTTTCTTTATTTCCTCCCTCCCTTACTCAGAGGAAACTCTGCCCCTCTTTTGGGTATATCATTTCTCTTTGGCAAAGTAATGCAACTGCCAGGGCTCCCTTATCTATTTTTCATTGTCAGTCTTCATAAAAGTTGTATAGAGAGCGGCCATTAGAATTGATCTGCCCCAGCTTGATCTCTTACAGTGACATTACCTTAGGAACTCATAAAGCTTGTACTTACATACAAAGGCAGCTTTTCTTAGTAGCCTGTGGGTGTTGAAAAAAATATGCCTCAGGAATTGGATTTGGGGACTTATTGGTCTTGTTCGGAAATGTTATATACCTTTTTTTAGGTCATAAACCTCAGATGGAGTTGTGGAACTGGACTGGACTAGACTATCAAAAAAAAAGATCCTGTCACAAAAAGTAAAGTTTAACATCCATCTAAATGTTACCTAGAGGCCATTTAGTTATGCAAGGTACATGGTTTTCTTATTAGGCTCTTAGCCAAGCCAAGTGGTCTTTCTTTCAGTATGGATAACCTATATGATGTTCAAAATAGGTCAATTCTGTCTTCTTAAGGAGAAAAAAATAACAGATCCTCTCCCACAGATCAGAAAAAGAATCTGAATGTATGCTTTTAAGTTTTTATCATGGGTCCGTTTGTATTTTATGCCCAAATGTCTGTCTTCATGCTTTCCAATTCTGGTAAGGCAATCTGAAGTTGGCTTTATGTATTTTGTGAAAATGAACCCTAAACTAACCTGTCACATCTGATCACTAATTCATACTTTTCTTTTAAATAGTTATTTGCAACCAAGCAAAGGCATATTGCTGGATTGTAAGTTACCCCCTTTTATAGGAGCAGTCCCAAGGCACGGAGCTTGAGTCTTACCATAGTCTATGTGGCATCTTCATTTATTATTGAAATTATTGTAAGCAATTGGGGTTAAATGACTTGCCCAAGGTTATACAGCTAGTAAGTGTGTCAAGTGCCTGAGGCTGGATTTTAACTCAGGTCCTCCTGACTCCAGGGCTGGTGCTCTACTCACTTCGCCACCTAGCTTCCCCCAAGATGATTTCTAATCTCAGATTATAACTGTTTTGTGTGAAGATGGGTGGAGTGCTAAGGAAAGTCACTGAAAACCAAGGTTATAGCCAACCTTGCATGAAGGGGGCTTTGCTCTTGGCTGCCAACTTCTACAGAGGATGTTTCTTCCACATGGCCACCATTGTCCCTGTTTATATCTCAGCACCACTCTGGACTTTCTGAAGGAAGGACTCACTTCCCTCTCTCAATGTATACACAATCTTGCATGCAGTTGGACTGTCTTGAAGATTGTACCACCCTGCTCCCCACTATTTTGGGGAAAAAAATCCCTGGTTAAAGATTCATGCAGTCAAATGAAAAGAGAAATGATTCGAAAGTCTGGAAACTGGATACCATTTCCTGCTTCCTCTCTGAGTAGTCGTAGTTATCTCAGTAGAATCACTGGGCCTTTTCTATACCTACCTTGTGATTCTGTCAGTATGGAGAACTGCCAATGAAGAATCTCCTTTTACTAAGAAAGATCTGAAACTGCTCCAACTTTTATAATCTTGGAGAATTGCTTGGGGACGTTGGGAGGCTGAGTGACTTAGCCAGGCAGTGACTGCCGGAAAGTGTCCACCCTCTGGCTTCCTGCTTTTCTCGGGTCTCAGCTCAACAATATCCTTCAGAAAAAACCCTTTCCCAGTCCTCCCTAATCTTAGTGCCTTCCTTCTCTTAAGAAATTTTCTGCAATTAATTCTGGCTGTATCTTGTTTGTACAGAGTTGCTGGCATAGTGCCTTACCCCTCCACCCTGTCCCTCCGAGCATCTATAAAGTAGGGACTGCTTTTCCCTTACTGTAGCACATGGTAGGCACTTAATAGCTATCCCTTGACTAATTATTGATTGTGTCAGGAGTGGGACTTGAACCCAAATCTGCTCTCAAGGCTAGGTCTCTACCCACTGAGTTGCATGAGTTACTTTGAAAGTCTCCATAAAGAAGTTAACACAGACGTTTCAGGCCCAACAGCTACAGACTCTGAGAGTCATTTGCACATTTTGCAGGTCAGACAGCCTGGTGAAATCTGAGGCTGATGGGAATATGGGTTACATAAATTGCCTTGATCCAGGAACACCAAAATAATCTAAGAACAATGATTTTTGTCCTCTGTTCTCTTAACCTGATCTAAAAGGAGACCTTAGAAGGAAATAAAGAAGTCTCTGTTCTGTGTAAATGCTTTTCTTCCTTTTTTTTTTGCTCCAAAGTATATGAATGCCCCTGTGATATTCAAAAGTATTAAATCTGAGTTTCAAAATGCCTATTCCCAGTCAGCTAACCCTTCACAAGTCCTTAAATCTTATTAATAGTTCTATGATATCATCAGCTGCTTTCTCAGAAATAGATGCAATTGTTCCTACCTGATGCAATTGAGACTATAAACCAAATTATTCGTTTATGTTATTGGTACCTACATGAATAATTTTGCAGTCTGCATTTTGAGATCAGATTGTCACCAAAGGAGATGTGTCTTTATTCAGTTGAATATTTTTTTTACTGTTAAACATTGTTATTTAATCTAAATAATGAAAAAAATGCTCCTTGGGTTCATTACAATAATTGTTATAATTAGAATAACAAAGTCCTTCATGATTTCCAGAGCACTTTCTTCAAAATAACACTGTGATGTAAGAAAGCATTATTATTCTGTGTTATTCTTGCTGTTCCATAGATGAAGAAGCTAAGGTTTACATAGATTAAAGAATCTTGCCTGAAGTCCTACAGGTAATAAACTAGGAGGTAAAGCCTTGTCATTTCATAGCTAGCATTTATGTAATACTTTAAAGTTTACAAAGCACTCCCTGCGTATTTGATCCTCAGAACAACCCTGTGAGCTGGGCGCTTTTATTATCCTCATTTTACAGATGAGGAGACCGAGGCAGGCAGAGGGTAAGTGACTTGCCAAAATTCACAAAGCTAATAAGCGTCTGAGGCAGGATTTGAACTTGCATCTACCTTACTCCAGACATAATGTTCAATACACTTAACCACCTGCATTTGAGAGCTAGTACTTAATTTCTTTATTTTCTGAACGTTTACCATACTATGTGATTTTTTTTCCTACTTCTCTCCCTTCATTGTCCACCTCCCCCAAAACACACAGTAGGTCTGTTGCCTGATCTAATCAGTGCAATGCTGAGAGCATAAGATTTGAAATCTGTGGACCTGGGTTCAAATCCTAGCTTGGCTTCCAGCATGACCTCATGCTTGACTTTCATCTGTAAAATGAAAGGGTAATTTAAGGATTCTCTAAGATCCCTTCTTGCTGCTCATTATAATGCTACTTCTTCCTATTCCTTGTCCTTTTTTTCCTCTTTTTTAGTTTCTCCTCTACTTCCCTACAGCAGCATAATACTACAGTGCTAAATTTTTTGATGTTGGAAATTCAATATAGTACACCATAAACTTGTCAGAGAAAAGTTGATACATAACTAATAAATAAAATAAAAATTAAAAAGATAAATCATGTAAAGAGCATTGAAGCTTACTGAATTTAGAAGAAAAATATTATATAAAATAGCAAGATATTTCCAGAACTTTTATCCTGCTTATCAAAATGTCCAGAAGAAAAAGAAACTTCAAGTAGTGACCAGGGATGCCCTGTCTTTTCGCTGAAAGGAATCTTATTGACAAAATGGTTGTTTTTTTTTTTTTTTTAGTGAGTTCTTTGATTCAGAAAACTATTGGGAGATGTCAGAGTTGGTTCATTTTAATTAAAGGTACAAGCAGAAAAATCTAGAAATACTTTCCTTCCACGTGTTCATCTTCTTCAGGTAACTGAATAACTTATGGGGATCCAATGATGAATCTTCCCTTTGGGACTGTATTTAGCCTGTAACCTAGGTTAATAATAGATTCTAGGTTTTGCTTACAGATTCCAGAGAGACTGAAGGAGAGGACAAAATTATTCCTTAAAATTTATGGGAGTGTGACCATGCAAATCAGAAGGATCAGTGACTTGAGTAACGTAGTGTTTTAACAATCCAGCTTGCAGCTCCTGTGGGGGCGTAAGATCCCCCCACGGCCAGCACCCAGAGGCTGCTGGCACGCCAGAAAAGCACAGGTTCTTTTTATCTGCTTAAACAAGGAAAGCACGGTGAAGGGGTTGACCAGCTTACTTTAATCCAGCATTCAGTTAGTTCAGGGGGAGCATACAGACAAGCATCAAGAGACAGACCAAATACAGATTATAGTCAGCTAGTTCAGGGGAACAAATAATCAGCATCCTGAAGTTCAGAATATTTATTTAGTTCAGGGGAAAACAAAATCAGCATCCCAAACTTCAGAACAAAATACAAACAAATTACAAATATCAACAGACAGACCTAATACAATTCATAGTTACCAACATCTGGGTTCAGCCTGAGAGCAAGGGCAGGCCCAGAGTCACACTTGCCACTGCTCCCGCGCCAACCGGAAAAGGAAAAAGGAATCTTCAAGCCGTCTTCTCCCCTCTTATAGAGTTTTTGACATCATCAAGCACCACCTGAATGACCAGGCCGATTGGTTCTTGAGTTGGCCCCTTCCCCTAGATTAACACCCAATAGGGCATGGCTATGGAGTTAACACCTCCCCTCAGTCAGCCCCATGACTCATCACACAGGAAGTTCTCTGCTTCCTGGCATGGTCTCTGGGCTTCCTGTCCCGGAAGAGGAGCAGCAGACTCAGCACGGCCCAATGAGGTAAACTGAGCCACCCAAAGAAAACAAAGGCCATTCTGGTCACACATAGGAAACTTTGAGTATGGTACTGTCTCACCAGTGACTTAGCAGCTAAGTCCTAGAGTTCCCTGGGGCACATAGAAGTTCTTAAGATCATAGGCCTTGGAAGTTATTGAGTCCACCTTCCCCCTTTTCTAGTGAAGAAACTGAGACCCAGTTAGATTGTATGCTCCTTGAGGGCAGGAACTGTCTTTTCCTTCTTTTTTATCTCCAGGATTTAACACAATGCCTGGCACACCCATATCTTAGGCCCTTAATAAATGTTTATTAAATTGAATTGAATTAAATTAAATTGAATTGAAGTCCCTTGCCTAAGGTTAGTCAATTAGCATGCGTCAGATGGATTTAAACTTATACCTTGCTGACTCCCAAGGTCAGTATGCCATTGACTTATCCTATTTCCTCTATCCAAATGTGAAAGAGCCAGAACCTAGTCATTCCTTTGTGTCTTATTTTAAATAACTGTGAACTTTGTGTGTGTGTGTGTGTGTGTTTTGGAAGGGCAGTTGGGGTCAAGTGACTTGCCCAAGGTCACATAGCTAGTACATGTGTCAAGTGTCTGAGGTCAGATTTGAACTCAGGTCCTCCTGACTCCAGGGCTGGTGCTGTACTCACTGTGCTACCTAGCTGCCCCGCCATGAACTTTTTTAAAACTCCTTTTATTGGTCTGTTTATTTCCACTGATTTCTGCAAGAACTCCTCATAAGTTGCCCAGTGCTCATCAGATACATAAACATGAAGAACTGTCTTTGTTGGCTCGTTGGATCATTGGACCATAGCTGGAGGTCTATCTAGTCTAACTCGCTTTTGTTACAGATGAGGATGCTGAGGTCAGGAAGATGCAATGAAGTCCTTAGTCATGCAGGTAGTAGGCATCAGAGGCATGGTTTCAACCCAGTTTCTCTGATTCCAGTCAATCAATAAACATAAATTATGTGCCTACTATGTGCTGGGCACGGGGATAAGCACTGGGGATACAAAAAAAGCCAAAAGATAATTCCTGCCCTCAAAGAACTTCCAATCTGCTATTCCAGAGCTAGTGTTTCCATTCTAAGTTTGTTAGTTTTATCTTGGCAGGATGTGTTCTCTTTACTTTCTTAATTTATGCAACAGAGGTCCTGCATTCTTCCCCATAAATATCAATGTCTCCCTTTAGCCTGACCATGCCAGCTCTCCTACATCAGCATGACAACTTGGCAAAAATCAAAAATCAGGAGCTGTAGTCTCAGCTTAGGGCTGCCAGTTGTAAGCTAAAGATTCCACCGATTGTTTAGTGCCCTCATTTCAAAGATGGCAAAACAACATCGTCAACTTGCAGAATTACATCCATCGCCAGTGGCAGTTTTTATGAGGAGGATTAAATGCGGTCATTCAGTGGCTCTCAAACTTCAGTTTTACATGGAGTGCTTTGACAGGTAATATCTTGCCTAATAGTTTATTCTCCAATAAAAACGTGGCTATTTGAATCATGTTGAAAAGAGGTTACTACTGTTTTTTGATAAGAAAATCTGAATGCCTGGATTATTATTATGATTTTTTAAACCAGTCCTCTTTCCATCTTACTAATATTCGTTTGCTATTAAAAGTTAAGTGTGTAAGCGTTTATCATTCAGTGCTTGCCATGTGCCAGGTATATACCAAGCAGCAGGGATACACCTCCCCCGCAAAAAGGCAAAAAAATTGTCCTTGATTGCAAGGTATTCACATTCTAAAGTGAGAGACAATATGCAAATTACTATCTGTAAATAAGAGATATATTCCATTAATTGGAGGTAATCCCAGAGGGAAGACACCAAGATTAAAAGGCCTGGGAAAGAGTAATTTAAACTCACTACACTCACTAAACTAACTAAACCAGACTTAGGTACCATAAAAAGTTGCCTGTATTTCCCACCAATGTTGCCAGCATTTTTTAAAGCTTATTTTACTCATTGATTTTTATTATCTGTTCATGGATTTGGGATTAAGTACCAGGCTTTATTTACCTAGTTTGTCCCTGTACCACCCTACAGGTGATGTTACTTTACAAGGTCCGGTGTTCATTAGAGAGCCGAGCAACAGCATTTTCCCGGTTGGTTCCGAGGAGAAAAAAATTACTTTGAATTGTGAAGCCAAAGGCAACCCTTCACCTCATTACAGGTACAGTACTCAGTTTTAAACATCTGCATCAGTAAAACACTCATAGTTTAAACTGTGATTGGACCTTTTTTGTAGTATATCAAAGCATGGCATGTCCGTGGTTGCCTATGTTTGTCTGTGATGCTGTAGCTTGGCTTGGGATGATTCTGTGTCTTTGCCAGTGAATGTCACTGGAACCTAAACCAATGTATAAAATTCTGATTTAAGCCAAAGCTCCATTTGAGGGAGTATTCCCTGTACAAAAGGAATCATGGTAGCATGCCTCTGAATCCCCTGGTGCATTTACGGTATGATATTTTTTAATGTGATTCACACTCAAGGTTTCAGACATGAATCTATTGTGAACAGTGAAAGATGCCTATATTAATCTTTCCCCACTGAATATCCCTGGGGCTCTTTAACTTCCAATCTAAATAGCACAGGGAAGTGGGCTTGCATTTGGCTAAAGGAAACTGGAACAGTGTTTACCAAGCAAAGTTTAGTTATTAATGAAGGAATCTTTGAGGATCTGGGGAGCTCAGAGGAAGTCTGATTGATATTCACGGTATTTTCTTCATCTTCTGTATCCCTAACTTTAATTTTTAATAATTATACCTTTGAAGCCATGAAGTAAAACAAACTGATTGGGACTTACTGGTCAATAGACTGACACTTTATAATTCAGATAATTTATTAAAAAATTAATTTCATTATTTTCAAATAACTGGAAATAAAATAACAAAATTACTCTTAGGGGATGAACTTTAATGAATAAATTGTTTTTAATTTGCCTATTTATAATTTAAAAAGAAATGATACTAATAACGTACCTTACAAAATACTACTACACAATTCTTAAATTATTTCACATGCATTATCTTATTTCAATGAGTGAAAACCATTTATTAAGTTCTTATAGTGTGTGCCAGCACTATGCTAAGTGTTGAGAATAGAAATACAAAAGAGAGAGTCCCTGTCCTCAAAGACTTCTCAGTCTATTGAGAGAGATTAAAACATGAAAGACAGTGGTGGCTTTGGAAGGGAGTTATGGTCTGGGAAATAGCTAAAATAGTGAGGGGGAGAATAGGGTGGTCCTTTAACACGCCTTTTTAGGGCCAATAGTAGTGGTGATTTCAGTACGATTTGAGGCCACTGGTTGGGAAAAGGACAGAGCAAAGATGAGGTGTCATGGTTCCAGGTAATGCAGAGGTAAGTGGTTTAGCTCCCTCTAGATAGTGAGGTCCTGCAATAATACTTATTGTGGATGGTGTTCTGCTGGTTCCTTGGAGCTCTGGAATGCTGCAGAACCCTTTGAACAGGGAGGGGTAACTGAAACTCATAACTTCAAAATGATTTCCTTATATACCTGGTTTCTGTGATACTGTTTTAATCATAATTTTTTAAATTAAATATTTTCTTTTTTTCCAATTACATGTAAAAACATATTTTAACATTAGTTTTTAAAAAAATTTTAGTTCCAAATTCTCCTCTCCCATTGAGAAGGTAGGCAGTTTGATATAGGTTATTCATGTGCAGTCATGCAAAACATATTTCCATATTAGTGATGTTGTGAAAAAATGTAGACCAAAACCAAAATCACACAGACAAAATAAAGTTAAAAAAATAGTGCTTTGATCTATATTCAGATCAGTTTCCCCCTCCCCTCGACCCTGCAGTTAGATAGCATTTTTCATCATAAATCCTTCAGAATTGTCCTGATCATTGTACTGCTGAGAATAGCTAAGTCATTCACAGTCGCTCATTGTGCAGTGTTGCTGTTACTGTGTACGATGTTCTTTTTGTTTTCCTCACTTCACTTTGCATCACCGCATTGTAGTGATACCTGATTTAAACAAGTATTGACCCTAGACCTTAAGACGTCACTCTGGTGAACTTTGTGTTTGTGCTATTAGTTGAGCAAATCCTTTTTATTAGGGTTAGTGGAAAGGCAAATTTTGTCTCATCCCCCTTTCCCTAAATTCCCCCAAGTTTTCAATGAGTGGAGTCTTTTTTTAAAATTAATTTATTTTAAATTTAAATACACAATAAGAAAAGAAAAAAAAAAACAAACATAGCCATGTGTACTGCAGAGTGTAAGAAAGGATTCAAAATATACAACAATAAATTTCCATTTCCAAAAAGCCTATATAATAAGTACTACACATTGTGTTCAGAGCTGTCCAATTTTCTCTGTTTTCTGATAAGTTTTCTTTTGTTCTCGGCTGTGTACTTTTTAACTTTAACTTTGTTCTTTTTTTACTGCCCCGCCCCCCGAAGGCTACTATTAAGTGTGGATATACACACATGCATATGTATATATACACACACACACCTACATATTCACATATGCACATAAACTTACATATACTTATATATCTATAATCATACTCATATATAGACACATGCATTAATATGCGTTTGTGTAAGACTGTACTATACTTGTTTGTGCTCTGTTTCTGTGAAGGTAGATAACATCTTCCTTCATAAATCCAAGTCTTTCCGTATTTTTCTAAGTCCACCAAGTCACTATTTCCTACACCACAGCAATATTCCAGCCTTATATGGCCTAGTCATTTTAAATAGTCTAAAACAACATTTATTAATATGCTGACAGATAATATATTTCCCTATTTTTCTCTTTTGATTAAATCTATTTTAGCTTTAACTGTGTCTGAGATATTAATTCCTACCCCTGCTTTTTTTCTAATAACTTCTACTCCTGATCTTTATTTTAACACTTCAGGACAATTTTCTTTAATTATTTCCCGAATTATTGTATCAAGATTCTGGTTTTGACTGTAGCTTCCAGGTATTCTGGTTATTCTTATGTTTTCTCTTCTTGGTCTGTTCTCCAGATCAGTTGTTTTTCTAATGAGATGTTTCACATTCTCTTCCATTTTTTTCATTCTTTGTATTTTGTTTTATATTTGAAGAAGTCATTTTATTCCTTAAGATTCTGGATCTGTTTTCTGGTTGGTTGACTTTCTTTTCATAATCTTGTTCTTCATAGATTGTTCTTATTTAAAAAAATCCTCAATCTCTCTCATTTGACTTTTAAAGTATTTTTAAAGTTCTTCTATGAATTCTTTTTGGGCAGGTGACTATTTGACATTACTGTTTTGGGTAGGAGAGGGGTTTTTTTTGCTTGTTTCTTAAATTCATCTCCTCTGAAGATGAACTCTGGTGTTCTCTCTTCCTATAGTAACTTTATATAGTTGGGTTCTTTCTCCTTTGCCTGCTCATTTTTTTTATTTGTAGCAGCTTATTATTGTAATCATCTCTAGTTCTGGGGCATGGTTTATGGTTCATGGGGGATGGTACCACTGGCTTCAGATCCCCCTTCAGTTCTTCCCTCTGGCCTGAAACAAGAACTCTACGATCCTGTAAGTGCCACTGCAAGCAGTGTCATGCCCTACTGCTTCTGCATGCACCAGGGTGTGTGGTGGTTCCTTCTGGATCAGGGCTCTATCTCTGTAGCAGAACTGGGGCTGATGTCCCTTATTAGAAGAGGTTTCCTTAATCTTCCCCTGCTTAGATGACAGACTCCCCATATTGTCTGGGAGTGGCATTGTCTGTGGCTGGGGCCAAGGCTTCCTCCCAACCCAGCTAGCCCCAGGGCTTGTCACTTGTGGTTTCAGTGGAACTAGCCTGGAGGGGTTTACACTTCACAGGGACCAAACCTCAGTCCTGGGATTTTCTTTGAATCTTCTCTGGTTGTCCCAGAAGGACCAATGTTCTGCCCCAACTCTTGTTTATTTTTACACTCTACGTTCACCCTGAGGCACTATTTTGTCTTCTTTGTGGGGGAGATCTGTAATTTTCTGACCTACTCAGTCATCTTCGCAGAATCCTCTCTTCAATAAGTGGAGTCTTAACAGAGTTTTTCTTGTACACTTAGCCTGGTCCTCTTCTTTGCCTTCCTTTCATAACTCCTGCGTATGTGTATATATGCATAGATGTATAATACATGTATATTCACATTAAAATATACATCAGTCTATTCAATCTTAAAATAGAATATCACCCTCATAAAGACAATGAGCAGAGAGTCAACAAAGGAATAACATGAAGGACTAATGTGGGGAATGTATCTTCAGCTGGACCTGTGACAGCCCTGCTCAGCATCTCCTTTTCTACTTGCAGTCTTAGAGAGTTGCATAGAGCATCAAAAAGTGAAGCGCCTTGGGTCACCCAGCCGGTATTTGTCAGAGGTGAGAATTGAACCTAAGTCTTCCTGACTCTTAAGACCAATGCTTTATCTACTCTTTCATACCAACTTCTTAGTGTTCATCTTGTTTCAAGGTAAGGGATAAACTTGAAAACTGAATTGGTTGAAGTACATGAGACTTCTTGCATTATTCTACACTGAGTTCATTAAGTTTATATTCCTTTGTTTTAAATGATCTACTGTTTCACCACTGTAGTTACTCCTTCTAATGATGTGGATCATAATCCACTCATATTCTTTCATCTACATTGTCAGATCACTACTCAATAAACACTATTCTGTATTACCTGTAGGATAATATATAAAGTCCTTTGTTTGGCACTGAAAGCTCTTCACAATCTGGGCTCTCCCTGACTTTCTTATCTTCTTGTCTTATCTTCAGCATCCAAGCTATTCCTCACACACAATATGGAATCTCCTGCCTCCATATCTTTACCCTGGATGTCCCTCAATGTCTAGAATGCTGTCCCTTTACACTGCAGCTTCTTAGAACCCCTGGCTTCCTTTAAGACTTAATTCAAGTGGCATCACATGATTCCAGTCACTTGCATGAGATCTGTCCTTGTCCCCCAACTGCTGTTGCTTTCACTTCTAACGTTACTTTCCATATATTCTGTGTGTATCTTCCATGTACCTGTTCATGTGTATGCTGGCTCTACAATTGTAAGCTTCTTGAGGACTGGGTCTCTCTTTTTTTTCCCTATCTTTTTATCTCCAAAATAGCATAGTGCCTCACTCTTAGTAAGCTCGTAATAAGTACTTGTGGATTAATGAACTGATAAACTGAGATTCTATTTTACTTTTGTCTGTATTGTCCTATAAATTTTTCACAGAGTGTGCCCCACATGCTGGGGGCAGGAGTGACTTCTTCCAAATGTCTTCATGTGATATGGCTACCATTAGAACACATTGGGTGTCTGTCAGTTTTTTCTCACTCCTGACATAGGGCAGCCCATCTTCATTTTTGGTAATAGGGCTCTGGATGAAATCCTTTATGTTTTCTGTAACATCAGTAAGGGTCACCATGGAGAGCAGGGTAGCCTGTACTCTGTCTTTTCTGTTCTTCCTATTATATAGGGGCAGAAATGAATCCTTCCCAGTCTTTTCCTATATCATCCCTGGGAGATTACTTAGGCTACATTTTTTTCCCCAGCCCATTCTCCCTGCCCCCCTTTTCTCTGATGATTCAATAAGCCACACCCCATTGCAATAATTAGCATGCTTTTAGCTTTCAGAGATATAATAGTCTTCAGGTTCATATGTTCTTTTTCAATTTTAATGGAATTTATGTTAGAAGAAAAAAAATTATTAAGGCAATCAAAGTAGCTTGGAGCCCACAGTTAGGGGAAAAAATTGTTATTCTGACAGAAGTTTGGGTTTCTGCCCCAATTTAAATTTTTAGGTTTAGCTAAACACAAGGCATATTGTTAAGTCCTGGGTAGTATCTGTAGACACCTATTTCCCATCCAGATCTTATGGTCCTAACTTCTTCATTTCAGTGAAGGTCTCACCAACTTCATGAATGTTCATGCGTAATTGAATTCCAACTTCATGCCCAAAGACTACAACAGTACCAAATCGCAGTTAGAGCTAACCAGACATGCTTCTCCCTCTGAACTACAGATTACAAGATACTGTTTGCTTCTAAAACCCTTAGACTTCTTTGATGTGAACCTCTAAACATGTGTTCTTTTATCCTTAAACATTTTAGATTTTGCAAGGCACCCGAAAGTCCTTAGCCTAGGAATGCTGAAATATCCTTATGATGATATTTTTATCTTTGTGAATGCAGTTATGCAGTAACCTGTACGATTCCTTTTAAAAATCAACGATCTGGCCCAGATGATGATAACGAAACCTCAGCACTTTCACAGTTTGTTGTTCTGGGATGTTCTACTAGTATTATAGTCAATGATTTAAAAGATAGGGGTCAGGAAATTTAAACCTTGAATTGATTTTTCATTTTAGAGTAAAACAAATTTTCAATTTCAGCTCATTAGTAAAGGCATTGAGAAAAACACAACCTTACCATGTGACTAAAGAGTAGGAAATATTTAACCCTCCCATTAATGCTATTTTAAAGTTCAAAGATCTGTCAAACTGGGAATTCAATGAAATGGTGGTTTTCGCTTTATCAGTAATTGAGGGGCTTAAATGCTACAGGGAAATCCTCTTTCCTTTTCTGGTTGGAGAATAATGCTCTTTTCAGAAGGCATACCTGCTCACAATTCTTTGAGATGTGCTCTAACGAAGAAATAGACCCTGCTGATCCCTGAGAGTAAATTAAGTATTGAAAACCGTGGGTTGTAATCACAACCTTATCTGTTTAGATGACAGCTCCAGTTCTGTCTGAGCTCTCTCTCCTTGTCACTTTTTTAACGTTGGATTTAGTAACATTCTTTGGCATCTTGTTCCCAAAGCTGCTCTGTCTTTGTGATGTAAATCTGTGTGCCTGTTCTTCTGTATATGTTTCAGAGCTTACCCAAGGATCATGTCCACATGCAATAGGTTGGGGGCAGATATAAAATGAGAGCATAAATTTGCTTTGTAAAATAAAAAAAAGACTATATATGCTTGGTGCATCATCACATTTTAAAAAAAAAAATCACTTACCACCACTTGTGTTTGTCCTGGGAGGGCAGAAAGAGTACTAGCTCAAAAACTCCAGAACCTATGTTCAAATTTTACCTCTGATATTTGCCACCTGTGACTTCAGTGGGTCATGTGACCTTTTCTTGCCCTGTTTTCTGATTTGTGAAATACAGTGGCTGGATCAGATAACTTAGAAGGGCCCTTCCAGGAATACACCTTTGTTGCAATGTTTCTGTAGGCTGTGTCTACACAGAACTGTCAATCATGAGAGGCTGTGTGAAGCTCTCCAATGTGTGTTCAATAGTTAATTGGTTTCCGGTTAATGGAAGGGCAAAGTTTGACAGCTGTATAGAACTTTTGGTAGGAGCCTCTAGCTTCTCTTACTGGCTGTGTCCTGAAAGAGGTTTAAATCAAAGCTTGTCTCGTCACTGTCCCGTTGGATAAAAGGAACTCTTAATTGTCCATATTAGGAATCCAAAAGTTCAACAATCCTCATGAGAAATTACTTGTCTTAAGGTTTAATTGAGAATTTTATTCTCTCTTTTGCATTCCCCTACCCTGTGCCCCTAAGCCTAAATTTAAAGGTTAATTACCATTCAATCTAATTGTAATTGCCTATGGTGCTAAAAAAAAAAGTTATCCTTAGGGGGTATCTACACTTTAAAACATGGCAAGGGTTTCTTCTCTTCTGAAACTTGACTAACATAGAAAATAAAGTTTTATATTTAAATATAGTTAATATAGAAAATATACTCATATTTTCTACATTGACTAATATAAAAACTATAGTCATATTTTCTACTTTGACTAATGTAGAAAGTATAGTCATATTTTCTACATTGACTAATATAAAAACTATAGTCATATTTTCTACATTGACTAACGTAGAAACTACAGTCATATTTTCTATATTGACTAATATAGAAAAGACACAAAAAGGAATCTATGACACATTGTGCATGTGTGTCTGTACATGCATGTGTCCGCGTATATTTGCACACGTGTTACAAGACAACACCTATCATACATACATGTTCATCTATTCCTGTACTGTGCATTTATATGCATATGTATGCATGGACATACTCTATTCACATGTGTACATTTATGAATACATATGTATTTCTAGCTAAAACACATTTAGGGAGGCATTCGTTGCAATGCTCTATTTGATTTTCACTGTGTAGTGTAGGCATTTAAGTTTAATTGCATGAGCACTTGGTCTCCTGTCAAAGGACCTGAGCATCAATCCTAGTTCAGCTACTGACTAGCCCTGGGACATGGGGCAAATCACTTTTTCTTGGTCCTCAGTTTTTGTTTTGGTAAAACAAAGTGTTAAACTAAAAGACCTTTCAGCTTCTTTGTAGCCCTAAATTGGCAGTGAACAGAAAACTCCAACTTGTTATCTGTATGGATGGTTGTGTGTGTGTGTGTGTGTGTGTGTGTGCGTGCGCACGCGCGCACGTGCGTTTTAATTCCTAGCATCCTTATAAACTCAGAGACAGCTTATTAGAGCTGACATTCTCCCTGTACTTTCTTTTCATTTCTTTATAAGATGTGTTGATGCAGGCCAGTAAGATCTATGCTCCTTTCGCCCAGAGAGGGGAATGGGTGAGGGCAGGGCATGGGAAGAAGATAGAGGCAATAGTTTCAACTGAATAAATAAGAGTGATGCAATTGCTTGTTATCCATTAATACAACCTTGTGGTTAGTCTTATCTACAGATGTATGTTTTTTCAGAGGCATCAGCTCTCTTCATCTGTCTTTGTGTAAAATTTCACAGACCCTAAAATCGATGGGCCATATAGCAGTGGTCAGGCAGTTATTGTCTAGAGAGAACTGAGCTTCTCTGGAAGCAGTAACCATGTAACCTCATTTCCCTAGTACAGAGAAAAGGCAGGAACCTAGAAGATAGCAGTGATATCTTGTTAGCGTTTTGTTTTGGAGAATCCTGGCTTGTTTATGTTATTCATTAAATCTCATAGTTTGCATCAGGTGAGTATGGCTGCCTCTGTTGTTTAATACACCAAACCTAAAGCAGCATGTGAGTACAATGATCATTTCCTGTAAGGGGAATATTCTTTAAAGAGGTTAGATCTCCTTTATTTTGTTTTGTTTTTGTTTTTTGGCAGGGCAGTTAGGGTTGAGTGACTTGCCCAAGGTCATACCGGATTTGAACTCAGGTCCTCCTGACTCCAGAGCCGGTGCTCTACTCACTGCACCTCCTAGCTGCCCCATGTTAGATCTCCTTTAGAAGAGAAATAGGGAACCAAGGAGTCCAGTGCTAAATACATACATACATACATACATATGTGTGTATGTATGTATAGGTGCACATTCATATTTTTCATATCATGTATTTCATTTGAGAGATTTCAGGTGTAGATTAGCTTATTTAAAGTACTTCAGAAGAATAAGGGAATTGAACCACTATTTTGTTTTCTTAGGTGTAATGTAATTAAAGTTTATTTGAAGTTCATTACCTAGCCTTAGCAGACTACTAGCAATAAAATAAGAGACCCAATTTTGTTATCATCTCTTCATTAAAACTAAAGAGCAGCTAGGTGGCACAGTGGATAGAGTGTCAGGCCCTAGAATCCCTGAATTCAAATCTGGTTTCAGACACTTACTAGTGTGACCCTGGGAAAGTCACTTAACCTTGTTGCAATGGTAAGAAAGGTAGGAATTTTTTTTACTGTTTTCTCTTTTGGAATGCTAGGGTAATCAAGTACCTTTGAGTCTTGCCTTGTAAATGTAATGGCAAGCGAAGTGGGACTTTTCACTGTTTTCTGTTTGATTGTTTTTCAGCACTGAGGTAATCAAGTGCCTTTGATGAGTCTTGCTTTTGTTTCAATCACGAATCTTTGATTGAATCAAGAGTGTTTGATGAACTGCTTAAGAAAAAAGAAAGCCTAGTTTTCATGGATTTGAGTAGCATGGTTGTGACGCCCTCTGACCCTGAGAAGGGTATATATGATTTGAGGATGGCGTTTTGTTTTGGAGCTCTCACTCAACTGGAAGAGTGTTGTGTAATTTGACCAGAGGAGACTCTGGGTAGCCATCATGGAGCCCCCTGGGTTTGAAAAATGCAGATGTTTTTTTCTCTCTGGTAACTGTTTATGTATTGCTTGGACAGACAGCCAGAAGACTGTCTGCTGATTTGTGTTATTTTGCTGTGTTTATATAACGTATTCTTGTAATTTATGTTTGTATGTGCTCTGAAGTTCAGGGTGATGGCTTTTCCCCCTGAACTAAGTGAATGGTATGTGTATGTTTAATTACCGAGACTGTTAACCCCTTAAAGTTGCTTTCCTTAGAAAAGCAGATCAAAGAGTCTGTGCTAGCAGCCCTCCTGTGTGCTGGTGTTATTGGTCTTATACAGCCACAGTAGTGACAAGCAGCATTGTTGTTACACTTGTTTGTCTCAGTTTCCTCATCTGTAAAATGAACTAGAGAAGGATATAGCAAACCACTCAAGTATCTTTGCCAAGAAAGCCCCAAATGGACTCACAAAGAGCTGGACAAGATTGAAACGTTTGAGTAACAAAACTTCACTAAAACTAGCACAAACTTGGCTTTATTTGTAATGTACCTTTCCAGGGAAGTCCCTTTTTTTTCTGACTGCTGAACAGTGAACAATTCACCTGTGGTATTATAATAACCAGAATGGCTTTGGCCTCTGTTCTCTTCAAGCTAAATGCTTAAAAAATTTATCAATGACTGAGAAAAGGAGACTGCAATAAAAACCATTAGACTAACGCATTTTCAGCAGCATCACAATTTAACTCATTTATATCTCCAGCAATTATTGCTGAAGCCTAACTAGCTATTTTTGGATAAAGTATTGAATATGCAAATGCAGGCATTCATTCTTTCAAAGGCTGTAATTATTCTCATCACTTTAGTAAACATATTAACAAACATACCATTGAACACAAATGCATTTGCTTATTAATTTGAAAGCAGCATCTGAAACCACAAATTGCTTCTTTGATTAAATTCTAGATGTTTTAGTCCAAGTCCAGATATAGTGTCATATTTTTATTTAACCTGTTTTTATAGATGTATAGTTTCCTAAATATATATGTAGCTTTTTTTCTCCTTTGACTATGTTCAGCATGGATTAAGGAAATAAAATTCTATCCTATCTTCACTCCCGCCTCTTGGGTAATCACATATTTTTCTTAAAAAACAGTATAAATTTAATAATAGTAGATTTGCTATGAACAAGATTTGCTTATTCTACTTAAAAGCAATCTGTTATCTAGGATATTCCCAAAGCCTCTGTGTCCTTCTTTCTCTATGCATTAACCCTTGGTAGTCTCACTTACTCTATATGTTCAGCTGTCTTTACAATATCTCACTCTGAAAATTCAATCGTTTAATACCTCCATTTCATCATCATCCCACCTGAGCTCATTATTCCCCCCCAAATTTGTTTTTCCTCTAAATTTCATTATTTACATCTCTCTCACCCCCATTTTTATATGCTACTACATGCAAAGAGTGTGTGCTGGGACACCCTGGGAGGAAGATTGCACTGAACCTTCCCATGGCTCTTTGAAGGCAGGCCTATTTGTACATAAAATATTCTTGTACTAGGACAGTAGAGGGCTAGGAGACATGTCCTTTCTCTCTCTATCCTATTAAGGGACCTCTTTCTTTTCTGAATCTATTTCTGTCTCTATATCTATCTATCTGGGGCAGCTAGGTGGCACAGTGAGCACCAGCCCTGGAGCCAGGAGGACCTGAGTTCAAAAGCAGCCTCAGACACTTGACAAACTTACTGGCTGTGTCACCTTGGTCAAGTCACTTAACCCCAATTGTCCTGCCTTCCCCCCTGCAAAAAAAAAAATATAAAATGTATATCTATCTATCCATCTGTCTGTCTGTTTTTCTATCTGTCTGTCAATCTATCTAGGACAGGTTCAGTCCCAGAAGAACCTGGCCCTGGAGAAGGATTGGGCTCTTTTTTTCTCAGGCTCTCTGGCTCTTTACATTCTAACACCAGGAGAATCCTTTAGAAGCTTAGCTTTGGCTCATGGTTGGGTCTCTCCTAATATGCATCATATCCAGTGAATAGCAAATAAAGTCTAAGGCAACTATCTATTTTTTACACACAGAATTCTAAGTACACACTGACAAAACTTAAGGAAGCAACAATAAGTTATGAACACTGTTTTACTCTCTTGGGATGTTAAGATTTAAATTATCAAAAGCATGAGGCATTTTGCAGGACTAATGAATTGGGATTTCATCCTTGCCTTGGCTTTACACTGTCTCCCTTTAGGTCCATATCCTGTGGCAAGCAAGCCCTAAGGTTGAACCTCTTGATTGTGGAGATCTTCCCTCAGAAGTTCCTGAGTAGCCACAGGGGACTTCTCCTGACATGTTGCTTTGTTGTTGTTGTTCATATGTTCAGTCATGTTCGATTCTTTGTGACCCCATGGACACTACAGGCCCTTCTATTGTCCACTATCTCTCTAAAGTCTGTCCAAGCTCATATTCATTGCTTCCAGGACACTGTCTATCCAACTAATTCTCTGCTGTCCCCTTCTCCTTTTACCTTCAATCTTTCCCAATATCAGGATCTTCTCCTGTGAATCCCATTTGGTCAAAGTACATTTGTTATTTGTCCTTTCAGTGAGTATTCTGGATTCATTTCTTTAAGTATTGACTGATTTGATCTTGCTGCCAAAGGGCCTCTCAAAAGTCTTCTCCAGCATCACAGTTCAAAAGTGTTGATACTGCTCAGCTTTGCCTACAGTCCAACTCTCACAGCCATACCTTGTTACTGGAAAAAGCACAGCTTTGACTTTATGGACCTTTATCAGCAAGGTGATGTCTCTACTTTTTAGTATGTTGTCTAGATTTGTCATAGCTTTCCTTCCAAGGAACAAGTATCTTTTAATTTCCTAGCTGCATTTGCCATCTGCTATGATCTTTGAGCCCCATAAAAAAATGTGACACTGCTTCCATTTCTTCTCTCTACTTGCCAGGCAGTGATCAGACCAGTTGACAAGATCTTAGGTTTTGTGTGTTTGTTTTGTTTTGTTTGTTTGTTTGTTTTAACATTAAGCTTCAAGTCAGCTTTTATGCTGTCCTCTTTCATCCTCATAAAGAGACTTCCTAGTTCTTTTTTTCCCCTGTTATCTGTGGTATTACTTTCATATTTGAGATTGCTGATATTTCTTACAGCAACCTTAATTCTGGATATTGGTTTATCCAGCTTGGCATTTCACATGATGTACTTTGCATATAAGTTAAATAAGTAAGATGACAATACGTAGTCTTGTCATACTCCATTTCCAATCTTAAACCAATCAGTTGTTCCATGTTTGGTTCTTCAAGCTTTTCAGGAGATAAATAAGATGATCCAATATTCCCACCTCTTTAAGGACTTTCCACATTTTGTTGTGATCCACACAGTCAAAGGTTGTATGTAGTTCAGTCAATGAAGCAGAGGGTTTTGTTTTTGTTTTTGTTTTTGTTGTTCTTGGTTTTTTTTTAACTGGAATTTCCTTATTTTCTCTACAGACTTGTGTATGTTGGCAATTTGGTCTGTAGTTCCTCTGCCTCTTTGAAAATCAGCTTAGTCTTCTAGTAATTCTCAGTTCACATATTGCTGAAGCCTGGTTTGCAGAATCTTAAGCATAATCCTGCTGGTGTATGAAATGAGTTCAGTTGTTCAATAATTTGAACATTCTTTGGCATTGTTCTTCTTTAGGATTGGGACATAAACTGATATTTTCCAGTCTAGTGGCCACTGTTGAGTTTTCCACATTTTCTGGCATATTGAATGTAGCATTTTTACAGCAGCATCTTCTAAGATTTTAAATAACTTAGCAGAAATCCCATCACCTCCACTAGCCTTATTGTTAACAATGCTTCCTAAGGCCCCTTTGACTTAATTCTCCAGGAAGTCTGGCTCTCCATCAGTATCCACACCATCGTGGTTATCAGTGATACACAATCAAACAATCAATTAATCACCATTTATTAAGTGACCATTGTGTGGCAGGTACTGAGGAACCAAAGAACTCTCCAGCTCCCTATGTAGCCACTCCTGAGAACTCTATATCTCAGAATCATTGCTTCTTCAGCTCTGATAAAGGAACAAAATTCAAAGCAGAAAAGATAGCCAGAAAGGCCTAGGCTTCATCTCATCCAGCTAAGGTTTGGCTTTAGATATCTTGTGTCAGCAGGAGCACCAATGATGCCTGCTTATCTCTCTGAGCTCCACTCTTCTTCACAGAAAGCGTGTGTGTATGCATGTGTGTGCTCACGCGCACGTGAGTGAGACACAGAGAGAGAGAGAGAGAGAGAGAGAGAGACAGACAGACAGACAGACAGGGAGAGACTGTGGCGGGAGGGAGAGAGGAAGAGAGATACACAGAGAGAATTCACATGTTTTTGAGAGAGAAAGAAAAAGGGCTGAAGCAATCTCTCCATTTAAACTGATTCAAGGCCTTGACCTCGCTGTTGTCAGTGATCAGGGATCAACAGCCATCCATGGTTTACTGTGTCATCTGAAGGCATCAAGTCCTTCATCATGTTTCCCCAGAATTCTCTAGGTCACAAGTGCCCTATGCCGTGGGGTATATTCCAACCACAGCTGACCAGAGGGTACATAGTTGTTTGCGTGTTGCCACCATCATTAGATCTTGAAGTCCTTGAGAGCAGGGACTGTCTTTTGAGCTTCTTTGAATCCCCAGTGCTTGACACATAGTAGGTGTTTAATAAATGCTAATTGGCTGACTTACTAACAGCAGGGAATGTCTCCTATTTAAACTTTCTACTTTGTAATTTCCTGACACAATGTAGCCTAACATCAACATGCACTTAATAAATGGGCTGCTTTATTTTTTGTCTTTGTATATTCCAGTGCCTAGCAAAGCTGGAGCTAAAAGTTGTCTATTCACCAATTGTATTACGTTCGCCAAATTTTTCATCTCTTATGAAAACATGGACTTTCTACTTGGTATATACACAAGTATTATGATGGGTTGTCATTAGGGGTTGCCTGAAGTGTGAGTAGAAGACTTTAGAGCCTAATTTCAGGTTCTGTTGTTGCCACCTCTGAAGACATATTCTCTATACAGTCATGTCTCCATTTATCCTAACCCTTTTTTCCTGACAGAATATGCCTTTTCATATCCAGACCTATTTAGGAGGATCTAAAAGTTTTGATTTTCAAGCTTAGTTGAAGTCTAGGGATGAAAATTGATGTATAGTCTGTAACCAAAGATTAATAAGAAACAAAACTAATTAAAAGTGAAAGGTGCAAAATGAAAACTGCATGAAAGCCAATGGTTTTGAATGTTGGGAATCAGTAATCATCTCTCCCTTCTTAAAACAAATCATTCTTCTTTCTGTAGGATGAGACTTTGTATAAGATTGACTGCAGATTAATAAAACTATTCATAAATGGTTACAACATGACCATTATACTGAGGTACTTCATCTGGAGATATTTAACATTGAAGCAAAATGACAAGGTTAAACTCATCTTAGTGACACAGTGTAAATGTTGTATGATTGAAACACTAGTGCATATGTGCCCCCAACTGAGATTTCTTACACTCTTGTATTTTATGTCTTTATTTAGAGTTGAGGTAGGTACTCTCCATTTTATCCATTGTTTTACAGTTTCCATATATTAGAACATTTTATTCTAAGGCTTTCCTTAGTGTCCATTAAAAACAGAAAATAGCAGTAAAATTCCTTACTGAAGAATAGAAATTTTACTACTTATAAAGGATAGTCAGTCACTCCTCCCCTGTCCCATCCCTAGTCAGCATGTGTGTGTGCACACACATAAAAACACGCACTTCAAGGAAAAGAACTGGAGTTTGAAAATATATTTATTTGATATTCTGTGTTTTCCAAATACATGCTAAAACAATTTGTATCATTCATTTTTTAAAGAAATTGAGTTACAATTTTTTTCCTTCCCCCCCCATTGAGAAGGTAAGCAGTTCAATATAGCTTATACATGTTCATGCATATAAAACATAGCTTCATATTAGTCAGACTGTAAAAGATAACACAAACCAAAAAGCAACCAAGAAAAGTTAAAGAAATTTTTTTTTAAAAGTGTGCTTCAGTCTGCATTCGGACTCCATCAGTTCTTTCTCTGGAGATGGATAGAATTTTTCATCATAAGTACTTCAGAACTGTCTTGGATCATTACATTGCTGAGAGCAGCTAAGTCATCCACAGTTAATCACTCTTACAATATTGCTGTTACTATGCACAGTGTTCTCCTGGTTCTTCTCACTTCACTTTGCATCAGTTCATGTAAGTCTCTCCAGGTTTTTCTGAGAGCATCCTGTTTGTCATTTCTTATAGTATAATAATATTTTATCACATATACCACAATTTGTTCAACCATTCTCAAATTGATAGGTGTCCCCATAATTTCTAATTCTTTGCCACCACAAAAAGAGCTGCTATAAATATTTTTGTACATATAGGTACTTTTCACTTTTCATTTTTATTTATTTTTAATCTCTTTGGGATATAGACCTATTAGTGATATTGCTGGGTTAATTGCATGGTTTCATATCCCTTTGGGCATAGTTCCAAGTTGCTCTACAAAATGGTTTTGCCATCTCACAACTCCACCAACAGTGCATTACTGTCTCAGTTTCCCCTCATCCCCTTCAACATTTGTGATTTTCCTTTTCTGCCATATTAGTCAGTCTGATAGGTATGAAGTGGTATCTCAGAATTGTTTCAAATTGTATTTCTGTAATCAATAGTGATTTAAAGCATCTTTTAGTATGACTATAGATAACTTTGATTAGTTTGCTTGAAAACTTCCTGTTCATATCCTTTGACCATTTATCGATTGGAAAATAGCTCTTATTTATATATATTTGACTCAGTTCTCTATATATTTGAGAAATGAGGGCTTTATCAGAGAAACTTGCTTTATTTTCTTTACACAATTATGATTACTAATTTTATATTTCCCTCTTTTCCATTTTTACCCCCCTTGTTTATTCTAATCTCTCTCCTTTCACTCTTCGCATCCACTAAAGTGTTTTGCTTCTGACTGCCACCTCTCCCAATCCACCCTCCCTTCTATTAGCCTCCCTGTATTTTATCTGTTTCCCTTCCTACTTTCCTGTAGGGTAAGATAAATTCCTATACCCAACTGAATGTGTATGTTACTCCCTCTGAGCCAATTCCAAAAAAAGTAAGGTTCAAGTGTTTCCCCTACATCCCACATCTTCCCCTCCACTATAAAAGCTCTTTTGCTCCTTGTTTATGTGAGGTAATTTACCCTATTCTACCTTTCACTTTCCTTTTCTCCCAGGGCATTCCTTTTTCTCAACCCTTGATTTTATTTTGTTTTTAGATTATTAACCCATCATAATCAACTCACACCTGTGCCATCTATCTTTGCATAATCTTAAGTGCCCTAATGTGATAAAGTTCTTAGGAGTTAAAAGTGTCACCTTATGTTGGGATGTAAAGAGTTTAACCTTATTGAATCCCTTATGATTTCTATTTCCTCTTTACCTTTTTATGCTTCTCTTGAGTCTTTTAATTGAAAGTCAAAATTTCTATTCAGCTCTGGTCTTTTCATTGGAAATGCCAGAAAGTCCTCTATTTCATTGAAAATCCATTCCTTTTCCTGGAGGATTATTCTCAGTTGTGTTGGCTAGGTGATTCTTGGTTGTAATCCTAGCTTCTTTGCTTTGTGGAATATCATATTCAAAGCCCTGTGATCCTTTAATATGGAAGCTACTAAATCTTGTGTCACCTTGACTGTGCTCTATGATATCTGAATTGTTTCTTTCTGGCTGCTTGCAGCATTATCTCCTTGACCTGGGAATTCAGAAATTTGAGTCCTAAGAGTTTTCCTTTTGGGATACCTTTCAGGAGGTGAATCAGTAGATTCTTTCAATTTCTATTTTACCCCCATTTCAAGTATATTAGACTAATATCCCCTGATAATTTCTTGAAAGATGATGTCTAGGCTCTTTTTTGCTCATCTTGGATTTCAGGTAGCCCAATAACTCTTAAACTGTTTTTCCTCTATTTTCTAGGTCATTTGTTTTTCCATTGAGATAGTTCATGCTTTCTTCTGTTTTTTTCATTCTCTTGATGTTGGATTGTTTATGTCTCATGGAGTCATTAGCTTCCACTTGCCCAAGTTTAATTTTTGTTGTTGTTGTTTTCCCCCCCTGGAAATTTTTTTTTTTATTGTAGGTGGAGTAGGAGAGCTGGACACAGTTTAGATGATTCCAATTTTGTTGGCAACGTCTAAAGAATGATAGTCTGGAGCAAGTTGGATATAGACCTTCTTCTTTCCATCAGGCCAGATCAGGGTGTTGACAGCTTCTTTGCCTGCTTGATTTGGTGCTTGTTGGCCTTTATGTCCACAATGAAGACAAGGGTGTTGTTGTCCTCAGTCTTCTTCATAGCAAAATTGGTGGTCAAAGGAAACTTGGCATAGTGATGGCATAGTGATCAAGCTTGTTTCTCTGAGGGGCACTCTTCCAAGCATATTGGGGTTGTCTTCAAAGTGTTAATGTCTTGGGTCACTGAAAGGTAGGGGATGTTCAGATCTTCTTTTTGTATTTGTGGACACCTTTCAACCATCACCTTCTTGGCCTTCAAGGCCTTGACTTAGCTTCTGTCTTGAGGGGGACAATGGCTTCCTTCTTTGCCTTCAGCGCCACCTTGTGGGAAAGGCTCAAGTTTACTTTTTAAGGAATTATTTTTAAGGAGCTCTTCTCCTCAGTGAATTTCTGTATATCTTTTACCATTTGGCAAATTTTAGTTTTTTAAGTTATTTTGTTTAGTATTTTTTGTGCTTTCTTTACCAACATGTTAACTCTTTTTTTCAGGATTTTCTTAAATCACTCATTTCTTTTCCCATTTTCCCCCTTCTACCTCTCTTATTTGACTTTTAAAATCCTTTTCAAGCTCTTTCAAAAATTCTTTTTGGGCCTGAGATCAATTCATATTTTTCTTTGAGACTTTTGATGTAACAGATTTGATTGTTCTGTTCTTCTGAGTTTGTTTTGTTCTTCCCTGTCACCATAGTAATTTTTTATGGTCAGGTTCTTTTTTGATTTGTTTTGGCTATTTGCTCACTACCCAGACTATTTCTTGACTTTTAGCTTTATGTTAAAGTTAAGCTCTTTTCCTGAGGTAGAGGATGCATTGTCCCAAGCTTCAGGTATTTTTGTACACCTGTTTTCAGAGCTAGTCCTGGAGGTTTGTAAGTTTTCAGTTTTCAGGTCTTCCAAGTTGCTCTGATCTAAGGAGAGGTGTGTTTACTACTCCTCTGGTCTGTGAGTGACCACAAGCACCATCTTCCACCCTGGAACTGTAACCAGGGTCCCTGCTCTTGGGCAGTCATAAGTTCTGTCTGCTCCTCCCCCTCCACCCTTGGGACTGCCACCAGAGCTGCATGTAGGCAGAGGAAAGAGTCCTGTACCCAGTGCTAGCAAAAGGACCCCTGTAATCTCCCTCTGACCAGTTGTCTGATCCCCTTACCCTCTGTATGTTGAAAGCTCCAGAAATCACTGCTGCCAGTTCAGTTGCTCTCAACACTTGCTGCAGGTTTTCTAAGGCTTAACTGCTCTGGACTGTGTACCACTCTTATCAAGGTGGAATAGACCTTTCCTTCCAACTTTCTAAGGTGTCTTGGGCTTGAAAGTTATTTCACCCCCATCCTTTTGTGGGTTCTGCCACTCCAGAATTCATCTTGAGGTGCTATTTAAAGTTGTGTGGAGGGGACTTTGTGAAAGTTCAGGTGATTTCCTGCCTTTTCTCTGACATCTTGGCTCCACCCCTGAAAAGACCTGTCATGAAAGTGACAATAGTTTACTCTTTACTTAATATGGTGTTTTTTAGGAACACTGCTAGGATGTGGTATTGGAAGCACTGTGGATGAAAATCAAATTAAAAAAACTGGAAAACTATAACAATTCACAGGTTTGTGTATTTTCCATTAGAATCATTTATGATCCATCTCATAGTCTGGCTTGTTATTCAGCCATAGGCTTGACTAGATGGCTTCCAAGGTCTTCTCTAACTCTGAAATTGCATAATTCTCTGATTCTGATACTCATAAAAATAATCAATGCCTACTTAAACCCGGGAAGAATTGGAGATTTGATATAGTTTATGGCAATTTCTTCACACTATCTAAGGTTCCATGAAAATGTAACCTTTTTTAATTTCAACTCAACTTTGACTTTCCTCCCCTCTCCATCTGGTTCTGTGTGTAATAATACATGGAAAAAATAGTTTAACCTGTCTATTAACAGTCTTATTTGTAAATGTCATTAAGAAGAATAATAATTTTGTCTGCTTAGCGAGAGACAGAAAATCAGATTGGGCTGGATATCATGAAAATACTGTTCTTAGTATCCATTTTTAAACCTACTATATTCCACTATTTTGATGTAACGGAAATGTACATTAAAGGGGGAAAATGATTGCTTCTTTTCCTAGGAAAATGAGCCTAAAATATTTTTAAGTATTGCTTTCACAGACTAGAGACAGTTATTGCCTATGAGGAATAGCCAGAGATGATCTCCCTTAACAAATCTTTTCCATTTGGGTTCTTTAGTCAAGACTTTGGGATGAGAACATTTAGATATTAGCTGTTTGCTGAAATAAAGTAGTCTCCCTTATATTTTATGTTCTCTTAAATCATTCTGGCTATTAAATAGACAAGAGGAAATGTTTTTCGAATGTTTTTATGAGATGTTTACAATTTTCTGGATAGTCACTGTACTTTTATTATCAATCAGTTTAATACAAAAATGCCCTTTTGAAATGAGACCATCAAATATGCTTATTCAAGTCATAAACATTCTCAATCAGGAGCCAAAGTCCTGATAACACATTCCCTTTGCACATAGAATGAAATACATGTTATAGATCATTCTCAAGTACACTTGAGGCCTTCTCATCAAGGCACTCAGTCATGAGCAAAATTGACTAGCCCTTTATTCATTAGAATTAACTCTCTGTTTATTTGAATGGGTAGTTGCTTTACTAACCAAAGAACTCTTTGTAGGCTGAAAAAACTTAATTCTACCCACTAGTAATATAACTCTTGTTTTTTGCCATTAATAGCCAGAGTATAGCACATGGTCTGTACCTCCTGCAACTTTTTTTTCCTTGGGACAGGTACATAAATAAACAAATCAATCAACATGGCTCCCTAATTTCATAGGTCACATCATTCATACTAGCACAACATAACTGGTGTTGTCTGCCCCATCCAAAAGTTTAATAGTACTGCCTTCTCTGCCTTCCATCCTTCCTACGATGCCTCCTACTTTATCTTCTCCTGCTCCTCAATTCCTTTTCCCTACCTCCCTAAAGCTCAAAATAAAATGAAGGGATTGGAAGGTGGGAGGAACAATCTGGTGTTGTTTGTACTAGTTGAGAAGTATAGGAGCAGATTTATAGAAGTCAGAGGAAGAAAGAGTAACCCCCAGCAGTAAATGCTATTGCCACATACTTCAGAAGCTGCTCCAAAGCTACGTTGGCTTATTAAGGATCCTTGGTGTAGAAAAGTCCTTAGGAGAGTGATGAGGTTTGTTTTTGTTTTTGTTTTTGTTTTCACTAAAATTGGCATTTATTTGCTGTTTTCCCCCTCACAGACAAATGAGGGGAAGGCTACATTTGAGTCATCTCTCTGTTTAATATTTTATATTTTCCTAAGATAAAGATCCTGAAACAAAACTCAATCTTTTTAACACTAATATTTTCCTGATGATTCTATGTGGTAGAAAATCATGGGTCTCTGTCTCTCTCTGTCTCTATCTTTGTCTGTCTCTGTCTTCTCTCTCTCTCTCTCTTCACCTCTCCCTCTCCCTCTCTCTCTTCCTCTTTCACTCTCTCTGGCAAGGCAATCAGGCTTAAGTGATTTGCCAAGGGTCACACAGCTAGCAAGTGCCAAGTGTCTGAGGCTGGATTTGAACTCAGATCCTCCTGACTCCAGGGCAAATGCTCTCCAGATTACTATAATCTCCACAGAATCAAAATTGTGGATGACTCAAAGACAAGAGTGAGATAGTGCAATAGTGATTATAAATAGGCTATAGCAAGTTACTGGCAATGAGAAAATATCAAATTATCAACCAAATGGCATATGGGGGAATGAACTGTCATGGGGCCCTCTGCCAGACTAGGTTACCTGTATCAGTGAAAGCATGGATCTAGTCCTTGTTTGTATACAATATGGTTATATATGATATGATATGTATACCTTAACTGGCTTACTGCTTACAACCCCTTCCAATGGGATTTATAGTTGTTTCTGGACAAGAGATGAAGTGATGGAAATGTCATTTCCTGTATAATCCTGGGCAATCAGCTCTTTCCATGTTAGATTTGAGTGGCCTTTATTGCCAAAGGTCTTATGCTCGGAAGTACAAAGGAAACTGGAGACTTTTACAAGCATACCAACCAACTTTGAACACACTAATCATGAGTAGGCTAGACAGCCAAAACAAAGGGATTGATGGAATTCCTTTGCTGTATGGATTCAGTCATTCCAGTTGCTTCTTTCACATGTTCCCCCTTTTCCAACTTTAAGAGAAGAGACCTAGTCTAACAGGATTGTATCAAACGATAAGGCAGGAAGAGCAAGAAATGAAAGATGGACAGCCCACGTGGTTTATTGGTGCCCGTGTAATGTCAGATAACCTAGAGGTAGAGCTTATTTATGGAAGAACAAATGCTAGAGTACCATAGGATGAGAAATCATGAGTGAGTTGTAATCTGCACCTCTAAGTGAATCTGTATAATCAAAGGTCTAGGCCCACTGAGGTGCCAAAAGGAGGAGTGGGGGGCCATATTTCTCCTTCATTTTGTATTTCACATATTTCATTCTGGTTCTTACTATCAAGGATATTTCATTTGCACTATAAGATCTAGGGGAAGATTACATGCCTAGATAGCTATTCTTTTTTCAAATTATTTGTTTATTTTAACATGCTTTTCTTTTTAAATTTTGAGTTCCAGATTCTCTCCTATACTCCAACCCTTCCTCCACTCATTGAAAAGGCAAGGAAAATGATATCAATTATGTGTGTGAAATCATACAAAACACTCCTATATTAGCCCTATCATAAAAAGCACAAAAAATTAAGTGAGAAAATTATAATTCAATTTGTACTCAGTTTATCAGTTCTCACTCTAGAGGTGGATAGCCATTTTTCATCCCGAGTCCTTTGGAATTGGATCATTGGCTCATTTCTTATAGCACAATAATACTCCACAGTCATAAAACACAACTTTTCCAGTTGATGAGCATTCCGTCAGTTCTCAATTCTCTGTCACCACAAAATGAGTTCTTACAGATTTTTTTTTGCCTATAGATTCTTTTCCTTTTTTCTTTGAGCTCTTTGGGATACAGACGTAGGAGTGTTGTTTTTGGATCAAAAAGTGTGCACAGTTTTATAACACTTTGGGCATAGAATGGTCGCACCAGTTCACAACTCCACCAATAGTATATTAGTTTACCTATTTTCATTTAACTCCTCTAGCATTTGTCATTTCTGATAGGTGTGAGGTTGGTACCTCAGAGTTCTTTTAATTTGCATTTCTCTAATCAGTAGTGATTTAAAGTATTTTTAATATGAGTATTGATAGCTTTCATTTCTTCTTCCCTCTTCGAATCAATCCCAATAAGAGTGAGTTTCAAGCATTGTCAAACACTGCCACTCATTTTCCTCTCCACTATAACAGCTTGCCCTTGCATACTCCTTTTATGTGAAGAAATTTTCCCTATTCTATCTCTCCTTCCTTCTCTTGGTACATCCCTCTTTCTCACCCTTTCATTATTATTATGATGTAGATCATTGCAATATAATTGACGCACACTTACCCTCTGTTGATACAGACTTCTAACTGCCCTAAGCATTACAAAATTCTTAGGAATTATCTTTCACTGTAGGAATGTAAATAGTTTAACTTTATTGAATCCCTTATGATTACTTTCATGTTTACCATTTTTATTTCTCTTGAGTCATGTGTTTTAATGTCAGATTTTCTATTCAGCTCTGGTGTTTTAATTCGAAATGCTTGAAAGTCCTCTATTTCATTAGATATCTATTTTTCTCCCTGAAGGATTAAATTCAGTTTTGCTGGGTAGGTGATTATTGGTTGTAATCCTAGTTCCTTTACCATCTGGAATAGCATATTCCAAATGCTCTGCTCCTGTACTGTGGAAGTTGCTACATCTTGTATGATTCTTATTGTGGATCCAGAACATTTGAATTGTTTCTTTCTGGTTTCAATATTTTCTTCTTAACATGGGAGCTCTGGAATTTTGCTATAATTCCTGAAAGTTTTCCTTTTGGGATCTCTTTCAGGAGATAATTGACAAATTCTTTCAATTTCTATTTTAACCTCTGGATGAAAGATATCAAGGCAGTTTACCTTGGCAATTTCTTGAAAGATGATGTTTAGGCTCTCTCTCTCTCTCTCTCTGTCTCTCTCTCTTTCTCTTTTTTATTTTTTTTTCATTATGGCTTTCAGGTGGTCTAGTAAGTCTTAAATTATCTCTCTTTGATCTATTTTCCAGATGAGTTGTTTTTCTGTTGTGATATTCCACATTTTCTTCTAGCTCTTCCTTTTTTGAATTTGTTTGATTTTTTTCTTCTCCCATGGAGTCATTAGCTTCCACTTATGTGGTTCTAATTTTTAAGGAATTCTATTTTTCAATGAATTTTTGTACCTCCTTTTCCATGTGGCCTATTTTGGTTTTTAAGGAGTTTTTTTTAGTGAATTTTTGTGCTTCTTTTACCTTGAGGCCAATTCTATTTTTCAAGGTTTTAATTTCTTCAGTGTTTTGCATGTGTGAGCTTTTTTTTATTTATGCCAAGCTATTTTCTTTTCATAATTTTCTTCTATCACTTTCTTTTCCCAATTTTCTCTCTCCCAGACTTATCTCTTTCTTTAACTTTCCTAGGAATTCGTTTTGGGCTTGGGTCCAATATTTATTTTTCTTTGAGACTTTGTAGCTGTTTTTACATTGTTGCTTTCTGAATTTATGTTTTGGTGTTCCCTGCCACCACAGTAGCTTTTTATGTTCAAGTTCTTTTTTTATTGTTTGCTCATCTTTTATCAAGCCTATTTTTTGACTTTGAACTTTATATTAAAATCATGCTCTGCTCACTTGTGGGAGGGAAGGTGCTGTCTCATGCTTCAGGCTTTTTTTTTTTTTTGCTTCTGTGCTGCCTCTTTTCAGAGCTAGTTCTGGAGACCTGAACATTTTCTGTGGTTCCAAGGTGGTGTGATGTAATGAGAGGTGCCATTACTGCTCTTGTGATCTGTACTCTGGGCTTTTTTCCAGAAAGGGCCCCTTGTCACCTGTAGTCAGAAATGCTAGTGCTCTCCTTGACCCTGGAACTAAAACCAGTTCTGGTTTCCTGCAGCCATAAGCACTACTTCTCCTCTCTGCCTTGGAATTGCAATATAGCCCCTTGCTCCCTTTTGACCAAACACAAATGCTACTCTCTACCCTGGAACAATGTATTGGCAGTAGTGTTGCCAATCAGTGCCAGCTGTACTTTGTGCCAGCAAGGGTCCCTTGTAATCCCTTTGTGACTAATTGTTAAATCTCTTACTGTCTTTGGGCTGAGAGCTCCTGAAGCTACTGCTGCCACTGTCACGACTGCCTCCCTCGCCCACTTTTGGTACTGCCACCCTACTCTCTGGACTGGCTCCAACCCTGGCCATCCTGTTGATGTCCTAAGTTGTCTCATGATGGAAAAAAAAAAATGTCTCACACTGACTTTTTGTTGGCTCTGCAACTCCAAAATTTGATTTGAGGAGTTATTTTAAAGTTGTTTGAAGAGGATTGTTGGGAGAATTTGGCTGGGTTGCTGCCTGTTCTCTTCTATCTTGTCTCTGTCCCTTCCCCAGCCCACCCCCATAACTACTTTACTTTTCATAGATAAGAATGTCTCCCTTCTTTTCTCTTCATTTTAAGTAAAAATGACAACCCATCTTACAGAGCAGCCAAAACAAAACAGCAAGAATACTTTTTTTAAAAACTGTATGCCTTTCAAGTTAATGACTCTTTAAACATTCCAGTCTCATAGTATTGTTTGAAATTTTGCATTAGTGATTTTCCTCCTAATAGTTTTAAATTAATATAGATTTCATTAGAGTTATTGGATTCTCAGACTACATAAGGACCTCCATTTGCACAATTCCCAAAAAGCTATTTGTAAATCAATTTTGGAAAATTCAAATCACATTTTGAATTCCATTGTAGAGATTCCATAATGACTTTACAACATTTATGGTTGATCCTTTTGTTAGGCTTCTCATGATAAGAACAATCATATAGATAACCTTTACTTTAAGGTTTGTGAAAAAGTGCCTGGCAGATGCTATTCTTCTGAACAACCCCAGGAGGTAATTGCTCCTAATATCCCCATTGTACAGATGAGGAAACTGAAGCTGAGGGAATTTAGGTGACTTGCCCAGGGTCCCACAGCTAATAAGTGTTAAACCAAATTTGAACTCAGGTCTCTTTGGCAGCAAAGCCAACTTAGCTATGTACTGCACCACCGTAATACCTTGGGTCTTCTTGATTCTAAGTCCATCACTCTATCCACTGTCTCACTTAGCTAGAACCCAACTTTACTCCTATTTAGTGAGTGGTAGCTTGCGTAGAAAAGATTTTTGTTTTGCTAAGGAGTGAGGGAAGGAACTGAATTTTCCAATACTGCATTCGAGCAACTTTCTAAGACTCTTAGGTTGTAGAGCAGCTGTTGGCATGCTTCAGTACAGGGAGTTTATGCCTCTCTGAGTTCCTTGTACCATTAACATTACAAGACTGTTCCCTCTAAGTCTCCTTCCCCCACAAAATAAAATAGAAAGAAAAAACACACATATGATTTATTCCCTGGAGGAGTTAGGTACCTGAAGAAGTTTATTAACCTACCCAGTCATTCCTCCTAGCAGTGGCAGAGCATTATTTCCAAAATAGTGCCTGGTGGTTTAAAAGAGTTGACAATGTCTTAGAGAGGTGTGCCTATACAAACAAATTGAAATGGATTGTTGAACACTGATTTGTTTAATTCAACACTCTCAGCAGATCTGGATAAGTTAATCTTGAGAGAGAGGGGAAAAACCTGAAAAACCTAAAACTATTTTCCTCTGTCAGTGGCAGAATATTAGACATGAGTAGCTAGATTGCTTTCCTCAAAGTTCCCCTTACCTTTTGCCTCTTTACATATATCCTAAATGTTTAATATAGCCCCAGGGTAAAGTGCTCATGTATGGAGAAAATCTACTTGGAAAAAATGCCATTTCAAATTGACACTTGGCATTTGGGTACACTTTGAACATGTTCTGATTAAATACTTGGGTATCTCATGAAATTGCAGACTTTATGAAGTATCTTCCAATTCTTAAATATATAACATGCTTAAAGTTGGCTTGATAATGAAAACTTATCTTTCCTGATTTAAATATGAAAACAATAAAGACAGAAAAAGTAAAAAAAATATATGAAATTTATTTTACAGATGGCAGCTCAATGGAAGTGACATTGACCTAAGTATGGAATATCGTTATAAACTCAGTGGAGGAAATCTTGTGGTAATTAATCCGAACAGAAATCGAGACACTGGTACTTATCAATGTTTTGCATCAAATTCTCTTGGAACAGTTGTCAGCAAAGAAGCAAAACTCCAGTTTGCCTGTAAGTTGAAACTCATAACCTATTGTAAGAAAAGTGATATAGTATATATAGTAATCTTCCATTTTTTTGAGAAAAGTATATGGGGTAGTAAACATGTGTCTACTCATTAATAAGTTGATAAGGAAAGAATATTGACAGTTACCCTGGAAAATATCATAAAACATCATAAAAAAGAATATTGACAATGACCCTGGAATACATCGTAAACTATCGCAAAGGTCTCATAAAATAGGGTCAAGGTAAAACTCGCTGTTCTTTTGTCTTGTTGATTTGTTTGGAAATTGTGTTTATGAGCAATTAAGTTCAGTGCAACAAGTGTTATTAAGCATCCATTATGTGTCAGAAAATGTGTTAGACACAAGGCATACTAAAACCAGAATCAGATAATTGCCTTTCCCTCAAGCAACTTATACTTTATTTTAATTTAAAGGAATTCAAAGAAATTAAAGCCAAGATACTAAGTATTCTCCTAGATGTATTAGAGGACAGAGCAGTGTTTATGATCTGGTCAGGGAACAAATCCAACAGGGGAGAAATTATTAGAGAACGATAAACACCTATATAGCAAAAGTGAGAAAATAAGTTTGGTGTAATTAAGGTTAGAAAAGCGGGAGAGAGAAAGATAGAAAAGAGTGGTTTATTAAAATGGTGCTTAGAAAGTGATTTCACTTATTTCCGAGAGATTATCCCCCATTTGTCTTAATGTGACCATAAGATCCTTCTCTTTAGCACAAGTAGGATTTTTTTTTAACCTGTCATGTTTAACCTAGCTATATGGTAGAAATGTTCAGAAGAGGACAAAGTTTTGGAGCAAAAGAAAAAGAGTTCTGTTTGGGATATATTTGTTTGAAATGTCTATTAGACATCTAGTTTGCAATATCCAGTAGACAGTTGGAGATAGACAGTGGAGATCAGGAGAGCCTCTAGGGCTGAGATATACAGATCTGGGAGTCACCTGCACAGTGATGATAATTAAATTAGTGATGATAATTAAATGCCTGGGAGATGAGGAGATCACACAGAGAATATAGAGAGAAAAGAGAAGAGGTCCAGGACAGTCTTAAGATAAACCTACAATTAGTGGGCATAAAATGACTTAAGAACCAGCAAAAGAGACTGAGAAAAAGCAGTCAGGTAGGTAGGAGGATAGCCAATAGTTAAAAGTGTATGAAAACTCAGAGAGGAGCTAAATATCCAATTGAAGAGGGAGGTGCACGTTGTCAAATGCTGCAGAAAAGTAGAGAGAGAAAATTTCAATTCATTTGAATAAACATTTATTAAGCACCTTCTTTGTGACAGGGCAGCTAACCAGCACAGTGGATAGAGTGCCTGAAATCAGGAAGACTCATCCTCCCGAGTTCAAATTCTCCCTCAGATAGTTACTAGCTGTGTGACTTTGGGCAAGTCAGTTAACACTGTTTGTCTCAGTTTTCTTATCTGTAAAATAAACTGAAGAAAGAAATGTCAAACTTCTCCAGTATCATTGCCAAGAAAACCCCAAATGGGGTTATGAAGAGACTGACACAATGGAAAACAACTGAAAACCAAGAACTTTGTGCTAGGCACCATGCTAAGTGCTAGAAATATAAATAAGAAAAAGAGATAATTTCTGCCCTCAAGGAACTTATAATCTAATGGGGGAAAACAATATGCAAAAGGAATCTGAAAATTAAGAGTTGGGAGAATGGGGGCATGCTTTTTCATGGAGTGGAAGACAAACAGAGCTGTTGATAGAGATGACAATTGGGAAAAGACTATTCGATGTGGCAACTGAGAGATCATTGTAACTTTTCAGAGGGTACATTCAATTGTATGATGAAGTAGAAAGCCAGATTCCAATGGTTTAAGAAGAAAGTAACGAGACAGAAGACAAAATAAATGTAAATAGATTTTTTTCCCCAGCAATTTAACTGAGAAAGAGAGAAAAGATTTAGCATGATATCCAGCAGAGATAGTAACATCTATTGAGGTTTATTATTTTGTTAAAGAATGGAGAAGCCTAAACAAGGAAGGAATCAATGGATGGGGAGAAATTGGAAACTGGCATGTGGAATAGTAGTCAAAGCACTTGTTTTGCCAATCCAGATCTCAGAAAAGACACCAGAAGTTGTACTCAACAAAAACATTGCAGGTTTAAGTTTGCTTTTACAGTTATCAGCAGTCTCCCTAATGGGCAATGAGTTAGTTACTGGTTTGCCCACAAAAACAAATCAATCAGTGTGGTATAGAGGAAAAATTGACCCTGGTGTCATTGGACCTCTGTTCAAATCATACAAATGGTACTTAGCACTACTGTGACCTTAGACAAATGTTGGCCTCCCTGGGCTTCAGTTTCTTCATCTGTAAAATGAGGGGGCTGGGCTAGGTGGCCTGAAATCCTTTCCAGCTCCAAGTCTATAATTCTATGACCCAGCCTACAGGAGATGCTTTGACAGGCCATTGAAAAATACCAAGGTAACCCTTTATAGCCTTTAAAAGTTTCTACTACCAACTAAAAGTTGATATGTAATAAGTATTTATTTGCATGAGATGTCGGATTCTCAATAAGTTGTACTGCAAACCATTTTCTATTATTTCAATATTTTTCTTCATTATTTATGTCTTTAAAAGTCAATTAGCTTCCCTCAGTAGTGGGTAAACGTTGACTTTATAGCTTTGGAAAATTATGTTTATAGCCTTCTTAGCCTAATACATTGCACTCAGTGGTGTTAGGAAGGTTGAGTGGAATTAGTTGGAAAGAGATGATGACGTTTACACAAATGTTAAAATACCTAGGAGCCCAAGTCCCAGATTAGCTGGGTGTTACTGCAGAAAGAAAAATTACCAGGGCCTAATTAGCTAAATTGTTGTAGTATAATCAGTGAGAGCCTCTCTCGATGAGCAGCTCGAGGCAGTGTGATTTCTCATAACTTAGTAGTAAATTTCGTCTTTGAACATAAGTGACTTTGATGAAGTTCAAAGCTGTTCTGCTCTGATGATCTAAAAACATATTTTTCTTTAAAAACTTGATACATCTTTAAATCATTTTCCCATTCATGCTTCATGAACAACAAAACTTTCATCGAATAGTCATACTTTTTGTTTAAATCAAATAGAAAATCTGGTTTTGATGAATCCAAAAGAATATAATGATATGCTGCTATTGAAACCATGACTGTGCCTGAGCACTTTCTCAGACCATTGGTTTTATGCTTTAATGTAGGAACATACTAAATATATGGTTATGTGTCTTGTGCTACTGAAAAACTGGTTTGGTTAATGGGATCATTGAGGTTTGTTTTAATAGAGAAATGCTACAAGAGTAATTTGCTCCAAAGGCTGACATGGAAAAACAACTCTCTGTCATCGTGTTCCTGAAGTTGGGATGATTGTCTAATTATCTACCACATTCCTACACATGTGATAGACTTGCTGATTTATAAAATATGTTTCAAGTGATTTGTAAACTTTAGAGAATTATACAAAAAACAGTTATTAGTCTCCTCCATATCTTTTATTCAGTGGAGTTCAGATAGAAAGACTAAGACAAGTTGCTCTTTTATGCTTAATGATTGCTTTCCATAATTGAATGAAAGTATTGAGACACAAGGGTATGTTCAGTAAGCTAAGTGAAAGCATCTTTGGGATATTTCCAGTAGGAGATAGGAGGGTAGGAATGATATGTACCTAACCATTTTGATTTCTTTGAGAGCTTTTCACTTCATGTTGTTCAGAGATTAAGAGTTTGATACAGTGATATCTAATATAAATAATAAATACTATTAGATAGGGGAGAAAGCATTCCCAGAGAACGGAGGTATAATGACAGCAAGGGAAAAAGGACTAGACCTTCTTGGTTGAAAGTGGAAACTGGAAAGGGGATCAAGGTCCATCATTGTGTGTCTATTTGAAGTCTTGTCCCTTCATGATATGCTTGTTTTATAATCCCTCCTTATACTAGGATTAAAATGAAGCTTTACCTAATCAATACCTCACTGCAGTTAAAAAAAAAAGATGACTAATATTAGCCTTTAAACTAGAGGGGTTTTTTTTTTTGCTCTTCAATTCTGATGATCATTAACTTGTCTCAATCTCCCTGGGCCTCAGTTCCCTCAGCTGCATAATGAAATACACACACACACACACACACACACACACACACACACACACCATATGAGCTCTCAAATTTCTATCAGTTCTAAAAATTCTGTGGTTTTCTAACTGAGCATGGAAGATTAGACAAAATGTCAGTTCTTCCACACAGGGTAGATTGCTATCATCCCGAGGTTCCAACATACTGAGTTAGCTGGGGAAAAAAATTAGTTCTTAGTGAAAATTTGTCCCAAAACTTACAGTGGATGATCCTCTACTGTTATGCTTTGAGTCATTCCCCACCTCCTGGCAATATCTATCTATCTATCTATCTATCTATCTATCTATCTATCTATCCATCCATTCATCTCTATTTATCTGTCTATTCATCTATCTATCCATCTATCTATCCATTCATTCATCTCTATTTATTTATCTGTCTATTCATCTATCCATCTATCTATTTTTGAGTCTGACAACTAAAAGACAAGTCTGGAGAGTGTGATCTTGTGAGGTGGTGTAATTCACAATCTTTACCATCTCAAATCCCTCCAAGATGTATAATCTAAAAGCAAGACTCTGGGCTCTTACATGCCTCTACATGCTATGCTTACTGAAAGCGAAGGTATTTTTCTGACCAGCAGATCTTCACTCCTGAAATCCCCAAGAAATCCCTTTTCATTTTGTGAAATGTGAACCTTCACGTAGAAATAGACCTTATCAAGTTGAGAGTATTTCTTTCACCCTTTTCTTTTCAATTGCTTTTTTTTTTTGCTTTGCATTGGTTTTAATTATGTTTTTACTTCAAAATGGCTTTATGGAGAAATGCTTTTCATCAGTTCTAGATCAAAATATTCAAACGAACTCATATGCAGTTTGTGGTTTTAGTTCTGTTACCTATTATATACCCAATAAGTTCAAATAGTTGAGCATAATGATCTAATTTGTGTACACACAGAGAAATTTCTTTTTTTTTAATTTTTTTTGGATCTATCTATGGTTTCATTGGTATTGAAAATTAATTGGGAAAATCAAATTGATTTTAATTTGTTATTGATTTTACTCTGTACCACTGCCCACATTTTTGTAATTAAGTCATGTTTCATTTTTCTCAGTTAAGTTTTGAGATTTTGACTTTTCTGTAAATCATTCATTGTCTCTTAATTAAGTTTAGAAGTTCAGTTCTGCTAATCACTGTTCTATTATTGCCTCAAGGAAATCTGTTATTCTTGAAAGATGCAGGTGGACACCAGGGAGTCTGGTCCACTATCTCTAAATTGTCCTTGAGGTGGACTCAAACAATGAACATTTCTTAGTGACAGGATGAAAGAATAAGCTGTTGTTAGCCCCTCATTCCCAATTTTCAGCCATAGTGTCCCCCTTGCCTATAATGCTACAAACTGTAATCTATCACAATGTTTTCCCCATCTATCATGTTGTCTTCTGTTGCTCTAAAATCATAATCTTAAGGAGTTTTCTTGGGGCATAAGAGAGATTATGTGGCTTACTGAGGATCATACAACCAATTTATGACAGAAAGAGAACATGCCCCCAGCTCTTCCTAACTGAGGCAAGTTCTAACCACACTCAGTCTTACAAAGTAACAAAACAAACAAATAAACAAAACAAAACAAACCTTCTTTGTTTTAGTTTAAAAATTCAAAATAGCTCTCTTTTTAGGATTACACCATTGACTTTACACTCTGCCATAAGAAATTGATTCCAAATCTTCCATACTGGATATTTTGGTTGAAAAAAAACCCAAAGTGTAAAATTTTAAAGTACTACCCTCTTTGCTTGGGAAAAAAGGGGGACAGTCTGTCAGATAAAGGGGGTAAAGTGGCCATTCTTTCTGTTCCACACCAGCCAAGCTAATCTTTCAGTATATATGAGATCAAGGTGAAAAGAGGTACCAGAGTGGAGATCCAACAAATTCCCATCTGACAGTAGTCTGGCTTCTCAGAAACTTGAATCATTCTTCAGGCTTGCAACACAATACTCACCAGCCTAATGTAGCCCTTTGCCTATCTTCTATATGATTTTTTCCCCATATCACTGTGATTTCATTATGGTATTGAGTATTGCTCAGGAGCGTTCTAGTTTCATTTCTTTTAAAATGAGAAAAGCTCAGGAATCATCACTGCATTATTTTCTTTGATTTTTCTTCTCCCATTTATTTCAAGTACTTTTCTTTATTACTCTGTCCTTAGCCCATAACTTAAAGCATCTTCTTTTAAGATATATTTTTATTGAGGCAGAGCCAAGATGGCAGTTCAGAGGCAGGAGCCCAGCTGAATTCTCCCAACATTTCTCTCCAAACAACTTTAAAATAGCAAGTCAAATCAAATTCTGGAGTAGCATAGCAAGAAACATTTTTCTAGCCTAAGACAACGTAAGAGGTCAACAAAAGAGGTCTGTAACACCAGGGTGGGGGCCAGCCTGGAGGGCATCCGGCATGAGTGGTGTCTACAATAGCTACAGCAGCAATTTTAAAAGCTCTCAGCCTGGAGGTTATAAGGGGATTGAACTAGTGGTCAGAAATCGATTGCAGGAAATTTTGTGCTGGCACTGGGTGTAGGATGGGCACTGTTTGGTGGCTCTGTTACTCATCAGCTGTGCTTGGTCACAGTTGTGGGTAGAGAGGAGAACTTGTGGTGCATCCCAAGGTAGTAGGGGCCTTCGTTGCAGTTCCAGGTCAAAGAGCAGCACTAGCACTTTCAGCTACAGGGGTACATGGGATCTGATCAGAGTTGTACAGCCTAGATGAAGGCTAGCACTTGTGGCTACAGGGAAGCAGGGGCCCTTCCCAGTTAAAGAACAGAATGCAGGTAAGGAGATCTTGGACCACATCTTTCCCAAAATACCACCTTGAAAGCACCAAAAAAGTGTAGACCTCCAGAACCAGCTCTTTAAACAGTAGCACAAAAAAATATGAAATGTGGGACAATGCCTCCTTATCCACAGATGAGCAAAACACAACTTTAATATCAAGTTCAAAGTCAAGAAATAATCTTGAAAAATGAGCAAACAACAACAACAAAGAATTTGGCCATAGAAAGATACTATAGTGTCAGGGAAGATCAAGAAACAAACCCAGAAGAAAACAACAGGAAAACAACTACAAGCAAAGCCTCAAAGAAAAATGTAAATTGGACAAAACCCCAGAATAATTCCTGGAAGAGTTAATGAAAGAGATGAGGTTAGAGGAAAAAATGGGGAAAGAAAAGAGAGTGATACAAGAAAACTATGAAAAGGAAATAAACAGCTTATTAAAAGAGGCACAAAATGTACTAAAGAATATAATACCTTAAAAAAAACAGAATTGGTTTAATATAATAGAGGCACAAAAAGTCTCTGAAGAAAATAATTCCTTAAAAACAGAATTGACCAAATTGGAAAAAAAGAAGATGTACAGAATCTCACCGAAGAAAGTAATTCCTAATAACTTAGAATTAGGTTGGTGGAAGTTTTCATTGAGTCTCTACATGAGATATTGTAATGGCAAGCAAAGTGGGACTTCTTGCTTGTTTTTTCTTTTGGAATTGCCAAAATTGCACTAAGGCAATCAAGTGCCTGTGATTGAGTCTTGCCTTTGTTTCAATCCAGAGTTTTTGATTGAATCAAGAGTCTTTGATGACCTGCTTAAGTCACAAGAAAGCCTAAGTCGCATGAGCTTGAGTCACATGGTTGTGATGCCCTCTGACCCTGAAGAAGTGTATCTATACTCTGAGGTTAGCATTTTGCATTGGGGGCTTGCTTACTGGAAGAGTGTTCCTGTGATTTGACCAGACAAGATTTTGGGTAGCTCTTAAGGAGCACCCCAGCTTTGAAAACCCAGATGTTGGTGCTTCTCTCTCTCTGGTAACTATGTATGTATTGCTATGGACAGATGGTTAGAAGCGCAGTCTGCTGATTTGTGTTATTTGCTCTGTTTACATAATTTCTGCTTGTAATTTCTGTTTGTATTTTCTCTGAAGTTCAGAGTGCTGACTTTTTCCCCTGAACTAAATGAATGATATATGTATGTTTAATTAAAGTGAGGTTGTAAACCCTTTAAAGTTGCTTTCCTTAGAAAAGCAGATCAAAGAGACTGTGCTAGCAGCCAGCTGGTGTTCTGGTGTTGTTGGTTTTGTTGTTGGTCTTACACCTCCACAGCAGCTGCTAGCAGCATTGTTGATATCCAGATATCCAGAAACAATAAAACAAAGTCAAAAAATGAAAAAATATAGAAGAAAACATGAACTATCTGATCAGGAAAATATCTGACCTGGAAATAGAGTATGGACAGATAATTTAAGAATTATTGGACTACCTGAATGCCAAGATCAAAAAAGAACCTAGACATAACATTTGAAGAAATTACAAAAGAAAACTGCCCTGCTATCTTAGCTCCAGAGAATAAAATAGAGATGGAAAGAATCCACCTATCACCTCCTGAAAGTGATCCCATAATGAAGACTCCCAGGAATAATGTAGTCAAATTCCAGAACTTTAATGTCACGGGGAAAAGACTTCAAGCAACCAGGAAGAAACCATTTAGACCTGGTGGTATTACAGTAAGGACCATGCAAGATGTAGCAGCTTCCATGGTAAAGGAGCAAAAGGCTTAGAATATGACATTATGGAAGGCAGAGGAGTTAGGATTACAGTCAAGAATAACTTACCTAGCAAAACAGGATAGTCCTGTAGGGGGTCAGGAGAGTAGATATTTAATGAAATAGAGGACTTTCAAGCATTCTGAATGAAAAGACCAGAGCAGAACAGAAAATCTGACATTCAAACACAAGACTCAAGAGAAACATAGAAACGGTAGAGGAGAAAGAGAAATCATAGTGGATTTAATAAGGTTGAACTGCTTACATTTTTTGTAAGATGATGAGACATTTAACTTCTAAGAACTTTATCATTATTAAGGCAGTTAGACATAGATAGAGGATGTGGATAATTGGCATGATCATAAAAAATGAAGGGGTGAGAAAGTGGGATGCAGTTGGAGAAGAGAAAAAAGGGGAGAGGTAGAATGGGGGAAATTATTTCACATAAAAGAGGCATGCAAGGATGAATTTTTATATTGGAGGAGGAAGTGAGGGGGTGGCCTACAGTGCTTGAACCTCATTCTCATAGGGAATTGGTTCAAAGAGGAAAGAAGAAATACCCACATATGTACACATACACCTCACATATACATACACATATATATACACACATATATATATACATGCACACATATACATATGTATATATACACATACATATGTACACACACACACACTCAGTTGGGTATAGAGAACTATCTTACCCAATAGGGAAATGGAGAGGAAAGGGTTAAGGGATATGGAGGAGGTGATAAAAAGGAGGGCAGATTAAGGGAGGAAGTCATCAGAAGCAAAACAGACTTTTGGGATGGGAATGCATAAAAAGAATGAGAGGAAAAAAAACAGAAGAAGATAGGGTGGAGGGTAATGCACAATTATTAATCATACCCATGAGTGTGAAGGGGATGGACTCACCCATGAAACAAAAGCAGATAGCAAAAGAGATTAGAAACCAGAATTCAACAGTGTGTTGTTTCAAAGAAATGTATTTGAAACAGAAACACACCCAGAATTAAAATAAGGGGACTGGAGCAGAATCTACTATGCTTCAGCTATAAAGGCAGGGCAGTGATCAGGATCTCAGACAAAGGAAAAGCGAAAGATAGACCTAATGAGAAGAGATTTGAAGGGAAATTACAATTTATTAAAAGGTACCATAGACAGTGAATTGATGTAAAAAACAAAAACAAAAACTTTTACAGGTTTCTCTCATAAAGTCCTCAATTCTCAAATATACAGGGAACTGAGTCTCTAAGTGCTATCGTTGCTTCATTCCTGGTATTCATCACTATTTCCCTTATCAGCTTATATCTTTTGCCATATAATCTTTTAAAGAAAATTATTCTTAAAAAATTGAGAAAAGAATTTTGTCCAGTATTTTCATGAGACAAATAGAGTACTAATACCTAACCCAGGGAAGCATATAGTAAAGAGAGGGATAGAGCATTATCATTCATAATACTATTCAAAATTTTAGCAATTTATCATAGATTTAGAACTGGAAGGGACCTCAGAGGTCAATGAGATGAAGGAGTCTGAGGCATGGAGAGAAGAAGTGACAGCTAGTAAGATTCCAAGGCAGGATTCAGAGCCAAGTCTTCCTGACTCCGAGTGTGGGCGCCCATCATCTCAGCTATTTGCTGACTCAAGTTGTTTGACCCAGAGCAAGTCATTTACGTGCTCACTGTTATAGGCCAAGGGTGTCAAACATGCCCACAACACTCTCTGGGGTGGCCTGAACCAGATTAAAATGTACTGGGAAAATATTTAACCAAATAAATAAAAACACAATAACACATGGATAATATGAATATGTGGTTTTCTAAGTCAATCTGTGGTCCACAGAGATTCCTATATACAATTTGGTAGCCCCTGTTTATATGTGAGTTTGACTCCACTGTTCTAGGTCTATTCTAGGTTACTGTCTAATACTATCAGTAGCTAACTATATTGGTAGAAGGAGTTTCCTCATCTGGGAGACCTCTATATCAATGAAATTATAGGACCTTAAAAGTTTGATAGAAATGTACTGTAAATCTATCGGAGTCAGAGCCCTTACCATCTCTTTTCAAAATTATTTTACAGCTAGTTCGAATTACATTTTTGAGATGATATGGTTTAAGATCTATATTTGGTGGTCTATTAGTTATTCTTGTTAAGGTGCTCGCTCTCTTGCTCTCTCTCTCTCTCTCTCTCTCTCTCTCTTGCTCCCTCTCTCTCTGTCTCTTTCTCTCTGTCTCTCTGTCTCTCTCTCCCTCTGTCTCTCTCTGTCTCTGTCTCTCTCCCTCTCTTCCTCTCTCTCTCTCTTCCTCTCCTCTCTCTCTCTCTCGCTCTCTCTCTCTGTCTCTCTCCCGCCCTCCCCCCCGCCCTCTCTCTCTTCTCTCTCTCTCTCTCTCACTGGCTCTCTCTGTCTCTGTCTCTCTCTCTCCTCCTCTTCTTCCTCTCTCTCTCCTCTCTCTCTCTCTCATCTCTCTCTCTCTCATCTGTCTGTCTGTCTCTCTTCCTCATATCAACTATATTATTGATCTGCCTTGGTGCGTTATGAGTTTTGAGGCTGTTGAGAGTATTTCCATTAAGATGAGTCTCCCTGACTCCAGGCCCATGACTCTGTACTACCTGGCTGCTCCTTATACCTATATGATATTTCTATACATTACTACAATCATTCTGCAATTTCTCCTTTAAGCTGGAATCTATTTAACATTCTTCTTATTTAACATTCATCCCTTAGGCTACTTCAGAGTTGTTTTGCAAATAGAGGAGAGGAGAGGAGAGGAAATATATAGTTAAGAGTGTACATTTGTATAGCACTTACCATGCGCCAGGCACTGTGCCAAGCATTTTACAAATGTTATCTCACTTGATCCTAGCAGCAATCTTGGAAGGTCTGTGCTATTATCACCCCCATTTTACAAATGAAGAAACTGAGGCCGAGTCAGGTTAAGTGACTTGCCCAGGATGACATGACTGCTAAGTGTCTGAGATCAAATTTGAACTCAGGTCTTCTTGACTTCAGGCCTGGTGTCTTATCCACTGGGCCACTTAGCCATCCTCTAAAACCACCTCCATGGTTTTACACTGTATTTTTTATGCAGTGGTATTTCAGGTAGAGTTTTTTTTAACTATTTAACTCAATACAACAAAAATTTATTATATAGTATCCATTAAAACGCTCCAATTAGCAAAAGCGTGTCTGTATTTATAATTCTTTCATCAATAAAAGAATCTACTATGTGGTACAGATGCCTTTCTCTATATTAAAAATCATTGTGGTTCTGTGGAATTGTTAATATCCTCCATTTTGGAAATGTGTTTTATGGGCACTGCTCAAAATACAGCAAACTAATAGGTTAATTTATTTCTTTTAAAACAAAGAGATTGGAGGCATCTCGTATTATTGTCAGCTGGACGTCTTGGGAAAGAACATTGGCTCTGAAGGCAGAGGGCCTGGATCTAAATCCCATCTCACACTCTATCTTTTCAGTTTTAGCTAATTCATTGAACCTTGAGGACCTTAGTTCCCTCATCTTTATTTTTTTTTTAAATTTTTAATATGATATTTTATTTTTTCTCAATTTTATGTAAAAACAATTTTTACCATTTATTTAAAAAATTGTGTTCCAAATTTTCTCCCTCCCTCCCTCACCTTCTCCCTCTTTAAGCAGTCCTCATCTTAAAATGAGTTGGTTGGATCAGATGACCGCTAATGTCTATTTCCCTCTGTATCTCTGCTCTTATGAGCTATTCATTAGAACTTCCTCAAACTCTCCAAGTGCAGTACAATGTAATAAGGAAGTTTTGAATTGTGGATTACAGATTTCTTTCCTTTTTTATCATGACTATTGAGCTGAAGGGGGCCTCAGTTGTCATCTAATCCAATGTCTTTCGTTTACAAATGAGGAAAGCTTGGTGGGGAAGGGGCAAATGATTTACCCAAGGTCACAAAAGTAGTTAGGGCCAAGGCAGGATTTGAACCAAAGTCCAGTGACATCAGACCCAGTATTCTTTCCATCATATAGTCATGCCTCCCTTCACCTCCATTATAACAAGAAATTTTTATAGTCACTTTGATCCATTTCTTCACCTTTGACCTTCCTACCTTTTATGTGACTACCAAATGTTATTTGAGTCATCTAATGTGTTTTTATTATGTTAATATGTAGTGATTTGGAATCAGATGACTTTTGCCTAGGTTTCATTTGGGTTTCCATTCCTTGTCTGACATTTATGATCTATAAGACCTCTCTGGGCTTTACTTTCTTTATCTGTAGAATGAAGCATTTGAAGTTGACAGGTTCTATTGTCCCTTCTAACCATAGATCTGTGGTCCTATGATTATGAGCCATGCTTCCCCATTTCTAGTAAGACATTAGGTTTAATTTAATTCACTCAGTGAACATTTATTAAGTACCTGCTATGTACAAAGCAAGATTCGTCATGCCATAGTGGATAAAGAACTGGCGTCAAAGCCAGGAAGACTGGCCTCTAATCTTTGCTGGTTCTGGGACTTTATACAATTCATTTAGCCTCTTTGAGCTCCAGACAGCTGTCTAAGATTATAAATTGGTAGAGATAGTTTTTTCACCTGGAAGCTCTCTATGTGCTAGATAGTAGAAAATGAAAGATTCAAAACATTAAAACATTTAAGTAGTTTATGAACTACTGTTTCTTTTAAGTCAACAATGAGTTCGTTTCCTTCTGTTCAGTGTCTTTACAGCTTATTGTAACCAAGTGAAGTATATTGTCCTATTCAAAAAGAGTCCCTAATGGATTCAAGCTTTGTAGTTCATTCCCTTGTAGACAAAGGGATGATTAAAATAGCCTATTACTTATAAGAAGCTGAAGTTGTTTTCTTTCTGATTGCAATTCAGTAAACACCTCATGTTTACATTGTTGCATAGGCAAACAAGTGGAGTGTTTTTGTTTTTTGTATTTTCTTGGCCTGTAATATTCTATTTATTGCACAAAGCCACTGCTTGAGAGATCTCTTTCTTATTTGTAAGAACTGTGTTGATTTCCTCATCTAATGTAACATTTCATTTTGCAACAAAGAAATATGTCAGCTCTCTTCCTGGGTTTTCCAGTGTTGTATTTGGCTGATGTCACCATATTGAAGTCGTGTCATCTTTTATTGGGCTAACTGCTATTCCATTGACCACAGATCTTTTCCTTCTTTTTTAATGCCCCTTTTTGCTTGTTGTCTCTGCTTTCCCTCTATAATTACACATTCATAGTTTTGGGGAATTTCTTAAGTCTCTTTCATGTTTATGTCTGTTTGTGTCTTGTGTATCCCTTGACTAGAATATGAGGTAGATGAGAGATCCTGGCCTTTTATTTCTTTTGTATATTCCCTTAACACCTTTATAGAGAGGCCTCTCCATAAATATGACTGGCTGGCTGACCCCTTCCTGATTGCTGAGGGAGCTGGGATTCTTTTGTTAACTGCATTTCTAGTAAGCAGCAAGTGCCTTTTGTTTCTTATCCTTTCTTTTAAAGGCTGCTCCTGTAGGAAGTTGCTGGAACAACACTTCTATGCACCTGCTTTTACCTGGTGTGTACAAACATGTGTAACAGCAAGCAAGGAACCCCCAAGTTTCAGCCAGAACATAGTTACCACGTTTGTTTGGCCAGAAAACTTATCAAGAAGCTGCCAGAAGATGTTCTTCTCTGTTCATTGCAGTGCTTGTCTTTTCATTAAAGAAACTATTTTGTGACAGTTTTCGTCTAGTCTTATTGAGATAAATTGAAAAAAAAAATCTGTCATTGTTTTCTACCAGGAAAATCTCTCTCTCTCTCTCTCTCTCTCTCTCTCTCTCTCTCTCTCTCTCTCACACACACACACACACACACACACACACACACACACACACACACATACACACACACACACACACACACACACACATCCCCAACTCTAGAAAAACAATGTGATTCTAATTAACATTTCAGCTGGGGTTTGTGGGAAAGTGATAATATATCATGACATCCTCAGTGAAGTTCTATTTATAAACTTCAATTGGATGAAATGGAGTACTGCGGTAAAACAAGATGTGTACTTGCCCCCAGATTGCTTCTTGTCCCTGTGTTTTCTCCTTCCTTCCTTCCTTCCTTCCTTCCTTCCTTCCTTCCTTCCTCCCTCCCTCCCTCCCTCCCTCCCTCCCTTCCTCCCTTCCTCCCTTCCTTTCTTCCTTCCTTCCTTCCTTCCTTCCTTCCTTCCTTCCTTCCTTCCTTCCTTCCTTCCTTCCTTCCTTCCTTCTTCCTATTCCTTTCTTTTTTTATTCTCTCCTTCCTTCCCTCTCTCTCCCTCCTCTCTTCTTTTCTTCCTTCTTTTCTTTCTTTCTTTTTCCTTCCTTTCTTCCTTTTCTTTCTCTTTTACTCCCTCTTTTCTTTCTTCTTTTTTTAATAGTTGTGTGATAGAGATAAAAGATGCCAGGGGTAAGAAAGAAGATTTTCTATTTAGTACCTTAATGTGTGTGTGGGGGGGTGGGTGTGGAGAGAGAGAGAGAGAGAGAGAGAGAGAGAGAGAGAGAGAGAGAGAGAGAGAAGAGACACAGCTAGACAGAGAGAATAGTAATGTGTGTGAGTTTCAGCTCTGGAATGGGAGGGGGAGGGACATTATATCAAAACCAAAATCCGTGTTTTTCAAAGAGTCTTAAATAACTGACTAGGAGCCTAAGCTAGGATAGTGTTAAAATGGAAACGTGTCGTGTTTCAAAGATAGTCATGCCCTGCTGAGAGATATGTCAACATGAGGTGAAAACTCATTTGACATCTTGCATAGGGAAATTTGAAATCCAGAAAGCCAATTAGGTCTACACAGCCATGTCCAAGAAAGGAGCCAGCTCTGCAGTGAGAGAGAGATTCATCTATTCTAGCAGCAGGACTCTGTGATAGGTGTGACTCACTCCCTTCTCTTGATACCCTGGGCACAGTTACCTATAAACCAAATATTTCCTTCACTGGTTTTGTTCAATACATACATCCAACTCTTGCCTGTTAGTATCAGTCACAGGAAGGATGGTGTAATTGAAAAAGCTTTGAAGTCGGTAAGATGGATTTGAATCTCACATCTGAGTTGTTAACTGTGTGACCTGGGCAAAGTTACTTCATTTCAGAGCTCAATTTTATTTTAAAATGGAGAACATTTTAAATATGTTATCCATCTCTTGGGGATGTTGTGAGGCTCAAACTTTGCATATATATATATATATATATATATATATATATATATATATATATATACACATATACATATACATATATATGTATGTTGCACTTCAGTTATTATTATCGTGTTGACTGCCCATCAATCACAGAGTACTTATTGCCCCCCTTATATATACTTAGCTTTTTGCTGGGTATTGTGAAGGATTAAAAGGAAATTGGAAACATGGTCCCTGACCTCATGGAGCTTATAGTGTAGTAAGCTACCACACAAATGAACCAATTAGTAAACAACTCCAGACATGATATAATCGAGTGTTTAACCATCTCCTACAGATGATCTTTGTATGGGAATTTAGACAAAGGGCAAGAGCAAGGGAAGGCCAGTTTAGTTGGCAAAAGTTTGCAGGTAAGGTGGGGCTTGAGTAAGGCTCCATAGGATGGCATATGGGAAAAGAGAAAGCATTCCAGGTGGAGGGAACAGCATGAATGGTGTTCTGAACAGAAGCAGAGAAATAAGAACAGGCATGTTTTCAAGGAAGAAGCTGCTAGCTAAGCAGGAGGCCACACCCCGGTGAGAGTGGACAGAACATTTCAAAGAATAGTTTAGGGTGAAATCAGATTATAGAGGGACACCAGAGCCAGGCAGAGAAGTTTAGTTGCAATTTGGTGGAAAGTATGTATACTTTTAAAATTTATTCTGTTGAGAAAAATTATCTGGGCCTTTGAATTCAGGACAACCTTCTGCTATGTTTGTGCTGCTAAATAGGAGGAAGACTGAATTAGGAATCACAAACCCTATATTCTGACATGAAACTTATGGATTTTTTTTCCATTCTTTGTTTTCTTAGTCCTTGGCATGTAGTAGGTACTTAATAAATGCTTGTTGATTGTGATGATAATACATGTAATATTGTTCTCTGAAGCTTAATTAGTAATTTACAAGATTTGACCCCATTTAGGCTTTCTTGACAATTATCATTGGAGTGTTTTGCCATTTCCTTCCCTAGTTCATTTTACAGATGAAGAAACTGAGGCAAACAGGGTTAGGTGACTTGCTTAGGGTCACACAGCTAGGAAGTGTCTGAGACCAGATTTGAACTCAGGAAGATGAGTATTCCTGATTGTAGGCACAAGCACTCTATCCACCACACCACCTAGTTGTTCCTAATTGAGTATGCTTTGAGATTTTTTAAAAGGTGTTGTGTTAATTTTATGTACATACAGATGTACGTATAGGTATTTACACCTATGCATAATAGATATTGTATATAGTTTGAACATGTGGAGACATTGCAAATAATGCTTAATAGATTTTTCTTATTTAACAGATTAGTGATATTATGTGCGTGTCCAATACTCATGCCACAGGAGCTGAAGTTTGTCTCTGTGATAAGCTTCTCTAGGAAAATGAATCTCTCAATAGGATAAAATAAATTCCTTCAGAAATATCAGAAAGTTATTTGTATTATTTTTGCCGGTACCGAAGTGTGACTTTTGAGTGATGCATTCATAGATCACAAATTGAGAACTTGACAAGCCTTCAGAAGCCATTCAACCCAACAAGCTCAGTTTTTATAGATGAGGAAACTGAAGTCATTGGAGATTAAGGGACTTGCCTGTCATGTAGGTATTAAGTAGTGGAGTTGGGATTGAACCCAGGTCATCTCAGTCCAAATCCAGCAATCATTCTACTGTGTTGCACTGGCATCCTTCATTCCATTCTCCTAAATGAAGTGATGGATCATTCGTCACCTTAAGACACTCTAACCTCATCTATGATCTCATGAACATGTCTTCTTCCTCTGGTGATACAGGTAGAACCTTTCTACTCCATCTTAGCTTGAGTGCATCCTGTCCATATCCTCTCATAAATCATTAAAAAGGGATTCACCCAATGTTGTGGAGACCTTCTTTTATATCTCACAATATTGTGCAGCTATCAGTAGAATATGTGGTTATCCTGCTGGTTATACCCATTTACTTCTCTGGACACAGAATCTTTCTGTTAATCTAGTTTATTCCAGTTCTCCTATGGAATTAATTCCTCATTGGCGATACCTTGATCAATGATGCTCTTGATACATTTATAGTTTGTTATCACAAAGATTTTGCAGAATTTGGAAAGTCATCATAATTTAGTTTTGGTTTTGGTTTTCTATAGTGCAGTTTCCAATTTTCCATTTAGCGTGTTGGGTACTGTGAAAATAAAGTCCAAATGTGATAGTTTCACTCTCACTGACAGAGAAAATACTTTCCCATGAGAATATTGACAGAATATTTCCCTCATTTTTCACCTTTTTTCCCTTCTAGTTTTGTCATTTAAATTCTTTCCAAGTCTTATTTGTTCATTGATTCTTTTGCCAAGCTATCTCTAAGCAACTGCCCCTCCCCCTGCAACTTCTTTTTTGTTTTGTGAGGAAATATTGCTCATAATTCTCCCTTTTCATAATCCATCCTTTTCCATAAAACTTTATGAACCTTTTTTAAATTTTTGCCTTTCTCTCCTATATTGTGCTGGATGTCCAGAACAAAGTCCAAATGTAAGAATTATTTCCTATAAAATATGAGGTCCTCAAGATAGCAAATAGTTTAAGTGTTTGCTGGCTAAGGTGACTTCTAGATTATTTTGGTCTGCTTATTGTGAGACTTGATTTATTCTGGTTAAATATCCTTAGAAATTGTGATAGTCTCTGTTGATGTCTGTTCTTTTATTTTTCTCCCATTTTCTGTATTAAGAGCTCTTTAAAATTGGGCAGATTGAAGTTGACTCCATTGGATGTTATAGCTTCTAATTTGTATTCTTCTAATTTTGTATCAATACTTACATTTCCTCTGATAAATACTGAGGGTCTTATTGCATACAAACAGCTGATTAAGCAATGACTTTTACAGTGCTAAAAGTTGTTCCTTTTTTTGTTAGGATATAATGTTTCATTAGCAATGTTGTTTTGTGGTCATTATGATTAGTGCCTCCCCATTATTTTCTTGAAGAAAGTATTTGTGATGCATAGGTGTGAGACTTTGGGTAGTCTTCCACATCTGTGACCCCCTCTTGATTTGTTTTACTCCTGATTTACAACTTCAAATACAGGTTTTACTATCTTCCCTTATGCCTACTTTCTTACTGGAATATGTTAATTTAAATAGGATGGTCTTAGCAATATATTTATGAAATCTGCCTCCTTGTCCTCTGCAACAGCATTGTATTTATTTCACGCTAGTCTATTTTTTTTTACAAATATTTACCAAGATCACTGAAATGCAAGATGGCCAAGTGTCCCATAAAGTGATTGTTTCTAGACACATGATAAAACCAATTCCACTGACTCCTTTTACTTGGCTCTCCAAGGAGAATCTTTGAGGGATCTTTCAATTTAGTTACTACTTCCACTTATCTTCCTGTTTTGTTTGTAATGAGAATGTCAAGATTCATATGATTCAGTTCTTACTGTTCTGTGCCTTCTCGTTGTTTCTTGGAAGAGAATCTAGCATTTATAGAACTAATCTTGATATTTGTATCCCTTTTCTGTTACTCTTCTTTGATCATTGAAGAAGGCCTGTGTAAATCCAAGGGCCATGTTTATATTTTTAATTTTTTTCCATGGGTTACCATAGCCAGAAATAAATAGATGAAAAAGAATGAATGAATAAAAATCAATATATGAATAGTATCCAGTAGTCAGTCTGTTGGTGAGGTTTGTTTTTATATAGCTAAAGTGATCCTTGGCAAGCAGAATTAGTCTATAGCTGGGGCCATATTTGAAGCTTTCCCACATGGTAAATCTTGTCAAAATTTGTTTTCTGATGGGGCATCATTTCAGAGCCCAAAGTTATTTTCAAACCTTGTGTCAAGTTTTTGAAAAGGGCTTGGGGGGATCAGGAAAAGTGTTTTGTTAGGTAAGAATTATTTCACCATTTGAATTTTGGTATATTTGCTGGGGAAGTTTTGGAAACATTTTATTTCTCTATTATTGGCCTGTGAAATCATTTTATTTACTTTATTTTTATAGTGTGTTGAATGTACATATAAAATCTTGTGGTAACCAGATTTTATTTTTCTACTGAGTATATCTTGGTAATTTGGATTTTTTTGTAAACAAGTAAAATAGCATTTCAAAATTACTGATCTAAATAATGAATGTCATATTTTTATCTGCCAAAAAAGTTTTTACTCCAGTTATAACAAGCATTATTTAGAATGTTTTTTTAAACATAAGCATTAACTATTATTGAAAGTATTACTAATAAATGCATTTCTCTTTAGAAAAAATAACTTAATAAACCCCTAGCTTTAGACAATTGAACTTTCCTTATTTGAAATGAATAGAAATATTGGACGGTTTCGTCAACATGTACCACCTACAAAGTACAGAAAGAGATTACATTCACCTGTGTTTTGATCGGTTTCTGCACTTCCAGTAAGTTATGGTTTTAAGTATTTTCCTTTACTTTAAGAGAAATACATCATTTTTCTTATCTATCCAGTCCTTCTGAGCCTATTAATGCAGCCTAATCCTAGCATGTTACCCAAGAGATTTACAGTCAGAACAGCCATTGGAATTTTCCGTAGTACAATTGTTAAGCACAGCCATTGCTGAAGTTAGACACTTTGGGAATGGGGGAGGGGGAAGTGTGCACCTTCTGACTATACCAGCTGAAAATGAATTAGGCTTGGATAGTCTTTCTTAGCATTTTTGAAGAATGATTATCTTTTATTTTATTTTTTTTTTCTTTAAGATTTACTACTAAACTATCCAAAAGGCTTTTTGTTTGTTTCCTTTAAATCTTAAGATGCTAACAAATTCAAATTATTTTTAGTACCTTTTAATGGGTTGTTTTTCAGCTTCTTAAAAATATTTTGAAAACTAGAAAAGTGTAGTACAAAGACTTTCCTATCAGAATAATGAATACTGGAAAGAATATGCTGCAATAAACAAGAATTATCATTTCATATGAATTTTACATATAAAAGATTGTATGAATTACTAATTACAGGCCAGATACTTTGCAATATGCACAATATTGTACACACATATACATATACACACATATTCATATTCATATTTGTTCCATGGATCTCTGATTTCAATGCTGTGAGCATTTGTTCCTCATACGGGAAGCAACCACCCTGAATCGTAGTAGATGATTGTGAGCTCCTATGGCTGAAAAAAAATTCATCACCTGGGATAAGCCCTTAGTGATTAGCCTTTGCTAATTCAATTAGGATTTTCCTGAGATGACCAACAGACTTTTGTTAGACCTATTCTTAAACCCGACCCAGATTTCTAGCTCTAAGGGGCCTTTGAAATCATAGTCAATTGGTTAAGAGACAACAATCATTTATTAAATGCTTACCATGTTCCAGGCACTAATGTTAGGGCCTGGAGTTATAGAGACAAAAAGGAAGCAGTTCCTGCCCTGAAGTTTACATTCTTTCCAAGGAGACAATAGCACATCTATCTATCTATCTATCTATCTGTCTATCTATCTATCTATCTATCTATCTATCTATCTATCTATCTCTGTCTATCTTTCTATTGATATATTTGTATATATCAATATTTACCTATCTATAATAAACACTAGGGAGGGGAAATCCATCAATAAAACATTTATGAAGCACCTAGGTATTCAGACACTGTGGTAGCCACCAAGGGTCCCTGTAAAATAATGCAACAGTGCTTATAGGCAAAGAGATTACATTCTAAAGATAAGCCCTAGGGTGGTGAGGGTGAAATGGGGTGGATACAGGGATCAGTAAAAGTTTCCCAAAGAATGTGGTATTTGAGATGAGCCAGGGCAATTAGAAAATCAACCAACATTTATTGAGTTAGGTTAAAGAACCACCCAACACATGTAGATTCAGTTGTATGAAAATATTCCCTTTGCACACATGAATGTCTCCTCATGTTCTAATTTAATTCGTAGCCATGCTTGTATTCCATCTGACCATGGCTAATATATTTTAAATCAGTGTCACACATTTTTGACGCATCAAAATAATTTCTATATTGATATGCTTATCAAAGGACCCTCTCTTAAGATCTCTGAATACATGATAAACATTTGTGATATCATTCTATATTTGCTTCTTAATATGCACAGGAATATTAAAGTGCAGTGCAGTTTTACAAATTTAGTCTTAGAGGTTCAAAATAGCAGCTTATGATGTAACCGATGAACATTTTACCATTTATCTTGTTTCAAGGAATGGCCCATGGGAAACTCAAACCCATTGATTTCTAGGTTTCTTCATTTTCTTTTTTCTTTCTTCAACAACAAATCCAAGTCAATAAAAATTCATTAAGTGGGCCTTATATACAAGGACTTTTGGCAAATCTGGGGGATACAAAGTTGAAAAGTAAACACTTTTGCCCTCCCTGAGTGTATAAACTAGTGGGTGTGGGTGGTGATGAGGGGAGAGACATAGACAAATAAAGATGATTCATTGTTAGTTGTGATTGTCACAATGGTGGGGGCCAAAGGGAATATTCTAGGAAAATGTCAGTGGACTGATCACTTTGGGAGTGGAAGGTAGGGATGTTCGAGCAATCTTTATCAAGGAAGTTAAACCTGCTCTAGGCTTTGACAAAAGAGAAAAAAAAATCATCAAATGAATTTGAGCAAGGATTGATCTATAAACATTTATAACTTTCTGCTATGTTCTAGATATCGCTAACAATAGCTAGCATTTATGTAGCACTTGAAATTTGCAAAATATTTCTTTCATTTGATCCTCACGAGACTCTTCTGGGGGAGGTGCTATTATTATCCACAATTTACAGATGAGGAAACTGAGGCTGAGAGAGCTCAAATGACTTGGCCAGAGTCATACAGCCATTAAGTATTTGAAACAGTATTTGAACTCAGATCCTCATGACCCAGGGCAATCACAGTAGGCACAATGGCCCCCGGCTCTTAGGGATACAGATACAAAAATGAGATAGTCTCTTACTTCAAGGGGTCCTGGCCAAGGGCTTAAAGTGATAGACAGGAAATTCATTGGGTTCTCACTGTGCAGGTATGAATCCTTCTACCCAGGAGGTGGGCTCAGATGCTGGGCCCTTCCCACCTTCCAAGGCCTTCTTTTGGTGGAGTATGACAGTGGCCAGGGCATTGGATTTGAAATCAGCTTTGTGACTTTGTCCTCTTCGGACTTCAGTTTCCTCTTCTGTGGAGTGAGCTGGTAGGACTTGATGATGCCCTCCAGATCTCTACTTGTGACACTATGATGTACATAAGCACACATATGCTACTAAGAGAGTGTTCAAGGTAGCCTATGCACATGTGAGGACCTGGATGTCTCTGAAGAACAGTGGGGAAGATAGAGTAAGCCATTACACCTGGAACAGAGGGTACACGGAGGGAAGTAACATGAGAAAAGGCTGGAAGTTGGTTTGAGCCATGCTATGGAGGGCTTCTTGACAGTCGAGGAACTTACCTGGAGACATTGGTTATAGCAATGGCTACCATTTACATAGCAGCACTTGGACATTTGCAGAGCACTTCACTTGTTAACTTCTTTGATTCTCACAACAACCTTGGGCGTAGCTGCCATTATAGTACCCATTTTACAGATAAAGAAACCCTAGCTGAGAGAGGTGAAGCCTTTGTAATAGTAATTAAGGTGGGACTTTTTGCTGTTGACCTTTAATGATTCTGGCCTTTGTTTGAATGGGGCAGATAAAGTGGAATGTTTTTGTATTTCTCTGCAGTGAGACAATTGGGAGCCATTGATTTGTATCTGATGTGATAATGGGGGTGGCAAACTTTTCCATGCCCAGCCTGGGTGAAGTTGGGGCCCTTCGGGCCCGAACACGATATATAAACACAGAGGTTAGTGTTCTCCCTTGGAGCTCTGAGCCACAGCAGGAGTGGCATGCGACTCTGGGTCAGCCGTTATAATGAGCTCCCCAGCTGAATACTCAGATGTTGATAACTACGAATTGTATTTGGTCTGTAATTCAGAGTACTGGTTTTTTCCCCTGAACCAAGTAAATGATATTTGTATGCTGGATTAAAGATTGTGAACCCCTTAACGTTGCTTTCCTTAGTAAAACAGATGAAAAGGACTTGGGCTTGCAGTGTTCTGTGAGCTGGTTGCTGTTGGCTTTACATCCTCACAGCAGCTGCTAGCCAGATTGTTGATACAGCCTTGGAAGGTATTTTGACCAAGAAAATGAAATATCTTAGCTGTGCACTGAAGGGTGAGTTTGAGTGGGTGGAGATTAGAATTAGGAGATCAATTCTGTAATATTACAGTGGCTCAAGATGAGCAGAACTGAAGAGGGCTTAGACTAGAGTGATGGCAGTGTGAGTAAGAGGTAGGGGATTAATATGAGGAATAGGGGAAATGTGAAATTGGCATTACTTCACAACTGGTTGGGTGTGGGGCTCAGAGGACGCAATCAAAGATGACTGAGATTTTGAGCCTGAGTGATTAGGATAGGGGGTGCTTGGAATACCAGGGCAGCTAGATGGCTCGGGGGGATAGAGCACTGGGCTTGGAGTCAGGAAGAGCTGAGTTCAAATCCAGTCTCAGACACTTACTAGCTGTGCGACCTTGGGCAAGTCACTCAACCTCTATTTGCCTTGATGCACTGGAGAAGGAAATGGCAAATAACTCTGGTATCTTTGCCAGGAAAACCCCATGGACAATATGGTCTATGAGGTCATGAAGAATCAGACACAACTGAACAACAACAACAATTTGCAATAGAATTGAGAAACTGGACGGACAGGAAGGTTTGAGGATGGGGAAGATTTCTTGTTTTTAATAATGAGGAAGTATAAATAACCCAGAAGGTAGGCGCCGCATTCATGGTGGAAAGGGCTTGTGATTTGGACTCGGAGGATGTGGGTTTAAATTTGACCTCTGTCATTTTATTCTGTGTGCAAAGTGACTGAACCTCTGCGGGCCCCAGTTTCTGGATTTGTAAAATGAGGTGGATGTTGTCTGTGTATGTATGTGTAAAGTTATAGATAGGTGGAAAGAATATCTATACACATAATGTGTGTATGGATATTATCTATCTATCTTAAAATGTATGTAAGGGTATACACACACATGCACACACATATATATTTACTTTTACCGTCCTCTCCAGATGCCCCTTTGAACCACCGAGTTACTGTTTTACTGTGCCTGACTTATAAGTTGTTTTTTCATCCCTTTATATGGAAAAATGACCACTGTGTATTTGCACTTTTATTTGCATACTCCTTCATATTTATCATCCTGTCCACTAGATTATGAACTCTTAAGAGCCCAAATTATAATTTTGGTTTCCTTTTAATCTCCTCACCGTGCCATGTTCATTGCTTTCAATGCATGATGCGAGATAAATGCTATTAGCTGATTTCATTACAGAGCACTTAGGTAATCATCATAATTGACCTTAGCATAGTGCTTTAAGATTTTCAAAAGGATTTATATACTTCATCTCATTGGCTTCTCAAAGAACTCTGTGTGGTGGGGAGAACAGAGGAGAACACTGGGGCCTAGAGAGAGACTAAGTGATTTTCCATTAGTCATTAAGCTAATAAGTGACAGGGGCAGCTTTTGAAACCCAGTCTTCCTGACTCCGTGTCTAGCGTCTTACCCACTGAGCAATACTGCTTATGTGTGTTTACACTGGCATTGATAAGGCTATCACCAATTTAAAAATAAAAAAAAAAAACTAGCCTAAGAATTTTTGTTTGGACTTATCTCTGGTGGCATCACACGCAATAAAATTCTTTTGGGAATTTTGTTCTAAGAAAAAATACATTGTCTCTCTTGTTGACTTTGTTATACCTTACTTAGTCAGACCCGGACATTTAAGCAGAAGAACAATTGAATCTGGACAGTGTTCTGTGACAAGAATAGAGCCAGGCATATACTGGAATCAAGTTAGAATCTGAGGTCTTTGAAATACTTTTTTTTTGCTAATAGGGGGTAAGTCTTTCATTGGCCTTGCCTAGAAGTCAGCTTTGTTTGCTCCCCTCTGCAGGAACTGTGCCTTTCTGGAGGAGTTTCTAATCACCTTGTTTTGTTAGACTCTGTAAGTCAATATAGAGTTAAAGTATTGAGATGAAAAAGAAAAGACTTCTTATCAGCAGAAAGGCTCTACGAATCTCAGAATTTGAAGACCTGTTTAGCCAAGAGATAAATATTTGCTCAAGTAGGAAAGCTTAGTAAACACAACAAATATTAATAAGATTGATGCCGAAAAATCAATCCTATTCATGAGTTGTGGGGAGGATTATCTAGAAACAAAGGGGGGGGGGAATTAGCATAATAGAGTGATGGAGTCATCTAAGTAATTCACAAACCTGAAAGTGTCATAGACATATGAAGATAGTAGGCCAATTTCATTTATTTCTCTGATCTTTTGTGTTTTTCTTGAAATAAATTTGAGTGATAAGTATACATGAAAAAAGTTAATTTGAATCCTGACTCCAGGCTAAATATCAAAACGAAGAGGAACCAGCAAGTAATGGCCCTTTTTAATAGTTACGCCAGAGCTAGGGGACTGAAGAGAGAAGAGAAAACATTGGTCTTAGAGGTTGAGAAATCTGGAGTAAAATCCCACCTCTCATATTTAATAGTTGTGTGAATCTGGGAAAATTACCTAACTGCTCCTACTTTATAGGGCAACTGTGAGGATTCCAGTATCTTTTCCAAGAAAACCCCATTCAGGCTCACAAAGAGTTGGACACAACACAACAACGACCAGGATTAAGTCAAGTCGATTCAAGTCACCAAGCACTTATTAAGTGCCTACTATATACCAGTCAATGTGCTAAGCTCTGGAAATATAAATACTAGTAGAATAGAAGATAGTTCCTGCTTTAAAGGAGTTTAGATTTTATCGAGGGAAGACAATAAATTAAAAAAAAAATAAACTGAAAAGGGTGGGGGTGGGAAGGCAGAGAGAAAAGATGAAGATACTCTGCCATGAAAGCATTGTAGAAGTCTGGGAAAGTCAAGGGTGGAATATGGAGAGGAATGAATACATGGCTGGCCTGGGCATCCTCCTTAACCTGGAAGTTCTGGAAGGAAGCAGCCGGGCAGAGTAAAACTCTAGGGGCAGAGGCTACTTGCAGTAATATAAAGTCTAGGATGGAGTGAGCTTCCAAGGGGAAGTGGTTTCCAGGGCATTACAGAGAAACTTTGGGACAGGCAGGAGTGCAGGCTGGAGGGGAATGACGGTCAAATGAAATAATCAAATGTAAAGTGATTTGCAAATAGTAATATCCCATACAGACATATTTGGTAGAATCATCATCATCGTCAGTCTTGCCTCCAATACTTACTGTCTGTGTGTCTCTGGACAAATTGGAACAAGAATACCCTTAGCACCGGTTTTTGTAGAATTGTTCTGAGGGCCAGACAGGATAAGGTGTATAAAATAGCATTAGTGAATTGGCTGCCTTTCACTTTTGTCTTCGTATGCCCTGAACTTAGGACAGTGCCTTCAGCATAATAAGCCCTGAATAAATGCCAATTGATTACTTGATCCATTCAGTACTCTTGTCTTATTTAAATGGAGTTCAGATGGAAATGGTCTTGGGAAAAGTCACTATTCTGGTATCCTTCTTTTATATGTAGTAGTTATGTGAGCTGTTGCACAGATGGGTAAGAGTAATTGCTTTTTGAAGTTGAATAAAATTATTGGGATGTTTCCTCATCTTCTGTATGTTCACCAAAAGCATTTTTCAGGACAGCTAAAAGAATCACAAGGCAGTGGGGATTAAGTATATCCCACTTTGTTCCCATATGACTTTGATTTCTTTTGTTTGGTCTGTATATTTTGAACATCGGTTGATTGCTTGGTTGTTTCATGTAGTTTGGACACTGTTTATATTTGGTATGAGAAAAATCTATTTAAAAATTCTATTCTTACATAGTTGTGCATCAATACTGATCAAGTTAGTTGACTGTTAGCAACTGTTAGAGAGGTTAGTGACTTGCTGAGGGTCATATCTAGGAAGTGTCTGAGGCTGGTTTTGAAATTCAGGTTTTTTTAATCACATATTTATTTTTCCCCCAATTACATGTGAAAACAATTTTACACATTTTTGATGAGTTTTGAATTCCAAATTCTATCCAATTCTCCCTGGGTTGGTAAGCAATCAGTATAAATTCTACAAGTGCAATTAGGTAAAACATTTCCATGTTAGTTTTATATAAGAAGATTCAAATAAAAGAAAAAGAATGAAAAAAAAAGAAAGTGAAAAGTGGCATGCATCAGTCTGTATTCAAACTATCAGTTTTTTTTTTTTCCCTTGAGGCAGCAGATAGTATGCTTCATCATTAGTCCTTTGGAGTTGCCTTGGATCATTGTATTGCAGAGAACAGCTAAGTCATTCACAATTCTCCATTGTTCAGTATTGCTGTTACTGTATACAGTGCTCTCCTGGTTCTGCTCGTTTCTTTGTGCATCAGTTCATGTAAGTCTTTTTAGTTTTTGTTCCCTGAAATCATCCAGTTCATCATTTCTTATAACACGGTAATATTCCTTTACAACCATGTACTACAGCTTGCTTAGCCATTCCCCAATCACTTCGATTTTCAATTCTTGGCCACCACAAAAAGAGCTGCTAAAAATATTTTTGTACAAATAGATCCTTTTCCCCAATTTTTGAATGTCTTTGGGATATAAACCCAGCAATGGTATCAAAGGGTATGTACGGTTTTATAGCCCTTTGGGCATAGTTCCAAATCAATTTCCAGAATGGTTGGATCAGTTCACAACTCCACCAACAGCGCATTGGTGTCCCAGTTTTCCCTTACCCCCTCCAACATCCAACATTTTCCTTTTATTGTCATATTAGCTAATCTGATAGGTGTGAGGCGGTACCTCAGAGTTTTTTTATGTTCATTTCTCTATTCAATAGTTATTTAGAGCATTTTTTCCTATGAGATAAATAGCTTAAAATTCAGGTTTTTTTGATGTCAGGCCCAGCACTCTACTCACTGTACTCCTAGCTGCCCTGGCAGAGGAATGCTAGGAAACAAAAGCTTTACTTAATTTTTATAATTTAGGTGATTGCAAGCAATGAGGGCCTTTCAGGCCAAACCTCTCTGTAACCATTAAAAAGTGATGTATCAGAAGGCTTCTGTCACAAAATGTTAGTAGTGATTAAGAGAAATAGTAGATTTTTAGGATTTCCTTACAAGTCCATTAGTGTAGGGAGTCCCTCCACTGCAACAAATTGCCATCGCACTATAACTTAGAGCTTGGTCTTTGGATGGTTGCTGTGGCCCAGCAGTTACAGCCTCTCCATATGACAGACATGTAGTTCTCCATGTGACCAATGAAATCAGGCTGTGTGTTGTAAAGCTTTTAGTATCTGAATGATCAGTTTACAACCCTGTATTTCTTATCCAAAGGCCCCAAAATTTATTTCTGAAGGATTGGGTAGGTATGGATAGACACTATTAAAAAGTTATTTGGAATTAGAAGAAGCAACTTTAAAAGTACAGTGATACTACGTGCACTGAAATTAGTCCAAATAATTATCAGCAAGTATGATGGGTTTTTTTTTTTTTACTAATGTCTACTGTTAAGTTTCTAATAAAACATTTAATTTTTTTAGAAAAGCTATTAGAATTTATCCCTCAGTTAGCAATGTTCTCTCTGGGTACATAATTCTCATACTCCAGAGATCAATTAATTCATCTTGGAGCAAGATTTAGTCCATGCACGGAGGTAATTTACTAACTGATCCCATGTTTTGCAGGAGTTCATTTGCCTCACATGGCTGGATATTTTATTTCCAGAGAATAGCTAACGTACTGAAAGACCAGGAACAAAATTATTATTGTTGTTGTTCATAATTCCCCGTTCATACCATCTGCTGCCTTCTGTGCCTGACTCAGCATCAAAACATAACTGTAGTTTCTAATGTGCAGGAGGTAAGCATTTGCCAGAGAAAGTTCCTTCTTCCTCCTTGCCAACAGGACCATAATCTCCAGCACAATATAGAAAGTAGGCATGGCCTCTAGAGTAATGCACATTTCAATGTATACTTCTAGATGTGTATCCACACACATACATACATGTGTATATGCATGCATGTAGATGTATGTTATATACATATGTATACGTGTGTATACATGTATGTATGTATCTATAACGTATACATAATATTCCCATTTAATCAATTAAGAGACATGAAACTTATTATAGTATAAACTTTTGATGGCAAATGAGATTCATGTTTCTCTAAAGCAGGCATCCTTAACTTAGGGTCCATATATGTAATTCATGAGGTCCATGAACTTGTATGGTGAAAACATAATATCTTTATTTCAAGATAATTTATTCCCTTTTATATTTTATTTAATTTTATGTTGTACATTTAAATTCCTAAAAAGAGGTCAAGAAGCTTCACCATACTGCCAGAAGGGGTTCCATCTCTCTCTCTCTCTCTCTCTCTCTCTCTCTCTCTCTCTCTCTCTCTCTCTCTCTCTCTCTCTCTCCCCCCCCTCTCTCTCTCTAAGATCCCCTGCTCTAATGAATTCCAAACATGTATGTGGCTCAACTCATTGGGTCACATAAAAGTAATAATGTATTCATATCCTATAAGAAATGACAAATATGAGAAATTAGGATGATGTGGGGTGACTTTTATATAGTTATTCAGCTTGATGAAATCAGAATCAATGTAAATAACATTTAAAAAACCATCAAAATCCTGATGAATTGGAATAAAAAATCTGAATCTTATACAATTGATATGTCTTTGAATTGCTAGCACCTAGCCTGATACCTAATTTTTTTTTGGCGGTCTGAACCTGGATTTCATCAGCATACAGATCAGTAACTCCTTTTTTAATTATAGTCTTGGAGGGTTGCCTGGGGCTTTTGGGCATTGAGAGGCTAAGATCTCATTAAATAACAAACATCTACAATGTTTGGGGCAGGAGTGAGGGTTATAATGTACTGAGAAATGGTCCAGGTGACTCTGTAAAAGGATTTAATGTGAGCTACTTGAAGGCAGAGGATGGTTTTGTTTGTTTGCATTTTGCCTTTGCATCCTCTGTACCTTAGTGCTTTATATGTATAAGGTATTTAATTTATGCTTTGCTTAAGTAAATTAATAGGAGTTTGAGGTCAGGTTTTAACTCAGGACTAACTGATGTCCCATGTGTCAACCTACCTGCCCCATATAATAAATACTTAACTAGAATCTGTAAGAGAATGATTGGATGATGTTTCTCAAATGTGAACTCTCTAAAGAAAGTCCTCTGGGAATCCAGAATCCAGGCTCAGTCAATCTCTGCCTTAGTTCTCCACCAAATACCTACAGTGCAGACACAGCAGGGGGCTGGGTTAAAGGGAGAGCCATCTGCTTTAGATTCCCAATGTGAGGGAGGCAAAGTTATCCTTTTTCATGTGAATTGAACAGCCGGACTCACACCCTCACTCATATAGGAGGCTGATTTCCATCAGCACAGGTGTGGGCAGCCAATATTTTTCTCCAAAAAAGAGTTTTGAATATTCACACCCACTGTCACCATGGCTGGCTGAGATACCAAAGTTCTGTGCCATATACCACAGATGGACAAGGGCAGGTGAGAGTAGCTGAACACCTCATTCATTAGGAAAAAAGAAAGGGCAAGATAAAAAATTGAAGGAAAGGAAAATAGAGATGGAGGGAAGAGGTGAAGGAAGGATGGAGAGAAGGAAGGATAAAGAGAAGGAAGGAAAGAAAAGGAAGGAAGGAGGGAGAGAAAGAAGGAAGGAACAAAGGAATGAGGGAAGGAAGGAACCTACAATAAGGCCCACTAAATAATATTTGATTTTTAAAAGAACTGTATCCAGGTGGGCCCAGCAGGATGACTTAGCTAGAAAATAGATCACCAAATAGTGGAACAAATTGACCTATTAGGTGAGGTTGCTTAAGATCGTCTTTTTAAATATTAGAGAAGGCATATAAAATGTAATATCTGTGGTTTTTTTATCATTAATGTTGGATGATTCTTTCAGTCAAGAACTAGCTGAGAGTCCCAAATGTTCATGTAAACCATTCCTAGTCACAAATAATAAAATCTGCCCAATTCACAAATGGAGGAACTCCTATTAAATTCTCTTTGAATATAGGCCACTCACTGCGCTTTATCCATGATATTCATGCCTTTACACTGACTGTTGTCCCTCCTTCCTTGAATGCTCAACTTTCTCATCTCTGCCTCCTGGCTTCTCTGACTTCCTTTAGAACTCAGCTCAAATCCCACCGTCTGCCAGAAGCCTTTTCTGGTATTCCAACTACCAGCACTTTCCCTCTGCAGTTACATCCCATTTACATTACATATATTTTATATACATATCAGTGTTTGCGTATTGTCTGTCTCATTGGACTTTGGGCTCCTGGGGCATAACAAATGTTTTTGTATTTTTATCTATGTATCTGTAGTGCATGGTATAGTGCCTGATACATAGTAAAGGCTTAATAAATGATTGTTGTAGTATATATGTATGTGTATATACAAAGTCTGAGAGAGACTCTATATACAAACATACACACATATATGTATATATACACATTATATATATATATACACACATACATATGTAAACACATATAGATAGATAGATAGATAGATGGATGGATAGATATCTCACAACAGAGAAACAAAGAAAACTTACATGCAAAGAAAGATGGACAGTCCTGAACACAGTGTGTAGTGTATATTATATAGGCTTTCTAGACCTTGAATTAGAATGAAATAATTAAAATCCCACCTCCAACATTTGCTACCTCTGTCACCATGGCAAGGCACATAACCACATAACCTTGGTTTCTCTGTGAAATGATTATAGTGCTCACCTCACAGTTTTTGTGAAACTTGAATGAAATGTCATGGATTTTAAGGTACCGTGGTGAATTGAGGTTGGTATTTTTCTCAATTAGTTACTTCACCAGAAAAGTAGGGATGTGAGATTCTAGTGTTTTAATAGATGAAAAATATTTGGCGTATGATTGTTGATGGTTCTTAAAAGAGATAAAAATTAGAACATTTTCAAATAGGTCAGTAACCTGTGCTTCAACTTTCATATATAAAGAAAAGCAATGTACATACTGAACTATGAGTTAAAAAACCTGGAGGTCTGTGATCAACTCTGCTATTTACTCATTTTTTTCCACGCTACTCTGTTTCCCCCTCTATAAAATGAATATTGTGAAGTACAAAATCTTTGCAGTTCCTGTATTCTAAATAAATTTATTTATAATTGTTGATAATTAATTTGCATTTCTTAATTAGTTGTTTCACCGGAAATGTGGGGACATGAAATTCTGTTGTTTTCATAAGAATAAACATATTTGGTTTTTGATTGTTAATGGTTCTTAAAGAAGATACAAGTTAGAAGATTTTCAGGTAGACTGATAATCTGTATGATCCACCGTTTGTACATAAGGAAAGACAATGGATATACTGAAAAAGGACTTAAAATGCATGGAAGTCTATGATCACTTCTGACATTTACTTATTTCTTTTTCCATGTAACTATTTCTCCCTATAAAAATGAATATTAAAGACTAGACAATCTCCATAGGCCCTTTCAGCCCTAATAGTCTAAATGAATTTGTTTATCACATCATTCAGAATAATTACCTAAATTTTATTTTTGGTCCTTTTTCTGGGGCAGTCTGCTTTAGGAGGATAAATAAAATATATTGTTTTCTAAATGTACGCTTAACTACTTCTCCTTTTCCTCAATGCTATGTTATTTAAATATATATCTTTGAAAAAATATTGTGTGATTTCGTTGACTTCAATATTAGGTAGTCATAAAATGGGAGTTGTTTTTTAAGGTTTACATATGTTATTGTCAGGAAATGTGCCATTTTGCAAACTGTTATGTGGCTTATGTCATTTAAACTCTTATCTAAACATATCATTAGCTTATTAAATATTTTAAACATGGTTTATACCGTCAAGTATTTTGAAAAGTAATATTCTTCAAGGTAGAAAATCTTAATAGGTGTTTAGAAAATACATCTTGTAGCCCATCTATTATTTCTACATATTTCAAAAACAGTAATACTATTTAATTTGGCACAGCAGGAAAAGTGATGCTTCCCAACTGTGTAATCTTGAGGTAGTAATTACTCAACCTCTCTGGACCTCAGTTTCCTAATCTGTAGATTGAGAAGTTGGACTCATTGACCATGTTGTTCCCTTCCAACCCTAAATCTAGGATCTTATGAGCTATATTTAGCTCATTTTGTTCCAGACTTTTTTCCTCATCTTGATATTACAGCCACAAATGGCATCTTGGGTAAAATATTTTGGTGCTATAGAAAGACACACATTGCTTTTATAGGAGGTCATTTGCATTTCCAAATTTCTTCCATTCATAGATTTTAATTAAGATGAATTTTCCAGCTATTCTGTTTCCCAATTGAGAAATAAAGAAGAGGATATTTTCAGGTAGTAAGTGACAGGTTTATAACTGGGAGCATTTTGTTTTATGCTATGTGGTACCTCAATCAAAATAGTTTTCAAAGGAGTAGATAAAAATCTAGTTAAAGTGGTAATTATAAATGAAGCTGACATGTTTAGTGCTCTCCTATTAAAATAGCATTAAAAAAAAACTTCCAAAGCAGTGGAGATATGTGCTCAAAAGTAGTTAGTTAGCTCTGCAAAACATGGCTCCAAGAATAAATTGAAGATCACCCACTTTTTATCTGGTGACTTAGGGTAATATTGTTTGTGAGGATCCAGTTCTGTTTCTATCACTGTCTTTGTCTCTGTCTATCTCTTATTTTTTCCCAAGATGAATAAGATGAGAAGGATGGATAAGGTTGAAATCCCTAAGCCACTTCAGAATTCATTCCAATAAGCATTTTTAAATTTTTTTTTTTTTTACTTTTTGGCAGGGTGGAAGGTAGGGCAATTGGGGTTAAGTGACTTGCCCAAAGTCACACAGGTAGTAAGTGTGTCAAGCATCTGAGGTCAGTTTTGAACTCAGGTCCTCCTGACTCCAGGGCCGGTGCTCTACTCACTGTGCCACCTAGCTGCCCCTAAGCATTTTTTTTTTTGCTTGTGAGTATGTGTGTGTGTGTGTGTGTGTGTATGTGGTGGATGAATGAATACAAGTGTTTGCTGCGTGCCAGGCATTGTGCTGAGCTGTGGGGATACTGGTATGAAAAGCAAGCCAGTTCCCTGCCCTCAGGGAACTTAGATTCTGATAAGGTCACACAGTATAAGAGGATGTTCACTAGGAAAGGGTGCTTTGTTCTGGGGAGTGTGAGGGGATGGATGGTAAACGGAGCCATAGTATAATTGATTACCTTATCCTTTCAAGGAATGGTAGTGTTGACTTGATTACTGTATACAAAGAAAAGTAGAAAGGAGGGGAGGAAAAAGTAAAAGAAAAATGCAGAACACTTTGCTACATGCTAGGAAGAGACACACAGTTTAGAGCAAAGAACATCCCTGGACTCATAAATCTTACCATTTATAGTGTTAGGATAAGGCATCATGGGATTAAAACTGATTTTGGAGTTGTAAGGACAGAGGTTGAAATTCTATTTTATTGCTATCTTGGGCAAGTCATATAAACTCTCTGAGTCTCAATTTCCCCATTTGTAATATAACAATAACAAAGATTTTGGGCTACCTACCACATGGGGTTGATTTAAGGAAAATTATTCATAAGTTGTGCCAAGTTTGTAAATGGCATTTTTCATAGGGGAATGTTACATCAACAAATAATCATAATACAGAGTAATGCACAAATTCGCATCTGTTGTCCTGCCTGATTTCAACTCTCAGGAACATGGTAGCTCTCCCAGGATAAGTTCATCATTTCTAAACTCACCAACATGCTGCTACCTCAAGCATCTCTCAGCCTGCTCTCTCCTCTGTTTGGAGGGCAGAGTACCAAACTCCTCCCAATGCCTTCCTTTATAGAGGGCAGAAACTGGATACTCAGCTTACTCCATTTTGCATCTGCTGTTTTGTTTAGTTTCAACTCCAAAGTGCTGCCATGCTGGGTAATGCTTGGTGACCTGTCCCCCCATCTCTCAATTTCCTGCCTCCTTTTGTGTGTTATCTCTCCCTTTAAATTGTAAGCTCCTTAGGGGCAGTGACTGTCTTTTTGTTAATTGTATCCCCAGAACTTAGCACAGTTCCTGGCCATATTATAGGCACTTAATAAATGTTTATTGGATTGGATCGAATTTGGAAAGCTCATGGTGTAGACAAATGCCATGTATCACAGGATCTTAGAAGCATAGATTTAAAACTAGAGAAGACCTTAGATGCCATACAATCTGATTCCCTTATTTCTTTGCAGTTGAGGAAACTGAGACCCAGAGAGAATAATTGAGACATATACACATACATATAGACATGCATGTATACATATACATACATACACACATATATATTTATATACATACACACACAGAGATTATAAATAGTACAGCCAGAAATTAAACCCAGTTCCCTCAGACTCCATATCAAGGGACTTTTTTTTACAGCATATCATCATTGTAGCATATATTGATATAATGCTTTAAGATTTTCATAGTACTTTAAATGCATTATCTCATTTGAACCTCACAATAAGCCAATGGAACATTTATTACAGGTATTATCCCTATTTTAAAGATTAGGAAAATGAGATTCAGAGAGATTGTGATTCATAATCACTTATCTAGTAATTGTTGGAATCTGGAGTTGAACTCATGCCTTCTGGACTCTATCTCCAGCATACCATCCACTACCTGCCAAAGTAAGAAATGCATACTTGCTAATTTATAGAACAGCTAATCAGGGTAAGCTTAAAAGAGAAAGATGACATTTCCATGGACCTTGTAAAGGATGGATAAGACTTCAGTAGGTGAAGTCTTGGAGGACAGGTGAAAAGGGTGAGGTATTCTAGAAAGGAATCACAGATGAGCAAGGGCACAGAGCCAAATAAGTATGTGATACATAGAGGGTGGGAAAGGCAAGAAGTTGACTGACTCTGTAGGACACCCTAAGCCGGAGGGAAGCAGCATGAAAGAAGGTTAGAAAAATAGTATAGTCCTATATACCCATGGGCCTGGAACCCCAGGCTTAAGGAGTTGGAATTTTATTCATTTGGTAATAGAGAGCTGCTAAAGGTTTTTTTAGTAGAGTGATATGAGTAAATCTATGCATAATGGAGCTTAGTCTAGCACCTGTGTGAAGAATGGATAAGAGCCAAGGAGAGAGAGGTAGTGTGCAAATATTTTAAGAGTCTTCTAAAGGTACCAATGGGTGCTAATGAGGCTCACACTAGATTGATGGCAGTGAAGATAGAGAAGTGGGGAGAGGTGATATGTAGTACAAAGACTGAATGGTTACTATTTGCTAACTTATGGAGAAAAGAGGGAGACAATATCAATAAATAATAATAATAGTAATATATGTATCATTGCCAAAGTAAAATCATTGCCAAAACATAGGTCATTTGTATTTAAATTCTAAAATCATAGGAATGAATTTTTGCTTAATACTCTCAAAAATATCCATTTAAAACCCAAAGTTAGCATTCTTTGTGACAAATATGCTAAAAATGTTTACCCCAAAATCAAGCTTAAATCAACGGTGTTTATTTTCTGCACTCTCATTAGATAGCAAAGAGGAAAGAAAAAACAAATCAGAGGGAATACAAGCAAGCTGAGAGAAAACCAAATTATTTTTTATTTACAGATGATATGACGCTTTACTCAGAGAGTTCCCAAGGATCCAATGTGAAATAATTGAAATAATTAATAAAATTCATGAAACTATCAGGATAAAAGATAAGCCCATAAATTCATCAACTTTTCTGTATAAGGTTAACAAAACTCAAAGAGGGAGAAGCATTTCTTTCAAAATAACTACAAAAGACGTACAGTTGCTAAGAGTGAGCCAGCAGGGAACACTCAAGACCTGTATAAATACAACTAATAAAACATCCTTTACACGAATTAAGGGATATTTAAGTAATTAGAAAGACACTCACTGTTTATGCTTTGTTTGTTGTTGCTTAGTCATTTTTCAGTTGTGACTGACTCTTTGTGACCCCATTTGGCATTTTCTTGCCAAAGACACTGGAGTGATTTGCTGTTTCCTTCTCCAGCTCATTTTACAAATGAGTAAACTGAAACAAACAAGGTTAAATGACTTTCCCAGGATCACGCAGCTAGTAAGTGTCTGAGACTAGATTTGAACTTAGAAAGAGGGGTCTTCCTGATTCCAGGCCTGGCACTCTATCTCCAACAAAAGAATTTTATTTCGTTAAGAGGTTCTAAAAAGTAACTCCTCAGCAGTTTGATGGGCATGGCATTAAATTTGTAAATTAATTTATGTGATCATCATTTTAAAGATATGGGTGTAATCCAAGCATAAATGCAGCTAAGGTACCAATTTTGATCCAGTTTGGTACTCCCAGGAATCTATCAGCTAATTGATTGTGGGACAAAGATCTTACCTTTAAAATACTAATTTTGAAATTAAAATTTATGAACTCTATAAAAATAATATTTTTCACATTCTCTGCTTCATTTCCCATAATTCCATTGACAGTACAAAAACAGAAGTGTGGGTCGAATAGGGCTGAGTGCCATTGTATATTTTTTTATGCTGTAGAGGTAAATCTTTGGATTAGTTTGCTGAATGCTTGTCTTTTGGCAGTAGATACAATGTTTCGTCAAGACTAGATTGAAGTCTTTTCAGCTTAGTAGAACTGGACAGAGTTTGTCCTCATTGGCATTGACTTTCAGGGCACAGTGTTACATCTCCATTGCTAGAATGGCCGCTAGGAGGCACAGTGGCTAAATCCCTGGGCCTGGAGTCAAGAAGACCCAGGTTCCAGTGTGGTCCCTGTAACCCAGGGCAAAACACTTCATCTCTGTCTGCCTCATGGGGATGATAATAGTACCTGCCTCCCAGCATTATTATGAGGATCAAATGAGGTGCTATTTGTAAAGCACTTAGCGTGCTGCCTGGCACATAGTAGGCAGTATAAAAATTTTATCTATCATGTTGCGTCAGAGGGTCAGGGATCTGATGTCATAAGGAATTTTAGAAGTCATCTAGTCCAAACCCTTTGAATTACAGATGAAGACATTCCTTTTATTTACTTTGTATATAGTTTCTATTTTACTTTATCTTGCTGTGTTTATGTTACTTCACACACACACACACACACACACACACACACACACACACACACACACATTTCAACCCTTTGAGAAGAGTGACTTATTGCTTTTTTTTTCCTTCACATACCCAGTGCTTAGAGGTGGCATATTGTCCTAGATAGAGAGCTGGCCTGCAGTCTGGAAGACGTGGGTTCAAGTCCACTATTTGCTAGAGACTAACGGTTGTGTGGTTCTGAATAAATAAATTTACTTTTCAGTGTGCCCGCTGAACTTGATAAAACTCTTAGGTTGCAAAGAAGGTAAGGCTCTGCATTGGCAGAGGGACTTACTCCCTTCTTATTCTCTCCACCAATGAAATCATCGGTCTGGTCTAAAAAAAATTCACCAGTACTTAACAGAGAGTAGATGCTTCACCAAATGCTTCTTGAATAAATGGAAAAACCAAGGTCTGGGAAAGTCAGTGAAGTTGTTCAGAGTCACAAATCACAAGCCAGAATTGGAACCCAGGTCCTCTGGAATCAAATCCAGGGTTATTCATTCCATTGTGTTCTCACTGAATCCCCCTTTTGTCAAGGGCACTAGAGAGGATAAAAATGTCACAGGAAAACAGCTGGAACAAATTTTCCAAGGAAAGTTAAAAGGTGAAAGCCAGAAATCCGTCAGGCATCCATTTAAGTGGGGAAGATTTGACAAAGACAAGGTCAGGTCTTTTATGGACTAAAAATTGAAAAGAACCTTAAGGATCATCAAGTCAAATCCACTCATTTTACAGACAGAAATCTGAGGCCCAAAGAAGATGTGATTTACCTTGGGTCGCATAGCTCTAAGGAAATTTTAAACAAAGGTCTTCCTGATTCCAAGTCCGTTACTCTGTCATGATAATATGTATGCTGCCTGAGCCAGGGGCACATATCACAGAACCAAGAGAACTTAGAAAGGGAAATCTAAATGGGGTGTGAATGTGAGTAGAGAATGTTGAGGGAGGAGGAAACAAGAACTTTGTAATACCTACTATGTGCCAGGCATTGTGCTAAGGTCTTTAATAACAATAATGATGTTGAGTTGTATCAGTCTTGTTCAACTCTTCATGACCCCATTTGGGTTTTTCTTGGCAAAGATACTGGAGTGGTTTGTTGTTTCCTTCTTCAGCTCATTTTACAAATGAGAAACTGAGGCAAACAAGGTTAAGTGACTTGCCCAGAATTACATAGGTAGTAAATGTCTGAGGCTGCATTTGAACTCAGGAAGATAAGTCTTTGTGATTCCAAACCCAGTGCTCTATAATAATAACTAGCATTTATATTGCACTTACTATGTGTCTAGCACTGTGTTAACCATTTTACATGTTATCTCATTTGATGCTCATGACAACCCTGGAGGTAGGTGCTATTATCTCCCATTTAACAGATAAGAAAACTGAGGCAAACAGAAGTCAAGTGACTTTCCTGAGGTTATCCAGGTAGTAAGTGTGTGAGATCATATTTGAATTCTGGTCTTCCTGAATCCTGCCATAGTGTTCTAGTCCATGTGTCGCCCAAGGAACTCAATCTTCTCAATCTGCTAGAAAGTGTTCGAACTGAGAAGAGATTGGGCTCAGGTGATTGGCTAAAGGCAGTTTCCTAAATGCCTTGGTTCCGTAAATGGTGCTTAAGGTCACCAAATTGAAAGTTTACCACCTTTCTGTTCCTGTAACTGCTTCCTGTATATAATATGTATTGTAACCTTGATGAATCTTTCCGTCTATGGGGATATAGATTTCTTTTTTTTTTTTTTTGCATTCAAGAAAACTGATGTGAGGATTGCTAATGATGAGCAAAGGAAGAGAGAGGAGGAAAGAAGACTGTGTTCCCTAGGCCAGAATATCCTACATCTTTAAGAAATTGAAAAAGTTAGGGTCAGGTCTTCCATTGCAGTTTTCATCAAGGATCCTTGATACTTAAAAATGAAACTACTGAGTATCAAGGCATCTATTGACCAGATGTGAGGGGCTTGAGTTTGTTTTTTGGTTTGCGTTTCTGAAAACAAGTACTGTGTAGCCTGTAAAGTGCTGTGTAAGTATTCAGCAGTAGACCTTAATGCCAACTCCAGTTTCCTTATTAATGAAATATGGAAGTGGCACCAGGAAGTTTGGAATCCCATAATTCTTAGTATGGCTTTTTAAAATGCGTTGTGTAGAGGAAGGGGATGAAGGGGTAATGAATGACAGGAAAAATTTGTCAGTTCAGTTACTGCACAGGAAACTTCTGAGAACCTTTCCAACCATAATGAAAATAGATAATCCAGATTCATCATTTTTTACTACATAGTCCTGAATAAAAATAGAAACCTGGACAGCATCCAGTTTAGGAGGCATAGTGAAACACAAAGGGGACAGGGGTAGTAAGAGGTATAGATTATAAAAGAAAAAAAGATAATAGTGTTGAAAAAGAATGATGAGTAGGAATGTCATCAAAGACATCACAACTTGAGAAATTTTGCACCGAAAAAAAATCCCACTCAACACATCAATTTTATTAATATTATTTCTATAAGTCGTAAACACCTATATATTCATTATTTTTATTTTATGTTAAAGATAGGTTGGTTTGCGTCTTAGTAAACAATCTTTTAAAAAATGAATTATGGCATTTTTTTTTCATTTTGAAAGAGCAAGTGAAAGAATATTCTAGCCATGGCAAATGGCTAGCTATGGCATTGCTCTGGTCTACTAAACTAGAGGTCCTGATAGAAATGGACATAAGGCTAACATGACATGTCTTTTTTACAGCTGACTTACAGTGGTTATTTCATTTTCCTTTTAAATGTTTTGAGCAAGTTTTACCTTCAGGAGAGATGCATAGATGAGAAAGGAAGGAGCAGGACATTTAAATATCCTTCCAATTAAATGTGTAGCATTTCAAGCTTTAAAAAATTTTTGGTTTAAGGGTGGTTCTTTTTTATTGGAATACGTTTCATTTTGTAACAAATATCAATAGCGAAATAGGATTTTAAATAAACATGCAGTTTGTCAGAATGCAGATGTTATATAAATTAAGGTATAATGATAATTGCCGTTATTTTGTGCTATATTTTATACCCATTCATAACACCATTAACTGGATCCTGAAGAGCATGGTCTCAGGTGAAGCAACTTTACAGGAAGTATTTAACTCCATGGGAACAATCTTATATCAATTAACTGTGGATTAGAAATGTAGATGGATCCAGTGGGAAAAGCCCTGGGTTCTGGAGTTGGAGAATCTGAGATCAAATCTTGCCTTTAACAAGTCACTTAACCTCCTCGTGCCTCAGTTTTCTCCTTTGACAAATGAGGGTGTTGGGCTAGATGGATTCTGAGGCTCCTTCCAGCCCTAGATCTATGATCATATGATCTGTACCTTAGTAGGTTTCTTAGAGAGATCATGACTTTCCTGTGATCACACAGTTAATGTGTTAGCTGATAATAATGATGAAGTCTAGTGTTGATGTGGCACTTTAAAACATATGAAACACTTTACATACATTATGTTATTTCTTCTGTCAGAAGCAGATTTGATGTCAGATCTTTGTTGACAACGAAGCCGATCACTCTGTGCTGCCAGGGACCAGTGTCATAAACGGAGGGTGGTAGGGGAGAGAGAGAGAAAGAGAGAGGAAAGAGAAGGGGGGTAGATGATAGATAAATGGATAGATGAAGATAGATGACAGATAGATAAGGAATTTATTAAGATATGTTTCAGACACTGTGCTAACAATACAGGCAAACATGGTGATCCCTACCTCCAAAGAACGTACATTCTAATAACAATAAGAAAACAAAAAGGAAGCAGAAATGGAGGGGTGCAGCTTCTGAAGAGGGAGGCTGCTGACAATTAGGTGAAGACCAGAGAATGAGCAGAACCAGAAGGAAGTGAGCAAGATATGGGACTCTCACGAAATGGTGGATATGGATGAAAAAGTTGACAAGTGAAAGGGTAGCCCAATGGTGGATTGGTGTAAAAGAGATGGGACAGAGCTTAATGCAATCCAAACAGGGGCTGAGAATGGTAGGTAATTTGGCTTGGTATTGGCTTGAATTAATCTCTTTGACCCAAGAGAGTCCCTAGGGACATTATGTGAAGTCAAGTAGAGCCTTGACCATTGCACTGGACAGCTATATGTGGGAAACATTATCTGAAGGAATAGGGTAGCGAGAATAGCCCTTGATTCCAGGGATGGGGGAGAGAGCAGGATGAAGGGAGTTCTGAGCTAGTATCCAGCGACTACAATATGCCTCTGGGGTTTTGCAGTGTGCAAGTGTGGGATTGGTTTTAGAATTTACTAACAAAAGTGGTTGGGGGCAGCATTATATAGACTATGACTGGATAAAGTGTGTCCACTAAAAACAGGCACCTTTTTAAAAAATTTGGCACAATTAGCTAATCAAACCCTGTTTATGCTTATTCATAATCTTTTTATGTAACTTTACTGCATAAACACTTTTCATAAGTTTTTTTCAGTCTTCATAATGTACTTATGTTTATTTTTAAAAAGATATTACTTAAAACTGTTTTTTCCATTCCATTTTAAAACCTGCAAGTGTTATTGGTTATATCATTCTGCTGTTGCCCCATGTGTTTTTTTATCATTTATATTGTATTTCTGTAGCATGAAATTGCCCTCTTGTTCCCTGCTTATTATAGTCCTCTAATGTAACTTATGAAGAAAAAAAATGGTAAGGATTTACGCTTGTTGTCTTGGCTAGAAATACAGTAAAATGCATAAGCAGAGATATGCCAATGACTGTTTCCAAGGCAACAAGGAAGATATCATAATATTTATATGTGTCTATTATGCCAGAGTTTATTTTGGGGAATGGTGTTAAAATGACAAAATAATAAAAGTATTCATTTTCCTAAATGCTGTTACTTTTTACACTCCCCCACCCCACCACACACACAGACACCTGCTGTTGGTTTCATGTTTATGAAAATGTATCCCATAAGTACCAGAAAAACTACTAGTGACTCTTAACTGCATCTAGAATTCACCATTGTTTTCCTTCATGAGAAAGTAACCTCCGTAATAGCAAGAACTGTCTCACTTTGGTATATGTAGCCCTCATGCCTAGACGAGTGCCTGGCACATAGTAGGCTTGGTGATTGGTTGACATATTTCTAAGTACTTACAAAAGGCACCCTCACATCAGCCATTTTATATCTATATTCTTTCTCCATTGATACCTGACTGAATGCAAAGATTAAGGAAAGCGATAAATGTTTTATGAATTTGGGGCTTTTTGGTTTAGATCCATGATTTCATCAATGTGGAGAACACCCATTGTGAAAACTCTCTCCACCCATGCAGGCTGTTAGCTGTTCTGTAATGTACAGACTTCAAGAGTTCATGGGACACAGATATTAACACAGATATTAAGGTGGTTACCTAAGGTGACACACCTTGTATTTGTCATAGTAGCAGCTTGAAGCCCAGTCCTCCTTACTCCAAAACTACTTCTCTAGCTCCTATGCATACATATTGTCTGTCATTCTTATATTTATATATACAAACCTGTGAATCGTAGGGTTGTTTGTTCGTTGTTGTTGTTTATAAGTTTACTCTTTAATGTTCCAACATGTAGATTGAAAGAATGGAAGAAACGAGTCAATCAATAGAATTGGAAAGAATGATTATTTGTGAGATAATGACCAAAAATGAAAAGAAACAGACCATCTGATGGTGTATCTTTGGAGGAACACATACAGAGAGAGATTAGTGGGGTGAATTCTTGAGTGTTGATTATTTTCAGGTCATTGTCAGACTAAATCGATATTCTTTTTCAATGAGGTTCCTATACTGATAGATAAGAAGAATCCTAGAAGCATGGTCTACACCAGGGTTGGGGAATCTGTGACCTTGAGGCTGTATGTAGCCCTCTAGGTCCTCAAGAGCAGCCCTTTGACTAAGTTTAGAGTTTGGATTCAGTCAAAGGGCTGTACTTGAGGACCTAGAGGGCCACGTATAGCCTCAGGGCCTCAGGTTCTCCAACTCTGGTGTAGACCATATAGGCTCTGATGATTCTTATCCCATTTCCCCCCTCACAGATGAGTCTTGAATGCTTCATCAAGGTTTCATCTCTCTGTCTCTCTCTCTGTCTCCCTCTTTCTCTCTCTCTCTCTCCATATTCTGAATATTTGTGAGAATTCTAAGGTGATTTTGAATACCATAGTTCAAGCCCCCACTCTGTGTTTACCACCCTCTAAGATTCTGATCTGGAGATGAGGATCCTTATAATAAGCTAATCTTAAATAGCTTTTACAAATGGGATATTTGTTAAGCTTCAATTTCATCTGTGAAATGGAGGTGAAAAAACTTCTACTATTTACCTCAAAGGAAAATTCTGTAAATCTAAACATTTTCAAATAATTGTGAGTTGCCATTATCAACTTCAAGAATTCAGCTTACTAATCTACTTTGTCTGTATCTGTAATGCTATGCACATTAACTGGCTCCCTATTGCTTTCCTTTTTAATACACTCTCCCACGAGCACAATATATTTTATTAGCAGGAAAATTTCTGGCAAAAGAATTCTAGAAACATAGGCCCCATTTCAGTGGCTAGTTTTAGCTAACTTTCCAAATGGAACCAATGCCAACTTTATTTCAACTTGGTCAGACAAACTTTCTAACAATTAATGATGAGAAATTGATAGCCTGCAGGTTTTCTCAAGGAGAACCTGGTGGGGCTCCCTGTTTCTACTTGGATTAAAATTTTTGAGTGTGGAATGGTTGTATAATTAGAGCAAAAATGTGTGAGGCAACCTGTTTCTAGGTGATTATGGCACTCAGTGTATGCCAAGCCACAGTAGCTCTCACCACCTGTGAACTTCACTAATAGGCCAGATATGACCACTGACTGAGTCATTGTGAAGCACAGTGTGCCTTTTTTAAATAAATAAAAAAGGAAGAGCCAGTTGGGGACTTTAACCTGTTTTCCTTTTAGTATTATGTGCATTGTGGCTTTATGTTGATTTTTCTCCTTCTCACAACTACAGTGATGGAAAGATGCATCTTAAAGGCGGTAGCCATAATGTTTAATGCTAGTTGCCTTGAGGGCCTTTAAGGTGGCAAGACATTTAATGTGCAATGATGATAATTGTCTAGGCAATTAGATTGGCATTCCTGATTGGCTGGATATAATAGTCAATTATGGAATGAATTCCAAAATCATTTCATTTGTCGCATAAAGTAAATTATCAGAAGTCTGAGCATGTGTTGTCTTGTGATTTCTCTGGTGGAAGATGCATTATGAATAGGCTGCTATTTAAAATTCAGCAAGTACTACTGAAGGCCTACTATGCCTTAGTCTCTGTGCTAGTTAGTGTCCGCTGGGAGTACAGTCTCCTTTTTTCATGCCGTTGTACTGAAATGCACTCCCTTCTCAACTCTGCCTTTTAGAAACCTTGGTCTCCCTTAAGATTCGGGGACTCCTTAGGCAGGATGCCGTGCCTTGTCCAGGTACCCCACCTGAAAGTACTCTCTCCTCTAAAGTTACCTTCTATCAAAGACATTACCCATAGCAAATCAATTTATCTAAGCTGATAGCAAACAGTATTCAGAGAAGTTACATGGGTTAAAATATACCAGAAAGTTATCCCACTGGGAGTAAGATAACTCAACTTTGAGTCCCACATTTCATCCAAGGGGATATTCCATGAAGTCTTTAATGTGGTAAGATGGGGACAGGGACATCATTGAGGCACCTCTACATGTTGGCTTCTTCCTGGGGTCTTTCATTTCCAGGACCAAGATCTCTCCCTTGCCAAGCTCTTCCATTCTTCTCTCCTCACATAGGCACAGAGCATTCAGCAATAATTGTTCCAATGAGAAGAGGCCTTTGCCAATGTACTTGAGCCCAGTATTACATTCATACATGCTGTCTCCCATATTTGAATGTATACCCCTTGATGGAAGGGGCTAGTTTTGCTTTTTCTTTGCATATCCAACATTTATCACAGTGCCTGCACAATAATAAGAGATTAGCGCTAGAAGGACGGACTGGAATTTAAGAATACCGTGATGGACCAAAGTGAATCAATTAATGCAGTGCGTATACACACAAATATATATACATACCATATATGTCAGTGTGTACATATATGTACATACATGCTCTGTAAGGCCAACAAAATATAGTGGGATGAAGATTTTTGTTTCTGAGTAAAATTAGATCTCTTTGCATCAGTTGATGTGACTGTTACTTCCAGTAATGCTTGTTGATTGGTTGTTTGAACATTCAGCCATTATATTACAGGAACTTACATATTCTGATTAGGGGAGAAAACATGCAGGCATAAAACATTGAATCTCATAATTGGAAGAGTCCTGAAGGGCATCCAATGCAACCTATGCTTGGTCAAAAATCCTTCAAAAGTCCTTAAGAATTGATCATTCAACCTTTGCTTGGAGAACTGGGAGGAGGAACCTACTGCAACTATAACTGTTACATACACTGTATCCTACTCCTATTTGAAATAGGCGATATGATACAATAAACATTGATTTAGTACCTACTATGTGCCAGGTACTACGTTATCCCCTGGGGACATAAATAAGGAAAAGAAAGACAATCCTTAATGTCGAGGAGCTTACAATCTAATGGAGAAAGAGGATACACAAGAGGGAGCTGAAAAATGCTGTGTTTGTATGTGTATGTCAGAGGGGGAGGGGGTCCCGGTCATGATGATGACTTGGAGCCAAAAGCAAGCAGAGAAGCTGGTGGCCAATGGAGAGATGGCTAAACTTTTGAGCCTTCTACAAAACGTCTCTATGGGAGGAAGTTTTTGCTTGGTCCTCCACCAGTAAGAGAGGCAGAAGCAACTGAGGATAGTGATGAGGTATGACTAACAAGTCTGATGTCATCTTCATGGTGATGAGTTGTCTGGTGAGGAGGTCGTGCTGGGTAGGTGCATGATGATGATGGTGGTGGAGTCAAAAGCAAGTAGAGCAACTGGTGCCAGATGAAATTTACATGGGCATGAGAGAACATTGAAGACTCATTGTAGATGGTGGACCTTGAGCTGGGCCATGAAGGATCAGTAGGATTTGGATGAATAAAGAGAAGAGATGAGGCCATTCCAGGAAGGATAATAGCAAGTATCCCCCATTACTTTTTCTAAATTCTCTTATCTTAAGCATATGCAAACAGACGTATTGATGCATCATCTGCTAAACTGTTTTTTATATGTTGGTTAACTTTGCTGAAACAGTTTCTTCTCTTTCTTTTTTGTTCTTTTGTTATAATGGACGGTTCCCTGGTTGGAGTCAGGGGAGGGGAGAGATGTATTGGCAAGTGAAGGTGATAAAAAAGCAGAAGAATCAACAAAAATTTAAAAATATGTCTTCCCAAAATGAATTAGAAGAAACAATTGATAATATTTCTCCCTCATGTTTTTTTTTAAGGCCCAAGGAAATGAAAGGGACTTTTAAAAGAAAATATGCTTCAACCTCACTTTTGGTTTAACATTAATTAGCAATTGAACCATGTCAATTTTAGGGATGATTTTCTTTAAAAATACAAAAACACACAAACATATTCCTAGAAGGAAAGGGAATCTGTCTGTTATCTTTCAATTACTAGTTTGCCTTGCCCCTTGTTCTCATATAACACATAGTTCTGTATCTGAAATATAAGAATCTCTCTGTTTAATGGTCTTGGGAAGTACATTCTCATTTATTTTATAAATGACACTTTCATTGTAAGGGCAATGCTGTCTTTTTATATATAGAAGTTAGAGGCCTGTTAAATCAAAGTCAAAATGACTTTTTAAGAGAGGTTTTAACAGAGATTTTCTGAGCTATCTTAAAAGGCTAGCATTTCCCAGGTATCTTATATTCAAAGAAAGAGATTAAAAAACCCCATTCCTGAGGCTTTTTGCACAAATAAAAATGTAGTATTGATGGCAAATTTGAAGAGCCATTTCTATTACCATGAAAGAGGAAGAGGGAAATTGTAGGCATTTTATTCTTTATTTTTTACATTAATTATTCATACTTTTAAACTTCAGAATTACAAGCAAGGAAAAGGATTTTTAACAATCACGTGGTTATTTTGGCTTCTTTTAAAAAAAAACCTTGTAAAATCATACACAGTACTGATAAAGCCTAAGAGAAGACTTTTTTTTTCTTTTTTACACAGAGCAGGTGAAGTAAAGACTGGATTCTTTTTTTAAAGTATTGATTTTTTTTTGTTTTACATAACCTTCATTTCTAAATATATTCTTGCCTGGTTTAGGCAGGAAGCCATCTTTGGTGATGAAGACTAAAAAAAGAGAGATGAGGGAAATAGTTTAGCAAAACTCACCAACACAACAACCATGTGCAATGTCCACAACCTGTGGGGGAAAAGTAAAGTCCATTTTATTTTATTTTCCTTGGCTATAAGATTGAATATGATAATTACTTACAGTTTAATTTTTTTGGTTCTTTCCCTTTATACTATGTTAATTATTACGCATATTATTTTCTTGATTTTTTTTTGCTTACTTCACCTTGTTCATATGTCTTCCCGTGCTTCTCTGTGTTCTTTTCTATTCCTCATGTCTTTTCCATCATGTAGCATATCTTACTTAGCCATTCCCTAATCAACAGGGATTTGTTTTGTTTCCAGTGAAGAAGGTGGTTCTTAATAGTGAATTCTACAGTGTCCTTTTAACCAGGTAGCGTCGATATTTTAGCTCAATCAGAGATGATTAGAGATTAAATAATCACATACTGGATGCTAACACTGTTAGATATTGAGTGCAGATATAGTTACAGTGAAGGAATAATATAAAGGATGTGTTCAGGGGTTTCAGTCTTGTCTTACTCTTTGTGAGTCTCTGGGTTTTCTTGGCAAAGATAATGGAGTGGTTTTCCCTTTCCTTCTCCAGCTCATTTTACAGATGAGGAAACTGAGGCAAAAAGGGTTAAATCACTTGCCCAGGGTCACACAACTATTAAGTGACTGAGGCCACATTTGAACTCCAGGTGAGGAGCACTGTTGCACTGCGCCACCTAGCTGACCAAAATATAAAGGAAGGATAAGAAAATGACCTGCCCTCAAGAAATAGTCTTTTTTAGGAGACCAAATGGAAGGATGTGTCTGTGTATGTGTGTGTGTGTGTGTGTGTGTGTGTGTGTGTGTGTGTGTGTGTATGTGTACACATACAAATGCATAGACACACATGCATGTGCATATACACATGCATATACATATAGTAAACTTCCACAAAAGTTTCATTCTAATGTAGACATGGAGGTGATCCCAACTAAACCATATTATAACTCAAGCTCTTGCAGATCTCATGAAGTTGGTGTCCCAGGTCAAGTGACAGAATGTCTGCTGTAAGCGAAGTGACCCAGGTAACATGGAGCTCAGAATCAGTAGGCTGACTAGGAAGTGATGAATTCTTTGGGAATGGTGATCAGCAAAATAGGAGAAAAAATGATTCAGTTCTGTGCAGTCCCCAAGAATACAAAAGAGTCTGAGAACCACACAGGTCTTTTTAGAATTCAACTGTTGACAGAAGTTGAATAAATGGTCTTTGATGTCGCTTTCAACCATGTTCTATGATTCTTTTAAATGCCAGATCTTTGTCACATGATCCATAAATCAATCTATTATTTTAAGAATTGAATTACATCCTTATGGATTTTTTATGATCTAAATGATACTCGAAGACATAAAGAAATTGTAACAAAAAGTAGAATGAAAGCTCAGAAGCTGTCCTTGGAGAAGCAAATAAAGGAGTTGGCAGAGGTGGTTTCTTAATAATAATTGCTAGCATTTACATAATGCTTTAAGGTTTGCAGAGCTTGAGTCTATGCAAATATCATCCCATTTCTCACAACAACCCTGTGAGGTGGATGCACTAGTATCTACATTTTATAAAAGAAGATGGTGAGGCTAGGAGATGCTGAGTGTCTTGCCCAAAGTCTTACAGTCATGAAACATGTGATGTCATATTTAAAGTTAGGACTTCTCAAGTCCAACACTGTTCAATACAGGGTCTAGCTGTCTCACTTTATCACGTGCCCCAAAGCAGCAGAAACATAATTTCACAGGACGCTTGATTATCTTACAAACCAGCATTTATTAAACACCTGCCGTACTCCAGGAGCTATACTAGACACCAGGCATATAGATACAAAGAATAGAGGGGCCCTATTCTTTAGTAGTTTACAGTCATACAATGGAGACAAGTGCATGTAAATATACACAGTGAAAAATACTAGGAAGGGAGGATAGTACCAGTTTGGGTTGGGGAGGGATCAAGATCGACTGTGTGAAGAAGGTAGTCAAAAAGGAAGAGTGGTATTCTAAGAGGTGAAGAAGGAAGCACCTGCCAGGCCTGGGGGCCAGCCAGTGCAAAGACGTGGAGATGAGAAATGGAATGTTGGGTATAAGGAACAGAGAGGCAACTTTGGTTGGATCACACAGGGCAGGAAGGGCATTAATGTCCAAGGAGACTGGAAAAACAGGTTGAAGCCAGATTGGTTTTTTCTTTCTTTTTTTTTATTAACCAAACATATATACATACACATATGTGTGTGTGTATAAAATTAATTTTAAATTTAAATACAAAAATGAGAAAAGAAAAAATAAATTGTCATGTACACAGCAGAACATGAGAGGATTCAATATAAAATAATCAATTTCCATTTCCAGAAAGCCTAGCTTGTCTTTGCTTCCTTGTAAGTTTTCTCTTGTTCTCTGCTGTGCAGTTTTTACTTTCTTTTTACCTCTTCCTTCCCCCACCTTGCCCCAGTGAAGGCTATAATTAAGAGTGGATATGTGGTGTGTGTGTGTGTGTGTGTCTGTGTCTGTGTAAGACCTTACTATGCTTATTTCCACTTGTCATTTGTTTCTCTGAAGGTGGATAGCATCTTCCTTCATAAGTGCAATTCTAAATTAAGCAGCACGTCATTTCCCACACCAAAGCAAATATTCCAACCCAATCCCATCCTGTCTGAGATTGTCTATGAAAGCTTCCCTCCCCCCACACACTTTTGTGCATTCCTTCTATTCTTGGATGCGTACGTTTTATTTATACAAGAAAATTTTAATTTAAAGTAATCAGTATTATCCATTTTACACTTCAAGAATGCTCTCAACTTATAATATAGTTAAAGTTCTGATCCTACTGAATCTGCTTCCTTTGCATCTTTTTTCCTTGGTTTCTTTGAAGTTCCTGACCTTTTGTTCTTCCCAGTGAACTTTGTTATTACTTTTTTTTTCTAACTCAGTAATTTTTTTAGTAATTTAATTGGGATGGCATTAAATAAATAGGTTAAGTAAAAGTGTTATTTTTTCTATTGTAATGGCTTTACCCTCCCATGAACAATAAATATTACTTCAGTTATTTAGATCTGAGTTTATTTGTATAAAAAGTGTTTTATGTTTATGTTCATATAGTTCCTGTGTCTAGTTTGGCAGGTATACTCTCAGGTATTTTATAATGTCTAGTTATTTTAAATGGTCTAAAACAATATTGAATTATATTGTTGACACATAGTGTAGTTTTCCTATTTTTCTCTTCTGATTAAATCTATTTTAATTTAGTCTGAGATCATGATTACTACCCTTGCTTTTTTACATAATAAACTCTAATCCCACTCTTTATTTTATCTTTGTGTGTGTCTGGCATTTTTATTCTGTTTCCTGAAAGCAACATATTATTAAATTCAATTTTTAAATCTGCTATCCATTTCCATTTTATGAGTAAATTCATCCCATTAACATTCTAAGCTGTAATTGCTTGTATATTTTCCTCCTTCCTATTTTTCATCACTATCCATCTCACTCTATTTACCGTATCCCTCCTTACTCTTCTACATTACCTCTACCTGCTACCTTGCCCTTCTATTCCTTAACCTACCCACTCTGTAGGAATCTCTTCCCCTACCCTATCCCATTGTCCTCTTATTTCTTTCTGAATTTAGAATATATATGTATATGTATATTGTGTGTACATATATATGTGTATATATATGTATATGTATATAGTTTCTTCTTTAACCCATTCCCAATGAGAGTAAAGTCCCAGAATTACCTGCCCTCCCCCTTACTAGCTTCTGTATCAGTTTTCTCTTTTATGCCTCATTTGTATGAAATAATTACTCTTTTTCATCTCTCCCTACAGTTTTATTTTTTCAGCCCATCATAGTCAGCTCAGCCCATTACCTTCTTTTAAAATACCCAAATAGGGATGAAAGTCATAAAAGTACTGCTAATGTTTTCACATATAAGAAGCAAACAATTTGACCTTATTGAGACCCTTAAAATTGGTCTCTGATGTTTACCTTATATTTCTCCTGGATGTTATATTTCAGAATTTCCCTTCAGTTCTTCTAGTTTTTGTCACAAATACTTGAAAGTCTTTCAGTTCATTAAATGTCCATTCTCTCTTCCCCCACCACCTCACCCCCCCATTCAGGATCATCCTTAACTTTGCTGGGTATGTTACCCTTGGTCTTTTATGGAATACAGTATTCTAAGACCTATACAGTTCTTCAATGTAGTAGCTGCTAGGTCTCGTGTAATCCTTATTTTAACTCCATGATATTTATTTTTTTTCTTGTTGTTTCCAATGTTTTCTTCTTAACCTGATCACTTTAAAACTTGGCTATAATATTCTTGTAAGTTTTCCTCCTGGGATCTCTTTCAGGTGGTGATCCAGTGGATTTTTATATATAATATTGTATCGATTCTCTTTTAAATAAAATTTTCAGATGGTTAGCTGAAAATTTTATTTAAAAGAGAATCAATACAATCGATACAATTATTATATCTCTTATTCTTATATATTTCTTTTCAACCTGTTCTCCAGATCAGTTGTTTTTCTGATGCGATTTTCACATTCTCTTCTATTTTTTCATTCTTTTCATTTTGTTTTATTATTTCTTGATGTCTTAGAACATCATTGCTTTCCCTTTGCCCAATTTCAGTTTCCAAGAAATTATTTTCTTTCTTAAAATTTTGATTCTCTATTTCAAGTTGGTAGACTTTCTTTTAATAATTTTCTTGGATTGCTCTTTTTTCTTCTTCTATTCTTTGCTCAACCTCTCCTATGTGATTTCAAAAGTCCTTTCTAAGTTCTTCCAAGAACTCTTTTTGTGCTTGGGACCATTTGACATTTCTCATTAAAAAAGAGTGATTTTTTTAGCTCCATTATCTTCTTCTGAATATGAACACAGATCTTCTCTATCCTCAAAATAGGTAAAAATAGGTTGAGTTCTTTCTTTTTTGCTTATTTATTTATTTTTATTGTTTTATTTTGTTGTTAGAAGCTATTAATGTAATCAAGTCATAGTCCCAAGATACAGAGAATGATTCCCCAAGTCTCAGCTCCTTCTTACTATTATTTGCTAAGGTCTGTCTTGGGGCTCAACCTTGGGCTTTCCTCTCCATTCATAAGCCATGGCTAGGGCCCCCAGCTGCACTGTCCTGCAAATGGTCTTGTTCCCTGTGGTCTTTCTGGTGGCTTTAACCACAGCTCCTCACTGTCCAGGAACTGAAACCAGGGACTCTACCCTCCTGTAAGTGCCCACAGCCAGCAGCGTTCCTGCACCTCTGCTACTGCACTTACCAGGTGTACAAGCTCCTTCTCCCTCACAGTGGCAGCCCAGCCCAGGTTTGGTCTGCACAGCTATGCTCGGTGTCCCTTGATGGTAGATCCTTCAATCTTCTCCTACTCTGCAGTCAGACCCTCATACTGTCCCTGAGATGAAAGTTTCCAAGGCTGAGGCTGTCATCCCTACAGCCAGGGTTTGTTGCTTGTTGATTCCACAGAGTTGGCCTGGAGGTGTTTGCACTTCACTTTGCCCCTCGAGGTTGGTCTTTCCTGAGGTCTCAAGTTGTCTTAGGAGAACAGCTGTTTTACCCTGACTTTTCTGTTTCTACTGTTCTACTGTTCCATGTTCCCTCTGAGGTGATGTTCTTTTTTTTGTGGAGGAAATTTAGAGAGCCAAAAGTTTTTTGACCTACTCTACCATCTTCCCAGAATCCTCTGAAGCCAGATTGTGAAAAGCTATAAAAGCTGAACAGAGAAGTGTCTATTTAGATCCTACAGGCAATAGGAAGAAACTGAAGTTTATTTAGTAGACAAATGACATGGTTGACCATAAGACAGATCATTGGGCAGCAGAGTGCTGGATGGAGTAGAGTGAGGACAGACAAAGCCAGCAGGCCGTTGAAGAGGTCTATGTTTAAAGAAGCAAAAAACAAAACAAACAAACAAACAAAGGCATAAAGAGAATTGCATCTTGTGGGGCTACATTTGTGGCAGAGAATGGAGAAACAGAGAACTTCTTCGAAGAAGTTGACAAGATCCTACAAAAGCAAGGTGGCATATACTTTGATAAATCTGTATCTTCAATGGGAAAGTAAACAGGGAGTTATTGTTGTTATTCAGTCACTTCAGTCATTTCCCACTCTCCATGACCCTTTTGAGCTTTTTCTTTGGTCTCCAGCTTGTTTTACAGATGAAGAAACTGAAGCAAACAGGGTTAAGTGATTTACCCAGAATCACGCAGCTAGTAAATGTCTGAGGCTGGATTTGAACTCAGGAATAGGAATCTTACTGATTCCAGGCCCAGTACTCTATCCACTGTACCACCTAGCTGCCTAAACATGAAGAAGGAGAACAAAAAATAGATAATAAAATGTGATTCCACCTTATGAAACAAGAGAGATCCATGATCTCATTCATGCATTTTTTTATTGGTGCAGATCTCAACCCATCTCTTCTTTCTTATCCTGTGTATTTGCTGTCTGTGCTACCTGATTTCTCTGCTAGGGGACCTACCCACTGGGATAGAGCCCTTACTCTAGGTTGTTGAATATTTTGGCATAGTGCAACACTTGGGCTGCCCGTCTGTGATTCCTATCAGTAAAAATGTCAGTTATGTCAGCATCATGATGTTCAGATTTGGGAATCAGATGGCAGAATTATGCACTTTGAATACTGATTGAAAATGCAAACACACACACATGCATGTGTACTCACATACACACACATCTGTGAGGATACGAACAAGAGTCCTCTCTTGGTTCCATTCCTTGCTGAAGAATATTGTATTCATCCTGAGATTCTAAAAGGAGGGGTGATTGTTGCCCAGGTTTCCTCCCAACAAGCCGCCTGGCTGACATGAGAGAGGCCCAGAATATCATTCTTTTAATGCGATGACTTTATATCCAAGGGTCACAGAATTGCATACTTATATCCCTAGCACCTTGCAAAGTGTTTCACATAGCAAGTACTCAGTAAATATGGCATTCAAATTTGAATTTTGAACCAAAGGTAGTTAATTGCAGGAATTTGGCCATTGTTTTATTTTCTCTCTCTCCCTCCCTCCCTCCCTCCTTCCTTCTCTCTCTCTCTCTCTCTCTCTCTCTCTCTCTCTCTCTCTCTGTCTCTCTCTCTCTGTCTCTCTGTCTCTGTTTGTCTGTCTCTCTCTATTTGCTTTTGGGGGGAAGTGAGGAAAATATTTTTCTTCCTTTTTGTTGGGACCTCTGAGGACAGAATCCTGAATAAAACTTTCTAAAGGATTCCCACCTAATACTATTAACTGTGAATAGACCTTGCATTTGCATCCATTGTCCTTGCTATTCCCCCTAGCGTGTTGATGGAAAAGGCATCTTGTTTGAAGAAGACATAAGACGTCTTCTCTTATCCATCTGTCAGTAGCTTCACTGCTTCAGTGGACATTTCTGTCCAGATGACTTCCAAATCTGTGTACTGTGTACAACCCTGATCTCACTTTGGAAATGGTGTCCTGACTGCCTGCTGACATCTCCATGTAGATGACCCTAGATAAGGGAGGAGGAGAGAGGGCAAACATATGTTAGGCATCTACTGTGTGCCAGGTACTGTTTTAAGTACTTTATGAATATTATTTCACTTCATCCTCACAACAAACATGTGAGGTACAAATGCTGTTATTATCCTCACTTTACAATTGAAGAAATTGAGGTACACAGGGATTAAGTGACTTGTCCAGGGTCACCGAGCTAGTGTTTGAGGCTGAATTTGTACTCAGTTGTTTCCTGACTCTGAGCCCAGGCCATAAGCATCTCAAACACCACCTGTCCAAAAGAAAATGTCTCATGTTATTCCCCTTCCCAAGTTAACCCCTTCTTCTAAACTTGCCTATTTCTTTTGAAGACTGTATCACCCAACTATTTACCCCCTTTCATAGCCTCACATTCATTCTTGATTCATCATCGTTTCATTCCCCGTATAATCTTGTTGCCATATTAGTGGACAAATCTCAATGATTCTGTTTTCAATGGCATCTTCCCACATTCTTCCCTTCTATCACTGTATCCCTCCCTCATTCTCTCTTTTGCACCTTCTTTCTCTGTCTCTTTCTGTCTTTCTCTGTCACTGCTTCTGTGTCTCTATCTCTCCTTCCTTCTGTCTCTGTGTCTCTATCACTCTCTCTGTGGCTCTCTCTCTTTTTCTCTGTCTTTCTGTCTCTCTTTCCCTCCCTTCCTCCCACTCTCTGTCTCCCTCTGTTACTCTTCCCACCTCCCTCAGGGTACATAGAATGATTTATACTAATGCCCTTTGTAAATGATGAATTCAATTCACCAGATTTATTAAGCATCTACTATGTGCCAGGCATTTGGGACATAAAGATAGCTGTGTTGTAAACCCTGCTCTCATAAAACCTACAGTCTAATGGTGAGAAAAGACCCCCACAGAATAAGCAGTGTTGGTTCCTGAGGAAATATGATGAATATCTTTTCCCTTCTCACTATAAGGGATTACCTATAGGTACTGAAGGCTGCTTGTGTTTACACATGAGGTCTTTGTGTCAGAGGCTTTGCTTGTTTTTCCTTTCCTCCTCTTTTCTTTTTAACAAAAGAGGGCTCTGTGGGTATGATAGCATCTTACAAGGGGGGAGTGTCTGTGGCTTAAAAAAAAGACAGCAATAAGAAATTATTTTTAAAATGTAGCTCCAGAAACCAAAGGACTCTCTAGTGGCTTTACAGAAATTCCCCCTCCCCCACTGCAGGGTGTAATCTTATCTAGTGAAGGGAGTGAATCCACAAAATCCCTGAACCTCTCTCTGAAGACCCAGGCCATAACAAAAACAAAAACAAAGTACCTACTATTTGCCAGGCATTTTACAAGTATTATTCCATCTGATTCTCAGGACAATCCTAGGAGGCAGATGAGGAAACAGATTAGAAGACTTTCTCAGGATCACTCAGCTAGTAAATGTCTCAGACTGTATTTGACTTCAGGTCTTCCTGACTTTAGTCCAATACTCTTTCCACTGTGGCACCTGGATGTCTAGAAAAGAAAAGACACAGACCACTGAGACTTGGAAATGCATGATAATTTCAGATGGAAAGTCCTGACGAAGTACAATGATAAATATAAAGAGACAGCTCTTTTTGGTGGAGTGAGGGAGGATGCCATCTGAACTGTATCTGGAAGAAAAAGAGGCATGATGCTTCAGTAGAGGAAGTGGGGAAGGGTATAAGCAAAAGGACAGAGACCGGTGACACCAGAAGAGGGGACAAGAAGAAAAAAAATGTTGCATGATAATTTTATTATATATTTAAAAGTAATAGCAAGTTGTACATAGTAGATTTTCAGTTTCACATACAATCATCTTTTTTCTATTCTACTACCTTATGGAAATGCTTGTTTTATTTCTTAAGTTCAGAATAAAATAAATAAGTTTTTTTTGAAGGAGAGGGCACAGAGATTAGGCAGCAAGATGGCACAGTGGATGGAATGGTAGACTTGGCTTAAGGAAGACACAAGTTCAAATCCAGCCTCAGAGGCTTACTAGCTCTGTGACTCATTGCAAATCACTAACCATCTCTTAACTCCTGCCTAACAAGGTAGCTCTGAAAACCAAATGAGATCAACATGTGTAAAATACTTTATACACCTTAAAGAATTATATAACCACAAGCTATTATTAGTAGCTGTAGCTTTGCATTTTTTTCCCCCATGGAAAGATAGTATATATGGAGAAGAGCTTAAGATAAAGCTGAAAAGACAAGAATCTGCTGTCTTATATGTAGATCCTAGGATGTTGTTGCATTTGAATAGAAAGAAGCCAATATCTCAGGAAAGCGCTTGCTCCAGAAACTGACTGAAAAAAGGAGAGAATATTAAGACCGAGATGAAATGATCGGTAAGGCAGTCTGTTTCAAGTGCTTTGGTTGTCTAGGTACTGGATTCTTAAATCCTTGCTAACTGTTGGTTGAACTTAATGACAAATTCTACCTAGGGCAGCTCTTCTTTGTCCTGACTCCCATATGGTTAATTTGCAATTTTCTCCCCTTCCCCCTTCCCAATCTTGCTACCGCCCCCAACTGTGAAAGGAAATACATATGGCCTGACAGATCATTGGAAAACTTGTAGTTGGAGATGCTCTCTTTTTTCCTTAAAGATGTTACTCCCTCCTTCACATACTTATTTATAAGTTATGGAGAAAGTTAGATTCCTACTCTCAGCAATTGTGCTTTATAATTTATAAGCCCTTGTGAAAAAAGTATCTTAATAATAACATAAGGACTACAGCAATAATAATAATACTTAACACTTATATAGCACTTACTGTGTGCCAGGCATCATGCTAAGAGCTTTACAGTTATTATATTGTTTGATCCTCACAATAACCCTGGGACATAAGTGCTATTACGCTTATTTTTATAGACAACGAATCTGAAGCAAACAGGGGTTAAATGGCTTACCGGGGTCACACAGCTAATAAGTGTCAGAGATAGGATTTGGACGTGCGTCTTCCTCACTTCAGATGTGAAGCTCTCTCCTCTGCACCCAAAAAGATCAAAGACCAGAAAATAATCAGAAGTGAATGTTGTGAATGATGAAGAACAAACGTGGGTCCAAGGAAGAAACATCTCATGAAATGATGGCATCTCTATTCCTTTGCCAAAGTGGGAGGACCACAGGTGTGGGACATTGCAAATATTTTCAAAATGTATCAATGTCTTGACCAACTTCACTGATATTTTCCTCTTCTATTTTTTTTTCTTGAAAAATATTCTTTATCACATGGGATGGCTTTGGGGGTAGGGATACTGGAAGAAATGTAGGTAATGTGAAACTTGCTAAAAAAAGCTCTCTACTTCTTGTCACCTCTGATCCTTAGCTCTCAACTTCTGAAGTAATTAATGCATTGCTACCTGTATTAGCAACATCCATGCTTATGATGATTTTTTTCCTAGATGTAAACCAATAACAAGGGTGGGTTGACCACAGCTTTGTTTTCAGGTGCTGGAATGTAAAGGACATTGACAATACTTGCAATCATTTAGCAGCTAGAAACAACTAAATTTAGCACCTCATTAGCAAGACCATTATTGACACTAGGAAGGCACTAGAAGGTAGATGGTTCCTTCCCAAGGCAGGTGGCTTTTCTTTACCCTGTCCTGAGATGTGTCTTCTCCAGCAGTTGTCAGGAGGTGTCCTGGGAGGTGTTTACATCATCTGGATTCGAGAACCTACACTCCAGGTGAGGTCTTCCCCAACCCTCACTGTCTTCCTCTTTCATGCCACTTGACTCAAGAACATACATTGCTAGTTATGGCTGCCTCTATGGGCCTCTCCTATAGAAGTCTAGTTCTTTCTTAATTATAAACTCAGAAAGTGTTAAGCTAGAATTGACAGAGGTCACCTGGCCAATTAGTTTTATGGGGGAGGAAACTAAAGCCCAGAGAATGAAATGACACATTTGGAACTAGAACCTGGTTTCCCAGCCCTCCTTTCCTTCCCTCTATGCCTCTGCCACACAGATAGTCCAAAATTAATGTATGTTTAGTTCTGGAATACATTACATAAGTTTTCACACCACCTTCTCCAAATTAAGATGCATATAGATAGAGTAGTAAAGAGATAACAAAGTGTGTGTAGTAGAGAGAAAGGTAGTTTCACAGTCAGTCACAAAGAACTGGGGCCAAATCCTGCCTCTGACACATACTGGCTATGTAGCCTTGGACAAGTCACCTCACCTCCCATTGTCCCAGACAGCTACAGTTTCTATAGTTAGGTTATAACTAAATTGCAAAGAAGTTGCTGCTGTGTGTTGGTAGAGAAAGTTATTTTTAGGGGGCTGTCCATACCATTGAAATTACAGATCCAATAAAAAATATAGAAGAACAAAGTTAATTCATGCTACTTTTATAAACTCTGAGCAAATAACAGAGAAAAGTGGTATAAGACATTCTTATTCTTCTCTTTCCCTTACATCCAATATCTAAAGAATTTCTAAGCTCTCAAACATGTCTTGTATCTGTTCCTTGCTCATCTACCAAAACCACTCCAATTCAGTCCCTTGCCCGCTCTCTCCTGGATTATTGTCATAGCCTCTAAATTGTTCTGGCTGTTTCTAGTCTCCAACCTCTAGAATTCGTGAATATCTTCTCCCCTCTCAATATAAGAGAACGGGGGGCAGGGGAGGGTATACTTCCCACAGCTACCAATAAGTTCTTTTTTTAAGGCACAGGTCTTCCCTCACTCCATCATTCAAGTCTCAGCTAAAGCCCCACATTCTATAAGAAGCCTTTCCAGACCCCCTTAAGGCTAGTGCCTTCCCTCTGAGATTACCTCCAGGATAGGCTGACTGGATCATATTAATATAGAGAGGTTTGCATGTTGTTTCCCCCACTTAATTGCAGGCTTCTCGAGGGCAGGGACTGTTTGGACTTTCTTCATATACACGGTGCTTGCACACAGTGACTGGTGCATAGTAACTACTTAATAGATTCCTGTTGATTTTATTTGACTTGCTCAGGAAACATAACTGGTTCCTTATTGCCTCTAAGGTAACATACAGACTCTCAAATTTAGCATTTTTAAAACCCTTCATAATCTGCAACCATCCTGTTTTCCCAGAATTACTTCACATCAATTCTTTCATTCTTCTTTTCATCCACACTAGTTTGTGCTGGCTGTTCTCTGGAATCAGTATACCTCCTGTGGCCTCTGTGCATACCCAGGATGTACTCTGCTTACCTCTACTGGTTAGGATCATCCTTTGCTTCCTTCCAAGTTCCACTCAGGGGCCATGTCCTGTGGGAAGCTTTTTGTGATCTACTTACATCTTCATTCCTTCTTTCGGAGCACGTTTTATATTTACTTTTAAAAAAAATGTTGCCGTTCTTCAGTAGAATTCAAATGCCTTGAGTGAAGATCCTACTTTTCACTTTGTCTTTCAGGCCTCAGCACCTAGTCCAGTTTCTTATATCTATATGTAGATAATTCTGTAGTCTGGAATGTTCCTGCAATTTGCCCCATCTTTTTTTGTTCATAAATATATAACAGATGACTAAGGAATGTTTATTTGTATCCTATCCACAGTTTTGGATGTGTAAGTCATATGTGTAAGTCTTAAGCTATTTAGTACTTTATTAAAAAGGAGAGAGAGAGAGTGCATCTTGATGTGGTGTCACACCTCAGAACAGCCGTAGCTGGTGGATCGTTTGCACTTAGGAATTGTAAGGTGCAGTAAGCTACGTTTATTGGGTGACTGCACTAAATCTGGCACTGATACGGTACCCCTAGGAGTGAAGGACCAGTAGGTTTTCTTGAACAGACTCAAGTTGGAAATGTAATGGATCAAATCTCCTATGCCTATCAATAGTCAGCCTGGGCCTGTCAGTGGCTGCAAAATAAAGGAGCCACAGTCTACTAGAAATCTTTGGTTCATAAGTAGAAACATATTGAGAATACCGAATAGAGCCAAAGAGAAGAAATCGCATCATTAGATCAGGAGTTTCCCTTTGGATTAAACTATTTTTCTTTGCTATTTTTGAATTCCTGTCTTGTGTGGATAAGTCAAGCAAGCTACAACAGATGCACATATTTTTTTTTATTATTAATTATTTTATTTTATTTTATTTTTTTAATTTATTTAACATATTTAGTTTTCAGCATTGATTTTCACAAGAGTTTGAATTACAAATTTTCTCCCCATTTCTACCCTCCCACCCACTCCAAGATGGTGTATATTCTGGTTGCCCTGTTCCCCAGTCAGTGCTCCCCTCTGTCACCCCACTCCCCTCCCATCCCCTTTTCCCTTCCTTTCTTGTAGGGCAAGATAAATTTCTACGCCCCATTGTCTGTGTATCTTATAAGATACACAGATGCACATATTTTAAAAGTTTTTTTTTCCCCTCTCTGGTTGCACCAGTCCACTTGAAGCTAATTTTGCTATTAATAGGGTTTTAATGTAAGGTGACGGGATTCTGTGTATGTTTACAAATGCCAACTTTTGTGCTTGGGCAAAGGAACAACCTCTTTACTTTCCCCCCTCCCATATTAGGAGGAGGCTTGTTTCGTTTCAAACTATCTCAGTTGTTTTATTCCTTTCTGCACACTCCAGCTAAAATCAATGACAAATGTCTCCCACAATATAAAATTACTTTGAAAGAACAGCAGATTAAGCAGGATAAAGTTGGTGAGGATAGAGATTTGGTTGTTAGAAAGTAATCTTTTCAAATATTGCCCCCTCCCCCATAGAAGCTATTTATTGTGACAATTTTTTTCCCATTTAGTAAGAGAAATTTGGACAGCCCAGTCTTACTGTTCCCACTCAATTATAATCCTGAGACTTGATGCTTTTATGGGATAGTACTTAAGTTACAAATTGCAGATAATACAAAGATAGAGATACTAAAAGATACTCCGGTATGATGAGCTTTGGTTAAAATAAATTCATATGCACACTTAGACATCTTTTTTTGTTAATAGTTGTAAATCTTACTTAACCATTGCAATTCCACATTTCTTACCTGGCCACTTTGAATTAAATTATAGATGTGTGTGTGTAGAGTACATGTGTAATTTTGCTTTTATTTTTACTTTTTATTTACTTAATTTTTTTCCATTTGGAGGCATTGAAGCAGAGTGGATGTATTATCCAGAAGGATCAAACAGTTTTTAGTATTCATAAGTTTTGAAATAGTGATTTTTCTTTTGAATATTTTTTCAAATGTTGATCTGGACTGCTTAAGTATCTCCTAAAACGTGGCCTGATTTTCTGTAGTTGCTCTAGAAACCATTTATGTCAATCCTGTTAAGTTGTGAAAAGACTCCTTGACTGATAATGTAGCCTCTCTAATAAAGAGACAGAGCTGACTATATTTAATTTATCATCGACAAGTCACAGATACTTAGCTTTATCATTTTTAAACATGGTAGTATATTCTCTCTTATTTTCTTCATAGTCTTTGGTTGTAAATTATCATTTGATCTTAGTATCATAGACTTAGAGCAGGAAGGGACGTTAGAGTCGGGGAAAATCTAGCCAATATAAAAACAATTAAAAAAATTAATAAAAAAGTGAACACTGGTGTTCAAATTCCATTGCACATAGACACTAGCTCTGTGACCCTGAATAAGTCATTTAACCTATATGTACCTCATTTTCCTCACCTGTAAAATGAGGTGATTGTACTCTACTGCCTCTGAGGTCAGTAATCATATGAAAGAATTATCCAAGTGCCCCCTCCCACAGAATAATAGCCATGGAAACATTTGTACCATTGTATTTACCAATGAAATAGGCAAACTTAAAATAATTCCCTCAATCCATGTGGTTTGGCTTTGATTGTTGAACTGTTGGTGCTGCCAGAGAAGAAGAAGACAATAAGAAGGTGATGAGAGAGGAAAAATGAAGTGGAATGACCAGAGGATGAGGAGGGAGTGTCTGCAAAATTCTATTTTTGTCATTGGAGCTGAGACGAGGTATGGTCAGGAGTGTAAAATGGTGGGGGTGTGTTGGATTGGGAGATGAGAATATGTCTACTGGTCTTGAAGGCAAATGCCTTCATCCCCCCAATTCCATGGCAACAACTCAATGGGAAGGACAAAGCTAGGGTATACATAAAAATGAGAGGACTACAAATGAAAATAACCCATAGCCATCATATCACAGCTGTGATGTAATCTGTTGTAAAGATGGCAAAATATAGAAATGATAAGTATTAGAGAGGCTCTTAAGAACACAGACGCACCAGTGCAATGACGGTAAATCTGTAAATTGGTATATCAATTCTGTGAAATTACTTGGAATCAGAGTGGATACTGTGCACACTAAATTAATCATATCCCTTGAACCAACAGCAGCAGTACTAGGCATAGGCCTCAAGGAGATCAAAGATAGACAGAAAGGTTCCATATATATGAAAATATTTATAGAAACATAGTTTTTGTTGTTTGTTTGTTTTTTGGAGCATAAAAGTGGTTGTTTGTCAAATGGGGGTGGTTGATTACATTGTGACATATGCACATGACGCATTATGATTTTGCCATGAGAAATGACACATGAAGGATTCAAGGAACCTTATATGTGGGGCAGCTAGGTGGTGCAGTAGATAGAGCACTAGCCCTGGAGTCAGGAGGACCTGAGTTCAAATCAGACTTCAGATACTAGCTTTGTGACTCAACCCCAATTGCTTCCCCCCCCCAATAAATAAATAAGAATGCTTATGTGCACCCATGCAGAACAAATAAGTAGAATCAAGAGAATAATTTACATAATGACCAGAATAATGTAAAGGAAAGCAACTTTAAACAAAGTAGTAACCCACTGTGATTTCAGAGAACCAAAGGCTGATGCATATTTAACTTCTCTCAACAAAGGTGGTGATCTATAGGTTCAGAATGCAGCATACACTGGCAGACATACACAGTGTGTTGCTTTATTTTGCTAAACAGTACTTCTTTGTGACAAGGGAAGGTTAGAGTTGAGGGGGAATCATTGGAAGTGAGAATGATATTAAAAAAGAGCATCGATAAAGTATTTGATTATTTTTAATGGGCAGTAGAGACATTCAAAAAAGCAATTGTGTAAGCGATCTAGTCTGAAGTAGTGGTTTCAAATACAAACAGATTCCTACTGGCTGCATATTGACTTAGAAAACCACAAATTAATATTATCTGTATTTTATTACATTTTTATTTATTTTGTTGAACATTTCCCATTACATTTTAGTCTGGTTCTGCTGTACTGAGGGTAGCTGAGAGTTTGACAACTCTGGTATAAAGGACATCATTAAACAACTGTGACTGAAAAAGAAGATGAATCAGTTAGGTAGCAAAAATGAGGGAGAGTAGATTTCCCATATGCTCCATTGGTATCCCTGCAATTGGTATTGGTGTACCCTTGGTATACCCTTCTGCATCCACCAGCAGAATGTAAGCATCTTGATGATGATGACTGCTTTCATTCCTATTTTTGCATCCCTAGCAGCTAGAACAGTACCTAGCACATAGTAGGAACTTAATAAACACTTGTTGAGTTGGATTGAATTGAATTAAAATGGAAAGCTGAGTAGATTCCTCATGGAGAAGTATCATAAAGGTGGCTCAAATTCCCTGCCCCACTATTTTATATTATGATAACTTCCCAGTGACTCCGCCCAATAGAACAAAGTCCAGTTGAACATAAAAAGTCCCCACACTGGCCATGTCTGGCAGCATATGTCTTATTCTAAATTTATACTTTTCTACCTCTCTACTAAAAGAAGAGAAGCATGCAATCTTTGAAGTCAAGATTGCAGTAAAATAGAAGAGGAATCATATTCATTGAATATGATTTATTGAATCTGCTTTATTGAGGTATTCTTTTTTTAAATCTGGAGAAAAAAAGAGACTGGACTCTAAAATTCACTGCTGTGGGTCAAAATAGCTTTAGTTTTTTCCTTCTTTTTTTTTTCTTTTTAAACTTTAAGACAATAACCAGGAGAATGCCAAACATGGATTGGAAGCCTTCAAGACTGATTCCAAAATTAATGTGATGTGTTTTTTTTTAACATCTTTCTATTTATATCAGTGCTATAAACAAAGAAGCGCACATGAATTACACCTACTGTGCTCCTATAAATTGAATTCTACTTGTCTTATTAATTTCTCATGCTGTGGTTCCATTTATTATAACAAACAACCCTCAATGACACTGAACAAATAGGTCTCATATTATACAAAAGAAAAATGAGTATTTTAAGCTCTTCTGAGCCCAACACAGCAACTGATTAGAGGTAAATCTAAAGTTGTTTTTTTATTTTTTCCCCAGACAATTCATTTACAATAAAATATTTTGAGGGGAAAACATTGCAGAATGTTGGTTGTCTTTGTAGGAGTGAAATGGAAAGTTCAGCAATTACCTAGTGGATTTAATATGGATAATTAGGGACAAAAGACTTATTTTTGGTTCAAAGCAATTTCCCCCCCCCTCTGAATCACATTATCTGATTAATTGGCTCACGTCTATACTTTCCTTCGCCTTTGCAGACTCAGTCAGCTTTTTATTTGTCATCATTTCAAAAGTCACAAGACTAATGAGATATGTTTTATCCAGAGTTGCTAGTTTCTATGAAAAAAAATGTCTAGCTATCTTAATGAAGGTCAAGAGAAATGTTACTCTTCTCCTTCCCACCCAAAGCAAATGCTATGCTATTTTGGATTCCAAAGGTTCCTGAAAGGGGGAGGATGCTTTAATTATGCTCTGTTAAGACATATATTTGGCCTTGTGAACATTTAGTTTATTGTCTTTTCCCCCCCTGAAACTTAGTTCTGTTCTGTTCTGTCTTTAAATAGATCTTGAAAATTTTAAAACTAAAATGAGAAGTACAGTATCGGTCCGAGAAGGACAGGGAGTCGTGCTGCTCTGTGGTCCTCCACCTCACTCTGGAGGTAAGAAGTGGGTTGTTCATGTCCTACATGTGGACAGAGTCAGAAACAATGCAAAACCTGGAGCACATCTACACCATCGTCTTCGTATCTGAGTCAGAGTTGTGCGATTACCTGATTCATCATTAAATCGTGTCATTGGGTAATGGTATGGAGTGGGGTAGGGAACTTGCGGCCTTGAGGCGACATGTGGCCCTCTAGGTCTTCAAGTGTGGCCCTTTGACTGAATCTTGAGCACCTAGAGGGCCATATGTGGCCTTGAGGCTGCAGGCTCCCCACCCCTGGGTTGAAGATTGCCTTCTAAAGATTGCCCATGCATGGGAAATTGTAAGTGACATGCCTTCATTCTCAAGGGGGGAGTTATTGGTGCAAGAGTGTTCAAGTGAATTCCCCAGGACCCCTGCTTTTCAAGAAAGCTTCATCCTTGTGTCTTCAGTGTTTATTGTTCACTTTGAAGCTCTCTTTGGTGTCGCCTCTGAGGAGTCATACGTTAAAAGAGCTGATGCTACCTCCCATTGATTACCTTCTCAGGCCATACATAAAAGCATTTTTCTGGGAGGGGAAGAGGAGGAGTGGCACTGAGATGACAGATTTTCTGTGACATTGGTATGGAGCTGGATATTGTCAGTGGTTCAGAAGCTTTTGCATCTAAAGAAAAAACAGATAAATGCATCCACCAGGCACGTGTCTTGAATTCTGCATATGCTTTTCTGAACATGCTCATTGTTAGAGCCGTGAGTCTTTCAGGGACCAAAAGGATAATTATTCATATACAAATTAATTATTAATATACCAATAACTATCCCTAGGGAAAGTACCTTATGCCTATTTGAAAAGTGGCAGGCAGGTAGATGGGTAGATATGACCTTCAGCCAATCAAATCAGCAAGAACTGACTGCTCACCTGTGATGAACAGAGTCAGGTGCTAGCTCTGGGCATCCAAAGACAAACATGAACCCGTTCTCACCCTCTAGAATCTTCTATTCACTCACCTACAAAACATCTCTACCCTATAAAAACTTATTCCTTCTCCTCCCTGGCTACTCCTCCCCTACACACACACACACACACACACACACACACACGCACACACACACACGCACACGCACACGCATCTGTCTGTGTACCTCCTATCCACACACACAAAGTTACTGGTTTTTTATTTTTAAATATTTCCTTTGTTTTCTGCTTTTGTTTTTTGCATAGCTTAGGGTTTTATTTTGCTTTAGTTCGATTTTAACCTCAAGAAGCTTACGCTGTGTCAGGGGAGATACGTGCAAAAATTAGGATGTACATGATATAGATAAACTAAAGGGTAGAAAGCAGACTTGACTTAGAGAACTTCCTGGTTGAGACAACTCCCTTTAGCAATGCAGATTGACCTTCTGCAACTTATAGTCTTGAAGGGTTGACTGGAGTACCAAGAGGTTAAGTGACTTGTGACTTGCCCTGGGTTGTTGTTTGTCCATCTTTCATACTTCCAGTAGACCGATGACATCACAATGTTGACTGTGGCTGATCAGTCCAATGGGAGCTTGGAAGGCTCTACCACAAGTCAGGCACGAGTAGTCTGTTTGAATGTTTGGGATGCAGATGTCCCTAGATTTGTGTATCTTCTGTGTCCTTTGTGCTACCGTGATTCTGCTTTGCTTGTAGAGCACAGTGCCTTCTTTGATGTGGGCACACCATGCTGGCTGAGATACAACAGAGTATGCATTGATTTTCTGCTGCTTGTGCTAAATTTGGCCTGATAACACCAAGAAAACAGAGGTTCTCTACCAGCCAGTACTGCATCATCTATATGTGGAACCATCTGTTACAGCAAATGGAAAAATTTTGAATATTCTGGATAAAATCACTTACCTTGGCAGTATACTTTCCAGAGATGTACACATAGATGATGAGGTTGACACACACATTGCTAGAGTTAAATCAGTGTTTGGGAGGCTCCAAAGGAAAGTGTGGGAGAGAAGAAGTTTTAGGCTGCCAACAAAACTGAAGGTCTACAGAGCTGTTGTACTGACTTCATCATCGTATGCCTGTGAAACCTGAGTAGTCTACCAGCAACATGCCAGGAAATTGAATTTCCATTTGAATTGTCTTGGGAAGATTCTGAAGATTCTGGCAAGATAAGGTGTGGACACTGAGGTTTCTTCTTGAGGTGAACTACCAAGAATTTAAACTCTACTTCAGCGAGAGCAACTCCGATGGGCTGGCTATGTAGCCAGACTTGTCCTGTGTCACAAAGAGTGTGAAGTGAAATTTGAACCCACATCTTCCCAAACAAACCCAAGGGATTTGTGTTCTCTCTCTCTCTCTCTTTCTATTTCTCCTGCCTCTATAACAAAATATATATATATACAAGGTAATTTCTAAGAAAGAGGTGTTCCTAGCTGGGGTAATCAGAAGAGGTAGATGGTGACACTTGAGGTGCACAGTGAAAGAAACTGAGTATTTTAAAAGGCAGGAATGAGAGAGTACACCCCACATATGGAGACTACTTTTGCAAAGGATCAGAGCTGTCAGCTGTGAAGACCAGAAAGACCACATCAGATGACTAGACCACAGAATGTGTGGAGGGGAGTAAAGCATGAGAAGTCTAGAGAACTCCACAGAGGCCTGGTTGTTAAGGGTTTTAAATGTCAGACAGACTCTAGAAGTAATAGGGAGCCACTGAATAGGGAGTGATGTTTTCATACACACGTGTTACAAATATCACTTCGCTATCACCTTGACAACTGCTGAGGACTGTGCCAACTGTGGTAGGGATGGTTGGAGAGGAAAGACACTTGGGATCCTGGTGATATGAAATGCTAGACTTGTGGTCAGAGAGACCTGAGTTCAAATCTGGCCTCCGACACAAACTAGCTATGTGACCCCCTGGACAAGTCATTTAATTCATATCTCAGTTTCCTCATCTGTAAAATTAGGATAATAATTGTACCTGCCTCCCAGGGTTGTTGTGAGGATCCAATGAGATAATATTTCTAAAGCATTTTTTAGAACAGTATAAATTTTAGCTATCATGTATAGAAGTGCATGCTGTTTCTCCCCTGCCCCATGCACCCCAATAGAATATAAGGGTATAGACTTTAATCTCTTCATATCCCCAGCACTTAGATCAGTGCCTGCCCTGTAAACATGTGTAAGATGCTTAATAAATGCTAACTGAATTGAATCAAATCAGATCTTTTGATTGGCGCTCATGATTTGTTTGAATTATGGGGGAAACTTGAAATGTAGTCAGAATATTAAATTCAAAGGGAAAACAACAGTAAGTGATGCCAACCACGGGAATCCCCAAAGATGCCTTAAACTTTTTTGAATCCATCTTGCAGACTTGATAATAGTACACAGTTGCCAGACTATTCCAGTCCTCCAAGCAGGGTTATACCAATAAAGTCCTTGGACTGAACAGACACTTCTAAGGGTTTCAAAAATTAGATATAATCACTGGGAACAAAGAAGCAGTCATTTGACTGATTAGGCATGCACACAGTACAGTCCTTGTAGTAAACTGGTGGAGGGAGGACACGCTGAAGATGAACGTTTTCTCATCTCGTAAAATTGGAGAACTGTGGTGCAAGGAGGCTTCCATTTATCTCTATCTTTAGTGATTTTGCACGTTATTTTGCTTTTTGGCTTTAATGGATAGGAAATGAGGTGGAGGTAGAAAATGAGTCTCATCAGGAGTGAAGGAAGAAAAACTATGCCCAAATTGATGAGCATTAGCTCTTAAGAGCCTAGACACACAGTGTCATGAAGGGGGCTCCTCGTCACCCTGTGCTAGCCACAGAATAACTTTTCTTGGACAGGAGAATGTGTAACCAAAGGAGGACATGATTGTCTCCTTGCCAAGATGGACAGGACAATTATGAAGGTCACAGGGCACATTTGGAAGCTAGAGAAATAACTTTCAGGGTCACAAATACTAATGCCATTGCAGTTTCCCAGGGGAGTTGGAGTCAGCCTTATAAATCGTACTCTTGGGAATCTGTCTTTAAGAGGCTCTTCACGAAGACAGAGATTTAACCCATATCTGCCGCTGCTTTTTCAAGTTCAACCAGGATTGTCAGACTCCATTCAGGGTCTGACTTTGTCTACTTGGGGGCTGCCGGCCATGTTCTTCCCACCCTTGAATTAAACAATTTGGATTAAGCATGGGGGTGGCTCACACCACATTAGGGGTGTAGTTGATGTAATGTCATCACAGAAAATTTCAGCACATATGAAACTGCTTACTCCAGACTACCCTCCAGTACTTAATGGCTGTTTTATATAGCAGAAAAATGCTGCCTTTTAAGTGAGAGGCACTGAGTTCAAAACCTGTCTCTGCTAGCCACTTCATTCTTCCAGAAAGGGTCATGGAGCAACTGGAGCAGACAGGCTCTGAAAATAAAATGATCCTCATTTAAGTGGAAGCCATAGCCCAGGTACCCATGAAATGAGAGAAAAGATTCAGTGAGTCATGAGGGGAAGGAACAGAAGTGGGGTGGGGGAGGGTCTGATTCTTAATTACAATGATTTCTGAGCACTCTTGGCCCAGGACTGTGGATTGCCAGTTATTTTCACTCTCCTTTTTTTTTTTAATTTAAATTTATTTATTTAACATATTTGGTTTTCAGCATTGATTTTCACAACAGTTTGAATTACAAATTTTCTCCCCATTTCTACCCTCCCCCCACTCCAAGATGGCTTATATTCTGGTTGCCCTGTTCCCCAGTCAGTGCTCCCCTCTGTCACCCCACTCCCCTCCCATCCCCTTTTCCCTTCCTTTCTTGTAGGGCAAGATAAATTTCTACGCCACATTGCCTGTGTATCTTATTTTTTAGTTGCATACAAAAACTTTTTTTGTTTTTGAACATCTGAATTTAAAACTTTGAGTTCCAAATTCTCTCCCCTCTTCCCTTCCCACCCACCCTCCGTAAGAAGCCGAGCAATTCAACCTAGGCCACACATGTATTATTATGTATAACCCCTCCACAATACTCATGTTGTGAAAGGCTAACTACATTTTGCTCCTTCCTAACCCATCCCGCTTTATTGAATTTTCTCCTTTAACCCTGTCCCCTTTCCAAAGTGTTTGTTTTGATTACCTCCACCCCCATCTGCCCTCCCCTCCATCATCCCCCTGCCTTTTATTTTTTTTTATCTTCCTCCTTCTTCTTTCCTGTGGGGTAAGATACCCAACTGAGTATGTATGGTATTCCCCCTCAGGCCAAATCTGATGAGAGCAAGGTTCACTCATTCCCCCCTCACCTGCCCTCTCCCCTCCTCCCATAGAACTGCTTCCTCTTGCCACATTTACGCAAGATAATCCACCCCATTCTCTCTCTCCCTATCTCCCTCTCTCAGTATGTTGCTCTCTCATCCCTTAATTTCATTTTATTTCTCTTAGATATCTTCCCTTCATCTTCAACTCACCCTGGGTCTGCTCTCTCTCTTTTACATATATATATATATATACATATATATATATATATATACACACACATACATATACATATAAAAACACACATATATATACACATACATACACATACATATACACATAGATATATACATACATACACATTCACTTATATATATACATAAACATATATATATATATATATATATATATATATATGCATATTCTCTTCAACTACCCTCATACTGAGGTCTCATGAATCATACACATCATCTTTCCATGTAGGAATGTAAATAAAACAGTTCAACTTTAGTAAGTCCCTTGCAATTTCCATTTCTTGATTACCTTTTCATGCTTCTCTTGATTCTTGTGTTTGAAAGTCAAATTTTCTATTCAGTTCTGGTCTTTTCACTGAGAAAGCTTGAAAGTCCTCTATTTTATTGAAAGTCCATATTTTGCCTTGGAGTATGATACTCAGTTTTGCTGGGTAGGTGATTCTTGGTTTTAATCCTAGCTCCATTGACCTCCAGAATATCGCATTCCAAGCCCTTCGATCTCTTAATGTAGAAGCTGCCAGATCTTGGGTTATTCTGATTGGGTTTCCACAATACTCAAATTGTTTCTTTCTGGCTGCTTGCAGGATTTTCTCCTTGATCTGGGAGCTCTGGAATTTGGCAACAATATTCCTAGGAGATTTCTTTTTGGGATCTATTTGAGGAGGCAATCGATGGATTCTTTCAATTTCTATTTTGCCCTGTGGCTCTAGAATATCAGGGCAGTTCTCCTTGATAATTTCTTGAAAGATGGTATCTAGGCTCTTTTTTTGATCATGGCTTTCAGGTAGTCCAATAATTTTTAAATTATCTCTCCTGGATCTATTTTCCAGGTCAGTGGTTTTTCCAAGGAGATAATTCACGTTGTCTTCCATTTTTTCATTCCTTTGGTTCTGTTTTATAATATCCTGATTTCTCATAAAGTCACTAGCTTCCACTTGCTCCAATCTAATTTTTAAAGTAGTATTTTCTTCAGTGGTCTTTTGGACCTCCTTTTCCATTTGGCTAATTCTGCCTTTCAAGGCATTCTTCTCCTCATTGGCTTTTTGGAGCTCTTTTGCCATCTGAGTTAGTCTGTTTTTTAAGGTGTTGTTTTCTTCAGTGTATTTTTCAGTATTTTTTTGGGTCTCCTTTAGCAAGTCATTGACTTGTTTTTCATGGTTTTCTCGCATTCCTTCTCATTTCTCTTCTCAATTTTCCTCTACTTCTCTAACTTGCTTTTCCAAATCCTTTTTGAGTTCTTCCATGGCCTGGGACCAGTTCATGTTTTTCTTGGAGGCTTTGGTTGTAGGCTCTATGACTTTGTTGTCTTCTTTAGGCTGTATGTTTTGGTCTTCTTTGTCACCAAAGAAAGAATCCAAAGTCTGAGACTGAATCTGGGCGCGTTTTCGCTGCCTGGCCATATTCCCAACCAACTAGCTTGACCCTTGAGTTTTTCAGTGGGGTATGACTGCTTGTAGACTAACGAGTTCTATGTTCCACGTTTGGGGGGGAGGTGCCAGCTCTGTCAGACCCGCACTACTCCTTCCCCAAGAACCCCCAGTCCAGACTGGGCTTAGATCTTCAGCAGGCTGTTGCACTCCTGCTCTGATCCACCACTTAATTCCCCCCACCAGGTGGGCCTGGAGCCGGAAGTAACAACAGCTGTAGCTGCCCCACGACCGCTGCCCCTGGGGCTGGAAGCTGAACAGCGAACTCCTTCCACTCCCGCAGCTTTTCCCACTAACCTTCTCCGCAGTCTTTGGTGTTTGTGGGTCGAGGGGTCTGGCAACTGCCGCAGCTCACATATTCAGGGCGCTAGGGCCCCCTCCGCCTGGCTTCTGGTCTGGATGGTCCACGCCGCTCAGGCTGGGCTCTGCTCCACTCCGTTCCCAGCTCCCAGCTCCGTGTGGGATAGACCTCACCCAGAGACCATCCAGGCTGTCCTGGGCTGGAGCCCTGCTTCCCTCTGCTGTTCTGTGGATTGTGCCGTTCTAGAATTGGTTCAGAGCCATTTTTTATAGGTTTTTGGAGGGACTCGGGTACGGAGCTCACTCTAGTCCGTGCTTACCAGCTGCCATCTTGGCTCCGCCCCCCAGCCTTCTCTCTCCTTTTTAAAATATATATTTTATAAGAAGCTTGATAAGAAGCCAACTTAGGAACTATTTTTGTTGTGCAGTCGATTCAGTTTTGTGTGACTCTTTCTGACCCTATTTGGCAAAGGTAGTGGAGTGGTTTGTCATTTCCTTCTCCAGCTCATTTTACAGATGAGAAAACTGGGGCAAACAGAGTTAAGTGACTTTGCCAGGGTCACACAGCTAGGAAGTGTCTGAGGATAAATTTGAACTTAGGTCTTCCCTGACTCCAGGCCCACCACTTTATCTACTGTACCACCTGGCTTCCTCTAATAACTATTTACATGACAATTCATTTCAAGGTGTAATGTAGCATAATGTAGTTCTAGTCCAGTAATTGCTTATATTTAAATGAATTAATTTCAAACTAGAAATTATCTTAGAGAAGCAATATAGCTTAATGGATGGAGAGCTGGTATATCTAGGCTATGGAGACATAGGTTCAAGTCCCATCTCCAATACTGGCTCCTGACTCCAGGGCCAGTGCTGTACTCACTGCACCACTTAGCTGCCCCAGTATCAGTGAAATTAAAGGTCTAATCTCTATCCCCTAAAGCAGTGGTGCCAATTTCAAATAAACATGTGACAACTAGATGAGATCCCTATGGCCCACCTGTTGACTTAGAGAACCAAATGTTCACATTATGCATGTTTTATTGTATTTTTCTTTGTTTCATTAAATATTCCCCAATTAGGTTTTTATCTGGTTGGGGCTGTACTTGGGGGTATTGTAGCTATAGGGGGCCAGTAACTGAAGGTTTGATTCCCATGCCCTAAAGTATCATAATATATTTTATTCAGTCCAGAAAAGCTAGAATCAGCCTAGTTAATGGCCCAACAGTAGGGGAGTGATTTAATAAATTTGGGTAGTTCTGTGGAGTAGATACTATAATCTAATTAAGAGAGACATTTGTGAAGAATAGAAATACATTTTGGAAAAGCTAGTTGGTAACTCTTAGCATGTTAGGCTTGGGGTTGAGGTTGTAGTCTGGGAATTGGTGGTAGATTGATAGCCTGGCCTTCTAGGTATTTTAGTATACCTGATCAGGGTGGAAGACAGTGTCAGGGATGCTGGAGATGGAGCAGTAAAGCTAAAGTTGGCTCCAGAGGCTTTAGAGAATGGATTTCTCCTCCAAACCCCCAGCCCAAGGCAGCAGGCTGATAAGAGGAAGAGGGAGTCATGTGGCATGAGTGATAATAGGAACTGGGATAAAAGTTTCCATTTCATTCCTCTTCTCACCTTAATCCTTGCCTTTGGCTCTCTCTCACCAGAATTTTCTCTTCCTCCCCTTGAACATCAGTCAGACCCCTGCTAGTCCCTATTTAAAGATAAAATGACATTGACACATTCCTGAGACATATTCAGGTCTGAGAGACTATGGAGAAATAGACATTTTATCTATTTTCTTTCATTTTTTCCAGCTGCCAAAAGGCCAGGGTCAAAATTAGAAATTTGCCATTATATTACTCCCTCTGTGTCTGAGGCTAACCTTTTTGGTCTCTTCCATCATTGACAGTGATTAAAAACTACTACTTTTTCTCTAGAATTCCTTAAAGTACCTTTGGCTTAAATAGAAACATTAATTTGGCATTTAAAAAAAATTCAATCATGTAGTTTCTATTAAGGAAATTAATATTTGTAGAGCACATTATACTAGGCACTAAGTGAGATATGGAAAGACCTGAAATATGGTCCCTGTGATGATGGAGTTTACACTTTAGCAGGGGCCACAGATCGCTGGTCTAATCAGTTAATGATGTGGCTGTACATAGACAGTTGATTCTGAAATGACTCCTCTGTTGGTAACTAGTAGATTTTTATCCATAAAAATACAGTCAGTTTCATTTTTTAAAAAAAAAATTTAAATACCGTTTAGTGCCTATTATAACCAACTTCTTTCAACCCTTTACTCAGGGAAAGAATTCATTATGTGCAAATGGGAAGCGTTTGAATAACCTGCAAATGCTTGCCCTCTTTCATTTCTAGATTCTGAACCAATACAAAGAATAATCCCATTAACGACTTAATAGAGAAGCCCAACAAAGTTGCATGAGGGCTCATGAATTGAAATGACACAGAGTATGAAGTGGGATTTGAACCCAAGTCTTCCTGTCTCTAAGCTTGGTTCTCTGAATGCTAGTGTAGTGAGATTATCGGTGGTTTAAAGGATTACTGCTTCATTTGAGGCTATCTCCCATTCTTTCAATAGCCTTCTTGTGTTCTTTTCATTATCACTCCAGAGTTATCATAGACAGGAGAAGAGACCCTGAAATTAACAAGGCTGTTAAGGAGTCATGAATCAGAGGCAGGTTCTTGGACTCAAGGTTAATTAGCTGGATATGTAATTCTCAAAGCATGAATAATTGGGAGTTGATTACATTATCATTCTGGTTGACAAAAAAATAAACTACCCCACAAACTATTCGTAATTCAAATGTAAAAGAAAATCCATCCAATTATAATTATTCAACACAAGAATGATAACATTATCTAACATTTGTATAATGCCTTGTGGTTTTCAGAGAACTTTCTCATGCATCACCTGGCTCAGTCTCTGAAATAACTGTTTAATAAACAGGGCAGATGTTATTTGTTCATTTTAACAAATGAGGAAATTGAGTTTCATAGCAGTTAAAGTGACATATAGAGTTGGAACCTGAATCTTAGTGTCCTGACTCCATTTCTACGGCTCTTTCTACTACAGCTCAACCTAATCTTCTATGCTGAGGCTTCCTGGGGGAAAAAAATGTGTTTCTTTTTTGATCTAATTGGTTTGGATCACACACATTAATAGCTAATGTTTATGTGGTGCTTTAAGATTGCAAAACACTTCTTTTGTCATTGTATAGTTCTCATTTGATATTAGCATGCTTAAATACATAATGAATGCAGTTATTGAGCTATACCTTACTCATCTAACATAGGGTTAAATATTAGGAACAGATTTTCATCTAGCGATCACCAAGACAATTTACCTGACATAGGGAATAGGCCCTGGCTGACCAGTTCAGCTTAATGTTTAATCAGCAAGCAGACCATCTTTTCCCGGTGAGTTTTCCAAATCTGTGCTGGATCATATTGTTCCCAAAATGGCAACCATGCACGCTGGCATTTGGTCTATAACAACATTGCTCCTGAGATGTGAAAGGGAAGGTGTGAGCTGCCAAACAGCAGGTAGTACAGTCTGGGGTGACTTTTTGCTAAAAATTGCCTTCTGAAATGTAGTGTGACAGCGGTTAGAGCTGTTAGCATCATACGCAGATGGGATGGGATTTACACCTCCTGGAGCAACAGATTTTTTGCCAAAATGAACAAAAGAAAGTCATCTAAGGTAGATGAGGCTATGAGACCAGAAGAAAAAAAAAGTTGGCTACTTAATGATTTATCAATTCTCCAAAGACTAGAAAGAAAATTTAATCTTTTAGGAAGTGGATCAGACTCTATTGGAGAGGATAATGTTTGCCAGAGTTTGCTGCCATCCACTTTAGAATTTTAGATGAAAATTAAGAAAGTGGAATTTTATAAAGTTTAAGAGTTTTTAGGACCAGGTGTGGTTGCTCACTCCTGTAATCCCTGCTGCTGAGGGTGGCTGAGGCTGGTGGGTTCCTTGGGTTTAGGAGCTATCAGTTAAAATAAGGTTAAAGATGATTGGAGGCTAAGGGAGGTGGTGTTGCATGGTATGGTGAGTCCCAGGGACCAGAGGGCCATTGGGCTGCCCAAGAAGGGGTGAACTAGCCCAGGTCAGAAAAACACCATTTTAAAAGTTCTATTCCGATCAGCTGGTCAGCATTGAGTTTAGGCCCATGAATGGCCAACACATTTTTAGTCTGGGTGACATAGAGAGCTCTAGTATGAGAGAGAGAGAGAGAGAGAGAGAGAGAGAGAGAGAGAGAGAGAGAGAGAGAGAGAGAGAGCTTCTTCAAATGTCTTAGTAAACTCAATATGATCTATTGGATAAAGAGCTAATGTCAAAGTCTGGAAAACCTAGGTGCAAATCTCCCCCCTGATATATTCTGTGTTTGTGACTTTGGATAAGTCATATAACCTCTCAGCAGCCCCAGGCAAGTCACTAAGTCTGTAGGAAGTAGAGCCGCTAATTATTTGCATTTCTTGAAGGAATTTACTATCTGTATGGGAATCACTTATTGTTGTTCTGTCCTTTCTGACTCTTTGTGACACCATTTGTTGTTGTTCAGTCATTTCAGTTGTGTCTGACTCTTCATGACCCCATTTGGAGTTTTCTTGGCTAAGACACTGGAATGGTTTACCATTTCCTTCTTTGGCCCGTTTTATAGATGAGGAAACTGAGACAAATGGGGTTAAGTGACTTGTCCAGGTTCACACAGCTAGTAAGTACCTGAGGCCAGATTTGAAGGAAGAGTCTTCCTGACTCCAGACCTGGCATTCCATGAACTATGGCACCACCTAGCTCTTCCTATGGGAATCACTAGTCCAATCCCTGCCAAATTAATCAATGGCCAAAACCTTATTAATATACATTTACTACATGTGTATCATTGAACTAGATATGAGGTTTCATATAGAGACCATCGGAGCTATTTTGGAGAAAGGAAAACAGTAACATCTCCCTCTTCCTCCCCAGCCCTTAAAATTTGGACCCATGTAATCAGCTTTCAAGTGAGAATGAGAAGTGACCCTAGAGATAAGGACTGAGTCTGTGACTACAGGGACTAGCCAGACCAGGGATCTCCTTCTACTAGTGCAGGTCAGCAGATGTTCTCCAACATGTAGATATCATGGAAGACTGACTAGTGAGGGCCCAGTCCTGGGAGGATTCATAATCAGTCTTGTCTTCTGGTAAACTAAGTGGATGCTTGGTGACTTCAAATGGAAGAGTTCTGTCCTCTACATCAGAGTATGCACAAGTATGCTGCCGCTATTTCTGATTTTCTTCCTACATTGTTTGATTGCTACTGGGATTGGGAACAGATACAACTTTCCTCCAGAGATTATTGTAAGGAGCAAATGAAGTGATGCCCGTCACTTGTTTTATAAGGCTTGAAAACCTGTATAAGTGTCAGCCAATAATATTATTATTAATTTACAAGATGTGTGTACAGAAAAAATACTTCTCCCTCACCAAAAGCATGGAGCCTCTTCTCCCTGTCCCGATGGCACTCGCTCCTGTAGTTAAAGGAAAACTGGGACCCTTGAGAAGGCACTGCAGTCAGAAGCTTATGAGTGGGAACTGGAATCCTCTGCTTCCAGACACACAATTTCCCAGGATTTAATTAAAAAAAAATAAAGCCTGGATGGAATGTTTCAACTTCATTGAAAACCAGGTTGCTACTTGGGCTAAAATAAAACATTGCCCAGTTCTTTTTGTCCCACCTCTAACTAAGGGGAAAGATCAAAGGATAACAGAATTAGAATTGGGAGCAACCTTAGAAATCATTTAGTTTAATCACCTTGTTTTACAGATAAGGAAACTGAGGGCAAAAGAAGTTACTTACGAGGTTATTAAGGTAGTAAAGAGTTGAGATGGAATTCTGATCCTTCTGATGCTAAATAGAGATCATTCTACTGGTCTGTACTATCTCAATGGCTTTCTATTGACAGAGGTTTTTTATCAGAGAACTCTGGAAGAGTGCTAGTTTAAAACCTCAGGATGGCTCTGCCACCTGGGTAATGATAATAATTTGTTTTTGTGGCCATAGTTCGGATCAATATTGAAATCTTCTTGAAAGCAGAGACTGTTTTTTTTCCTTTCTTTTCTCCTCTCCTCTCCTTTCCTCTCCTTTCCTCTCCTTTCCTCTCCTCTCCTCTCCTCTCCTTTCACTTTTATCACCAGTTTCTAGCACAACGTCTAGTGTATAGTAAATGATTAAGAGAAGCTTGTTAATTGTTTAATGCAATTCAATTCAGCAAACATCTATTAAATTCTACTGTCTATCAGGCCGTTTACTAGATCCTGGGGATGCAAAGACAAAGTCAATGAAACATTCCCAGCCCTGAAGAGGCTCACATTCCCCTGGAAGAGTTTGTATCCTATTGGATCCCATTGAGTTATCTGCATGTTTTATAATGATATCGTTGCCATAGAAATATGGCCAGATCTGTTATTTCTTTTCTATAGAAAACTACCTCTACCAACCTCATTGGCAACCTCTCCAATTTCGTTTTAGAGACTTACTTGGGGCAGTAAGAGGTGAAGTGGCTTGCCCTGAATCACACAGCCAGTATGGGGCAGAGGTGACATTCAAAGCTCATTTTCCTGCCTTTAAGGCATTTCTCTTTCTCTATTACATCTCAATGCCTCTCATATTGCCATAGATATATACAAGGAGGTAAATCAGCTGCTTTAAAACCATATTCCTATTTGGAAAAATCAGTAAACATTTGTTAAGCACATGCTATGGGCCCTCACTATTTAAATGCTAGCTGTTATGCTGGGCAGCTCGGTGGTACGGCAGATACAGTGCCTGGCCTAGAGTCAGGAAGACTGATCTTTATGAGTTCAAATCTGGCCTCAAACACTTGGCAAGCTGTGTGACCCTGGGCTAGTCACTTAACTCTGTTTGCATCAGTTTTCTATTCTGTAAAATGAGCTAAAGAAGGAAAGGCAAATCACTCCAGTATCTTTGCCAAGAAACTGCCAAATGGGGTCACCAAATTGACTAATATGCCCTTGGTACTGCAAATATCAGAAGGAAAACTTGAATCCTTCTTTTTTCTGACTCCAGGTCCCACATTCCATCTTTGGACACAGAACACCTAGTGCTCTTTCTCATACCCTGATATGCTTTACTTTATGTCTTGCTCTGGATTGGAAGTCAGCATCTGAGGTCGAGTCTTGGCTTTGCCACTTGTTATAGTTCTTGGACAAATCACTTAACTTCAGTTAAGTTGCTTTATGTGTAAATATTGTATTTATATATATATATATATACATATACACATATATGTATATATATATGCAGTTGCTTTATATGTAAAGTAAATGGAATTGGGAAATGTTGAACAAAAAAATAAATAAAAATACAATTAAACATAGATAATGTTAATTTGTGGTTTTCTAAGTCAATATGCAGCCCACAGGAATCTATTTCCATTTGAATTTGAGACCAGTAGATTAGATCTCTAATGTCCTTTTCAGTAAGCTAGATGGTACAGTGGATAGAGTGCCAACCCTGGAGTCAAGGAGACTCCTCTTCCTGAGTTCAAATAAGGCCTCAGAGACTTTACTAGCTGTGTGCTCCTGGCTGGGCAAGCTACATAACCCTGTTTGTCTCAGTTTCCTCATCTATAAAATGAGCTGGAGAAGGAAATGGCAAAAAACGCTTTAGTGCGTTTCCCAAGAAAACCCTAAGTAGGGTCATGAAGAGTCAGACGCAACTGAAATGACTGAACAACAACATATATCCCTTCTAGTTCCAAATTTGTGATCCTATGATCTTCCTCACTTTGGTTAGTAGGCAGAAAAAACTTCCTTAGTTCCCAGTTTTCTTAGTATTATAAATAAGACGATTTTTACCTTAGTAGTGCATGGGATCATATCTGTTCCAGCCCCCTCCATTGTAAAAATGAGGAAACCAAAACCAAGAGTGGTGGTAATTTGCCTAAGGTTACACAGCAAGCTAGTGGCTGAATCACAGTTAGAAATCCAATCTCCTGACCTAATAATCCAGGGCTCTCCCACACAGACAATTGTATTTAGTCACCTCCCACTGGGTACCAAGCACAACTCCGAATGCATATCTAATTTTTCCTTGGTTTAAATTCACACAAAAATAGAAAGAAGCCAATAATGTTTCTCTTTTCTTCTACCTCTTAGAAACCTTTTTCATACTTCAAGGCCTAACTCAGGTACTGTCATTTATGGGAACCCTGTTTTGATTCCACCTGTTGTCAGTGTTTTCTACCTCTTCAAATTTCCACATATTATTAATATATGTAATTAATAAATGCTTGTTGATGGATGGATGTATTATTCCCAAGCCTTAATAGAATTGTTGTATTTGTCCTTTGTTTTTGAAGAGGACCATAACATCAGGGAAATGATGACGGGGCTTGAGGTTGACTTTGATTTGAGTGAGGGAGGGCTGTGTAAGGTCACCAGCCTCACTTTTGGATCCAGTGACCAGATATTCATCAGGATGACTGGAGATGACCCTGGATGCAATGGGAGACCCTGGCCCTTTCAGGCCTTTTCATTTACTCACTTAGAGTGAGGTAAGCCTCATTCAGGGAATAGGTCCCTTTAAGAAGTGAGTCTAGGGATAGCCCCTTTAATTAGAAAAAAGAAAGATTAAAAAGGGGAAGACCCTCAGGGTTGCTGTTCCAAAGAGAAACAGTTACCACTGACATTCACTCTAAGCCAGGAGGGCCCAAAATATAGCCATCAAGTGGAGCTTGGGCAGGGACCTATTGTGGTCCACTCTAAGAGCTTCAGAGTGAAGAGGGAGGAAGGAAGGAAGGAAGGAAGGGAAGGAAGGAAGGAAGGAAGGAAGGAAGGAAGGAGGGAAGGGAGGAAGGGAGGGAAGAGGGAATGTATGCTCCTAGAAGGCAGGGATTCTTTTGTGTTTGTCCTTTTTTTTTAATCTCCAAGGCCTAACACAGAACATTACTTACTATTTGTTCCTTATTTCATCTGAATAAACCTTGACCCCCCACATCTTTTTGGAATTGCTTCCCTCAACTAGGCCATTAATCTGGCTGCTCTAGAGAAAAAATAAAGGATTCTTCTTCTTCTAATCCTGGCCCACTCCAACCCCCCTTCTAGAAAGCCAGCTTTTCCCCAATGCAAGTAATAATTTTAAACTTTGAAATGTTGCCAAAAGTTGCAAGAAGTTGATCAAATATATTTTGAGAGGATTTTGACAAGAATCTGATTCTAGACTACTTAAATCAGAATATCACAGTGGCTATCCAAACCCCCCTCTCAGATTATGGTGCATGAATGATTGAATGAATAAAAGTAGAGGAAAGCCTCAAAGATTCTAAGTCCAAATTAATGAAATACCCTAATTATGCAAATTTCTAAATTATATAATTTTATCATTTTCTTGCATTGCATTGCATGAAGTAATTCGAACAAGACCGGTAATTATTGCCAATTAAGACGTACAACTCTTTTCAATCTCAGCCCACTTAGGGACCAGGAATGGATCCAAGTCATGAAGCTGAATGCCATCTTCCATGGTGGCAACTCAGGTCTCACAATGGGTAATATTTTGGGTCCAAGGCTGGCATAGAGAAACAAGGCTTGTCAAGGGACAGAAACCAAAGACAGAGGGGAATCACCAGAATCACAAGAATAAAAAGGAGATCCAGAGGGAAGGAGCTATGATTATAAAAGTAACAAAGGGTTTGAAATCGGAAAAGAAGGACCTCAGGGTAGAAACAGAAAACAGCCAAGATCAAAACTGATACAGGACAGTTCAAAGGAGGAATTCCAGCTTGTCCGAAGAATTTTTTATGTAATGTCTCAAGTGAACTAGTTAGCTTTTTATCTGGAGTGTCCAGACTAGTCTTGCCCACTTGAAACCTCTAATAGGTGATCACTGTGGAATATTCCAGTTTACCTTTGCAACCTCCTGTAGGTGTCACAATGGATAGAGTGCTGGGCCTGAAGTCAGAAACACCTGAATTCAAATATGGCCTCAGATACTTATTAGCTGTGTGACCCTGTGTAAGTCACTTAACCCTGTTTGCCTCAGTTTCCTCATCTGTAAAAAAATGAACTGGAAAAGGAAGTGACAAAACCACTCCAGTATCTTTGCCAAGAAAATGGGGTCATAAAGAGTCAAACATGGCTGAAAAATATTACTGGAAGAATGTATTGAAATTTTGTGATTTTTATGGCACACTGGTACCTAGTTTTTTGGGTACTTTCATCAATTTTTTTTCTATAAATGACCCTTTATTTGACATTCTTTAGATGGCACCCCCTTGCAGTTATTTCCATTCAACACATATTAAGAGCTTACTTTGTGTTAAACATTCTGCTCATCTATGGGGATTCAAAGACAAAACCAAAACTGTCCCTGCCTTCCAAGAGCTTCCCCAGAGGGAAGCAATAGGAACACAGTTTTGTGAATATGAAGTAATTTGGAAGAGAATTGCATTAAAAGAAGTCACTAGAAATTATACTCTTCATTTTTTATCAAATATTTCTTGCTTCTTAGTAATTCTCTGAAACATAGATTCCAAATTTACTCACTACTATTTAATGACATTTTATTGTGGATAGAAAGTGTGCCGATGAATTTTTAAAGATAGGTTTTCTGTGAAGCTTATGGTGAGGCTTTGTGTCATAGTGCTAAAAGACCATGACGACTGTGGGATCAAGCCTGTCTCTGACAGATAGCACCTGGTACCTCATTTAACTTCTCATTGCTTCCAGGACATTTCTTAGATTGTGTTACAAAAAAATTAAAGAACTGATGGGAGGAAGTCTCATTATCCAGGCATTTCTTATACCAATGAAATCACTAGTCTGTACAAACAAATACAGAAATTTGTGGGCTTTGAGAGACGGGTTCAGAAAACTAGGCAGCAAATGATCCATATAGCCTAATTAAACTAGGAGGGATAGACTGGCCAGCAGTAGAGAAGATGATATAGAAGAAGCCTAAAGATTTCTTTTACACTCTCTCTCTCTCTCTCTCTCTCTCTCTCTCTCTCTCTCTCTCTCTCGCTGTCTATCTATCTACCCCCCTCCAAGTTTAACATACCTAGAGATCTTTTGGCTTAATTTTTCATTCTCTTTTCATTCATTCTTCTTTATAACACAAAGCTGTGTTTTCAGTATTATGAATACTTTAATTCTTGCTTTTAGCATTTCATTTCAATCTCAATCCAATTAAGTCATACATTATATTTGGAAGAGGGGAATGGGTTTGTGATTTCATTGCTATAGGGAATTTCTCATAAGAAAACTCCTTTCTACGAATACAGATTCTACCTGCTTATGAGTAATCAAATGAATTATTCTGTCTATCCAGTATGTGTCAATGGAAGGACTTGGACCCAGGTCTTTCAGAGTCTGAGCCACTTCGTCCTAAATGCTGGATATAATGAATAGAATCAGTAAATGAACAGTATATGATTTAATATAAGCTCAAAATCTTGCTCTTCCACATCAGCTTTTCCCTTCCAACTTTGTCTCTTTCTTTCTTCTCTCCCTCCCTCCCTCTCTTCCTTCCTTCCTTCCTTCCTTCCTTCCTTCCTTCCTTCCTTCCTTCCTTCCTTCCTTCCTTCTTTCCTTCCTGCCTGCCTGCCTGTTTTACATGACTTCAGATGGATTGTTTCAGTCTTACCTGATACAGCTATGCTGTGCTTCATTACATCATTATGGGGAGTGGGGGCGGGGAAGAGAAGCTGTGAAAACTTAATGCACTTCTAGTATTCTGCAAAATCATTTAATGATGTGTGGATGGCATTACATCTGTTGTGGTGATAATAACAGGCTGGTATTTTTCTGGCACAAAGAAGGCAGCATCATCAATCATCTGTAATCATTGATCTTCAGCTAGAGGAGTGCATCTCAACTGGTTTGCAGTTACTTATATCGTGTACTCCACTCTTCTTCCAAAACATACTGCATTCCCCAAATCTCTTAAAGAAAAATCTGTTCTGTTTACACATGAGATATAAAATGACACCTGAAGTTGTGATATATGTGGACTTAAAGCTATCTCTTTCAATCATTATAACCTTTAAGCACCATTAAGTTCCCTCAGGAAGCTTTGACCTTTTCTATCTCTTCGATACTTTTGACAGCTAAAAGAGAGAAACTGTAGATCAGGCACCTGCTCCAAACATGAAATGTTGTTATTTGGCACCTAGGTAATAGTGGCAACCATTTAAAAATATTCATGTGATGTAACTTTTCTTCTGTGTGGGAAAGAAAAAACAAACTGGACAGCTGGAGATTTTAAAATCAATTCTTATTTCCCTTCTCTATCAGTTTGTTTATATCAAATCAGTTATTACTCACAGTGTGATTTATGATTAAGATGGCATTGAGGAAAGAAAACTGAAATGGCGATTACAGCCTGAGGAGTTTGGAAAGATCCAGCTTTCAAGCTGGGATCCAGTGTCCTCAGGTAGATAGAAGGAAGACAGAGGTCAATCAGACCAGAAGGAAAGAAGAGAATTTAATTCCCATCAGGAACCAGTGTAGGGAATAAAGGAAACTTAATAGCTCTAAGAATGCAATATAACTACAGAAAAACAAGGGTTGCAGCTTCTAAAGCCTATGGTAGGGCAGCCTAGGTTTCCCGTTCAGTGATATGTAGGGGAGTATTGGAAATCTCTATCCCCAAGATGATTTCGTCTGAACTGATGATCACAAAAGGTCACTTTAAAGAGCAAGATTTCTTATAGATTGCCACACAGCATGCAATAGGAATGGAAACCGACTTGGCAGAATTTAACAGCATTAGTTTATTAGCATCCTGTGTGTAGTGAAAGTAATCCAGAAGGTGGAAGACATTGAAGGAAGTATTAGTAAGAGCAACAGTAATAATATATTTGCCAGTATTTCCATATAGTAATGATGTCATAATAGTAATAATGATATTTCAGTGGTCAACAGGATGATAAGGAACAAATTCATCCTGTAATTACTATTAATTATATTTTAATAGAAGACAGGATGATGGGGTTGATATATAATTCACCCTTTTATTCTTAATATTGATAATAGTAATTTGTACAAATTGGGTTATCTCAGCTCTGGAAAATACTACAAAATAATTATTATAATTATAACAGGATGAATCTCATGTGATCTCTGTCATCCTGTCTGCTACTGCAGTTGTACCAAAGTTGCTCTCTGTGAGCCTACAGAAGATGCTTCCTAATTCTTTTGTTACAATTACAAAAACCAGCATATCTACCTGTGCAAAAGTCCACAGAATATTCAGTCTACAAGAATCATAGCAGAAAAGCAACTTGTTTTAGGGCCATTTATATATGATCTCATGTATTTATATCTCCAGCATCTAGTAAAGGTCTTGGCATGGGCAGGTGATTAATAAATGTTCATTGACTGACTTGTCAAAATGTGAATGTGCTGGTGTTATGAATAACTCAAGTCCAGGCAAGGGTGATGCACCATACACGTTTATTGTAATGGTGAGTGTAAATGCCTAGGGCCAAGGATGGTGGTGGGTAAGATGCATGGGAGCTGTCTGCCAGGAATTGTCCATGCTTACGGGGGTACCTATGGGGGAGGCCCAGCTCATGTCTCCCCTTAGCAAGAGTCAGGTGGGCTCCCCCATCCTGCTCACGAATCTGTCTCAGTGATCAAGCTGGCTGGTCTGTTCTGGCTAAGGCTGGCCAACCAGTGGAAAAAATACATGGATTTTTAATATAATTTTTAGAAGGGCATGGCTATGTATAAGGGTAGGGGTTGGAGGTTCTATCTGGGGTGCACACAGACAGGTTGAATTCAGCCTTGGGGCCACCAAAGCTTATCTTTTGAAATTCATGTCTACTAGGATGTAACCAGTGGCTGTGACTCAGACTATGTTATACTTAAGTGCTTAAAGGAATTATTTTGCTAAGCATGGGGGCTGGGGCACATGTCTTACAGTTACATTCACGCATAATATGGGGGCCTTACAAATTTAATTAAGTGGTAGAAACAGCTGATAAGGCAATGCCTTCTGCCGTACCCATTGTTCTGCTCTTATAGATGTTTTCTTCCTCACACCTGATTGTCAATTCCTTTTTGTGAGTAAGGCATGATAGATTTCACAGAATGCATCATGAAGAGATTGAAGTTAACAATAACAATGATAATGATAACTAATATTTTTATCTCACTCTCAAGTTTGCAAAGTATTTCCCGTGTGTGTGGGTGTATATGTGTCTGGATGTATTATATATTTTAAATATATACATATTCACATTTATATTACATGTGTGTGTACATAAGGACACATTTTTTCCCCTGGCCTTTTCTTTTGCTGTCCAATAAATTTTCTCTTCCCTTGCTATACCCCCTTTTCCCAAATGATGCTTCTTCCTTTGTACCTTGCCTCTTTCCCTGGATCTCCTGCATCTGTCTAGAAATTCCCAGTGCCTAGTTAATTGGCAGGTCTCTGTCTGTGAACTCAGGGGTGGGAACCCCATCATATGAGGAGGACCTCTTCCTTCTCTGTGTAGTACTACCTGAGCAGCCCTGGTATTAATGCTACCATGCCTCATGATCTGAGAGATTTGGTGCGACCACGGAGCCAGGCAGGCTTTGTCTCACTATGTACCAAGACTTGGGAGCAGCCTGTTTCTTGACTATCATAATTGAAATGCCCTGTTGACATCTTTGTTATATTCTCTCCTGCCCTCTTATTAATGTTGCTTTGAAGATTTCAGTCTCAGCCTCCATATGTCAGTGGCCTGTCCTAGTTTGGAGGTGTCACTCCTGGTACCTACCAGTGAGAAGTGGGGTGGAAGGTTAGTGCATTGTCCTAAAGCAGTGGTGTCAAACTCAAATAGAAATAGGGGGCCACTAAGCCATATGTTAGGATCCCTGCAGGCTGTATATGGATTTAATTTTAAAATTTAAAATTATCTGTTTTATTTTATTTATTTTATTTGCTTTTATTTTGCTCGCTATTTCTCAGTTGCATTTTAATTTGGTTCAGGCAGCACTCTAGAGTGTTGAGGGCCTCACATTTGGCCCCTCTGCCCTAAAGTGCTCTTCCCTTGCTGTCCCTGCCTCTTTTTCCCTTTGGATATTTCCAACTAAGCTCTACAGCCTTCCTTCAGGGGTCTTCCTTTAAACATAATCATTTAAAGGCTAATACAAGTAAGAAAAGAAAAGCTCCATGATTTTCAGCATTGACAAGCATGCATAATTCTTTTTTAAAATTAGTTTATTTATTTTAAATTTTCAACATTCATTTACATTAAGTTTTAAATTTTCTCTGCCTCTCTTCCCCCCTCCCTCCTCAAGATGTCCTACAATCTGATACAGGTTCTATATATACATTCCTATTAAATAGTCATGCTGTATAGAAGAATTATAACCAATGGGAGAACCCATGAGAAAGAAAAACAAACAAACAAAAGAAAATAATCTGCTTCACTCTACATTCAGACTTCATAGTTCTTTCTCTGGATGTGGATGGCATTTTCCATCATGGAAAAGTTTTAGAGAAGGGCAACATCTACCAAAATCAGGCATAGCACACTGTGGCTGTTATTGTGTACAGTGCTCTGCTGGTTCTGCTCACATCACTCAGCATCAGTTCATATAAGTCTTTCCAGGATTTCCTGAAATCTGTCCATTACATTCATATACCACAACTTGTTCAGCCATTACCCAATTGATGGGCATCCCCTCGATTTCCAGTTCCTGGCCATCACAAATAGAGCTGTTATAAATATTTTAGTATATGTGGGACTTTTCTCATTTTTATGATCTCTTTGGGATACAGCCCTAGAAGCAGTGTAAGCATGCCTAATTCTTGTAATGCTCTCTTATTCCTGTCAGTGATCTCTGACATAATCCCATTTTATGAAGCAGGAAAGTTGTTTATCCAGGATAACACAGTAATCAAATATCAACTGCAAGATCTGAACCAACATCTTTTAGACTCTAAAACCAAAGGTCGTAGGACCATAGGATCATAGAGTAGACCTTAGAGGGAATCAAATGGGACCCTTTTACTTCATGAATGAAGAAATAAGACCCAGAGAAGTCAAGCTTCTTTATGAGGGTCATACAGCTAGTGCCGGAATCTTTCCATGACACCATGCTGCCAATCTCAGTATTCCCATCTAAAAATGTTCACAAAGAATATGTTAAGGCAACATAAATTCAGGCATTCTTTGCCTTTAAATAAGATCTCTCATTTTTATGAGTGCTTATTGAGAGAAATGATTATTTCTTTCTTGTTTTAAGAATTACTTATTGAATCAGGACTAATGTTTTTCCCCTTTTCTACTTCCCCATCCAGAAATCAACCAGTGTGGGAAATCTTTCCCAAAGACCCAGCCAGGATGGCCAAGACCTAATCAAAGATAGTAAAAGAAATTCTAAATTTAGACCAATGGGTAGATTCCTGCTCATTATGTTTACTCAGATAGGTCTGGGAAAACGTGGATTCTCCCTTTTATTAGACAAGTGATCGGGAAATTCATAAGTCTTTTTGACCTAGACTTGAGTGATCCAAGTCACATATCTTAAGACCCTCATTGGAATATAACCCACCTTTCATCATATTCATTCTCTCACTAATTGTTGACCAATCAGAGTTGATTGCCCCCCTCCGGAACACCCACTCTTCCAAGGGCATATAAACAGTGAGGCCACCACCATGAGGGGTCTTTGACATTCAAGAGTGCCACTAACCTTTTATTAATAACATGCTAGCCTTATTAATAAAATGATTAAATTACCCAGAAACTATGTCTCTCAAACTTTTTAAACATCACAATTATCCAGCACCTGTATGCTTAATGACCAAGAAAATCATTAAGGTTAAAGCCTCTGAAGGTTTAGTTTCATGGGGCAGCTTAATGTGATTAGGAGTTTGTCCAGACGTCCCCCTCAATAATTGAACACACACGTGTAGCACCACTCATCACACGGGCTTTTGGCAGGTGAAATTTCTCCTAGTATAAAATAAGTAATTAAAAGATAAAGAGAGCTATGTGGGACAGGGGAACCCAGGAACAGTTGAATCATGATGAAGAGTGGCACAGGATGCAGATGTGTGGGCAGAGGAGTGGGAGCCAGTCCCAATCAGAGAACATTGCCACCCCAGCCTGACTAGGATAATGAGCTGCTGGAGCTGTGCTTTGCTCACAGATCCATTTTTAGAATGACTTCTTGGACAGAACTTGCCTGACTCTGCCTCCCTGAAGACACTGCTGGGACCTGGTAAATTTATCCAGTCTCCTTTCCTCCCTTCCCCCATGCCTTACCATGGCCTGTAAGACAGTTCCTCTTATTTTTGGAGTTTCCTGTCTTCTTAGGTCTTGTTTACTTCCTGTTTGTACTTTGATAATGTGTTTGTCTCCAGATAAAGATAAGCTAAGAGACTGTTTTCTATTGAGGATTTGAATTGTCTGATTCCCACATGCCTTTATGACTTTCCACTTTGCCTCCCCTTATAATACCTTATTTGCTTCAAAACTCTGCTTTGGCAACACCTTCTACATTAAAATTTCCAAGATTCTCCCAACTTTTAGTTCCTCTCTCAATATGTACTTCATATTCATTTTATATAAGTCATTCAGTTATGTTTCTCCCAATATGATGTAAATGAGGGCAGAGACTGTCAGAAGACCTTAGTTCTAGGCCCTGCTCTATCATTAACACATTATCTTGTACAATCTCAGTGTCTTTGGGCTTCATTGTTTTCATCTGTAAAATGGGAAGATCAGACTAGATATTCCAGTTCTAGAAATCTGTGATGAGAAGGTTTTAGTAGGTGTTTCACATCCTAAATAAGAAGGAGAAAATGGGTTTCTTGAACAATTTAATGAGCAAAAACCTAATTATTTGAAGCAACCAGTAACTTATTATTCTCGTTTCTAAAATTACATTTCTCAGAACACCACCTCAGCAATTGTTCACATTGTCCCTATATGTACAACTAAACACTGGGAGCTTCTCATTGTTATTCATGAATACATCGTGAAAATTATCCCCCAAATCTGATGCCTGAGTAAACGGAAATTGGCATGCTTATCTCTTAAACTTTCTTATTTTTGCAGGTATTATATGTCACTGTGCAGTTACCCCCAAGGTATCTATTTCCTATGATGTTTGCTTCTTGAAGGCATATACTTCTTTACCTTGGGCTTAATGCTGTAGCATAAATATTGGGTTTTGTCTAATATTTAAACTGGATTTTTTTTCTTTTAAGTGGTAGAATAATGGATCTTTTTTATTCTGTCTAAGGTTCTATGAGTCCACTCAAGTCAGCATGTGGCATGCTAAAATTGGAAAGAACCTTTGGTAAGGGCACATTATTAGGTAAGGATACATTATTAGAGGAAATGAATGATTCACCCTAAAAATGAATTCAGAAAAGAAAAAAAGTTTGTGCCAAACAGAAGGATGTCGTAAAGGTTCTCTGTGGATATGAAAATGAAAGAATTGGATTTATTGTGTTATGGTATATTCAAAAGCAAGAAGCAACATAATTTCATATGCTACTCAATCATACTCTATTGCTGTTCTCATGATAAATATTTGTAAAGTGACCATAGCAAAGATGACTGTAGCTTATTTCCTAAGATCTTTTGTTAACGTAGAGAAAAATCTGAAAATGACTCCCCAAATCCTTTAATTTTAGAGGCATATGTTAATAGTGATAGAGCACTAGACTTGGAAGCATGGAGACTTCAGTTCAAATGTGGTCTCATTTACTAGCTGTGCCATTCTGGGTAAGTCCCTCAAACTAAACTGCTTCTGTTTCCTCATCCGTAAGATGGTACCTACCTCACATGATGGTCACGAAGAACAAGTGAGGTAAAAATATGTGAAGCACATTGCAGATGTGAAAACATTACATAAAGTCTAGCTAGTATTATTAAGAAATGTATACTTTAACACCCAATGACTCAATGCAAAAGTAGTCATAGGAAAAGATAGTTTAAAAAAAGTTTGTACTAATTTTATTGACCTCTGGAATGTTGAAAACCCTCTTAAATGAAATCTATAATCACTTAAAAAGAGTACAGGCTAAATATCACACAAGATAAACAAAGTACATGAAAATTGCCTCTTATTCAGAATATAAACTGGTTCATCCCTAAATATTTCTTACAGAGATACTGTATATCTATAATACATTATACCCAGAATTTAACATGATAAGGAGAGTGGGCAGAATTGCCTGTGGGGAATTACATGGTAATTTAAACAGCCTGTAATTTCTCTCTGAAATAAAAGTCCATATCCTTTTAACATCACTTTTCTTCCCTTAATCTTATAAAGTAGTGGCTATATAAGTGGTGGCTGGATGGTGCAATAGATAGAGTGCTGGGCCTAGAATCAGGAAGACGTGAATTCAAATCTAGCCCCTGACACTAGCCATGTGACCCTGGGCAAATCATTTGCCTCAGTTTCCTCATCCATAAAATGAGCAGGAGAAGGAAATGGCAAACTGCTCTAGTGTCTTTACCAAGAAAACTCTAAATGGGATCATGAAGAGTAGAACACAATGGAAATAATTGAATAACAATGTAAAATACCATTTTGTAAAGAATTAAAGTCAAAGATTACCTAGCAATAGAGAGGTGTATTTTGGGTATAAGTAAGCTGCAGCACATTACTAATGAAGAATTATACAGGATAAGAAATTTGAGGATGTGACCAGAGGTGTATATGATAAGAAAAGGAGAGTCAGCCATATAGCAAGGAAGAGAAATAACATTAAGGAGAAGCCTTTGTGCTTCCCTGACAGACATGCGCAATCAAGAATTATAGAGAAAATACCTAGCTTTTTGGATGGTCTCCCTGTGGACAGTGGAGAAGAGGAAATTGGCAGTAGTTCCCCAGAATGGAAAAAAAAACATGGATCATTGGCTATCAGCACCATTGTAGAAAGCTCCTATATTGATAAATGGAAATTCTATGGAGGTATCACATGCCTATTGTTTTCCAAAACCTTCCACTTACTTATATGCACACTTTAAGGCAAATATAATTTGATTAGAGTAGAGACATTTTGAATCATTTTGCCTGTCTAAACAGTTAGTTAAAAATTGTGATAAAGAAAACACTAATCTATTATACTGGTAATGCTTTAGAGTAAATTAAATTGCATTTTATTCTGGAATGGTAACCAAATGCATTAAATTATTGTGTAGCCCTTTTCATTAGCATCTAAGCTCTTTTTATAGCAGTAAAAACATTTTGCTTGTCAGTTAAGAATCATTTCTCTATTAAAAGGTCACAAGTTTAATCCTTGCTGCTTTTTTTCCCCTTGTTGTTGTTCTTATCCGAAGTCTTAATGACTTTAAGAGAAGTGTTCAGAAATCATGAAAGTGTTCTTAGGACTACAAGATAAAGAAATACCTTTTTTCCTTTGATTTCCTAACTGATAATCAACTACAAATTCCCAATCTTGTACAAACACCAAGCACATTTTTCTATTTAATTTGGGGCATCTATCAATACTTCAAATATAATTAATACTTACTGGGAGATGTTATAAATGAAGGCAGGCTGTCAATTCTGTTTGTTAGGGGATTAAGTCATTTAATGATCTGAAATTCTGAAATGTTCCTAGGTGGCCCAAGATAATTACAAATTCTGGTTTTTTGTGGATTGGAGTGCCATGATTTTCTTCTTTCCAAAGGCCACCTGGTACAGCACATATGGTAATCCTAATCCTTAAATACTTCTGTAATACCTTTAGAGTAAACAATAGTGGTGTTGCTATAGTTTCAGTGAGTTGTTGATTAGAATTATCCTGGTAAACTTGAAATTTTCAGATGACTGCCTTGAATGATTTATCATGGACAATTTACTTCTGAATCAAACTTTCTGTAATGTTATTTTCCTTGGTGGAAATTACCTATACTTGAGCTCTATATAAGATGATGATTGCATAAATCGAGGGAAATATGTTAATTAATAAGGAGCAGATACTAATTAAAGGAGTAAGTTGAAGATTAGAGACTTATTCTTCCACCCTAGATGACTTGAGACTCTTTAAAAAAGTACCTTAATTTCCCTTTGGTTCAGTGCTCTCATCTATTAGATGGGGTTTGAGCATATTTTTTGTTTGAATGAATGGCTGGAGAAGCACTTATTAACCACTTATTGTATGCATTTTGCTAAGCTCTTGCTATACAAATAGGAAAAAGCTAAACAGTCTCTGTTCTCAAGGAGCTCACACTAGTTTAATGGGGAAGACAAGAAATAAAATAAAATTCAGGTAAAAGGTAGACAGAAAGGCCTGGAAGTCTTTTTTTTTTGAGTTTAAGTCATTATTTATTTAATATTTTTAGTTTTCAGCATTAATTTTCACAAGAGTTTGAATTACAAATTTTCTCCCCATTTCTACTCTTCCCCACTCCAAGATGGCGTATATTCTGATTGTCCCATTCCCTAGTCAGCCCTCCCTTCTGTCTCCCCACTCCCCCCCCCCCCCCCCCCGTTCCCTTTTCCCTTACTTTCTTGTAGGGCAAGATAGATGTTTATGCCCAATTGCCTGTATATCTTATTTCCTAAAGGCCTGGAAGTCTTAAAGAGACTTCACAAAGTAGTATCAGTACAGAGAGGAAAAAGAAGGAAGCAAGCAAGCGAGCAAGCAAGCAACAAAGACCTACCAGGAAGATATAGGGCATGGTAAACAATACAAGTTAGATGAATCTCAGCCAATCAGGAATAAAGCTCAAGGGAGAAATTGGGAGAAAATAGTGCTGGATCTGTAGTCATCTCCATTAGAGATGGCACAGTGGATAGAGCATTGGATTTGGAGTCAAGGGGACCTGGATCAGAATCTTGCCTTAGATATTGCTAGCTATATGACCCAAGGCAAGTCACTTAATAGTTCTCAACCTCAGTTTTCTCTCTGTAACATGGAGATTATAACAGCATCTGCGTCTCTGGTTATGATCAGGATCAAATGAAATAATATTTGGAAAGCATTTTGCTACAAACCTTAAAGATCCATAAAAATGCTAGTTAATGTCATTATAATTAAATTATTCATTAATATCGCCACAAAGGTGATAATTGAAAGCATATGGGAGCAGATGAGAATATTGACAGAGAGAGAAAAGAAAGTTAAAGAGGTTGAGCACAACACCTTAAAGGAATCCACAATTAGGGAAACAGGAAGAAGATGATAAGCCAATAATGGAGACTGAAGAGTGACCAGAGAGGTAGGAAAAGAATCTAGAGACAACAGTGTTAAGGGAGGAATAGATATGAATGAAGAGGGAAATTAAAGATAGTATAATTTTTGGACAACTATAAATTTATTTGGATTAAAATAAGTTCAAGAATACTTCTGTACTACATTGATTTCATATTAACTGATACAGCGATTACAGAAAAAAAACAAAAACAAACCAACAACAAACAAGAATCTTAGTAGAGTACTGAAATTGGAGTCATACCTCAGATACTTCTTATTAGCATCACTTAGGACATGCCAGCTTCAGTTTCATCAGTTGCAAAATTGGTGTTATAAAAATAGCACCTATCTCCAAGGTGGGAGAGTAGGGAAGGGGAGGCAGGCAATTAGGTAGAACAGTGGATAGAGCACCAGGTCTGGAGTCATGAGGACCTGAATTCAAATCTGGCATCAAATGCTTACTAGCTATATGATCCTCGGCAAATAAGTCACTTAACCCTGTTTGGCTCAGTTTCTTCATCTGTCAAAAGAGCTGGAGAAGAAAATGGCAAACCACTCCACTATTTGTACCAAGAAAGCCCCAAATGGGGTCATGAAAAGTTGTAAGTGACCGAAATGACCCATCTCCAAGTATTGTTGTGCTCAAATCAAATGAATAAATATATAGAGGTCTTTGCAAGCCTTAAATGTCCATACAAATTCTAAGTATTATTGTTTTTATTTTTACTCTTAATTAGTAGTTTCTAATGATGAGGGCACAGTCTCTGGGAAACCCTTTGAATCTGGAATACAGTCTCTGGGAGCCCCCTTGAACTGTCCTTGAATCTTCCAACTGGATCTGGCCTTCCCGTAAGGCCACAAGCCTCACATTATCATTAGGCCCAAATCTCTACCTACCCTCACCCTTTATTGTCCAGCTACTTCCCCACCCTTGATATATCAGTATCCATGCCTTCAGCTACTTCCCATCCTTAATTCCATTCTCTAGGTTCCTGGACTCTGACCCCACCTTATCCTCCTTAGACTTTCCCTCAAGACCCTCCCTAAACCTCTCCTCTAGTCACCCCAGACCACCCCTCAATCCCTCCTACAATCTTTGTGTATATAATCTCCATCTTGCCTCCATGAAGGGGCTCAGATTCAATCTAATTCAGTAGGTTGAATCTGCCCCACTTGTGGAAGCAGGCGTCACAAAGGGGGGAATTTCTTAAGACAGCCCATTATGGTGAATCCCTAATAAACTTTCTCTTTTCCCTTGGCTGAGGCTTGAGTGGAATTCTTTCAGCAGGACCTGGCATGTAGGTATTTTGGGGTCTCGAGCACCCCTAGAAACCTGTAGTTCCTTATCATCACCATTTTTGCTTTAACCTCTTCACTAGGAGGCTTTTATTTAACAAATATCCCAACTTATAGGAAGCCTTCTCCAACTCCTCTTAATTCCAGTGGCTTCCCTCTGCTAATTAGTTCCTATGTATCCTTCATATAACTTGCTTTGTATGTATTTATATGAATGCCTTCTCCCCTGTTAATTAGCAAACTCCTTGAGGGCAGGGCCTGACTTACACCTCTTTTTGTATCCCCAATGTTTAATAAAGTGCCTTGGCGTATAGTAGGTGTTTAATAAATGTTTATTGATTGTTACTTACTAGTTAAATATATACTGGTTGTAGAGGGTACTCTTAAACTATTTTAGTGTAGTCTTAAACTATTAAGTCTTAAGTGCTTTATGGAGTTATCAAATACATACTCTTTTAACCTATTAAAACTTAAAACTGAACTAAGATTTTTGGGATGTGCTGTACAAGCAGCCTTATTCTTGGAATGTACCACATACTCTTTGTAGGAAGTTCCATTTTTGCTTTTCATTGTATCCCCAGCCATTCTTACAACAGTACTTGGTACTTAGTAAGCACTTTAAAAATGCTTGTTGGTTGATTGATAGATAAAAATGAATGACAGTTTTGCCTTCAACAAACATGGCATCTTGTAGACTCCAGAAGTTTTCAAAATATCAAATATAATATGCAATAGAAGTAATACTAATATTTAATTGTATTTATAGATGCTCATTAATTAATTTGCTGTTCAGAGTTAAGGATATTACAGTACTTTTCTGAGGAGCGTGAGCAGTAATATCAAGCCATCGAAAGCCTTCACTCTCAAAAACGATCATCATTTTGGAATCTGTCTCTGAGAGGTGTTGGTCTTTAGGTCTTGACCTTAACTACTTTCCCCTGTCTCAGTTCTGTTTTCCAGCTTATTCCTCACCAACTTTTTAAAACTAATACCCTAGCTTCCCTCCAAGGTCTCCAATCTTTCTGGAGTGGTGCTCCAGAATCTCTCTCATCTGGCTTAGTATTTTCATAAGATTGTTATCTTGCTCTTAGATACTGTGGAAATTAAAAAGAAGGGTGAGTTTTGAGAGATTTTTAGAAGGAAAAATTGACTAGACTGGCTTAAAAAAATCAATGTGCTAGTTCAAGATTAAAGAGATGGATTAGACAGCAGTTCATGTGCAAAAAAATACTTCAATGTGTGAGTACTACTACAAACTCAATGGAAATCAACAGAGTGATATTACAGGTGAAAAAGCTAGTTTTAGATGGCATTAACACAAGTGTCATTTCCAGAACAAGGGTGAGGATAGGTGCCCTGAGATCAACACTGAACTCTACAGCAGAGCTGTAACTAGCATGAGGCATATCAAACTTTGCCCCTGGGCTTTACTATTTGGAAGGGTACATTTTCTCCCCATGGTCAATTCTGTTCCCACACCTCTGGCAGCATGTGACACCATTACCACCAGTTGCTACCTATGGGGACATAGTATCAAGATGCCCATTTTCTGGGATCTGCCTTCCCCTCCTCCCCCCTAAATTCTTTGGTGTGAGCAGCACGATTGTAACCATGATGGTCTTGGCCTCTTCACTGTCTCATTTCTGCTGTTCTAGACTTGATCAGTTCTGCTCCTCATATTTTAGGTGAAATCTCTAAGGCAAGGTAATCAGGATAAAAAAGGACCTTAAAACCGTGTTCTATTATGATTGATTAGAGCAAATAGGGATTTTTGGCCTAGAGAAGGGAGGAACTGGTGCTACTTAATCACTGTCTCAACAATAAGGTTTGTCATGTGAAAGGAGGAATTAGATTTATTCTGTTTGACCAAGAAAGGAAATTATCCATATAAGGAAAATTTTCCTAACAAAGTCTTTTTTATAAATGGAATGAGCAATCTTAAGAGAAAGTGAGTTCCTCCTGATAGCAAGTCTTCAAACAAAAGTTGAATTCATTACCCTTTCTTGGTGCTTTTGTAAAGGTAATTAATGGTTCACTTTTGGATAAACTGATAAAATGATCAGATTGAAAAGATGGCCCTTGTCATATGGGAAGCTTGGGGTCAGAAAAATTGCTTTGTGATGTCCCAAAAGCAATGGAACCCACTCCCCTTTTCCTTTTAACTCTGTGCTCAACTCCTTTTCTATCTCTGTCTGCCATATTGTTGCTTTTGTCCTTTATTTTCAAAGAGGAGCATGTCTCTAAGGTCCCTTCCAATTCTGTTTCAACGATTTTTATTTCCTTAAGCACAGAGAGGAAGCATGGCATAGTAGATAGATGGCTGACCTTGGTGTTAGGAGACTTAGATTAAAATATTGCCTCTGAAACATAGTGGTTGTGTAACCCTGTCCAGTCACCAGGTTCTTCATGCCCCAAAGCAATTCTTGTTGACTACAAATAACAATTGCCAGTCGGTATCATTGGAAAGAATTTACAGATAGGGAGTATGAATACAGTATGAAACCACATGTCTAAGGCAAATGATGATGATGATGAAAACCAAAGAATTAGATAGTAGCTACCCTCTAACTAGGTGGAATGATGGCTCATGCTCGAAAATATGGTAACCATCTTGCAATTCACCATAGTTTTGGTTTCAGATTATAAGATGTACACTCAATGTTTATAAATAATTTTTATTTTTTACTCACCTTCATTTCCAAATATATCCCTCCCTGTTCTCAACCCAGAAGCACATTCCATATAAGAACAAAAACAAACAAAAAGAAGAAAAATGACAGTTCAAAACAATAACATTTCAAACAAATCTGACTATACATATACTTTTCTACCCCCATAATCCACCACCGCTTCAAAGAAATGAGATAGGTACATTTTTCTCATCTCTTCTTTGGGCTAAAGCTAGGTCACCAACTTGATTGAGTTACATGACATTCAATTTAGATTTATTTTTATTTACTGTACATTGTTGTCATGGTTCTTCTTTTGTGAGTTCTACCTACTTTTCTTTTCATCATTTAAAATATCTTCCCATGCTTCTATTCTTCAGACTCATCATTTCTTATAGAATAGTAATGTTCTGTTACAATCAGGTGCTGCAGTGGTGGGAGAATTACTTGGCATGAACAATCATTTGAATATGGTTACATTTTGTGACAGCCATGTTCATGGCTGTTCACTTCTGTTTATCATTGACTCAGCACATCACCTTAAGTAGGTAAACCTGGATTGAACTAGTTTCTCCACTTTAATCTATTTCTTTGTCATTTCGGTGCTTGATTTTGTGACATTTTGTTGTTGTTCAGTCACTTTTCAGTCATCTATAACTTTGTGAACCCATTGGGGGTTTTCTTGGCAAAAATTCTAAAGTGGTTTTCTATTTCTTTCTCCAACTCATTTTTATAGATGAGGATAGTGAGGCAAAAAGGGTTAAGTGACTTGCCCAGGGTCACATAGCTAATAAGTGTCTCAGTCCATATTTAAACTCAGGAAGATGATTCTTCCTGATTCCAAAACAGGCACTGTACCTGGTGTGCCACATAGCTGATATACATGTTTCATTTTTCTCTGTTATATTTTTAATTATGTGCTTTTAAGAATAGATATTGCTCCAAAGAAACATCGGCTTAAAGATGGGCTCTTAAAGAGCCCATTGAAATGACTATTCAAACATATTGGGGCAGATGTTTGTGTGGAGAAGTCAGTGTCTCAGGGATTATTCAAGAGGGTATTGAAATATGGTTAGTTACATAAGGGAAAGACTGGTGAGAAATTTTAAAAAAGCAATCTTAACAAGCTACTGTTGAAAAATAACCTAATTAACGTTTAGAAAATAAAGACCTTTGGTGACTGATGGTTGTTATTAAGTCCTCCACAGTGCAGCATATGCTTCTAGAAGTTGGAAGAACAGTGAGAAGACCAGTAAAAAAAAAGCAGTTGCTGTGAAGCAGTAATGCTTTTTTTTGTTTTTATGGACAAGACAACACAGATACTACAGTACTGAAAAATTCAACAACAACTAATTAATTCAACAAGTGCATATTCTGTGCCAGGCAACTGTGCTAGCTTCTGGGTATACAAAAACAGAAACAAAATTGTCTCACCCTTAAAGAATTTGTGCTCCAGCGTATAGTACAATGCCTGGCCCATAGTAAGTGCTTTATGAGTGCTTGTTGTCTGACGAACTTTCTAATAGCAGAGACAACATGTATATGTGTTATACATATATGTGTGCACAAACACATAGCTGTCAACACATGCATATACATGCATGTATAGCTGTCAACACATGCATATACATGCACACTACTTGCACACATGCATACATATACTCTACATGCACGTGTGTGTGTGTATGTTTATGTGTGCACATGTGTCTAGGTGATGCAGTGGAGAGAGTGCTGGACTTGGGAGTCAGGATGACTCAGGTTCAAATCTGATCTCAGACACATAGCAGCTGTGTCACCCTGAGGAAGTCACTTAATATTTGTCTGCCTTAGTTTTCTCATCTGTAAGATAGAGATAATAATAGCACTTATCTCTCAGAGTTGTTGTGAGATGATATATTTGTAAAGCATTTACTGAACCTTAATGTGCTTCAAAAATGCTAGCTATCATCATCGTCATCATCATCGTCATCATCATCATTTCAAATGGAATAAAGATGTTTTCTTTGTGGAAGGCATCGGCAGCTAGGAGGATCAATAAAGGTCTCATGTAGAAGACAGTGAGTGCTTTAGCTAAGGTTTGAAGGAAGTTATGAATTATAGAGTTGGAGGTGAGGAGGGAGTGAATTCCAGTCATAGGGCACAATCTCTACAGAGACGGGAATAGAGTGGTAAGTGTAAGGAACAATTTTTGGCTGAACTGTGAGCTGTGAGAGACCAGCACCAAGGTCTGTGGTTCTGTTCCTCTCTCACCCACACTTCATAATGGATTTTTTTTCCCTCAGGGATTTAGGTGGGACACTCTCTTCTTCCTATTTGCACAAACCTTGCTGGTTCTATACTAATTCCCACTAGTTCCTGGGTATTGTATAGACTCCACAGGAAATTAACAAATTTCCTCACCCATGTGAACACCCTTTCTATGCAATACCACTACAGTTGATCAAGGACTTCTTAAACATTGAGTCTAAAGCCACTGGTTGATGGAGTGAAGCTATTTCTTGCCTGGTTAAATGAGGTGGAGCGATTTGATTCATATACTTAATCTATGCCCTGGCACATAATAAACCTAGAAAGTTGAGTTGGAGCCAGATTGTGAAGCACATTAGATGCTAAACAGAGAAGCATTGTGACTCTACTGGTTATAAGAGAACCTTTAGAATTTATTTGGGAGGTGTGTGTGGGGTTATGTGGTTGAAACTGTGTTTTAGGAACATCATTATGGCAGCTCTAAGAAGAACAGACTAGAGACCAAAGATATTTGAGACGGGGAGATCAATTTGGATATTAATGAAATAAGATCATGCTTATAAAATATACACCAATCAAAAGTTGGCTTTTGCATAGTCCATCAGTGTCATCTATGGGTATCAATCCCTTAGATTATTCCTTTTGAGTTCTATAAAAGTCACCTGTTTATACAAACTTATGACATACTAAGTGGAAATAAAAGTTTGTTCCAATATTTAAAATCTAAAAATCCTTTTCTTTGAATGGACTCATCTCTTTGCTTTAATGTGAGTTGAACAGCTTCACAAACCTTTCTAATTAGATGAGAATTTACTCTTTATTTCCCATGAGCTGCATATAGTTTTCAATGGCCTCCTGTCAGCATGACTTATTGCACTGCATGAACTGATTATGCTCTCTTTAATTGTTATGGTTTCTTAAAGGAGTATACTTTTATGATGTTCTAATTGTTTTAATATCTCTTAGTATTTTATGACTACTCAAGCCTCAACAGTATAATATTCTGAAACGTACTGGATATTTATTAATGGTCAGAAAAGCAATAGTTCAACTTGGACATTTTTCCTACTGGTTATTTTTTTTTTGAGGTCACTGAAGATGATCGTCAGCTTTAGTTGCCCATTTCCAACATCATGGCTAGGTTGACCCCATGCTAACTTTCAACAGTGATGCTTTATTCATAGGTCATGTTTCTTTTCTGCAAAGAGAATCTCAAAAGCCCTAACTGTAGAAATAGTGTGTCAAGAGACTTAAATTCCCAAATTAACATCTTGATCTATAGACAAGTCATTTAACTTCAAAGGAACCCCATCCCCTGGTCTGTAAAATAAGAAATAGCTGACAAAATCTCCAAGATTTCTCTTCTCTCTAAAAGTTCTGTTAGGATATGCCTAAATATTGATAGCAATGGTGCTTATGGTGATGGAGAAGTGGAGGAAATGTAGGCATCTATTGATGGGGAAATCACTAGAAAGCCTGTGGTACAGGAAGTCAATAGAATGTTGTCTTTCACTGAGAAATAATGAGTGTGAGGAAGTTGGAGAATTTCTAGAAACTCTAGGAAAAACAATGTACAGAGTGACTACAAAGATGTAGATGACGAGATCATGAGAAGGAAGCCAAACACTTAGTAACTGAAAAGTTGATAACGGTCCCAAAGACGAAGCATGCCTCACTCCCATGTGTAGAGGGGGACATATAAAAAGTTGTATATATTATCAAGTATGCCTACTGTACATGTTTACTTATCTTTGAAAAAGTTTTATTATGAGGAAAGGTTCAATTTTTCTGGAGAGAAGTAGGGATAGGATGGGATAGGTTAAGAGAATACCTGGAAATTAGAACAATGAGAAAACAAAAGGGATTCATAAAACACAGATTATAAATGAAATGGTTGCTGTAAATAAATCAAATTAAATTGTAACTAAAGTGGAAGTTGGGTAAAGTTTCAACCATCATTAACCTTGACTATTCCTATAATAAGTTTGTGTAGTGAAGAGAGAGCCAACTTTGGAGCTCATGTACTGAACCTGACACTGGAATCACTCTATTAATCTAGCTGTCTATTAATCCATAAGGATTTATTGAATGATCACTGTGTACTAGGCACCGACCTAGGGGTTAGAAATACAAATACAAAAATCAGACAGTCCCTTCCCTCAAAAAAAAGCTTATTTTTTACATTCTGTTTGGTGGACAGGGTAATATTTCATGTTCACAAATAAATACAGGGTATATGAAAATGGATAAACAAAGTATTAGGGGACAGGAGTTAGCCTTTGGAAGAATCAGGAAAGGCCTCTTGAAGAAGGAGATATTCGAAGAGAGCTTTGGGTTCCAAGAAGTGGAGACAAGGAGAAAGAACATCGGCAAATCTCAGGATTAGTCTATGCAAAGGCAGAGAGTAGCACAGTTAAGTAGAACAGTTAAATAGGCCAGTTTGGCTAGACTGTAAAGTACATGAGAAGAATAAATTGAATATTAACTGTATGGTTATGGTTAAGTTCCACAAGCTCTCAAGATTAACCTCCCAAGGAAAATCTCCTAGATTAAAAGGTGTGGATGAGCTGATCTTCTGCACTGGCAGAAAGAAACATCACACTAGGAATTCTTTATGCTAATGAAATCACTTGTTCAGGCCAAAGAGATTCCTTTACTAAATTAGGGACTCAGGCTATGTTTATAAGATGACATAACAACCAGTTGAAACATGAAAAATTCAAGCAACTAGTTGGATGTATTTCTTTAAAGCATGAATCAACTGAATATGACAGATTTTTATTTTTTTATTTATTATTCTTTCTCCCAACTGGAAGTATGTGGGGGTGGGGGAGATGGCAGGGGAAGGGGGAGGCAAGACAGACTCTGCTGCTTTATTTGCACGTGTTGCAGATAAATGGTATGGAAAGAACATGGGATCCAGGATTAGAGGACCTGGGTTTGAATCCTAGCTCAGTTACATTCTACCTGTGTAACCTTGGGCAAGTTACCTCACCCCTCTCAGCCTTGGTTTCCTGATTTGTAAAATAAATGGATTGATTCTTAGATCAGAATTCTTAACCTGCAATCTGTGAACTCCCCTCTTTTAAATATTGTAATAATTATATTTCCATAACTATATATCAACATGATACCTATATATCAGTATAATTCATTCCCATTGTCATCCTGTGTATTTTATCTTAGGAGTTTAAAAACATTATTCTGAAAAGGAGTCCTTAGGTCTAGCACTTGACTACATTTAAATAGCCTCTTATTTAGATGATCTTTAGGGAATTTTCTCATCCTAAATCCTTTTATCAGGAGTGTCTCCTGAAGTCAGTTAGAAATTCCTTCATAATTAGCTGAATGCTTTCCTCTCAAAATCACAGGCTCGCCCCCAAAATGTAAAATGCATTAAAATATTTACTACTCACAGATTGTCCACATCACTGACCACTTTATTCCTGTGTGATATTATAATGTTTTATGGCCTCATCAATCTGAAGAGTCTTTAAAAAAAAGAATGCCTAGCTAGGGAAAGCATTAGATTGTTCAGGTTGAGCCTATTCCCATTAAGCAATGCTGCTGACTTCAGCATAAATCTCTAGAGCATCATAATTTTTATTCAGATGTTATCCCCAAAGTTATGCAAATGACTGCATTCACATTAGAAATAGTCCAATACTAAATTCCTTTCTCAAGATAAGTCCTGGATAATAGCCTGTGGTGAATATATATATAGCGGTGTTTGTTATTTGTTGTTACTAATATGACTATATTTGTCAACATATTTATAAGTTATATAGAAGTAAATCACTCTCCATATTATCTCATTTTATCATCACAACAAGCCTGAAATAGGTGCTATCATCATCCCCATTTTAGAGATGAAGGAGCTGAGCTGAGAGAGTTTTAGTGATTTGTCCATGGTCATACTATTTTTTTTTGGTTTTTTTTTTTTTGTCAGGGCAGTTGGGGTTAAGTGACTTGCCCAAGGTCACACAGCTAGTACATGTGTCAAGTGTCTGAGGCCAGATTTGAACTCAGGTCCTTCTGACTCCAGGGCCGGTGCTCTACTGACTGCACCACCTAGCTGCCCCTGGTCATACTATTAGTAAGTAAAATCAGAGAAGTATATATATATATATACACATGCATATGTGGACATATATGTGTATATTTATATATGTATATGTGTGTGTGTATGTATGTATATGTATACAGGGTATCCATAAAGTCCATGTGCAATTTACAAGTTACAACTATTTTAAATTGCACACAGACTTTATGGACACCCTGTACATACATACATACATACACACATACACACATATACATATAGACACACATATATACACACGCATATGTATGTATTACACACACACACACGTATGTGTGTGTGTGTGTATAAAATCTCTTATGCTTTTCTCTTGGAATTTGTGTTTTCCTTAGTTAAACTTATTTTTTTTTTTAATGTGAATGCTTGCCCAGTTCCAGATACACATTTTTCTGAACACTGAAAAAGTCTGACTTTTATTGTTTTCCTATTACCACCTTTATAATGTTGCAGCTTGTATTGGGAAAACAGCTGCTAAGTGTTAAGTAGGTGTTAATGGGAAGAACATATGGGTGGGTGGATCTATAGCCAAGAAGAGGTGTCAGGCTGACCTGCTTTTTAATATTTTTTCCCCACTGTGCTGTAACTTGTTTTCTAATGAAAACTGCCGACTCCCATTCTGCAAAGACTGCCTATTTCCTGCCGGGCTTTCTGCTTTGCTCTTGGGCTCCTCCTTCCTTCAACCAGGGCTTCAAAGATGAGCCTTTGCATCAGGACTGTTTGATGTACCCCAAAGCTACCTGATGCATGATGGGAGAATCTTCTCATGGAGGAAAACAGAACCGAAGCCAGTGATTCAGTGGTGAAACAGCTGTCAAAAAGAGCCAAATAAAAAATTTCACTAATAGTGCAATATTAGGAAATTGTTAAGGATTCTGTTGTCAAAATATTTTTTACTACTGCCCTTTGAAGGAAGCCAATTAGTCCGTAATCAATTAATAATTATTGTTTAATCGTTGATTGTATCTGACTCTTAGTGACCCCATATGGGATTTTCTTGACAAAGATACTGGAGTAGTTTGCCATGATTCTCTCCATTTTTTAATACTATTGTGAGCCATCTCTGAGTAGCAAATGTCTCCCCAATTACCTCTTTTTATTGTATTTTGTAATTGTATTTGACTCCCAGGGAATTTATGTGTTTTTAGTTGTTTTAAATGGACTTTCTCTTATTATTGTTTCTCTTTTTTCAGTACTGTATAGAAATTCTAATTTTTATGATTTTGTTCTATACCATGCTGTATTGCTAATAATCTTAATTATTTTCATTGCTGATTCTCTGGAGTTTTCTAAGTGAATCATGTTGTCTTTTGCAAATAAGAGTAATTATATCTTTCCTACACATTTCTATACTTTTAATTTTGCTCTCCTGCCTTATTATAGCCAGTGTTTTTAGAATCATGTCAAATAATAATTATTAGAGGAAGTTTAACTCATCAGAAACCTTAACTCATCATTGAATCCATTAGAAAAAAAACTTAATGAGCCATATTCTAGAAAAAATGATAGGAACTAATCAACCACAAGAGTTTTCTCAGGAACAATCCACTCACTGATAAAATCTGACTGGTTTAATTTTCTCTTAATATATAGTATTTACACTGTGAGTGTCAATTTTCATCTAAATCCAATTGGGTTACATGAAGTTCATCTAAAAATGTCTCCTCATGTACAGTATTTGAAAGATAATGTTTCTCAGCAACTGATCTTTTCATTATGGAGGTGGTTTTTTTTTTTAATCTACTGACTCAGGGTTTTTTCTTTTCTTTTCTGTGAGTTCCTTGAACACAGAATTACTAGAAGCTTCATGTGGATCATTCTAATTTAACCTAGAGCATCATTCATGTGCATAGGACAAACTTCAACTGTGCATGTAATGAGCTCCAACACTGGAAATAACAGGAAAGATTTTCAGTAATAAAATTTGAAGTCTAGCATAGAGGCTAAAGGGGGTAGGGGATAATTATGATATATGGTGAAGCACTTTCCTTAAGTAAACATAAGTGAATGAGAAATCTAAAACTTATTTTTCCTCACTTTTGTCCAATAAAATCAGTTTTTTTTTCTTCTTACTGATGTTAGTATAGGCTCCCTGCTATGTTGACTTCAAGGGTTCTTCTTTCTTTGTTGAAGTTGTAAAAGCAAATCAATTTCTTCCTGCTTTGGTACCCTTGGGCAGTTTTGTATAATGTCCTGTGAATAACAAATGCAGGACATTTTCTGGGTGAAAAAACACCACTTGGTCTCATTTTCAGTGTATGAACTACTCAGATATATACATGAAAATAAATATAATCACTAGATTTTCCAAAGACTGTTTCTATCAGTTTATCCTGGAAATTGTACACTATCATAGAAGGAGCCACAAATTTACAATCTGCTCTGGGAGCTTTTCAGAAATTAAACTCATCTTCTTTAAATTTGTGTAGGTCTAGAATTAGAGTGATTTAGCCTGTGGGGGGATTTTGAATTGCCCAGTAGAAAGCTGGCTGGATTTAGAATAGAGTAAGAGCATTTGGATTCTACTTGTGCAGATTACAACCTATGTGTGTTTGACGAATTATTTATGAAACTGCTCTAGGCTTAAGTTTCCTCTTCTGTCAAACAAAGGGTTTGAAATTAGATGACTCCTGAAGCCTTTATCCATGATGCTGTGATCATTTAGAACTCTGACTTTATAACCTTTGGGCTCGTTAAATTTCTAATAATATGTTTGCAGCGTGCTGATGTCCAATGAATGCTGATAATTCTGAGGGCTTTATTAAAATAAATATTTTAATTTATAAAAGTTTCAAAGGTTGTGCAGTGGAAGGCCAGGGGTCAAACCCAGCCTGAGGCACTTATTAGCTGTGTGACCATAGGCAGATCACTTAACATCTGCCTCAGTTTCCTAATCTGTAAAGTTGGAATAATGATTGTGCCTACCTCCCTAGGTGAGGATCAAATAAGATAGTATTTGTAAAATGCTTTTCAGATCTTAAAGCACCAGATAAATGTCAGTTGTTATTATTGTTAGCATTATTAATGCTATGTAACATCAAAGTGCTATTTGATCTTTCGTGAAGCACAAATTCTGCCTCAAAAGAGATTTTTGTCTAGTGTTTCCATATCATATCACAGGTGAATGAAACTCAAAAAGCCAACAATAGAGACCTCAACCTCAAGTGTAAGTGACTCAATTCAACAAATATAATTGTGTCTAGAGCATGAAAGTCAATGTGATAGGTGTTAGAGATATGAGAATCTGCCCTCAATGACCTTAGATTTTACTGGGGGAGGCATAAAGCATGTGCTGGGACAAGGAAGGACAAACATATACAAAGCAACATGAGAAAGAGAGAGAGAGAGAGAGAGAGAGAGAGAGAGAGAGAGAGAGAGAGAGAGAGAGAGAGAGAGAGAGAAGAGAGAGAGAGAGGGAGAGAGAGAGAGAGAGAGAGAGAGAGAGAGAGAGAGAGAGAGAGAGAGAGAACTAACAACTGGAAGGCCTTCCACTGCTGGAAGGCTAGCAGTGAGGTTGGTCTTAGAAGGAATAGAATATAGGGTTTGGTAGAGATGAGAAGGGAGGATATGTCAGATATGAGAGAATCAACTATACAAAGGTCCAGAGGTGAGAGAGAGAATGGAAAATACAGGGAACAGCCAGAAGGCCACTTTTGCTGAAATAGTCTATATGCAGAGGAAAACGAGCTGAGAAAGCTGGACAGTAGCCAGACTGGGTAGGATTTAAAATGACAGGATTAGGACTTTATATTTTATATAAGAGGAAATTAAGTAATAACAAAGATTTTTAAGTTGAGAGATTGAGATCTGTGTTTTAGCAATCTTAATTTAGTGCCTTGTATAGAGGAACAATTGGAGAAGTGAGAAGCTGAAAGAAGGGAGGTCAATTAAGAGAATACAGTCAGAGTCCAGATGAGAGTTTCCGAAGGCAGAAACTAAGAAAGAGGCCATGTTGGGTGGAGGAATGTGGACATATAATATGGATATTGTGCAGAGAGGATTGACAAGACCTGGTAAGTGATTGAATATGGGAAGTGAGTGAGAAAGAAGAATCAAGAAAGACTAGGAAATCTGGGTGACGGATGATAATGGTGCTTTAGATAGAACTAGGAAGATTGGATGCTTTGTCTCACATATTACTATTATCTACATTTCCCCTTTTCCCCTCAAACTTGGATACCTACCAAAGACAAGAAGCACAGGGACAAATCAGCAAAACATTGTCAGGATTTTTGTTTATCTTCTGCATAATCATATGAATGTGTGCAAATATAAATGTTCTGTAACCTTAAATGTTGGACTCATAAATAATGTCCTCTTTGTATAAACTGGAAACTTGTCAAGACTTTGAAATGGGGCTTATTTCAGCTTAATTTTTGTATGGATAGCTCCTGGAACAATACCATTGTAATCAGTGTGCAGTTCAGTTATTCTAATATCAAGATCAAGGCAAAATAGGCTCTCTGTAGTGATATGACAGAGAATCTTCTTGACTTTGTAGAAAACCCAGGAGAAAACTCCAGATATTTCCCCTAATTTGATTGGGGAACTGGAGGATCAGTATAAAAAAAAAACAACAAATCCACAATATGGGAAAGCAATGAATCTGGGTCTTGCTACCTCTCCTATGCTCACACCCCTAATACTCTTCCCTCTTACTGTCAGTTATTTGGACAGTGAAATTCCAAATTAAAGGGAATTTATCTAGCAGACCCATGGTGTGCGCATTGCCTTCCAGAGGAAGTCCAGACCACAATGTGACTCTATAAACTTGAAAGGACTCTATGAGATTCTGTGGGAGAGCTAGAGATTCACCAGAATATCAGAGTGATGCCTCCCTGGCAATCCCAATTTAATTTCCTTCTGAGGGAAGTTCAAAGCCTGAGGTTACAATAAATTGGAAGGACTCTAGGACCCTGAAAAAAATGTAGAGCCCACCAGACAAGGAGCATTTTGTTGATTACTTATGTCCATGAATGTTTCATGTGTTTTGTCTAGCTGTTTATGGGTGCCCATGAGTCCTTTGCTCCTTGCACTGTTTTATGTATTCTCTGTGGGGAGAAATAAAGGCTGTTCTGTGTCCAATATGCATTTGTTATCTTGAGTACTTCTACAAGAGCCTGGGACTATATTGCCCATATTTGTTAAAACCTTGACACCAACTATGCCTCAGTCATCTCTACCTATTTTTTTCAGCATAACCTCTGGGTGTGTGCACGAAGAACCAACTAGAGACAGTGATCTTTTGGGGCTGCCCCTAAAATTGAGGCTGGTCCATGTGAGTCCAGAACTTTGGGGCCATGGGTTACATAAATATTTCCCAGAACCAGTTAGAAATATAGATCCAAAGCCATTCTATCTGGGAATGCTTTAGAGGGTAGCAGCATAAAGCCTTTCATTTTATTCTATTCATGTTCTGCACCTTAGCTGTCTTTCTTCCTCAGCCTATTCATGATTAAGTTTCACATAAAGATTCTCATGTATGGCTTTCTTTCCACTTAGACTATTACCTGGAATCAAAGTTCTGTTCATTATGCTTCCTCCCCAAGCCTAGGTGCTTCTCAGAGTGCTTACATGTCCTATCAAGTGTAAAATTATTAATTCTCTAGGCTAGAATGACAGCTTTTCTCTCTGTTCAATTCCACTCTCCTAGATGTTCATTTTAAAGATCATCTTTATTCTACTTTTTATACCCTTTTATACCTTTTGGCTGGGATCTCCAATGTGTGTGTGATTTTTTTTGAATGGTAAGTTTCATTTACATTTTTTCTTAACATTTTAATCACCCTTGTATCCATGTTTGTTGGCAGTGTGGCTCAAATCTGCTATGTAATGATGACTAGCACTTCTCTCTATCAGCAACCCCGGTTAATCTTGAATTCATATACCAAGATACAGCAGTTGGTGAAAGTGTAACATGGGATCACATTGGTTTTCTTTTTTTCTTTTCTAACTGGTCCTGGTTGGCTTCTTGTCCTTTTCCCATTGTCTTAATGGAAATGTCCCTAAAATTTTTCTTTTGGAATTCTTCTCTCCTGTCTATGCCCTCCCATCAGACTGCATTACATTTCCTCTTCTTACTTGCCATCTGACCAACTCTACTCAAAAATCAATAACCTATAGAATAAAATATAAAATTCCCACCTTGGCAATTAAAGATCCCCTGCCCCATCCTTTGCCTTCCCCCTACCTCTTCAGTCATTTTGGATCATTCTCCTTTATGTGCTTGATGTGGTCATCAGACCAATAACCATTCTCAACATGTGCTATGTCCTATTCCTGTGCCCTTGTGAAAGTGGTTTCCCCCAGAATGCATTCCTTCCTTGTCCCCCATTTTAGAATCCTTGTTTTCCCTTCAAGTACAGCTAACATTGGCAGCACAAGATACCCTTTCTGATCCTTTCTCATATATTAGTGCATCAGTCTGCTGCCATTCCAGTCAGTTAAATATTCTGCAAAAAAAGAGGCAAAGATATTAGAGTAGTAGTAGTTTGTCATTTCCTTTTTCCAGTTCATTTTATAGATGATGAACTGTGGCAAGTAGGGTTAAGTGACTTGCCCAAGGTCACATGGCTAGTAAGTGTCAGAAGCCAGATTGGAAGATGGGTCTTCCTAATTCCAAGCCCAGTGCTCTATATCCATTGTACCACCTAGCTGCTCAGTCAGTCAGTAAACATTTATTAAGCACCTACTATGTCAAGGCATTGTACCAAGCCCTTGGGATACAAAAAGAGGCGAAAGACAGCCCCTGCTCTCAAGGAGCTCACAATCTAATGCATACACTTGTTTGTGAGATGCATATCTCCAATAGAATGGAAGCTTCATGAGGGCAAGGATTGTTTCATTCTTGTCTTTGTATAGCTTGCTGAGTGGTGCAGAGGATAAAGTGGAGTCAGTAAGACTTAAATTCAAACCTTACCTTAGACACTTTCTAGCTGTGTGACCTTGGGGGAATCACTTCCCTATCTGCTTCAGTTTCCTCAACAATGGAAGAGGGATGATAATATCATCTAACTCACAGGCTTGTTGAGGGGATCTGTTTGTGTGAGATACTGTTTGTAAAAGCACTTAACTTAGTGCCTGCCACATAGAAGACCCTTAATAAATGATTGTTCCCTTCCTTCCCCCTGCTTTCACCCCCCAAACCTAGCAGTAGCTGACACAGAAAAGGCACTTGATGCACATTTGGAGGCTTGATAAATGCTTCTTTACTTGACATGTTATTTTGGGGATATTCGTTAATTGTATCTCATTTCCAAATCTACCAAAGATGAAACATAAGCAAACCATGACTATTTTGGAAAAAGGAGGTTGATTCCATTTATAAATTATTTAGCCTTTAATTTGCTTTCCATCTTTCTCCTCCCCCTACCTGTCTTTCTCCATTCCCTTTTCTCCCTCCTCCTCTTCTTTCTTCTTGTCCTTTTAAATAGGAGTTTAGAGTTTAATGAACTGAAGGATTTTTTTTTACCTGAAATTTTTTATATCAAAAGTGAAAAAAATGAGGTTCAGAGCTTCACCCAAAGGTATAGTAATAGTAGAATTGGGGCCAGTTCTCAGGCCAGCTAATTCCTAGCCTGATATTCTTTCTAAGCCAGTCCATTTTAAAAATTATTTACAAATCCGATAAATATGTTGGGAAGAAAAGAGTTTTAAACTTTTTGCCAAAGGTGAAGGTTCTTGGGAAATTTGTGGCCTCAACTATAGCTTTCTTATTAAGCTTTATTGATCATCCCCCGACTATCTTAGAGTCATTCATTTAGATCTTGAAGGGATTTCAGACTTGATCACACCCAGCTCTCACCCTCACTCAAGATCAGAAGGAAGGAAAGGCCTAAAGGGAAGGGATCAATAGTTCTGGCTTATCCAATTAAAGGTGTCCTCATGGAAGATAGGAAGCAGTCAGAGGATACCTGGGAAGAGCTCCTCCCTCCATCATGCATCTTCAGGGTCTGCCACCCAAGGAACTTAGCTGAGCACTATGAGAGAATATCCATAGGATCATAGATTTAGGGCTTCAGTAGATGTTAGAGGCCATCAAATCCAACACAGAGCTAGTGAGTGGATCACAGATTGAATACCAGAAGAGACTTCAAAGACTATTCAATCCCATCCATTTTAGAAAGGAAAAACAATCTGAGGTTTGGGGAAGTTAAAAAAAATTAATTAACCTAGCATAACACAGCTAGTAAATGTCTGAGATAGAATTTGAACCCAAGTCTCTTTATTTGAATGTTTCCACTGCCATAGGAACAAGGTTCAAAATGGCAGATATGTTCCTGGGGAGATAGGGTTTTAAAGCTGAAAATTGATGGATGCTTGGTTGGAGCAGCAAGGGCAGCTCAGAGTTATAGAATCAAGAGAACAGATTTGGATGAAGGTATTGAGCAAAGGGAAATCAAAGCAAGGAGCAGAGAAGACAGTTTCTAGAGGCCCTGGGAAGGGGAGGGTGGCTAGAGAACTGAGGTGAGTAATTGGGAATAAAGGGCTGAGTTAAGGGAGTGTTTGCGTGAAGCTACCTTACATAACTGTTTCTCTTTGGAACAGCAACCCTGAGGGTCTTCCCTTCCCAGCTTGTTTTTTTAAATTTTTTTTTTCTAATGAAAGGGGCCATCCCTTGACTCACTTCTTAAAGAGGCTGTAAGTGAGTACATGAAAAGACCTTAGCCTAAATGAGCCATGGTACCCCATTGCATCCTTGGTCATCTCCAGTCATTCTGATGAATGTCTGGTCACTGGATCCAGATGGTTGTAGAGGAGAAAGTGAGGCTGGTGACCTTGCCCAGCCCTCCCTCACTCAAATCAAAGCCAACTGCAAGTCATGTTATCATTTCCCTGATGTCATGGTCCTCTTGGAAAATGAAGGACAAACACACACAGCCTTTGTCCTCACCTTTAGTTGCTCAGTGGTTCACTCTGTGAGTTCAGCAGAGATAAGCTGGGGTAGCCCTAGGAAAGGGAAGAGGAGAGGAAAATAACAAAATAGAAAGAACAGATAAAGTGCTATCAGGCCAGAGCAGGAGGAGTGTTGCAGAAGAAAACTGAACTGGGGCCTCTAGGTGCCCAGAAACTTATAGGGGCAGAGCAGAGGAATAAAGGCAGCCCTGGGTGAAAAGGAAAGATTGGGAGAAGACTAAGAAAGCATGGTACAAGAAGTTGTGGGAAGGGGATGGTTGAAACTTTATGCATGATGAACCTGATGCCAAAAAAAGGTTTATTTCTGTTAAATCTATGTATTATAGGGGCTATTTTCAAGGCCAACAATTTCCTTATGCAAAAATGGAAATCTGGGGGAGACCCAGCAGCTCGTGAGTAACTGCTGCTATTAAAGATTAATTGGTTCCCCACTCCTACATCATGTAGGTTTGGAGGAGCAAATTGTTATTGCCAAGGCTATTTATTCTTACTTCATTCACACTCTCTCTCCTTGATGTTGCAAAGTCAACTTCTCTGGCTTTGATTTGAATTGAATCTATTTTTCTGCACACAAAAAAGTGCAATAAAGATGTATTATGAATAGGGACTACAAGAATAAAGGACAGCTATGAATCAGTTTGACATGAGACATAATCCTCTCAATTTTTTGGTACTTTACAGACTCAAATGACAAGTTTGGATGAGTCTGCATAGCAGTGTTGGGAGCTCAAGTAATTGGACTAACAAAGGAAAACAAGGAAGTAAATATGTGTAGGAATGGGCCACTATCAATGATCAGTCATTAAATAATAAACATTTATTAAGTGCCTACTATGTGCCAGGCAGTGCATGCTAAGCCCTGAGAAAGTGAAGAAAGCCAAAAGAAAAGTCTTTGCCTTCATGAAGCTTAAAATCTAATGGGTCACAAGAAATGTTGAGATAAAATTTGATCCCCAGAAAAGGATGTTGGCAGGGGAGCGCTATCAGTAATTCCCAATGTCTGATGTATCCTCCTGCTTTCCAGGAAGAAAGAAAAAATGTCTGGAAGCAGACGGCTGGAGGGAAACCTTGGGGGGAGCTCAGATAGAGGAAAAACTGAAGGGATACTGTCGACAAGAAAGAAGAGGTTTTATGTAACCCTAATTATCAGGAAGGGAAAGAAATTAGCCTAATTAAAAAAAAAGAGGTTGCTTAATAGGAATGTGTTTAGAAAATAAGAAAGCAAGGGAGTTAGGTGGTATAAATATGAAAGGAGAAGGTGAATTAAGCATTTGGCTAAGTTGGGCACTTTGGGAATCTAAGCAAAGTCAGTGTTTCATGTCAGTTTAGATAGTCAGTTTCAACAGGTAATTTTGTTCTAGGATGCTTGTGCCAACTGTCCAGACTTCTGAGTGAATTGGAATCTAATGGCTTTGTACCACAAATCTATATTCCTCTCTTTGAAGAAAACACTTTTCTATCATGTTGGTTGAAGATGAGCCATGAGAATTTTTTTTTCCTTTTGGTGTTTGTTCTTTTTATTTTTAACTAAAAAATTGCTTCATTCAGCAAGTCTTCAAAGGAGAGAAGGTGGTTATGTTGTATTTTTTTTTGACATGGGATCAGGCAGATAGCGATTTACAAGGAGAAGAAATGGGCATAGAATTTTGAATTGAGAAAATGTAGTGGCTTTCATTTAAATATATATGTATATTCTTGAATATATAGATGTATGCAGGTATAGATATATAGATGATACAGGTATAGTCTGGGATATAAGAAGGAGTAAATCTAAATATTTTTGCTTTTAAGAAGAAAAACTGAATTTGAGCTACAAAAACTGAACCCCTGACACTGGATACATGGTACCTGCCACAGAGTAGGGACTTGAAACATGTTTGAAAGCTTACAGAATGTTTCTTCACTTGAAATATTTTTTTTGAGATTCCCATTAATTGCATCTAATTTCCAGTTCTACCAAAGATAAAACATAAAGCAGACCTTGACTTTTTGGGAAGAAGGAGGTTAATTCAATTTAGACATTATTTAGCTCTTGATTTTTGTTTTCCATCTTTGTCATCCTCCGCTTCTCTGCTTTTCTCCTCTCCCTCCTCTCTTTCCTCCCGTTCCTGCTTCTTTTCTTTCTTCTAAACAGAAGTTATGAATTTAAAGAACCTATTGAGATTGTCGGGCCAGGAGTCAGGAAGATCAGACTTCAAATATAACCTCAGATACACACTAGTCATGTGACCCTAGACAAGTCACTTAGCCTCAGTTTCCTCATCTGTAAAGTGGAGGTAATAATAGTCTAGTATCAAGCACATAGTAGGTACTATATAAATTTCTATTCCTTTCCTTTTAACTACAATGAGGTATAGGAATAACCACTTTAGTGGGGGTTAATCATCAGTAATTTAAAAATATATTTCATTGATATTTTTTGTTTTTACATCAAACAGATTTCCCTTTATACTCCTTCTCTTCCTTCCCAGAGAGCCATCCCTTAAGGAGAAAAAGAAAGAAAATCAACTAATCCAATCAATACATTGAAGAGATCTGCAGAAGCCAGGGACTTCCATCTCTGGAAAAGATGGGGAAATCTTTAACTATTTTTAAGCCCATTGTGATTTTTTAAAAAGTATCACAAGCCAGACATCACAATCAGGTTTGGCCTTTTTTTAATCATCAGGTCATAAGTGACAGAATATTCAGTTTCTTACTTAATTGATGAGTATTTATTAAGCTCCACTGTGTGCCAGGCATTGTGCTAGGTGGTGAGATTTAAAGACAAAAGTAAAATAGATCTTGCCCTCACAGAACTTTAATTCTAACAGGTGTAGAGTGGATCTACATAGAAACTTAGTTAATCTTGCTTATTTCACCTCCAGTTCTTTGGATTTTTTTCATGTTTTCACTGTACTTTGAAGTATCTAAACAGAATTTTAGCTGAAATGGGATTTTGAATATATGTATTTTTTTTAACAAAGAAAGTGTTTCAGAGAAGAAATTAAAAGATGATGAACACCACACAGAGGTATATTTGTGTTATGACACAATAAGACTTTAAGAACTCATAATTTCACACGGTAATAGATACAGAGCTGTAAAGTTTCTTAGGAGCTATTAAATTCAACCCTGCCCATTTTCTCAGTTGAGGAGACTGAAGCATAGAGATTTTAAAAGACTTGCCCAAAGTCACATAGCTAGTATGTATCTTGAGGTGGGATTAGAACTCGGATCTTTTTGAATTCCATCTCTAACACTTTATCCCTTACTCCCTGATGGAGATCCCATACCTCTCTGTGTTGTTAGAGCTAAAAACAATAGATGACCTAGTGGCTGATCTTCTTTCTGGAGATAAATTTCAGTAGCTCTCCAGACTTTCAACGGCAGTCAAACATTTCATCACCATCTCTATACTCAATAATATAGTCAAAGAATGATGGCAAAAGGAAATTGGCTGTTTGTGGCAGGTGAGGAGGAAACATAGCTGTCTGCAGCTTCTATTAATGTTCCAAGTGTATTTGAGACTCCCTGGGTTGGTCTCTCAGTGCAGGTGTTTGAAAGATAAATGGAGATAGAAACTCACCCCTGTGCATATGAGTTGCTGCGTTGAGTGAGAGTTCTTAAGATCACAGCCTCCTAAATTAGGAGGCCTTCTAATCCAGCCTCCCCATTTGCCTGATGAAGAAACTGAGTTCTTGAAAGGTTCAGTGACTTGTCCAAAGTCATGAAGCTAGTAGGTGACAGAACTAGGATTTGAATCCCAGTCCTCTGATTCTCGTTTTCTATGAATGGGTGTAAAATCAGAGGAGTCGTTCGGAAGGAATCATTCTGTGTTCTGGAGAGAGATCAAAGGCATATGTAGGAAACTGGAACTCTTTCAATTGGGGCAAAACATTGAAAGCAAGTGTAAGATCATCAGTATAGAAAAGGAAAGGACCTTAGAGGCCCTGAAGTTTAACCCTCTTCTTTTATAGGTGAGGAAACTAATGCCCGGTAGAAGACTTGTCCAGGGTCACACTGTAAGTATCTGAGGTGGGATTTGAATTCAGACCATCCTGACTCTGAGTCCTATATTCTGTCTACTCCATCATGGCTCTTTGGAGGTAGCAAATCTGAGAGGAAGGAAGAGCACCAACTGTGAAGTCTGAGGACCTCTTTTTTTAATTCTACCTCTGATGGTTATTGCCTGTGTGACCTTGGGAAAGCCATTTTACACTATTGCTCTGGAGCTGGAAGGGCCTCAGATAACATCTAATCCAAGTCAGTTGTTGATTTTTTTCAGTTATGTCTGACTCTTCATGACCCCATTTGGGGTTTTGTTGGCAAAGATACTGGAGGGGTTTTCCGTTTCCTTCTCCAGTTCATTTCGCAGATGAGGAAATGAGGCAAACAGAGTTGAGTGAATTGCCAAGGGTCACCCAGTTATTAAGCATCTGAGTTTTCCTGATTCCCAACTCAGTGGTTTACCCATTGCACCTCCTAGCTACCTATCTAATCCCATCTCTCTCCCAGCATAAAGAAGAGGAAATTTAAGCCCAGGAAGTTGAATTGTTTTTCCTGAAGTCACAAAGGTAATATCAGAGATGGGATTTGAACCCCCATCCTCTTGATTCTACCAATTTCTGGGTCTCAATTTCTTTATTTGTAACTCAAAGGAATTAGACTAGATGGCTTCTGAGGTCCCTTCTAGCTGGTTTGTGGTCTGCTGTGCCCTTGTGCATGGGAATGGAGTCCTGGGTCCTCTGATCCACCTCCATTGGGAGCTATGGAAAGAAAGCCAGGTCTGATTCTCTATCTGGATGCAGAGTTTCTGAGTTCTCTGCAGTTTTAACAGGGGAAAAGCATGCCTGGGTGGACAAGAAAACCTGGAACTAAGGATGTGAGGGGCAGCAGCCTATGTGCACAAAAGACCCCTAACACCTGCTGCCTTTCCAGCCTAGTGGTGCTTCTGTGCCTTAACCTTTGCTTTCCTTGGAGCCATATTCGTGTGTCTCTTCTATCTGAGTAAACAAGAATTCTTGAAATAGCCTAATGCTGCTTTGTGATCATCACTTGTGTCATTTTTTTTCCCGAGAAAATCTGCAAATTTGTATTTGTTTGGGGCAATCTGGCCCCCACTGAAGAGTTTCCTGAGGATCTTTTAGAGCTTACAGAACAGAGATATCACCAACCAACCCTTGCAAGGTTCAAGAGACCAGCTCACTTTTGATGACTGATTTCCTCGGGGGATAGTTTACGTCTTCTTCTTATTTCAGACACAAGCCATGATAAAATATTCAGATGCCCAGATTATTTTAAAGGTCGCGTTGTTTTGTGGAGATTTTATTTATTTCAACAATGTAGGTTATGTTCTTTATTGCATTTTGATTTCTCTGAGCTCTGTGAAAGAAAATCCAGAAGAGGTTAGAAGTCAGAGGCAAAATCTCTTTCATGAGACTGTACTCTTTATTTCTATTTCGATTACACTTCAGAAGTAAATTTCCTTTAGAGAATCATTTACCCTCCCAGACCCCTGAGGAATCATTTGATGTGTTTAGTAAATGAGCCCCTAGTGATTTGAGAGAATTGAAGCTTCTACACCTGACATACTCTTTCTTATTTACCAGTGGAAATTGGCACTTGACTTCATTTTATTTTTATATAAACTATAACTTAGAGAGATCAGAGATTCTGTGACATTGCCAAAGGAAGGAGTTTAACTTTTCATTTTAAAAAATTAGACTTAATTAGAAAGGACCCTTGTATTTTGATGCTTCTTTAATTCACTAGGCCTTAAGTATTTTAACAATTTCTCTACAACCTTTCCCATAGAAGGAGTTCTTGTATCATTTGCCACACTGAAAACCTTTCCTCTAGGATTGGGTCCCAAGAGTTGATTTGGGAGTTGCATCAAAAAAAATCCCTACCTTTGAATTTGTTAAAGATGAGCATCCTGTATCTAGTATATGCTAAGGAAGAAATTTCCATTTTGCAAGGGCAGTATAAATTTTACATGTCATTTTAATAGCAAGGCAGGTCAATCAAATTATAATTGGCTCCAATTAGCACTCCCCTGAGCTGTATGATTCTTTACCTTCACCTGAACTGCTCTTAAAAGTAAAATATTATTTACTACCACTGAAGTCATTTTTTTAAATGCCCACAGTTTAGTCTGATGAAGGAGGAAAGCACTTTTCTGACAACTAGGGTTTGGCATATATTTACCATTTGCATACCAAAATATACATTTTATTAAATGGGAAAAGGTGTTATTGAAGTGCTCTTTTTTTAGCTACACAAGAGGATTTTTGGCAGAGCACAGTGTGAGTTTGCTCACCAGTATATTTTTGGATCTGGCATGGAGTTTCAACTCCACAAATAGTGCCCTTGGGGGCAACAATTTCTTTGGAAGAGCTTCATTTCTACAATGAATCAACTGACAAATATATACATATACATATATATATATACATACATATACATACACATACATATATATATGTGTATACACACACACACACACATATCAAGCACCCGTTATGTGATTGGCCCTGTGTTGGATGCTAGGGATAGAAAGAAAAGAGTGAGAACAGCCCTGCCCTCAAGGGGCTTACATTCTATCAGAGGAAATAATGTGTGTGTGTGTGTGTGTGTATTTTTTCCATTTGGTGTGGGACCTGTGATCTCATGATTTGAGGGAGGTCCTGGGGAAAAACTTTCTCTACCACTTCACTTTGGCACCTCTGTATCTTAAACTCTTGTAACTGTTGGGGACACTCAAAAGTGGCAGAGACAGGACTTAATTCTAGGTCACCTTGAGTCCAAGTCCAGGTCTCTACCCACTACCTTGTGTCTTGTATATATAATCTCTATGTACCTGTGAGTGTGTGTACAAAAGTACAAATGCACAAAGCAAGCATCCATTTTTTAAAAAAAATAAGCATATATTGGGAACATGCTAAATGGTCACTCCTTGTCTTGTACTTCCTAGCTTTGTAATCTTGAGCAAATTGCCTCAGTTTCGTCTTCTGTAAAATGAGGGGGTTATGCTTAGAAGTCTCCAATGGTCTATAAAGAGAGACCCTCCTTAATTTAGCTTATAATCAATATATTTAAAAAAGCCCAGTGATCCATTTTGATTTCTCTTCCAACTCGTTTATCCTCTATGCTGGGTCATGTCTCCACTCAGCAATCCAGGCATGGGATCAGGGATTCCAGTATCCTGGAGGAAGGGCATCCAAATTCCATCCAAATTTCCAGAGACTGGGGATACCATTCATTTCAAAGTTTAAGCTGTCATTAGGAACATGCAGTAACATGGGTAAACACATGTTGTTAAGGTCATCTATTTTTTCAGTGCCCTTTCCTCAAAACCCACAATGCAAAAAAGAGTCTGAGACAGTTAAGCCGCACACCCCGGAAGAGATTCTTGGATATAAAATGGAGGGATTAGAATTTTCCAGCTTCATACCACATACCATACTCCAAAGTGAACTTCTATACCCTTCCTCATACACTCTCCAATGTTCCCATCTTAATTTCTTTGATCTGGCTGTCCTCAGTGTTTGGAATGCTCTCTCTCCTCCCCTATGATTGGGAAAAGCTCTTACTTTCTTCTGGACTCAGAGCAGGTTCTACCTTTTGGTAGGGTTGTGAATTGATTCACCCATTCTAGAGAGCAATTTGGAACTATGCCCGAGCAGCTTATAAAACTGTACATACCCTTTGATCCAATAATATCACTACTAGGTCTGTATCCCAAAGAGATTTTTTTATAAAAATGCAAAGAACTTAATATGTACAAAATATTTATAGTAGCTCTTTTTGTGGTAGTAAAAATTTGGAAATTGCAGGATTGCCCATCACTTGGGGAATGGCTGAACAAGTTGTAATATATGGTTGTGATGGAATATTATTGTGCTGTAAGAAATAATGAGCAGGATGGTTTCAGAAAAACCTGGAAAGACTTATATGAGTCAATGCAAGGTGAAGTGACCAGAACCAGGAGAACATTGTATCCTGTAACAGCAATATTGTATGATGATCAATTTTGAATCTCTTAGATACTCTCAGCAATATAAAGATCTGAGACAGTTCCGAAAAACTTATGATGAAGAATGCTGTCCACCTCCAGAGAAGGAACTGATGGAGACCAAACGCAGATCGAAGCATATTTTTTTACTTTATTTTTCTTGTGGGTTTTTTTGGGTCTATGTTTTCTTTTGTAACATGACTAATGTGAAAATATGTTTTGCATGACTGCACATATATCAAATTGCTCAAAAAATGAGGGGGACAGGAGCGAGGGAGAGAAAAAATGGAACTCAAAATTTTAAAAAGCAAATGCTAAAAATTGTTTAATATGTAATTGGAAGAATAAACATGTACATATAAGTGTGTATATATACATATATGTAAATTTTTACACACATACATAAGGAACTTGCTGAATTCTACACTTACTTTCTTGTCTTTGTTACATAGGTGTACTAGGGACTAATAACCACCTTATCTATCATGATTTCTAAAGATTGTTTACACTTTCTAAACAATGGATGCTTTAAAATGTTCTCCTTTTGTCTGTGGAATGTAGTCCAAAGAGCTTTGTCTCTGGAATCAGAGGAACTCTATTCAGAATTCACAGCCTCCCCCTGGGTGGTCTAGGGCCAGTCATTTAACTTCTCACTGCCCTTGAGAGGAGGAACTGGCAATCCATAGCCTTTGAGAACTTTTCCAGCTCTAAATCTTTGCTCCAACCTCTCTGTCTTTCAGTGGAGTCCCTGGTGTGACTGAAAGGAAATCTTGAGAAATTTTCATTTTTAGACTATTCATGAACTTAGAAATAGACAGAGGGCAGAAGCTGTGCAGCTTAGGGAACATGACCAAGAAGCCAGATTGCCAGGCAAGTGTGTTAGAACAGAACTTTGCCCCCACATATCCCACTGCTGTCTGGTTTTGTTTAACCTCATCTCATTAATGCCTTAAATTCACCAGTTAAAGATGTATTTGAGTTAGTAATTTTCCTCCTCCAAATATACAAATAACCCTAAGAAAATTAATCAATTATTCAGTTTAGTATGAATTAATTTGCCTATTGCTTTCCTTCTAATCTCTAACTGTAATAAGGCACATTGAAGGAAGAAGAATTTTTATTTGAGAGAGTTCTGAAACATGGGTACTCTACAGGGGAGAGCAATGAGCTTTAGGCTGGCCTAGCTGGGATTCCCCACAGTAGGACTTCGAGTAGTATTTAAGTACACTGGACCTGTAATGAAGGGTCTTAGAAGGGTAGGAGGAGCATTTAAAGAGGTAGGAGGGGCACAATCCATGTATGGCCAGTTTTGTACTCAGGAGGAGAGGAGACAATTCCCTTCCTCATTTTAATCCTTCTTACCATGTTATATGCAGTCATCACTTACTCTCAGGACTCAAAATTTGTAACCTAGTCCTCCAGTTCCACTATAGTATGAATAAGTTTAGGTTGGCTCTTTCATTATCTGTAGCATTGTTTCTTTGGGAAATTCATTTCAAGATCTAAGTAACCAACTTGCAAACTAATCTCTGACAGCCAACCTAATTGTAGGTTGATTATGGGCATCTATCCACCTACTTATCTGTCTTTCTGTTCATCTATTTTGATAAAGACAGATAGATAAATAGGTGGAAGGGTATATATACACACACATATATATGTAGATATATTATATATAGAGAGACACATATATGTAGATAGATTTTATATATGCATATATATATATATACATAGACATAGATGATATGTAGCTATAGATAATCAAATATGTATTGAGAAACAAATAGAGTAGCATAGTGGATAGAGATTTGCCCTCAAAGCCAGGTAAAACAAACAGACATAGATTTGTAATCCACTTCTGACATATACTGGATTTGTGACACCAGACAAGTTCTGTAGCCTTTCAGCATTCTTGACAACTGTCTGAGAGTATAAGTTGCAGAAAAGGTAAAGAACTGGATTGATGAGGAAGTTTGTATGCACGTGCACGTCGATAGAGGGAGAACAGTAAAATAGAAAGAGTGGAAAATGTGGAGCTAGTGTCCCTGGTTTAAAATCTTGGCTCAGCTATTTACTCTCTGTGGACACATCATTTTACCTGCCTCAGACCTAGCTCCTCAACTGTAAAATAAAGGGGCTAGATTAAGTGGCCTCTATGATATATATATCCATATATGTGTATAAATGTTTATGTTGGGAGAGATGATAAATAGAGGCTAGAAAGATAAATGGATGGATACATGATAGATGATTAAAAGATAGATAGATGACAAGTAGATGATAGAAAGATAAATTATAGATGATAAATAATAGATGATAGAAAGATGGATAGATAGATGATAGATAAATAAATGATAGAGGATAGAAAAATAGACATCTGTGAGAGACAGAGATACCTGGCACATCGGTGCTTAATATATATTTGTTGATTGATTAATTAAGACTCATTTTAAGTTTCTGTTGTGGGTTTTAACCATTTTCATCTAGATACATTTGGACAATACAACTTTCAAAACATCACCCAGCATTTTTCCCATTTTACAGTTTTGACTAGTTATAACCTGAAACTACTTTCATAATAATGATTGAAGAACTAACAAATAAATGCAATCTTATTTGTTAGAATTTCTTTGAGAAGTCTTTAAAAGGATTAACTCTCCTTCAGAATGAAATTTTATAATGGAGCCAAAGTAGTCCCTTAAATGTCACTAGTACTTGTATTAATGTATTTCTAGATACATTATGTATCTCCAGAGTGACATATTTCAGGTTAAATTAGTTATCCTTGTTCTTAAGTGACTCTATAAGGAATAAGCCTAAAGGAATAGTCCAATTCAGCAAGTTATTTCTGAGAAAGCAAGATTTCAATACTTAGTCTTAGTTTGTAGCTTTCATTAAGACAAGTCTTTACTTTTAAAAAATGCATTTTTCACATTTTCAATATTAATATACCACTGGTAATATTAAATATGATACAAAGATAATATTAGTAAATAGACTGTGGTAATACTTTAGTGATGTGCATAATGGTAATGGAAAGCTTTGTAAATGTGAACTTGTGTAAGTGTATGTGTATGCATGCATAAATATAACATACATGTGTATGTGTGTATGCATATATATACACACATACATATATACATACGTATGTATGTATATGTGTGTGTATATATATGCATAAAGTTTATTGTCCCTTTTAGTTCATTAGAATTTATAGAATGATTTTTAGGCTCTTCAAAGAATTGTCTTTGTGTATGTACCCCCTTGTATATAGGTACATACATGTGTATATGTACACACATGTGCACATTTATATACACACATGCAAATATACATGCACACAGAGAGAGAGAGTGCTTTAGTGCTTTGCAGGCTGAAATTAACATTATTGAGATTCTAGAGTTATTTTTTGGTAATTAAACTCTACTAGTGCTAGCATTACTTCCTAAAAATTTAAGAAATCACATATTATTAACATAATTTTTACCTCCAAATAATTAAGATTACATTTATAGTGCTTGAGGGAAATTATTTCAAAAATTAAAATAAAAAGTTAGGCTAGACTCATGGTAAAATATAAAAAGGGGTTATCTTTGAATTTGATTATGAATTTTCTCAGAAAGGAAATTCTGATTATAAACCATGTTGTCATGATAATATTATACCTTCAGTGCAATAAAATCTTTTTCTTTGTTGTTGAGGGGTATTTTGTTTATGTGTTTTGGTTTTGGTTTTAAGGTAGAAAGGTGAGGTGGGGGGAGTCCCATCTGAAATGTTCACAGGGTGGGCAACTTTCAGGGTAGAAATTCCAAACTGTGATAACATTTAAGCCACTCATATGTAATTTCTTAGACATTTCTTTTGTGGGGACTTTTGATGAAGCATGTTCACCATCTTTTGACAGATATATAATGGAACAAATTGTGGAGGCATACATTTTGGGACATGTCCATTGTATGGATTTCTTTTAGTTGACTATGTTCATTTCTTACCATTCTTCCCTCCTCACCTTCCCTGTCAGGTAATAGGGATGGGGAGATGAGTACTAGTACCTGTATTGACTGGAGACAGTGACTTTTTAAAAAGAGAAAGAAGAGAGAACAATTGGAATTTTGTTTATTTTAGTTATTGTTTTGGCTTTTTTTGGTTTTTAAGTGCATAGAAAAGAACAGAAGGACATTGTAAAGAAAGCACACATAAGCAGGATAATTTTGAAAGTAATGTCTAGAATTTTATATATATATACATTCAGACATATATATATATATATATCCATATACATACACACATAAACTAGTAGCATGAATTAGAGATTCACAATTTCATATGACATCCTCTTCTCATATTGTGCTATGTGTATGTAAATATTATCCCCCTGCCACTCTCCCCCCACTCCCTTTTTATTTTTGGTGTTTTAGTTCAGAATGAAAAAAATTGAAGGAAAAAACATAGTCTGGGGTACTGGAAGATTAAATGTCCCTTGCAATGATTGGCATCATGGCCCATTGAAAAGACTGTTAATTTCTTCATCTCTTAAGTGAGGATTCTACTCTAGATGGTCTCTGAGCTCTCTGTGAGTTCTCAGTCTGGGAAGTTGTGATCACATGACTAGCATGTGTTGGAGGCAGGACTTATCTGTGCCCTTCTGCCTCTTCTAGTCATAGAACATAAAAGGGAACGTTGATTTTCAGCATATCCAGGGGAAAATGCTTTGTTTTGGCAGGTGGAACAGTTGACTTAAGCCATCTCTTAAATTACCATTCTCTTGGCAGAAAAGTGTGGATCTCCAAGTCCTACCCAGTCTTCTTTAATCCTATCAGTTAAAATAGTTGAGGACCCCAAATAGATGTCTTTATGCTTGTTTATGAATTAGATGCATGTATTACTGTACCAGTAATGATGTATATCACAAATTTACCCCTAAATGGATATTCAATTTAAAAAGACAAGATAAAAATGAAATAATATGTTTCCACTAAAGATTGAAATTGAAATTTAAATGTTCATATATGTGGACCTGGGTAAGCTATATAACTTCTCATTTTCCTCATCTGTAGAATAGAGGTAACAGCAGCCCCGACTTCACAAGGTTGTCATGAGGATGAAATGAGGTAACATATGGAAACTACTTTGTAAATTTTAAAGCGGTACATAAACACATCATCATTATGATTATTATTAATTATTCCTGAACATTTTGATGTCATATGGCCTTCCTCCCCACAACTGGAACCTTGGATTCTGCTCCTGGGTTGTGAGGCTCCAATAGATAAACCTTTGACATGCCTTGACTAGAATCAGGCCTCTTGGCTACTTCCCCTGCATCTCTAGACCAGTTACCCTCCTCCCTCCTCTTTCAAGCCAGCTTTTTACGTATTGTCTTCTTCGTTTAGAATGTAAGCCTCTTGAGGAGAGGGTTTGTGTCACATAATTATTTTCGTATTCCCAGCCTTTAGCATATTGTTAAGCCCGTTTTCTTGTTGTGGTTCACTTCCAACTTTTCATAACCTCATTGGGGGTTTTCAAGGCAAAGATAATGAAATGGTTTGATATTTCCTTCTCTAGCTCATTTTACAGATGATGAGGTAGAGATAAACAGGCTTAAATGTCTTATCCAGGGTCACACAGCTTGTGAGTGTCCAAGGCCAGATTTGAACTTAGGAGATGAGTTTTTTCTGACTCCAGGCCCAACAGTGTATTAACTGCGCCACCTTACCGTTCTTGTCTGACACATAGTAAGCTTGTAATAAATGTTCAGTCTATCTACTTACTGCTGTATATATCTGTCATCCACCTTTGGTGTCCACCTTCACCCAGCTCCCACCTGTGGCCCCAAGAAGCTATAGCATGTGCAGCAACCACACCCAGGTAAATCATTTCAGCATACAGGGAACAGACAGACTGAGAGGCCTCAAACCCATAGCTGAATTGGGAGGATGTCTACCCCAAGTATGTGAGGACTTCCTGTGGTGGAATGAGTGCATGAGAACAGTTGGTTCCAACGGCCATGAAAGCAATGAAGCAGGTGCATTGGAGTGCTTAAAGCCTGGCCAGAAATCAAGGATACCAAGGTCATCTACTGTGCATCACCAGTCCTCCTGACTTTTGTCTTGCTGCTGAACTTTGATGCCTCTGCAAGAGAGAATGAGGCTGATGATTTTGCCCAAATATGCCCCACCTAAATACAATTCACATGCAAGTTAAGACACCACTCCCATGATGTCATTGGTCCTTTTCAAAACTGGACAAACAACAGTATCATCTGTCTGTCTCCCTATCTATCGTTAACGGAAAGCCACTGAAGTTTAAGAAAATCACTTTAGCAGCTACAGAAGGGATACGTTGGAGGCAGGAGAGATTTCAGGCAGGGAGACCAATTAGGAAGCTATTGAATAATATAAGTAAGAGGTGTTGAGGGCCGGGCCTATAATAGGGTGGTGCCTGTTTGAAAGGGAAAAAGGAAAGACAGAAGAGATGTGGAAGTAAAAAGGACAAGATACAGTTGCGTGTTGGACATAGTGGTATAAGGGAGAAGGAAGAATAATAGAAAAGATGATGGTGATAATAGGCAAGTTTAGAGAAGGATAGGGTTCAAGGCAAAGAAAATAGAATGACATCTGCAATCTGCCATAACCCATTCCTATCTGTTCCTCCTATGGTGCTCACTTTGACCATCAAGGACCAAAAGAGGGAGGTTTGGTACTTAATCATTGCTCACTGTCTGAGAGGGCAGAGCTTGCCTTTGGGGAGTATCTGTTACAGCCAGAAGGTGATTTGGGAAACAGGGAATGAGCGTGCTTGGGGAAGAAGGAGCAGAATTTTTTTTTCCAGTGGCACATACATAGCAGCTTCTTTGGGTGTCCAGGAGCAGTTAGCTAAGTACATCCCAGTTGGATACCTGGCTCAGAACAGGGAGGTTGCTAGCTTGCATGGTGCTCAGCGTAGGGGAGTTTTTTTCTTTTTTCTTTTTCTTTCTTCTTTTCTTTTCTATTCTTTTCTTTTCTCTTTTCTTTTCTGTCCCTTTCCCTTTCCCTTTCCCTTTTCAGTAGGGGAGGCATAAGGAAAGGTGTAGTTCTAGAGACAAGCCCCTTAGTTGGTTGGTTGTGGTGAAACTCATATTTCCACATTTGTTGATCCCATACCTCTTGAGGTCAGGCATAGCTAGCTTGGGTTGTGGCCACAACTCCCATGAACATGGAGACACACTTTAAAAACCGTTGGACCCCAGGTATTGAGTGAGGTGTGCATTTTTAGATATGGGCAATATGTTGATTTGTTTTGCTTGACTATATTTTGGTCATTTCATGGGAGGTCTTGTATGGATAGAGGGAGGGGAAAGTTGGCTAATGATAAAGAGATAAAACAAACAAGCCAAAACATGGACATCATTAAAAAATTTAAAATACACAAATTAAAACAAACGTGTTTAGAAGAGGATAGAGATACACAGGGCAGTATTGTCACTACCATGTTTAATATACATCAAAAATAAAAATGATATTCAACAGAAGTTTGCAGTTTGTATAATTCTTTTTTCTTTAGATATGGAAAGGTTCGTGCTTATCAATAATTGTTAAATTCATAACATAAACAATTTTAAAAAGAACAGCTCCTTTGTAAACATCTATAAGGTAGCTATACCGTATTCATTAGCTAAAGGCTACAAAAAAACTCCACTACTTGCTTGGCTTAGCTGCTCCACAGATGTGTAGTTTCCACAAATACTAAAGCATTCCTCATTCATCGTAATCATTTTTTTTTCTGCTTCAAAATCAAAATTAGAGCTTTCATATGCTTGGATCTTCAATGAATACCCATCATTTGTGCAAGAAGATAGCCGACGATTTGTTTCTCAGGAGACAGGACACCTGTACATAGCCAAAGTGGAACCATCTGATGTGGGAAATTACACCTGTGTTGTGACTAGTACTGTTACAAACAACAGAGTACTAGGTTCTCCCACTCCTTTGGTGTTACGCACAGACGGTAAGTTTTTGTTTTAAAAATATAATTCTGGGCAAAAATAAAAAAATGAATAGAAAGCAAAATGAGAAAAAAATCATTTTTGTCTAGTCTAAAAATAACACCTGTCATATTTCCTTCATGGAAAAGCATATAGGCAGAAAAGTTCTGCCCAAGATGTAATGGAGTGGAGGAGGAGGGAGGAAAGTTATGATTTACATTAATGGAAAGAGAACCAATATCGAAGATTATAGATTTAGAGCTGGAAGGGACCTCAGGTCATCTAATCCAACAATATTCATTTTATGGATGAAACTAAGGTCCAGAGTGTTGGACTGACTTGACCAAAGTCAGGCAGGTTCAGAGAGTCAGCCAGAATCTGAACTAAGTTCTTCTCAATTTAAAAACCAGAGTTCTTTCCATCAAACCATGAATAGATCATAAATGTCCCTTTTGTGCTATCCTTTGAGTGGGATTTCCCAAATAATTTGATGCATTTTCTATATCCCTGTTGTGTAAGCAATACCTTCATCCTTTTTTGGACTACTTTTAAGCCTCTCAAGTCATGAATTTATTTTATTACAGCAAACAAATGAGAATCTGTTTCATCAACTACCTATTCAATAAGCATGTTTTGAACCTCAGTGTTTTAGTGAACAAATATTTTCATGCCTTAGTAAATGGCCCGTAACAAAATGATACTAGAAAAGAAGAATGTGGATAGTTCTTTGACTATGTCTGTAGTTGAATTTGACCTTTAACAGGTAGTAATTTCGCTTGCCACCGGTGAGCTCAAAATTGTTACATTCTACTAGGACCATTAAATTAATTGACCTACTGTTAATTCCTTAGAAATGTACATGAGGGAGTGTCATAATAAGTTATTATATTTTGCAATTACTTAAAGCAAAAAGCAAATAAGAGGTGTTTTTTTTAAAAAAGATTCCCTTCTCTTGGAAAATTTAAGAACAATAATTTCCTCCAAAATGCTTTTTAAAAATTAGATTTATGCTAAATTATGAATACCTGAGTCAGAGAAAGCATGATGCAGAAGGAATAAATTGTTTCTGTCATCAGAGGACTTGGTTTCAGAGCCTGGCTCTCAGGCACTTGTCCCCTGTGTGATCTTGGTTAAGACATTTAACCTCTCTTGTCCTTATTTTCTTAAGCTGTGTAATGAAAGGAGTGGACCAGATAACCTCTGAGCCTTCTTCTGGCTCTGAATCTATTATTCTATGAGTCTATGAAATGGTACATAAGTGACATGAAAAAAAATTAACCTAGCTTCCAAAAATTCTTAATCCATGGCTTACAATGATTTTAACTGTAACAAAAAATACTTATTTTGGTTTCTCCCTAATCATCTCTTCAGTTGTCACTCTTAAGATTCATTGGAGAAGGAGTAGGGAGAAATAATTCTGTCTGTCTGCCTGCCTATCTATCTACCTAACATCTATCCTATATGTATATCTATCATTAGCTGTATCTATCATCTATTGATCTATTTACCTATTTGTGTCATCTATACTCCAGCTATATGTATATCTATCATCTATCTATATCTAATTTTATCTATCTGTCGTCTATCAATTTGCCTATCATTCAACTAAATACACTTTTTTTTCAAGTACCAATGCTGCATACAAGGCACTGTTCTAGGTATAAACAGTACAAAATGGAAATTTAAAAAAGTCTCTTTTCAAGGAACTTCACTTCTACTCTAAAATGTCACTCTCACACACACAGACTCACAAAGAGTTCAAAATAACATGAGAAATAGGTCTAACACTAATAACTTTGTACTGCGGATTTGCAGGTGTGATGGGCGAATATGAACCCAAAATAGAAGTTCAATTTCCAGAAACTCTTCCAGCAGCCAAGGGTTCAACAGTGAAGTTGGAATGCTTTGCCCTTGGAAAGTGAGTATTTTTAATGGAATTTACCAATCATCTAGTCAGGAAGATCCAAAATAGGTGAATGGTCAAGTTAATACTTTGAAAATTTTTTACCTTTGTTTTTCACTTGTCAATCAATAACTGTTTCCACAGTTCTAAAGGAGAATGATAAACCAACAAAAACCAAACAAATATATTGCATGAAAATTATTTAGTTTTATCTTCTAAGGCATTTTGGAGAAAATTAATATACTAATCCAATTTTGCAAGCTTTAATGGCTCTCTACATTTTATATTTTCATTCCTCTTATATACTATAGTGCTTAACAAGGGGTTCTCTTCCTTACAGATTTTCTATACATGGGAAAGTATTTCTAAAATGCATAAACTTATAAATAAACTTATGAACATAAAAATACAAATTTATATATATCTTATCATTCATACCAGAAGTGTTATACATAGCCAGTTTTCCTGTCCTTCAACACATACATGCATGTTTCATATGAAATGCTTCTGATCACTGATTTTAGAAGATGCAGATAATCCCCAATCTACTTTTTAGTCCAGTGCCTCAGATCAACTGGAGAAGAAGTGATGGATTGCCATTTTCCAGTAAAATTAGAATGAGGAAATCAAATGGCTTGCTGGAAATCCCAAATTTCCAGCAGGAGGATGCTGGTTTATATGAATGCATTGCTGAAAATTCAAGAGGAAAAAATGTTGCTAGAGGACGTCTCACTTACTATGGTGAGTGACATTGGACAAGCTGACTTCTCTGGACCAGTTTCCTTATTCATAAAATGATAGGAATGTATTAAAAGATTCCTATCGTCTCTTACTATCCTGATGTTCTATGTGTATGGTTTATGCGTCTGTGGGTGAGTCTTAATTGGGTATATACATTTGTAGTTAAGGGAGGATAATTCAATTCATTGGTATGCTTGTAATACATCCTCTTGGTTTAAAAATAACTCCTACTCAATTTTATTCTGGGAGTTTGGTGGGAAGGATGAATCTCAATAGACTCATTTTTAAGATTCTAATCAGATAGCAATTTATCTCATCATTTCATGGAAAAAAATTGTAGTGGACCTTAAATTGTGAAATTATTTTTTGTATCTTCTTGTGTTTCTTTGTCATCTTTATTAAGGGGAAAAAGAGAATTGAAAATATAATAGTTATTCAGATAGAATAGCCACATAAACCAAGCTTGTATATGGGGTGCCCATAAGCTTTGTGGTACCCCCAAGAAGTATATCTAGTATTGTTTTATGTCTTTAAATTGTAAACAAATTCGTTCAATAAGTTATTGGTTTGGGAACAGTAAAGATGATGTCATCTTTATTTAGATTCTCTTTGAAAAAAATATATATGTAAGTGTCTTTCAGAAATATTTTTCTCCAGTCCCTTCTGTTACATGTGCATGTGTGCATACATACACATCCCTATAGTCTGTGTTGAAGAAATGAACCAGGAAATACAAATATATGATTTATCAGAACACAGTTGCTTAAAGTTCTAAGGCTTGAATACAATATATGTTACTATATGTCATGAATTAGAAGTGTGGCAAGGCTGATGGGGCTGATGGTTTGTGTGAAAGGCAAATCTTGTTTAATGTAATTTTCTTTGGGGGGGAGTTCAATTGTGGTGTGAATTTTACTGACATGCAGAATTTTTATAAGGAATAACAGATTATCAGGAGTATAAAGGTAGAGTTGGGATAAATCATGACTTCCACAGGAAACTAGGGATCTCTGCAGGATTGTAGCAATATAATTCTTAGGATGATGGTGACAATAAGAACAGCTCAAATTAACAAGGCACTTTAAGGATTGTATAACAACACACTTTTCATACAGTATTTCATTTGCTCATTACAGCTGTGTGAGATAGAAGTTGCCAGTACTTCTGGTCTGTTGTTTTGTACTGCTTGAACTATACCTGTGATTTCATCGATATTTAGGACTCCCAATGAGAAAAATCCCTTCTACCAATGAAGGCTGGCAACTGTTCTGTTAGTTATAGTCTTAGAGAGTTGCTGAGATCACCGAACAGCTGAGCAAATTGCCATGGGTCACATAGCCAGTATATGTCAAAGGTCCTATTGGAACCTATGTCTTCCTGACTCCAAAGCCAGCTCTTTATCTGCTATGGCACACAGCCTCATTGTCATGTCCATTTTACGGAAAAGGAAATTGAGGCCGTGAGAGACTGAATGATTTTCTGAGGATCACACAACAATGTCTAAGGTGGATTTTGGACACCTGAGAACAAACCCAGCACTTTATCCAGTATGCCACACTGCCAGAAATAGGTGCCTGCCTGAAAAACATTTCTAACACTTCTAGATTATATATAGATTTTTTTTAAATGCCTAATTTCTAAGTATTAGTAACTTCACATCCAGTTCTCTAATAACTAATATATGCTGGTCAGTTCCTTGCCTAGACTTCCTGTATGTCAATCAATCAAAGTCTTAAAAACATCTCTCATCATTTAAAAGAAAGAAAATAGCCTTCGTCCAGACACAGGCTATGTAGTTATATAGAAGAGGCCACTAAGCAGCCCCTGAGTAGAGCTGTAACATGGGAGGGTTAATGGGATCCAGATTTGGAGATTGTCAAATTGGAATGCCCTTACAGCCCTCCATCAGCATAGAAACAACAGGGTTTAGCACCTCGTTAACACGAATACTTAAAATAGGAAGCTTACAGATGGTGGGTCGGGATAAGTTCCTCCCTGCTGTGCCCTCCCAACCCCCCAGACAGTCTCCCCAGGAAATTGCCTTGTCTTGGTACTGGTGTCCCGGGCTTCCTGCCCACCTCACCCCGCAAACGACTGCCAGCTTCATGCCCCAAGGCAACATTTGCTAAACTTATCCCATGCTCTCAATTCACTATTTGTGGCTCTTTTTCTGAAGACCTCTGATTCCATAACCAAGAAAGGGACAGTGGGCAAGGAGAAAAAGGAAGAAGTCCCTTCCTGTATTCCATTGCTGCCAGTGTCCCATGCTCACCCCATGACAAGTATGGCATTAGAACCATCTGCTGGGAACATAACTTATGCAGCCAAGATCTTCTACAAGCTAGCACTCGTATGGAGAACACTATCAGAAAGTAGGCAGTAAGTGACTACTCTTCTCTGTACTTAAAAAAAAGGAAATAGACTCTATCTGCTGATGCCCTTACATTGTCTCTCTCTTGGAAAACAACATACACACATATTATATATCCACATATCTATGAATATATATATATATATGTTTATCTCTATATGGTTACATAGGCATATAGATTACTATATACACACATTATATCTTTGTCTATGTATAGCATACCTACATACTTATGTATCCTTAGATAAGTACTTATATACCTGTATAAAAAATGTACACATTTACCTATGTAAGCACGTATGCATATATACACACAAATATGTTTGTATGAGTAAATACACGTTTACCTTTATTTGCATAGACAAATATTATTTTTCCAAAGGAAATGTATTTACATATGGTGTGTGTGTGTGTTTGTGTGTGTGTGTGTGTGTGTGTGTGTGTGTGTGTGTGTAAAACATTCAAAGAAGAGAGTGGCAGTTGGGGAGAGTTATCAGGAATGGCTTCTCACTGGAATCTACTGAAGTTTGTTGAGTAGGAGACTTGAAATGGTCAGACTTAACCTTTAGGAAAATCATTTTTCCTATTCCACAAGCATTTGAAATGGCTGAATCCCAGTTCCTGGGCTCAGTCTTACACCTAAAAGCCCTGCTCTAGCAAAGGCCAAGTTACAGCACTTTGCTGCTGACCTAGCCTGTAACTTTTCCCTGACAGATTATGCAGAAGGAGGTATGGTGGGTGTGGACCTCTGTTTTACCCTCCTAGAGTTGACACCCCACCTCCTTACCATGCAAGTTCTGTAGCAGGTACAGTTATCTTTAGATATCTTTAGATATTCTTCCTTCCTTTATTTTTTCCTGTTGGAGGAAGTCCCTGGCCTTGTCCTTGTCCCCAGGTAGGATTTCATCTACAGCTAACCCCCTCCCATGTAGCTTGCATTTATCAAGGGAGGAATTTCTGGGCCAAAGTTGGGGCTTGCCTATACCTACTTCTCATCCAACTCAGCATGCTAGCCCACTGGATTCTGTTACATGCACCTTTTTCCTTGCAGCATCCTACATAGGAAAATCCCACAACCTGTCATGATTTCAAGGTGAAAGGGAACAATAATGGAGGAAGACCACAGGGCATTCTATCTTCTTCAGACAGGGAAGACCTTTGCCTCATTCCACACATGATTTGGAGACACCAATCTGCTCTCTCCCTCTCCACATGCTCTTCCCCAAGCTACCTGCCTACCTTTACCATCCCACCCTCTGCCCTCTTCCAGAACCACCTGCCTCTGTACCCCTTTCACTACTAGTCTTTGTACCCTCTGTGTCTTATTAAAGTGTGATTGCACCCTGACTTCTCAGCAAGTACCCAAAGAACTGGGTGTGTCTGCCCCCATTTCATAATTTCACAAATTAATTATCAAGTTAGAGATTAATGTCAAATGTTTCATGCAAGGCATCACATGTTTTCAATTTGAAACTAATATTAAAAATTAAAACAACCTGAAATCATGTAAAGGAAGCCCCAATAAAACATTCTCATTTCACTCTGGAGAACTATCATACTTGTCTATTTAAAGACATTTTAGCCCAACAATGCCTTCTTTCATTGGAGGCAGAAGAAAAGCAACCAGGGCAACCTGTAAATCTGACCTCATGGAAAGTGGTATCTACTAGGAGTCATTTAAAAGACTATATACAGTTCACCTTAAAAAGATTAAATTATATTTGATTTTCCCCCAATAACAAGTAAAAATAATTTTTAACAGTCTTTTTTTTTAAATTTTGAGTTCCAGATTTTCTCTATACATGTACAGTCATGCAAAACATATTTCCACCTGAGTCATATTGTAAAAGAAAAGACAGACAAAAATGAAGAAAAACAAAGAAAGTTTAAAAAATATGCTTTGATTTGCATTCAAGTTTTATCAGTTCCTTCTCTGGAAGCAGATAGTATTTTTCATTATAAGTTCTTAAAAACTGTCTTGTATCTCAACATTGCTGAGAATAACTAAGTCATTCACAATTTATCATTGTACAATATTGTTACTGTGTATACAGTGTTCTCCTGGTTCTGTTCACTTTGCTTTGCATCAGTTCATATAAGTCTTTCCAGGTGTTTCTGAAATCAATTTGCTCACCATTTCCTATAGTGCAGTAATATTTCATTGTAATTCTATACCACATGTTCAGCTTCCCAATTGATGGACATCCCCTCAATTTCCAATTCTTTGCCATTGCAAAATGAGTGGCTATATATATTTTTATACAAAGAGGGCCTTTCCTTTTTTTTGATCTCTCTGGGATACCAACCTAGTAGTAATCTGCTAGATCCGAGAGTATGCATAGTTTTGTAGCACCTTTGGGCATCTTCCAAATTGCTCTCTAGAATGGCTGGATCAGTTCACAACTCCACCAACAGCTCATTAGTATCCCAACTTTCCCACATCCCCTCCAACTTTATCATTTTCCTTTTCTGTCATATTAACCCAATCTGAGAGAAGTGTGAGGTGGTACCTGACAGTTGTGTTAATATGCATGTACAATTCATTTTTTAAGAGGCAGTATGATAAAGTACCTAGATCATAGGCCCTGGTGTACTTGATACAGTTTGTACTTGGGAATACAAAGATCTGGGCCTGAATCCCTCCTGGTAGTCTTCCCCAATGTGTGACATAAGAAAGGACTACTACTTGGTGGTCTAAGTAATAAAGATGACCCATATTTGGCCCACATTTGATCAACTTTAAAGTGCCCTAGTCACTCAGTTTTTCAAGAATCATCTGTTAAGTGTTTCCTATGTGCCAGGCACTATGCTAAATGCTAGGGATACAACGGAAAGCAAAAAATGTGAGCCCTGCTCTTGAGAATCTCACATTCTAATGGGGAGGGAGAGAATAAAGGATAAGCATTGATATAGCACCAACAGTGTGCCAGGTACCATGCTAAGTGTTTTACAAATTTTTTTTTGATTATGTGTTTATATGTGTGTGTGTTTAACAATATTATTATCTTATTTGATCCTTACACAATCCTAGGAGGTAACAGCTATCATCATTCACATTTTATAGTTGAAGAAGCTGAGACAGAGAACAGAGGTTTAGTGACTTGCTTAGGGTCACAGCTAGTAAGTGTTCAAGGTAGGATCTGAACTCAGGTCTTCATGACTCCCAATATATCTGCACTGTTTAATCATCACAGAGTTTGCACAGAAGATTACAGAAACAATTTAAACAAACTGTAGCAGTCACCATCGTGAGAGTACTAGCACTTCAAGATATTAACAAGTTGTTCCACTTTGATGAATCTCTTTTCCCAGAAAAATGGAAGAATAGGTTCAGATGGAAACTCAAAAGCAGAATAGGTGTATTCTCGTTACAGGATTGAGGTATATAGTATGTGTCTGAGAATCAGTTCACAGAGTGTACCATACTAGCTCCCTACCATTCATTGTGAACAGCCAAGGAAAATTCTTTTATCTGGCATGGAAGATCTCCCAAATCAAATTAAGAATCTGTTGCTTAATGGCATTATCATATAGTGTAGCAGCCCATCGTTCATTTCCTATAGCTATGATTCTGAAGTAAAAGGGAAAGATAACAATGTGTGGATACTACAATGCTTTGCATTATCTCTTGGGAAATCCAGATTCTTATGGTTTGGGGTGTTGAATCTAGCTAGTCTTGGATTTATGCAATGATCAGGAGAGAGAGAAAGAGGGAGGGAGGAGGGAGAGGGGGGGAGGGAGGAGGGAGAGGGAGAAAGAGAAAGGGAGGGGGAGAGAGGGGAGGAGAGGGAGAGAGAGAGAGAGAGAGAGAGAAAGAGAGAGAGAGAGAGAGAGAGAGAGACAGAGAGAAGAGAGAGAGACCGAGAGAAGAGAGAGAGAGAGAGAGAGAGACAGAGAGAGAGAGAGAGCTTACTTCTTTTATCTTCTTAACTGGATCTTGCCATATTGTGAACATGCCTCAAGGTAACTCAAGGGTACTTATCATTTTCTAACAGGTAATAGAGAAAATAGTTGGAAATATGAATTATTTGGAAGGATTTGTGGCCTAGGTGACCTCATTGTTGTTGGAATGACACTGAAAAAACACAAAGAAGACTACAAAATATTAGATCACCTAGGGAAGGTGGTCTGAAACTATTTGTTGACAAGAGATAGTTTTTGCAGAGCCTTACAGAAGCATGTGGGCCATAGGAACATAGGAAAGAGGGATCACTAACTGGAAAAAAAATAAAAGAAGCACTTCTAAAGTGACCAACTTCAAAGCACCTCTGAGATTAAAGAATGATTTCCCCTCACTACCACCCCTAGGATTTAAAGGTTGCTAGTGCTGCTAAAACAATGAATGATCTTACTCATGGATATATGGTTTAAGAGAATCAAAAACAGGTCAGGAAATGTCAATATACTGAAAACTCTTTGAAGTCACTTCGAGATTGTTGGCTAGGTTAAAAAATGAACAAACTTTTAAAGATGTGATAAGAAATCTCACACATATACCAGTTTGCAACTATATAGAATGAGTCAAGCCTTTGCTTCTGCATACATGTAACTATCTTGAAAGGGTTGTGAGAAGTATTGTACCTTAGAGAGTGCTGGTCATCAGAAAAAGTGCTTTCACCAATAGAGGACCTAGTGACTGGAAGATTCACTATTTCATATATGTGTGTGAGTGTGTGTGTGTGTGTGTGTGTGTGTGTGTGTGTGCGCGCGCGTATGCTTTGAAGCTGAAGCTATCACCCAAAAAATTCAAAGACTATATATATGGAACTAAACTTCAAATTTGGATGGACAACTCTTCATTTACTTATTGGATTAGCATCCAATTAGATGTTGTTCTCCAGAGACAAGCAGTAACATTACCAGTTGTGGATTCGTCACCAGCCAAAATAAGTAACATGGATGTCCATGATCTGTCTAAAAGGCTATGTGCCACCCAAACTATAGCACTAAGGGAATTGAAGGGATTGGGACATCAAATTGTTAATTGTGGGAACTGAGTGAACCACATTGGCTCTATCTTGTGACTCAGTTTTGAAGCTAGCTCAGCTCCCTTTCTATTCACTTATGGGTCTAGTCCAAACTCAGTCTCATGAGAAAAATTTATTCATTTTTAATTATTATTATTTATTATAATATAATTTACATTATATATAATTTATGCATTTATTATTTTGGAGAATTGGGAGAAAACTTCATTGGGTTTTTTGAACCTAGCCCTGCATAGCTGGGAAACTAGACCATCCCTACTTGCTGACTCTTAACTAAGCACGTAGGTTAAACTGACCAGAAACTTGGTTAGATCCAAAGATTGATGCAAGTTTTCTAACAATTATACATCTCTAGCAACCCAAATGCCATATATGAAACTGGCCACGTATTTAGCGATGAATCACTTATTGTTTCTGTGTTCCTTTGACTGTTTATAGACACTTGAGGGGAATGGGACTCCTCTTTTTCTGATTTCAGAAAATTACACCTTTTCACTCTCCTCTTCCCAACCTGGGAAGTCCCTAATCTTTGAATCCAATTAGAAATCAGATTACTTGATGTTGTATTGTTTCCTTTAATTAATTTGCCTTATTTGATTAGTTGTTTTTAATGCATAAAAGTCCCTCTCCCTCTGTATTTGGGGTCCAGGTCTAAGCTGAGGTTTTCTGATCCTGGTTTGTTGGGAAATTGTTATGTATTACTTACTAAATCAATATGGCTGGGAAGATCAAAACTTTGTTTCCTCTGTCATTTCATCTTTTGCCTACTATACCACTACCTAAGGAAGAAATGGAATTTATACCCAACGATTCCCAAGAAGTGTAATTGCAGTCAGATAGAAGCATAACTGTGAGTTTAGGTCATCTGTACACCAGTGGCATTTGTGAACCTTGGTTCATCATACCAAAACTTTTTGGTTCAGTTTTCCATGGATGACTGGCAAAGAGAAAAAAATAACTAAAGAAAGATGGTGAGGTATTGACATAATGGCAAAGCTTGGAGCTGGGCAACTGTGCATACTGTACAAAATTATCAGTGCCTCTACCTGTATTCAAAGCAGTTGGTGCTACCCAAATCATATCATGTTAATTCTGCGAAAGCTGAACATGATGACTTCAGACATATGAGTTAGAAGAAGATTTTAGAAATAATAAGGATCAGATTTGCCTAGCCCACAGCGATCACAGATGTCAGATTGATAGGTGAGATTTGGGTTTGTCGCATACAAAGAAAAGTACCACCTACTCTAAAAATATTCTGGGAGAATATAGACACTAGCAAACCTTCAGGATTCATCTATACAGACTTTTTATCATTGGAAGGAGAAAGTGAACATGAGCCATAATTTATTAGTGACTGAGCATTTCACCAGATATGCGCAGGCCTGTTCAAGCAGAAATAAATAAAAGATTCCACAACTGCTGAAGTATTATAGCAGAGCAGTTGATCACAGGAGATAATATATGTAACAAACTTCATAAACCTTAGATTTCTATATAAATTGAATCCATTATTGTTGTTTTCAGTATTTTTGGTATCATTATTTTCGATGTTTGGTCTCCTTGCCAAGATTAATTTTGAACAAATTATATAAGAGAGCCTTAGGTTTGGTAATTATGAGGGCAGCTAGCTGGCACAGTGGATAGGGCCGAGAGTCAGGAAGGCCTGTGTTGAAATCCAGCTTCAGACACTTAGGAGCTGTGTGAACCTGGACAAGTCACTTAACCTCTGTCAGCCTCAGTATTCTCATCTGTAAAATGGGGATCATAATAGCACCTAACTCCCAAGGTTATTGTGAGGATCAAATGACGTAATAATTGTAAACTGCTTAGCACAGTGCTTGGCACGTAGTAAGTGCATAGTAAGGCTATTATTGTTATAATTATTGCAATTAACTAAAAAAGAACTATACCTCACCATTATGAAGAAATACTACTCAGTAAGCATTTATTGAGTGCTTACTATGTCTCAGACACAGTTCTAAGAACTGGAAATACAAAGAAAAAAATCAGCCTAAGGAGTATAACCACAACCTGATGTTTCTTTGAACATTGATGGAACCATTAAGGCATGAACACAAATCTCAGTGGAGCAACATGTACCCTATTTAGTCCGTGCCCACCACTTCCCCAGAAATGACACCAAAGGTTTATAACGTATTTACTAATGTTTGGCCATGAACTACGTCTACTCTTTGACTTGTGCTTTGGAGTCTCAGAGGGTGGAAAAGAATGTAGGTATGAAAAATTGATCCATTTTGCCATTGAGAGAGAAATTGAAGAAAGGTTACCAACTGTGACCTTAGCTCAGAAGACTTCAGAAGGAAGTAGATGAAGCTGTGATGTGCAGGTTCATTAGCCAGGTAACGGTGTTTTCCTGAGAAACCTTGGGGTTCAAGAAACCCCCAGATTAGCAGATAGATGGACATCTACTCCTGGTCATTTTGTTTAACAATTGGACAACTTATAAATGGCAACAGTTGCAAAGTTCTTTAATAATAATTTATACCAACCATATATTGCCCATAGCAGAGTTAATTGAACTCCCTGAGGAGCAAGAAAAAGATAATGAGAAGTAGTCACTTAAGAAGACTTTAGCAAAAGAGATCATTCATTGATTTTAATAGTTTGCCTTCGATAATAGCTCAGGTGCCTCTAGTGAGGAAGACAGTAAGCACATAAAGAAATTCAACATATTGGGCAAGGTCTGAAAAAGACCTAGATATGTTCTTGTCATTCAGTCATTTTTCAGTCATATCTGACTCTTTGTGACCCCATTTTGGGTTTTCTTGGCAAAGATACCAGAGTAGTTTACCATTACCTTCTCTAGCTCATTATGCACGAGAGGAACTGAGGCAAACAAGGTTAAGTGACTTGCCCAGGGTCACACAGCTAGTGTCTTAGACTTGAGCTTGGACTTAGATCTTCCTGACTCCATACCATGCTACCTGCCCTGACCTAGACATGAGGTGTTGTTGAATAGATGAATAAATGAAAAGGCATTTAATTAAACATTTGCAGTGTGCCAAGTATTGTGCTGAGTGTTGGGAATATAAATAAAAAAGCAAAGACTTTTTCTGCCCTTGGGAAGCTTTTTTTCTAATGATGGAAACTATCCATTTAGGGGACTGGAGACCAGGGAGAGGCACTTGAAAGTTATCAGGATGGTGAGTAGGGCACAGGGAAGTATATTAGTGACCACTGCGATGGCAGAGCTAATTCGGTGGGTCCTTGGTGGGAGACTAGGGGAAAGGAATGTAGAAGGGGAATGACTAAAGGTTATCAAAGTGTTTGGTGAGAAAGCTATGGAGGACGTGAGAGGGGGCAATAAAATGAAGCACGTCTGGGATTTTCCCAGAATAATATTGCAGGGGGTGTAGTTACCAATCAAGGGAGTGGTGCCTGAGAGCAAAGATTCCTCCAGGGATTGTTCTCTGGTGGGGGCTCTGCTGTGGGTGGTGAGGAGGCAGCGCCGGAGGTGGTCGGGGGAGGGGAGGAATGAGTGGTGATATCTTTCCTGTTTAAAATGACATTTGTAAAGGCTTCTTTGGGGAAGAGAAGGTTAGCCAGTAAACACCATCAATAGTTCTCCTATATGCATAGAAATGTCATACACACAGACATACACACACACACACACACACACACACCTGTACCCTTCCAATTCTGACTAGGTTAACTTATAGGAGAAAAAGAAGAGGTTACTTAGGAAGGCAGGTAGAGTTCCCATTATTGAATTAAATACAATGCTGCTTTGTACTTAAGATGTGTAAATGCAGTGATATACATTTATTATCATTCTATGTGTGTATGAATATCATTAGGTATAATTGTATTATATTTAATGTATCATGTGTTATTTTTAGTATATTTTATAGTATATTCATATTGTATATATTATGCATTACTATATAGTTTATATAGTATATACTCCATAGTATATAGTATAGCGTATTTTTAGTATATTATTATTATTTCTATTTCTAGTATTGCTTTATTTCCTGCTTTTCTGGTGGTACTTCATATAATATGCATGTTGTATTTAATATTAATGTGGCATTAATGCACTCCAATGACAGACATGGTGAGAACTGAGTGTCAGTCAGTCCAAGGTGGGCAACAGTCAATTTTCAAATGTTTCACAAACAAAAAAACAAAAATATGACTTCAGCCCTCTCAGATGGTCCCAACAGTTGTATAGCAATGGTTCCATTTTGATTTAATTTGCAAAAAGGAAATTTTATGAAATAGAAATGGAAAAGACAAATCTTCCCTTGGTCGCAATTAAGAGGAAAAATAAACTGTTTCTCCATATGCAGGATGCAAATGTGAATCCCACAGTACACAGCACATGCATAATGCAATGTGAAGCCAATAAGCCTTCTCACCTACCCGGGCTGGATCTGAAGCCCGAGCTGAGACTTGGCACAATCTACTGTTTTTATTGAGTGACTTGCATTATTTCTGTCGTGTTATACTCCTCTCTTAGAAAAAAAAATCCAAATTCCTCCTATAAGAGGAAAAAAAGGTGTGTGATCTATGTGATTTGCATACCTGATTTAAAGTTAGGAGTTACTTTTTTTCCTTCTCCCCTTGAAGGAAAAAAATAATATCATTCAAATTCTGCTGATCTATCTGTTTTTGCTACTTTGATTTTAATTCATACAGAGGTAAGTAAAGTGTTCTCTGGCTTGCATTTAATTAAGAGTTATTTCTAACTTGGGGGAAATATTTTTCTTGAGCTATAGAAGTTTCTTCCCTATGGATATTGAATCTAAGCGCATAATTAAGACTGATATCTGCTGCCATTCAAGAAACGAAGTGTAAGTTGTCACTCAGTGTGATCTTGCAGTTCAAAATACCTTTGGGAAGAAAAATCAAGTCTAAGTATCAGCACATCTATTTTCTGGTAGACGTCAGTCACACATGTAGGGATATTTTATGTAATAGAACCCAAAAAATAATTATGAGACAAGCAGAAACATAGAAGGAAAAGAAAATTCTCTTCCCCCTAATGCCATTTGCTGTGGGAATTAGAGTGAGTTTTAGATCAACTGTTGCAGCTTTAATTTGCTGCTCCATCCTGCTGATTTGAAGTGGATCATTCAGCTGTCCAATGACAAGGAACACAGAAGTTTCACGAGGGATCCTACATCCCTTCTCTTCCTCGCTTCCCCCTGCAATGATTCCAAAAAGCATTGGGCAACAACCCAAGAGTAGAGATATATATGGCTACTCCATAAAAACCTATGAAATTAGGGAAGTCACAGGGTTCTCATTCTATTGCTTCATGTCCTTCTTGCCACCTTGTAATTGTGAGGAATGAAGGAGAAAGAAGAAAACCCAACGTAGGGCCCCGATGTCTTCAAATGAGATCATGACTGTGAATTGTCCCACTGTGGATAATCACAGGAATATTATTTTCACATTAAATATTTTAGAAAATACAAATGATTAAATTAAGATGAATTCAGAAGGAGTAGTATAATTCTTCCTTGAGAAAAAAGCTGTGGATTTCTTGCTATATTTGGAAGTGTGAGAATAAATTGTAATCCATATATCATATACCTCTTTTCACCCACTATTTGTGATCTTGGATATTTCATACAAGAAGATTTTCAAATTTCATTTGCATATTAATTCCTATTTTTTTGGTGGGGTGTGTGTGTGTGTGTGTGTGTGTGTGTGTGTGTGTACAGCAAAACCTCACTGGGTTCAGATGATAAAGGATATAGAAGCTGCCGTGGAGGACAATCTATACTGGGAATGCCGAGCAAGTGGTAAACCTAAGCCATCCTACAGATGGCTGAAGAACGGAGATGGCCTGGTGGTAGAGGTAAAGTGGATTGACTCATCTTCCCTCCTGTCATATTAAATGGTTTCTGGAAGCTTTACTATGGAAGTGGTTGCTCAAAAATACTGTTGATTTTTCTTAGGGTTTTGCTTACACTTCAATAAATAGGCAGGATGTGAAAGCAAAGGTTTGCCCCAACAAGACTGAGGTCTTTACTCAGATAAGCTCATGAGAAGGATATGATTCTATAGTATCGATTTAAGTCCCCAACATATAATGTATTTAATAAATATATTTACCATAAACTTAATATAAAACATTAATACAACCAATTCAACTTGCTTTGTAATTACTTGAATTACCTAAATGCATTCCAACATATAAAATGCATTCATAAGAGTTTAGACTTAAGTGAATCAATATTCTTTGTTTTTCCATTTTTGCTCCAGTAATTAGTCACCATGAACCTCATCTTTTTTTTCTTTTCCTCGTGTTATTTCACAAAGGTATTCCCACATTCCTCCATATGATTCATATTTTAATCATTATGGCATTATAGTATCCCATTTGGTTAATGTTCTGTGATATCTTTGAAGAGGCAATGTACATAGAAGGCAGTGTTATAGTCAGAAAGACTTTGCTTTGGCTGTATTCTTGCTATGTGATTTTAAGCAAGTGGCTTAACTTCTCAGGATCCCAGGCAGAAATCTAAAACCATAAACTGCAGAGTCATTGCTCATCAGCATCAATTGAGTAGGTTTCCTCATCTATGAAATTATAAGTCTGTGCAGAAAATCAAAGCATTTGTTATAGGTATTTTTAAATCATAATATAGTCACAGATCCAAACCAAAATTTATCTTTTGTTATTGGGCATTTAGGTGGTTTCTGTTCTTTTTTTAATCCATTTTATTCTGAACTTAAGAAATAAAACAAGCATTTTCCTAACATACTAGAATAAAAAAAAAAGATGATTGCACAGGAAACTGCAAATCAATTATATACAACTTACTATTTATTTTAAATCTTGGTATTTTTTTTTAATTTTTGAAATTACAACTAAAGCTACCTAGGGCAGTGCTTTGCACAAAGTAGGATCTTGAATTGACTGCTGCTATAAATATCTTTGAGCAGGTAGCTCTATTTGCTGTTAATAATATGCTCAGATATAATTCCAACAATATAATTATTAGGTCAGAGGGGATCATCATTTTTATGACTTTTCCTGCAAACTACAGACTGCTTTCTAAAAAGTCTCCTAGCTTGTAGTAGTTCTACAGTAATGAATATTAAATACATATTTCCCTTCTCCATCCCTATCCCTTAGCTGGATTGCAGGAGAAATTAATGTGTCTATCACTCAGCAATTCCTATACTTTGGCATTTGTTTTCTCAACGACTTCTTCTATGCACTTTTTAATTATGCTGGGGTATTTGCTTTTAGTGCTAACCCAACCTTGCTCCTTCAGTTCCTCAGGCATAGCACTTGTCTATATTTCACACTCCATAAACACCTTGATAAATATTCATGGTCTCCGTATTTAAGTATCTTTTGTTCCAAGTACCTAGTTTTTACCCAGCCTTCAACTTGCATGTTTAAAGAATAACAAAGAAACTCCTTACTCTTTGCCTGAATAGAAATGCTTGTGGCACTTTCTGTTTGGAAATTGGGGACATTAATGAGACAGGAAAATTATTTGGAATGTCATGGGTTTACCCCATGTATTCCTAGATTATGCTTTATGAGTTGTAAGGCCAGCTCACTTTTAGTCTCCTTGGTCTATATTAGCACTTCAGAGGACCAATTACAATTCCTTGGTAAAAGGTTAGTGGGCTTCCTGGATTAAATGAGAACTAAAGTCAGTTTACACAGTTGAGGGAGACACTTCGGTGATCTTCTGTAAGGCTCATAAATCTGGGATAGATTTGATCCAAGGTAAAGTTTTCAGCGGTTCTTGTTTGTATTTTGTTAAAGCATACTGTGCTTTTATGGATAAAGACATTTCCCCTCTGTTGTCTAGGAGAGAATACAGCTAGAAAATGGGGCCCTTTCAATAGCAGAGCTAAATGTGAATGATTCTGGCATGTACCAGTGCATAGCAGAAAACAAACATGGGCTCGTCTACTCCAGCGCGGAACTCAAAGTTGTTGGTAAGACGCATTGTCTTTGTACTTAAGAAAAAATGCTTTTCATGCTACATATTTATCATCTTAATTTGTTAACCCTTTCAAATATGACTGTAGATTAGGGTATTTTATATCTTTCTTTTTAATCCATTGCAATGTAGTGTTTGGTAACAGCTCTAACTCATGTGCCATAAAAATCCAGGATATTTACAGCCTGATCATTCATTGCTTTGAAGTGAGAATATGCAGCTAAATTATTAATGATGGAACAGTAGTAGAAACGGTGACTTGGAGAGAAGCCCAAAGATGAAGACTAATTATAGGATTTGAAGGCAATGTTCTCTTTGCCTTTGAGGAACTATGCTTCGTAGCATAGACAACATCATCATACATAGTGGTAGGAGTAAAATTTCAGTTAACCAGAACTTGACTGAGCAGGATGCTCAATTTTCCTTAGATTTTCACCTATTTTATTATTATTGGTTTTTTTTTGTTTATAGAGGAAATTCATTTACCCCTTGTCTTCTACTACCCTGTGTCACACACACACACACACACACACACACACACACACACACACACACCCCTTTGAAACAAAGACAACTGTATAAACAAATCTACCTCCATAGCAATCTTTTCATTCACTGAAGACAAGAGTACTGGGTGAGGAATCCAGAGATCTCTGTGGTTCTGCCACTTCTTACCTGTTTGACCTTAGGCAAGATGTTTAACATCTTTGAGCAAATTGAGTCAGATGATCCTTTGAGCTCTCTGTCAGCCCTAAAACCTGTGATCCAGCGATATTGCAAGCCATATCAACTACACCCTCATCTTGCTTTTAGCATTGTTTTTAATATATATTATTGTGGGCACTTTATTTCATTATATCCTGTTCCTGTTTACTTTCCTCTGATATTCATTAACTGTGTTTCTCTGAACTCCTTATATTTGTCATGTCTATGAATATTGTGGCAGTATTTCACATTACCTTAATCTTTTACAATTTGTTACCTGTCCCCAGTCATCGACTAGGTACCTAGTCTGCTTCCAATATTTTTGCTACACAAAAAGTGCTTCTGCCTTTTATTTTAGGAGAAATTAAAAAATGGCAGACTGAACAATCAAGGATTTAGAGAAAAATGATTCAAAGCAAAATTTTAAGATATGCCATGAGACCAGCGGACTCAGTCAATGGTGTTCATTTCTACATCTGAGGTCCCTTCCATTTCTTAATCCTATGATTCTCTGATCTATAATGACATGCAATGATAATTTATATCCAGAATAACGATCCTGAGGCCCTTAATTATCAAAGAGAGACTCTATTCTAGGCACTCTCATTAAGAAGCCATAATTACTTGCTGCTTTAGGCAACTTTTAAACTATAAGTTGCAGAATAGTTGCTGATTTGCATTGGTAGAGGGACTTTATTCACTGGGAGTTCCTTTTACCAAAGAAATCACAGGTCCACTAAAAATAAGGAATAGTTGTAGGGAAGTATACGGATATTTTAATTTTAAATTAATGTTTTCAATTCACAATCCACTTTTTCTCCCTGCTAGTGCCTTCTACAATCCAAACCCCTGTTTAAAAAACAAACAAAAAAAAAAACTATGTATTTATACTGATATATTTGAAGAAAATTTTTTTGACAGTTAGGATATGGGACAAATTGTGCACCCTGGTTTACCTTTAATTGTATTTCTTAATCCTAAGTTACCTCTGGTTCCTGAGAGATGGCTTTTTTTAAAAAAATTAATCCTTAGTACCAAACAGTGCCTGGCACCTACTAGACACATAATTAATGCTTCTTGTTTGAGTGGTTGACTGGTTGTTTAGTTGATTCTGGCCACTATTCTATCGCATTTTGGTATTCTGGGTATCTGCTTTTAGAATTGGGATGGCAACTGCAAAAGTTATTGGTAAATGTGTTTTCTACAAAGGCAAAGCCTTCAAATATTTCCAAGGATGGGGAACCCAAAGTGCAATTCTACAAACTTGCCATTCATCTTCAAACTAAAATATGTAAAATCAACTTAAAAATAAAATAATTTTAAACTGTTTTTCTTTTCTCTTCTTTCTTCATCATCAGCATCTGCTCCAGACTTTTCTAAGAATCCAATGAAGAAGCTGATTCAGGTTCAAATAGGCAGCCTGGTTATATTTGATTGTAAACCAAAGGCATCTCCCAAGGCACATTGCTCTTGGAAGAAAGGCGATGAGGTCCTGCAATCAAGTGAAAGGTATTCTCTTCCCCAAAGCATTGATTTTGCAGACTTATTTTTTTAATCTGTTGAATTTACTTTAATTAATAGTCAGTTTCCCTACTATTTGTAGAAATCAGGATCATAAAATGTTAGAGGGAGAAGGGCATTTAGAGTTCATCTAGTCTAAACCTCTCTGAAGTATGGAGATGTTAATTGATTGGCCAAAGTCATGCAGATATTCAGCAGCAGAACTGAGATTTGAGACAGTATTCTAACTCCAAAGCAGGGTTTGTTTGTTTGTTTTTTTCACTGGGCTATGCTGCCTCTGGATGATCCCTTTTCTAGGGACTGGCGTCTTTTTACCAAGTGACTAGAGAAACAACTGAAAAACGAGTAAGAAGACTTAAGTTGAGTCCTGGCTTTGCCACTTACTGACCTTGTGAACTTAGAGAAGTCACTACTATATTATGGACTGGTGAAAAGAGTGTTGAAGTTGTAGTCACAGGACCTGAGTTCCGATCCTTGATCTGCTTGCCTTCTCTAGACCTCAGTTTCCTTGTCTTTAGAATGAGACCTAGATCACTTCTGAAGTCTCCCCCAGATTTAAATTTATACTCCTATGATACCAAAGCTACAATCCTTCTTATGATTCATGGAATCAGAATTCAAGGTCAAGATTTAGTGGTTTACCACATCTAAATAGAGATGGAGAGCAGATGGGGAATCACATGATTCGCTCTTGAGCTCCTTCATCTCAGTAAGAACATCCAGATCCTTTGGGCTTTGTATTGCAGGAGATAATGGTCTTCTTAAGAAATGAGTTTCTTAAGAATGCCTTAGCTTTAACGTACTTCACCTATCTTCCAAATTGCTATTCCTTTAAGTGAAAAAAAAAATCCTGAACAAAACACCCAAGCTATTATGCAACAATTTTGTCCCAAGGAATTCAAAGTACTTCTCTTCCCAACATTCCCCTGGAAAAGGCAGACTTTGGTATACCAGTTTACAAATCTGATGCAGAAATTACACATTTATCCAAAGGTGCTAAGCAAGTCAGTTGGAGAATGACTTGGCACTCAAATATCCCAGACAGAGAGGCAACCTGGTATGGCTAGTGGAGTTCAAGGGTTAAATTAGGGAAGATGTGGGTTCTGATTCAGCCTCTGCTGCTTACTAGCTATGCCATCAAATGGAAATCATTTGAGTTCTCCAAGCCTCAGATTGCCCATACAGAAAATGGAAATAATAATACCTGTGATACCAGAGCTGTTGACAGACTCCAAAGATCTAATATGTGTGTATGTATGTATGTGTGCATATATATATATATAAATATATACCCACATATGTGTACATACGCACACACATATAAATACATATTTATGCATGTATATGTATATATAGATATAGTTTATTGAAAAGTTTCTACTATGTCAGTTATTATGATCCCAGGGCTTCCTGTCCTATACCTGTAAAGGATTTTAGAGGTAATCTAATGAAGCTCTCCTTTTTTCAAGATTGGGGTGACCAGGAACTTTCAGTTGAATGATTATGCTAACTGAAGATGAGATGCAAGCATAAAGTAAATGTGAAAGCAAAATCAAATAAAAATGCAAAGGCATAAACAAGAAGAAAAATAAGTGAATAGTCCCCACTCTTAAGAAGCTTATGAACTACTGTGGGCAAAAAGGAATAGAACATGCACAAAGGTTAATTGAATACAAAGTATATCCAAGTAATATAAAGTAATTTGAAGGAGTTAGTATCAATAATTGGGGAATCCAGATATGTGAGAATCTGTATTTCAAAGAGAATGGGAATCTCTTATAAGACCGAAGCAAGAAAGGACATTCCAGATAGAATCCACTAAGAGTGGAGATGGCATGTCTCATACTGGGATCAGCTAGCAGGCCATTTGGAGTAAAACAGAGTGAAGGAAGGGAAATAATATGAAAAGAGACTGAAAAAGAAGGTAGAGGGCTTTAAATGCCAGGCTAAGGAATCTGTATTTTATCTTAGAGGCAATAGGGAACCAATGAAGATTTTTTTGGTGGGAGAGTATCATATTCAGAGCTCTGTTTGGGGGATATTAATTGTGTGGAGAATAGATTGGATACTGGAATCAGGGAAAGCAATCAGTAAGTTAATTTGATAAAACACAATTAATGCTTATTGAGTTCCCCTCCACCATAATCATGGAATGTCATGGAACGTCACTGATGCCAGTGACTTCGTAAGTTCTGAAAGGTCCTCCCAAGCTGGAAAGGTGTGCAGAATGAGTCTAGTATATGTTTGAAGAAAGCTAGCCGAGTTCTGAGAGGTTCGTTCCCAGAAGGTGCACCTGGGTCTAAAAACTCCTCATAACCTACTAAGACTTGAAGAGCAGTTGGGGAGATTGAAATCTTAGGGCAAACTTTTCTTGGTAGGCAGCAGTGACTTTTATCACACTGTTTATGATCACAATGATCACAATTATTTCTGGATATGGGTACTCCTAATGATTCTCATAAAACCTTTGTCCTCTTAAATGTTGTAAACATCATTGCCACATATTGTCAACACAGTTAGTTCTCAATATCTATAAAGACTTGGGTTGTTAAACAAAATGAGCTCCAGCAAAGATGAAAGATACGAGTTATGAAGTAGTAGAGTCCTGAATTATCTTAGGCATTGCTGGAGTGAGAAACTGGGTTCAAACCTTCATTCTGACACATCTGTGTGATCATGGGCAAGCTACTCAATCTTTCTGTATCTCGTACAATTCTCCTAAGACTAAGAAAGGTACTGATGGGTTATATCAGACTTGGTGAAGAGAGTTCCCACATGGATGAAATCATGGGATGAAAATACCATATCTGGTATTTCTTTAGTACAGAGTATTTCCAAGGGAGGAACTCCCCTCTAGTGAGAGTGAGGGGCATTTTTGCTCCAATTTATAGTTTTCAAGAATTAACTAGGAGATAGAGCATCAGCCCTAGAGTCAGGAGGACCTCAGTTCAAAGCAGCTTCCTAGTTGTGTGACCATGGGCAAGTCATTTAACCCCATTTGCCTCCTAGATAGATAGATAGATAGATAGATTGTTGTTGTATTTGTCCTTTATTCGTGAAGACCATGACATCAGAGAAATGATGACATGACTTGCATTTGACTTTTATATGAGTGAGGGAGGGCTGTGCAAGGTCACCAGCCTCACTTTCTCCTCCAGAGCCATCAGGGTCCAGTGGCCTGATATTCACCAGGATGACTGGAGATGGCACAGGATGCATGGTGAGACCCTGGCCTTTACAGGCTAAGGTCTTCTCAGGTTCTCACTTTGCGTGAGGTAACACCCATTCAGCAATAGATAGATAGATAGATAGATAGATAGATAGATAGATAGATAGATAGATAGATGAGTGGATAGATGGGTGGCTGAATAGATAGACAGATGAGGTTTTTTTTTCATGAATTAACTGAGGGAGTGGGCACTGAGAGGCTGAGTGTCTTTCCCAGGGTCACCTACTTAGCATGTTTGGGGGAGAAGTTGAACTCACATCTTCCTGGCTTCCAGGCAATCTGCCTCTACTGCTATGCTTAATAACTATCATTTAGGTAGTGCTTCCAGAAGAGTGCTTTACATCCAGTAGAGCTCACTTGATTTTCACAACAGTTAATCCAATTATGCCGCCTGCATCATTTAAAAGACACCTTCCACTCCTGCTCAGTTGGAATCCAATGGATTGGTCCTGGGAAATACTAAAATCCTTGTTTTCTAGGAAAAAAAAGATTGAAGCCTTCATTAATAAGCAGTAAAGTTCAGTGCTCAAAATTAATATATTAGTTAATTTAGTTAATATATTGTAAAAGAAAAACAAATATGCCCCACAAAACCCAGAAGACACACATCCATACACACACACACATACACACACACACACACACACACTCTCATATATTCACGGTCACCATCACAACTTCCCCCTTTTAAAGCATACTCTGAGTTCATTTGCCAGTTCTTCACAAAGGGAACCATTCAGTTTGATGTTTGAAGTCATATGTCTTTTATGGGTAAATATTTTATTGCTCTATTTTTTCTCCTGAAGAGATTCAAAGAAGAGCCTGTTTGTTTTTAGTTGTAATTAGATACACTGAACCTCAGTCTAGCGGCCTGTGCAGCAATGAATACCTTAGGGGCTAAAACCCGTTCCAGAGAAAAAGTGCATAGATAGTTATTGTTTGTGGCTTTTTAACAACCCTAGCTCAAAGCAAGAATTGCAAATAACCTTGCTGAGTTCTACCTTTTGTGTACCTAGCTTTGACTAGACCCAAAGGACCTTGTTGCTGTTGTGGTTGTTTAGTTGTTTCAGTCCTGTCAGGTTCTTCGTGACCCTATTTGGAGTTTTCTTGGCACAGATACTGGAGTAGTTCGCCATTTCCTTCTCCAGCTCATTTTACACAAGAAGAAACTGAGGCAGACAGGGTTAAATGACTTGCCCAGGGTCACACAGTTAGTGTTTTGAGGCCAGATTTGAACTCAGGCAAATGAGTCTTCCTGATTCCAGGCCTATTGCCCTACCCACTGCACTACCTACTTGCCTTAGAGGTCATCAATTAGTAAGCATTTATTAAATCCTTACTATGTGCCAGACATTAAACCTGGGGATACAAAGAAGGAAAGAAGAAGAAAAAAGAAATAGTGCTATCAAGGAGCTCCAAGTCTAATGGGGGAGAAAACATACAACTCTACACAAATAAGTTTAATGCAGAATTAAATTGGGGGAAGTTTCAGAGGAAAGGTATCAAGATAAAAGAGAACAGGACAGGTCATCTAGTTAAAACCAAGGCCCCTGAGAGATGAGGTACTCAAGGTCACAGCCATGCCCAAGCTAAGACAGCCCTGGGCTTTAGATGGCCTGTAAAAGTAAGTTCCTTTTATGTTGGTCAGTGGAGCCAGCTCACTGCTTTGGGCAAACATGGAGAGATAGTTCTCCTTGGAGCACGGCCCCCTTTCTTGGTAGTGCTTCCTCTTCCTCCAAAACTCAGTTCTGTACTCATCTGTGCCCATGTTCGCACTGCTCCCTCCACCCCACCTCAGTAACAAGAACCCCTTGGAAGCAAGGACTGGTTTTCTTTTTTGTCTCTGTAGCCTCCAGCATTTACCACCTACCTTAATGGGACCTTAATAAATGCTTGTTAGAATGGATTGTCAAAGCCAGGCTTTGTAAAATCACCATGATTTCCTACCTAGAATGGCTACTCAATCACAGTTTTAATGACCCCGATTTGGTGTTTTAATCTTACAAAAATTCCTACCTACTTATTTTACCTTTAAAAAAAGAAATCTTTCATCAGTGTTAATGATAAAGTTAGGGAAAGATGGTTAACGAATCTTAAAATTTGTTGAATCTAATATGTAGATCACCATGGGTTTAGAATTGGAAAGGCCCACAGAGGTCCAGTTCACAATCCAGTTCATTGCTGACATAGAACACAGTACCCTTAATTCCTATTCATTCTCATATTCAATGGATCACCTACTCGAAATGTGTATTTGGTTGCTATCCTTTGTAACATATACCTTATACAATTCATTCTACTCAATTGTTTCCATAAAATTTGCCCCACTCCCCCAATATCTAAACAACTTCTTCTTCTTCTTCTTCTTCTTCTTCTTCTTCTTCTTCTTCTTCTTCTTCTTCTTCTTCTTCTTCTTCTTCTTCTTCTTCTTCTTCTGCTTCTTCTCTTCTTCTTCTTCTCTTCTCCTTCTTCTTATTCCTTCTTCCCTCTTCCCTCTTCCTTCTTCATTCTTCTTCTTACAGTACCTGGTACACAGTAAGCATGCAATACATGTTTGTTGATTGATTTTGAAAAATACCAACCCTTTCTGGGGAGAATGCTCACTCTTTTTAGAGAGTAGAACTTTGGATTTGAAGTCAGTGAAAATAGAGACCCTGATCCATCCTCTGCGGTTTCTTACATGTGAGGCCATGGAAAAAAAAATCACTTAACTCCTCTCAGCCTTAATTTTCTGTTTTGAAAACTAGATATAACAATACCTCAAAGGACTATTGTGATGATCAAATGAGTTAATGTATATAAAGTGTCTTGCAAATTTTAAAGAATTATTTAAACAGTGGCAGTTATTTTATAAGATCTTTAAAGAAACTTATCTTTTGAAAAAAATTTAGAAGGCTCCTTTTTTTGTGAAATGTAATCACCATTAAGAAAATAGAGTGTCAGGAATGTAGTCTTCTTGTGACATATTGCTTATTAAACAGGACGCTATGATTCCAAATCCTTCCTCAAACACTCTGTGATTCTGGGCATGACACATAACTTCCCTCACCTCAGTTTCCTCCTATGTAAAATAGGCATAATAATAAAATAACCTGCCTTATAGAGTTGTTGTGAGCGACTAATGGAGCGACTAATGTTAAGTTCATTGAAAGCTTTAGAGTAATAAATGTATGTGTATGTGTATGTGTAGTATCCATGTACCCCCTAACTATTAATGATGATGATAGATCAGTATCACAAATATATGGTCATGCAATTTCTTTAAAAAGAATAATAGATACCAGATATCCTTTAAGCCTAGAATTCCAACCCTTGGGAGGATGTCAGAGCTAGCGAATTCCTTGAGTCTGGGAGTTGTGAACTACAGTGGGTGCAAAGCCAATTGTGTGTCTGCACTAAGTCCCAGCCTTCTGGGAGCCATGGGCCACCAGCTTGTTCAAGGAGGGGCAAACAAACCAAGGTCAGAAATGAAGCAGGTCAAAGGTCTCTTGCCAGTCAGAATGAGACTTGACCTGTGATTTCCAGCCTGGATGAGATAAGGAGACCTAGTTTGGAAAAAAAAAAAAACAATAAGAAAGAAAGATAAGATTAGTTTTTGAATGACTGGTTGACTTTTTTTTGAAGGCTTTAAGGATATGCATGAATATTTAAATAGGAATATAAATATTTTTACATGATTCAACTCCCTATGATTATTCTCTAAATTATACATATGTATGTATAGGCACATAGTCACATATGTGTGAACATAGAAAATATTTTAAAATAATCACTGACTCCTAGGAGTTTGGCCTGCCTCATACAAGTGATGAAATAGATTTTTTTTCAGTGTCTATTCCAAGTAAAAAGAACTTACAAATCGGTTCCAGAGGGCAGATAAGAAAAGGCACTTTTCTCATTTTGGTGAAAAATTTGGGGACTAAGGGTACCAGATTTCACCATATCCAGTGGACTTGGTAGCTTGGTTTGACTTAACTGGTTTTCTTTGTTATGAGAAGGTGGAAATTAGGAAAGGATTATAGTCTAAAAAAACCAAAATGTATCAATTAAGCTTTCTATTTTCTAAGAAAGATAGAAAAAGGGTCATAAAATTTATTACATTAGGTCAAATTATATAACCCATAGGATTGTATAAAATGGAAAACACTTTTTAATTGTGGTGTTGCAAGTTATTGCCTGCTGTTTTGTGGTGTCTGAGGGGAAAAAAAGCTTATCGATTACCTAGGCTGAAAAGAGTTATTACTAAGTTATAATCTGTGGCTAGGCAGGAAGAAATTCCATTCTGGGTATACGGTGGTCTGGTCTCTACTTTAGATAGAGAAATGGTGCAACGTGAAACGGTACAATAGGATGGTTTTCTCCCTTTATGTGCGTTTGCTGATGAAAAAAAATCTGCCATTTTCGAGCACCCTGCTAGTTACCACCGGCTTTGTTCCCAAGTGTGATTTGCTGACCCTTGTGTTGTTGTATAAGCTTGAGATCATGTGGAATTATGGTTGAGTGTGTGACAGTCTAGCCTGACTTAGAGAAAGACAGACCTTATTTATGGCTTTTTCTTAGTCAAGTGTCAAAGAACACAGATTCCTTGGTCTCAAGGATGACACTTCTGTCACATTACATCAGCGTTTCGTGCTTTTATTGATTTGCCTAATCAACTGTGTTTCCACATCAGAAAAAATCACAAAACTTTATGTATTCTTGTATTAGAGAGATGACATGGGGTAGTGGATAGAAACCCAGCCTCAAGAAGACCTGGGTTTAAATCCAGGCTATGATAATTATTGGCTGTGTGACCCTAAACAAATTTCATAACCCCTCGGTGCTCTGAGAAACTCTGTTAGGCTTAAGTTGTAGAGACGGTGCCGATCTGCATTAGTAGGGAGGGTTTCTTCACTATTAAATTCTCCATATCATTAAAATCACAGGTCTAGTCTGTCTTCCTATATTTTTAAAATTACGTTAGTCAAATTTTATAATTCAATAGAATATAAGCTCCGTAAGGGCTTACCTCTTGTTTTAATTTGGTTTGGTTTGCTTTGGTTCAATTTAGTTTGTCTGTAATTCCAGCATCTGGCAAAAAGTAGGCACTTATTAAGTGCTAGTTGAATTGACTTCCAACAGCATTTATTAAGTGAGTTCTGGGCCAGGCCTTTGTGTTAGGCACTGGGAATACAAAGATAAAGAACCTAAGTTCAAATCCTGGCAGTGGTATTAATTTCCTATGTGATCCGTTGTGTCTCAGTTTCCTCATTAGTAAAATGAGGCCATTGGACTAGATGTCCTCTGAGGTGTCTTCCAACTCTAAATCTGCATATCTATGATTATAATGAAATGACCCGCTGCCCTCAAGAAGCTGGCATTCTCCTGTGGAAATACAACATGTATACAGATCATTTGGTAAAGAGTTTATTTTAAAAACTAGAGCTATTCTTCCATTTTATTAAAGAACAAACAAATTGAATATGCAGATTGCTTTCTCAGATTTATGCACCTTCTGTATGGCCATTGTTCTCTGATGAATGAGCCTTGGGATTCGGGGCATCTTACACACCTGGATATTTCTTTGTGAATAGCCCTACAACTACAAAATGTTTCATGTTTCAAATTCATTAATTAGCATCTGGATCAGTGTCAGAATTCTCTAGAGCAGCTCCCCATGGATATCTCTTTCTCAAAAGAACCCAGGTGTTTTCTTTCTTCAGCACAGGTCTACATGAGAAACAAGAAGATTTTGCAACAAAAATCATTGAAATAAATTTGTTTAGGCTGTCACATTTCCCCCATTTATGAATATAGATATTCACTTGGGAAGATTTTATAAAAACTAACAATTAACTCCTTGAATATATCTTTCATTAAATACCATAATTCATTCAAAGAACTGCTTAATTACTATTGGTTCACAATTATGTAACACTTTACTCTACAAAGCATTTATTTTTTTCCTCAGCTACACCATGAAGTATGCCACATAGGATATTATTTTCATTTTAAAATGAGAAAATAGAGTTCAGTGATGGTTCAGTGACTTGCCTACAGTCATGTGGTCTGTAAGAGTTGGGACTCATGCTCCTTTCTCCTAACTAAAGGTGCAACCCTTCTTCCCAATTTTGAACCACAGATGATATTGTGATCCTCTCAAACAAAAGGTAAACATCGTGATAGAAATACCATAAATAATTGGAATAGTACAGCTAAATGATATAAGTAGAATACAGATTTCTTACATGTAAACCGAGGATAATCTTATTTTTAAGATCTAATGTATAAGGTTTATGTAATAAACTGTGCCCAGCCAAAAACACCTGCCTCATGCTATGAGCCTGGTAGTTACTCAGAGAGATTACTACCAACTAGGCGATCTTCCACACCCTGCCTCAATTTTCCCTGAAGACTATCTACCCAATAAATCACAAGCCCAACTCAGTTGTGCTTCTAAGTTCAAAGCTCAGAATGTCATGGATGCAAGGAGGAAAATTCTAATATCATTTCCTTAGATGCCATTTGCACATTGTCTCTGAACCCAGGGTGGGGGGGGGGGAAGAAATAGCTAAAGTCATTCAGCCAAAGAGAATTTAAAAAAAATAGTTTAACTGAAAATTTTCTTTAATTTTTTCTGACATTTATTTCCTCATGCATTTTCATTAACATACATATGCCTTTTTATCTGTCGTTGTTCATTCTATAACATATTCATTGTAAGTACTTTTCTTTTACTGCTAATTGTACACATCCATCTCTTAGAATGTGCACTCAGAATGCATCATAGGAAACAACTTTGATGCTTTTTATGCCGCTGTTTATCATTACAGACTCACATGATCTGTCCTCTGCTGAGAGATAAGCAGCCTTAGAAAAAACATAGCATTGTGGTATGGTAAAACTCGAGAAGAATAATGTACCATAGTGTTAACAAGGTATGCAGGTTAAAAAAAGGATATTGACAGAAACTCCAGGCCAAGTTGATAGGGCTTGCTATTTTCCTGCTTTGGTGGTACAGATTATGTCCTTAGAGCCAGATAAAATATCTTTTTACAGCACAGATCAATGGTACTCACGTAGTCAGCCATATGAGAGATTTTCTTTGTTTTGTAACATGTGAGAGCAATTTGTTGTTGTTCAGTCATGTCCGACTCTTTGTGACCCCATTTAGAGTTTTCTTGGAAAAGATACTGAAGTGGTTTTTCATTTCCTTCTTCAGCTCATTTTACAAATGAAGGAACTGAGGCAAACAGGGTGAAATGACTTGCCCAGAATTACACTGCTAGTAAATATCCGAGACCAGATCTGAACTCACAAAGATGAGTATTTTTGTCTCCAGGCCCTTCATTCTATGTCACCTGGCTGTTCGATTTATTGCTGAATTAGATGTAAATATTCAGAACACTGAAACACTTAAAAGGAAGAAATAGAATTTTTTTTTACAAAAATGGAGAGCCTGCCTCATTTGGCCAACTGTTTAAAAGGGTATAATAGAGGGAGTCTTCTTCCCCCCTTCAAAATGAAAGCAACAGGGGCTTCAATGGGGCAGAGCCAAGATGGCGGCGGGTAAGCAGGGACTAGAGTGAGTTCTGTACTGAGTCCCTCCAAAAACCTATAAAAAATGGCTCTGAACCAATTCTAGAATGGCAGAACCCACAGAACAGCAGAGGGAAGCAGGGCTCCAGCCCAGGACAGCCTGGATGGTCTCTGGGTGAGGTCTATCCCACACAGAGCTGGGAGCTGGGAACGGAGTGGAGCAGAGCCCAGCCTGAGCAGCGTGGAACAACCAAATTTGGAGTTGAGCGGATGGGGCCCCTAGCGCCCTGAATATGTGAGCTGCGGCAGTTACCAGACCCCTCGACACACAAACACCAAAGACTGCAGAGAAGGTTAGTGGGAAAAGCTGCGGGGAGTGGAAGGAGTTTGCGGTTTGGCTTCCAGCCCCGGGGGCAGCGTAGGTGGGGCAGCTACAGTTGCTGCAGCTTCTGGCCCCAGGCCCACCTGGTGGGAGGAATTAAGTGGCGGATCAGAGCAGGAGTGAAGAGCCTGCTGAAGATCTAAGCCCAGCCCGGGCTGGGGGTTCTTGGGGAAGGAGTAGTGCGGGTGAGACAGAGCTGCACCTCCCCCCCAAATGTGGAACATAGAACTCGTTAGTCTACAAGCAGTCATACCCCACTGAAAAACTCAAGGGTCAAGTTAGTTGGTTGGGAATATGGCCTGGCAGCGAAAGCACACCCAGATTCAGTCTCAGACTTTGGATTCTTTCTTTGGTGACAAAGAAGACCAAAACATACAGCCTAAAGAAGACAACAAAGTCATAGAGCCTATAACAAAAGCCTCCAAGAAAAACATGAACTGGCCCCAGGCCATGGAAGAACTCAAAAAGGAGTTGGAAAAGCAAGTTAGAGAAGTAGAGGAAAAATTGGGAAGAGAAATGAGAAGGATGCGAGAAAACCATGAAAAACAAGTCAATGACTTGCTAAAGGAGACCCAAAAAAATACTGAAAAATACACTGAAGAAAACAACACCTTAAAAAACAGACTAACTCAAATGGCAAAAGAGCTCCAAAAAGCCAATGAGGAGAAGAATGCCTTGAAAGGCAGAATTAGCCAAATGGAAAAGGAGGTCCAAAAGACCACTGAAGAAAATACTACTTTAAAAATTAGATTGGAGCAAGTGGAAGCTAGTGACTTTATGAGAAATCAGGATATTATAAAACAGAACCAAAGGAATGAAAAAATGGAAGACAATGTGAAATATCTCCTTGGAAAAACCACGGACCTGGAAAATAGATCCAGGAGAGAGAATTTAAAAATTATTGGACTACCTGAAAGCCATGATCAAAAAAAAGAGCCTAGATACCATCTTTCAGGAAATTATCAAGGAGAACTGCCCTGATATTCTAGAGCCACAGGGCAAAATAGAAATTGAAAGAATCCATCGATCACCTCCTCAAATAGATCCCAAAAAGAAATCTCCTAGGAATATTGTTGCCAAATTTCAGAGCTCCCAGATCAAGGAGAAAATACTGCAAGCAGCCAGAAAGAAACAATTTGAGTATTGTGGAAACCCAATCAGAATAGCCGAAGATCTGGCAGCTTCTACATTAAGAGATCAAAGGGCTTGGAATACGATATTCCGGAGGTCAATGGAGCTAGGATTAAAACCTAGAATCACCTACCCAGCAAAACTGAGTATCATATTCCAAGGCAAAATATGGATTTTCAATAAAATAGAGGACTTTCAAGCTTTCTCAGTGAAAAGACCAGAACTGAATAGAAAATTTGACTTTCAAACACAAGAATCAAGAGAAGCATGAAAAGGTAATCAAGAAACAGAAATTGCAAGGGACTTACTAAAGTTGAACTGTTTTGTTTGCATTCCTACATGGAAAGATGATGTGTATGATTCATGAGACCTCAGTATTAGGGTAGTTGAAGGGAATATGCATATATATATGTTTATGTATATATATAAGTGAATGTGTATGTATGTATATATCTATGTGTATATGTATGCATGTGTGTATATGTGTATATATATATGTGTGTTTATATATGTATATATATATATATGTAAAAGAGAGAGAGCAGACACAGGGTGAGTTGAAGATGAAGGGAAGATATCTAAAAGAAATGAAATTAAGGGATGAGAGAGCAACATACTTAGAGAGGGAGATAGGGAGAGATAGAATGGGGTGGATTATCTTGCGTAAAGGTGGCAAGAGGAAGCAGTTCTGTGGGAGGAGGGGAGAGGGCAGGTGAGGGGGGAATGAGTGAACCTTGCTCTCATCAGATTTGGTCGGAAGAGGGAATGCCATACATACTCAGTTGGGTATCTTACCCCACAGGAAAGAAGAAGGAGGAAGATAAAAATAAAATAAAAGGGGGGGGGGATGATGGAGGGGAGGGCAGATGGGGGTGGAGGTAATCAAAACAAACACTTTGGAAAGGGGACAGGGTCAAGGGAGAAAATTCAATAAAGCGGGATGGGTCGGGAAGGAGCAAAATGTAGTTCGCCTTTCACAACATGAGTATTGTAGAAGGGTTATACATAATGATACATGTGTGGCCTAGGTTGAATTGCTCGACTTCTTAGGGAGGGTGGGTGGGAAGGAAAGAGGGGAGAGAATTTGGAACTCAAAGTTTTAAAAACAGATGTTCGAAAACAAAAAAAAAAGTTTTTGCATGCAACTAAAAAATAAGATACACAGGCAATGGGGCGTAGAAATTTATCTTGCCCTACAAGAAAGGAAGGGAAAAGGGGATGAGAGGGGAGGGGGGTGATAGAGGGGAGGCCTGACTGGGGAACAGGGCAACCAGAATATATGCCATCTTGGAGTGGGGGGGAGGGTAGAAATGGGGAGAAAATTTGTAATTCAAAAGGTTGTGAAAATCAATGCTGAAAACCAAATATGTTAAATAAATAAATTTAAATATATAAAAAAAATGAAAGCAACATAGTACAGTGAAGAGAGGACCAGTCTTGGATTCAGGAAGACCTAGGTTTTAATCTTGCCTCTGGCACATACTCTTTGTGGGACAGTGATCGAGTCACATTTCCAATCCTCCTGGCACATAGTAAGAGGGTGTGTGCGTGTGCGTGTGCGTGTGCGTGTGCGTGTGTGTGTGTGTGTGTGTGTGTGTGTGTGTGTATCAGCTAGATGGTACAATGGACAGATTGCTGGGCTTGGAGTCAGGAAGGCTCATCTTCCTGAGTTCAAATCTGGCCACAGACACTTATTAGCAGTGTGACCCTGGGTGTCACTTAACCTTGTTTTCCTCAGTTTCCTCATCTGTAAAATGAGCTGGAGAAGGAATGGCAAACCACTCCAGTACCTCTGCCAAGAAAACTCCAAATGGGGTCATGAAGGGTCAGACATGATTGAAAAATGACTCAACAACAAATACATGTGTATGTATTTATGTATATATACATAGATAAGTATGTATATGTGTGTATGGATTAATTGGTTAATTTGGTTAATTTAACCCCTCTGTGCAGCAAGCAGCTCTCTAAGATTAGAAGTGGAGGCCATCTCCAATTGTCCTGTTCTATATCTTGCCACTGGACCCAGATGGCTCCAGAGGAGAAAGTGAGGCTGCTGACTTTGCACAGCCCTCCCTCACTTAAATCCAATTCACTTCAAGTCATGGGTCCTCTTTGAGAATGAAGGACAAACAACAAGATTAGAAGTTAAAATAACTTGCAGATATGTATCTGTGGATGGAAGTTCCGATCCTCAAATTTTCCAGGGGATCAAATCTGTATTATAGGGATAGGAGTGGGGCATTCAATATTATCAGTATTTTCATCTGGTACCATATATAGAAAAACTGACTCACAGTGAGTTTAGAATGCATTTTCATTCACATGGAAGAGGTATGAAAATTTCACATTGTAACTCTGTAGGGAAGCTTTGGTTATTAAAGGTTTTGTGGGGAGAAACAATTACTTCATCTATTTACTGAATATTGTTTGTTTTTATGTTTCATGAGATGCCCCCTGGGCCTCTTACATGTTTCTGGAAGAACCAGTTTAAGAACAAACTATCCAATTAGCTCCATATTGTATGATATGTACAGTCGGCGTTATTTGAAGTTAACATATTTGTGTTTAAAGTCTCTGTTTTCTTACTCAGGTGTCAGGCTGTGCTTCAGACCTATGCCTCACCTCCAAATCATAAAGGAGGTTTGTTAGTTTAAGTAGCTGCATCTTACAAACTAAAGGATTTCTAATTCCCATCTAAAATTGCTATTACTTTCATGTTGGTACTAAAAAAGTTAGATAACACCCAGAGGGCAGAATAAGGAAATAACTGAAATTGGCTCTCTCCAATGTTCCCAATACTTTTGCTACCCAATTTAGAGCTTATAAATTATAGATGAATTTAAAAGTAGATCTTTAGTCAACAAGGAGATGACTGCAGCAAGCTTTAGTGTCTTGTGTGTGGTAGGCACTTAATTAATATTTGTTGAATGAGTGGATGAATAAAATATGTAATACTTTCATATTTACCTAAGCTTCAGTGTCCATAGATTGGTTTGATTATGCAGAAAACAGACACTTCTGGCTTTAAAAAAATAACTATGCTGTAATTTACAGTCCTTAGTCTTGTATATTTCATGTTGGGTGTTCAGTAAATAAATGCAAATCTCATTTATTTTTAGCTAGCAACTTAGAATAAATAGGCTTATAATAAAATTTAATTGCCCATTGTCCTCTACTAAAGTCCTTCTTAGATTCTCCAATGGAGGATGGAAGTGGTCTTACATTATCAAAGACTATGTCAGTGGAATAGAATCTCTGGTAGGTTTACCAGACTAGAAAGTTTTTAAGTATGGAACAGATAATGGTCTGTCTACCTTTCATCCAGCAGCCAGCTTTGCTAAGAGACAAAAGACTTACCACCAGGAGATTGGGCAAAAGATAAAATTTTCAACCTTGGAAATACTTGAAGTTCATATATGAACATAGGATTGTCCATCTACATCTGGAAGAACCTCACAGGTCAAACTGCTCCAAACCCTTCCTGGTACAGATAAGGAAACTGGAGTCCCGGAAAATTGAGTGATTTACCTAAAGTTATTAAGGTAGTGTCAGAGGTGGAATTTGAACCCAGGTTTTCTGAGTGACAAAGCCCATGCTATTACAGTGACTGTGTGGTACAGTTGAAAGAATATTGTCTCTGGAGTCGAAGGAACTTGTTTCCGATCCTGCCTCTCATTTTTGGGCAAGCCATTTCAAATATCTATGGTTAATGATGTGCCTTTTTGCTCTAGGTCTGTGATCGTAGGCAACATCTCTTACCCCAAGTTTCTTCAACTGTAATGACAGCACCTACTTCCAAGGGTTGTTGTGATGATCAAATTAAATAATATTTGTATAGTCTTTCACATAGGGCCTGGCACATGAAAGGTGCTTAATAAATGCTTATTTCTTTCATTTATTCCACAAATACATATGATATGACTGCTATGTACAAAATGCTGTGCTAGGTCCCTGGAAGATATTAAAATGAATAAAATGTGGTGTCTGTGAATTATTGGACATGTACCCAGATGACCAGCATTGAGTCACCATTACATTCTTCTTAGTCATGTGAATTTGTGCAAATTAAAATGATGTAACCTTATGTGGAGCTCAGCACAGTGCTAGGAATATAGTAAGAGTTTAAGAAATGTTGCTTGACTTCAACCTCTCAGCCTCAGTTTCCTTATCTGTAAAATGGAGGCAAGAAAACTTGCAGAGACAACGTCAGGTCATTGTCAGAGAAAGTCTTTTCTAAACTGTTGAACTGAATATGAATGAAAGATACCATTTTCATTGATCTTTATCCTTTTGCAAATAGCTGATCCAAATCTGGGGTGAAATTTGTGGCCATGTAAGAGTTTCTAAATCTACCAAGATTTTAACTGAGGAAAGGAGCACATTGCCTCAGAGTAGCTAGCAGAGAATGAGGGCCCTGGAATTTAGCTGATCACAAATAATAAATAATATTTCATTGTTTGAATGTAAAGAAAAATAAAGGTGTACTTTGAAAAGCAGTATATACAGTAAGTCAGGTCTAAAAATAGACACAGAAATTGATATGAGATTCTTCATGCTAGGATTAGAGCCAGCGAGGTGACTCAGTGTAGAGAACACTGACCTTGGAGTCTGGAAGACCTAAATTCAAATGTAGCTTCAGGTACTTCCTAACTCTGAGACCCTAGGCAAGTCAATTAACATCTCTCACTCCAAGTTTCTTCAGCTGTAATGACAGCACCTACTTCCAAGGGTTGTTCTGATGATCAAATCAAATAATATTTGTATAGTCCTTCACATAGTACCCGGCACATGAAAGGTGCTTAATAAATACTTATTTCTTTCATTCATTCCACAAGTACGTATGATATGACTGCTATGTACGAAATGCTATGGTAGGTCCCTGGAAGATATTAAAATGAATAAAATGTAGTTTCTGCCCTCAAGGACCTTAACATTTTTAAATGATTTGGTGAGCTGTATATATGAATAAATGGATCCAAGGGCTTAAAATATTGTGTTTGAAAATTTAGAATGGAGATTTCCCAGAAGAATACAGAGTGGGAAGACATGAAGAAAAGTACCACCTTCTTACTCTCCTCAAAAATAGCAATAGAAATAAAAAAGAGCAAAATTAGTAGAAATACTTAAAATAGTATTTCAAAGGTCACACAAAGAAATGTGCAAACCAATGAGAAGCTCCAACATAATGAAAAATTCCATGGATTAAAAGATACAGAATAAAAAATGCCAGGAAAGAAAAAAAAAACAAAACTATTGAAAGATGCCCTGAAGAATTTTTTTCAGCACACAGCAAAGTGAATAAGAATGAGAGTCACAGTTAGAGGCAACTTTTCAAGCCATCTCATGTAGACCGTACTTGGATTTCCTTCAATAAAGTCACTGACAGTATTAGCATAAATGTCACAGGATGAAATAAGAACCTAAATGTGAATGGGGGATTTCAGAACTAAATAGTGATCAAGTCGACAATATAGAAAGATCCATGATAAATGCTTGGAAACGGATTTAGGAAAGTGATGATTGTAGGACACGTTAAGGAGTCAAGAGCTAAGACTCTTATAGATCCCTGAAAACTGAAAAGCAAAATGATCCTTGTAGCGTTAGGAAATTGTGTAATATTCCTCAGTAGTGAAGTTGAGATGCAGATTACAAATCAGCAGTATTCCTAGAACAGCAGACATGAACCCAAAATTCAACTCATCCCTTATATAAACTACAAGATTATATGTAAGCGGCCCAAACCAAAAGGATTATAGACTTCTTGTGAATGCCAGTTCTAAGGTCAAATACACCAAATATATTCTCTGTTTCCTAAATGATCAACATTGTAATATGATATCCTGGAAGTTAAGAATTAGAGAACTCAATCCCCAAATCAACTCCCTAGTAAAGCTAAGTTTTGCTTTTGAAGATAAGAGAAGGGCATTTAAAAATGAAGATGACAGAGAAATTCATCGAGAAAAGACCAAATCTCAGAGCAGCCTTTGATTTACAGAACAAAAGAGAGCATCAACCTTCAGAAACACCCCTGTGTCTTCAATTTTGTTGTTTTAATCAATAGGTGCATAACAACTGAACCTTACTCTCCATTGTGTCCAAGCCATCGCGATAGGGGTTAGGGGACAAAAAATACACCGTTCAACTTAAGGAAGACAGAAAGGGGAAAGTAGGCAAAAATAGTCATTACAGGATTTGGTTTGGTTTTTAAGAGAGGGGAAAAACGAAGCAGTGAATTAAGGATGAATCCAATTCCAAACTCAATAACAAAGTGTGAATCCTTTGTTAAACAGTAGATGAGGGATGATCATAGTACCTTGGATTTATATTTGGAAGAAACTTCAGAGGCTGTCTAGTCCAACCCCTTCATTTTACAGACCAGGAAGGAATTTATCCGAGATTACACAATCAGCTTCCCCCTTGAATTTCCCACATCTTTATGGTTTAGTAAGAGCCCTTTATGATATTTCAGGACAGTATACAAAGGACCTTGGAGACCTAGGGTTTCAGGTATCTTGGTCTGAGCACTGCCATTTCAAAGATCCATGCTTTGTATTTCCCACCACCCTAGGGCTTACTTGGGGAGCTATCTACTCTTTCTATCTCTAGATACAGAGCCTCATAGGAAAAAAGTCTCCCCAAGTGGTCTCTTGTCATGCTGGGAGGTCTGAGTTGACACTGGGTTTTGCTTGTAGTGCCATTTCCTATTGCCCATGGCTGAATTTTCGCACAGTTCTGGTATGGATACAATCACTTGCTGTAATTTCTTGTTAGATTTCTTAATCATTAGGCCTGATATGATTACTAAGTTTTTGGTGAAGTAGATGTGGGGGAACTAGGCAGCTATATTAGTTAACTTTCAGGCAGCCATCATGGCCCAGTTTCTATCTCAAATTTACTTTGGACATTAGGAAAATGACTTTACTTTTCTACCTTTCTATTTCATATCAAATCTATTGCCATGGCCAGTCGGTTTTGCCTTTCAGTATCTCTTTAATAGGTCTCCTTTCCTCTGACATTGCCACAACTCTGGTACAGGGGCTCATCACTTTATACCTGGATTATTTGAATAGCCTGCTGGTGGATCCGCCTGCCCCTAGTCATTTCTCCCTCCATTCAGACACTAAAGTGATTTTCACAAAGTACAGGTTCAATGCGATTATGTCCCCCTTCTACTGAATAAACTCCAGTGGCTCCCTTTTGCTTCCAGGACCAAATACAAAAATTGTATTTGACATTCAAAGCCCTTCATAATCCAGCCTCCTCCTGCCTTTCCAGTCTTCCTATAACTTGCTTCCCAAAACCTAACCTTTGATCCAGTGACAGTGGCCTCCTGGCTGTTCATGAACAAAACCCTCCATCTCTTGGCTCTGAGCATTGTCTCTGGCTGTCCCCATTCTTGAAATGTTCTCCCTCCTCTGCTTGGACTATTAACCTCCCTGGATTTTTTTGTTTTATGTTACACCTGAAACCCCACTTTCTCCAGCAGGGCTGCACAACATACAGCCCACAGGCCGTGTATGGCCCACCAAAGGGTTTCAGGAAAAATGTGGGGTTGCCATTGTGCATTCTGTGTGTCACATGACCTGTGGGAACCAACCATCATCAGTCTGCCTCTAGTCTAACCCATCTGTGGCCCAAAGAAGTTTAGCCTGTTTTAATTTTGCCTCCTATCTACTGCCAAGTTGTGCAGGTCTGTTCTACAGGAAGCCTTCCCAATCCCTCTTAATTCCAGTGCCTTCTCTGTTAATTATTTCCTATTTATCCTGCATTTTTCTTGCTTTGTATGCATTTATTTGTAAACTCTTGAGGGTAGGGACTGTCTTTTGGCACTTTTTGTATCGTCAGTGCTTAGCTCAGCGCTAAAATGTTGAATATTTTTTGATTGACCTTGATTTTGTTGTGAGAAATGAATATTTCTCTCTTATATTTAATAACTAATTATTGTGTTAGGACCAAGGTTTTTCTCCGTTTCTACTTCCTCATCCAGAAACCAAAGTGTGGGAGATCTCTCTTAGAGACTTCACCAAGCCAAGATCTACTCAGGAAGTAAAAGAAATTCTAAGTTTAGACTAATGGGTACATTCCTGCTCATTATGCTTGCTCAGACAGGTCCAGGATTCTCTCTATTGTCAAGATAGGCAATTTGAAAATTGAAGTCTCTGACCAATATTTGAGTGACCTAAGGCACATACCCCCAGAACTTCATTTTAATATAGCCCACACCTCTCATTGTGTTAACCAATCCGAGTTGATTGCCATCCCTCAGGAACTCTTATTCTTCAAAGGGCGTATAAACTGTGACCCCACTGGCATTAGGGGTCTTTGGTCTGAGAGAGATGGCCGAATGACCTTCCTTTTATTAATAACCTGCTGCCCTTAATAAAACGCTTAAATTATCCAGAAACTATGTCTCCACATCCTTTTTCATAATCATCACATTGTATAAACTCTTAAAAGCTATACCTGAGAAAATGCTTGGGATTATCTTGAGAAAGAAACCCATAATACGTTAGCTGTGCAATAATTTTTAGTTGAAAATTTTGAACAGCACAATAGTTCTCTCCCCACCTTGTTTTGAAAGTGTTCTAATTATTTTAAAAATTGCACTATTTTTCCAATTTTTATCATTTGAAGACATTATAATGCTGAGATCCCATTGCTTGGAGATGCAAGTCGTGGATGAGTGCTATAATCAAATTTTATTTTCTCCAATATATTTGAACTTTTATAGATCTTCATATTCTCTTTTCTATTATCTCACTAATACTTATTTTTTTCCAGGATAACTATTTTAAAGGATGGAGGACTCCAAATAGCCAATGTTACTAAATTGGATGTTGGGACTTATACTTGTCTAGCTGAGAATCAGTTTGGGAAAGCAAGCAGCTCCACTCATTTAGTAGTTACAGGTATGATGTTCTTTTTTTAGTTTATATTTATTTCTTTTCTTCTTTTTTATTTTTTTTTTAATTTTTAGTTTTCAGTATTCACTTTGATAAGATTTTGATTTCCAAATTTTTCCCCTTCCCTGCCTCCCCCAGGCCCAGAGGGCATGCAATCTGATATGGGAGATACATGTACAATATTTTGTTGTTCTTAAAGATGACAAATATGTCCTAAATGGCATAGAAAAAACATTAAAGTTAATGAAGATTTCTTTAGTTCAGTCACACAAAATGTGTTGTGAAGCAACCATTTGTCCTCAAACTGTCTCTTCATCCTTAAAGACTGTACACCTCCTCCCCCTAGAAGAACATAGGCACCCAGAAAGGGATATTTTACTTTCTATCTGTATCTTCCAAGAACTGTAAGTAGTTCTTTGCATCTAACAGGTACTTTACAAATATAATTAAATTGGATTTTCAAAGGGTAAGAGGGGTCAGATCTTCACTCTTTTCCACTATAACATAATGTGAAACAATGAGCACATTATTAAATGTGCTTTAATTATATGCGAGTTAACAATTTCCTTTTTTATTTTATTTTAAATTTATGGAATAAAACAAGCATTTCCATGACATACTACAATAAAAAAGATAATTGTACATGAAACTGTAAAATCTTCTATATACGACTTGCTATTCCTTTCCAATATTCAACAAAATTATGATGTAAATTTCTTTTGTCCTTTTTTTCTTCCCTCCCCCCACCGCCCTAGAGATGGCCACCATTAGACACAAATAGCCATATATGTATGTAAAATTAGTCCATAGATACTTCTATTTATCAATTCTTTCTCTGGATGCAGATGTCTTTCTTTATATGTCCTTCGTGGTTAATTTGGGTATTTATAACAGACAAAATAACTTATTCACTTAAAATAGTTCTTAAAACATTATTACTACTTCGCACTTTTCCATGTATATATTTCTAACCTGTCATTTTGATGTTATACCAGTTGTTTTCCTTTACGTTGCCTGTGCAGGATAAGAAACCAGGTCTGATATCACTGAGAATTTCATTAAGAATAGTTAAAAGGATATTCTTATTTGCGCATATGGGAAGAGGGCAGAGCAAAAAGGGAAATCGACTGTAAATTTTTACACCTAAAATTCACCATACGGTATGAAGATTGGAAGATTTAGAAGTAGAGAAACTGATCAAAAATTGTGTCTGTTACTTGTAAGGAGCAAAACATTTCACCTTAATAGGCCTTGGTTTTCTCATTTAGAAAATGTCATGGTTGGACTTCCATCTATAAAACTCATTCTGTTTTTTTTTAACGTATTAACCTTATTTCCTTTATGAATGAAGTATTTTAAGTTCTTAGTAACCTGGCATCTATGGATTCATTTAAAGATGTACAGAATATATTCTCTCTTTACTCCCACCATCTGTCAAAACTGCTAAAACATAGGGTTACCCATTGCCTGTCGTACAGTATGACTGCGAGTCTGTGAGTCAATGAAAGTAACCTAGCCAATTGTTGACTATGTAATTTTCAGCCTGACTTTCATTGCCAACATTCCTTTAGTCCTCAATTGCTAGGTGATTTACCAGTGTTAGTATCACTATCTCATACTCTAAATGTCTCAGTGTTTACTTTTATCTATAATTCAAGTAAATCAAAGAAGTTATTTGGGTGAAGCCCAATGAGGATAATGTTACTAGATAACAGGCCATCTGACTATCCATACAAGTGATAGTCTGACAACTGTGACTTTATGAATGTTTGAGCATCTGTGTTTTTTATTTTGTTTTGTTTTACTCTAGAGCCCACAAGAATAACATTGGCCCCATCCAACATGGATGTTTCTGTTGGAGAAAGTGTAATCCTGCCTTGTCAAGTTCAGCATGATCCCCTTTTAGATATCGTGTTTACTTGGTATTTTAATGGAGCCATCACAGATTTTAAGAAAGATGGATCTCATTTTGAGAAAGTAGGTGGGGTAAGTTATGGAAATTTACTCCTGCTATTAATATTGTGTCGAGTGCATATGTATTTTTGTATAGAGAACTTTCCTGGGATTCTTTTTTTTAAAAAAAAATTCCAATTCTGATTTTGCTCCAAACATTGATAAGATCAAAATGCTGCAATTAAATTATGCATTATTTTCCACATATACAGATTTTAATTTAAAACTGTAATTTCTTTGAGGCCCAAATGTGGAAAGGTATACTTCTTTTATGAAGGTTCTCCTTGACAGCAGGAAGTAACACTTGTATAAATTTGCATCTTGCATTGTAACTAGTAGAGTGCTTATGAGTAGAGGAGAAGCAAGAAAAAAGACAGGGTGGCAATCATGATTTCAGACAAGGAAACTGTCAAATTAGATAGCACTGAAAGAAAGAAACTACATAGTGCTTAAACACAAGATAGACAATGAAATACTGAATAGATAATGAAACATCAATGTTTAATATATGCCCAGCAAAGGGTATAGGTGAGAACACAAAGGAAAAGACATCAAATGATAGGGGGAAAAGGTCAATAAGTTCATAACTGTGTTTGTACACAGTTGTATTCATGGAAGGATTGGTAGTAGCCTGTTGAAAAGCAGAGATGAATACTTTGAGATCCTGGGGTGTCAAACTGTTTCAGGAGGCCAAAGGGAGGGGCATGAGATTGAAAGCAAATAGGAAGAGAGGGAGAGAGACAGAAACAGGGAGAGCCAAAGAGAAACAGAAGAAGAGAGACAGAGAGAGAGAGATGATATAACCAAACTGAACTGCCGAGAAAACTGGCTCTTTGAGTCATAGAAAGGCCTAATGTGTAATTTTCATCCTTTTCATCTCTAAATTCACGACTACCAAAAAGATCAAGTAAAGCAATAATTCACAGAATCTCAGAATATTATTATATCATAGATACAGCTTTTAAACCTCAAGGGAAAGGTAACTCACCACTTTCTGAAGTTGCCTACTTTTCATTTGGTTAGCTCCTGTTGGTAGGTGATGTTTGCATCTGTCAGGCCTAAAATTGCATCTATGAAAATTAGTTCTAAAGAGCTACAGTTAGAAGTGATCTAGGCACCATCCAATTCACGACCATCTTAATTTTTATTTTATTTTTTTATACTGAGGCCAAGAGAGGTTAAGAGGCTTGCCCAAAGAAGCTCAGATAATAGTAACAGAGGTAGAATTAAAATCAAAATCCTCTAACTCTTAATTTTGTGATCCTGCTGTTAGTTCTAGTGATATTCTCTGAGGCCAAGCAGGACAAGTCAACTCCCTGTTGCACATGACAACCCTTGGAATGTTTGGATATAGCTAGCATGTTCCTCCTGAGTCTTCTCTCCTCTAAGCTAAACATCCCCAGTGGCATCAACCTGTTCTTACAGAGGCAACTGGATGGTGCAGTAGATAGAGCACTGGGCCTAGAGTCAAGAAGACCTGAGTTCAAATGTGGTCTCAGATACTTAGCAGGTGGGTGACCCTGGGAAAATCACATAACCTCTGTTTACATCAGTTTTCTTGAGCGCAAAATAAGAATGATCATAGCACCTCCCCCCCACCAAGGGGATGTTGTGGGGATCAAATGAGATAATGATATCTATAAAGTACTTAGCATAGCACCTGGCCTTATATAAATGCTAGCTAGCTAGTAGTAGTAGTAGCAGTAATGGTGGTGGTGGCAGTAGTAGTATAGCCAATAAGTGTTTCATAATAATAAATACTAGCAGTAGCAGTAATGGTAATGGTGGTAGTGGTAGTAGTATAGCCAATGAGTGTTTCATAATAGTAAATACTAGTAGTAGTAATAGTAATGGTAGTGGTGGCAGTAGTAGTATAGCCAATAAGTGTTTCATAATAGTAAGTACTAGTAGTAGTAGTAATGGTGATGGTGGTAGTGGTAGTCATATCCGGTAAGTGTGTCATAATAGTAAATATTCATAGTAGTAGTAATAGTAATAGTGATAGTGGTAGTTGTCTGTCCAATAAGTGCTTCACAGTAGTAGTAGTACTAGTAGTAGTAGCAGTAGTAACTGTTGTATGTGCCATGATCTTAAAGCCCTTGCTATCTTAATCACTTGCATCCCCATTCTCTTTACCTTATTAATGTCCTTCCTAAATTTGGTACCAAAACTGACCAGAATACTCCACGTATGTATGGTCTCACCAGGACAGAGAGTAATGGGATTATCGCCTCCTTCACGCCTCTCTTAATACAACCTGAGCTATCAGTAGATTTTTTTCTTGTTTTGTTTTCACTATAATCTTAATAGTAGTAATAAATGATAACCTCTTCAATAGGACCAGAGAGGTAGCTTAAGGTTATATAAGTTGCTTTTTTTTCCTTGATGAGCGGAAGTCCCAATAGGTTATTTAAAAGGCGTGAGGCACTTCCAGTATGGAAATGGAAGAGTTTGTGTGGGTATACATGTACATAAAAGGCAAACTAAAGAAAACCTGTGACAAATTTAAACACAACATCCAAGCATTAAGTAACATTGTCAAAAGATTTAACAGACTGGAGGCAGATAGACCCTCTGGAGGTAAATGCAGATATGATTGGAAGGTAGAGGACAAAGATGAGAGCTAAAGCTTTATAAAGTGTACTTCTCTGGTTGTAGGATTAAAAAGAGAAAATAACCCAATAATAGGTATCTTATTACACAAGTACACAGTTTTTGTTTTTGTTTTGCCAGACATGTGATTTCTTATCTCAGGGAGCTCCCAGTGAGGAATTTCTTTTGTTAATGCAAATAACCACCTTCCTTTTTAAAAATTATATATTAGAAAATAATAATCAAACATGAACATTTAGCATGCTTATTCTAAAACATGTCACTTACATTTGAGTCATCCTCCTTATAGCCTTACCTTCAGATCCCAGATTCTGTGACTCTGGGCTCTGATAGATGAATTTATGTCTTATCTTTCCCAGAAGCATTCCACAAATTCAAGTCCCATCCACTTCCAAACCACTTCCAACTTTCTATCTCTGCTTTATGGTCATTTGGTTTATATGATCATCCTGCTTTTCTACGTTGTCTGTCCCCTCCCACTCCCCCTCCCCATTTGACTATAATTCCCTTGAGGAAAGAGACTATCTTGATTGCATATTCTCCGTGAGTAGTCTAGTTTCTGGGTCATATAAGTGCTAAATTACATAAGTTAGATTATTATATAATGTGAATAATTGTGTACATTGGGATCCTTTCAGTCTTTAATCTCTTTAAGACTTATGCCAATTACATTTGAGTCAATAGGTTTGTACATTTTACTGAATTTCATGGGATTATAATTCTACATTGATTTCCTGAGTGGCTGAATGAAATTCACAGCTTCACAATCTTTGTGTTACTGTTTCTGTCCTCCCAAAGTTCCTCTAGTAAGAGTTATTTTCCTTTTTTGTCATCTTGGCCAATCTACTGGGAGTGGGTTTTGTGTTTCTTTTATTAATTGCTTGTTGCATTTTTTTCAAATGATTGTTAATGATTTAGTTTTCTTGGGTACCACCTGTTCATATCCTTTGACCATTTATCTGTTGGGAAATAGATCATGGTCTTTTTAAATTTGTATAAATTGCCTATATAACAAGTCTTTATCAGATAAATTTGCTGTGAAGATTTTCTCCCAGTTGTTTTCCTTTCTAACTGTATTGCTTTTTTTGTGTGAAAGCTTTTCAATTTTGTATAATTGAAAATGTCCATCTATTTTATCTCCCTTTCCTCTCCCTCGTTTTCAGAAGAATTCTTTCTCAATATATTGTTATGAAAGGTTTTGCCTTCCAGTATTTTTTAGTTTGTTAAGGACATAAACTTTTAGATCTAGATTGGGCATCCATTTAAACTAGACACTGAAAACCCTAAAATCTGTTTTTCCACCAAATTTTCTAGTTTACTTACACCTCACCCTCCTGTATTTGATGATCCAGTGACATTTGCTTCCTGGCTATTCCTTGGACAAGACAATTTGTCTCCCAGCTCTGGGCTTTTTTACTGACCGTCCCCCATGCTTGAAATGTTCCCCCTTCTCCTTTATTCCCTTCCTTCAAGTCCCAGCTGAAATCCCACCTTCTACACAAAGCCTTTGTGGATTTCCCTTGATTCAAGGGCCTTCCCTTTGTTGGTTTTTCCAGTTTACCCTGTACAGTCCTTGTTTTTATACATAGTTCTTCTCAGATTATCTCCTCTATTAGACACTGAGCTCCTTGAGGTCAGGGCCTGGTTTTATTTGTGTTTTTTTTTAACTTTTCTTTCTACCCTCAGCGCTGAGCACAGTGCCTTGACCATAGTAAGCACTTAATAAATCCTTATTGATTTACTGACTTTTTTTGTAAACTAATGGACTCTTTGGTGTAATAAATCCCTTTGACAGTCTGGGAAGACACACAGATCTCGCTTTAGAATGTTGTTTATAAATGCACAAAGCTAAATACATAGGATTACAAAGGAAACCAAGGTTATTAAAATATAATTATGAAAATATTTTTAAAAGAACATGGACCTCAGATTATGAATTCTATATTTAGAGCTTTTCTGCAAAATGGCATAAAATGATGACCTGAATCTAACTTCCCCCACAGTTTCCAATTTTTCTGATTATTTTTTTCTGTTAGTAGTAAGTCCAGGACTCCAGTAGTTTTGTGTTCTTAAATTCATCGATCTTTATGCTACTAGACTCTTTCCTTTTTTTTTTTGCCATCGATTACCTTTTCCCTTTTCCAGCCAGTTCCAAATAATTTTGATTATTCCTTTATTGTATAGTTTGAGATCTGGTACTGCTAGGCTCCTATGCTTACAATTTATTTTTCATTTTTTCTCTTGATACTCTTGACCTATTTCTGCCAGATGAATTTTGTTAATTTTCCTACTTCTGAAGAGTAATACCCTGGTTATTTGATTGATATGATACTGAATCATAAATTAATATAGTTAATATTATAATTCTAATGATATTAGCACAGCCTAACTTTGAGTGATGGTTTCCCCTCTAATTATTTAGTTTTTATTTCTTTAAGGGGATTTTGTTGTCATATTTGTGTGATTCTGTGTGTGCGTTGGGACTGGCCTGAGATTTCTTTTTTTAAAATATATTCTGTCATAATTTTGAATGGAATATCCTATCTCTTTCTACTGGAATTTGTTGGTAACATACAAGAAGTCTGATGATTTTGTGGGCTCATTTTATGTCTCACCCCTTTGCTGAAGTTGTTAATTGTTCTATTTTTTTAGCTTAATCTAGCGTTGTTCAAGAGAGCCATCATACTGCCTGCCGAAAGCAGTCATTTTGCTTCCTCTTTGACTGTATTATTTCTCTGGTTGCTTTTTCTTGTCCTGTTATTATAGCTAGTATATCGTTTTAGCTAGAGGTAACTAGGTGGAACAATGATTAGAATACTGGGTTTGGAGTCAGAAAAAAACCTGAATTCAAATCCAGCCTCAGGACCTCATTATATGTGTGGCCCTGGGTAAGCCACTTTTCCTTCATCAGCCTCAGTTTCTTCAGTTGCTAAATGAAGATAACAATAGTACCTATATCCCAGGGTTGTTATGAAGATCAAATGAGATCTAGAATGCTTTCAAATAATGATGGTGATAGTGGACATTTTTGCTTTTTCCCTGGTCTTGTTGCAAAGATTTCTAGCATTTCTGTATTACATATGATGTTTGTTCTTGGGTTTGTATAGATGTTATTTGTTATTTTCTAGGGTTTTTTTAAATATGTAAATGTAACTTTTAATTTTTCAAAAGTTCTTTTTTCCATATTTTTACTTTAGTAATGTGATTTTTGTTATTTTTCCTATGAAATGAACTGTTATGCTCATAATTTTTCTAATATTGAACCAACTCTGAATTACTGTTAAAAATCCAATGTAGATTATAACAAATCCAGTACATTAACAAATTCTCTTTACTAATATTGTATTCAATATTTTTGCAATGATATTAGAGATATTAATCTTTGCTTTTCTTCTATGAATTCACTTTCCCAGATGTAGTTAGAATCACCTTTGTCTCATAAAAGCAGCTTAGTAGGATGTCATCTTTCTTATTTTTTTTATCTTTTTTTATCTTTCTTATTTTTAACATAAAAGTGGAGTGTATTATTTGTATAAATTGTTATTTAAATATTTTATGAATTCATTTATGAATCCAGAGTTTTTAGAAGTGTGTTTATACATTTTAAATTTATTTTTATGAGATTATATTATTTAAATTCTCTATTTTTTCTTCTGATAATCTGGCTACTTATATGTTTGTAAATATTCATGCATTACATTTAAGTTTTCATACTAGCTAGCATTAGGTAAAATAGTTTCTAACAATTCCTTTCTTTCCTCTTAATTTAGTATGATTTTTTCTTATTTTTTTCATTCTTAATAATGGTGATTTGGATTTCCTCTCTTTTTAATCAGATTAGCTAACATTTTATTTTTGGTTAGATTTTTTAAAAAAAATTTTGCTCCAAGTTTTATTTTCATTCTGTTTTAAAATGCCCACATTTTCTTTGATTTTCACAATTCTTGTTTTTTCACTTTTTAAAAAAAAAAATTGACTGAGGAGGGAAGAAAAATTTGAGTTCAGTTTTGGACACGTTGAGTTTAACAGGGCTACGAAACATCCCAGATGTCTAGTTAGCAGTTGAATATGGAAGACTAGAAGTCAGGAGAGAGGTTAGGGCCGAATAAATAATTCTGGGAATAATTAGCATAAAGATGATAATTGAATCCAAAGGAGCTGATAAGATCAGCAAAGGGAATCTTAAAGAGGGAGAAGAAAAGAGGGCTCAGGTTAAGGCCTTGGGGAACACCTATGGTTTTCATCTAGGTCTCACCTAGATAAAGATCCAGGAAAAGAGACTGAGAAGAAGTGGTCAGAGAGGTAGGACGAGAAGCAAGAGCGCATAATTTAGAGATATGCATTTCATAGCAGGACAGCTTGAACAGCATCATAAAAGTTTTCTGTGACGTCTCAGTGTAGTTATGCCCTTTAATGTAACTGCCAGTTGTTTCTATGAATATTTTTTTTGACCCACATGTTCTTTAGGATTATTTCACTTAGGTACAATTTAGGTTTAAAGCCTTTCTTCATTGATTGCAGTTTGTAGTGTATCATGATTAATAAAAAGATATTTTTCATAGCTCTACTTTTCGCATTTGTTTGTGAGATTTTTATGCACAAATGCATGGACAATTTCTGCAAATGTTCCAGGAACTAATGAGAATTATGTATGCCCCAATATATTGCTATTCATAAATTGTCAGAGAACACATCTAACTCTTCTAAAATTCTATTCAAGTTCTTAACTTCTTTCTTATTGTGGTTTCTGTTAAACTTATCTAAATAGGAGGGCAGCTAGGTGGTACAATGAGTAGAGCACGAGCCCTGAAGTTAGGAGGACCTGAGTTCAAATCTGGCCTCAGACACTTGACACACTTACTAGCTGTGTGACCTTGGGCCAAGTCACTTAACTCCAATTGCCCTGACTTCCCCCCTCCAAAAAGAAAAAATTTAAAAAAAACTTATCTAAATAGGAAAGGGACATACTAAGGTTCCCAAATATTAGAATTTTGCTGACTGTTTTGCCCTGCATTTGCTCTTTGATTCCAGTAGCTCTGGAAAGTTTTCTTTTATGATTTCTTGAACTATGGTGTGTAGGTTTATTTGTTTGGTCATGGTTTTCAGGGAATTTGATGATTCTTAAATTATTCCTCCTTCATCTGTCTTCCTGGTCTGCTGTTTTTGATAGTAGATAGATACCTTATATTTTCTTCATTTTTTAAAAAATCTTTTGGCTTTGTTCTAATATTCTTGGTTGCCTCAGAGTCACTGAATTATTTTTGTTCCATTTTAATTTTTAAGGAGTCCACTAAAACATTGCTTTGGTAAGGTTTTCTACCATCTAATCTAAATTATTTAGGTCTCTTTTCAAATTTTTCCTCCCAACCTCTCATTTTATCTGTCTCTTGATTTATTTCTTTCACCCTCTCTTGTAGTCTTTTAATCTAAACCATTTTTTCACCTCTCCAAGGTTCTCCTTGAATTTCTTCTGAGTTTTCTCCCTTATTCTGCTTTTTTACCCTTTGTCTTCTCTGTAGCATTCAGTTCACTCATAATTTTTACTTACTCATATTTTCAATGTCATTTCTTGGTTTTGGACTTTGTGCTTAAGCCATTCCCCTTTTGGATTCCTAAATAGGTTGACTTCACATTGCTTGGTTGTGACACTTGTGGTCAGGTGGCCACTATAATCTGAATGAAGTGCCATCCTCTGCCTCAAATCCAGGTTGTATCTTAGTCTTCTTTTTGACCACTGTGGATTAAAACCTCAGCTACATTTTTTCTCCTCTTCGCAAAATCCACAGTAGGGATTTGGTTCTATCAGTTCTGTTGTGTTCCCATCAGTCCCCCATGGATATGCGAGACCATGTTGGTTGAGCACTAATGAGTGAGCTCTTCTTCTTGCTGCAGATCCCTGCATAGGAAGTCAGATGTCTCAACGTTTGGCTCATAGAGGTCAGGGGGATAGGATCTGGCATCAAGTGTCCAATTATTCGGAGTGGTACTGGCTCCTGAGGCCAGTGAGTGTTCTCTCCCCACCTCTCATTATCTTCCCTAGCTTTTGGTTAGGTTACTGGAGTACAAGTTGGTTTCTCTGATGTAAATCCTTGCCTTCCTCACCATGGCCAGTGCCTGTTTAACAGTGATTGAACTGACTTCCTTACTTAGACTCCCCTATCAGTCTCTCCTCTTCTGTAACAATAATATTCCTAGCAGCTTCTGCTGAGGAAGACCCAACAAGACCTGCAACAAGAGCTGCCAGCACAGGTTCTTTGATCTGCTTTTCTAAGGAAAGCAACTTTAAGGGTTCACAATCTCACTTTCATCAAATATACATATGTAATTCACTTAGTTCAGGGGGAAAAACCAGCACCCTGAACTTGAGAAAGAATACAAACAGAAATTACAAACATACATTATATAAATAGAGCAAATAACACAAACCAGTCTATACATACCAATACATAGTTACCAGAGAAGCACCAACATCTGGATTTTCAAGCTGGGGGGCTCTTAACAAGGGCTGCTTAGAGTTTCATCTAGTCAAATCACAGGACACTCTTCAAGTGAGTGAGAGCCCAAACAAAATACTAACCTCTGAGTTTATATACCCCTCTTAGGGCCCAAAGACTTCATACCTAATTAGCAAAAGGGTATGGGCCTGGGGCTTAGCTCTGAGCAAGACTTAATCAAAGGCACTTGATTATTTTAGCATTCTAAAAGAGAAAACAGTAAAAAAAACTCCCACCTTAATTAATATTATACCTTCTGAATCATTGCCTTGTTGTTGTAAAGGAGCTTGGGTAGCTCAGTGAAGCTATGAATTATGTCATGCATGGTTACCCCTGACAGACTGGTTATAGTGGCGTGTTCTGAGAAAGGGTGATTTACTGGAGAAGGAAATGCCAGACCACTCTGGTATTTTCTAATTGTGGTGCTGGAGAAGACTTTTGAGAGTCCCTTGGACAGCAAGGAGATCAAATTAGTCAGTACATAAAGAAACTAGCTCTGACTCTTTATTGGAAGGTCAAATGCTGAAGATTAAATACTTTGGTCATATAATGAGAATACAGGACTTACTGGAAAAGAGACTGATGTTGGGAAAGATTGAAGGCAAAAGGGGAAGGGGATGGCCGAGGATGAGAAGGATAGATAGTGTCATGGAAGCAACTAACATGAGCTTGGACAGACTTAGGGAGAAAGTGGAGGACAGAAGCCTCTGGTATGCATGATCTGAGAGGTCACAAAGAGATAGACACCACTGACTGAATGAACCATGACAGCAAACCAGCCTCTGTCTTCTTTCGGCTATCTTTTTGTGCAGTTTTGAACTGGACAAAGGAACCTACTTCCATCTCTTTTCATTTTCTTATAATTGGTCTTTCTACAACCCTTTTCAGATATTCACTAAAGTTGTTGTGGGAGAGCCAGGCTTCTCTCTGACCTTTCATGTGGCATTCTTGATGTCTCACCATATAGCCTTAGGGGGTTACCTGGGTCTGGAGAAGTTAAACGACTTGCTCAGAGTCACAAAGCCAGTATGTGACAGAAGAACTGGGACTCAGGTTTTCCTGACTCCAAGGTAAATACTTCGTGAACTATTCCACATCACCATAGTAACAAGCTTTGTAAACTGACCTATACTTTGAAGTTATTTTTGAATGGGCCACATAATAGAAATAAATAGATTTTGGATCTAAATTGCTCAGTTTCTCAGTTTGTGAATAAATTAAATATCAATTATAATGCATTGGTGGGGGTGGAGGGAGAGGGCAGATAAAGAACTCATTATAAATCCACCACCTCTATTAGCCAGATTAATCCATTTAACCAAATCACTTACTCTGATTTGTCTATAGTTAGGGACCTTGTGGTAGAATATGCATTGCTGACCTTGCAGGGTAGAAGGCTTGGGTCTGAGTCTGTTTTTTTTTTTTTTTTTGGAATGAAACCATTTAATATTCTAGTGGGAATCACCATGTACTATTGAGCATTTTCAGATTAACACACTTAGTCACAAGCATTAATTCTTTTTCTTTTCAGCTGGTCTCCTGGGGTGGTATTAGGCATTTTATCAACAAAATATTACAAAACAAACATTTAGTTGAATGTATAAAATGAACATGTATAACCTGTGCATATTTATTATAGATGTTTTTAATACATGTAAAAGCCATATCATAAAATACATTATCACTAAATAAAGATTTTTCAGACAATGATTCCAAAGTAGCTTATTCACTTGAAAAAATAAAAGAGACATTCAGAATTATCTGGTCATGCCATATATCTTTCTTTTTTCCCCCAAATTCATTCATTTATTTTTTAATTTTTATTATTTATTTAATATTTTTAGTTTTCAGCATTGATTTCCACAAGATTTTGAATTACAAATTTTCTCCCCATGTCTACCCTCCCCCCCACTCCAAGATGGCATATATTCTGATTGCCCCATTCCCCAGTCAGCCATCACTTCTGTCACCCCACTCTCCCCGTCCCCTTTTCCCTTACTTTCTTGTAGGGCAAGATAGATTTCTATACCCCATTGCCTGTGTATCTTATTTCCAAGTTGCATGCAAAAACACCTTTTTTTTGAACATCTGCTTTTAAAACTTTGAGTACCAAATTCTCTCCCCTCTTCCCTCCCCACTGACCCTCCTTAAGAAGGCAAGCAATTCAACATAGGTCACACATGTATCATTATCTAAAACCCTTCCACAATTCTCATGTTGTGAAAGACCAACTATATTTTGCTCCCTCCTATCTTGTCCCTCTTTATTCAATTTTCCCCCTTGACCCTGTCCCTTTTTGAAAGTGTTTGCTTTTGATTACCTCCTCCCCCTATCTGCCCTCCCTTCTATTGTCCCCCCTTTTTTATCCCCTTCCTCCTTCTTTCCCGTGGGGTAAGACACCCAATTGAGTGTGTATGTTATACCCTCCTCAAGTCAAATCTGATGAGAGCAAGATTCACTCATTCCCTCTCACCTGCACCCTTTTCCCTTCCAATGAACTGCTTTTCCTTGCCACTTTTATGCAAGATAATTTACCCCATTCTATCTCTCCCTTTCACCCTCTCTCAATATGTTCCTCTCATCCTTTAATTTGATTTTTTTTAGGTATCATCCCTTCATATCCAACTCACCCTGTGCCCTGTATATATGTATGTATGCATGTATATTCCCTTCAGCTACCCTAAAACTGAGGTCTCATGAATTACACACATCATCTTTCCATGTAGGAATGTAAACAAAACAGTTGAACTTTACTAAGTCCCTTATGATTTCTCTTTCTTGTTTACCTTTTCATGCTTCTCTTGATTCTTGTGTTTGAAAGTCATATTTTCTATTCAGCTCTGGTCTTTTCACTGAGAAAGGTTGAAAGTCCTCTATTTTATTGAAAATCCATATTTTGCCTTGGAGCATGATACTCAGTTTTGCTGGGTAGGTGATTCTTCATTTTAATTCCAGCTCCATTGATCTCCGGAATATCGTATTCCAAGCCCTTTGATCCCTTGATGTAGAAGCTGCTAGATCTTATGTTATCCCGATTGTTTTTCCACAGTACCCAAATTGTTTCTTTCTGGCTGCTCGCAGTATTTTCTCCTTGATCTGGGAGCTCTGGAATTTGGTGACAGTATTCCTAGGAGTTTTCTTTTGGGGATCTGTTTGAGGAGGTGATCTGTGTATTCTTTCAATTTCTATTTTACCCTCTGGCTCTAGAATATCAGGGCAGTTCTCCTTGATAATTTCTTGAAAGATGATATCTAGGCCCTTTTTTTTGATCATGGCTTTCAAGTAGTCCAATAATTTTTAAATTATCTCTCATGAGTCTATTTTCCAGGTCAGTGGTTTTTCCAATGAGATAGTTCACATTGTCTTCCATTTTTTCCTTCCTTTGGTTCTGTTTGATAATGTCTTGATTTCTCATACAGTCACTAGCTTCCACTTACTCCAATCTAATTTTTAAGGTAGTATTTTCTTCAGTGGTCTTTTGGACCATCTTTTCCATTTGGCTAATTCTGCCTTTCAAGGCATTCTTCTCCTCACTGGCTTTTTGGAGCTCTTTTGCCATTTGAATTAGTCTATTTTTAAAGGTGTTATTTTCTTCAGTATTTTTTGGGTCTCCTTTAGCAAGCCATTGACTTGTTTTTCATGGTTTTCTCAGATCACTCTCATTTCTCTTCCCAATTTTTCCTCTACTTCTCTTACTTGCTTTTCCAAATCCTTTTTGAGCTCTTCCATGGCCGGAGACCAGTTCATATTTTTCTTGGAGGCTTTTGATGTAGGCTCTTTGACTTTGTTGACTTCCTCCGGCTGTATGTTTTAGTCTTCTTTGTCACCAAAGAAAGATTCTAATGTCTGAGTCTCAATCTGAGACTGTTTTCTCTGCTTGTTCACGTTCCTAGCCAACTACTTGACCCTTGAGTTTTTTGTCGTGGTACAACTGCTTGTAGAGTAGAGAATACATTGTCCCAAGCTTGAGGGCTGCACTGCTATTTTCAGAGCTTCTTCTACACAGCAGGCTCTGCCATACCAGCGCGCCTTCTCCCCCAAGAACTGCCAACTAGGATTACAGCCCAGATCCAGGCAGGGCAAAGCAGGCTTTGCACCCCCGCTGTAATCTTCCACTTAATTCCTCCCACCAGGTGGGCCTGGGGCTGGAAGCAACTGCAGCTGTAGCGCTGAAAGCAGCCTCAGAGCTGCACCACCTCGTCCTCTCCTGGGACAGTGGCCCACTGCAAACTCCTTTCACTCTGTCCCAGCAGCTTTTCCCACTAACCTTTTCTGTTGTCTTTGGTGTTTGTGGGTTGAGAAGTCTGGTAACTGCCAAAGCTCACTGAATCAGGGCGTTTCACCTGTTCTGCCCAGCTTCCGTTCTGGTTGGTCCTGGCGCGGCCCCTCCTGGGCTCTGCTTCACCCCACTCCCAGCTCTGTGTGATAGACCCTTCCCAGTGACTATCCAGGCTGTCCTGGTCTGGAGCCCTGCTTCCCTTTGCTATTTTTTGGGTTCTGCAGCTCTAGAATTTGTTCAGAGTCATTTTTTATAGTTGTTTGGAGGGACCTGGGGGGGAGCTTAAGCAAATCCCTCCATCTTGTCTCTGCCCCCGAGTCTGTTTTAAAGCCCTCACTAGTTTATATGACTCTTGTCAGCTCCTCACCCCTGCCCTAAACCTCAGTTTCCTTAGCTACACAATGGAGACATTAGTAGCTCAGGATTGTAATTGTCAATGTCAAAGGAGACAACATAAATAAAATACTTTGCGAACCAAATCACAATAAAAATGTCAGCTTTAGTAATAATGTGTAGCTAGATGTCCCAGTGGTTAGAGTGCTGAGCCCTGAGTCAGGAAGACCTGAGTTCAAATGTGGCCTCAGACACTGAAGAGCTGTGTGACCCTGGGCAAGCCACTTAACCTCTGTTCACCTTAATTTACTGGCTAAGGAAATGATCATTCACTGTAGTATCTTTGCTAAGAAAACTTCATGGGCAGTCTGGTCTATGGGGTCACAAAGAGTCGGATATGACCGAACAACAGAAAAAGGGAATAGTAATAATGAGGATAGTGCTAGAAACAGTAATTGAAAGAAGTCTTTGTCTTCTTTTTAGTGTTCAGTTTATGCATATTTTTTTCATATTTTCAACATCATTTCTTGGTTTTAGATTTTCATTTCATTACCACCACCACTCCGAGAGTCAAAAACAGCTGTAATTCTCACAAATACCCTCTTAGCTTGAGTTAAACTGTTTAGCTTTTGTTAGCAGTAAAGGGAAAATAGTTTGAAAAATCAACCCTTTGTGTAGTGCTACTATAATGTAGCTTCTCATATTTGTTTGATTTCTTAACACATTTTTTCTTTTTAATTTTGAGTTTGAAAAGAAGTTAATTATGTTTGTATATGCAGAAATTAATCCTAAACATCAGTTTGTCATTAGGGTTTGAATAATGATTTGGGACCAAGCATATTTATTTAATTAAAAGTCACAATTTAATTAAAAACTTCCCTAGATAACTAGATTATTATTATTTGCATCCATTTATTTTCATATCAAGACATCCTAAGCATAGTGGAAAAATCACTGGATTAGTTAGGAGACCAGGGTGGCAGTCCTGGCTCTGACACATACTGGTTGTACTGGTAAACTCTGAGAGCCTCAGTTTCCTCATCTGTAAAGTTAGAATAATAGCTTTTTTCCCTTATTCTCCTCACAGCACCATATTCAGAAAATTATTTTGTAAGCTACAAAGTAAATATGAGCTGCTTTGATCCATGTACATTATTATGAAGGAAAAGTCCCAAATGATTTTTTTTCTTAGAAGATGTTAAGAGAATTAGAGTAATAGAATGATAGAATAAAATTGGGAATCTGAACCATAGGGGTATCTTGGCATTTTCTGAGCTAGATTCTTAAAGCTTTCTTCATCCAATCACTTTAGCTCTGATAAGACTGTCAGGGTCCAATTAAAAGATTTTCAAAAGTTATTGGGGGAAAGAAGATTTACATATCTTTGGATACTTTGGATTTTATATTGTTAAATTATTTTAAGATCTTCAAATGAAGCTGGACATTGTAGCAGGCTTATTTCCTCCCGTATCTTGGGCCACTTCAGGTTTCTTTCCCCAGTTCTTTTCACAGAAAAAATGCTAATCATGAACAGTTATCAAGATCGAATCTATTCCTGATGCAACTATGAAAGGAAGGCTTAGATTTATAACATAAGCAGAGATAAATTCAATTACCTTTGACATTCTAGGAACACAGGGAACCTACAAACCCAGTACCTAGAGATGGATTGAAGAGAACACCAAGAATTATCTACACTAAAGGGCAAAGGGGAAGAATGGAGGTTCCTACATGGTTGGGCTTGTATAACACAACTACCCTGAGATCTGAGAATCTATATTTTGAGGACTTCCCGTTTACAAAACACACTATTCTCAATATTTCAGAATAGTTGTGTTGTTGTTGGTTTTTAAGGAAGAAAAAATTTCTCATTATGGAAGGACCCAAATAAGATTTCTCTTCACCCATGGGCATTCTCTGTAGATCTCATTAGATGGCTTCTGCTATTCTCTCTCACTCTAATGGACTTTGTCACTATGTAGGACTTTGCCTGACTTCTGTTTGGGACATATTTAGTTTGAGATGTCTTTGGGACATTAAGTTGGAGGTATCTAATGGGAAATTGCTAATGCAAGACGAGTTGACGAGGGAGACTGGGGGTGGATATATAGTTCTGAGAATCATCTATCCACACAGTGGAAAAACCAAAACAGATTTAGGGAGACTATTTGTAGTACAAATAAGAGAAGTGTTTCTCTCTCTCTCTCTCTCTCTCTCTCTCTCTCTCTCTCACTCTCTCTCTCTTCCTCTCTCCCCCTCCCTCCCTCCTTCTTTCCCTCTCCCACCCCCCGTGTGGTGTGTGCCAAAGCCAGACTTCAGTACACCTTGGTTTTCTATATAGCAGTTCGGCCTAAATTAGGTTTAGACCAACATCTTACCACAAAAGTTACAGTAAACTCCAAATGTATAACTGGCCACACATATCATAAAAATTGAAATAAAAAATGGATGTACCTGAGCAAATATTATTGGAAATGGGGGAGGAGGAGAGAAGAGAGCCCAGGACAGGGCTACTGTAATACAGCTGTAATGATGCATTACCAGAGCAGAAAGTCCTGTGGCACAATCAGAAGAGGACAAGATTTGAAGACAGAGGACCAAAGTTCAAATCTGACCTCTGACATTTATCATCTATGTGACATAGATTCACCCCTTGTTTTCTTGTTTTCTGATCCATTCTAGATGACTTCTCTGTTCTCTTCAGGTTCTAAAGCATTGATGCTGTAACTTTCCCTCCCTCCCTTGCAGGAGATTTTCAACCATGAATTTCAAATGCTATCACTTGAAAAACCTAAACATCTTTTCTCCCTCAGACAGGAGAAATGCTCTTGCACCACCCAAAGGAGGAAACTTCCTTTGCCCAAGGCCCCACAAATGATAGCCATCACCTCCTAACCACTTTAAAGGGATTATTCAAGCTACTTAAGTCTGTCAGCAAAATTTGGGCAAAACCTAAGGTGTTTTTTCATTTATACATGCCTGCAAACCGACATCCAGTGATGTGCCAAAAGGGGTTTCCTCAGGAAAAAATATGTAGGACACAATCCTAAGTTTATTATTGTTAAGGTTTTCTCCATCAATATCTAAAATCTCCATAATCAACCAAACAGTGAATAAAGCCCTGATTTACAACCTTTGCCTGATTTCTGAGGTTTAAATGCTCACTCTACAAATTTGACAACCTCTAACAATTTTAATTGCATTGATTTTCTTTCTGCAAATATTTTCATTCATTTATATGTGTGTGTGTGTGTGTGTGTGTGTGTATACACACCCACATATGTAATATCAATTAAGTTGGGACTTTTTTACTGTTTTAGAATGATAAATTAAGTGTCTTTGATTGAGCCTTACTAGGTGCAAAGCCCCAGGCCCAAACCCCTATCTACTAGATTCTAAGCCTATGTGGGTCCTAAGGGGAGTTGCTAAGACCAGAGCCAATAGTAGGAGCCTAAGTTCTGGTTGCTTAGATGACACTTGATGATGGCTAAAGAGTGAATAAAAAGAGAGAACAGAGCTATTTGCTTGAGGCTCCCACTTCTGGAGGCATGGGACTCTGGGCAGCTGCTCTAAGAGCCTCCCAGCTAACCCAGATGTTGATGGTTTCTTGGTAACTATGAATTGTATTTGGTCTGTTTATAATGTATGTTTGTAATTTATTTGTATTTGCTCTGAAGTTCAGGGTGCTGGCTTTTTCCCCTGAACTAAGTGAATGATATTTGTATGTTGGATTGAAATAAGATTGTTAACCCCTTAACGTTGCTTTCCATAGTAAAGCAGATCAAAAGAATCTGTGCTGGCAGTGTTCTTGCTGTTGGGCTTGTGTTGGTCTTTCACCCCCACAGCAGCTGCTAGCCAAATTGTTGCAACATTATGTATATATATATATATATATATATATATATATATATATATATATATATATATATATATATATATATATATATACACACACACACACACACACATACACATACATACATATATACATATATGTATATATATACACATATATACATATATATGTATATATATACACATATATGTGTACATACACACACATACATACATACATATATATATATATATACACATATAAAATATATATAAACTTGAAATTGTTGACTTTTTATTTTGTGATCCTTCTATCTCTTGTTTAGTTACTCTCCATCTCCCTTATCGCCAGTTATATTTCCTCAGGTATATCTTCCACTTTTATTTTAATTTTTATGATGTGTGCAGCCAATTATACATTTGGACTTTATTGTAGCTTTCAGTGTAAGATGTTGGTCTAAACCTAATTTAGGCCAAACTGCATATCAGTTTACCAATAGGTTTTGTCAAATAAGGAGATAGTTCTTATCCTGATAATTGATGTGCTTGTGTGTGTGGAGGGGAGGGAGGTTGTTATCAAACAGTGACCCTTTCTGCTTGAATTGCCTTTGTTTCTTGCTTATCCAGACTTTGACACTGATCAAATTTTCTCTTTTTTTTACTAGGACCAAATAATTTTGATGATTACTATCGATCGCCTTGACAATTTTTAGTATCTGATAATGCTTGGTCCCCATTATTACTTTTAGAAAGCAAAAAACTTATTTCCTTGAGATTCTTGATCTTTTGTTCCCCCAGATGAATTTCATTATTATTTTGTTGTCTTCTATAAAGTAGTACAGTTTTGTAGTTTCAGTGCTATATATGTCCCTTAATTTATGTACAGCTATAATTTTTATTATATTGATCATGATTCAAGAAGATGAAAAAATAGCTCTTCAATTATTTCTTTTACTTCTGTATGGCGTTTTGCAATTGTGATCACATAAACCATGAGTACATCTTGGTAAGTTGGTTTCTAGATATTTTATTCAGCTCAGCTATCCACACAGGAGAAAAGGAAGAAGAATGTCTTGATGACATGTGGCTGGATGGAAAATTAATCAATAAAAATTGGGAAAAAAACTGAGTATGACACTTTACTAGGCCCAAGATTGAACAAGAGAAGTAGGGTAAATTGGACTCTATTTGAGAAAGCGTTGAACTTCTAGTAGCTCCAAGTTATTCCCTAAAACAAAGACTCATCTTTTTAACATGAATATTGATCCAGTGATGCTGCACAACTCTAAGGCATAGATTTCTAAAGGTAATGGAGAGCTGTAGAAGTGGCACATGTAGGCTCTAACATGTTAATGATGAAGAATCACTCAGGTATAAAGGATATCATCACTGAGGCTTATGCACATTGGAGAAGGCGTTAGACTGCTCATGTAGCAAGAGCAAGGAATTACAGCCTACGGTGTGTGATCACTGGTTGTATCCTATTATTGTGTGAACATTGGGTATTCCCACAAACTCATAAAATACATAAAATATAGAAGAAGGCCTCTTGATTGTGGTTGGAGTGCTTGTGGAAATTTTGTGGGGAAATTGGCTAGACATGCATAAAACGAGAAAGCATGAGTGGGTCACCAGGTTCCCACTGGGAGGGAATACCTTATCACTGAGGTCACAAGTGAATACTTGATACCATTGAAGTATTAAAATAGTCAACTCTTTTTATTAATTACCTAATAAAGTGAAGGTCCTTTGTGGAACCAAAGAAGACACAGTCTCAACCTTCTTGGAGGTTATTATCTGAGGGGAGAAGTAGGACATTTAAATAAATATAACAAAAGTGGGATGAAAATGTAGCAAGGAAACTATTATGGCTTATTTTTGACAAAAGAATGGAGAAAGGAAAATGTGGAGGTGCTTTGTGGTATTCATTCTGTTCATTGAAATCCAAATAGTTTTAATCATGACAAATCTCTCCATACTATTTTTAATGCTTTTTTTTTAAGCTGTCAACACTCTAAATACCCATGATAGATATCTTTTTGCTTCTGTGACTTCCAAATTAAAAATTTCTGTCTTCTGGTACTGATGTTCTTTGGTGGATACAAAAACAACTGCTAGGTTGTTATGGTAAATTTATTTGAATATCTGTGTATGAGTGTGTGTGTGTGTGTGTGTGTGTATGTGTGTGTGTGTGTGTGTGTGTGTGTATCATTTTGATATTTTAAAATAAATACTTAGAGGCCTTTGGTTGATTGGTGCATATCTACTAAAGCACATATATTAATGAAATAAATAAGAAGAAATCAATGCTGATGCCCTTTCCTTTTTTCCTTAGAGCCACATGCTCTAATTTCCAAAAAGACATCAGCCCATTTTTAAGAAATATTTAATTATTAAATTTAATTGATCCAAACATGAATGAGAAAAAAATATGGAGAATGAATACTTCATTGCCATTCATACCAGTTTTTAAAACCAATGGTCTGAAAATGTGGTTGGGTCGAACTGTCCTCAAGGTAGCAAACCTTATTTGATTTTATATAGTGTTTCCTTTTCATCGACTTCAGCATTTTAGATCAGGCTTGTTGCCAGGATAGCAGTCTATTGATGGCCAAAGAGTAATCTCAAGTCAAGTCTTCCATCATATTTCATCATTTTCAATGTGACTTTGAGATTGAGAAGATCTGATAGCCTGCAACAGTAGTGAGACAGTGTTTAACTCCAGAATCGACCTCTCTCACACAGGGACATTGTCATAGGTGTTATGGGAATGATGATTAAAATCATAAGCATGCCCCTCAGCCACCATTTGAGCTTTCACAGATGCTTCAGTCTTTAAAAGAGGGGGAACCTAGTTTTCTGTCTTCCATTAAAAATAATTACGAACACTTAGCTCAGGGTTAATTCTGAATAGGTTGCATTCTTACTGAAATATTCATGCAAAACAGAGAAGATTATAGCACAAGTATCTATAGCACACTGAGTACAGTGGGTGTTCAGCTCACATATGAATGAATGAATGAAAATCTAATAGAATAACTCTGTCTCTTCATCTAGTGGCATATGACTTATTTTATAATTGTACTTTTAATTCTAAGGGAAATACCAGAGGAATAATTTGTATGAGTTACCTAAGATTTTGGAAAACAGAGAGTCAGAATTTGAGATTAAGGCCTCTTATCTAAGAACTATGCAAGTTTGCCATGGGATAATCTAAAGTATCTTAAAAGTTTTGTGATTCTTATCTGTCACATTAAGGGAGTGTAGCCCCTGGATGCTTATATTGCTCACAGGTTAAATATGGTGCTTGTACTTTGAATTATGAATTTTGGCTTTGATACTTACCACGTATGTGCCCTTAGCACAATTATTTTTTTCTATTGTGCCCTCAGCTTCCTCATGTGTAAAATAAAGTCTGAACTAGAAGATCTCTGTGGTACTTTCCAACTCCAAACCTTGTAATCCTCTAATGCTTATAATCTTAGTAATTCTTATAGTAACATTGGCTTATGGTAACCTTAGTTTACTGAAACCACTATATAAAAATAATTAAAGACAAATCCACTTGAAATGAACACCAAGACCTGAAACATGAAAAATGGATTAATGAATGAAATAATAACCACTTACTATATTATATATGCATTGTGCTAGGTACCAATATGAATAATAACGTTGCTCCCATCCTATCCATAGAGGAATATTCATGGTCTCACACTGTCTTCCATTCAGTTTATAAGTTCTACTGTGAATTTGATGTTGAGTAGAAAAGTTTATATTGTCACCTATCTCTAATCTCAATGTGGCCTATATGACATGTAAGGCAGCCTGAGAAATAGTTCTTGAAATTTTCAATATGTCGATATTTTAAGAGCCACATCAGATTAGTTTCCCTGTATAATCCATCAGTGAAAAGATTACACTCTTTTTGGCACAAAAAGGTGATGGTTTTGAAACATCCAATCTCTGTCATCATCTGCTTAGGCAATCAACCAGATGAGAGCTGAAGTTAAGGTAGTTAGGTGGCTCAGTTGTGGCTTTGGAGTCAGGAAGATGGGATTTCAAGTTCTTTTCCCAGCACTTACTTAGTTGTGTGACCTTTGGCAAGTCACATCATTTCTTGCAACCTCAGTTTCCCCATCTGTAGGTGATAATACCTACCTGATAGGGTGGTTGTGAGAATCAAATAAGATAAGTTAAGAGCTTCATAAATCTTAAAGCACTATATAAGTGCTAGGGATTATTGTTAGAAAACATTAAAAATTGCTTCAAATGCTAAAACCATGCTTCAGTGACTGCCAATTATTTCTCTTCCTTCTGTCAACTTGATGGGTTTTGAAAAAGGTGAAGCTATTGCTGCCTTTCTCATCACTCTTAGGAAAGATTTCATTTGGGTAGCCCAAGATGCAGTTGTGAGACTGCACCTGTTTGCCGATTCAAAGCGGCTTTTTTCTTTGTAACCTCAGCACACTTACCTCAATGCCTTTCACATAGTAAGTGTTTAATAAAAGCTTGTTGATTGATTGATTGAACCTTGGCAGTTGATATCATGAACTGTAGTGCTGAAATATTGTGCTGTTCCAGCTACTTCCAAGACATCTGGAAATGATTGACACAGGATGTCAAGGTTTGGAGGCAATGGGGTGAAATGTTGCATGATGAATATTGGAGGCTAGACGATAATATGGTGTTTACAGTGATAAAAAGAAAAAAGAACCACCCATTCAACCTTGCTACCTGAACAGCAAACAAAGTATTTTTTTGAGCTATGAAATTGTGCTTTTGACAGTCCACCAGAAGCATTTCCATTCAGAATCCTTTCCAAAGGACATGGTTTTGCTCATAATTTGTCATTTTAAAGGTCCATATTGGATTGGTGTTTCCTCTTTCTGAAGCTTTCTTCTTCCAAGATTGATTCTGAAGCTGTAATTTTCCAGTATAAGGTACCTATCATAGCATTCTTTAGTATCCATATAATTAGGAATAATCCATTTGATTATTTTTACACAAATAGGTCATCATGTGAAATATCTCTCCTTATGAACACAAAGAACCTTTTAGTCACATCTCAATTTTTAAATCTTCATGTAAAAAAATCACAGGGAAATCAGTTCAAAGATAATAGATTCCAGGTCTGCATCATTATAAATAGAGACCATAATTCTCTTAACATTTCAAAGATGATACGGGTTATGAATTTGTTTGCACATGCCATATTCATTACATATAGGTGTTGTTTAAAAGAATAACAGTTATGACTAGTCATAGAAGTATCAAGTCCTCAACATTTCTTCATCCTCTTCTTTTTCCTCTTCTTTTTCTTGATGGGAACCTGAAGAAGCAACTGAAAATTGTTCTGCCACATTGATAAAATGCTATAAAGTGTCAAAACTATTTAATTTATTAGTTAATAGTTGATAGGCATGTCTGAATGATTATAGTTCAAAGCTGTTTTTGAGAAAACATTTAATACTCATATACAGACCCAGTTCCTATCCTATAAAAGAAAAAGCTCTTTATATGTCTTCTTTACCTGACTACTCATTTTCAAAGAAATCAATAAGAAAGGGGAGAAATAAAAACTTCCCCCCTAGGAATACTTTCCTTGATGTTATTTGATAGTAAAACTGCTCAACTTCAGTGGAAATAAATAAAAAAAACCTCTAGAAACAATATTCTCCTCCAGCATATGTCAAGGTAAGAAGACTGGAAAACCTTCCAAAGGTCAGACAGTACTGAAAATTTTTGTTTGAGGATAATTCCTTTAAAAATAAGAAACCTTTGAAAAGAGGGAAAAGGTTAAATTTGAGAGATTAATTTACAAGGAACTCTTCTTGAAAGTTTGTGTAATTAGAGTTATTAAAAATATATTCCTATAGTCATCCTATTTGATTGCAATGTCATGGCACTTGGACAAGCCCTTGGGGGTGTGTGTGTGTGTGTGTGTGTGTGTGTGTGTGTGTGAGAGAGAGAGAGAGAGAGAGAGAGAGAGAGAGAGAGAGAGTGTTTAGACAGACATTTTCTACAGCTTGTCTGTATATTACAATATGACAAAAAGGCATCCTTTAACATGTAATTTTTTTCAAGTGTAAGTGGCAATTCTGATGTATTGAGAGCTAACAGATCTCATATATGAGATTCTGCAATGTTCTGGAGTGGTGATGGAGTTTGTAGTTGTGAGGAAGAGATGGCTAGAGGGTTGTAAGTTGATGGTGATCGGGGTTTTCATGAAATAGTGCTTTCAGAGAGGTGGTTACCAATCAAGACAGTGGAGTGCAATGGGAGAATTTTCCCCATGGTTATAAGTCGGTTGATAGGTCTATGGAGAAGATGGTAAACATTGGATTGGTAGTTGTTTATGTCCTGTTGATCACATTTTTTACAAATTAATAAATATATACTACTTCCTAAATCACATGAACATCTACTGCTTGAAGGCAGGAAGAGCTTCATTTTTGTTCTTGTCTCTCCAATGCCTAGCACAGAGCAGGTGCTTAGTAAATGATTGCTGACTGATTATTTGATGTGGAAAATCTAACATTACAGAACACACTCACACACAGGTAGAATTCTAACTTCACTGGTCCGGATTCTTCTATCCGTGCACACAGTGCTGGTTCAAGGGATTGTCAGCCTTGGATCCTGGTCTCTTGTTTAGCAACCTTGTGAATTAGTTCTTCAGCACCCTCACAATAATGTTGTGGTCTCCAGTGTAAATTTTCTCTTTGCAAACTTGGTCTAATCTAACTGCTTCACCATCTGGATTCTCTTTTGTACCATGTTTAATTCCTCTGTAAGCAGAACAAGAACACTGATGTTTTTGTTCGGTTGTTTCAGTTGTATCTAACTCTTCGTGACCCCATTTGGGGTTTTCTTGGCAAAAATACTGGAGTGGTTTGTCAATTCCATCTCCAGCTCACTTTATAGGTGAGGAACTGAGGCAAATAGTGTTAAGTGAGTTGGCCAGAACCACACAGCCAGTAAATATCTGAGGCCAGATTTGAACTCGAAAGGATGAATCTTCCTAACTTCAAGCCCAGTACTCGATTCATGGCAACACCTAACTGCCCTACTTTGAAATTGTGATGTTGGGGTCTAAATATAATGATTTCATTGTCCTTCATAGTAAAAGGTGTTTGTTTAAAAATAAACTGTTGCAAATCATTTCTGTTATTATTCTATTTGGTTTTTATCATCCCATTTTCATAATTAAATGCAGTAGAGATAATTTTGTTAGGCATCCCACCAGGCTTTCTTTAAACTGGCTTTTACCTCCAGTGCTTCTTTCAATTTTATATAGCAATACTGCTTATATTCTTCCATTATTCATCATCATAAGAGTTTTCAAATGAATTTACATTCTAAACCAGTTCATATTCCAAACCAGGTATGGCCCTATGTTTCTATATATCTCCATTTGGTCATTAATCAAGTATTGTTAGGTTCGTAGGAAGAATTGATTTTATCAGTTAAACTTATTAAATTATGTAATTTGTTACTGTAAGATTTCTTCTATTTGCATTCCATTTTATCATTAAAAATTAAACATACATATATATTTGCATATGTATGCATATGTATATATTTGCATATGTGTGCATATGTATATATTTAATTCTGGTTTCAATTTGTCAGTTTTCAATATTTCTCTGATATGTGTCTATGTATTCATATATATATATATATATGTTACAGATCATTTCAAGTCAACAAGCATTTATTAGGTACCCACTGTATGTCAGACAGTGTGTTAAACACTGGATTTAAAAATAAAGACAAAATGACAAGCCGTGCCCTCAAGGAGCTAATATTCTGATAGGAGAAATAGTAACATATAAGCAAGCTATATACATGATCAATTTAAAGATCCTAGCTCTAGGGGAATCAGCAAAGGCTTCTTGTAGGAGTTATGACTTGAATGAAGCCAAAGAGAAGGCCAAGAGATGGAGATGAAGGAGAGAATTCCAGACATGGGGAGCAGCCAGTGAACATGCTCAGAATTGGGAGATGGAGTACCATATTTGAGAAACAGTGAGGAGGGCAGTGTTACTGGGTTGCAGAGTGGATATGTAAGTAAGGTGTAAGGACCCTGGAAGGTCCTAGCTTATGAAGGGCTTTGAACACTGAACAAAAGATTTTCTGTTTTATCCCAGAGGTAATAGGGAGCCATTGAAGGTTATTGAATAAAAGGGATGAAAATTGTCAGATCTGTGCTTTAGGAAGAGTAATTTGATAATTGAGTAGGGAATGTACTAGAGAGGGGAAAGACTTGAAGGAAGGAGACCAACCAAAAGGCTAATGTAGTGGTTGATATGTGAGGTGATAAGGGACCAGAAAAGGGAGATGATGATGAGTGCTGGGGGGAAAAAGGGAAATATACCAGAGATGTTGTACAGTTAAATTAACAGCACATAGCAACAGATTGGATTATGGAGGATTAGAGAAAGTGAAGAATCAGGGAAAACATCTAGGTTGTAAGCCCAGGTCACTGGGAGGATGGAGTGCCTTTGACAATGATAGGGAAGTTCAGAGGAGGAGAGGTTTTTAGGGAGAGAGATAATTTTCAATTCAGGTTTGGATATGTTGAGTTTAAGATATGAATGCAATATCCAGTGTAGGAGATTTGAGTATGGAGGTTAGGAAAAGATGAGTAGATGGAGAATCATTATTGTAGAGATTATTATATGTGTGTATGTATATATTCACATGTATGTATGTATGTATGTATGTATATCAGAGAAACACTGCAATAGACAGAAAGTTGGACCCAGAATTAAGCAGAAAAGGGGGCTGAATTCCATTCAGGAAAATGTAATATTCCTTTAATGGCCCCAAACTGTTCACTTGAACAAAGGCCCACCTTTTGAAAATAAATATTCTGCTACCTGTTCTATGACTATTGCTCATTAACTCTCCAATATCTAAAAAATTAAATATGAATATCACTCAGAGAGTGATGGACAGATAGACATTGGGTGTAATAAGGCTGCAACATACAAGAAATAAGGAGCTACAGAACTAGAGTAATAAGGGTGTCAGTCTGCATTGAATTTCATCCCCATTAGTTTTGTAAAGTCTTGGGAAGGAACTTTATGTATATATCATATATGGATGAGCTGGTCACATGCAAAGCATAACCACTGGAAAGCCCTTGTTCTCTACTCATATTTTTTCAGTGTCAAGAAAAAGTAAGGCATCCAGCACATTGGACCAACACCACACAGGCTTCCCTGTGGAAAACAAATGGGTATATCTCAATGAGAACTGCATGAGTCAGATTGGCACAAATGGGTTATAACCTCAGTCCTTTATGGGAACATCCACACCCAGATCTCACAATCATTTGAATATGAGAATAAATATAAGTAGCAATTCCTTTATTTTAGGATCAGTCCTGAGAAGGGAAATTTCCTCTCCCAGTGGCAATTGACACTGGCTATAAAAATTGAGGGCCACTGAGCGAGAAATTAAGCAATTTCTCCAGGGTGAGGCTGGACTAGAATCTAGGTCTTCATAATTCCAATATCGTCTCTCTATTTACCACACCATGCTGCCTCCCAATTTCTGAATGTTGCATAAAACTTCAAAAAAGCTTGCCACTTCCTACTTGAGCCTTTTCCTGACCCATGGCCCCAGCTGCTAGCATCCCTCCTCTACCTACTCTGGAAATAATGTTTACCTATGTAAGGAAACATTATTTACCTATGAAATTAAATCAATGTATTCTATAATACATTGATTTAATTTCATAGGTAAATAATATTTCCTTGATAGAATGAGGGCATATGCTTCTTGAAGCCAGGGATGGCTCTGCTTGATTTTTGTCTTTGTCTCTTAGGACATTCCTTGTCACTTAGCAACTAATTGCTAAATGTGTACTAGGTGATTGATACTGAAAATCTAAGATTAAAAAGTACTCTTGGTAAACTGATGGATATGCAATGTCGTGAAGTTGACTCTTTCCCCAACCAATGCAGGTCCTGCAATTCCTCATCCTTGGCAGAAATTTTTGAATATGGTTTTCCATGACTTCTCCACAGAGATTGAAACCAGCATGCTCTTCTTAGCCTACTCATTCACTCCCTTTGTTGTTTTAGTAACTTGATCTGAGCAATAAACATCGTGCATTGCCCTCTTAGTCTCCAATCTTACTTTCAGTCTTCATTGTAATTTGGAGATAACCCTAGACTCTCCAATGGCCAATGGGCAGTTGTCAATTGGTGAACTCCAGTAGGCAAAACTACAAAAGCTCTGACCAAATAAAAAGTGTTTTAAGTTCCATACTTGCAAATAGCTTAAAAATCTCTTTCAGAGGACCAGCCTAGTTAAATGTAGAAAGGTGAATTACTAGAAGGTAGACCATGAGGTGATCAATTTGAGGAGAATGGATGGGCACAGTATCCCATGCAATGCACACATGGTACATATGGAATTAGTAACGTAAACATTACTTTCCATCTCATGCTATTTCACAGATCTTTTAATTTGAGATGGTTCTCAAAGGATTGTTGTCTTTTTCCCCACTTCCAAAATTCTATAACCTTATAATTTCTGAATTATTTTGTTTAATTCATGCTATTCTGCTGCTTTATGAGACTAACTTGCAATTAGCCAGCTTATGCAAACATTATTTTACCTCTTAAAAAACCTTGTATCATATTTAAAACTAATTCTAAAAATGAGAGAATATGAGATTTTAGAGAACCTGATCCTTAATTGGTACTGAACAATGACAATAAATGTATTTATAGATAGTTTCTGTAGAGTTTTAAATTTTTTTTCTTATTAGTTGGGCACAGACTCTCTTTAAATTCTGTAGATGTGTTTTAGCCTGGCTTTGAGCTACATTATTCTTTTTTTTTTTGGTTAAGTGTGGCAATCCCCATGTGGAACTGCATTCATTATCCAACAGATAAACAAATGCTTTACTTTTCTTAATCAAGTGATTTGAAAAGTATTGAGCTAGAAAAACAATTAAAAAGTTGATCCAGTACAAAGGAGCAATGAAATAAGGTGTTCCGCTGTAACTGACAGAAAGGAAACTTATAAGATTTAAATCTTTAAAAAAATAAATGTGAAAAACAAAAATACTTTTGGGACAGAATAAGGTAATGGGAAGGGCAAGGGAGGTCCAATACAAATTAAAGTTTCTTGAAGTAATCTGATGGATTTGGTCTCAATGGGGTGATTTTATCAATAGAAAGAAGAAGGAAAAGTCCATCCCTTTAAAACAAGAGCCCTACACCATGCTGTGTCTTGGCTGCACACGGGAATGGACCTGGGATTATTCCAGAAAACATTCAAATAACATTGGAAGTCATACTGCTCTTATTTATCAAATTTAGATCTCTACCCTGGATGAATTTCAGAGATAAACTCTTTTCAAGTCAACCATAGTAAACATTAAAAGAGGTTCCTTTCAATTTTTTTTTTATTTTTTAAATCATCTAAGTATCTGAGTATGATTGTTGCTTGGCTGTATTTTTAAAATTTGATTTTAATTTGTATTGTGCAGTTTTGGGCCACAAGATCTTATTTTCTGCTAATGAAATGTTTCAATAATTTCTAAGTCATTGATGCTTCCAAACAATGATGTTCATTATCTGTTTATTCAACAGAGTTCTTTGGGTGATTTGATGATTCGGAACATTCAGCTAAAACATAGTGGGAAATATGTTTGTATGGTGCAAACGCAAGTAGACAGTGTTTCATCTGCAGCAGAGCTGATAGTAAGAGGTAAATGTTAGTAGCTGCCTTTTCTGTGCCTTTAATTGATCATCTCTAAGGGAATGGAACACAGTAATGGCATGACTATATTCACTCTTTGCCCCTGATTTATACTGGTTTACATGCTCTCTCATCTATCAGACTAGGAGCTCCCTGAGGGTAGATTCTTTGGGTCTTCATGGCTCCACATAATGTCTGGCATATAGTAAGTGCTTAATAGATAGGTGGTGCAGTGAGCAGAGCACTGGGCTGGGTGTCAGGAAGATCTGAGTTCAAATGTGGCCCCAGATTCCTAAAAGCTGTGTGACCTGCACAAGTCTCTTTACTGCTGTGTGACTCAGTTTCCTCATCTGTAAAATGCAGGGTTCTAATAGTTCCCAAGATTGTTGTGGGAATCAAATGAGCCAATATTTGTAAAGCACTGAGCACAGTGCCTGGCACATAGTTAGGCATGTGATGCATGCTTATTCCCCTCTTCCCTTCCATTCCATTTTAAATGCTAATTAACTACTTAACTAATTGAGCATGTGCATTTGTTCTGACTTAGATCTAATGCCCATCTATCATGATGTTATTGGAGAGGACAGGTACTAATTTAAAGTATTAAAAATCTTTATATACACATATATATCTTTCACACTTATCACATATCTTTCACAGAGGACAGGTACTAATTTAAAGTATTAAAAATCTATATCTATATATCTATATATATATATACACACATATATATATGTCTTTCACACTTTAGTTGGTATTCCACAGTCACAACCTAAGATGATGTGTTTTTAAGTATCCCATTAACTCAGAGATGTGATGGAGGTATGTCTGTGTTTTTTAAATACACCCCAAAATAATCAGGATTTTCTAGAATGTGCTATAGGAAACAGACCTCATGGCTCCCCAGTGCTGCTTTGCTGCTGTGCTGAAAAATTGCCCCAGTATATCCTAGGGTAAAACAGCTTTAGATAACAAATTGGTGGACTACAGAGATGCATTAGTAGATTACTGGAGGATGCTGGGCCTGAAATAAAAGGCATCAAATTTGGAGAGGTACAAAGATCCTGCTGCACAAAGGTCTCTGAAAGAATGTGGCATCTATAATCGCTTAATGTTATAGTCTCAGAATGACTGCCTTCCCAACTGGATTTCATACTTTTCAAACAACAGACAGAATTTCAGTCCACGTTAAAAGAAATAGTGGTGTTTTTATTCCCAGTTAAATGGCCTTTTCCCTAAGAGCTGGAGAAATTGGAATCTGTCGGAGGTATTCAAGGGGTGCTCTTATGTGTTGTTTTCTTTTGTATTAGACTTTAAATCTTCTCGCAGAGGTAGCACTCATGTGCACAAAGGTGTCTGGAGAGATTAGCATGACTATTTCATTCCCTGGCCAGTAGAGGAAAATCTTATTTGTTGACTTCCAAGAGTGAATCCCTTTGCATATAATACAAAATTCCTTATTTTGTTTGTCTTGGCTAGGTTCTCCTGGGCCACCAGAAAGTGTGAAGGTGGATGAAATAACAGACACCACGGCCCAGCTGTCCTGGAAAGAAGGTACAGACAACCATAGCCCTGTCACATCATATGTCATTCAAGCTCGGACACCTTTCTCAGTGGGCTGGCAAATAGTCACAACAGGTAACAGAGCAAAAAGAAATTCTGACCATTGATCTGTATTTCAAATTCTCCTATTAAAGAGTAAGAATTCTTAGTTCTCAAAACATTTTTTATAGTGCCTGATATCATCGATGGAAAAACATTCACAGCCACAGTGGTGGACTTAAATCCTTGGGTGGAATATGAATTCCGTGTTGTAGCCAATAACAAAATTGGAGGTGGGGAACCAAGTTTACCCTCAGAAAAAGTAAGAACTGAAGAGGCAGGTTAGTGGTTTTTGGTTTTTGGGGGGGAGGGCAGGATTGCCTTATAATCAGTTAATAGCTTTTGAGTTCTGAGTCTATTAAAATGTTCATTTGTAGGATCATAGAATATGGCAAATCTTCCCCATGGTGACAGCTGAAGACCTTGCTTTATGCCTCACCTACCCCCCAAAAAGGGTCCTTTCTCCAAGAGTGCTTCACTCCTCTATCTCAAATATCACTAAGAGCTAAAATCCACCACCTTCTCTTCTACGGACTTGTGGCTCTTCTCTTTGCTAAGGCCAACCCTTTGCATGCATCTCACCCCCCTCTGTCTTCTACAGGAGAATGCCTCTACTCTAATCTTCAATTTCTCACTATCACCTGCTTCTGTGTTGCCTACAAATAAATCAGTGTCTCCCTGATCCTTAAAAAAAGAAAAAAATTATCTTGATCCAACCGTTCCCACTATCTGTTGTCTCAGATCTCTTCCCCTCCCACTCTCTGTTCTTGGCCAAAGCCTTTGAGGTAACTGTCTGCATTAGGTGCTTTGCCTTTTATACATTTCCTCTTACTTTCTTAAAAACCTTCTACAATCTGGCTTCTGATGCCATCAGTTAACTGAAAAAGATCTCTCCAAAGTTACCACTGATATCTAAATTGCCATGTCTAAAAAGTTTTTTTTTTTAGGAATTGCATTATTTGACCATTTGACACAATTGGCCATGTTCTCCTGGATACTCCCTCCTCTCTAGGTTTTCATCACATTGCTCTCTCCTTCCTGTCTGTCTGTTCCCCAGTCTCCTTTGCTGGACCTTCATCCATGTCATGTTTACTAACTATAGATGTCCCCTAAGAATCTGTCCTGGTTTTTCTAATGTCTTTCCTTTCTACTCTCTGGTTTGGTGATCATATTATTTCCCATGGGTTATCATCTCTATACATGTGATTCTTAACTCTTTATCCTCAACCATGGTCTCCCTCTTGAGTTATAGTTACACATAACCAGCTGCCTTTTGGGCTTCCCAAACTAGATGTCTCAAAGACTTCTCAAATGCAACCTAACATTAAACTCATTGTCTTACCTCCTAAACTCTCTCTAGACTTCCTTACCATGCACCCACTCACCCATGCTCACAACCTCAATTGAATCTGTTACTAAATCTTATTGTTTCTACTTTCACAATATTGATCATATATGCGGCTTAACATATAGACAGCTAGATGTTGCAGTAGATAGGGTGCCAGGCCTGAAGTCTGGAAGACCTGAGTTCAGATCTAGCTTTAGAAACTTTTAGCTGTGTGACCATAGGCAAGTCAATTAATATAGCTTTGCCTCAGTTTCCTTATATGTAAAAAGGGCATGGTAACAGCACCTACTTCCTCAACTTGTTGGGAGGCTAAAATGAGATGTTTATAAACTTCTTTGCAAGCATTAAAGTGCTATATAAATATTAATTTATTTTTATGGGGCAGGAGAACGAGGAAAAGACCAAATGAGGTAGTAATTGTAAACCAGTGCCAGGTACATTGTAAGCACAATGTAAATGTTAGCTACTATAGCTATTATATATGTCCACCTTCTCACCGTTCACATAGCCACCACCCCAGTTCAGGCTTATAATGATCTAGATTATCCTAGGTTATCCTCCTAGATTATCGTAGCACATTTCTAATTCTTCTTTCTGCCTCAAGTCTCTCCCTACCCCAGTACATCTTCCACTAAGTTGAAAAAGTTCCTAAAGTATAGGACTGGCAGTGTCACCCTCCTCCCCCAAACTTCAATGGCTCCTTATTTCCTCCAGGATGAAATATAAAGTCATCATATGGCATTTAAAGCTCTTCACAGCCTTTCCCTTTCCTGAGTCTTTCTAATCTTGTTGTAATTTATTCTCCTCAACACACTTAGTGATTCAGCCTCCCTGGCTTACATGCTATTTCTTATATAGAATATGCCATCTCTTATCTCCAAGGCTTTCTACTAATTGTTCCCCTTGCCCAGAATGCTCTCACTCTTGAACCTCATCTCTTTTCTTCCCAGGATTCCATCAAATATGAACTCAATTATCACTTTCTTCAGGAGCCTTTTCCCTGTTCCCCCAATTACCAGTGCCTTCCCCTTCTGACATGACCATCTGTCTTCTCTGTAGATGTCTTGTACGTACTTGGGTCATTTCCCCAAACAAAATGAGCGCCTTGTGGGTAGGGACTTGTACCTCTTTGTATTTGCAGCCCTTAGCCCAGGGGTGGGCACGTATTACTCATATTTTCCACTGAAATGTTTTTGACTGCAATGATCGTCAGAGATTTGGCCTCACCCCAGAATTTCTGAATTGCTTTTCAAATACAGTCATTCTCAATATCTACCAGGAGTGGTGAAGCTGTGCCCTCAAGGCAAAAAAGATCTAGGTAGATAATCTTTCCAAAGGATAGAATTATCCACATCATTGTTTTATAGGGAAAAAAAAAAACTCACGGGAAGATATTGACATTTTGATCCATCAGAAGTGGTCTTTAATATTGAACAAATATGCTTTTGCTGCTATTGTAGTGTAAATTTTGATTTATATTATTACCGTGTAGATGCTGAAAATGTTGTTTTCATGAATAGTTGGCATTTAGACTTGGTAGCATCTGAGAAGACCCATGACAAAACTTTATTCGGTCCCATGTTCTTCCCTTTTGATGTCATTGAGCCATCTCAATCATGCTTGTCCTTCTTGTTTTAAGATTTTGAGGGACTATTACTATCATCCCTAAGAAGATTAATTAGAGGAAACAAGTATAAAACTTCTTCATTTCAATGCCTCAAAATTCTTGACAGTAACCTTCATTTTTAGAAGGCCCTTCACAGAAATCTGGTAATGGAATAATGAACATACAGACTCAACATTTTCAGGTTACATAATATTAAGTCAGATGAAGAGCGAGTTACATCTTGTATAATTTTTTCATGCTTTAGCCACAATATCAATCACTGTTTGTTTTTCTCCTGGATTTATACTTCATAGGTGTGAAGGATCCCCAGTGTGGAGACTCCCTGAACCAATATAGATCAACAACTCATCTGTCACTTATAGTCTTAAAGAGTTCCCTGGGCCACTGACACATTATGTGACTTGCCCAAGATCACAAAGCCAATAAGTGTCAGAGACCGGACTTAAACCCAGGTCTTGCTTATTACAAGCTTTGTTCTCTATCTGCTTTACAATTTTGCTTTTCATGTCACTGAATGTGTTTAAATAATTTTAACTATTCAATGTCAATTGACTTTATGGACCTTGGAGAAGGTACCAAGAGGATTGACTTTGTTAAACCTGAAAATTTGGTTGAAGGAAACAACAGAGCTAGGTGATAGAAAAATCCATGTTGTTTATTATTTTTCCCTTAAAGCATAGCGGAGCTAGCTTACTTGTACGTACAAGAAGTCAGAGTATAAACTCTGGCTGCCTGAACAAAGCAATGAGAAAACTTATATACGTTACTTTAGCAAAGCTAGCAAGCCTGTATTACCTCATTTTTTATGACCCCCATGTATGTTTAACCATGATACAAGAAGAGGATTTTCCTTAATTGAATGGAGTTGTAAAGGATGTTGACAAAAGTCAGTTGAAACTACAGCCCAGCGTCTCTGTGTCTCATTACATTCCATAACATAGTATATACCTGTAGAATATTAAGCAAGGTAATCTCTCTTGGGGTTAGGGTAATGTCCTTAGGTCAGTCTAATCTGGCCTTGTTGACAGAGGTAAGGATATTTCCTGAGCAAACTTTTAGAGAGAACAAAGAAGCCCAGGTCCTGGATCTTCATCCATTTACTCATTAATTCAGGCTCTGGGTCTGGTTGAAATAAGAAATGATATAAAATAGTATAATATTTTCCACAACCTCAATAGAGTATTTAGTGGAAGGTGTAGGGTCATGAAGAAAAACTTCAAGGTTGAAGTACATCCCCCAAATAAGTGTGAAATTAGGAGATTTCTTGTTGCTTGTGATGAATGTAGTCTTATGTGTATGTCATTCCTTCCTATAAAAAATGACATTATGGAAATAATTATCGCAGTGATTATCTGCATGTTAAATTGTCATTGTCATAGAGCAAGAGGGTTGAATTTTCCTCCTAATTTCAAATTTCAAATTTGTGCTCTTATTTTTATTTTGACAATCTGCTATTGAAAATACATACGTACTTGTTGTCATAAGGAGATATAACTTTATGGCACCAAGTGTGTGATTTTTCCTAACACGTCTGACACTTCCAGTCCCTTATTTGCTCTTATACAAAGATTTCAATTACTTCAGAGACATCCAGAAAAGAAATATTCTACACTAGGTATTTTAATGATCATACTACTTCAAAAATAAATGTTGAATATGAAAGAATTTCCCTTTACATGGGTGTTAATAAGCTTAAATATTGGCTTCTCTATATTTCTGTTCCCCACAGTTCCAGAAGTACCCCCTTCAGAAGTAAGTGGGGGAGGTGGCAGTCGGTCGGAACTGGTTATTACTTGGGATGTAAGTTATTTTGATGGTGCTGGTGTATCTTAGCTTTGTGCTTGGGGAATATGGGAGGAGCTTGTCTCGAGATTACAATTACCACCTATCCAGGCAATGTGTGTTACTTGATCTTTCAGTTTGTTTTGTGTTTTGTTCCATTCCTGGCCTTCCTTTCAGTGCTGTGTATTTGTGTGTAATCAATATGAATTTCAGCTGTACATCTGAGTGTTAGGAGGCTTGGCAATTGTTGGCATTCTTTTAAGGTTTCAAGGTAATAAATAAGCATAAGCAAAAGATTGTTGTAGCAAGGTGAAGCAAATAATTACACTTGTCAACAAGAATTTCTAACTTAGCCAGGTTTCTTCATTGAAAGCAATGAATTCTGCTAAATGCATAGTAATTATTTTAATATTAGTGTTGTGGTTCCTTTCTGCCAGCTCAATGACAGTGATTAGACCATTTATATAATTTTGTTTTATTTTTGAAAACTTGGCTTATGAGTTGAATTGTAGTCAGCCAAAATACTCGGTCTTTAATCAGATTTGGAAATGTCTACCAAAACATCCAATAAATGGAAAGCATAAGAAGTCAGTTATTTATTATTTGGCTTTGTTTTTGTCTACAAGATACTAAACAATCAGAGATTTTCAAACATTTGCATTGAAGTTATTTTCACTTGTCATCCATATTGCTCGACGTCATATAAACACAATGTTAGAAACCTGATCATTGAAAGAAAAGAAATTAGAAATGCAGCTGTCTTGCTTCTAGCTTCTGTTTGCTGAATTATACAAAATTTATTGCACCTTCCTTCTCCTTCTGTAAAAAATTGAAATATTTTACAGCTAAAATGCCACCGATCATAATATAGGCTTGAGAAGAGGAGATTAGATGGGGCTGAGTTTTTCACTTTTTCTTTATACAGCCAGTCCCTGAGGAATTACAGAACGGTGAAGGTTTTGGCTATGTTGTTGCCTTCAGACCTCTCGGTGTTACCACATGGATCCAGACGGTGGTTACATCTCCTGATACACCGAGATATGTCTTTAGGAATGAAAGTATCCTCTCTTTTTCACCCTATGAAGTAAAAGTTGGTGTATATAATAACAAAGGCGAAGGGCCATTCAGTCCAGTGACAACTGTTTTCTCCGCAGAGGAAGGTAGGTAATTATATTTTGATTGTACTTGAAAAGCAGGGATTATAATTTTAGCAGCATATTTTGCCTTACATAGAGTAGAAGCTGAACAAGTATTTGTTGAGTCGAATTGTATTTCTGTATAATCTCTTAAAAACAACAGTGGGTTTTTTTTCATAGAATTACCAAAATCATATTTCTTTCTGTCTTTCTGTTTCTCTGTCTCTCTCTGTATCTCTGTCTCTGTCTTTGCCTCTTTCTCTCTATGTATGTATATACATACACACACACACACACACATATATAATATATGTATGTATATATTTAATTTCAATTCTCCCAACACAGAACCTACAGTAGCTCCATCTCATGTCTTGGCCAATAGCCTCTCGTCATCAATAATCGAAGTTTCCTGGGACGCCATTCCTTGGAAAATGAGCAGTGGACGATTACTGGGTTATGAGGTAATCCCTTTTAATATAAAACCACTGAATCATATATATATATATATATATATATATATATATATATGTACATATATATATGTACATATATATGTATTTTACAATGCTTATATCCGCTTGATGACTGTTAGTAATCATACATTTTATGTTGCATTTCATTACTGGAGCATGCCTAAGTAGAGTACTGTCTTATATAAGCAACACCTAGGAACCATGAGGCATGAGGGGACCTCAATTCAATTTAACAAGTGTGTGACCGAGAGAGAGAGAGAGGGAGAGAGAGAGAGAAAGAGAGAGAGAGAGAGAGAGAGAGAGAGAGAGAGAGAGAGAGAGAGAGAGAGAGAGAGGGAGGGAGGGAGGGAGACCTATTATGTGCTTGGCACTGGCCTAGGTACTGATATAAAAGAAGAATAAATCAAGCTCCACCTTCAGGGAATCTCTAGTTTAATTTAGGGAGGATGACGAACACAAAAGTGAAACAGAGGATACATAATACAAGGTACAATCAAATTAGTTGTGGTCATTCAGTAAATATCAGGCACCTACTATGTGCCAGGCAGTATACTAAGAACCAGGAATTCATAGAAAGACAAAAGGCAGTTCATGTTATCAGGGAACTCACAGTATAATGAGGGCAACAACATGAAAACAAGTATATATAAACAAGATATATACAGGAAAAAGTAGAAGAAATCAGCATAGGGAAGGATCTAGAATTAAGGGAGAAAATGAGTTTTAGCTAAGACTTGAAGTAAGCCAGGGAATCCAGGAGGCAGATATGAGGGAGAGAATTCACACATGGGAAATAACTTGGAGTTGGAAAATGAAGTGTCTTATGAAAAGAATAGCAAGGAAACCACTGTCACTGGAACACAAGCACATGATGAGGGGAAGGGGAGTATAAGATGTGAGAAGACTAGAAAGGTGGGAGAAAGGGACCAGGTTATAGAGGATTTGGTGTTTCATCCTGGAGGCAATAGGGAGCCACTGGAGTTTAATGGAAGGAGAGTGTCAAAATAGTTCATAAAAGCTAAAGGTCAATAATAAGGATGAGAACTTTGAAAAAGCCTCATGGAACTTGAACTGAATTTGGAAAGACAAAGAGGAATGAGTGGAAGAAATGGAGAGAAGTAGAAGGACATTATAAGCTAGTGAAATAGAAAGCACTGTGGCAGGAATGAGTACGGTGACAGTTGAACTAAAAAGATAGAAAACTCAGAGAAAAAATCAAAAGGACTTGAAAGCAAATTGAAAATGCGTGACAAAGGCCAAGGAGCAATCGTAGATGACTCCAGGGTTTTCAGACTGAGTGACTTGGGGTGAGTGCTGACAGAGTGGGGGTGTGTGGGGGGTGGTTAACTTATGTGTACTACAGAGGTGGTAAATTGGATCCTTGGATAACAATGATAGCTGTGTCTTAGAAGCGACCAGGAATGCAGGCCTGAAGCTCAGGTCCAGTGACAAAGATTTGGAGGCATTGTACTAAATGTAATTAAATGGGTAACACTAGGTGAGGTTTTCAAGAAATGGGAGAGAGAGAGACAGAGAGAGAGAGAGAGAGACAGAGAGACAGAGAGAGACAGAGAGGAGAGACAGAGAGGAGAGACAGAGAGAGAGAGAGAGAGAGAGAGAGAATATACCTCAAGTTAAGAGGCAAGAGAAATAAGACAATGGGAGGGGGAAATATTTCAGTAATCCCATATAATTTAGAATGCATGTTTTCTCTTTATTTTATAAATCTAATGAACTGAGAGGTTTGATAGGAAAAGACGTGTTGAAATAAGTTAAAATGGCAAATAGGCATTACTATGAGCTTGTGGAAGAGATAATCCTGAAAATGTATTTAATAGGAACTGTATAAAAATTAGGAGTAAGAAACTAACTCTGGGAGATTTATTTACAAAAGGAAAAGACATTTAGTTCACTATTCTGTCCAGATGAAATTATAATGCCACTCAATTCTCATATCATTTAGAAATTAAACTGCAAGAAATGGCAAAGCAATTGATACAATTGCCGGTAAACATAGTTACATTTCTGATGCTCTGTTTTTCCCCAGTTTGCTGCATAGGTTTAAAAAATTTAATAACTTTCCTATCTTTCATCTCAGTAAGGGCTGGTGGTTTGCCATGTGGCATACTGAGTAACACATCATCATTAGTATCCAGACTAATTTTCTTTCCTATTTGACAAAGTAAGAGTTGATGAGCTCATTTCTCCAGGCAGCAATTTGTGTTATTGGAAAAGTCTGACGGCCTCTGACACAAATCTTCTCTTGCCCCCTTCTACATGGTGAGAAGGGAGTAGAGATGGAAGGATTTGTATTCCTGGCCATTAACATCTATTTGCTCTTTAGACAATCTGAGTCTGTCATGACAATTTCACATTCATTCCTGTTAATGTCTTCAAGTTATCTTAAGTTTCAGATGGAAATAAATAGGAAAACAGGAAAATCCCATCCATTGTGATAAAATGTTGAGGGGTTAACACATTGCATGAAATGTTAATAGATTTAGCCGATGCTTAGAGAAATGTAAGTTTAAAATATGTGTGGCTTGCAGAGCAATAAGTCAGAAGAGCACATAGGTGGCCCCATGGGCCAAACACATGGAAAAGGATGATGTTTGTTTCCTGTTACATTAATGGTTACTAAGAAATACACCAAACGTTTGAGTACTTCTCAGAACAGAGGCAGACCTCAATGGAAAAAGCTAATTTCCTACCAGCACTGGTAAAGTTGCCTGAGACTGATCATTGTAGATAAAAATAAACTATAGGAGTACACCTGGACAGTCATACAAATAATTCAAGTAAATAAGCCTGAAATTGAATGAAATCCATGTTATTGGGTGATCTGAACTATAGTATCTACTTTAATGGAATTTGCTTCATAATTGCTCAACAAGCTACTTTCCTTCCCCTTTGCAGACACATCAGAAGAGGTCTATTAAATTACTAAAACATTTTTTAGCTGTAGTTCAAATTATACTCTGGCCAAAATGGAAAACAAATTCTAAACCCCTTCCTAAGAATTTCCTAAGAGATTTTTCATAATCCACTTTTTGATCAAAATACAATGCAGAGTCAATGGATGATCTCTTTTCCCATAGAACATGTGTAATAAGAGTACGTGATTGCAGCAGAGGCCACATTAAGGATCATCAGAACAATGGCTCACGTGGTTCTGTTTTTCACAGTTTACAGAGGGCTTTTGGCTATTGCAATAATCCTAGGCCTCCTTTAGTATAAACATACCATTTTGCAAGTAAGGATATTGAGCCGCAAAGGGTTAAATGATATAATCAAGATGACATAGTTTATAAGAAAGGAAGTCTGGACATGCAGAGCAAAGCTGGTATTACAGATTTCTATCATCTAGAATTTTTGAAAGTAAGAGAAATGGAATTTCAAATACCTTACTTTTAGCTAAGCATTGTCCCACATGAGGAACAGTAAGACACTGTTTAACTGAGATTCATGGAACAGAGGAAAAATAGATTTTTAAATTAGATGCACTTCAGGTGTCTATAATGTTTGTTAAGGAATGGTAGGTTATCTTATTGACTGGGGAACAGCGAATACTTTGAATTATGCAAAGTTTTAGCTAACTTGATATTAGCTTAATAAATTTTTATAGCATAGTTTTAGAAATTAAGTCCTGGAAAGTGTCTCTTAGCAAAGTAATAAAATATTTACTTAGTTTATACTACTGAGCTTCACTTCAAAGTCATAAGGAACTAATTCATTGCTTATTGCTTTTTTCAAAGTATTTTTCTTCTCATGATCTTCAATAAAACATGTATAGAGAGGTATTTAGAGTCCCTTGAAATCTGTCAATATAGATTTCTTTCAATAGACTTTAGGCACAATTTGGACAATGTGTCCCTTGAACTCAACATGATAGAAGAGTGAAAGGATAGCCAACAGTTTTGTGTCTCAAAGAAATTTTGAGGGTCAGTGGAAATAATGCTGGATTTGGAATCCGAGAATTGGGCTCACTATTGACTTTACCACTTAGTGCATGTGCAACTTTGGGCAAGTCACTTGACCAATCTAGGCCTAAATTCCTCATCTGGTCAATGAGGGAGCAATATTAGATCCCTTTGAAGGTTCCTTCTAGCTCTCAAACTATGATCTCAGGAATGGTAATTCAGTCTGGGTACTGATTGAATCAAAGCCCAATGTTAATGATGGTTTATCTCTGTAGCAGGAATATTAACAATTAAAAATTAACCAAATTACTAGAAAATAAAGGACTACAGCACCTTATATATACAGTAGGTGCTAAATAAGTGCTTGTTGACTTGATTTTACTTAACTTGCAAAATCAATACTAGTTTGTGGTATAAAGATACAAAATGCTTTGAATTATATAAAGAATGGTGAAAAATTATAATAAAATTATAAAGATTCATTGTAGGTAAATCAAGTCTCTAGGAAACCAACTTGGCTGGTTTATCTCAAGAGAATCTGTAGTTGAAACTGTAAAGAGCACAACAGGTATCCAAATGGAAATGATCTGTCAACATTTGTTTGACAAATGATTTTCACTATTGGTGATGAATTCTAAGGTCTCATGCTATGTGAATAAATGAAAACAGTAGCTCAAGAAGATGAATACATGAAGAGACACTGGTCACTAGTAAGCATACATATCCTCAATCAACAATTGATAAGCATCTATTAATTGCCTACTATGTGCCAGGAAGTGTGTTAGATGTAAGAATGAAATGGTCCTTGAGCTCAAGGAAACTACATTTTATCAGGGAAGACAACCGGTCCCTACATCTGTACATACACACACACACACACACATATATACACACACACACATACACACACATATGTGTGTATATATATATATAAACACACATATACACACACACATGCACACACACATGCACACACACACATATCTTTAAGGGTGGTTACACAATTTGGAAAGCATTGAGGCTGTGATTTCCAATAATGAATAATGATGGTATATATAATGTCAATGATAATAACTTTATTTTATAGCACTGACTCCTTTCTAAATGTCCTGTGAGAGGGGCACTATAGATATTACTATATCTATTTCACAAACGAGGAATCTGACATTCAGAGAAGTCAATTGACTTGCCCGGGATTATACAGATACTTGGTTTTGGAGATGAGATTTGAGCCCTGGCCTTTCTGACTCTGTGTCCAGTTCTCTAATAATATTAAATGAATGGGGGAGGGAGGACCAAACATCACAGACTGCCATATTATGCCAGACTGGCTGCCAAGAAGATACAAGCAACTGTTATTTTGTCTTCTCAATAAAATCTTTATGAGAATGAGAGTATCATTTTATTAAAATTTGAGAAGTCAACAGACTTTTATAAATGATTTTCTGTAGCCAATCTCATCTTCACAGTCACACAGTTGCAGAGAGGGTCAGGTTTCAGGACTGTGGTCATTTAATATTTATCTAAAAGCTGTGTCTTAGCAGTTTTATCATTTTAAAATAAAGCACAGTGTCAAAGGTCACTCAAGGAAAAATCATACTTTTGTGTTAGATGGTCTTTCATGAATAGCACCAGCATCAAGGCATTACTTTTTATACCCCTTTTTAGATTCGGTACTGGAATAACGGAGGCAAAGAAGACTCATCCAACAGAGTCAAGGTCATGGGGAATGAGACAACGGCCAGACTCCAGGGCCTACAGAGCAACTTAGTATATTACACTGCTGTCCGAGCATACAACAGTGCTGGGACGGGGCCTTTCAGTGCTACGGTGAATGCAACCACAAAGAAAATGCGTAGGTATTTTCAGATTCTCTGAATGGAAAAGAAGGAGCTCCATATGGCATATAATTTGCATTTAAAATGAAGACCATATGTGTCACTGGGGATGAGCAAATCAATTACTGTTTCCATTATTTGGTGAAATCCAAATACCCAGCTCCTCACTACAAAAGTGCCAAGACATTTAGTATGAAAAAGGCCCAAAGCCTAAGACCTTTTTCATTGAAAATGTCTTGGCACTTAGGGTAGAGTCCATACATGGAAATGGGCTTGCAATCCCGGAAGACCCAGTACCTCTTAAGCTAAACAGATCTGTTGTACTCACTCACAGAAGAATCTAGAACTATGATTTGTTTTGAAGGCAGAGGACCCAGGTCCAAATCCGAACCCTGACCCTTATTACCTATGTGATTCAAGGCCTCAGTTTTCATTTATCTACCTATTTACCTATCTATTTATCTCTCTATCCATTTATCTATCTTACCTATTCATCTATCATCTATCTATCTTATCTATCTATTTGTCAGTATCTATCTATCATCTCTAGACCTTTATCTATGTTCTAACCATCTGGATTCATATAGATACACACATATATAAACATATATATGTATATATATGAATATGCATATACATTTTATATATACTTACAAATATACACAATTAAGGGATTGGACTAGATGGCTTGTCAGGCCCCTTTCTACTCTATTACCTCATGATCAATTTAATTGATATTAATATGTTTTAAATTCTCCAGGCTTGATGTTTTATAAGAAGTTCAAAATAGCAGCTCAGCTAAACGTATCAGCTGTTTCAAACATTCCTTGCCTGAGCGGGATGCTAATTGGCTTGAGTGAAAGAATCTTCAAATAATATAGGTCAGCATTAATACCTCTCCCCTCTCAGAAATCATAATAAAAACCCCAGCCAGAGAAAGCAGTGTTTCCTACCAAACTGAGTAATCTGTAAATGATTATGCGTCGAAATTTAAACACAACTCAGAATCACCGGTGTGAAGGTTGCTTTCTAATCAACATAAATCCACAAGCAAATCCATACTGTTTGATTTTTGAGTCTTACTCAAATGTTCCAGATAAACTACTATTAAACACGAATGGTGAATTACTTTTCGTTTCTTATTACATTCTCCTAGTTTGACCACTTGACAAATGAAAAATGCTTTTCTCCTAAGAAAATATCACGAGCAAATGGTATTCAGCTTAAGTACTAGATTTTTTATTCTCGCAGTACAACATCCATGAGAACTATGTATATGCTTGGATTAATTTTTATTCATTATTAATTAATTCACATTTTAAAAAAATACACAGGTTAAGAGACCTAGATGTGAGATTACTACTGTAGTCTATATTTTCATCAACAGCACATCATATTACATTTCCCTGTATTAAAAAAAAAAAACTTTGTTGCCTTAAAATATTGTGAAACCATTAATGCACATTTTTTTTCTTCATGTACATAGACATGAGTATCATTTTTCAGGATAGTTGGGTTTATCATTCATAATACAAAAACCTTAGTCCATGATATTGGAATTTCAGACAATAAACCAAAATAGTGTTTGGCTATTAAATCTGTGATCTTTGACCTTAATAAACTATGCTCATTGAGTGGGAGAGGGGACCTGTGATTTCATTAGTACGGAACCTCCTGGTGTGGAAATCCCATCTATTGATACAGTTTAGCAAGCTGTTGATATTTATAATCTCAGAATTTCCTGGGGCAGGGAGAAATGATGGTACACTTATGGTACGCACGTATGTACATCAGAGGCCTAGACGGAGCCAGAACCTCCTGACCCCAAGGCTGGACCTTGCTGCTTCCTATGTCTGTAGAAAACTCATTTGGATGCCAAATTCACAGGGTTAGCCAGATTACAGGGGAAATGCTTAACCTGCTTAAGGCCAACTCTTCTAATTACTTTATCATGTCAATTTACAGATGACTAACATAATCCCTATAAATCAGTCTTGTCTAATTGCTTAAAAGGACCAATGAGACTCCAGCTTCGCAGGCTTGGTTAGCCGTTAGATCAAGTGTTATCTGCCTCAAAATAAGAGAAAGTAACTTTCTTTTAAAATATCGTAGAATTCAGATTTCCCAGGAAATGCCTTTGATTGTGATGGCATTTATGCTGTAATAATAGCTGACATTTATATAATGATTTGAGTTTTGGCCAGCAATTTCCATATATTTTTTCATTTGATGCTTACAACAACCCTTAGAGGTAGGTGTGTTTATTCTTGCAATTTTACATTTGAAGAAGCAGAGGCTGGAAGACTTGTTTGAGTTTAGCTTGCTCGCGCCTGAGGTGGGATTCAAATATGTCCTTCTGATTGCACATATGATTCTCATGGCAAAGAAGCACCGTACACACAACAATTTCTGACTTTGTGATAAGTCAGCCATTTATAATTTACTACTACAACTAGGTGGCACAGTGCAGAGGGCATTGGACTAACCTGGAGTCAGGAAAGCCCTAAGGTCTGTTCTTGCCTCTGACACATCCTAGCTATGTGACCCTGGCTCTCTCAGCCTCATAATACCACCTACCTCACAGGCTTGTTGTAAGAATCAAATGAGATAGGTAGAAGATTTTATAAACCTTAAAGAGCTATATAAATGCTTATATAAGTGTAAAGTAGCAGTAGGAGTAGAAGGAGGAGGAGGAGGAAGCAGAGAAATTGTAGTGATGGTGGTGGGATGGCAGCAGCAGTAGTGGTGGTGGTAGTGGTAATAGTAGTAGTAGAAATTGTAGTGGTTGTGGTAGCAGTAGTAGTACCAGTGGTAGTGGTAGTAGTAATTGTAGTAGTGATGGTGGTGGTAGTAGTAGTTGTAATAATAATAATAGTAGAAATTGTAGCGGAGGCAGTGGTGGTAGTACTAGTAGTATGTAGTTTAAGAAATGAGTACATCACAGTAAAAAAAAAGGGAACAACAGGAAGAAGACAATAGTTATGTTCTAAAATTAAGTTTTTACTAATGCTCATTTAAAAGTCACACTCAAGAAGACTTTAGTTCAGTATAAACAGGAACTTTCTCAAAATAAATAGAGCTGGAAGAGGATACAGGGAGTATGTAGTCTGACCTAATTGCAAATTGGGGAACTGATCTTTTAGCTTCCAAGACTGAACTGCCTAACCATAGAATTGGAAACCTTGTTAAGTACTAAGTTGCATGTTACTGCATGTATTCAAGAAGAGAAGTCAAACAATTTATCAAGAATGTAATAGGAATCATCCCTTGAAGATTCTATGATTCTATGTGAAAAGAAAAAAAAAAGATTCTCATTAATCCTCAAACTCTCAACTTCAAAGAATGATCTTTTATTTCATTCATTGAAATATAATTTGGTATTTTTACTTTTAGCACCTTTTTAAAATCTTGCTGAACAATTTAACACTTAACATGTTTTCATCTTGCACCTTTTATGAATGTGTCATTAACACAAGGAAGGAAATTACCTCTAGGGGAATATTTAAAATCTCTAAAGAGAATAATGAATTACACAGGTGTACTTCGGACACCCAAAACTCCATAATTCCTTAGTTATCTGAAAGGGGAAGCCTTTTGTAGATGTCACAGCCCTTCCATGGTTAAGTGGTAGCTTCTTTGTGGGTAGCAAGGGTATCCAATTTTCATCACCTGCTGGTCAACACTATAGTGATGAGCTTCTCCACTTGGCTGGCTTGTTCATCAGATTTTTCAATTCATTTCAATTCTCATTAAACTTCTAAGCACCTACTATGTGCCAGGCACTGTGCTAAGTGCTAGGGATACAAAAAGAGGCAAAAGATGGTAAATAGTCACCCTACATTCAGGGGCTTCCATTTTAGTAAGACTGTGATGAACTCGCCCATCTTTAGCATAAAGCATGGTGAGGTCTAGGTTTGGAATGTAATACAGATTGCAGAGGTTAGATTGCATAAAAGGTGAAATAGTAATATATAAATAATACACAAATAGTAATATAATAAATAATACATATAAATAAGTATAATATATTGTAATATATTATGTATTATAATTATACATATGATGTATATGAATAAATATGAATAATACACACAATAGTAATATAATAAATAATACACTTCTTAGTTCCAAATTATGTGCCTAAATACATGATTATTTCTTACCATCTTCTTGAAAAGAGAACAGTAGTGAATGTCCATTGGATATGATTCAAGAAAATGGGATAGACTAGCAAGATTTGGATCTCAGAGACCTGAAAGTAATTCAAGAATGTTCCGTATAGCCCTTAGGTGACCTTGGGCGATTATTTGTTTTTCCTCGATGGATCTCAGCGTGCTCATCTACAAAATGATGAGACTGAGCTAGACAAGGCCTGCCATACTTTCTGCTCCAGATCTATGATCTTGTCACATACCTGGGCCTCAGTTTCCCCATCTTTAAAATGAGAGGCTTGGATTATATGCTGCCTAAGGTCTCTTCCAGTCCCAAATCTGTAATTCTGTATTTTTTCCACCCAGGATGATCTTGATGTAAGTGAAGGCATAGTAGGAAAGGGCTGCACTTAGAATTAGGAAGACGTGAGTTTGAATTCTGCCTCGTATGCTTACCATCTTTGTAATCCTGGACAAGTGATATGATCTCACTCTGCCTTAGTTTCTTTATGTGTAATGTGAGCTGGTTGAATCTAATGATGTAATAGGTCCTTCTAGCTTTGAGTCTATGAAATAAAACTAAAAGCAGATTATACTGATTAAATAATTTTCCTGCAATTAAAACCACAAAACTTTCTAGAATTTTTACTATTTTTTTGCTATTTTTTTCTCCCAAATATGTTCCATGGTCAGGTTCCTGTCAAAAAATCTCAACTTGTTCAATACTTCTGCCAGTTAGTTACCTTTCTGATTTGAAAGGAAAGTGATTAAGAAGATCTCTGGGAAGAAGAACCAGTTATATCGGAAATTTCGTTGTCTCTTTGAATGTTATTAGACTGAGATTTCTGCTATATTCGGACTAGTCCCTTTGCTTAGAAGGTTACCTCCTATAGAGTTTGAAAAGAGGAAATTTGAATATTTCCCAGTTGGGATGTCAGCAGGCTTGTTCCTCACCTAAAAAAGAAATCACTTGGTCGTCTTACTTTCCTTGATGAAAGTGTAGTGTCTTTATAGTGCTTGTACTTTCTCACCTTCTTGCTGAAAATGCAGCCATTTTTGAGCAATTAATCATATCAAGGATTCCTTTTTAATAAAAATTACTCTTCTTTTTCAATATGTGTTAGTTCATTGGAGGTGAGAGTGAAGCAGTGGGGCCTGTAATCAGCTTTACATTCCATATGCCTCTGCCCCTACCAGCACAGTTATCTAAGTAAGCCAGATCAAGATAAGCATCCTACATGAAGGGAAATCAGTCATCAAAAGAATACTGCTGGGGTTATTGCAGGGTTGTCAGCAGGTTATAGATGCCTTTTAGCTACAACGAATGCACAGCCCAACAATTCCATTTGTACTCTTGGGATGTCAGGAGAAATTAAAGCATCCTAGCTTGCCCTGGGGGAGGGGTGTCACTCTGTGACCACCTACCTCCTCTGCGAAATGGGGATGGGAATAATGGCACCTACCTCCCAGGGTTCTTTTGAGGATAAAATGAAACAGCATTTGTAAAAACCTCGTGCAAACCTAAAGGAAGTATATAATTGAGAATAGCCGTAGAAGTATGAATAGTGCTGCTGGTGGTATAAACTTAGGGGAGGATTTGGACAAGAGAAGACCAGGATAATAAGCATGGGCAGGTTGGGTTGTGCATCATTAGAGGGGACTTCTAAATTAATGAGGTAACTGATATATTTGAATATTTTGAGTAAATGTGTGTCCACTGTGGAATCTTATAATCCTAGAGTTTTCAACATCACAGAATTTCACCTTTGGATGGAACCTCAGTGTCAATTGAGTCCAACTTATACCTGAAAGGGAAGCCTTTCTTCTATATGCCTGACAGGTGCTCAGCTACATCAAAGGAGGAGGGACCAATAACCTACTGTGGGAGTGGATTTCATTTTTTGAGTAGTATTAATTATGAGGAGGAGCAGTTCTATGGTTAGAGCATCAGGCCTGGAGTCAGGAAGACCTGAGTTTAAATCCAACCTTACACACTTACTAGCTGTGTGGCCCTGGGGAGGTTACTTAGCCTTGTTTTCCTCAGTTTCTTCATCTGTAAAATGAGCTGGATAAGGAAATGGCTAACCACTCCAGTATCTTTGCCAAGAAAACCCCCTGGACAGCATTTGTGTGCCATGATCCATTGGGTCATGATGAGTCAGACATGACCGAAGAACAATTTTTAAAAAGTTTTTTTCTCATGTCAATCTTGTACTTGCCTCTTTGCAACAAAGGGCATATCCTCTTTTAGCAACTCAGTTAGGAGCTGGGCTCAGGACATTTTTTAACCTACCTTTCAGTTGGAACTCTTTTCTCTGAATGGATACTAACACATGTTTCTCATGATATACAAATATCAAAATTTGCTACATGTGGGACTTTCCCTGGTCACAAGCTGAGAGAGTCACCTAAAATAGAGTCTAGTAACTTATCTTGTTAAAGGCATGACTCACAGAGACTGAGCATTGCCATGAGTCATAGGTGCTCACGTACCTGAGAACGTAGGCAGGTTATTAATTACCTTAAGAGTTCAATAGATTTTTTAACCTTCTAGTTTGTGTTGTTAGCCTGATGGGGCCTCATGAGAGGCATAAGGAGGTAACCAAAGATACCTACTTTATGTTAGGTTATGGTATGGTTGTTATCCTTCATTCTCACGGAAGACCAAAAGGACATCACTGTGTTGGGGTCGAGGTATGGTGTGAATGACTGTGGCTGATCAGACCCATATAAGCTCAGAATGCTTTACCACAGATCGGCTACCAATATTCCATATGAACATTTGGAGTGGAGATGCCTCTAAATTTGTGTATCTGATGATTCTTTTGAGTGACGGCAATTCTGCTTTGTTCATAGAACACAGCACTTTCTGTAATGAGGGTACACCATACTGGGCAGTCCAGTACCAGTATCTCCCATGTCACACAACTCCAAAGCTCTTTAGAGATACCTTCAGAGTGCCCTTGCAATGCTTCTTCTGACCTCCATGTGAGCACCATCCTTGTGTGAGTTCTTCATAAAATAGTCATTCAGGCAAGAGTACATTTGACATTTTAACAATGTGGCCAGCCCATCGTAGTTGTGCTCTCTGTGGTAGAGTTTGAATACTTGGCAGTTTAGTTCAAGAAAGGACCTATGTTTGGTATCTTATCCTGTCAGGTGATCTTCAGAATCTTCCTAAGACAATCCACATGGAAGTGATTAAGTTTCCTGGCATGGTGCTAGTAGATTGTCAAGGTTTTGTGGGCATATATAAGGAGGTCAGCACAATGGCTCTGTAGACCTTTAGTGTGTTAGGTAAGGCTTCATGTTACGAGGGTTTGATAGATTCATCATTCATTCTTACTGACTTTTTCTGGATAGGCTGCATGACACAGTTTCCCAAGTATGTCTGCATACAAAATTTATTGTGCAGTGCCTTCAGTGCAGCTTATGACTAAAGAAGAAGCACATGAAAGAGCTGACCTCAGAGCGAGGAAGACCTGGGTTCAAATCTCACCTTTCAAACTTAGTGACTGTGTGACCTTGAATGAGTGTGTCAACCTCTCATCCTTGAGGCCAGAGGTGTCAAATTCACTGCCCTTGAGCTGAAAAACTCCCGAAGGTGTCCCCAATCATATTAAAATATCATGGGGAGATGTTTAACAAAATAAATAAAAATACAATATCATATACATAATGCTAATTTGTGGTTTAGTCAATATGCTTTCTCAGGGATCTGCTTCTATTTAAGTTTGACACCACTGGTCTAGGTGACTCTCTAAGACTACAGGTTGTTGTTTAGTTGAGTCTGATTCTTCCTGGGTCAAGTGACTTGCCCAGGGTCACACCACACAGTGCTATACTTTGTCAGTCTGTTTTATAAATATCACCTCATTTAGTCCTCACGACCCTGGGACATAAGTTCTATGCTCATTTTACAGCTGAGGAAGCTAAGACAAATGGAGGTTATGTAACTTAACCAGAGTCACACAGCTAATAAATATCTAAGCCCAGATTTGAACTCAGGTCTTCTTGACTCCAGGTCCAACACTCTGTCCACTGGGCCATACTTACTTGGATATTAATACGAATCAGTATTTTAATTGCTTATACTTCTTTCTACTCACCGTCTCTTTTTTCAATATTCTTTGGAATGGATTAGTTATCATTTACATTTCTTCTGGCGAATCCTGCTCATTTCCATGGGTTCTGTACAATCGCTCTGTTTTTCACTATAGAAGAGGCTTATCCATCATCTTTAAAAGTGACCTTCTAGACAGTTGTGGCCCTTCATTCCCCTTAATGTGATCAGACAGCAGAGAGTTCAATAACAGATCATGTGTTACTCATTAATTCACCAGAGCAACTAATATATTTTAGTTCCATAATTTGAAAGGTAAATTAATTTCCCCTTCAGTCAATGTAGGATCATCACTGAGGAATAATCATTAGGAAAAGGGTACCTGACCAATTAAATTGATTTCTAATGTTCTCTACTCCAGTAGTGGTAATAATAACTCATCTTTTATGGAGTCTTTACAGTTCATAAAGCAATTTCTTCACACTTCTGTCAGGGGTTCCGTCCTGCCAGTACTACCCCATTTTACAGCTGAGGAAAACTAAAGGTCAGAGTGGTTTACTGACGTGCCCACAGTCACATGACTAGCAAGAGTCAAAGATATGACTCTCACCCAGCTATCTGATTCCAGGTCTGTTGCCCTTTCTAACAGACCTTGGTTGCCTTTTCATGACAGTGCACTTCTTATCATAAACCTATCAGTGGTTCCCTAAAGCAATTAAGAGGCTGAATGATGTAGAACAAAGTGATAGGAGGAAGGAAATCTGCCTGCAAGTTCTGTGGTTGATACTGGAGATTTTAACATTTAAGCAAAAGGGAGAAATCATTATATTGCTGCATTTTCCTACTTTAATCAACTTAGGGACTCACAACATGGGTACTTTTTCCAGGAGTGAAGGTTGCAAACCATTCCTGGCATCTTACTGTGTGAGATTATGATCACTCATGTCTTTGAAGAGCCTCCACAGGGAATCTGCCCCAAATCTGAGAGGCCTTCCTCTAAGTCAAGGGTTCTCCTGGGGTCCATGATTTAAAAAAATACATTTTGATAACTATATTTTAATCTAATTTGTCTCCTTTGTAATTTTATACATTTTATTTATCTAGCTAAAATTAATCTGAAAAGGGTCCCTTAATCTTCATTAGAGTGCCAAATGGATAGATGACACAAGAAAGCTAAGAACCACCATCATATCATTTAATGGGAATTTTTTGGTTTGGTTTTCTGTTTTTGTTTTTTTTTTTTAACTCTCTGCTTTTGAAAATCCTTATCTTTTGGTAAGACTCTGCTTCCCTTTAAGGCCTTTTCTGAGATTTTGCCTCCAATTTGTTGTGCTTTATACTATCATGACTTCTCTTTGACTATTTGTCTTCTATACTGTATTTATTGTACAGGCTGCTCTCATAGTGTAACACTTCTTTCTCTACTCTCATCCCCATGGGATGTAAATTCCTTGAAATTGATTTCATTTTTATATACACAATACTTAGCTCAATGTCTTTCATGTGAGACATATTAGGTGATGTAGTAGATAGAGACTGAGCCTGGAATCAGGAAAACCAAGTTCAAATCCAACCTCGGACACTTGCTGACTGATCCTGGGTAAGTCATTTAACCTCTCTGTTCCTCAGTTTCCCCCACTGTTAAATGGAGGTAATGATAATACATAATTTACAGATGTGTAGTGATGTTCAAATGAGGTAATATTTGTAAAAAAAATAAAGATAATGTTTAGTACAGTGCCTTTGGAGAAGGAAATGGCAAACCAATCCAGTATCTTTGCCAAGGAAACCCCAGCTTGGGTCATGCAGAGTTGGACACGATTAAGACAAGTGAACCATAAAAACAGTGCCTAGCATGTAGGAGGCCTTAATAAACTCTTATTCCTTTCCTTACTCTCTCCTTGGTGACTTGAAGTGACATCTTCTATCTCCTCTTCTTAGTAATCATACTTCCCATCACTCTTTCCCACACATCTAGCATCTTTCCTGCAAGAGCTGTCTAGTGACTTGAACCTTTGATGCTCTCAATATTGTATCCACCTGAGAAGAGCTTTCTTAGCTGTGTACTTAGCCCAAGTGGCCACTCTTGCAAACAGTATGTTGTTAATTGTCATTTCTATTTTTTTCTTTTCAGATGCTAGAAGTTGAGTGGTTAGATACCAGATGTGGTGATTCCATAGGCCATTGAGGATGAAATCAGATATTTATTGATAGGCTGACGTATTTGTTCCACTTCTATCATGCGTTATTCCATTCCTCTCTCTACCCCATAGTTGTCAAAGGGTGGTCATTTTGAACTATTTTTTGTTATTTAGCAATTTAGGAATAGAGATAGGTTTTATTTATCAATAAGCATTTATTAGGCATCTACTACATGCCAGGCACTGTCCTGAGGATACAGAGAAATGCCAAAAACAGTGCCTACTCTCAAGACTTACAGTCTAATGGGATAGGGTCTGCCCCAGTGATCTTATAGGCAAAGGGAACTCCCAGATAAAGAAAATTCCTCTACCAAAAAAGGTTGGTGCATTCTCTACATCTGACAGTCTTAAAGACTTGCCTAGATCACAGAAGATCCAAGTGACTTGCCAAAGGACACACAGTAAATATGTATCAGAGGTAGGGCCTAAACCTACATCTCCCTGGCTCCAAAGCCTAGCTATCTCCTTACCATTCCACACTGTCTCTTTTCAATATTGTTAATTAGATAATACAAGTCATATCCAGGTCTAGTACATGTATTATGGAGTATTATAATAAAGTTGTTATTTGATATTATTTCACATCAACAATGTTATTAAGAACACATTCATTTAACCACAACAGTGTTAATAATAGCTAATCGCTTTATAGCACTTTGTTTGGTACAACTTTCTTTATGTAATATTTCATTTGCCCTTCACAAAAAACCTTGTGATGTACGTGGCTGTTATCCTCATTCTACAGAAAAGGAAGCTGAGGCTAAGATAGCTTAAGCGACTTGCTCAGGGTCACTCAGCTAATAAGTTCCTGAGGCTTGCTGATTTTTACATGAAATGCCTTTCCAATTTCCTTTGAATTCATACTCTTTTTTAGTGCATCATCAAACAGTAAACAAATGTTTAACTATTCCCAACAAATTAATTCTTAAGAATTTGGAAATGTGTTTCAGTGTAAAAGTCATTAGTTCTGGAGTCAGAGGCTCTGGTTCAGAGCCTGCCTCCGATATGTATTAGCTGTGTGACCTTGGACAAGTTACTTCCATAGACCTCAGTTTCTTCATCTGCAAAATGAGATGGTTGGACTAGATGGCTTCTGAGATCCTTTCAAACTCTAAATGTGTGATCCTATAAGTTTCTAAGCCACACGCGGTTTGTCAGGATCCCTAGCCGTGAGGAAAAAGCTAACACTTCACTATTTGAAAAAGTATCTTGCAAGGCAGATTCAACAGCTGGGTTTAGAACCATTTTTTTCTACTTTAAATTTTATTTTTAACCACTTTCTTTTTTATGCTGAACTTAACAATCACCAAAAATGTACAAATAACTAAGCACACAAAAGAATGAAGTGATCCAGAAAAACTGAACAATTCTATTGCCAAGATTTCCAATTTAATATGCATTTCTTTTAAAAGCTGTATAAAAGAGTCATTTCTGCTTTAATGCTCATATTGGGAGAGATCATCATACCCAAATAGCAAAAAGTTTTCTGCAGTTTTCAGAACTTAACCATTTAACCAAATAAGTATTGAAATGCTGTCCAGGGAGTTCTGGCTATGGCCCATATCATAGAATGTTTAATGAAAATGAGCAGAATTGGCAAAGCCAACAGTTTGGGGATTGAATTGTTCTGATCGAGCATGGACACATATAGAACTCTACTGTAATAATATCAAGCTATTGTCATCCTGTTTTACTTGGGTTATGAAGCACATCCTTCTCTGACCTAATCTCAGTAGTGATGCCTTCACAAATCTTGAAGGCAATAAAGAGCTTTTCTAAAAAGTAGACAGCTAATTATAGTGGTGCAAAAATTGAACTTTATTGCTATCATTAATTACATAATGCATTTTATATTTTACTGCATCTACAGCCCTTGCCATCATTCCTCCACAATGGAAGATGTTTTTGCCCTCTTCCAGGAAGCAAGGCATAAATCTTGCCCAAATCAAACCTATGAATCAAATCTAATACCTTGATGAAGGTCACAAATAACATACAAATCACAGTGTCATTTCTACCACTAATGCTGCCCCTTTCATCAAGTGTGTGCTCAGGAAGTAACATTTCTGTGAAAAAAAATGAGTCAACAATATGTCCTGTTAATCTTAGGAGCAGGGCTCAGAATCTTTCATTCAAATCCTTCCTCAGGCACATGCTCGCTGTCATACTCTTGGTTAGTCATGGAACCTCTCGGTAGTTTTCCAGGTATGCTGCAGATCCCCATTGATAAAAGGAGTTTCCTGACTGGGAGTTCCTTACATTGGTGGGAAAAAAGCAGTTCTGAAACAACAACAATAACAGAAACAGCAACAACCAAAAACAACAGAAAACCCATATCTTAGGATTGTGGGACACCAACTTCAACAGCTCCGCAAACATTTCTGTGGGTATTCCCTTGACCAGGGAAAACTGCAGTGCACCTATACTTTCTCTTCATGTTTATCCCTTATCTATATCATTCAGTAAATCTTCTACAAGCATATTCACCCATGTTTGTTTTGTTTAACATTTCATGAATGCCAATGCAACCCTCAGGCTGTCCATCACTTACTTTCATGATATAATCAGCCCATGTCTTTTTTCTGGCTATAAATGTCTTTTAGACATAACAACATGGGATGACAGATTTAGAGCTCAGAAGGCACATGAGAAGCCGTCTTCTACAAACTCCAAACAATGATCCTGATCTGGCCAAGAAGGATCATTTGGGGGAAAAAAAACAGAAACCAAGGAAATATTTAAATATTGGAAACAACAGGTGGATGATGGCACAGTGCACCTTAGAGATGAAGAAATGCATTTTCGGAGAGGTGAACGACTTTCCCAGTGTCACAAGTTAATAATAATGGACTGCATTTATATGTTACTTTAAGGTTTTTAAAAGCACTTCACAAATATCATATAATTTCATCCTTGCAACAATCCTGGGAGATAGATACTACGATTATCCCCACTTTACAGATGAAGAGGTTGAGTAACTTGCCGAGCATCACACAACTAGTAAGTGTGTGAAAGCAGCTTTGCCTTCAGGTTTTCCTGACTTTAGGTCCATTGTTCTATCCAGTTATCACCACCTAGCTGCTTATTAAGTGTCAGGGTTGAGATACTTCTTACGAGCAAATGATGGTTGATAATAATGGATTGTAAGTTAAAAGACTTTTATTGCATGTTACATGACTTTTCCAACATCACACAGCTGTCTCTGGCCAGATATGAACTTATATCTTCCCAATTCCACACCTAACACTCTACCCATCATGCCTTTCTGTTTCTACACAAAACCTCTGAAGCCCACAAATGGCAGTGCCTGCTTTCACTTTCTAGTATTTAACTCCCTTATTTTTGTTCTGTGTATATTTACTCTGAACATACTTCTATATGTATTATATACCATCTTCCCTGATAAAATACAAACCCCTTGAAAGTAGTGATTGACTCATTCTTTCTATTCGTATCCCAAATACCTAACAGAGTATACGCCACAGCTTAAATACTCAGTAAATACTTGGTTGTTTCTCTAGACCTCTCAATACATTGTTTCACTGTAAATATGTGATCTCTAGTAGAAAATTTGGGGAGGAGAAAGCTGGCCTGTTCCCATCTTCTGTCCTTTTCAAAGATAACATATTGAATCAACTCTAACACATGTTTTTTTAAATACAAATACCATCTGCTTTCTTTTCCACTCTCTGTGAATGCTCCCTACTTCCTTGACATACCTTGAAAATCAGTCCCTTAGCGCCTTTAACGTTTTGTTGCAGACAGCATGATTTTATCATTTCACAGTTGGTCAGATCTTGTTGCTTTCCCCAACTATCTTCTTAAGTGCCATTTTTACATCAATAGTACATTGAATACAGAGCTGTTAGAATTCAAATTAGTGATCTCCTGGTGAGAATAAATCCTTATAGAAACACTTTCAGATCTTTTAAAATTTACGCGTATTTGTTTTTCTCCTTCTACTTTCACCTATAAATGTTGTGGAGGTAATATAGTTATCTGAATGCCACCCCAAGATTTCTGCCCCTTCATTTTCCCTAATATTTCCTTTCAGTATTTGTGAGTCAATACTGTTTTTACTCTTATATCATCCTCCACCATCGTATATGATCATGAATTTTAAACCAGAAGTATCAAACATGCAGTCTGTCATACCTTCCAAGTATGTCCCGAATCAGATGAAAATCTAAATGGGAAATATTTAACAAAATAAATAAAGATACAATGGAACATAAGTAATGTTAATATGTGTTTTTCTAAGTCAATATGAGGCTTGTGGGGGGCCACTTCTTTCTGAGTTTGAAACCACTGATCTAATCCAATACCACCTTTACATACCAATATTGCTTCACTTAACAAGCTGTACATTTGCTTGAAACAGTAGTTTCTGTACTTTTTTAAAGCTTTCTAAATGTGTTAAGTTTTACATTGGTTAAAACTTCCGTAAAAAGTGGTAATGATCATAACCAAAGTTTTAACTCCTCTGTATTGTGCAGAGTGAACACTTCTTTTGTTTTGTTTTTTCTCAGTAGCTTTGCCCTGAAACCAGCGTCCTCAACTTTATTCTCCTCTCCAAAGAGAATTTTCATCTCCCTTGTCACTATGGATGGGATTTTTTTCTCTTCAGTTTTGTATTAATAGCTTGTTCCTTGAAAGGGATAATGGTTTGATAGGGATTAGAGAGGCTGAAAACATATTATACATTTCTAATTTGCATTACATAAGCAGCTTCCAGATCCTGAAACCCCCTCAACCAAAACAGGTTATCACATTCACTACAAGTCAGAGTATCACTAAGGGTACTGAAGGGTTAAATGAATTTCTGAGGGTACATAGACACTGTTTCTTAGAAGGACTTGAACACATCTTCTTGGCTCAAAAACCATCCCTAACCATAACACCATCCTGCCTTTGGTCATTATAGAAAGATTTTTACTTTTGAGTGCCAACAGTTAAATTAATACTTGGAATATTCTAAAAGCTGGGTTTCTTAAGCATTCTCCTCCTTTTCTGCCACTGCCACCATCACTGCAGTGGTAAAAGGAAGCCAGGCTGTCCTAAGGGCCATTTTGTACTTTGGTTTGTTTCACGTATTTCCATGGCCAAAAGATTCACACTTATTTGTTTTGTGATGATAATCCTCCATACTTAGCCAGATTAGTCCTTGGAGACCTTGTTGTATATCACTAGGAATGCACCTGAAACCTGACAGGGAGAAAATCACTCAATCTCTCTGACCTCACTCGTTTTCCTCATTTGTAAAATGAGGGGGTAGACGAACTGTCTTCTGAGGTCCCTGTGAGCTCTAGATGCATGATCTGAAGGTCACACTTTGCAGGCTTGGAATAAGACTTGTCACCTCTTAACTGCTAATCCAGCACTGTTTCTTTTGCATTTGGTCTTTCTAGACCTGATTAAATGAGGTTATAAATAAATCCTCACTCTTTGCAGGCTATTCATTCTCTAATGGGAGCAGACCAAGTATACTTTTCAAAATTATGCTTCAATGTTCTAGTGCCTTTTAAAAATGTTTCCTCAAAAGCAGCATACAAAATTAGAAACTGACACTTATTAAAATACAATTTTTCCTTGGCTTAATTCTTATGTCAAAGGGAATACAAACAGTCCTCTTGCTTTTCCATTTGGCATCTTGCTCTTGTACTCACTCATGTCCTGAAAAATCACCTATGCTTCATTCATTACTTCCTTCAGTAGCAATTTCCACAGGTCTCTGAACTTGTCCCAAGTACAGGGTGTCCCTAAAGTCTGGACACATAGGAAAAATGCATATTTTGAAATATTTGGAATATTAGCAGACTTTATCCCCCTTGAGTTCTTTTCCTGGGATATGCTAAAGGAGAAGGTGTACTCAATGAAAATCACAGATGCAACACACTTGATTGAACGCATAAAGAGTGAAGGTCCTAAAATTGACGGCAACATGGAGTTATTACATCGAGTTCGTGTGAAGCTTGCAAAGCACATCAACCTTCACATCACAAATGATGGAAATCATATTGAAGATGTTATTTGTTAATATTCCACTTAAATAAAATGTGGAAAGTTTCATTCATTTCATTTCTTGAAAATATGCGTTTTTGCCTATGTGTCCAGACTTTAGGAACACCCTGTAATTGGATGTATTCACTCAGCACCATGGCTAAGGTACAAGGACCATCTAGCAAAATGGATAACCATAGACTCATTGATAAGTTGTTCTTTTGTGTTTATTTTGTTTTCCTTTAATTTGGGGTTTTTTGTTTATTTATTCATTTTTACCGTTTGGCTTTATGACAGTTTCTATGAAATGCATTATTGGCACAAGTGAGAGCTATTTATACTTAAATATACTATGAAAATACCAAAATATGCTGTCTCTTTTTGTCTTTGTTTAAATATTAGGCAGAAAGCTGATATTTTAAAGTAGACAGAGAGATAGAGGCCTTTGAGTTGACCCTGCTTCTGGTCCATATGTATTCTATGATTTGTGGACATAGCACTTTCTTTTCAATGACTCATTTAACACTTCTAAGACTAAGGACAGATGACAGTTTGAGTTAGTGGAAGGAATTTCCAACCTGGGAGGAACCCATACTGATGAAATCAAACACTCAGAAGGAAAAAATGTCTCAGAAATCCATGAAAGTTTATCTCAAAAGCAATACTCATATCATTTTGTCTTTCCTCCTTATAGTTCAGCTAACAGACTATACAGCATCTATATCCGAGACCCAACAATAATTAGTTGTTGAACCTACAACTGTGTAGCAAATTATCCATGTCAACAGATTTTAAAATATGCTTTCATTTTGTGTTTCCAGCACCTAGTCAACCGCCAGGGAACATTGTCTGGAATGCCACGGAGTCTAAGGTCTTAATTAATTGGGAACAGGTCAAAGCAATGGACAATGAATCGGAAGTTACTGGATATAAAGTAAGTCAGTGCCAGGTCGCAGACAGAAACAGTTGCAACTTTTACAACCTAGTCATACAAACCTAGTCATGTATTTCATCTAAAATATGTTGAATCTAAAGTCATTTTCTGCATACTTTGGATAATAAGTAAGCATTAATTATGTGCCCAACATGTGCCAAGGCACTATGCTAGGCAGAGTGTATTACTTGATGTGTTTGACACCTAAAATTCCAGGCAAAAAGGCAATTTGAAAAAAAAAATTCTGGTTTCAATTAAATGCTACATGTGTGTTTTGTTCATTTGCTGATGCCATTTTGAGATTTCTTAAATTGGGCTGCAAATTTGTGGATGGTGCAAAAGTTAATTTCACTATGCAATAAATTTTAATATTTTATCACTTCTGGTGCTTACTTACAAAAAAAAGTAGATTAGGCTGTTGTACACAAAACTGAATAAGTATTAGAAAATTTATTCATTAAAATCTCATTTGGGAAATATATTCATGTTTTGTCTTTGGATAATATACTTTCCTGAAAATTTATTCCATAAAAAAATATTTGTTGAAGATGGTTTGCAGTTAGGGAATGGAAGCCTTTTTCTGCTTCATCAGATTTGTAAAACTCAAGCATGATCCAGTTCTCCAAGGGGTCTGTGATCTCACTGATTTGGGTATTTCTTCCAATACTGTAAATTGAAACTTATGCCTAATTACCCATTAGATCAGACCCTAGTCCATTTCTTTCCACCACAGAGTGAGCTTGGTCATAGGGAATGGGGGATGGAGGAGGGAGTGTCTACTACATAACTTTTCCCATTCTTTTAAGATTGCCTGGTTAACAGGATATCCCTCAATTATATATACCTTGTTCTTGCCAAGGCATTTTTTCTGGTCATGTCATTTTTCCAATAGCCTCTACACCCTCCATTTCTCATTTAATTTGTGCTGTGATCTATTAACACCCACAGGGTGCCTCTCCATTGTCCTTTGGGTGATTGTCAATTAAAATTCTTTGTGCACTTTACTATCCTATGAATCACATACATGTAGTACTCGAATAAATCATTTATTATTGATAGACTACAAGAAATTGAGACCTTTTTAATGAATGTGATTTTAACTGACAATACATGTATAAACATGGCTGTGATTAATTCATTTCTTAGTAATTGTTCCCTATTTATTTTTCCAGGTTATTAGTTCATGGATATCATATGTTTAGGTTTAATCAGAGACAACACATTAAGTCTTTTTGTTTTCCCCTAATGTTTTGGCTAGTGAAATGTGGCAGGATAAACAAACAGATGGCTTTTCCTGCCATTTCTTAGGCAATACGTGGGTTTTAGCCCTGAGTCTTGCTTTTCTGTGTAACCTATCAGTCAGAAGCCTGTTTCAAAAGGGGTAAAAGCAAATAGGAATAAAATATTTTATTATCTTTGGAGTTGACCTCAGCTTGGAGTATGACAAAAAGGGTCCTGAAATTAATATACCTATGTAAGGGATCCAGAGACCTTATGGAAAGGAATGTCATAATGTAGTATAGCTTCAATTTTTTGCCCCGAGGCCTTCTAAAGCCAGTGGGTATATCATTAGCTGCCAAAAACCAAAAAAAGACACATGAGATTTGGGTACATAGACCCATTTTCTCAGTTAAGCATGATTCTTTCCTGTCTTCTGGGATCCAAATTTAATTTAAAGTTGGATTATTGCTAATATGATCACTTTAATGTAGCCATGATCTGCCTAGTATAATGACTGACTTCACTGATACAGATCTCAGCTTCTATAAGTTAGCAGGTTCTCTTATTCTTTCCCATAAGCCAACCATGTGCTAGAGTAGTAGAAATAAGATATACTCTGCAAGATGTAGTCATACTGAATAATCAAGTACAGAGAAATTCATCACCGGTAGATTATGTACCAGCCAATGATATGGGGTGAGGGGGGTGCATGGTAATCTATGAAATGCATGAATTCCCAAATTAACCCTTAGTACTGTGTGAAAAAACACATAAAAAGGACATTTAGAAACACATTGTTCTTAGGTCTTTTACACGTTGATTTTAATGAACAATCTTTGTGCAGCAGCCAAGGGGTTGGCACTGTATTTTTGAAAAGCCAAAAAAAATGGTTATGCAATTTACTAGGGTTTTTTTTTTTCCCATCTGCCAAAATAAGATGAGAACTGAGTCAATGGATTTTTATTATACCTTAAAAAGTTTGGGAGCCACAGTAAACTATATTTAAGAAATAACAATCTGATGGAAAATGAGAAGCTTATTAAAAAAACAAATTGGATATGGCACTAACAGATTTATATAGCGATTTCCCCAATGGAAATAAAGATCTTTTTGACTCCTTCATGAGTAAGGGCAGTTGGAGAGGCCAATGGCTCCTCCCATTCATTACATTCCCCTACGAGGCTTCTCATTGTTGATATGAGGGACAGAGCCATCAGTCACATCCAGATGAATCTCTTAAAGAATCAATGAACACCTCCCATCATATAGAGTAGAGAACTAGAAAGTGTTACTGGTGAGAGGCTTTCTTCTTATTCAGTACGTTTGTGATATATGTTTAACACTCACCTAAAAAAGATTATCTCTCTGCCACTCATGTATTAATTCTACCCCTGATTGTTTGGGCTGTAATGAGCCACATTCAGTCTGTCTCTTTTATATAAACACCTTTGGGAACAAAAGTCTACTATCCCCTCACCCAAAAACCTCAAGAGTCCTTGAGATAGAATCTAAAATGGTCACCTTTAGCTTGATCTCTTTCTTTTACATTTGTTATTTTGGCTTTTGAGCTTTTGACCTAGAAGATGAAAAAAATCAGTGGAGGGAGGGATTTTTGCTTGTTTAGAAGGGGTGACTGCTTAACACTTCAAGGAAGGATTTCAAAAGATATATCATTTTACTATGCATTGTGAAATATCAGATTAAGGCTTAGAAAAAATAGCTTCATTAATAAAAAAAGATTACATTCCTCTAAACATATATATGGAAATCATACATTGAGTAATGCAATTTTAATGTACAGTCAGCTTTATTATTTTCCTGTTTGGGAGAGCCATTAAATCATTTATTCATGGTAGATGGCTATTTTCCTATTGTGTACAACAAAAATTACTCCCCACACTGCACCCTCATATGCACACATGCATCCAGATTAGAGACATATTAATGGAAAAAACCTGAATGCTCAAGAAACATCCCTTTATATGTTGTAGGTATTTTACAGGACAAGCAGCCAAAATAACATGAACATACTGAACACCAATAAAACATCGGCTGAACTTTTGCTGCCTATTAATGAGGACTATATTATTGAGGTAAAGGCATCAACGGATGGCGGCGATGGCACTAGTAGTGAGCAGATCAGGATCCCAAGGATAACAAGTATGTTATCAGATATTCGCTGGTTGTGGATGAGATTTTAGTGCATTATCATGTGTTCAGTGTCATGATGGGCGGAGCATAGTTAACTCCACGCATCATCCTTTTTTCTTCTGTTTTTTAAAACTGGAACCAATGAGTCCTGATGAAGTGTGGAACATTGGGAATCATGGAGGGCGGGGTGAGGTGGAAATTGACAAGAAAGAATGAAGAGAGTCATGTGGCCTGATTGAGCCCTGGACATGTAGTCAGGGTGGCCTGAGTTCATATCCTGCCTTAAGAAACCAACTATGTGACCCTAGACAAGTCACTTATTGTCCTTCAGCATAGGTTTACAGATTGGACCACAATAGGTCCCAGCTCAAGCTCCACTTAATGGCTGTATTTTGGGCTCTCCTGCCTTAGAGTGAATGTCAGTGGTAACTGTTTCTCTTTGGAACAGCAACCCTAAGAGTCTTCCCCTCCCAGCTTGATTTTTTTTTCTTTTTTCTAATTAAAGGGGCCATCCCTTGACTCACATCTTAAAGAAGCCTATTCACTGAATGGGCATCGCCTCACCCTAAGTAAGTTGAAAAGGCCTTAGCCTAGGGCCAGGGTCTCCCATTGCATCCTGAGCCATCTCCAGTCATCCTGATGAATATCTGGTCATTGGATCCAGATGGCTCTGGAGGAGAAAGTGAGGCTGGTGACTTTGCACAGTGCTCCCTCACTCAAATCAAAGTCAACTGCAAATCATGTCATCATTTCCTTGACGCCATGGTCCTCCTAGAAAACAAAGGACAAACACAACGAACAACCTTATCTGTAATAATAGCACTTACCTCATGGGGTTGTTAGGAGAGTAGAAAAGATAATACATGTGAAGCACCTTGTAAATCTCAAAGTGGTCTGTAAATGTTAGCTATTATTAGTTTTAAAAATGTCAATGAAACCCCTTTAAGTGACAGTTCACCCTAGCTAAAGCTGCCTCCGCACTCTGTAGGAAGAAATGTTTTGCTAATTAAATTAATTGTGCAAGAGAGTATTTAACCTATGGACAATCTTTTTTAAGGTCGTTAGCATTCTAATTGCTTGTAAACTACTAATTACAGATAGATCTGATCTCCTCGTTAAAGATGGTCCAGTGGACATTCTCCTTGGTTGTTAGCAAATAATTCGATTTATACAAGTCCTTGAAAGGAAAAACAAAACCGAACCACTGCATTTGTTTATAAAGAATATTTTCAAATTCAGAATTTTCATTCATTGTTATTATCATTTACACAGTTAGTCCATATTAGCAAGACTTTACTACATTAAGAAATTAAATTAGAAAAAATAGATGCAAAATCATTATAAAACTCATTTTCTGCATTTAACCAGTTTTCTAGTCATTTTTATCCAAAGCTGTGGCTCCCTAGGACCATTTTTAGATGTAGATTCTGCCACTAAATTCTTTATTCCCAAAGCACAGGTCAATTAAATGCAAACTCATCTGTTTGGCATTTAAAATCCTTCCATAACCTTACTGCAACCTATCTTTCATCCTTATTACGTATGACTCCCCTTCATGCACTCCATTTTCCAGCCAAACTGGCATTCTTACAGTTTCTCATATACAGTATTGCATCTTCCATCCCTGAGCTTTTGCATAGGCTGTCCCCCAGGCATGCATATTCTACTTCCTGACCTTTGCCTCTTAGAGTTATTATTTTGCTTTAAGACCTAGCTCAAATTCCATCTTGTACATGGACCTTTTCTAATCCTCATAATTGCTAATGCCTCACCCAAATGCCCCCCAAAATATCATAATGTATTTATTTTATGCATATATAAATGAATACATATTCTCTCTAATGATAGAGGCACTCTGAAAATGCACACACACACACATAGACACACATGCGCACACACACTTATATAGATAGATATAGATATCTATGTAGAAAGAGATACCATCATGTATTTATTTTGTATATATATATATATATATGTACATGTGTATATGTATGCATAGATACATAGATATGTACTTATATCTATATATATAATTCTCTCTGAGAAAAGCAACCTAAAAATACATATCTACATATCTATCTACATTTATATAAAGATATCTGTGTAGAAATAGAATCTATTTATATCTATATAGAAATATATCTTTATCTATCATATACCATCTATCATCTATTTATCCATCTATCTTTCTATCTATATTAATATATTGCTACTCTCATTAAAATATAAGATCTTTGAGAGGGTTGATATTTTCTATAAAAGAAACAAGATGATATCTTTACTCGAGGAAAGGAAATGATTGCTATTAGTATCCAAAAGACAAAAGTCGATAGGAGGTCAGCTGGATGAAATTCAGTAAAACATAGATTTCTGATTAAGAGAAAGACAAGGAGGGTGACTAGTTAGACATGGGGTCTGTGCCGTGAAGGGTTGTACAAAGTATTCTTCTGTGAATTTTTTTAAAGAATTCCTCATGTTCTAGTGGGATATGAGGTGACAGGTCCCATAGCAGGAATCTCAGATTTTTACCTAGTTTTCTAGTTAAGTAGATTTTAAAATTAAAAAATGATGCTATATTCTAAGTAGAAAAACTCTCAGAATTATGTTCATGGTGACGAGTGTTTCTTCATTAAACACAAAGGCTCCCCAGGAAAGGTGAGTCTCTGTGATCTCATGGGGTGGGAGCTGTTTTTCCCTATCAGGCTGCTGAATCATGGCTGGTCCCTCCCCCTAACAGCTCGAGAATTGCTGAATTTGCACAGAACGGTGACTGCAGGAGGCTATCATTATGAAAATGGAGTTTGTATTGATTTTTTAGGCTAGTGCTTGTGCATTATACATTAATTACTTAGCTAGAAGTATATGAAAACAAACAAATGAATATTTTCCATCTGCTCACCCAAAAGACTTTTCATCTAGAGACTAGTCAAAGACCATATAAATCAGGTAATATTATGTGTGCAATTAAACAAAAATGGAAGGCAATCTTCCTAATTTAACTGAAGTCCAATCAGTAATGCTGGATGAATAACACCCAACTTATTTTATTTGTTCTGGTCTGATCTGATGTGATTTGATTCAACTTAGAACCGAGATTTCCTCAGTTTGGGGAGTTCCCAGGGAGGAATTTCATCTATCGAGGAAGATCAATCAGCATCTTCTCTTCCACTTAGAGTCTTAGAGAGTTTATCTGCTTCCCTGAGAGGTTAAATAGATGACTTCCATAGACACCATGTCTCCAAGGCAGGGCTTGAACCAAGGCTGGCATTCTCCACCGTGTTGTCAGTCATTTGTCAGTCATGTCTAGCTCTTTGTGACCCATTTGGGGTTTTCTTGGCAAAGATACTGGAATAGTTTGTCAGTTCCTTCTTCAGGTCATTTTACAAATGAAGAAACTGAGGCAAATGAGGTTAAGTGACTTGCTCAGGGTCATACAGCTAGTAAATGTTTGAGGCTGGCTTTGAACTCAGGTCTTCCTGACTCTAGTCCTGACATTCCATCTACTGAACCACCTAGCTGCCTCCTCCCTTCTTATGCCAGACTGCCTCTCAAAAATGTTTTATAAAAATATAATTATTTAGTCTTTTCTAGAAATGTTTAAGGAGGATTAGTTTGAGGGATAAATAAGGTGAAGAAAAATAATAAATCATTGTCATAACTCAGAATTTGTGTCGAATTTTCTACCTGGTGTGAAAGTTGTCACATTTGTCATGATAGTGGTACTGCCATCATAATTTGGTGTTGTTTGTTTTTTCCCCCATCTGTTGCAGATATGGATGCAAGAGGGTCTACTTCAACAGTCTGCAATGCCTACCCCTTCTTATCAAGCTGCATCACCCTATTACCCATATTTCTTGTGAAGACTCTTTGGTGATACTGATTTTCATTCTCTAGGAAATTGATAGGTTACACCACCACCCCCCCCTTTTAAAAAGTGCTTTCTTGATATACAGTAATTATGCATGGTTTTCTCCAACTCTCTGTTTTTAAGTATTTTCTATTTCACTGTAGGTTAAAAATATAAATACAATTTTGTAAAAGATTCAGTAAGTCCTTTTAGAGGAATCTGAAATGCCTTAATACTTACTTGATGAACCAAAGGAATTTACATATTGCACCCTTCAGACTTTTTCAACCAACATGATTATGTGAAGAATCCAAGCATTGCCTAAGAATGGAGGCTCATAAAAACTCAAATCTTCTTTAACTTAAATGAAGCTCTATTTTTCCAATAATCATATTGTGATTTGATAATTTCATCAGGTGCTATGCCGACTCATGAACTGTAATTCACAGAGAGAATGCTATTTGTATGTATTTCTTAGAATAGCCAGGGATTAATTTGATCTATTAAGAATAATGTATTTGCAAATTACAATTTGTAAAGCTCCCATGCTTTGAGCTTCATTATATTTTGGTCGATTTGAGATCACATCAAATGGGGCACCCCTAGCCATGTTGGGGCTCTCAACACATCTATGTCAGCTTATTCTTGGTAACTCATGTCCATGGAGAAATGGGTAAACATGTAACGCAATGTGTTAATCATTCACTTGGTCATTTTATAAAGTGGAAATTTCTATAATATATGATTTTTCCTTGAGGAAGTTTTCATTCCTTTCCCTTGAACAGTGCTTCAAAACGAAAGATCTAGAAAATGGAGAATATCTTGATTCTAAACTAAAATATTAAACAAAACTACATTCTACATTCTTAACTTCTTTATTTACTGAAACTCATCATTCTGTCAAAGCACATTTAACAATTGCTATACTTTTCACTTAAGGTTTTAATCAGATTGTACCAATGCTGGGGATTTTATTATGTGTAACTGACAAAATCTTTCAGCATTCATTAAAAAAAAGTTCTAGACTCATTTTCCTAGCAATATGTAAAGAATATGTAAAAATAAGCACATTCAGTTATGACTATTTCAAAAACAAAATTTTCCACTGATATTCCATTTCACAAGATTATTTTCTTATTTTTACTTCCAAGGATATCAGAATTTGAAAATATGAGAAAAATTTCAAGAATAAGGATTAGTGAAATTCTGATATCACTTTGAAACATCTCCATGTACATTTAGAGATTAAATTTAAGAGACATTTATTGTATAAAACAGAAAAAAAGATTCACAACTTTCTTGCAAGGTTTGTATATACTGTATATACCTAGAAAATATAAATGGCTGGTAGCTTTCCATATGGTCATGGTTGTTTCCTACAGGTCACAAATTGGGAAAATAACATTTCCCAATCAATCTGTATTTCCTGCTACATGTAAGAGGATTGTAACTTTTTAAAAATTATTTTAGTAATTACTACAAAACATTCATGTATTTCCATTCCTAAGATGGCTATCCTATTGTTTCATTTAACTTCTAGTTATATATCTCTGTGAGATATGTACCAAGTATCTTGTTTCACATTGAAAAGTATGAAATTTCTCCTTAAACTGCTGTGTGTGTATCCTATGGTTATCTGTATTTATTATTTTCTATTATTCTAATAAAATTTATAACACTGAAAAATGCTGGGACATTTTAAAGTATGTTAAAGTACAGACTCTAGCAATGAAAAGCAGAATATGTAAAAAGGTCAGAAGTGGAATTAGTATATATCCTAATGGCTTTGCCTAGTTATAGTATCATTCCTTGTATTTTCCTGACATTTTGATTTTTTTCTTTCATTTAAAAGATATTTTAATACACCTTAAGCCATGACTCAGTACTTGGGATTGACCTTCCTAATAAATACGTCTGTTTTGTAGTCAGTTATCTTTGTACTTTCAGCCTTTTTACATTTGGGATCAGAACTATGGTGTTCACTTTACTTCCTCTGAAGTGACTTATTTTATCATGCCTTGTCTTGGTCTTATTAGTAATATGTTAACATTATAATTAATTCTAGTTTATAAAAGACCCCAGAGGCAGTCAGGTGGCACAGTGGATAGAATGCTGAACTTGGAGTAAGTAATACCTGCTAATTGACTTTAGTCATTGAGCTCAGACAGCTTACAAAGAGTTTCCTCTTTTGTAAATCAGAGATAATAATAATACATAATAATAATGGTGATGATGATGATGACAAGGAGATAACTTAAGTAGCCCTTTAAAGTTTGTTAATTGCTTTACAAGGATTCTCTCATTTTATCCTAGTAACAACCCTGGAAGTTACGTGCTATTATTAAGCGTTGTGAAGATCAAATGAAATAATTGAAAAAGCAAAGTGCTTGTAAAATATTGTGCTATATAAATGTTAGGAAAACTCTCACCAGGGCTTCCATTGACTGTCTTTAAAGTTATGTGGACTTTTCATTGAAGATTGCATTAATATGCTTTTTAAAAATCAATATTGGAAGTATCAGAAAATAACAGGTACTCACATCACCACTTTGATGTATCTGTAAGATCACTAATTTAAGAACTTTCTCCAACAGGGCTGATCTCCATCCATCCATCCATCCATCCATTCATCTGTCCATACTTGCCCTCTTATTCTGTACAACACTTATCCTTGCTCTTCTTTAGACTTCCAACAGAGGTCTACCCAATGTACTAGGCCCCTGTCCACCAGTTCTCCCTCCATCTTGCTGTATGTCGCACCAGCCCATCTTGTTTTGTTTTGTGATTGTGATTCTCTTTAGACTGTGTTTCCTGCACAATTCCTCATTTTTAAAGTTTCACTTTAAAATTTAATTTAAATTTCACTTTGAAACTCCTCATTCTTAAAGTCTCTTTATTTTTTATTATTAAAGCCTCATTTATGCCAAGCAGATGTTTTTCTTCCATTATATTTTTAATGGTCCTTAACTTCATTTTTTTTGGGGAAACTGTAGTGTTCCATATTTCATGTACGCACAACATCATTGTATGGTTATTTAAAAATATGTCGGCCCATGATCCAGGGAGAAACATGGAAAGGGAAACTTGGAATTTTCAAAAGATTCTTCAGTCTGCTCTCTTCTTCCTCAGTTCTGCACTGGCTAGCGATGACAAGCATTTATTAAGCACTTACTGTGTGCTAGGTCCTGTGAATAGTGCTGGGGATACAAATACACACAAATTTACAAATAGTCCCTGCCCTCAAGGAGCTTCTATGGGAATGTAAAGATTATACATAAAAAGAAGCTGGAAAAGGAGGGGAGGGAAGGAGAGATAGAGGTAGGTACTTACACATAAGGATGTGGTAGAGAAATCCAGAGAGCCAAAAGTGGATCTGGAAGGCAAATGAAACATGGCATTGTTCTGTGCCCATCCACAGTGTCTGCCAAAGAGGCATGGAGAACCATAACCTTGCTTTGTTCATCCAACTACAACCATGGGTTGTCAGTTGGAATTCTTTATCTCCTTGGGGTTTTGGTTTTTATTTTCCTAGAAAGTGACACACACACAAACACACACAACAAGGACAGATGATTGTTTAAGTTAAAATGATTCAATTGGACTGGATGATAGGGTGAATAGAACCTCATGTGAGGCAGCGTGTTTTCTGCTATACAATTTTGGAGGTCACTTTGTTACTCTGATGACAGAGAAGATAATGACAATTATAGTTAACATTTATATATCATGGCCAGGCACTATGTTAAGTGCTTTATACTTGTTTTATCATTTGTTTTTTGCAACACCCCAGGGAGCTATGTGCTATTATTATCACCATTTTTCCAATGTGGAAACTGAGGCAAACAGAGGTTAAGTGACTTGCCCAGTGTCACAGCTAGGAAGCATCTGCAGCTTGGTTTGAATTCAGGGCTTCCCAACTCCAAGACTAGAGCTCTATCCACTGTACCACCTAATTGCCTAAGGTCAGTTGATTAAGGCACGGAATAAACACATACACACACACACACACACCTCCTTATTATAAAAATATTAGATATACAATCTAAATCTGCATTTTTATGTGTGTGTGGATCTATATTAGATATGCACATATATGGATCTCTATGTACAAATACATAAATATATATCTAATAAGGAGATCGCTTATACTTTATGTGACTGACCCTCTGGGGGAGTCTTTTATGCCTTCCTATAAAATAGAAAACATTTGCAGCAGAGACCTTCCCCTCAAAGAGTCAATTAGTCTACTGGGGGAGGCAACATGTGAACAACTATGAAAAATACCAAGGTATAGACAGCACAAATTGGAGATAGTTAAGAGAAAGAAAGCACCAACATTAAGTGGGATGGAAAAAGGCATCTTGTAGGTGTGGTTTGAGTTGCTATTTGAAGGAAGGCAGGGGAGGCAGAAGAAGACAAAGATGAAGATAGTAGAAAATAGCAGAGTTTATAACCCACTGGCATAATTTTTGAAGATTGAGGATTGTATCCACCTCATGATGAGAAATTAAAGTAGGAATTTGTTTTTTAGGCTATCGCAAATATTCATAGAATCATAGATTGCTAGCATTGAAAGGCAGCTTACAAATCATCTAGGCCACCATTTTAGTAAGAACTGGGAATGGGGCCCAACTGCCCTTGTTACCAGCCCATTGTTCAGAGAATATAACATTCAGTCTTTCTAATATTTTGTTATATTTCATATGTAGAAAACCATCTAAACCCAGAGTGGCTTAACATCAAAGTTATTAAAATGAAAGCAATATAATTGCTCATATAATGGCAGGCTTCCTTTTTCAATTTTATCATCATAGATATGTAAAATTATAAAATACAATCACATCTATATGCAAATAATCTTTTAACCCTATGAACCTATGCTACTATAATGATTTAAAATCAAATAACTTTAGGATTTAGCAAAATAAAAATTAAAACAGAATTCTGAATTATTTGTCCAAATCAAACACTTTCCTGAAGTCTAATTTTCTAAAACTGAAGATATGTTTCCTTCATTTTAAAATTAGCCTTAGTCGCTTTCAAATTTCTAAAGGATTTCACCTTTGCAAAACTGAATATTAAATGATATACATTATAATTTCTGTAACCCTTCTACAAATATTGATAGAGAAATCAAGCCCAAGCTGCTATTACAAAAATGGGCAATTAGTGAGATGGAGAAGTCTAAATTAAAAAAACCTTAGAATGAGTTTCGTAATCAACATTACTATCTTTTTAATTTTTTTTTACTATTTAAACTTAGTACTATTTTCCCAAATAATTCTTTGATTCATATATAGTAAATAACTATTTATTTTACTTCTACAAAAGAAATCCCTGATTATAGATTCATATCTTACAGAGATCCATGGGTTTGGGTTGTTTGGGGGTTTTTTTTGGCCAATTTCCCATTCTTTTTTCATTACAAGTGCAATTATAATTGAGCTCTTAGGAGATTTCTGATCATTCTACCTTAATGATTTCATGCATTATGGCAGACTTAAAGAGCTTGTCATAACATGCCAGGATCCTGAGTAATCAGAGAATGTTTATTGACTGATCTCGAAGAAAGGAGAAATAAGTGATATGGACAGCAAATTAAAGAGATTTCATTGGAGGCTACTAGAATTCAATAAACAATGAAAAATGTATGGGCAGAATAGTTTATGAGGAAATAAAACTGTATCAAGTCAATAGAAATGCTTTATTATAATTTTTTTAAACATACAAGTCTAAATTAGAAATGTCAGGTGGAGCCCTGAGGGTGAGGTCATCATAAACTATTTCAATATCCACATTCTTCAAAACGATAATAGGGAACTGGCAAAGTAGCCACCCATCCCTCCTTTACAAATCTTCCAGTTTCATTTTTATCCCATCAAAAGCTCTCCAAGCCCTCTATACTGGATCACTAACTGCCATTGAGGATAATAAGCAGCGTTACATCCTGTGAGAGGCGATCACACATACTGTAGAAGTCTAAGATTGTAAAAACTGCCACTAAATGAGCGTAGATATGGAGGTAGATGCCTAATTCCTTCTGAGGCTCCAAGCTCCTGAGAGAGCCTACTGGCCTACTGGGAAGTCATTCAGAATGTTCTTGACCTCCCAACTTTATTGGTGATTTTGCTTTTATCCAAATGGCATTTAAACAACTCTATTGCAGTAAAACCCTAGAGTGAGGTCTCATTTAGGAACCAGCTGTTGCACCTCTTGATGTGGAACAAAATGAAGGATGGCTGAGTTGCCTGGGGTGGGAAATGTGATGACTAGAGGGCAGCTTTCTGACACTTGTCTGTAATCCACACTTGTCTATAATCCGTGAAAAGAAGCTGGCCAACTTTAAATCCTTCCTCAGATGCTTACTGTATGATCTTAGCCTCCTTGAGACTCAGTGTTCTTATCCAAAAAAAGAAGAGGTTGGATGATGGCCTTTGAGATCCCTTATGGTTCCTATGGCAAGAGTTCTCAACCTGGGGATCCATGAAGTTTTTATACTTTTAGATATATTTTTATATAGGAATGTAAGTGAAATTATTAATATATAAATAATTTCAATATAATTGCTTTCCTTTGTAATCCAATGTAGTGTTTATGTGTTCAAAATATTAGTCTGAGAGGAGATCCATAGGCTTCACCAGATTGCCAGTGGTATTCATTACCCAAAAAGGTTAGGAGGCCTTTTGCTCTAGGGACTCTGAGCCCCTTGTGCTGTAGGATATCCCAAGGAAAGGTTTATTCTGAGAACCTCTGAAGAATCATGCTCTTCCCCTATCTGAAGAGACAAAGAGGAAGTCCATGAACTAATCCCAGAATGTGGCTTGACTTCTGTTGAACTCACAATTCTCAAAGTGTGGTCTGGGGACATCTGGGAGTCCCTAAGACCCTTTCAAAAGGGTCCATAAACTCAAAAATATTTTAATAATAATATTAAGATGTTTGAATTTCTAATATGGCAAAAACTGATAGGTATAACACACACACACACACACACATATATATATATATACATACATATATATATATATATAGCTCTGGGAAGTTAGATGGGGGAGTCCATAATAGTTTCTAAGAGCATAAAGTGGTTGTGAGACCAAAAAGTTTGAGAACCTTGGTTCTAAATCACTGGCTGGGTGACAGAGGAGGAAGTGTGATTGGGATCCATAATCTGAGAGAAAAAGTTGTATAGTATGATAACAAGAGGTAGAATAGAACTTGAAGCTGTCATGTGCCATCAGTAGATCAGAAGACTGAAGAGCCCGATTCTTAGGAAACTCATCATCTTCCCTTTGTGTCATCGAAAAGGAACAACACATCAAGGTTAGCCTCACTGTAACACAGTGTTGACTTCTTCTGTTTGGGACAGACTTTCGATTCTTCCTTTTACCCAATTCTACCAAAGGTCTACTGACTGAAGTCGGGTGTCATGAAACAGGTTCATGAAGATGTATATGAGCCTGGAGCTTAAATTTTATTTTTGGTCTTGTTTTTGTTGCCACAAACCTGTGATTTTATTGATGTGAGGAACTCCCAGTGAGGAAATTGTCCACTAAGGGAGATTTAACAACAGTTCAGTGGATATTATAGTCAGTTATTTATTGAGGTTTGTTGGGGTCACCAAGACAACAGTTGACTGTCCAGTGTCATACAAACAGAATGTCTCAGAGATAAGACTTGAACCTAGCTCTTCTCTACTTCTGAAGCTAGCTCTCTATCCATTACACCACACTACCTCTCAAAAGAGATGGCACTTAATGGAGCACTTTTATTGAGAATTGCTAGGGGCACTGATACATCAGTTGACTTGTCCCAAGATGATCATACAGTCACTATATGTCAAAGGCAGGACTTCCTTTCTCCAAGGCTTGCCTTCTCTCCACTATATCACACTGCCTCCCAAATCATGTAAGTGATGCACTTTGCAGATGTTCCAGTGCCATCTAAGTAACAGCTATGATTATTATGATTCAGGTCTCACCTCTCCTACTTATTATGTGACATTAGCCAAGTAACTTCATAGAACTATAGACTTACAAATAAAAGAGAACATCAAAGTCATCTGGCACAATCCCCTCCCCGTTTTTTTTAACAGAAGCGGTAAAATGAAGTGACTTGTCCACAGTTACCCAGCTGGAAAATGGACAACTAGGTGGCAAAATGGATAAAGCAATGGGTTTGGAGTTCAAATCCAGTCTCAGACACTTATTAGCTGAGTGACCAAGGGAAAGTCACTTCACCCTGTTTGCCTCAGTACCTTATGTGCAAAATGAGGTGGACAAGAAAATGGCAAACTACTCCAGTATCCTTGCCAAGAAAACCCCAAATGGGGTAACAGGACTTGGATGTGACTAAAATGACCCAACAAGAATCCAGTTGGTAGAACCAAGATTTGAACTCAGATTTTTCCAACTTTAACTCCGGCTGTCCTTCCATTATAGTTCCTTACTCTGGGCTTCAAGTGAGTATCTTTTAAAATGGGGAAGTTAGACCACACCCTCCTCTGTTTCCATTAACCCCCAGCATTTAGTGGATTGTGATCAGAGCCAGCAAAGTGATTGTGGGGCAGCACAGACAAAAAAAAAGAATTAAGGTTTGCTAAAGATGAGAACCACAACAAGTAATTAATAACAGAAATGACATTTCTATAGGCTCTGAAGCCTCCAAAGCATGTTTACTCACAGCATCCTTAAGAGGTAGGTGACAAGGAATCAACCTGGGGAGTTTGTAATGAGAGTCAGGAAGGACTGGAAGTGTGAATCAGATACAAGGGAGAGAAAATATGCCAGTTTTTTTTTGCTTCAGAGAATTTTTACAGGCAGCTCAATGGCCTTTGATGCCTGGCTGAAAGAGCATTTTGCTTACAAGGATATGAACAACTAATCACACATAAAAGACATTATAATCACTGGAAAACTGCTGAGACTATTTCATTGAACAACAAGGGAAAAGACACATCCACAGGTACTTTTCTGATAGTAATAAATCACAGCTGGAAGGAAGAGAGGATTTTTTTCTAACTTAGAAATTTCCTTTGTCATCCAAAATTTGCTTTGAGAAGATTATAAAATAGTCAACCTTCCAGTGGCTGTGAAGGTATCACCATCCTTCCAGGCCCCCAGGCTCAAAAGCTCTTTGTTATTTTTCACTTCTCACTCTTGCTCACTCCACATTTCCAATCTGTTGCCAAATTCTGGCATTTCTACTTTCATAACAGCCCCTCAAATATATCCCCTTCTCTCCAATAAGGAAGCCAACACCCTACTAGAGGCACTTTTTACTTCTCATATAGATGATTACAATGGCTACTATGTGGTGTCTGTGCTGGAATCATTTAGGAAATAATCTGAACTATATGGTTTATTAGTAAAACAGGCCTTTCCCTCATGCCTCTATCTCAGGTTTCTCTCTACTCCATCATCTACTTAGCTGCCCAAGTGATTTTCCTAAAGCAAACATTTAGCCATGTTATCTTACTACTCAAAAAACTCCAATGGCTCCCTCTGTAGGTTACCTCAAGGCTTAAATCTAAAGTCCCCTGTTTGACATTTAAAGTCCTTACATACAGGCATCTTCGTCCCTTTCCAATTTTCTTATACTTTACTCCACTCTGCAATCCAACTATGCTGGTCTGTTTGATGCATCTCATACACAGCAGTCGATTTGTCCGTAAACTATGTGACTAGCACCGTGCTAAGCACTGGGAAACAAGGAGAGGCCAAGGATAGTCTGACCTTATGCTCCTGCCCTGGATTTCTCCCATAGTTAGAATACTATACTCTCTCACTTCTGCCTTTTAGACTCAGCTCAAATCCCACCTTCTGTAGTTGATGTATCCCAGTTTCCCTAACTCTTCCGTAAATTCTGTATATATCTTCTCTCTGTATATAGTTATATTCATGTTGTCTCCTTCATTAGACTGTGAACTCCTTGATGGCAGGGACATTTTTAACCATTCTTTGTATCTTCAAGGTTTTAGCACAGTGCCTAGCACAGAGTAAGCACTACATTGACATGGTTGTTGATTGATTGAGTGACATTGACAGAAGGGATATTCAGCATTCCTTAGATTCAGCTGAGGATAGGGAATGGAATGGAGACATTGGGGCACTGCTCCAACTCTGTGACTGTAGAGGTTGCTTCCCTACAGAAAGGAGTTGGTTGGGATCACTTGGTAGTCCCACCCTAATGATAGGTTATTGAGAGGGAAAAAAAGGAAGATAAGCTATGTGGAGGATCAAAAAAAATTACTTTTCCCTCAACCCTATTGGATTCTCTAATGTCTTATTTATTTTCCTTATATTTGTCTCTGTTTGAAAGTGGCATGTGGAAGTCATGTACAATTATCATGCTATTTCATTTTTTTTGGAATTCATTAGGTTTTTCTTTAAACATTTAGATATTATTCCCATTATTTTATTCTCTAGGGAAATTCTTTTTGAATAGTATCTAAATGTTTAAAGCAAAACATAATAAATTGCAAAAATGGCCATTTTCAAACCAAGACAAATATAAGGAAGATGAATAAGACATTACAGAGTCCAATAGAAATTTGGGGAAAAGTAAATATGGTCAAACTTTGGAAAATATTGAATGCAAATTATAATGAGCATAGCTATTTTTCAGCAATGCATAAACAAATTAATCAAGTACTAAGACAAAAAGAATCAACATATAAATGCTGAAAGAAGAAATATTATTTGTTTTCCTTCCTAGACCATAACATACAAAATGGTAACCAGTAGGAGTGTGATAAAAATAAAGAAATAAGGAAAAACAATCAAAATTTATGAGACACAATTCTTAAAAGAAAAATAAATATTTTAAACATTTATAAGAATAAAAAAGGTAGAGAGCACTAATTTAGCATCCTATTTTAAAAAATAAAATGTAGATGAATTGATGCTATAACAAAAAGCATAAAATATATTGTAAGTCAAAGGTGATAGAAACAAAAAATGGAAACGTGAGCTAATGAACAAAATAAACAGAAAAAAGCAAGCCTTTTTGAGAAATACCTACAAAATCAACAAATAATTGTCTATGTAGTTTAATATTCTCTGATTATTCTCTCCAACAATGCAAATTATAAGCAACACATCCATATTAATGTGTAGTATTTATCCATGTCCTTCAATGGAGGTCACGTAGTCTCCACCCAACGTATTAGTTTTCTTGGTATCATGAAGATTCCAATAGAGTTATGTGGTTTGTCCACTAGGTATCCCTCAGTGTACACACACACACACACACACACACACACACACACCCACATACACACACACATCCTGCCCCAAATCACCAGAAAGAAAAGAAAAAGAATAAAGAAAAAAATTCAGAGAACTAAGCCCAGAAATCCTAAGCTTGCCTTCTCTATTCAGAATCTTAGATTTTAGTGATCTGGCCCATGTAGTGACTGATGTCATATCTTTGCAGTTCACAGTGATTCTCCTAATGCAAGGTCGTGATGATAAGCAAATGAGCTAGGGCAACACTAGGAATATCAGAGCCACAGCACAGATAATACCACCAGCAAAATCAGAGATTATTTTCCTGATGTGAGGCAGTGAAAATGAACAGGAGCAACACCAGACATTTCAGCAGATGTATGATGCAGTCAGCAATTCATCATACATAGTATCATCCCTAGTAAAGTTGCTAAGAGGTCTAAAGCCTTTTTTTTTCAACCTGTAATGAGATCTAAGCTTATACCAAACTTCATTCAGTTTTGACACCCACTAATCTTAGACCCTCCCACAAATACCTCCTACTTCCTGAGATCTACATTAGGGGAATGAAATTAAATTTTTGTCCCTTTAGAGACCTGTATGGAGAGACTGCCCCCATCTTCCATGGCAGCTAAGTAAGGGCTCTCCCTCACCCCAATCCAGGGATGTGAAATTACCACAATGTTAGTGAGGGGATGCCCTTTCTTCCAAGAAAACAAAAATTCACCATAATTATGTAGAACTGTTTAACATTTTCCATGGCATTATAAAGCAAAATACCTCCCAACAATAGTATTCTCCATTTCCCCAAATCTCTTCTGGGAAGGAGTTGTCTGAATCATATCAGAGGAAAGGAAGCTTGCTACTTGAGGGGTATCTGGGCTATTTCTCCCTTCAAAGTGAAGACAACTCCATGCTGGGGAAAAATAAGTTCAGCTTCCTGTAATCTACAGGAAGCTGTCAGGCTTACTTCTTCATGAGCCGCGGAGGATAACCAGTACAAAGATTTTGTTGTTGTTGAGTTTTTTCAGTTGTGTCTAACTCTTCACAACCCCTTTTTGGGTTTTCTTGACAAAGATACCGAAATGGTTTGCCATTTCCTTCCCTAGCTCATTTTATAAATGAAGTACAGAGACAAACAACATTAAATGAGTTGCCTGGGGTCACAGAGCTGGTAGGCATCAAAGGCCAGATTTGAACTCATGAAGATGAGTCTTCCTGACTCCAGGCCCAGTGTTCTATCCGCTGAGCCACTTAGCTGCCCAGTACAAGGATAGGAAATTTCATATTTTGTGTGAGGAATAGAGGGAAGGCCAGATAAGGTCAAATTACTTTGGTAGCTATGTGTAATAATGAATTCTGATTTGAGAGACTTGAAGCAAGACAATCAATTATGAAGCTATTGCAATAATCTATGAGAAAGGTGATGAAGCTCTGAAATAACATGACAACCCAGTGACTAGAGAGAAGGGATCAGATGGAGAAGATGTTGTAAAGGTAGAAATAGCAAGATTGGGCAACTGATTGGATAAATGAGATGAAGAATTCGAAGAGTCAAAGATAATGTGATGATTAGGAACCTGAAAAATTGGAAAGATGGTGGCATCTCTGATAGACTTAGTGAAGGTTTGAAGTGAGAACAGGTTAGGAAGGAAGAGAGCAAGTTCAATTTTAGATATGTTTAGTTTAAGATGTCTCCAGAGCATCTAGTTTGAACTGCTCAATAGGCGGCTGAGGACGTCAACTAAAATAACCGGGGACTCAGCAGGGAGCTCACGCTAGTCCTTGCTTCCCAGCCGCCATCTTTAGTTTTAAAATATTGATAACTATAATTCAATAGAATTGCTTTCTCTCTATTCTATTTAATTTTATGTACTTAAAATGTTATTTTGAGAAAGGATCCATGGACTTTATCAGACTGATAAAAAAAGGTCTGTGACATGCAAAATAAAAGGTTAAGAAACCCTAATATAAGGGGAGAAGAAAAAGAAAGTCAAGCATAGAACTTTTTGAAACACTCACAGTAAGAAGGTGGTGATGGAATCCTAATAAAGCTGCCCCCAGCCAAAATATTCTAACTTCCCTATAGGCCCCACTGTACAGCAGGCCCACTGCCCCTACCTAGCCCTCACCCTCCCCACACACACACTCAATATTCTAACTTCTTCATATATGCCTCACTGCTCGCTAGAATGCCAGGTGTGTCCATGAACTCATGGTTTTCACAGAAACAGCAGGCATGTCCATGTGATGGGATCCCAGCCACTGCCTCTAGCTAGGCACTGCCCCCAGATCCATTCCCACAGAAACAGGTGTGTCCATGCACTCAACCTCAACCACAGCATCTGTCTTGATGAGACAAGATCACAATAGCTAGCCAATTGGAGGGCAGCATGACCAGAATGTTTAACCACTGAACTGTAGAGGGTACCTCTCCTCCATTACCTAATCCCTTAATAAACTCCTCCCACCTTTTTAATATTAGTCATATTCCTATATTTTTTGTTCATTTTGATTGTTTAATCAGCATTTTTATCCTATAAAAATCCATCTTGCTTTCTCTGAAATTGCTGGTTCCTGTTGGAACTTAGCCCACTTCATGAGAGGCGTCCATCTCAATAAATGTCTATAATTGAATTAGAGGTTGTCTGACTCTGAATTCTTTGAGATGGTTCCACCACAACATATCATGAAACCCCAATGATTTTTGGCATGGGCAGAGTTTAAACCTCAACAGTTTTTGGCAATTGTATATGATGCCTGCAAAGAGTAAGAAGAAAAAAAAAAAGACTTAATCAAGAAGTAAGAGCATAACCAGGAGCCAACAGTATCTCTAAAGCGAAAATGGTTAACAGTGCCAAATGCAACAAAATTGTTAAGAAAGATTAGGACTGAGAAAAGACACCCTTTTTGACAGCTAAGAGGTCACTGGTAACTTTGGAGATAGCAGTTTCTATTGAATAACGAGATTGCAAACCAAATTGTAAATAGCTAAGGACTGAGAGAGAGGCAAAACATGGAGGCACTGAGTGAAGATAACTTTTTCAAGAAGTTTGGCTGAAAATAAGAGAACATTAAAAAAACACATTGGAATGAAAGGACCTACATGACCCCTTCTAGGTTTAAATCTATGACTAGTAAATTGAATTAAATAACCCTAGAGAATAAAAAAGAGGCATTTATTTACTTCAGTAACCTCACATAATATAAAATAAACCAACAAAAAAATTATCAATTTTTTTTCTATACCACCAGTACAAAAAATAGGAAGAAATATGCATTAAATATCAGGATTAACATACCAAGACACACAAGAATTGTGTTCATTCAATCACAATAATTACAGAAATAAGAGAAGATCTAAATAATTGAAAAACTAGTCAACATCCATATCTGAGCCAATCCAAATTAGTAAAAAAATGATAGTACTATCTAAATTACTAATCTAAATCACTCAGTTGTTTTAGTGCAATGTCAATCAAATAACCAACAGAATACTTTATAGCATTAGACAAAATAAGAACACAATATATTCAGAATATAAAATCATCAAGAATATCGAGAAATATAATGAAAAAAAGAATGAAGATAGTTGCATTAGATCTCAAATTACATTATCATACAAAACTGTCTGGTGTTAGATAAATTATAGAAAAATTGATCATAGGGATATATTAATAATGAAGAATTAGAAATAAGCCCGCAAACCTTCTAGTATTCAATAAACCAAAGAATACAAAAAGAGACTCCTTATTACACAAAATCTGGTGGAAAATTTGAAAAGCAGTCTTGCCAAAACACACACAATACTGTAAACCAAAGCAAATTCAAAATAATATCACCACTTTCAGAATTGGAGAGAAGAAAGATAGAGAGAATTATTTAAAAATAAATGATTCCTCACATACAAACTTCAAAAAGTTTTACACAAATAAAATTACTTCAACTATGATTATAAAATATATGGATTGGGAGAAATAATTGTATTAAATATCCCTACTAGAATCAGTTCAAGTAATTATAGGGAACCAACACAAAAGAAATAATCAATGTCAAAAACAAATAAACAAAATCCAAGAGTCTTGGATTGACAAAGGATGTGAACAGTTTTCATAAAAATTAATACAAACCATTATACTCCTTCTGAAAAAAATCTAAAATGACAAATAATGAGAAAAACTAAAAATGAAAAATGAAAACAAACCAGAGATATGACTGCTGAAACATCAGAATAATGGTTGTCAATAAAATAAAATGGGGGAACTTGTAGGAGAGACTATGGAAAGACAGGCATATTAATTTACTGCCCATGAAGTTGTGTGAATTGGTTCAAATTCTGGAGAAGAATTTGGAATTATACAAGAAAAATTCCCAACTTTTGTACTTTAGGTAAACAGCAACCATGTTATCAAAAGTTTTTGCTCAACCATTTTGGAGGACTCTGGTATTTGGAAGTATCTGTTATGTTAAGACAATTTTTTTAAAAAGAGAAGAGCTTAATGTATGCTAATTAAAGCCTAAAGCTCATATATTTTGGCATTTCCCATTTGCTGGAACTGTAGCCTTGCTGTTTTTAAAAATCCTGTAGGCACGGAATTTATTGATTCTGCTGTTTTATATATTTTAAAATGTAACCTTTTTAAAGCTAAAAATAAAATCAATAATGTTATACTATAGCATCTCTCTAGAATGTATGTTTGAGGAAGGGTAGATGGGAGGAATACATGTTCCTGGTAGCCCCAGTAATGTTTCAGGTTAAAACATTAACTTCGACTTGGGAAGGCATACACCAGCATTGTCACTTTCTACAAGCACAGATGTGTCCACAGGCAGTGCTGTGATATAGTGAATAGAGTGCCATGCCTGGAGTCAGGAAGACTCATTTTCCTGAGTTTAAATCTGGCCTCAAACCCTTACTAACTGTGTGACTGTGGGCAAAGCACTTAACTCTATTTGCCTCAGTTTCCCCATCTGTAAAATGAGATGGAGAAGGAAATGGCAAACCACTCCAGTATCTTTGCTAAGAAAATCACAAATGGGGTCATGAAGAGTTGGGCATGCTTGAATAATGACTTGGACAAACAAAAAAAATATACATCCATAACTTTTTCCATGTAGATGTGAGTAAATGCTGGAAGAGGCAGTCACAATGCTTACCAAGAAGCCTCTCAATAATGCTTGTTCACTGGTTAGATGAATCACAAATAACAGACCAACCTAAAATGTGGGGAACCAATCCCATAACCCAGTGGCTCCATCGCGAGTGAAGAGGCAACAGAGAAAAAAGCAACAGTTAGAGGAGAATGAGCAAGGACTTTTTTTTTTTTGGCAAAGGGTCCTGGACAGGACTGATTGAACTGGAAGGTACAATTAGGCCTTTGGCAGAGATCCCATAATTACTTTTTGTTCCACCTGGGAGACAAAGAGATTAGAAGCTGAGCTGCAAGAGAAAAGGATTTAGACTTCCCATAAACTGTGATTGCTAACCCCTAACTGTTAGGCTCTGAGTCAAAGAGATATCAGACTGATGGTGAGCCAGGGGAATAGTCTAGAAGAGTCCTAAATGGCTTCAAGCCAAGTCAATTAAACAAGCTTTTGTTTAGCACTGTCTTCCAAATACTGTTTTTGGGGGTGGAGAATACAAAGACAAAAATTAAATAGTGACTGCCTTCAAGGAACTTCTATTTTGTTAGGGGGATACATTTGTAGAATAATAAATAAATACAATTTTTAAGAAAATAAATACAAAGTAATTTAGTGGAGTGCTATCAATTTAGAAATCAAGAAAGGAGGTAGCCCATAAGCTTCTTTTCACCCTACAAAATAAATGGTGTCTACTATATGCCAGACGCTGTTATAAGTTCTGGAATCATGGCAGTTTCATTATTTTTGCTTTGAATAGGATTGAAAGGAATCTGAGACTCTTCATTGTCACCCATTTCCCATGTCAAATTAGATGCTAATCTACTTCCACAATATCTGTTTTTCTTTCTTCACTCTCAAAGCCACTACTCTAATCCAGTCCCCAATTATCTGTCATCTGGACGCTTAGGGATATAATATACCACCATCAAGCACAAGTGGTGGGAGTAGTAAGGACATTTAAGTCACATCAGTGCTAGAGGTGAAAGGACCCTTGATCACGTGTTAGAAGACCATGATTTCCAAGAAATGTATCTTCCTTTTCTATTCCTGGGGCCGTTTCTCTTCCCTGGAAACTTTGACTTCCCAAACTGCTTAAATGTTCCAAATTACAAAGGTAAGGCGGTGGGAAAGAGAGATTTCAGCTTATGCATGTGGGTCAGTTGCACTTTTTAAAAATAACTAATGGAGAAGCTATGAGGTTTTTTATTTTTTGTACAACAAAGTAATTATTTCACTTTTTATATCATTTTAGTATGGCATCCAGCAATGGAATGTCTGAGGAAAAGGGTATGCAATCAGTTCTATGACCTTTATTGAATATTGTTCTTCAGAACTTTTATACCATACTGTAGCCCCACCAAATATGTATAAGCATCTATTTCCCCAACTTTGCCAACATTCAAAAACAAATAAAAATCAACAACTTTAAGCAAATACATGTGTATATGAATATATTTACTGTGTAAAAGTTACAAAGAAAATTCATGATATTTATTTTATATATTTTTCCTGATTTTCAGCTCTATGTTTTTAGGGAGTTTTGACAGCTTTGTTGATTGTTATTTTGTATTTCATCCACATATTGTTTATTCATGTCCCTTGAATATTGTTAAACTTGGAAGTGTCTTAAAGCTATTAATCCATTTTTTTTCTGAATCCTAGATGTCAGGCCTTTATAAAATATATCAGCTTTATTTTTTCCAATCAGTTGCTTTTCTTTTTATTTTAAAGTGATCATTTTCTGCAAAATAATTTTCTCTTTATGTGAATAAACTTCATCATCTGCATTTATTTTAATAGATTTTTACTGATATCTTTTTTTCTTGCCAAGATTTTTCCCATACTACTCCCAGGGAATCATTCATTAAAAACAAAGAAAGTTTTTTTATAAAACAAAAAAGAAGAAAAGAAAAAAAGATCATCAAAAATGAACGATTCATTGTAAAATTCTGCTAAGTTCTAAACCTGCAGACTTCTCCCTGCCCTTGTCAACCTCTTCAAAGGACTGGGGGAGATACCTTCTCTGATCTGTTCTTTGTTGGCAAAATTTTTCTTTGCCACATTCATTTTTCATTGTTTTGTGGTTGTTATTTCTTTATATTTATGTTGTCATAGTCATTGTCAACAATCATAATTATTTATTCCTGCTTCTGTTTATTTAATTCACTTTTAGGAGTTGGGAGTCCAGTACTCATGGCCAAACAATTCCAAAATAATAAAAATAATATTTCTAACAAAAGTGATTTCTGGTTACACTTGTCAGCTTTATGGCACAATAATATCCCATTATATTCATTAACATTATGTTTTCATTAGCTTCCAAATATGCTGATTTTTTTGGTACATGTAGGGCCATTACTTTTGTCTTTGATCTTAGGATCACTAGGTTAAAGCGAATAAATATGAGAAATTTGGGGGCATAGTTTTAAATTGCTCTCCGGAATTGCTAGTTAAATACTGTACCAGAAACACCAGCAATACCAATGAGAAGAAAAAATGGAAGGAATTAGACTAGACAATGAGGAATCAAAACCATCACTCTTAGCAAGTGATAGCGTGGTATACTTGGAGAATCCTGAAGAATCAACTAAAAACTACTTGAAATGATTAAAAACTTTACCAAAGTTTGGGATATAAACTATACCCGCATAAAGTTCAGGTTATAAAATAAGGTCACATGTATCACCAGCATTTCCATATATTACCAACAAAGTCCAGTGTCAAGAGAAAGAAAGAGAAATTACATTTAAAATAACTGTAGACAATATAAAATACTTGGGAGCCTACCTTCCAAAACAAACTCATTAACTGTATGAACACAAGTACAAAATGCTTCTCACACAAAGACAAGCAAGTTTCTCTGATAAAGGCCTCATTTCACACACATATGTATGTATGTATATATCTAGAAATACATCTGGACATATGTGTATATATCTATCTATATTTATGTATCCATCTGTCTATGGAGAGAGAGAGAGAGAGCTGAGTCAAATTTACAAGAATACAAGTCATCCCCCAATTAATAAAGGATTAAAAGATAGGAACAAGCAATTTTCATATGAAGAAATTAAAGCTATTTACAATTATATGAAAATGCTCTAAATCACTATTGATTAGAGTAATGCAATTTTTAAAAAACTCTGAAGTGCCACTTCACACTTATCAGTTTGGTTAATATGACATATAAGGAAAATGACAAATACTAGAGGGGATGTGGGGAAAAATGTCACACTAATGTGCTGTTGGCAAAGTTGTAAAATGATCAACCATTCTGGAGAGCAATTAAGGACAGCCAAACTTTGATCCAGCAATACCAGTACTAGATCTGTATCCCAAAGACACAAAAAAGGATCTATATGTACAAAATATTTATAGCAGCTCTATTTGTTGTGGCAAAGAATTGGAAACTGAAGGGATACCCATCAGTTGGGGAGTGGGTAAACAAGTTGTGGTATATGATTGTGACAGAATATTATTGGGCTGTAAGACATGACAAGCAGGATGCTTTTAGAGAAACTTGAGAAGCTGTACAAGAACTAATGCAAAGTGAAGTGAGTAAAACCAGGAGAATACTGTATATGGTATCAGCAGTATTGTACAATGACCAATTGTGAATAACTTGGCTATTCTAGGCATGATCTAAGACAGTGCTGAAACATTTATGATGAAAAATGCTATCCACTTCCAGAGGAAGAATGGAGTAAGTATGAATGCAGATCAAAGCATACTTTTTCCCCTTAATTTTATTTTTCTTGGTTTGTCATTGTTGTTGGCTTTGGTCTGTGTTTTCTTTGACAACATGACTAGTATGTAAATATGTTTTTCATGATTGAACATGTATAACTTATAACAAATTGCTTACGTCTACAATGAGGAAGGAGGAGAGGGAGGAAGAGAGGGAGTGAATTTGAAAATCAAATTTAAAAAAAATGTTAAGAATTTTTATACACTATTGGAAAATATAGAATTAAAAAAATCAGAATTGCTCGACCATTTCACAGACTGACCAAGAATTTATTAGTGTATGTGTACTCATAATCCCTTCCAAAATTTGTCATTTTCTGTTTTTGACATTGTATTGGAAATTAAGGTGGGACTTTCTTTTACTATTTTCTCTTTGAGCACTTATTTAATCAAGTGCCCTTGAAGAGTCTGGCCTTTGTTTATTTTATGAAATCAAGAGTCTTTGATGACCTCCTTGCCTCAAGGGAAAGCCTAAGCCACTTGGGTTTAAGATGCATGTTTGTGAGGCTTTTAGGTCACGTGGGTGAGCTGCATGTGTGACACTCTTTGACCTTGAACAGAATATACAATTGCAAAAGGTTGGTGTCTTCCCTTGGGGCTCTCAGTCACTGGAAGAGTGGCGTGGAACTCTGGGAAGCTGCTTTAAGAGCCCCCAAGCTTGTCAACCCAGATATTGATGCTTTCCTGGTAACTAGGAATTGTGATTTAGTCTGTTTATATTGTGTATGTTTGTGATTTGTTTGTATTTGCTCTGAAGTTCAGGTTGCTGGCTTTTCCTCCTGAACTAAGTGAATAATATCTGTATGTTGGATTAAAGTAAGATTGTAAACCCCTCAAAGTTACTTTCCTTAGAAAAGCAGATCAAAGAACCTACGCTGACAGCTCTTGTTGCTGGTCTTGTTGGTTCTTACACCTCAACACCTGCTGCTAACCAAGTTGTTTTTACATTCATCTATCCAAATATAATATGAGATAGAAATTCCAAATTGTTTGATTTGTATTTCTCTAATTTTTAGTGGTGTGGAGCATGACTTTATCTGCGTGTTAATAAACTGCCTTTCTTTTATTTATTTATTTTTTAGAATTAGTTATTTATATCCAGTTGACTATCTATTAGTCAATGATTCCTGTTCTTCTATAATTGAATCAGCCTCCTACAGATCTTGGATGCCATGCATTCTTTATAGAAACTTGCTGTACTTTTTCCCCAAGTAGACTGTTTCCCTTTGAATTTTATGTGAATTGATTTTGTTTGTGCAGACGTTTTCAAAATTATAAAATCACAACTGTCCATTCAACCTTTTGTAACTCTCTAAATCTTGCATGGTGAAGAATTCCAAAACTATCCATAATTTTTAAAAGTAACTCCATTCCTGCTCTTCTATTTTTTTCCAATAATATGACCTTTTATACATAGGTCATATATCCATTTGCAGTTTATTGTGGTATATACTATGAAATATTAGGACAAATTTATGCCAGACTGCTTTCCAATTTTCCCTGTAGTTTGTGATGATGAGACCTTAATCTAATAGTTGGCATTTTAAAATTTATTAAATGCTATGCTACTTTTGGTTCTTTCTACATCCAGTATACCCAATCTATTCCACTGTGCAACTTTTTTTTTAAATTTTAGAACCAATACAAGAAAGCATTGCTAACTGCTGTTCCATAGTTCAAATGCTAGTATTTCTAGGCACCATTTCTTTGCACTTATTAAAAATATATATATTTCTTTTGAGATTCTTGAACTTGTGTTTCTCCACCTAAGTTTTATATTTTTCCAGCACTATAAAGTAATATTCTTAAAATTTAATGGTGAATACACTGAATGAAATTTTTATACAGTATTGGAATTTTATTATACTGGCATAAACTTGTCATGCACAAGTAATGTTAATCCACTATTTTGATCTGCTTTTATTTCTGCTTTGTTGTTATATTCATCTAATTCTAGTGTGTCACAGAAGGCAGATTTCTAAGTATTTTATATACCCTCCAATTATTCAGAGTGGGATTTCACTTTCTAACCTTTTGGGCTGGCTTTTGTTGGTAATAGAAAAACTGATGTCTTATGTGTGTTTTATATCCTGCTATTTTGTTGTAGTTACTAATTGTTGCAATTAATTTTTAGTTCAATCTTTCGTGTTCCCTAGGCAGCCCATCATATCATCTGCCATGGGCAATAATTGTGTTTGTTCTTTTCCTTTGCTTAATTACTCAACATCTTTTCTTATTGCCGTAGTTAGCATTTCTAGCACCATATTGATAAATAGGCATAATAAAGGACATTCTTCCCTTACCACTCATCTTATTGGAAAGGCTCCTTACACCTTAGCTTCCCCTGGTATTTTTCCTTTATATATAAAATTGGATCTTGATCTTAGATGGATACTACTTACTATATTATGAAAAGATATGTTTATTCCTATGCTTTTTAGATTTTTAATAGGAATGGCTATTATACTATGTAAAAAACTTTTTTTTCAAAATCTGTAGATATAATTATGTGATTCTTTTATATTTTTATTAATATTGTCTGTTATATCTGTTTTCATAGTTTTCCTAATATTGAATCAATCTTGAATGCTTGATTTATATCCAACTTAGTAATAGTGTCTAATCTTTTTAATGTTGTGACATCTTTGTTAATATTTCGCATCAGTTTTGCATCAATATTCATGAGTGATATTGATCTAAGATTTTCTTAATCTTCTTTGTCCTTCCCTCCTTTCTATGTTAGACCATATTTGTACTGTAGAAAAACATTCTTAGATCCTTTACCCTCATTTGTTACAATTTAATGTTCTTTAAATGTCTGACAGAATCTATTTAAACATCTATCCAGTACTTGTCCTGTTACCTTTATGAGTTTATTCATGATTTATTCAATTTATTTTTTCTGAGATTGGAATATTTGAATTTTATTTTTCTTATTATAATAATCTGGTTACTTTATTTTTAAGTATTCATCCATTTTAATGCTTTCCATTTTGTTTGGCATTTAGGTTTTTTTTCATAATTCCCTTTATTTCATCTTCAATTTGTTGTGAATTCTCCACTTTCATCTTACATAGTGGTTTTGTCCCATTATGCCCAGATCACTGAGGATCAAAGTGCCCATTAGGGAGATACCAGAAATCTGATTCTGGGAGAAGACATCCTAAGTTTGCCTACCATATGGGTGGGAGCAGTGTCTTTCCATTGGCTGTGTAGCCAGAAATATCTGTATCTTTACATCTGCCTGATAGAGGTACAGCCAACCGCTTACTTTCTGAGTAGCATGATGTAGTAATTAGGGAATGGTCTGAAAGTGTCCTAAAATAAGCTTGAGTTTCAGTTGATGTTATTTATTTCTTTTTAAATTCCAGGTATAAAGGCTGGAGTTCTTAGATGAATGAGCTGGAACCATGGGGACATTGAAGCCCATGATTCCAAGGAAGGGGTACAAACATCTCAGGAAAGAAGTGTTGAGAATTCAGGGTTTTGGGACTCAGGCCCGTAGATGATTTTAGACTTGGAACTTGGTTCAACAGATACTATATAAGAACTAAGTTAATCTGTGACCCTAATTTTCCTTCCCTATCCAGAAACTGAAGTTATGTAAAGGCGATTATGTCCCTATTTGTATATCTTTATTTCATATTTGTTCAGTCATTTTCAATTCTAACTCTTTATGACCCTATTTGCTTTTTGTTTGTTTGTTTTGTTTTGTTTTGTTTTTTGGCAAAGATACTGGGATGGTTTTCCTTCTCCAGATCATTTTCTAGGGAGAGGAACTGAGGCAAACAGGATGAAGTGACTTACCCAAGGTCACACAGCTAAAAAGTATCTGAGACCAGTTTTGAACTCAGGAAGATGAATCTTCCTGACTCAAGGCCCAGCACTCTATCCATTTTTCCATCTACCTATGAATAAAACATACCTTTGTAAAAGCTAATTAACAAGTAGTTAAATTGAACTGAGGTGCTAAGGGCCAACTCAGTAAGTGATTGCTTGAACCAATGCAAAGAAGAAAAACCACCCATCCACCTTAACAGGACTGGAGAAACCTGGGGGAAGAGTGAAATATAACACAGCTGGCCACCAGGAAGTAAGGGCCACAGTGATGACTGTTATACTGATAATTTGATTTTCCAATGTCTCTTTAAAAAAGCAGATTAGTGGGCAGCAAAGTGGATAGCACAAGGGCCCTGGAGTCAGGAGAACCTGAGTTCTAAACCTGACCTTAGCCACTTGATGTTTACTAGCTGTGCGACCCTGGGTAAGTCACTTAACCCCAATTGCCTTGCATTAAAAAAGCAGATTAGCTAAATGCTTATTTTATAATTAAAAAAAATGGTTACTAGTTCTATTTATCAATTCAATGGTTTACTTATTTGACTTTTGCTTATAATTTTGTTAATTTCTCTTTTTTGGATGTTTGGATTTATGTTACTTGGAGATTATTTTTTATGAAGGCATTTATAGATATAAATTTTCTATACAGACTGCTTTAAAGGTATCACAAAAAGTTTTTCTATTGTTTCTCATTGTTTCAATTTTCTTTGATAAAAATTATCTATTATTTCTATAATTTGTAATATTGTTCCATAGATTATTTATGATTAAAGCTATGTCTAAATAGAGAGATGGACCTGGAGTTAGGAAGATCTAAATTCAAATCCAGTATTCTAATCTATTACATGACCTATCTACAGCATTGGTAGTGATGGTAAAGAGGATGAGGAGAAGGAAGAGTTTGGGTATCTTTAATGTTTTTAAAACAATTATACATTAATTTGAGGTTCTTGGCTGTATGGAAATAGAATTCTGTATAATAATATTAGCATTAATAATACAAATAGTCTGATGATTGTCTAAGTTTCATTTACTTTTTACAATCTTTGCTTTCTCATTGCTAATTTCAGTGATTTGGGTTTGGTTTCTTTTTGCATATTAAACTTGCTAAATGCTTACCATTTTTGCTAGTCTTTGAAAAATAACTCAGATTTATCTTTCCAATTTTTTGATCTCTGCTCTGATCTCAATTGTCTTCTACTTTTTAAGTTTTTTTCTTTTTTCAAATTTTCTTTTTTTAGATTCAGACTAAATTCATTAATTTTCTCTTTCTCTTTTGTATTTATATGGATTTCCACGTTTATGAATTGGCTTCTTATAGCTTTGCCTAAATCTCCTAGATTTTGATATTTAACTATATTTTCATATAATGTTATATTGTTATAATTTTTCCTTTCATCTAATCATTAATAAATTATTTTTTTTAAATTTCACAGAAGTTTATAACTTTATTTAACTATACAATGGCTTATTACCAGTTTTATTGTAAGTACTTTATGCATTATATTGTATTAGTATTATATAACATCATATTTTTCATTGTATTGAAGTCCACACACATTTATTATGAATCTATCATGTTCCAGGCTCTATGCTAAACTCTAGGCATGCAAATACAGACAAAAGATAACCCTTACTTTTGTGATGTATAAAAAATTTGCGAGACACAGTTTCTAGGTAATTAATCATCTTACTAAACATGCTAGTATATAATTAATAAATGGTAGCACTCTTGAATGCCAAAGACACCTCATGGAACCCACTCAATGGAAGAGTGAGTGTTCCTGTGGGTGACAATCAACTGTGATTGGTTAATAAGTAATGAGAGTGAATGAATATTATAATGTGAGGTGGGCCTATTCTAATGAGGGGTTGGGGGACTTGATCCTGTTATTTACTTCCAAATCACCCCCAGCCTTGGGAAATCTAATCAAAGAATTTATCCCCACTCAAATCTTAATAGAACACAATAAGTTTCCTCACCTGGGTGCAGTCTCTGAACAACCTTGAGGAGAAAATTAATCCAAACTCATTATCAGCACTGTCTTTCAGACCCTGGCTTTGCCTAGTAGAGAATAAGGTTTCAGAAAGGAATAAATCCTGTGTCTCCTCAATATTAACAATTAGTTATTTAATAATCATTTCTCTCACTCTGAAAGGTTTCACAGTCTAATGGGGAAAACAACAGTCAAAGAACTATGTACAATTAAGGTATATACAGGATACAATGGAAATAATCAAGAGAGGGAAAGCTCTAGGATCAAGGGGCATCTGGAAAGACTTCTTATGTAAAATAAAGTTTTATCTGGGGCTTGAAGAGAAGCCATGAGGAGAGATAAGCAGGAAGAGAATTTCAGTAAAGAAAGCTGTTGAAAATGCCCAAATTTGGGAGATGGAGTATCTTCTGTGAAAAAAAAAAACAGCAAGAAGACCAGTGCCACTGGATTGTAGAGTACTTGTGAGGGGAGATGTAAAATGTAAGAAGACCCTGAAGTAGGAGAAGGGCAGTTTATGAATGACTTTGAATGTCAGATAGTAGCGGTGATAAGAGCCGCTGGAGTTTGTAGGATGAGGAATGAAATGATCAAACCTATATTTCAGGGAGATCAATTTGACGGAGAATAAAGGAGAGTGAGAATCAACTTAAGGCAGTGAGGCCAACCACAACACAAGATCAAAAGGATAGGCAGGAGGTGATGAGGCCCTACGTAGGGTCAACAACAGTGTTAGAAAAGAGAATAATCATATACAAGAGATCCTATGAATGAATTTAGTGACTGATTGGCTATCAAGGGATTGAGAATAACGAAGGAGTTAAGGATGATTCCTAACACATAAACCTGGAAGTTTGGGAGGATAGTGGTGTCTTTAACAGTAATTGGAAAGTTTAGAAGAGAGGAGAGGATAGAAGGAAAGATGAGTTCACTTAGAGACACAATGAATTTAAGTTGTCTACAGGATATCCAGATTGGAATGTCCAATGAGCAGTTCAATATGCAAGATTGGAGGTCAGCAGAGTGGTTAACCCTGGATAAGTAGATCTCAGAGTCATAAGTATGGAAGTGTTCATTTAATCCATGGGTGCTGGTGAATGATATAACTAAGTGAAATAGTATAAAGCAAGAAGAGGGCCCAGGACAGAGCCTTGGATAACACCTACATTTAGTGAGAATAACATAGATGGAGATCCCACACAGAAGACAGACATAGTCATCAGAGAGGTGGGAAGAAAACAAGGGTAGAGCAGCAACATGAACACCTAGAGACAAGACAGTATTAGGAGGAGGATCAATAGTGTAAAAGCCTACAGAGAGGGGAAGTAGAATGAACATTGAGTGAAAACCTCTAGAGGTGACAATTAAGAGATCATTGATCACTTTGCAAAGAGTAATTTTAGGTGAATGATGGATCAAGGGGCATCTGGATAAGAGGAGAAAGGAAACGAAGGCATTCATCATAAATAGCCTTACCAAGGAGTATAACCATAAAAGAGAGGGGAGATTTTTTCTGAGGATAGGGAAGTTATAGATAAGTTATAGGGAATAGGAAATTAGGGATAATAGAAAGGGCATTCTCATGGAGAAGATGGAATGGAATAGCTTGGTTTGTATTGTCAAGGAAAAGGGCAAATTCTTCCTGTGAGATAGGACTAATGTAAAAGGTAATAGTGGAAGGTATTTGAGGGATGTGAGAGGAAGAAGAGGGAACTCTTGGCTTCATTTTTTTCAGTGCTTTATGAAGAACAGTTCTTAGCTGAAAGGGGGAGAAGAGGAGAGCTATGGGAGGTTTGAAAAGGGATGAAAAGGTTTAGAAAATCTGCTGAGGTGAGTGGGACAGTGAATTAATTAGAGAGGTGTCAAAGGATTGTCTTGCTCCAATGAGGATCCAGTAGGATTGTGGAACACAAATTTGTATAGCACCTTGCCATCATGATTTTGTGTCTTCCTTCAGCTTCACTCAGAAGCATGTGAATGGGAGCAAAGACAGCATACGATGTGAATAATTCAAGACTGAGATTTGGCAGAGCAAGATAAAGGGGGCTAAGAGATCAGAGAGGAAAGGACAATATAGATTTGGACTGGTTCATTCATGTCAAGAAGGGAAAAGGAGGGGAGTGTGACTGATGTAGAAGGTGATGTCCTGGGAAAGAACAGAGGGTTCAGGTGACTAGAGGCTGGGAAAGAATGAAGAACAGGATTTGAGGATGCAAGGCAGAGAGGGAATGACAACAAACTGTGATAAGGTAATGAAAGTTTAAGGTTTATAAATGTACAGGTATATTATAGTCATGTCATATCTATAATAAACATATTTTAATATGATCTCTGTTTTCCTTTTTTTTCCCAATGTCTTTTTCATGGTTGAGCATATAATTAAATTTGTGTAAATTTCAAGGTCACTAAGAAAAAAATAGTTTGTTCTTATTTGTTTCTTGTTCTATTAAGTTTGCATTGCATGTGTGCTAGATATTTTGTTTTTAATTCTTTATTAACTTTCTTTCCTTCTTATTGTCTTTTGGTAAGACAACCTATATTGTCGGGCAATTGTCTATGGATAGAGTGTCAGGGCTGGAGTCATGAGAATTATCTTCCTGAATTCAAATCTGGCCTCAGACACTTACTAGTTGAGTGACCCTGGACAAGTCACTCAACCCTGTTTGGTTCGATTTTCTTATCTATAAAATGCACTGGAGAGAGAAATGGTAAACCACTTGAGTATCTTTGCCAAGAAAACTCCAAATGGGATTATGAAGGGTCAGACATAACCGAACAACAAAAACAAATAAAAAATTATTGCCGTCTGTTAAAATTTCTTGCTGTTATTGTTTTTTAATCTGGTTTCCATTTAGGAAATTTTGAATCGGAAATAGTTGATCCATATGTATTTAAGGTTGTTAAAGTAATTTGCTTAGAAAATTTTAGCACAATATGGCCTTCTATGTATTTTTAAATGCTTTATGATTTGTCTCTTCCTCTCTCACTCTCAGCCTCTCGAGGTCCATGGAGTATCCAGTAGCACAGGTAGTGATATAAAGGTAGTTAAACTCAAGAATCATACCATTCACAACCAGTCCTATATATGGCACAAAAATGACATTAAGAAGCCCTGGCCACAGAGATATGAGTCCTTGAAATATGTTACCATCAAGTTTCTGAGAAACATGAGCTTTTCTAAGAAGTGTAAGAAGAAGGGTCTAAAGATACAGGCCATCGGTATATGAGCAGAGGGCACCAAGGTCCCCAAGTCTAAGCTCCTCAAGAACAAGACCATTACACCCACAAGTTTTAAGGCCAGCACCAGAATTATCAGCCCAAAGATTGCTGCCAAATAAGCAGGCCCCAAAATTGATGCTAAAATGTTCATGCCCTAAGATCACCAAATCTGACTTTGAGAATCTGAAGATGCACAAATCACTGACCCAATATTTTCCAAGCTCACTGATTTAAAGATTGCCCAAAACCATTTAACCAAAAGGTATTTAACCTATTGACTCCATGGTTGCCAGGTCTGATCCCATGTCCATTAAATTGTCTAAATCCAAAGTCACCATGAACACTAAGTCCAACTCTCCTGTCACCAATCCTAGGGATTCAAAGGTTGCCAAGCACAGTGATTCTAAGGCTTCTAAGCCACTGATGCCAAGCTTGCCAAATCCACCAACCCAGAGACAGCCAAAAGCAAGTCTCCAGTGCTAAGGCCACCGGGGGAAAGGCTACTAGTCCAAAGCATTCAAAGTAAATTCTTCAGAAAAGAAGAAATTGTTTTAAATGTACATCACATTTTTTTCTTGGCCATGACATGATCATTCATCATTTTGTGAAAATAAAAGAAGTGGTTAATGATAAGAAAAAACTTTATGAATGGAATGAAACTTTCCTCAAGAGATTTATTGCTATGATAGCTTTTTGTTATGTGATAGTAACATAAAAATGTTATTTTATTTTCATTTATATCTTATGTTCTTATCATCTTGATTTCAAGTATATACCAATCCCCTTTTCTACAAGAAAGTCATCTCTTGTAACAAAGAATAAAAAAAGAAAATAGAGAGAGAAGGGGGAAAAGGGAATTTAACAGAACCAACAAACAAACACATTGAATTTGACACTATATGCAGTGTTCTTCACCCATAATCCTAAAGCACCGCAGAAAGAAGGAAAATAATTTTTTCCTCTCTTCTTTGGGGTCAAGTTTGCTCATTATAATAAATACATAATATCTAGTTTTAATATTGTTGTTCTTTCTATTTACACATTATATTCATTAGGTATATTGTTTTCCTGTTTCTGCTGAATTCATCTTGTACCAGTACATATGTTTTCCTCTACTCTGTTTTCTTTATATTCAACTTTTCTTATGGTGAAGCAATATTGCATCATTTTCATATATAACTTTTCTTTGCTATTCTTCAGTTGATTGGCATGTATTTGTCCCAACTCTTTGCTACTATAAAAAGTGCTTCTTTAATTTGTGTGTATGTATAGGACCTTTTTATCTTTGACTTCTTATGTCTAGAAGTGGTATCTCTGGGCCAAGGTATATGGACATTTGGATCACTTTGTTAGCATAATTCCAATTAGCGTGATAAATTTTCAAATAGATTCATTTTCAATGTATTCAGTACTTTTGGGTAGAATATGTTTCCTGTGAGTAGGATATTGCTGCATTTTTAATCCATTTAATTTTTGCATGTTATTAGGTGAGTTTAGTCCATTTGCATTTAGTATGAGAATTTTTATGCTACTCTTTCTTTAGGTTATTTTATGAGAAATGGTCTTATTCCAATTATTAATTGAATTATAACCAAATATTTTAAAATACAATATATTTTATATGAATAATTTTGCAATTTACTTTAACTTGAGTTTTCTTTTCATCAAAGACAGACTTTGGTTACTCTGCCCCCTTTCCTTCTCCCCTTGGGTGTTTTCTCTCTGTTTTTTAAAAATGCCTGGTTGAAATGTTCAGTGTACTAGTCAATGCAATGTTCCAAAAAAAAACCTTAACGTTATGTTAGCAAGTGTTTTATCTTGACTTTTAAAATACTTGTCTCTGCCTGGGAGGCTTGCTTGCTGTTCAAAGACTTTCTTGAAGTCGATATATCTCTGAAAACTTTTCAAAGTCTGTTTACTTTTCAAATGTTCATCTCTTGTTTTCATAAAGCATTTGAATTTGGTGTGGAAGGGATAAATATTTCTAGGTTCATAGCCCATTTCCCTTATTTTGTAAATTTTATATTATTTCATAAATTTTAATATTTTATAAATACTATGTACCATTTTTTGCAATTTTCCCTTGTACTGTGATTTTAAATTATATTACACTGGATTCCCCCCCTTTCTTCTGGTTGTATTGTGTAACTGTATACAATTGTTCCCTTATTATTATAACCATAAAATTTAATTTTGATAAACCTACACATCTCAAATATTGGATTTTTATTGTGAGTATCCTATAGATATTTGTTATTTATACTCTTTAAGTTACTTTTTTGTTGCTATTTTGAGGTTATTTTTATGTTTTCACTTATTGTCTAAAATGGAGTATCAATAATTTATTTATTTATGTATTTATTTGTTTGTTTTCTTTTTCTTACTTTTCTGGTATATCAATACTTCCAAATTTACTGCATTGCTTTTACATCTTTTGTGGTGGGTCTCATGGGGTCTGTGTATTTTCCAATAGTTTGGATAATTCAGTTACTTTTCAGCTTCTATTCCCAGCTGATCTGATTTGTATGCCATTTTATTTCACTTTTCTAAAAACTCTTATGGATTTTTTGGGGAGGTTTTCAAATGTATTCTCAACATTGGTCCTTTTCTTCCTTAACTCTCCTTCTTTTCTTTTTTAGCCTCAACTCTAGCTTAATGCATTTCTCTAATTTTCTTAATTTTCCAAGGCTTTTTATTGGTCTCATGATTTTTTTTTAACATTAACAATTGTTGCTTAATTTCTTTGTGTTGCTATCCTTTGAGGAAGTCTCTTGGGCTATTTCTCATGACTTATTTATTTCCAATGTTTCTCATATTTTAGGTAATTCAGCCATTCTCTGGTATTTTAAAATTTTATCAGTGTTTATTTTCTCATTTTGAATTTCTTCTTTTAAACATATTTATCTTTGGTGTTCTTGTTTTGGGGGGTAGTGTATGTTACAGGAGGAGCCTGACTCCATTAAATCTCACTCCAACATACTAGATCCATTTTTACCTTCCCTCATGTTCAGTCTTTTTAAAGAGTACATCTAAGATCTTATAGGAGCCTCTTAAGGCTCACAACACCGAGGAAACTTACCTGGTAAATCAGTTTAGGACCTAACACAAGGAACCTGAAAAGAATCTCTTGAGAATATGAGGTCCTGGAAAAGAAACTGAATTATTTAGGGACACATGTGATGTTTTAGTTACTGCTGTTCATTGAAGGTAAGAACTTAAGGAGGGAGAAAGATAACATGGAATATGAACCCTCATGAACATGGCGTTAGCAGTAGTGTTTGGTTTTGGGAACCATGGTGAAAAATACAGGCATCAGAGGCCCTTGGCCAGTAATGCAGTACCCTAAAGTAGAACTAAGGATAAATCTGTTTGGACTCAACAATATAATTAATAATATTTTTAAATAAAAGGGGGTGATGGGTGAGAGAAAAGTGTCCTGTCAACAAATTAACCAGTTATCATAGATGGCAACAAATATAGCCTAGGATAAAGGCATTCAATAATCAATGAGAGACACTTTTTTCCTGAAAAAGAAAACAGCATGGCTGTTTGAAAACCCCAAGCTTCATCATAAACATTTGTTTCAATTCCCTTTTCCTCTCAAAAATGAAATGCAAATAAAAACAAGCTGATTTTTTTTTTACCAGACCATCTGCCAAGTCAGCAAATAAATATGCCTTTGATCTTCTCTATTTGCAACTGCTTATTCTAGGTACCATTGCTCAGGAATAATGAAATGACCAAAAATTCCCCCTGTGACAGGAAAGAAAGGAAGGAAGGCAATGTTGAATAGTGGAAAGAACATTAAATTTCATGTCAGAGAACATGGATCCATAATGTAGCTCTGTTACAATGGTTTGATGGACCCCATGTGGCAATAATTATGGTAGGATATACAAAAGACTAGGGTATAGATTGAGATAGCAAATATAAGAGAGAGAAGAGAGAAAACTAATAATTTGGGGAATTGTTATAACTGAGGGAGAGGTTTTATGTAAGAGGTAGTGCTGAAAACTAATCGTGATTTATCTAGGGATTCTAAGAGGCGAAGGTAAGACTGCAGTGCATTCTATTTGTGAGGATCAACCTATACTAAGTCTGATCAACGAACAATGAATGGCACATATGAGGAGCAGAGGCAGACTAGAACATGTGAAATGGATAATAGGAAACGAGCAGTTGATTGTCTTAATTCATTTGCTGATATGCTGAAATTTTCATAAGTAAATCATGATGCCATTTACAAATAGGGTAAATGTTATATCTTTAATAATAATAATAATTATATATATACACAATACACATACATATACCTACACATATGCATACATACATATACATATATATGCGTATGTGTGTGTATCTCTCTCTCTCTCTCTCTATCTATCTATCTCATGGCTGGGCATGGTGGCACATGCACTTAGTACCTGCTACTGTGGCTGGTGGATCATTCGAATTTGGCAGCTCTGAGAAACAAAGGGCCTAAAGCAGATTCAGTATGTTCACTAAATCTAGCACCAATACAGGGAGCCCCAAGGATACCCCAAAGTGAACCCCATAGGCTGCCTAAGGAGAAGTATACTGGCCCAGGTGGGAAAAATAGAGCAGAAGAAACTATTTGTGCCTGTCAGTGGTCTACATCCAACTTAGGCAATATAGGGAGAACTAATCTGAAAAACACATAAAAATAATGTTTATGAATTTTATTTCTTTCTCTAGAACTATGGTTTCTAGAGCTATGTTAAATAATAGCAAGGAGAGTGGACATCAAAATTTTACCTCCATATTCATTTGGAAATTGTTTTTTACTATTTAATTTTATTGCGAATAATGCTGACTTTGGGTTTTGTATGTTATCTTTTCACATTAAAATTAAATATCTATTTATATGCCTGGTAGGAGCTTTAGTAAAAATTAAATGTTACACTGTGTTAGAGATTTTTTAATGTATCTATTGTTTAAATCATGTGGTTCTGTTTATTTTTGCTTTTAATATGATTAATTAGAGTAATTGTATTCCTAGTGCACAACTATCCTTGCATATATAGCATAAATCCAATTTGGATATAATGAATACATGCATTTTTGTGTGAGCATGCATTTCTCTAGTTTTCTGCAAACATTTTATTTAACATTTATTGCATCAATATTCATTAGAGATTTTGGTTTTTTAGTTTTCTTTCTTTTCTTTATCCTTCGTTGGCTTAGGTGCTAGGACTATATTTATCTTTTTTTAAAAAGAACTTGGAGCTTTCTCAGAGACACTGGGGAAAGGTAGTTGAGGCAGTTCAAGTCCGGTCCCTGGGCTCCTCATGTCCTCTACTAGCCTACCCTCTGTAGAGCTAACCTCAAACAGTTCACAAGAAGGCAACAAGGCCTCCTTCTATACAGGAAGATTTTACGATCAATTCACCAGGTACCAAATGAATGAGACCGAAAGTATCTACAGAACTGGGCAAGGGGGGAATTCGAAAGAAATAAGAGTGCCCCAGAAGAGATACCATATTTCCCCATGTATAAGATGAACCTTAATTTTAGGGCCCAAAATTTGGAAAAAAAATGTGTTACATAAAGTTATTGAACTCAAGTTTTATTCATCTACTCATAGTTTTCAGGCATCTTCTGGGCAAGTCTGGCGCGTGTATGCATGCTTAGTCCATTCTATTTCATGAACCTGAAGCACCAATTGTGTTCCCCCTTGAAATCGTAACTTCTTTTTTCATCAGCAATTCTTCTTGCCTCATGCTGAACCATCTTTGTAGACACAGGAGTTCCAATTGCCCTTTGCTCTTTAAGCCATATCTTCAATTCCCTCTCTAAATCAGGCCATTTTGCTGACTTGCCTCTCATGGCCTTCTTCTGCTGTGGCGTTTTCAGTAGGGTTTCTTCTTCCCATAGCCAGTCTCTGATTGTTTTCTCAGTTGGAGAAGGACCAAACTTACATTCAGCAGGATGATTTCCATTCACTTTTGCAAACTGGATCACTTTTACTTGAATTCAGCACTGTATGAAAATCTTTTCTGAGCCCGTTTCTGGGCAGAGCGTGGCAAAACGTAACCTAATATACCAGTAACAATTGCAAAAACAATGAGCACAAAGACAACAAGTGCGAAAAAGCAGGACATGCAAGTAAAAAAATCTACAACCACTATATAAGATGCACCCAGTTTTTAGACCCCAAATTTTTCAAAAAAGGGGGCATCTTATACATGGAGAAATACAGTACGGATGATAATGAGCTTGACCTAGTGGTAGCAGCCCTCCTTTTCACTACAGGCTAACTTCTTTTCAATGATTGGATACAATTTGAATGATGGTTACTCAAGGAAATCTGCAACTGAAAGAAGTGGAGAAAACATTAAACTTAGCAAAAGCATAACTTCCTAACTTCCCCAAGGGGTTTTCAGAATGTATGTTGGAATACTACAAGGTAAATGGAGTTTTAAACTCATTGCCAAGGGTAGGAAGCTAAGATGTTTGTAACAATGCTTGCCTCGTGATGATCCCACTACAAAGTCAAAGAAAATGCTACATTTGTGCAGAATAGCCTGACTTCTACCCTGACTTGTGTTAAGGAAGAACAAATCAAAGAGAATCTTGGGAGTTTCCTTAGCAGTGAAAAATAAATTCCAAGGTCTTGATTTATTATTTTGGATATGCTGTCAGTTTTCGTAAGAACTAACACTAACCAAAGCATAACATACTGATAAAAGACCTTTTAAAATGTGTTTTCTTGCATGTCACCAAAAAAAAGAACTTGGAAGCATTTTCTTTCCTAATTATTCAGAATAATTTTTACACCTACGTTATTTAAAAATTTGTAGAATGCATTTGTAAATCAACTTATACCACAGGGTCACCTTCATAGACACCCCCTTTGGTACTTCCCTCATAGCTTCTCAATTTCACTTACTAAAAATAAATTGTTTAGGATCTCCATTTCTTCTATTGTTAATTTTGATATGTGATTTTGTGTATAATTATCTATATTCATTAGATTCCCAGTTTTCCTGGCAGTTAGTTAACAAGCATTCATTAAGTGCTTAATACATCTCAGACACTGTGCTAAACTATGGGGTTTAAAAAGAAAGACAATTAATTCCTTTCCTAAAAGAGCTAATAATATTCCAATGGTTCATAATTGTATGTAGTAATTTTTGATATTTTTTCTTTCATTCAAATTCACCTTATTGATTTTTTATTTTGCAATTACATTGCAATTTATTTTGTGATTTGACTTTCCCTTCCCCATTTTTAAAAATAAAGCTTGCTAGGATTTAATAATTTGGTTAGTTTTTTCATGGAACTGATTTTTTTTTTTTGTTTATGATTTCTATTGTCCCTCCCTAACCATTATTTTATCTAGTTCTCTAATTTTCAAGATTACTTCTTTGGTGCTTATTTTATTAATTTGCTGATTTTCTTGAATTTTAATTTTATGCTCAGTTAAGCAATTCTTTTCTATTATGCTAATGTATGTTTTCAAATATATAATTTTTCTTATTAGTAATGCTTTAACTCTATCCAAAACACGTGGCTATATTGACTCATTGGTATAATTTTTAGCACAGTGTCTAGAACATGGTAAACACTGAATAAATGTTTTTTTTTAATTCATTCATTCTCTTTCACATAGTTGCTAATTGTGCCTATTCTATTTTGTTTTACCTACTCATTATTCAAGATGTCATTTATCAGTCTCTTTTTAGATCTATATCTTGCATACACTGAATTTCAGTGAGTAATTTTATTGCACTGTGATCTATAAAGGATGTATTTAATCAAATAATATACTATTTCCAAAGTGCTGAGCAGAGTATCTGGCACCTAGCTGATGCTTACTAAATGTTTGTTCTGTTCTCCATTTCCCCCTAATAGTTTGGCCTTTTTATACTTATGAATAATTTCTCTATGGTCTAGGACATGGCCTACTTTTACAAAGATACCATGTTGTGCTGACAGATATCTATTTGTTATTGATAACTTAAACAATCAAACCCACAAGGCTATATCATTACATGGAAAGAGATTTTTTTGGAAAAAAATGTGGCATTGAATTATGTTTAAAAATAGGAATAGACATACCATTATTATAAAATTATCATCTAAAACCAAACTTTAGAATTATTTAATGATTGAATGGATAAAAAATAACTAAGTACTTACTATTACTAGTCACAGTTCTCTTGAGAAACAAATAAGAATGCAAGACAGTGCCTGCCCTCAAGGAACTTGCGTTATAAAAGGGGAAGACAGCATATAACTGAAATTTTCTTCCTCTTCGTCTCCACATCCTTCCCTCCCTGGCTTCCTTACAAGTTCCAATCATAACACCACCTATATACAGGAATGATGACCAGGGAGGGAAGTCAGAAGTGGTATTGGAATCTAACGGCCATTAATTGATTTTCCTTTTGAGGAATAACTAATTTAAATACTCTTCTTAGAGTTGAACGTGAAGGAAAACTCCAATTATCATGGCATGAAGATACCTAGGAAGTAATTATGCCGACTGGGGTCCAGACAAGATAAGGTGATTGTCCACCAATCAGAACCCAGGGTCCAAGGCTTTGGCTAGAGGTGGGGTCTGGAGAAAAGGAGATACAGAATGGAGATGCTTGGGAAGTGCTATGTTGGGCCTGAACTCAAAAGAGATAACATGAATGTTAATCACTATTTGGAATAATAATATACATTCCCTTCTCCTTGATACTCTCTCTTCATGCTCTTCTTGGCAGTTCTGTCTCCTGGCTCTCCTCCTATGTGTCTAAACATTCCTCCCTCTCTTTTGCTGGATTTTTTCCCAGGTCATGCTCATAAGTTACAGATCTTTCCAAGACTCTATCTTGGTCCCTCTTCTTGGTTCTTCATCCTCTATACCATTTCATTTGGTGATCTCAGCAGGTCCCATGGATCAAATTATCACCTTTACTCTGATAATTACCAGATTTACTCATCCAATACTAATCTCTTTCCTGACCACCAGTCTTGCATCTCCAGCTCCCTGTTGGATATCCTGAACTACATCCAAACTTGAACTCATTTTTTCCACCCCACCCCCAAACTCTCCCCTCTTCTTAATTTTCCCATTACTGTACCACCAACCTCTCAGTTGCTCAAACTCTCAAACTTAGTATAATCTTTGACTTCTCTCTCACCCCCAATATCCAATTATTTTCAAATCCTATTAATTCTACTTTTGTAACTTCCCTCTTTGCATGTCCCTCTCTCCTTTAATACTCATTATCCTAGTACAGCCCCTCATCACCTCATGCCTGAAGTATTGTAGTAGCTTTCTGATTGCTATCACTCCATTTTTTACCCATTCCAGTTAATTCTCCAATTAGCTGTCATATTGAGCTTCCTAAAGTGCAGGTCTGACTAAGCCATCTCCCTTTTCAGTAATCTCCAGTGGTTCCCTATTATCTCCATGATTAAATATAAAATCCTGTTTTGTGTTCAAGGCATTTCTTAACCTGTCCTTGTATTACTTTTTTTGGTGAGTTAACGAGAAACTTTTAATTGTTTTTCCTTTTTAGTTTTCAACATTTACTTTTATAAGATTTTGAGTTCCAAATATTTCTCTCTCCTTTTCCTTTCTCCTCCCCAAGCAAGCAATCTGACATAGGTTACACCTGTACAACTACATTAACCATATTTCCACATTAGTCATGTTGTGAAAGAAGAATCAGAAAAAGGGAAAAACCACAAGAAAGAAAAAGAAGTGAAAATAGTATGCTTCGATCTGCATTCAGACTCCATAGTTCTTTCTCTGGATGTGGATAGCATTTTCCATCATGAGTCTTTTGGAATTGTCTTGGATCATTGTATGGCTGACAAGAGCTATGTCTATGACAGTTGATCATCTCACAATGTGTACAATGTTTTCCTTGTTCTGTTCACTTCATTCAGCATCAGTTCATATAAGTTTTTCCAGATTTTCCTGACATCTTCCTGCTCATCATTTCTTATAGAACAATAGTATTCCATTACTTTCATATACTATAACTTGTTCAGCCATTCCCCAATTAATAGGCATTCCCTTATCTTCCAATTCTTTGCCACCACCAAAAGAGATGCTATAAATATTTTTGTACATATGAATCATTTCCTCCTTTTTTATGATCTCTTTGGGATAACAGACCTAGTAGTGATATTGCTGGATTAAAGAGAATGCATAGCTTTATAGCCCATTGGGCATAGTTCCAAATTGCTCTCCAGAATGGTTGGATCCACCAACAATGCCCTAGTGTTTCCATTTTCCCACATCTTCTCAAACTTGTATCCTTTCCCTTTTCTGTCATATTAGCCAATATGATAGATGTGAGGTGGTACCTCAGAGTTGTTTTAATTAGCATTTCTCAGATCAATAGTGATTTAGAGTATTTTTTCATAAGACTATAGATAGTTTTAATTTCTTCATCTGAGAACTGCCTGTTCATATCCTTTGACCATTTATCAATTGGGGACCCACAGATTTTACGTTTATTTAACCCTTGGCACCATATACTCTGCAATCTAGTGACACTGATCTCCATACTATTCACACAAAGCACTCCATCTCCCCAATCAGGACATTTCCACTCACTGTCCCCTATACCTTGAGTTCCCTTCCTACTCGTCTCCATATCCTATCCTCCCTTTATTCCTTCAACATCACTTCCAACAGGAAGGTTTTCCAACCCCCCTTAACTCTAGTGCCTGTATATTATTTCCAATTTATCCTGTCTGTATTTTGTTTGTATATATTTTCATGTTGTCTTCCCTATTAGATCACCTTGAAAACATGGACTGTTTTTGTTTTATTTTGATTTTGGCCTTTCTTTTAGTCCCAGAGCTGAATATAGTACCTGACATATCCTAATAAATACTTGTTGGTTGACTGACTGTCACAAGGATCTCCCAGCATGTACAGGGACAAAATGAAGATGCCCCTTTATGCAACCATTATATAACAAGTACCAGAAATTTTGGCTGTCACAATAAGGCAAGCGAAAGTAATTAAAGTTCCAACCATTATCAAAGAGGTGACATTATCCTTATTTTCAAATCACATCACAGTTTACTTTAAAAATTCCAGAGAAACAGCAAAACAACTAATTGAGCACCTTGATATCAGGGAGTGTCTTCGCTTATATCTTCGCATCTTTAGTGCTTAACACAGTGATTGGCACATAGTTAGACCTTAATTAGTTTTTTCTAAGTCATCTATTCATTAACAGCTTATTACATTCTATTCTCTTTAACATACTTTATTACCCAGGAAAAGAAGCCTATTTCTTGTTTCTTACAGATGACTTTCCATCTCCTATCTTTATTTCCTACTCTCTGCTAACACACACACACACACACACACACACACACACACACACACACACACAGACACACACACACACACAAAGTGTTCCTGTGAATATACCTGAGACCTTTCTTTCTGTCTTTTGCCTTTTGTGTATATGCCCAGCAGGGAGATTTCTGTGTGAAAGATATGTGAAGTTTGGCCCATGTTAATCATAATCACAAACCATTTTCCAGAATGGTTGAAACAAGTCACAATTCCATTAACTACATATCAGTGTGCTTATATTTCCATAACCCTGCTACCATTTATTATTTCCATCTTTTATTGAATTTTGAAATTTGCTGAGGGTGGAGTAAAACCATAGTTATTTTAGTTTGGAGTTTTCTTGTGAGTGATGTGGAAGATTTTTTTCATATTTTTTAATAATTTGTGATTCTTTTGAGAACTGTTTATTTACATCCATTGAGAACTCCATTAGGAGAATGGCTCTTGGTTTTATGCATTTGTGTTCATTGCCAATGAAAGTTGACTATCAGCCATTTATCCAAAATATTTAATGTAAAGTTTTTTTTCTCCTTTTGGCCACTTTCCTTCTTATCTGAGCTGCATTGTTTTGTTTTGTTTTTCATAGAAATCTCATTTTTGTGAAATTTAAATTGTCTGTGATCATTTCTTTGCTCTATGGATCCAAACAGAGTGAATGCAATTCCTCTTCTGTCTTCAGACTCCTGAAGTTACCAGATTCTTGCTAAATCTTCTACCCACCAGATTAAGTATCCCTTCAGTCTTTGATGTCTCCATATGACAAGATCTTAATGTCTTTCACCATTCTGGTCAGTGTCCTCTTGATGGTCTCTAGTTTATTAGCCCTTCCTAAATTATAGTGCCCCAAATTGAAAACAGTACTCTGGGAGTAGTCTAAATATAGCAGAGTATCGTTTGGTTCTTATTTCCTTCCTCCACCAGTAGATAATTGATTATGTCAAACAGTTTACATATATGTTAGGTCCTTTTAAAATAGCTAATCTTGAATCTAATCATTTTACCCTTAAGGAATATTGGAAATCAAATTGGCTGTTTGCTCTAAAACAGTAACTTTGTCTCTTCCCTGCAGTAATACTAAAATGGGAACTGTCTTTCAGGGAATGTCAGATAGGAATTAATATCAGGCAATAAAGCATGAAGTTTTGCATGAGAACACACATTAATCTGACAGCTTTATGTCTCAAATACATAACAATATGATATTGTTATATTGGGGAAACAAAATGAATTTGTAAACAGCAACTTCTCACAAAATCATCTAATGTATTGTTTTTATGGTAATATTGCATTCCCTATTTGAATCTGTAGGACACTTTTCACCTATAGGCACGTATGTGTGCAAAATGAGAATATATAGTTCTCATTTCTGTCACGTAGCATAGTCCTAATTGTGTACATAATACATTGGTGGAAAGTTTCCATTCAAGGAGTTCCCTATAGTCCCATCTAGTAGGTATATTTCAAACCGGTGGAATGACAGGACTAGCAACTCCAGGTGTGAAAAGTCTCTTTATTAATGTGGGTATGGATACATCTTTTATACATACACAAATACAAAATTAAAATTATGCTGCATTTCAGAAATAAGCATTTTATAGTCCCATTTTGCAAGTATGTGTATATGCTTATATGTGTGCATTTATACACAGAGATGCATATGTATATTTGTGTGTGTATATATATATATATATACACACATACACACAGAAGCACATATATGTATAGCTCGATACACTTATGTCCATAAGGTGTGTTTGTGTCTATAGGTGTATGTTTTTCTGTTTATATATGTATATCTTTATATATTTATGTGTATATAGTTGTGTATATATACACTTGTAGCTTTATATATGTATATAGCAACATATATGTTGATACACCTATGGACCTATATTTTAAAATATTTAAATTCAATTCAGTAAGCATTAGTCACATACTATGTGCCAGGAACTGTAAGATTAGCTACTGAAAGGTAAATATTATAGACTCTTTAACATGCTTGTTCTAAAATCTATTTCTATTCATTTTAAGTAATTATGTATCAATTATTTCAACAAAATATTTTGATAATACTATTCTCTTTGTTCTAGACCTATGGTTTCATCTTCATGGGAATTCCCTCTAGTGAATACCTATTAGAAACTCATGAATAGTTAGCTACTGGTCAGTTTGAAAGAGTTGATTCTGGCACTACTTTTCTAAGGTCATTAGCCAGAATGTATAAACATCAGGTCTTGAATCCAGATCTTACTCAATCCAAGTCCATATTTCTGTCTTCTATGCCCTACTGCCTCTCATTCTAGAAATACATTGCTAAATAAAACATACTTGATAGTTATTTCCAATAGTCAGCCAGAATTGAACTTATTATTTTCCATTTTCTCATGCCATTTTAGAAAAAAAAAAAAGCTACAAGTGAAATGCACCTTTCTTTAAGACATGAGAATATTAGACACAGCATAGATATTTAGTTCCCCTGATATGTCTGGATGATTCAGCACAGCTAGTTTATTTGTGCTATCGCTGGCGCAGAGAGAGTGGCAGTATAACATCAGCATGCTATGATGTATAAAGAGCCATCCTAGATGTTAGGAAGATGGGTTCAAGCCCTACCTGTGACATATACTGCTTATGTTGCCTTGGGCAAGTTACTTAATCTCTCAATGCTGTAGAGGCAAATAGGACCATAAATTTGCAGAAAAGCTGTTAGCCTGTGTTGGAGAAGGGAGGTTTTTTTTTTGTTTCACATGGAAGTTCTTTCTGTGGATGAAGTCAGAAATCCAGCCCTCTCTTTCTCTGTACAATGAGTAGGTTATTCATATGCACAGTGTAAAACATATTCTTCAAGTAGAAAACACTGTTTTATCAGCTATTTTTAATAGAACAAATGGCTGAATGGGCATAGGGGTTGCTACTGAATCTCTCATGTAAATATAAAGGCAGGGCAAACAAAGTCCTAGACCATAGGATATTAGAGATCGTGTGAAACAATTCAAATTAGATTTGAAGTTAGTGGATTAGACTTCAAATCTTGACTTTGTCATAATTTTCCCTAGATATGAGACAGTGGGCAAAACATTTAACTTATCAGACAGTCCTCAGCTGTACAAGGATGAGTTGAGCTAGATGAGCATGGGATTTGGGTGCTTGAAGAGAATTTATAGATCATCTTGTCAACCCCCCTCATTTTAGATTAGAGGATACTCTATCCTACTCATGTTAAGGGGCTTGTCCATGGCTACAGAGTAAATCATGGCAGGGCTAAAACTAGAATTAAGATTGTGATTTGATGTGCCTTGGGATTGAAAAGCTTTTCAATCAAAGAAATCTATCACATAAAGAAAGTGTATTATAGATCAATACAGGTAGTCATGGCAAAGTAACAGTCTAGAAGGCACTGTGGTATCATGGGAAGAGCTCTGGTTTTTGAATCAGAGGAGCTGACTTCAACTCTCACCTATGACATCTGTGTAATAGTGGGGAAGTAATTTAATCTCTCAGTTTCCTCATCTGTCAAACTATGTAAATAAAATAGTAGAAATGAGATAAATTCATAAAGTGCTTAGCACGATGTCTAGCACGTTGTTGGCACTGTACAAATGCTAGCTGCTTGTTATTATTATCAGTATTTATTTGTTGGTTTATTTAATTTAATAAAGGGTGATTAGGCAGCTTCTGAGGTACCTTCCATTCCTAGATCTAAAATCTCTGATTAGCACAATTCATTTTGCATAAATTTCCTTAAAGTCCCTGACCAGTTTTCTTAACACCTCCAAGCCCCCAAAGATCTGCTCCATCTCTCATTCCTTATGGGAATGTGTTCTTAAAAGACATACTTAGAAATAATATTATTTTATTATAAGAATTACCCTAATTAAACTCTTTTAAAAACTTTTAAAATTCTTTTTTATTTCCCACATGACAGAATTGTGTAATCTCCAGGACTCCTAAAAGTCATCTTTGACCCTATAAAAAGATAAACCCATAAACCAACTCAATTTGAAGCTTGAAAGAAACTCCTGAAGAGTAAGGAGATCTTACACTTACCCAAATGTCCCTTGTGATTATCTTCAGATAGAAAGATTTGACACCATTTTCTTCAAAATATATAAAAAATTCTTCCTACACTTGCTCTAGTTTCACACTTTTTTCCATAAATTCATATTCATCAAGATCAAATCAGCACACCTGCAAAATTTAATTATCAAGTTGAGTTCTCTATGTCAGAGGTACTGTTGAATACATATGACTTTGAATAAATCTGCTTTAGAAAAATCAGATGAACACTTGAATTTATGTAGCTTTAGATTCTGGCATAAAATATTTGCTTGAAGATCTGCTTCCAGGCCTATTGTCGATAATAAAATAGGTTTATTGTATAGATCCACTGTATAATGCAGCTCAAGTCCATGGCTCTGGGTTTATACACATACACATATATACACACAAATATGCATTTACACAATACATATATAATGTGTGTATGTATATATGTGTATATGTTTATGTAGGTATGTATATAAGTGTGTATATGTATGTATATATGTAAAAGACTTTTCCCGGAGCTGAAATAATTGGAGACTAATCAAAGCTTATACCACAACAATAAAATGTAGATGGACCTGACAGTATTTGTAGCTCTTTAGCAACACAGATGCAACTGAATTTAGTACTTTGATTAACTTTTACTTTTTTTCCCTAAGGAAAAAATGTAGTTGAAATGAAGACACATCTTCACAAGCCAGATTGTTCAGATAAAATGTCACTCATGTCCACATTCAGACATCAACAATCTCTAAATGAGTAGCTAAGGAGTGCCTTAATACACCTTCAAAGAAAAATTGTTGTACTGTCAATATTAATGAGTATTTGATACCATCTGAAGTTTTTCTTCTAATCTGGACAGTTTATCCTATGAAACTGTATCCACCTATCTTGGGTAAAATTATGTTTAACTAGCTATAGCCCATTTTAAGAGTATTTTATAATATCTGAATATCCTAGATACATTTTCTGCTAGTTTTATTTTGCCACCTAATAAAAGGGAAGAGATCATTTTTTCAGCAATTTTCCCTGATGCCTTTTATAAAGTATCATTAAAAGTCCATAGCCCTTTCTCAGGTATCGAAAGACCAATTACTGCCAATTCTTATCCTTATGGTACTTAAATCTGAGAAGTGTTATCTGCCAATAAGTGATTTCTGCAGTGCACTTTGACATTTTCCAGCAAACATTTTAAGGGTTGTTAGGAAGGTTGCATGCCAAACTGGTAATGCTTTGCCAGGTTTCTCATTTTCAAATGCTGACTATTATGAAAAAGGTTAATGATTGTGAAGACATGCTGAAATGGTGTGATGTTCTACCATAGCTCATCTCTCTTTCCTTTCACGAAGGGACTTCAACATAATGCAAACAAGATCTTGCCAATTTTTTCCATTTAATGAAAAGTAACTAATGTGCTTTATAAAGTGTCAGTGTATCTAATACAGAAAAAATACCCATGGGGTACTTTTAATCCATGATGCTTGGTATTAGAATTATTAAAGTTGTTTCTCATCATTTCCTAGTGTTCAGGGAGTATGTCTTACTCACCTTTGTACCTCCTACAACATATTTTACATAGTGCATGTGCAGATACTTCAGTACATCTGAAATTACATCAGAGGGGATACAGTTATCCCTTCCACATCTCTTCCACAGGTTAGAGTCATGACACCTCCATCATCTGGAAAATTCACATAAAAGTTTTTGGCTCTCCCTTCATACCAGAGAAGAAGTATGAATTATTATGGTATCAAAGATAAAGTATGTTGATACTATATAATACTACACATATATTTCATGCATCTATGCAGTTCTAAAACCTTTTCTGTGTTGTCTGCTGGTCTTCATGTGTCATCCATGGCTTCCACAAAACTTTCAAAAAATTCCCATTTAATTTCTTATCTGACCTGTGATATATTGAAACTGTGATAGGGAAGGGATAACTGTAGTTTTCCCAACATGTGGATAGCAATCCTCCTTTACTTACCAATCCTGGACAACTTTGGCCCATACATATATCTGACTTTGAAAATAAGTAGATACTAATGGGGCCCATGAGGTAGTTATTGATTATCTTTTGTTCTCTCTATGTGAGAGGCAGCCTGGCACAGTGCAAACAATACTAGACTTGGGCTCAGGAGTTCTGTGTTATAATACTTTCTCAGGCAGTCAAAAAGCACTTATTAATCACCTACAATATAACAGGATTTTTGGAAAGTGCTAATCATATGGAAAAAAAGCAAAAAAGTGGGCCCTGTCCTCGAGGAGCTCATATTCTAATGAATAGACTAAACTATTCTAAGACAATAGCTGTTTGATCCTGGACCATTCAATTATCAGGGACTCAGCTTTCTCATCTATAAAATAAGAGGTTTGAACCTGATGACCTACAAGTTTCCTTCTAGCTAAATTTATGACCCTGTGACCAACTGATCAATTTTCTTTTTTGTTCCCAGGTCTCTTTTATGACATCTTCTACACAGCTTATCTCGAGCAATGTTTCATTTATTTTTGTTGTTCAGTTATTTCAGTCATGCCTGACTCTTTGTGACCCCATCTGGGTTTTCTTGGCAAAGAAACAAGAGTGGTTTGCCATTTCCTTCTCCAGCTCATTTTATAGATGAAGAACTGAAGCAAACAGAGTTAAGTGACTTGTGTAGGGTCAAATTTGAACTGAGAAATAGGAGTCTTCTTGGCTCCAGGCCTGGCACTCTATCCACATAGACTATTCATATCCTCCATTACTCTTTGGGTGCCCTGTGGATACATGACGAAACCAACCTTTCTTACTAATTTAATGATCTGTAATTTCTGGAAACAATTTCATGATTAATAGACATATTGTGGTCCTGCATAGAGCAGAGACTTTATAAATGCTTGTCACATTGAATTGATTGTGAATTGATTCATGTTGATAATTCTTTCATTAAAAGTAAAATGAAAGAGAGAGTAGTGTGATGATTTGGAGAGCTGGTCTTGGATTCTAGAAGACCTGGGTTCAAGTACCTTCTCTGCAATAAATTGAGCATGTGAGCCTGGACAAATTACTAGCATTCCGTGCTCCAGCAGTTCTCCAAGACTGTAAATGATAGAAAAGGTAGCAACTTATATTGGTAAAATGTCGTTAGTCTCTAAGAATTCTTTACACCAGTGAAATCACAAATTTGGCCCCAAAAATCAAACATCTACTATAAAATGGTATAATCTTGCCACTGTCTGCATGTGCCAAAGATTGTAAAATTCATCACAAGTATAATTTTACTGGGGAATGGTGGTATATGCTAATGCGTGAACCAAAGGCAAATTAACCTTTTTAGTTTTGTTTTGCATTGAAGAGCCACAGAACGACATTGGAAGTCATCTGACAAATGGGTTGGTTGGGGATGAAATTGACTCAGTGTGATTTGAGAAAATCTGAATGATGCTTTACACAAATAGCCACTTCTGACCAATACTGTCACAGTCCTTGAAATCTTCATATCAATTATTCTTTTGATTAACAGAATTAAAGACCTGCATTAAAAAATGAATTGTATTCTGGAGAAATATCAAATGTAGTCATTCTAATCCACTAATCTGCCTCTATGTACTGTAATTTATAGTGCAGTTGAGGTGGGGGGTGGGGAAAGAGTAGGATCAAAAGAGGGGTGCTTGGGATGGTGGGTGATGATAATAACAGAAAAGGCAGATTTGCTCAACTGCTATTTTGCTTTTGTATTCTGTGCCAAGACTGATTTTCTTTGAACTAAAAACAACAAAACAATACTGCCCAAAAAGTAATTGATTCCTGAAATAAGGAGATACTAAGAAAACAACCAACTGACTTTGATAAAATCAGTTTCAAGTCATCTGACCCAGATGCTGTCAGGGATTGAAAGATCATAAAAGATGATGGAGTAGAGGCAGGAACTCAGTGGACTTTCCCAACTTTAAAATAACACCTCAAATCCAATAGTGGAGTGGAAGAACCAACAAAAGCTTGGGGTGAAACATTTTAGCAGCCCAGGACAATTTAGGAGATTTGAAAGAAAGTCTGTTACATCACAAGGTATGCCTTGTGCAGTGTAGGCCATTGCAGCACCAGCATCAGGCCTTGGAAGCAGCAGCAACAGCAGTAGGAGCAGCAGCATTGGGAGCTCTCAACCCACAGATGGTATGGGGGTTTGGACAGAAAGAATTTACAGGAGACCCTTTCCTGGTGCTGGGTTCAGGAACTTATAGCATTGCTCATAGGCAGTTCTGGGTTCCAGTTCCAAGGCAAAGAAGAGCACTATTAATTGTGAATGCAGGGAAATTAGGTCACATCATAGGTAGAGATCAGAACACAGGCCAGGAGAGCAGAGTCCATACCTGTCCTTATATCATACCACTTTGGAAGCACTGAAAACTTATAGAACTCTATAGCTAGCATGAAAACAGATGAATGAAAAACCTGGTTTGGAACAGTGCCCCCTCAACTCCTAGAGCAGAGCCCAACTTTAGCATAAAGTTAAAAATCAAGAAGAAGTCTGGAAAAATAAGCAAACAACAACAAAGAACTTGACCACAAAAAGCTTCTTTGGCAACAGTGACAACCATGACACCAATGTGGAACAATGATGTCAAAAAAGCTACAAGCAAAGCCTCAAAGGAGAAACAAATTGTGAATTGGACACAAGCTGTACAAGTATTCTTGGAAGAGCTCAAAAAGGATTTAAGAAAAAAAATAGGAAGAGAAGTAGGATCAAAATTAAGAGAGTAATGCACTAATGAGAGTAATGCAAGAAATTACGGAAAGAAAGTCAACAGCTTGGTGAAAGAGGCACAAAAAATACTGAAAAAAAACACTTCAAAACAGGATAGGTAAAAGAGGCACAAAAGTCCACTGAAGGGAAGAATTCCTTAAAAACCAGAATTGGTGAAATGGAAAAAGAGGTACAAAAGGTCAGTGAAGAAAATGATTCTTTAAAAAATAGAATTGAGCAGGTACAAACTCATGACACCATGAGACACACAAAAAAATAACATAAGTAAAACAAAGTCAAAAGAATGGGAAAAAAGAAAATGTGAAATATCTCATTGGAAAAAAAACTGACCTGGAAAATAGATGAAGGAGAAATAATTTAATAATTATTGCACAACCTGACAACTATGATCAAACATAAAGTTCAAACACCATATTTCAAGAAATTATCAAGGATATCTTAAATATCCTTGATAGTGCCCTGATATCTAGAACCAGAGGGCAAAATAGACATTGAAAGAATCTACCAATCACCTCTTGAAAGAGATATCAAAATCAAAACTCCCAGAAATATTATGGCCAAACTCCAGAGAGCCCAGGTCAAGGAGAAACTATTGCAAGCAGACAGGAAAAAAAATATTGTGGCAGTACAGTTAAGATCACACAAGATATATAAGCTTCCATAACAAAGGAGCAGAAGGCTTGGAATACAATACTCTGGAAGGCAAAACAGCTAGGATTACAACAAAGAATTAACTACCCAGCAAAACTGAGTGGGGAAATGGACATTTAATGAAAGAGGATTTTTGAGCTTTCCTGATAAAAAGACAGAGCTGAATAGAAAATTTTACTTTCAAGAGAAGCATAACAAGTTAAACATGAAAGAAAAAATATATGAGATTCAAAATGTTAAGTCTTTTACATTCCTACGTGGGACGATGATACTTACAACTCTTAAGAATTCTAGAGAGCATAGGAATAAATGGAGTCTTCCTTAAAATGATAAGTAGTATTTATCTAAAACCATCAGCAAACATTATCTGTAACAGGGATAGGCTTGAAGCCTTCTCAATAACATCAGAAGTGAAGCAGGGATGCCCATTATCACCACTATTATTCATATTGTACTAGAAATGCTAGCTATAACAATGAGAAGGAAAAAAAAAGTTGAAGGCATTAGAACAGGCAATGAGCAAACAAAACCATCACTCTGCAGATGATATTATGGTATGCGGAGAGAATCTTGGGCAATCAACTAAAAAAAAACTAGTTGAAAGAATTAACAACTTTAATAAAGCTGCAGGATATAAAATAAACCCCTATAAATCATCAAATTTCTATAGATTACCAATAAAGTCCAGCAGCAAGAGATAGAAAGAAAAATTCCATTTAAAATAACTGCAGACAATATCTTACACAATTTACCAAGATAAAGTCATATGAAAAGAAATGTTACAAGAAAATTAGAAGAAAATGCAACATATTATTTATCAGACTTATGTCTGATAAATGTCTAGGCAAACATTTATAAATAAATAAGAGATAGAAAGCAATGTTAGGAGTAAAATGGATAATTTCAATTACCTTAAATTAAAAAAAAAGTTTTGTACAAATAAAAAATGTGTCCAAGATTAGAAGGAAAGCAGAAAATTTGGAGGAAAAGTATGAATGGTTTATAAGATAAATGTCTCATATCAAAAAAATATAGAAAGCTTTGTCAAATCTATAAGAATACAGTTGATATCTATTGATATATATATCAAATCTATAAGAATACAATATATTCCCCAACTGATAAAAGGTCAAAGGATATGAATAGGCAGTTTTTCCAATGGAGAATATATATACATATATATATATATATATATATATATATATATATATACATATATACAGTATAAAAAATTCTCCTTAAGATATAATACTTTTAATTTTTGTAATATTATTGGGAATTTACCATATCTAGCATGATATAAGTCTTCAGAGTCATACACACATTCATGATTTGTAGGCATGAAGCCTTTGGTCTCTGTCATTTCTTATTTCTGAATTACATTTTCCAATGTATCTTTCACCATCATGTCCTATACGAACTTTTGATGAATAATATAATAATAGTTAATAATAATAATGGCTAACATTTATCTAGTACCTACTATGTGTCAGGCACTGTAGTGCTTTACAAATATTATATCCTCTGAAGTAAGTGGCATTATTATCTCCATTGTACAGTTGAAGAAGATGACCCAAAAAGAGGTTAAATGACTTACTCAGGGTCATGTGGTTAGTAAATATCTGAGGCTAATGTTGAACTCAAGTCTTCCTGAAACCTGACCCAGTGCTCTATTCATTGTACCCCCTAGCTGCCACTGAGTATTGAACTACATGCTAATTTAATTAGGCAGTCTAATCAAGTTCTCCCTAGAATTTCCCTACTTCCTTACCTTTGGAACAGATGTTGGAATGTAAGTTGCAATCATTTTTATGATAATTATCGTGAATGATCACTGGGTTCATTGCAATATGTAATGATCAAAGAGTCAATGAAATTGTATATCATATTGCTTATGTACATGTAACAAAAAATAAATCTCTGCCAACTCCTTTACTTGCTTGAAGAAGGCCCTGTTAGCCATCCACCCATTTAGTTACAACCTCTTTTTGTCTGCTGATTTCCTTTATAGAGATAATGTCAAAATTGATAATATTAATTCTACCATTAATATAACCATTCATTGGACTTTGGATAATGAAACATTCAGATGGGTAGAAGCTAACCTAATGTTTATAGATGATTAAAAACTGTGATTTTCATTGCTCTCTGCTCTTTCCTCCCATAACTTTGCCACCTTACTGCATCAATAGAAGAGATCTTTACAATACTGAGTCATTTTATATTTTTCTTTGTTTCATAGAATTCATATCCAAAGAATTCATTACAAGGCATCCAGTCTATTGATGATGAGCCATTTAGAACTTAACTGAGTAGTCTCTGGAAAAATGGAGAGTATCTTTCCTAGACCATATTTGAAATATTTCTAGCATGGTAAAAGTTATTCTGTAGTGCCATATCCTTGGGAACTCCATGGGATCCTCCACACCACAGTGAGGCACTGGAGACATTGTGCATGAAAGTGGAGAAACTGGCTGTCTCTTCACCATATAACCTGTGCTCCATCCATTGCCTTCCTAGAAAGCACTTAACAAATGATCTATCTATCCCTGTCTATCCATCCATCTATCTGTCTATCTATCTATATATCTATCTCTATCTATCTCTTTCTATCTGTATATGTGGTATGAATACTTTTGTATTTTGATATATGAATATATATTAATATTTTAAGGTACATAATTATATGGTAATTTATCAGTTTTGAAAGTCTGGAGTTTGGAAATGAAGGCTTTTTTTTTCTTTTTAAGTTAGTTGTATTAAGTTGGTAGAAATAAATTTGAAACCCTAAATTTGAGTAGATTCAATTACACAAGTTCAGAATATGAGATTACAGGATGGGGCAGATACAGTTGGACACCAGTTGATGTGAAAAAAAAATTCTAAGTGTTTCAGTGGAGGGTGAACGCATATCAATGGGTCACCAGTGTGATATAGCTATGGAAGCCAGTATTACCTTAGCTTACATTAACTGAGTAATAATATCTAAATGAGGGACATTAAAATACCGTTGTATTCTATTCTAGTGAGCCTAAACCCATAATGTTCTGTTTCATCCTTGCTGCCATGCTTAAAGATAGTTGTTCACAAGTTGGAAAACTACCCAAAAAAAAGTCACCAGGATGATGAGTAGATACCATGTCATTCAAGATTTAGTTGAAAGAACTGAGTATGTTTAACCTGGGGCAAAAGTAATTTTGGAGATGAATTTTTTAATTGTCTTCAAACAGTTAAAAAGTTATATCAGAGACAAATTAAATGTGTTTAGTTTAATCCCTCCCCAATTCATATAGGAACATAATTTGCAATGAAAGAAAACTGGTTTTGACTCAATTTCAGGAAAAAGACACAACAGCTAGACGTCCAAAAGTTGAATGCATTACCATGATTAGACAAGGTATCCTCCATATTACTGGCCTTCCAGCAGAGAATGGATGGTAGTAAGTTGTTTTGTTTTGTTTTTGTTTTGTTGTTGTGGAGGGGATTTCTGAATTGGATTAGATGATCTCTGAGGTCCTTACCAACTTTATGAGTCTGCAATTTTGAGTCTTCAATAGACTGATCAACAAATATTTATCACCCATTCACTGGGAACAAAAAAAGACAAAAATCAAACAATACTTACCTTTAGGAAGCTTACTGTTTTGGTGGGGAGAAACAAAACATGTGTACATAAGTCAATTCAAAATGCATGCGAAGTAATTACAAATTCTATATGTATATTATATCTGTCCTAACTAATATCTGTCAACAGGCTAATAGTCATGAGTGTACAGCAAATTAATATATTAGACCTATGTGCCTTTATCTGTTATCATGCAGAGAGCGATAGTACATTAAAATGATAGTAGCTAGCATTTACATAGCTCTTTAAAGTTTAGGAAGCACTTAAAAATATCTCATTTGGTTCTTATCACAATGCTAGTAGGTAAATGCTATTATTATCATCTCTATATAAGTGAGAAAACAGACAGGTTAAGTTACTTGTTCAGGGTCACACAGCTGAGTGTCCAAAACTGTATTTGAAGTTAGGTCTTCCTGACTCCGGGTCTAGCGCACTATCTACAGAACCACCTAACTGCCTCTAGGTAAAAAGATATGAGAAAAAATGAATACTCAGGGCTCAGCCACTTTTCAAATTCTTCCTTTTAGGCAAAATGGAGCCATTGAACTAGGGGTAGACGACACCTTGCAGTCCCATCACTATAGCAATAGTTAGATTGAAAATACCCCATGGGCAGTTCTGTGTGATTGTTACAGTTTTAAATTTTGAAACTGGTACAGAGTGGGTATACTTCAACATCCATGTTGAATCACATATTAAATATTTGCAATGAATCTAGGATGCAATACCTACACTTATTCATAGCACCAAAGTAAACAGCCTTGAGTGGCCAGACAGGAAAAACAACTAAGTAGAACATGATAGAGCCAAACAAAGCAGATTTGGAGAGTTTCAGGACAATAAAAGAAAGACCGCATCACCAGGAGGAGAGGACAAAGGAGGCATGATTAAACAAAATATTTCAATTTCTAAAATGTTTATTCAGTCGAGACAAGAGGATAGAGAACAATTTTGTTTAAGTAATAGCACAATAAAAAGGATCTTTTGTTTAGTTCTTGCTTCTTTTTACAAGTCTTTATTCAATTGAAATTTAAAGACATTTAGTTATTTATTACATAGAGTTATTTTCATAATAGGATAATTTTAGATAAAATACAAAACAGAAACCTGAATAAGGGATCATTTCCAACAATGTGAAGAATCACTGGTTAACAGCTTAGTTCCACAAAGCAATATTATCATGTAATTTCAAAGAATCTTCAAGCTATTGTTGATATTTCAGCTAGTTTAGTCCTGTGCACTTATAAAAATGTCAAAAATTGACAGTTTTTCCCCATATCTCCACCTACTGACAGAAGCTTCTATGTTCTTTCTCTCCTCATTGGTGACTATCCCTAGGATCACTATTTTGGAAAGTACCTCAGCAATGATTCACCTCACTCTCACCTTAACTCTCCAGACTCTACCTCCTTCTCTCCTGTCACACTGCCCCCAAATAGCTAACCTTACTCCTCCACCACTTCCTAAGTCCCCTCTAAGGCTTGTCTGCATTATAATATAAGCCGCTTGAAGGTGGGGATCATCTTGCTTGACTACTTTTGTATCCCCAGTGCTTAATATGGTGCCTCACACATAGTAGGGACTTAATAAATGTTTGATCTATATTTCTCTACCTAGGAAAATGAAGATAAGATATTTAGTGATATAGATTTTTCCACAGTTAATTATAAATAGTCCACCACTACAGAATGCTCATATTGCTAGAAGGCACCTTAAAGGTCATCTGATTTAAACTCTTCATTTTACTTTTTGGGTAAGCAGGATCCTATAGAGTCTGTGAGATGCCTAACACTACACAATGGTCAGTGGCAAAGCTAGAATTAGAACATAAATCTCATGTTCCTCAGGTCTTATGTCTATACTATTCATGTGCAAGGAAGTTCCAGTTTAAGATTCAAGTCACTTGAGAATTTTCTTTAAGGATGTTTATTTTTCATGATCTTTTTTGAATTCCTAAAATATTTATGACTAATGGCAGAATGACTAAAGATATAAAAATGCAAGAGGATATTTCTTGAATTTAAAATAAAGCATGAATGATATGTTTTCATTGTACCAATTTAATGCACTTTAAAGCACCTACTGTATGCTCTAGAGAAACTAATTAATCAATCAGTAAGAAAGGATGAAACACCTGCAATGGCACCTTCACATAGTAGGTAGAGATTTGTCTTTGGCACCAAGGAGATGGACTGAAATCTTGTGCCTGATTTCACATACTGGCCCTGTGGTCATGGTCAAGTCTCTTATCCCCATAGTATTCTAGACAGTTCTTTAAGATTCTTATTTGCAGAGAAGATGCCAACCTTTATTCTAGGAGGGAAAAAGGAAGTTTTTTCATTAGGAAAATGCCTACGAGAATGAATTCATAGCCTCAGTATCTTTTCCTATGTTCCCAGCACTTTGAGATAGGAACTGATCAATCAACAGCAATTTATCAAGTGCCTATGATGTGCCAGACACTATGCTGAAAAAAATAGCCCCTGGTCTCAGGAAGCTCCATCCACAAAATATCCCTTTCTATAAAGGAAAGCATTTAACAACTGCCTGAAAGAAAATTTTGGAAAAAAAACTACTGGCATCCAAACTCATGGGTAAGTAGAAGGTTTCTCTTCTTCATACCTTTGATTGCTTGATTTCAGATCGGACCACAAAGAAGTCAGATATTAGCACATGATTGGCTTGATGTGCAAGAAAAAAGCTAAAATCCCAAGTGAAAAATTTCCATCTCTTGCTTTTGACTTTTTTTCAGGACTATTAATGAAAAGGGTAATCACAACATTGAAGGTGTTGCCTACATAATTTATGAAACCATCTTCTGTACAAATGTCCTAGAAGCTTGAAGTAAAATTGTACAATTACTATGGACATTTTCAAGTCTAAATTTTTGGGGGAAGAAGGAGACATGTTTAACATTAAAAGGAGAGAAGAGTGACCCTTATTAAATTCTCATGGCAGGCACTTATCTCTTCCTTTATCTGTGGTAATTTGAATTCTATATTAAATGCTGCACATTTTTAATTAAGCTAAAGTAGTTTAATGTATCCAAGTGGAATTTAATGTAATAAGCAACACCAACTCTATATCATGGCTTCTGAGAGCCAATGATGCCCACTAGCATTAAAATTAGAAATGTGACTGGGGAGTAAAGTTATGCATTTATTCAAGATCAGCATAGACTTCCATCATCAAGATGTTTCAACAATCTGGCTAGCAGCTGTTGCGGGGGTGAAAGACCAACACAAGCCCAACAACAAGCACGCTACCAGCACACTGCAAAAGCCCAGGTTCTTTTGATCTGCTTTAGTAAGGAAAGCAATGTTAAGGGGTTGACAAACTTACTTTAATTCAGCATATGAATACCATTCACTTAGGTCAGGGGGAAAAGCCAGCACCCTGAACTTTGGAGCAAATACAAACAAATTACAAACATCAACAGACAGACCAAATACCATTCATAGTTACCACCATCTAGGTTCAGCCTGGGAGCTTATAACAAGGGCTGGCCCAGAGTCACTTGCAACACCATGGCTGTGGGTAAGAGCTCTGAAAAAGAGAAAGCCAACCCCTGGTTTTATATCTTTTTCAGGGTCAAGGGTGAGTCACACATGAGACTCACCCACATGACCTAGAATCGTCACAAAGAGGTGACTTAAACCCACGTGGTCTAAAAGCCTCTGATGTCCCAGACATGTCACTCAAACTCATGTGTAAACCAGGCCCTCCCCTGAGGCAAGGAGGTCACCAAGGACTCCCAAATCTAATCAAGGAAACAAAAGCCAAGCTCTTCAAGGGCACTTGGTTGAACTGAGTGCTAAGAGCCCATTTTATATAATTATAACTTTGAATAGTATGAATTTGAGTACATGCGACTACTTCATGGGATGCATTATTTGCATTAACATAGGCCCTGTATACAGTTACCTATATTTGTATAATACATATATGTCTATGTATATAGACACAAACATATATGCATGTGTATATATACATAGAAACACATGCATATACATACATAGATACACAATACACACATGTAAATATACATAAATATACATACACATATATTGTATATATACACACAGCTTGGTGGCACAGTGAATAGAGCACTGGGCCTTGAGTCAGGAAATCACGAGTTCAAATCTATTTTCAGACATTTACTTGCTGTGAAATCCTTGGTGAGTCACTTAACTTCCGTTTGCCTCAGTTTCTTCAACCGTAAAATGGGTATAATTATAGCACCTACCTCCCAGGTGGTGAGGATCATGTTAGATAATATTTATAAAGCATTTAGCACAGTGCTTCGATCATAGTAGCTGTTATCTAAATGTTATGGTTATTAATCACATATTTATACATATGCACTATATATAATTGTATATATGCACTATCTATTTACAAATATGTATTTGTATTCAATATAAATTGAATAATTTATATTTAGAATTTTATCTATGCATACTATAGACTAACATGTATATGTACATGTGTAAATAACATATATGGACATGCAAATGCATGTAATTAATAATACACATGGGCTAACACACATATACATGTATCCATGCTTGTAATTACACATACATGATATGCATATGGATGTGTGTATATGTGTGCCTCAATGTCTGTATATGTATATAATGAACGGAACATATTTATATCTGCATATGACTACGAAATTTTCTAAAACCCACACATATATGTATATATATATACATGCATAGTTCATGTTTATATACATGTACATGCTATTACTTTTAGTTGTGATGACTTCTTTTTACATTAATGTGTAACGTATGAGTGATTTTGTCAGTAGGCATACTCCCTTCACCTAAAAAGAGAGTAACCCTCTATGACTTCATAATTGGTCTTAAGGCATTACCAAGGCTAAAACCTTCATTGGGCCATAGTCAATTTGATAATGAACTGACCTAGCAAAGCTTTTCTATGGACAATAGACATGAAGTTCATCATGAGCCTGACACTTGAATCATTTATAGTTTCTCGGTACATTCATCCATTTATTCCTCCTCTCATGCATTACAGTGACAAATATGAACCTACTCTTGACCAACTTTAATCCATCAGTCAATGTTCTTAATCCTAACCTATACCATTTCCTTCAAGGATGTGTTTTCTTATAAATCTACCACCCTTCTCTTCATTAGCTCCTCATTTGCCTAGATGTATGCTTAAATGCTTTTGTTAAGAAAAAAAAATGTTCTTTGGCTCTTCTAACCTCCCTGCTTCCCATTTCATTTCCTCTCCTCCCTTTCAACACCAAACTTTTTGACAAAGTAGGCACAACCTAAAAGTACACTTCTTTATTAGTCACTCATTCTTCAACTCTTCATCAGCTGGCTCTCATTAACCATTTCCTTCACAATATATTTCCCTCTTCCAAGACAACCCATCTCCTGAATTTGACTTATAGGCAAATGACCAGCTTAGAAACTGGAATGGGGTGTGTAGGGATTACAGACTCAGTGCCCAGAACTCTCAGATAAACCAACATTGTAAGAATAACCAGAGCTGATTTTGGACTCAGTCTCTGGCCTAGACTAGCAGCTCAGGAATCTCCTAGAGGTGTGAGAGCAAGGACTTCACAAGATCCCAGAGCCCCAAGCATGGAATTGGCTTAAAGAAATCAGGATTCAGTCTTTGCCTACAGAGCAAATTCATTCTGTAAAATTTGGATTAAGTCAAAAAGCCACACTTAAGGATCTAGAAGACCACATGTGGCCTTGAGGCTGCAGGTTTACCACCCCTGGTTTGTAGAAATAAAGATGGGATGAATGGATCAAGAGTCACTTTCTTGAACCTCATTTTCTTTGGAACTGGTCAGAGGAGAGTAGAACACACACACAAGCACCCACATAAAGGGTTTGGTGTAGAAATACATTAAATTCAACAGGAAAACAGGAGGAAATAGGGAGAGGGGGAAGGGTTGAATAAATGGGAGTAGATCAAGGGAGGAATTTGTCACAAGCAAAAGAAACCCTAAATTTAAAGGGAGATGGCAAAGAGGGATTTAAAGTGAAAGAAAGTGTAAATACCTCTGATTGGAGCCTGGGTGAGAGGAAGAGAAGAGGGGAAGAGGAGTGGAGACTGCTTCAAACATAGAATATTGGTCCAAAGAACACTCCTGTCCCATGCCCCTCTTCTTCTGTATAAAGAAGAGGTAAGAGAAAAGAAAGGAAAAAGAAATGGAAACTAAGGGGTCATCCATCAAATGAAGAATGACTGAATAAATTATTATATATGAAAGTAATGGAATAATATGGTGCTGTAACAAATTATGAAAGGAATGTTTTCAGAAAAAACCTGGGAAAACTTATATTATTTGATAAAGAGTGAAGTGAGCTCAACAATACAATTTCTACTATGATGTCAGTATTGTAAAAATTAACAATTCTGAAAGACTCAAGAGCTCTGGTCAACCATTACTCCAAAGAGCTGATGATGCGCATGCCATCATCCTCATGACAGAGAGGTGATGGAATACAATAGACAATGAGATGCACGATTTTGGACATTTTCATTATGGCTATTTATTTTGCTCAACTCTGCTTATTTGCTACAGGTGCTCTGTATTTTTTAAGAGGATAGAGAAAATATAAATGTTAATTTTAAATTTTACCTACTTCCACAGTTTCAATGATTTATTACCTCTATGCAAATGATTCCAGAATCTCTATCTGCAACCTCTTTGAAGCTTTAGATGCCTATTTCCAGTTGCCTGCACATCCACTCCATCTAGCTATCCCATTGGCACCTCAGATGTATGTCTTAAATATAGGGAAGGAGAGATGGGAAGGAGTCAGTGATAACTCCAAAGTTAGGCATGCCTAATGAGGCAGTTGGCAGTACCACTGACAGAAATAGCAAAGTCAGATGAAACGGGTTTTGGGGTGGCCCTTATTAGCTTTCCCCTCCCCTAACCTGTTTCATTTGACTTCCGTTTCTGTCCATGGGACTGACAATTACCTAGTTTGGCATACTTGAAAATGTGAAGTTATCGGTGGCACTTTTCTGTCCCTCTCCATCTCTAAGAAGTTAATAAGTATTGTCAATTTTGTCTCCACAAACTCGCTTGCTTCCACCCCGCCTCCTTTTTATGCCCCACTGTCACCACCCTACTGCAGCCTCATTACTATCCACCTGGACTAATAAAAAGGACTCCTAACCATGCTTCCTACATCCAATCTCCTCTCTCTCAGATCAGTCTTTCACACTGCTGTCAACTTAACTTTCTCATGCACACAACGGATGTCACTCTTCTTCTCCAAACCATTCAATAGCTCCTTATTGTCTAATGATTATGGACTCATAATTCTATCACCCAAGATCCCCTGTGATCCAGGGCCTCCCAGCTTTTCCATATTTATCTTACTCTATTTTTTCCTAGTAATAAACTCCATCCATACTTGACTCACCATTCTTTATACATACAATGAACTTTCCCACCTCCCCCCAGATCTTTGTTTAATATCTACCCTTTTAGCACTTTATGCTTCTCTTACTGGTCTTCTAGTTATTTGTGTATCTTTCTTATCACTTTAATATATTTCAAATTATGTGAGGGCATGAAGTTATTCATCTCTGTATTGCAGTGGGTTCCTCAATTCAGTGAGTATTTTTTTAAGTATCTACCATTGTTGAGACGCTTGTTAAATGGTGGAGACAGAAAGCTGAAATAAAGCACTATGACTTTTCTCAAGGAACTTAAAATCTAGTAGGGAGGAGAATATATACACAAATCATAATATTATAAGGAGAATGTGATAAGTGCTAAAGAGAGAAGATAAGTGCTATGATATATTTATTTTTTAGAGGTTAAAGGGACATTTATTGAAACTAACCATTATATTTCTAAGCCTAATTATATATGTATGCATACATATATGGTCATCATAAATACACATATGTATGCATGTACAATATATATATACATGTATGAGTGAATATGCATATCTACTACATATATGGTTACCTTATATTGTCTACATATGGAAATGAATTTGGTTTTAGGTCATCAGGGCAGCATGTGGTCACTCACGGGGCCTCAGGCATCTAACAAGTTGAGAAACACAGATTCCAAACGGATGAGACTTTTTGTACCCTTAAATGACCAGGAAACTGTTTAAGGGGAGCAGAATCCAATAAAGTTCCCAGGACTCCCTTGTCTCTTTTAGAAAATACAAATTTCTTTTTAGTAGTTTAGGAGGGAAGGAAGAAGCATTAATTATGTTATGAGGAAATTATGTTAAATATTAATTCCATCATAAAGAAGTTATGTGAGTTTGCCAAGGTCACTCAGTTTATAAATATCTGAGTCAAAATTCAAACTCAGATCTTTCTGATTCCATGTCCAGCATTCTAACCATAGTACCACCTAGCTGCCTAATAATAATATTAACCAACATTTATATGGTACTTTAAAGTATGCATAGCATTTTACATATATTATTTCATTTGATCCCTATAATAACCTTGTGAGGGTACATATTTTAATTATCCACATTTTACAGACAATGAAACTGAAGCAAAGAGAGGTTAAATGACTTATCCCAGGATCAAACTACAAGATTCATTTCTATACGCAGACAATATAAAGTAACCATGTAACAGTGAATATGCATATTTATTCATATCTACATGTATATAGTGTACATGTATACATATGAATATTTATGATGACCATATATGTATGTGTAAAAAATAATTAGGCTTAGAAATTGTACTACGTCTCTGTAGGGTCGAGCTGTAATTACTAAGTGTCTGAAGCAGGGTTCAATGCATTTTTATCCCTGATATCAGGAAAGGAGCACTGAAGTAGCCATTAGGAAACCTGCTTTCCAATGCTGTCTCTTGCATCCACATTTGTGTGAAAATGAGCAAACCTCTAACCTCCCTATGGTCAGTTGTCTGACCTGTAAAATGAAGAGTTTGTATTAAATAATTTGATTGGAGGTGTTGTAGTTCATTAGAATGATCCTGGGCTCATTGGATGTGGACTCAAATTCTAGGTATGCATATTACTACGTTTTGACCTCAGTGAAGTCATTTTCATCTCTGTGGGTATTTGTTTTGTATAAATTAAAGGCATTAGATCTGATCAGAGGTGCCATATACAAATAGAAACCGAACCCTACAGGCTGCATATTGACTTTAAAAAATCACAAAGCAGCAATTACATTTTAATCTGGGAATGTTGTAGGCAGCAACATGCTTGACTCCTCTAGATTAGATGACCTCTGATGATGGTCTCTATGGCCCTATGATCTCTATAGTCCCCTCCAGGTCTAACAGTCTATCATTATGGAAATATTCAGATGGATACTTTTAATTAAAGTCCTAAGTTTATGTCATTCAGTTCATGTCTAATACCATTAACGTATGATATTCTTCCTACAAGGTTATTAGCACAAACATGTTATGTTTCACCAAAATGAAGCATAACTATAAGAATATAAACTAGCAAGTCTTTATCTTAGAGCATATTCAACATATCTTGTAAAGCCAGGGAGAGACATAAATATGATAACATTTTCTCATTTCCATTTTTACTTTTTGTACATTTTCTGCCTGACAATATCATTATTTTATCAGATTACAATTTCTTTATGAGAATTTCACATTCATTCAAACTTTCTATCTATGACCCAGACCCACACATTGCTGGGGCATGCTCAATATCCTGGAAGAGAGATGGCATGGCATAATGGATAGAGTATTCCAATTTGAGCCAGGAAGACTTGGGTTCAAATCCCATCTCAGCTACTCACTACCTGTGTTATGCTAGGCAGATTCCTTGTCATCTCTTTTCTTAGTTTTCCTCAACTATAAAATGAGAGAGTCATACTTAATAGCCTACTAGCTCTGGTCCATATAATCCTATAGGAGGCACTAGTCTGTTGTAGTCACTTCCCTGTTCATTCCCTCCCCTTCTGCCTTTCTAGTGTACAACAGTGCATTATCCAAACCCAAACATCATGGGAATATCATCCCTTGTCAATTCCATTTGGAAAGAAATCCGGATTCTTTTCCCCCCTGCACTGATCTTAGTTTATGCCTCCAGAGACTCTAACTACCAGGTTAAAGACTCAGGCAAAATTTTGTTTTGTTTTTGTTTTAGGCCTAAAATGATGAATTAAGCAACAGGAAAATTTAAAGAGTACATTTGAGGATAACTTCTAGAGCTATCTAATATCTTTAGTGGGAACTATCTCCAAGGTCTGAAATGGAGCTAAATAACTAGAAACACTAAGTCTTCAAAGGTTTTCCTATTGTCTTTCTATAAAAGTTAGTCATAAGATTTCATGGCCTTTTGTTAAAGTCGGTGCAGGGGCTGCTAGCTCAGTCTTTGAAGTTGGCAATTATTTGCATTTTATTTTCAAAAATATCCCAAGAGGGATGCTAGACTGTGCACCATGAATGTGAATTGTAAAAGCTCTTAAGAAAAGCTCAAAACAGAGAGTCTGGCAGTGTGGATAGAGAATCACCAGTCAAACCAAGGACACCTGGGATCAAGTCCTCATTCTGATACACACTGGCTGTGCAAACATATATAATTCACTGAATTTGTAGGTGTCTCAGGCATCTAAGCTCCAATTACATAGTCACTTAGACCATGTAATCGCAAAAAAAGTACCAATCTGCATTTGTCTTCCGAATCTCACTGGAAGATAGTTAAATGTTTCAAAAAAAAAAAAAATCAAACTTTCCCACAGGCTTATGAAGTGTGTCATTACTCCTTTTGATACTTTGAAGGACTCAGGATTTGATGGGTGTGGGTATGTTCTCTACTTTCTTGGTCTGTACAACCTTTGTTTATGTTTTCACTCCCTCAAGGATTTCCCTGGCTTACTGAAGGGCTTCATTCTTGTCCTTCAGTACTTTGTGAGCACCAATGTCCCACTTGAGCTGTCCATTGTCTCCCATTCTCACTGAATGACAACCGCCACTCCTTCTTTTGTAATACACACATGTCCTTGATAATACATGTCCCACTAGAATGTAAGCTTTTGGGGAAGCAAGGACTGATTTTGGTTTTATTGTTGAATCTACTGTGGTTAGCCTGTAATGTAGGAAAGATTTACTAAATGCTTGATTTATTGATTGCTTTTGTCCTTGGTGCTACTTCATATCAACAAGAAATAATTAGAAAAATGCCCACTGTGTGTCTCTCCATTGTTTTGTTGGATCATTTCTCACTTAATCATGCTGAGGTCATGCTCTTCTATGACATATCTTTATGACGCCACTAGGAGAATATTTGAGATAAAGAGAGTTGGGTGTTGAAACAGGGAACAGTCTCATAGTATCAAAGTAAGCCATTCCTCTCTGCAAAATTAACTTGCCAATCCTTTCCTCACCCTGACTCAATAGACACTCATTTGGCTATATTGGATGTGCATTAAATTCATCCTTTCTTCATGAATCAAGTATCATAATTATAAATCACTGTTCTGCCCTATTCTACTTAAACTAGATTGTTTGCTGCTGAGTCTATAGCCTTTTCTATTTCATGTCAGGATTACCAAAGTCTGCATTAGTTATGATAGTAATATTAGCAGCTCAGTTAATTATTGGTAGTAATGATGATGGTAATGATGATAGCTAGCATTTATACGGCACTTCAAGGTTTGCCAAGCACTCTACAAATAATATTGCATTTTACCCTTGCAACAATGTGGAGACTGTTATTATCTCCACTTTACAGATGAGAAAAATGAGGCAAGCAGAGGTTAAGTGACTTGCCCAGGGTCACACATCTAGTAAATATCTGAGGACAAATTTAAATTCAAGAATTCCTAACTCCAAGTCTAGAGCCTCACTTCGTTGTTTCTAATATACAAAATAGCAATTTAAGATAAAAAAGCACTCAACCAACCCATTGACCTTCCTTTGCCCCCGGGATCCTTCGCTCTTCCAGGTGAGTTTTCACTTTTTCTTGTTTTGGACCAAGTTATCACATTGCTTCCCAGCCTTTCCCAAACATGCCACTGCACGGGTATCTCCCTGCCCCCACTTTCCATCTCTAGCTTCTCTTAATATATGGTGTTCCTCTATTAGAAAACAAGATTCCTAAAGGCAGAGACTAGCATGCTTGATATTTTTGTAATTCCAGTACTTAGAACAGGGCCTGTCATTTATTTGTTGTTGTTTAGTTGGTTTTCAGTTATGTCAAAATCTTTGGCACTGCATTTGGGTTTTCTTGGCAAAGGTGCTAGAGTGGTTTGCCATTTCCTTCTCCAGCTTATTTTACAGATAAGGAAACTGAGCCAAATAGTGTTAAGTGACTTACCTAGGGTCACACAGGTGGTACATTTCTGAGGTCAGATTAGGACTTGGGAAGAGGAGCCTTCCTGACTCCAGGCCCAGAACTCTATCCATTGTGCCACCTAACAGCCTCTGCCATTTATTAAGATTTAATAAATGGCATTTAAATCATTGATTTATTCTTTCATTCAGGCATACAAGCCTTCCTTTTAAAAGCAGGATACCATAATGGATTGATATTAGAGTCATGAAGACCTTTTTTCAAATCCTATCTCAGATACATACTGACTGACCGTGTGACCCTGGGCAAACTACTTAATCTTTCTCTGCATCAGGATCCTCATTTTTATAAATGATGATCACAATAATACCCACCTTTATAAAGTTGCTGTAGGGATCAAATGAGAGAATGCAGCTAAAGTAATTTAAAAGGCTATATAAGTGTTGGTATTGTTCCTCACAATAGCCCTGTGAGGGAGGTATTAGTATCCTCACAGTGTGTGTGTGTGTGTGTGTGTGTGTGTGTGTGTGTGTTTTACTAGATCTATGCTTTCATCAGTGTAGGCATCTTCCGGTAGGAAAATTCCCAGCCCTGATACAGAAAAGCACCTGTTTTAAAACCTAGAGTATTAGAGAGTTGTCTGGAGGAACTTGGAAGTTAAGTGACTTGCCCAGGGTCACACAGTCACTGTCATAGGCATGACTTCAAGCTGGATCTTCACAATTCACATCAGTTCCTTTTCAATTGTGTCACTGCTGTGTCTCATTCCTATATTGCATATTTCTCTATTATATATAGGAAGAATGAGACTCAGAAAGGTAAAGTTTCCTGTTTGTGGCTATATGGGACAGAGATGGAAGTCAGCCATCACTCACTCGGCTCCAAACCCCGTGGTAGAGTGATGGAGCTCCCTTATACCCATGGCATCAAACTCAAATAGAAGGATTCCTGTTGGCTTCATATTGTTGTAAAAAAACACAAATTAACATTATCTATGTTGCATTATATTTTATTTATTTTGTTAAATATTTCCCAATTACCTTTTCATCTCATTTGGACTATTCTTTAGCCTTGTATGGCACGTCCTGAGTGTGATGCCTCTGCTTCACCCCATGTTGCCAGTACAGATATATTGAGGCCCTTAAGAAAATAAGAAGCTCATTTTCATATAATAACGCATCATTTAGTAATTCCTATGCACCTGTAGATCTTAATCCTAAGGGACCCCAGCCCTTGAGGAATAATTCCCCAGTGCTATTTTCCCTTCCAATGATACCAACAACAAACTTCTTATTTGAATGAACAGGAAGATTGAACATCAGCTGTGCCATTTTCAGGATAGAGTCTGAAATTTTAGGTAATGACTTAGATACTACTGCCCCAGATAATTCTCAGTCACTTGGGATGGCTATCTGATGGGAATCCATGGAGGGAGTTTCCATACTTTGTGAGTTTCCTGGGCAGATGAAATCATAGACTCTCCACCCCATTCCCCCAACAACAACAATTAGTTTTATAATTATATGTGTATATGTGTGTGAGAAAGGGAAAAGGGGAGTGAGAAGAGGGGAGTAGAAGATGGGTAGTGAATGAGATAAACAATTGAAATATGGAAACAGAATTCAAATGTGGAGTGAGAAATTAGTGCTTGTTGGGAAGAAGCATTGTGCAATAGAAAAAATACTGGATTTGCACTAGCTACCACAGTGGATATAGCCCTGAACTGGCATTCAGAAATATCTAAGTTCAAATCTGACTTCAGACACTTACTAGCTATGTCACTTGGAAAATCACTTAACCTTTGTCCACCTCAGTTTCCTTACCTGTAAAATGTTTATAATATAGAACCTAACTCTCAGGGATTGTTGGGAATATAAAGAAATAATATTTCTAAGGCATTTGGAAACCTTAAACACTAAATGAATGTAATTTGTTGTGGTGATGAGGATGAGGATGTTATTGTTATTTTTATTTGGAGTGTGAAGACCCTGGTTCAAATCCTGGCTTAGCCCTTCTGTGGCCTAGAGTAAGTTATTTTACTTCTCTGGGCCTCCTCAATTTTGTTAACAACAAAATAAGGGATTGAACTAGTTGACTTCAAAGAGCTCTCCCATATTTAAATCTGTAAACCTATAAAGTAGATGAGAATTACTTTAAATGTAGCTTTGGAGGGTAAGTGAGGGAGAGACATATCCTACCCATTGTTAACAGGTGCCATACATATTCAAAGGAAGACAAACTTGACTTCATTTTCTTCCAGTCTGGAAGCAGGTTCCCTTCATCTGAAGAGAACTTTTCATTGTGATTTTCATTTAGAGCTAGGTTTGTTCATCCCTGAATATATATCAACGAAATCCACATTTCCAATGAATTTAGACTCATCATCTGCATGGACCAGAGAGCTAGTGTAAACACTGTTAGTTACATGATATATTTCTATGTAAAATTTCAAAGATCATGCTGTTTATGCCATCTGAAACTTATTAAAAGGGGAAATGTGTTTTTCTTTTCTTAAGGCACTAACAATGAATAATATGTTCTCAGATTAAAGTGAGTGGAATGGTAGGTGTCTACTTGCAACATGGTTTATGCTTGCCAGTGGATGTCCCTATAATTCCCAAAGATAAAATGGGCTTTTAATCAGTTTCACTGACTTGTAAAAAGAACAGACTTGGAATTTTCTTGATTTTTTGAAACACCACAACTCAGGACTTTAATATAGCTCTGAACAGCCTTGCCATATATTACTCTGCTTCAAAACAGCGATAAGATGGATGCTTACACATCTCCATATGAATGAGATATCACCAGAGATACTCCACAGACATTTGTTAAAACAGCATAGTTGATGTCTCTCCTAAATAATTTACAGATAGGAAATGAACTGAATATCTGGGAGGATTGATCATTTTTAAAGCCGTGTGTTTCATTGCATGCAAGTGGATGGCTATGCTGAATAAGACCTTGTAATTCCCACTATTTGCATCTAGTATTCAGAAGGATGAATCTATGTTTGAAGGCAAATCTGCATATGTCCCAAACTACCCAAGATAGCATTCTAGAATCCTTTGGGGAACAGGTGTTCACATTTTGATATTAGGGATGTCATAAAATTCTACTGAATTTACTTCTACGCATTAGTATTCAGCCAACATACACTGTATCATTCAGCCAAAATATTCCTTCTTCTATTGAGCTGTTTTGTAATATTTGGGGTCAAGCAATGTTGTATAATTAGGGAAAATTTCAATTTAACAGTGATCTGAGTGACAGGGTCAGAATCTATTCTTCCAATTCAATGTTTAAATTAAAGTAAGAACTGCATTAATTTGAAAATATGGAATATATGTATTTATTTTCAATGGATAAGTGCAATTTCCCTGTTGTCTACTAGAGAATTTATAATCTCAAATCACTTCTCTATGGCTATAGATCATGGAAAATAATAATTTCAGAAGAATTATAATTACAAACAATTTAGAGAGATTTGGGGAAAGATGTCTGATATGAAACAATCTGTATTAAGCTGCTGGGTGGGTAGGTAGGCATCTCAAAACTGATTCTCCTCTAGGGATAAAAATAGGAAGTAAACTTAATCAGTATCATTCAAAGACAGGCAACCCTAGCCTGTCTCTGAAACCTAGATTCATCATCACTTACTCCTCCACTTCCTGTGCATGCTGCCTCAGCCTTCACAGTGGGCTAAAAGAAGCCTGCCAATAACACAGCTAATCACAGTAATTATAGACAGCAGAAAAGAGAATCCTGAACCTCTGTGATATTTGTGTAAACACCAGGTGGGGTAACAAGCCACTAACCTGATCTGTGTTACCCAAAAGGATCAGGCACTATTAGTTTCTCTCAGTCCCCACCAACCATAAAGGTTTTATATTCTCCTCTACCCCCTCCCTCCCTACATTTAGTGTAAACACTGTTGAAGTGCTCAGCTCTTTATGGTTCTTAGGGAGTGGCTAACTTTTCCTTTGATTTGCCCCACTCATATATGCCCAAAGCTCAAGCCTGATGATGTTCTCCTCTGCTCTCCCCATTGCCTTTAGGTTAAAGTAAAAATTGGTCTGTTTGGCAACGAAAACCTTTCACAATTGTGCTCAAGGCTGCCTTATTACACATTACTCCTCGTGCTCTTTATGCTTACGTGAAACTAATCTCTTTGCTGTTTCTTGTCTATGAATAACCATTCCATTTCCAATCACTATGCCTTTCATACTTAGGCTGTCCCACATGACTGGAATGATTTCCCTGCCTTGCCTTCCCTTTCTGCTGTCTTTTAGAATTACTGGCTTTCTTCCAGTCTCACGATGAGTGTCTGCTGCTTTAAAAGGCCATCCGTGATCTTCTCCTCACTTATTAATGCCTCTTGGTCTTTATATATGTATAAACAAAAAATGTACACAAATATGAGTCTGGAGTATAAGGTGGAGGGAGGCTGGTGCATTCAGAAAGTGCAGTAATTCGCTTGAATGATGCAACTTTCCCATGTAGAGACATTGCCCCTTAGAACTCTGTTCTATATGTTATGTATTTATGGTCCCTCACCTATGACTCATCCTTCATGCTTCTTCCTCTGACTTCTTGCCTGTTCTTGGAAATCTCGGGGGAAATTTGTATCCTTCTCTTTCTCTGTATCCCTTAGATGCTATATGCCTATAGCACCTCCCCTAATACTGATGCTTCATGCTTCTCTCAGAAGAGAAAACATGGCTATCCTGAAGGCAGTTGGAGATACCAATGGAGCATGCATAGGATTACACAATACAGCAGACCTGTGATGGTCTCTGATGGTCTCTGATTGAAGCTGTTCTTGTCAGTCCCACCTCCACCCCAAGTTGCACAATCTTGAACCATTTTTGCCCATTTATTCACGTAGCAAAATTTTGTAAATATTTGTATATTCTGTTTTGTTATTTATATATCAATTATTTCTAAAATGGGGATAATAGTAGCACCTATCATCCTTATTGTGGGGATAGAATGATATCAGATTTACAAAGTATGTTGAAAACGGTAAGGCACTGTATACATGCCAGCTATCATCATCATCATCATCATCATCCATACTTGGCAACCTATTCTTCATATTATACTTGCATTGTCAATGATGACTTACATGACAGAAATTGGTTTAAATACTTTATTAGATATGTGTATGATCAGAGAAAGTATGATATTGTAGACAGTGTGGGGTTTTGAATCAGGAAGACCTGAGTGAGAATCTCACCTCTGCCATTACCTTTGTGAACCTGGACAAGTCAGTTAATCTTTATATGTCCTCAAGGCAGCTAGGTGGCATAGTGGATAGGGCTCTAGGACTGGAGTCAGGAAGGCCTGAGTTTAAAAAAACAGCCTCAGACACTTATTAATGTGTGTGACCCTAGGCAAGTCACTTAACGCTGTTTGCCTCAGTTTCCTCAGTTGTAAAATGACCTGGAGAAGGAAATAGTAAACCATTTCAGTATCTTTGCTAAGACGATCCAAAAGGACATCACGAAGAGTCTGATGTATCTGAAACAATAACAAAAATGCCTCTTGGCAGCTTGCCATGATAAGAGAGTTATAGGTGGAAGTGACATCAGAAGCCTTCTAATTCAACCCTTTAATTTTGAAGATGAGGAAACATCCCACAATGGTGAAATGACTTGCCTGCTGTCAAGCATATAGCAAATGCCTGTGGTAGGAGGTTAACTCAGCTCCACTGATTCTAAAGTCAGTGCATATTCCACTGAACCACACTACCCTTAAAGGAGCAGTGCTCAGTGCTCTTAAAGTTATAGAGTGTTTGTGATCCAATTTTGACAGATAGATTTCCTACATCAAGAATTCCCTAAACTGGAAATCTTTCTTGCATTTGTCCCTGTCTGATGGGAAGTGGATTGGTCATTTACCAAGAGAAAGAGAGCAAAAATGGACAACCCAAGTGATACATCAATACCCCTGAAATAATAAAAGAATGAGTGGAAAGCTTCTATTCTGTTGGGTAGATACTCTGTGAAGGGTTTATTGGAGGGTAGAGGAGGCATACACAAACACATACAAACGTAAACCGTGAGACTTTATTTCAATTCAGGGTATACTTGCAGGATAAAATCATGGATTTTTGAAGTATGACTAGCTATACAGACAGTGAATTATACAGTCAGGCAATAATTGCTACCAGATACATGTTCAAGATCAAGATGTACTTAAAAACCACTATAAGAAAACATAAGGTCATATATGAGCTTATAGTCAGAATTACAGCCAAACATTAGTGATATCAATGGTGTAATCCTCAAGTAAAATCAAGAACTTAATTTTCAAGAAAGGGCTTTTGAATCACAAGTCAGAGTCAAAAGCTAAAGCCTTAAGAGAAGGATTCAGCAATAAAGCAGAGCAGCTATGCTATCATTGGATACTGACTTTTTTGGGGCTCTCACCCTCCTTTTCATACTGCATGCTCACCAAGGTTCATGGAGAGGATCATAGAAAAAATACTCCAGGATGGAAATGGTCTACATGTGATTTATCCAGGAAAAGCAGGAATAAACACACCAGGTGAAGAACACCAGCTTAATACAGCAGAGTTCCTTGGGATCTATCCTTAGTGCTGAAAAGAAGCTTCTTCATGTAATAGTACACTGGGTCTTGTCATCTCTTCCCATCCAGTACCTGTATGATTCGATAATGTATATCGTTATTATTAAATGTGTACCTTATTATTACTTTGGTATTGCTTCTTCAGCTCAGAATTATTGAATATTTCATGGACAGGCAAGTTTTTGTTTGATTGTTTTCATCTCTTCAAGCTGCAGATAGCAAAGAAAGGGTTCATCACCTCAACTCCATTATATTACTTCTATTATGGTTTGACTTGATAATGAAAAATAACATTTTAATGTTAGATAATGGTGACCATGTGTAACCAGAATGGCCTTTGTTTTCTTTGGTGGCTCAGTTTACCTCATTGGGCCTTGCTGGGTCTGCTGCTCCTCTTTCGGGACAGGAAGCCCAGAGACCATGCCAGGAAGCAGAGAACTTCCTGTGTGATGAGTCATGGGGCTGGCTGAGGGGAGGTGTTAACTCCAGAGCCAGGCCCTATTGGGTGTTAACCTAGTCTATGCTAGGGGGAGGGGCCAACTCAAGAACCAATCGGCCCTGGTCATTCAGGCGGCGCTTGATGATGTCAAAAACTCTATAAGAGGGGAGAGGACAGCTTGAAAACCCCTTTTTCCTTTACCAGTTGGAGCCAGAGATGCCTACAGCTGAAGCTGATTCAGGAGCTGCCGGTAGCAGAGCTGACCCACATGTGGAGTGAGGAGTGCTGAGCAAGGACTTGTGGCCAGTGTGTAATCTCCTTACCATAGAGGGGAAGCATGTACACGATTTTGCTTTATACCATCATGCTTCTCTGTGGCCTCCTGGTTATTCTTGTGAGGTGGACTTATTGGGCCTGGAGCCTGGAAGCTTTTGATCAAAATATCAAAATGGGGATGCTGGTTTGTGGGTCTGTTACTGTGGAGTTTAAATACATGCTTTAGTTCTTCTGCCTTCTACCTAGAGAATTCCTTATATCCTGTAGTTTTGAACCTTTCAGACATATATGAGATTCTCTTTGAAATCATAAATTCTGCCTTCATAATACATTTGGCGATGAGGATGGGATCACTAGGTATAAGATCTCTCTTTAGAAGCAGAAGAACTTCAGAGGAAGAGATAATATCCCAGGGTAGGAGGATCCATTTTATTCCTCCCTAGCAAAGGAATTGGCAAAAAAAAGCCAGACCTGGTGAAAACTGGGAACCAAGGCTACGGAGAGGAGATCCTAAGGATTTGGAAAGGTGTTTACAAGAGGTTGGGATTCAATCAGGGGTATCACTATCTAGGCAAAGCTGGATAGTGTTATTAGCCTACCAGCTAGTATGTGAAAGATTGAGATTAAGTGAAAGAGATGGGGGCACTCCTACCCCATGGCAAGAAGGGGAATCTCAGATAGCAGGAGAACAAACTGCTGCTCAAGAACCTACTGGCTCAGATGAGAACTTTTCTATTAATGTGGCTAGGAGCAACAGGAGGCCAAATAAGCCAAGAGTGCATCCCAACTCAGCCCAGACCAAGCCTGACTGCCTGCTTTGTCCTTGCCATGGTGGCAGGGGAAGCGAGTGGGGGGAAAATGAGACAATGTTAGGGGCTGAGACAGAAAACACTACTAGGGTTAAGGGTATGAGATTCTCTTTGAAATCATAAATTCTGCCTTCATAATACACCATGATGATTAAAAGGATCATAATTAAATGTGAATAGGGAAGGTTGTGTAATTTCAAGATATTTTAATCTAAAAACAGACATGGAGTCATTTTATTTTAGTTTTTATATACTAGAAGAATCAATCTTTTTTGAGTCAAACCTTTGAGTACTAAATGCAGAAAGGAAAATTTCTGGAGAGACTTGGTTGGACAGAAGGAAGCACATGATCCACTAGAGCATTTTACTAACTGGGATAGGTTGACAAAGGAGACTGTGGAGCTCAATGAGAAGAAAATGCATCATCAAGAAAATTAGCTACTTTTAAAGGTTTAAGCATTCACCTGTCTCTACCGTTGAATTACAGTGAGTCTTTCCATATCAGTATTATCTGTCTTATCTATGGCTAGGGATTACCTGTATTATTTTCTTTGAGCAATATGGGTGATTAAATGTTTAATAGAAAGCTATAATGATAATAATAATAATTCAAGAGTAAGTGGTGATTTAAATATTTTGAAATTTATTAATCAGAGGAAACAAAGTGGTACTGGCATTTCCATACTGAACATAAAATATAAATAAAATTAATATGGCAAACAAAATGAAAAATGAAAGCTTTTAGAACTGATCAGTGTATTTCCTTAAGGTTTGTTTAAAAAATAGTTTTTGTGTCTTGGATATGTTTCCACATGTGATAAACCTGATTTTCTAAGTATTACATTTATGTTTGGTCTATGCCACCAAATTATAAATTTCAAAGGGCTAGTGATATTAATTTAGGAGATAATTCCATGAAGGTTTTTTTTCCCAAAAGACAGCCAATTTCACGCAAATGGTTTAAAAAACATTTTTTGTCCATCTGAACATAAGCAGCAGGATTCTTCATGAGTTATATAGTTTGAAGATAGGGAACATTCTTTCAAATCTTAAGACTTTCAAGTAGAGCTATCTGATTTCCTTTGTGCTTTAGCATTAGAGGAAAACTGTGAGAAGGATTCACTAGAATAAAAGCTACTTAGAAATTTGACTGTTTTTAAACTGGAGAAATTATTGCCTCATTGCAAACAGAATTGTTGTGTCTTTCACACACATACCTCACACACACACACACACACACACACACACACACACACAAAAGCCTGGTTGGTAAAATATATGCACAAAATGGGAGTGAGCTTCCAAATACATTGAAAAATCTGAAAATAGTTGCATTTATTTTAGTTTTGGTTTGAATTGAGACAAGCCACTACTTTTTCTGTTAAGTGGCTTATATAGTGTCTCCAAATTGCAGTACAAAGATATCAGGATCCTTCCAAGTCAACCTAAGTGTTATTCTCAGCTCCTTCTCTCATCCCTTACGTACAATATTGCTAAGTCCTGCTGACTTTGCCTTTATTCCATCTCTTTTATATGCCCCTTATATTCTCTGTCACTACCACTACTTTGGTGCAGGTCCCCATAACCTTACAATGGAATATTGCAATAGCCTGCACATTAGTCTCCCTACCTTGAACCTCTCCCCACTCCAGTTCATCCTCTACTCATCTATCAAGATAGAATATGGTTAGGACTTCTATGGAGAGATCTGACGACCAATGGGTAGACATTTCAGAAAGGAAGGAAGATTTTATGTCAATGTAAATTCACACTTCCTAAGAATTAGAGATGCATAAGAGTAGATGGTCTGGACAAAGGAAGCAATGAGCTCTCCTTTACAGTAGGTCTTCAAAAAGAGTGAAATCCCTACCTGTCAGTTATTTTGGAATCAGCTATCCTGCCTAGATAATGATTTGGCCTCAGAGACTTTCTTTATCTCCAATATCCTATGGTTCTAGGAATAGGGGTCCAACACCTGAACCAGTCATTTATACCTCAGTGAAAATCTGTATGTATTCCCTCTCTCAGAGATATTTGCTTTTAAAGTCTCACCTCTGAATGTGTAACAGAATAATTTCTTCCCACTGAGGAGACAGTATGGTATAGTGAATAGAGAATTCACCTTAGAGTTGGGAAGGTCTGGGTTTAAATCCCACTTCTGACGCATTCTGATTTTGTGACCTCTGGCAAGATATGTAACATCGCAGTATTCTAGGTGGCTCTAAGATTGATGAGGCATCTAGGTGTCACAGTGCCTAGAGATCTTGGCCTGGAGTCAGAAAGAGCTGGTTTCAATTCCAGCCTCAGACTCTTCTTGGGTGTGATGCTGGGCAAGTCACTTAACCTCTGATAGCCTGACAAAAATGGATCCTGTAAAATGGGGATGATAATAGCACCTACCTCAATGGATCATTAAGATAATATTTGCAAAGCAGTTAGGACAGTGTCTGGTACATATTAGATGTAATATAACTGTTTATTCCCTTTCCTCTAACTGCATTGGTAGAGAGAGTCCCCTTATTTGGAATTTTATAGCAATGAAATCAAGATCCTACACAGAGGTTTGAAGCATCAGTTGTAAATACTTTTGGAAGCAGAGAAGCTGGTCCAATCCCCCAATATCATAGTGTTTAGTGCTACAAGGGACCTTAGAGGTCATTGTTCAACTCTCATTTCAAAGATGAGTAGATGGGAGACCCTGAAAGGTTAAGAGGTTAAGTGGGCTGCCCAAGATGGAACCAAGATAGTATTTGAGTCCCGCTTCAATGACTCAACATCTGGGGCTTATCCTGCTAAGCCAGGTCAGCCTCCTCACAGGTAGTCACCTACGTTCTCTGTGTAGGAGGCTGGTAATAACAAGAACTATCCTCCAAACCTAGAATGAACCCAACCTCAACTCAAATGGGAGTTTTTCAGCAGGATTCTTTGTGAAATTTTTGTGTATTATAACGTGTGTGTGCGCGTGTATGTGAATATAGAACCAGCACAAGTGATGCCAGGTAGACAACCTCAGGAACTTAGTTTTAACTCAGCAGGTAGAGTATAGCTGAACACATTCACTCCTTTAGTCAAGAAGGACCACGGCTCTAGAGCTGGAAGGAATACCAGAGGCCATCTAGTCCAGCTTCTTTATTTTGCCGATGAGGAAACCAAGGCCTATGGAAGTTAAGTCACTTGTCCCAAGTCACAAAGATAAGAATCGGTTGGGATTTGAAACCATTTCTCCTGGCTTCAGAGCTATTGTAGTTTTCACATCACAATATTGCCTCGACCTGAGAGAATCAAGCCTTCTCTTTCCCATTTCATCCTCTTCTTCCTTGCATGGCATCCACTCTACCTCAATTCCTTTGTCATGCCATGGAATTACATTTATGATGACTTTAAAACCCAAACTGAGGAGAGGAAGGGGAATGATAATGTCAGATAAACCTAAACTGTTGCTACCACTTCCAGGCCATTATACCTCCTACTTTTCAGTGATCATCTTTATCTCCCTTCCACCTTAACTTTAGACTCCACCCCTTGGATACTCACCTTACCTTCCCACACCTGGTAAGCTTTTGCCTGAGTTTGCTCTACCTCAGGCCTCTACAATTATTTCCAGTCTCTTCATTATGCCCTCCCATTCCTCCTTTTGTAGCTTTTTGTTTTTTTAGATCTCATCCTCCTCCTAGAACATAAGACCCCTTGAAGTCAAAGACTTCTTTATTCATTTGTATTTATACTTCCAGGACCAAGCACACAGTAAACATTTACTAAATGCTCTATCTACATATCTATCTTTCTATTGTCATCATCTATCACCACCCTTTATCTATCATCATTCATTTATCTATCATCTTTATCTGCTTATTACATGATTGTTGGCATCTTTCTACCCACCTATCGTTATCTGTCATCATCATCTATTTTCATCATTATCTCTCCATCTTCATCATCATCTATGATCATCTATTTATCTTCTCTTTCTATTTATCTGTGTATCTATCATCATCATCATTTTCATCTATTTATCTACTTATCTTTATACCTCTTGTAAATAGATGTATTGATTGCCTAAATCTTAGTGATGGGGTGGAAAGGCAAAAACATAGAACCTGCTGTGCTATACAGAGTTTATTATTTAATCTTAATTCTGTCTTCTAATTAAGCATGTATTGTTAAATGAAGTAACACTTAGGCCTGAAAATTACTAAGCAGGTGTTTAAATGACATCCGTAAGCAATTCTGCTATCATCTAATTAGTGTGCTAATATATTTTACAATGCATGCTCATCATTATTTCCTGTTCATTAACTGCTGATACATTGTGTAATACATCTTACCAAAAAATGAAAAGAAAAAAAAATCCCTACTACATTTTGGGAACCATAACTATACGAAATTAAGGAGACAATGAATGTGGATTTTCTGAAATACATGTACAAAACATTTAAAGCCAACAAGTAATTTAGCCTTACGATGTACTTCGGAATGAATGTTATCATTTGCTGTTCAACCTACAGCAAGGTACTTGGAGAAATAAATGGGGACTTCCAATGTGGAAGGTAATTAGCTATATTTGTATAACTGTCATTATTAGAGGAAGGGAGCTGCTTAGCCAATAAAAATGAACTTTTTTCTACCTTTGAAAAATCATGTGTGTCTGCATTAAAAAATGCCAAGCAACTCCAGTATATGAAGGATATGGTGTAGGTGGAAGTCTAAAATAAAAATTGTGACATATACTAATCCATATAGTCTTTATCCATCCTAGAAAACAATAAATAGACACTTTCATGTTCGGGACTTTTAATAGAGAAAAAAATTAACTTTTAAAATGTACAAATAGCAACAACGGAACAGTAGCTGTACCTCTGAGTGAATATAAAGGACAATAAGGAAATATGAAAACATTAGGCAGTCCAGTAGGGAGATGCATGCTGTAAACTATTTATGAAAGAAAAGTAAATTATACAAATACTTGATGCACAGTGACTAGTTAATAGAATTTTATAGATGAATGGGACCTTAGACATTACCAAGTTCATTTCCTCCTTATTTTAAAGATGAGGAATACAAACCTCAAAGAAGTTAAGTGAATTGCCCCAGGTTATGCAGCTAGTTATTGGCAGAGCAAGGACTAGACCCCAAGGCTTAAGACTACTAATCCAGTGAGCTTTCCAGTATAATACACACATTTTGCTTAGGTACAAAAACTAGAGGGAGGGGGAAAATAAACCCTTAAGCAATGGTTCTTAAACTGGGGTCTCTGAACATTACACACACACACACACACACACACACACACACACAGATATTAGTATAATTGGTTTCATTTGTAATTCTATGTATTTAATTTTATGCACATAAAAGATTATTTTTTTGTGAAGGTATACATGAGCTTCACTAAGCTGATCAAAAGGGCCATGACACAAAGTAAAGAATATCTGCCCTAAACCCTCTCTATTTCCTCTTTTGGTCTACACCATTTCTGGAGGGAAGCTACCTGATAAAATTATTGCATAAAGAATTGGGAGATCATTTTGTTGCCACTTGCTGTAATATTTGCACTTTAAAATTGTCTAGAAGGATTGTTTAAACAAAAGCTGTAATACTTTAATGGTATTACAGGCATCAGCAGGGCCATACTTTGGATCATGCAAACTCTTGGCAACCCCTCCCTCCGCCTCACATAAGCTATAATCAACTCTCTTGGTACATAAAACTGGAAAAAAATTTAGTGATATTATTGGGGGAGGGAATATAATTTAATAAGGATATATTGAATAGCTTCTAGAGTGTGGGTCAGAGCACAGACCAAACATAGCTGCTACTAGGCACCTTGGGTATAAAGACAAAAATGAAAATGACTCCTTTCTTCAGGGAGTTTACATTCTGCTCAAAGTGGTAGAGCCAGATATTCTTCTATCTACAACATAGATGATCTGGGCAAGGCAGGAATTGTTTTATCCTATCAGCCATTTGTGAAATTATCAATGAGATCTTTCATTCTTAAGAAAAATTAATCTTTTAAGATGAGCTGACATACTGAGGAATAATAAGTGACACTATTATAATACATTAAAGTTTAGAATGTGTTTTATGCCCACTATCTCATTTGAGACACACAACAAACAAATGAGGTGGTTACTCTAGAGATTATTAAGCCCATTTTTCACAGAGCAATTAGTGGAATTGGAACCAAATTGGTTCTAATTCCCAGTCTAATACAATGTGCACTGTGTCATCCTTAATTCAATACATAATTTAATAAAATATTCTAAGCATGATTATATTCATGCCTCTCATCCAATAGAATATAAGCTCCTTGAAGACAGAGACTAGCTTGCTTACTTGTATTTCTATCCGCAGAATTTAACGCAGTTTCTATGTCTCTCTGTCTCTGTGTTTGTCTGTCTCTCCCTAATATTATATGTATATGTATATACTACATGCAGAATCTATTCATCTCTTTATTTTATTTATCCATTCACTATCTATCTGTCTAATCTTCTATTTATGTATTTATCTTGCTATCTATCTATGTAATCATTTATCTAATCATCTATCCTTTAGGACAGGAACTACTTCATTTTTAAATCTTTGAATTCCCAATGCCTGACACATAGTAGGTACTTAAACGTTCATTGATGGATTGATTATTCTTTTCATTCTTCTGTTCAACAGTCATTAATAAGTACTTATTTTAAAGGAGCACTATAAAATTGGTGATGGAAAAGATATATTTTAGCTAAGATATGACCCCTTTCTTCATGGAACTTATAGCTGATAGGGAGAAAATAAACTAACATATATCAACAGAATGTATATTATTACATGATGGATTCATTAAAGAATTATAAAACAAAATAATATTGGAGGCTGAAGGGGAGAAGTTGTTTGCTGATGGAGGGTTTGGTAAAGGGTTCGTGGAGGAAGTGACATGTTGTATTTTAAAGATGAATAAGGATATAACAGGTAAAGAATGTAAGAGCCTATGAATCATAAAATGCAAAGAGAACTCATTCTATTACATATTATAAAAAATTATTGCAGTTTTGAATCCAACTCACTTGAAAATGTATTTCACTAAAAACGTTTTAGTTATTCCACTGACTTCCAAAGTTAGGGAGTGCTGAGGATGGGAACTCACTTCACTAAGATCTAGCTAAACCTTTCTTAAAAGATAATCTTAAGGAGCTGCCTGAGGCTCAGAGCATCATTTATCCAGAATGGGGAGGAGTCTGGGAGGTCACCATGACCAACATCTTCATTTTAGAGATAAAGAAACTGAGGCCCATAGACTTTAAGCAATTTGCCCAAATCCACACAGTTAGTAAGTGGCAAAGCCAGGACTTGATATGGGACCCTTTCACTCCAAATCTCATGGTCTTTCCATTGCCAAAAGTGGTTCAGAGATCTAAGTGACTTGTCATTAGTAAGTTTTGGAGGTAGGATTTGAATCCAAGCTTTCATGGTTCCAAGCTGATCACTCTATCCCCCCTTTTCCATATTCCCATTTCTAAAACATAGTCAAGAGCTCATTTCAAAATGACTATATCCTCCTTCTGTCCTCAATTTCAATGACAGTGTTTGTGATAATTGTTGGCCATCTGTGAAAATGAGCTATTTCAGGAAATCTTTATTAGTCAGGATTTTGCCTTCAGGATCATTCAAACAACATTTGATCAGGATAGAATTTCTATGCACTCATCTAAGAAATATTTTAACAACCATTTCAACATAATTGGTTTGCCTTGTAATCCCATACATTTTATATATATTTAGAAACATGGTTCTGAGAAGGGTTCTAAAGGCTCCACTAGACTGTCCACTAAACATCCACTAGATGTAATTTACACACTTACCATGTGTAAAATTGACTTGTGAGTCATGCATGTGCAGCTTTGTCTTGGCTATACTTACAGCTGGCATTGCCAGGAAGTTCAGAATGCTAGAGCTAAATCCCTACTGGTTTGGACAGAAATATCCAAGTGTCCTTCTCCTCCTCTGCTTCAATGCTGTCCACTCCCTGGAGGTTTGTTTTGGCACCTCTAGACTGGTGGGAATGTCTGATTTTGACTGATAAACTCACCCCTCCCATCTTTTGGAATTGGAGCAAAAAGGGGAAAAGCCGCAGGAACAGAAGAAGTAGAAGCAGTGAAGGCAGGAATGTTGCTACTGCCACATGGAGAATGCTACCACCCTGAAGTCGCATTGAAGAGGATCATATTCTGCTGAAATCCATTCAGGTTACAGACAGATGGTGATTCTTCATTCTCTCCTCCTTCCTCCTTCCTGTTACCTTTCTTTCCCAAGAAAATGAATGATCATTGAATGTGATGTTTACCTGAAGGGCTAGAAGTCTTATCTATGTGTTTTAAAAGTTTACTTTGTTTCATTATGCTATAAAATGCATAAAACTGTTTACTAATCAGATTACTTTAGAAAAAAAGCTCCATTACAGGCAGGTAGGTGGTGCAATGGATTGAGTTTTGGACTTCAAGTCAAGAAGACTTGAATTTAAATGTGGTCTCAGAATCTCATTAACTAAGAGATGATGGGAAAGTCCTTTGGCCTCCACAGGCCTCAGTTTCCTCATCTGTAAAGTGGGGATAATAATAGCACCCATTGTTAAATATTGTAGTGTTGCTGTGGGAACCCAATGAGAACACACATAAAGTACTTTCTGAAAATTAAAGCATTACGTGCTTATTATTATTATGGCAAATATAAAGGTATTCATAGCAATAAACTTGACTAGCCTCTAGGAGATGAAGGATTTATGTCTGAACCAGTTTCTAACTTGTGAAAGTTAGTAAGAAATTCATGGGCTCTTTTTCTAATTGTAAAATAAGCATAAAACTGCTTTGCATTGGAACGCTGCCATGAGGAAGAGCTAATAAATATTAAATTATTAGGAAACAATTTGTAAATATAACTATTAAATTATCCCATTACAGATGCAATCATATCAATAAGAAAATAATATGTATACTAGAAATGTCTACACATTTTTAGTTCAAAATAGTTTAAGATAGTTTTTTTTTTTTAAAAAAAAGACCTCATGTAGACATTTGAATCCAAATCTTGGAAATTCCCTTGGACTGAGAAGTCTGGAAAGCTCAAGAATTGGGGTCTGGTCCTCTTAGTGAGAATAACACTTAAGATAATAAAGCAATTTAGTTGATGAGGCAGAACAGTCCATTCCATGAAATTGTTTGGAATGGATCCCAGGGTTTGCCAACTTGTTAAGAAACGGACTGGAGAACAATAGAGCTAATATTTGGCTTTGAGGTTCATCATTGCAGGAAGCTCAGGTCGATGTATAAATGCCTGACACCGCATCAAAATGTCGCTCAGTCAGAGCTGTGTAAATGAAATAGCCCTTGCCTTTGACATATGGTGGAAAACAAATAGTCACATTTGTTTCTTTGGTGGGTAATACATTGTTGATGGACGTTAAACAGTACAATACAACGGTGAACAATGTGATGGCCACTGATGTAATGGGGGGGCTGTCTAAAGTCAAACATCTAATGACTTTTAATAAGGATCTAAAATAACTTAATACTGGATAGATTATATTATATCCTCAGGGGTCAAGGAAAAATGCACAAAATTATAGTGATAGCAATAACAGCTAAACATACATAGTGCTTTAAGATTCGCAAAGGACTTTACATGTTTTCTCATCCTCCCCACAATCCTATGAAGTAAGTGGTATTATTAGCCCCATTTTGCAGATCAGGACACTGATTCTGAGAGAGGTCAATGGTACCAATAAGTATCTGAGGCAGATTGAAAACTAAGGTTTTCCTAAATCCAGCACTCTGTCCACTCTGCAACCTTGCTGCCTTGGTTTATAGATTTAGGACCTCATTTTCCAAAAATGGATGCTCATAGGGGATAAGTGACTTGTCCAAGGTCTTACAGGTGGGAAGTAGCAGAATCTGTATTTGAACCTTTGTCCTTTGCCTCCAGGTCCAGTAGCCTTTTTGTTGTAACACAGGACCTGGCTCTGATATTGGCTGTGTCACTGGGTTCATTAGTTTCCTCTTTTGCAGTTCAGTTTCAAAGAATCACAGGATTTCTAAGTTTAAGGGGATATTTGAAGTCTTCTAATCTAATCCTCTCTACCACATATTGTACTGTGCATAAGATTATCCAGATTTTGCTTGAAAATGCCTAGTTAATCAATCAACACATATTTATTAGCACCAGGGTGTTGGGTACTGTACTAAACACTAGGGATACAGAGAAGGGCAAAAGTCAGTCCCTGCCCTCAAGGAGCTCACAGTCTGACAGGGGAAACCACATGAAAAAAATATTCTGTACAAATTAGATATATACAAATAAGGTGGCACAGTGAATAGAGTTCTGGAAATCTTGAGTTCAAATCTAGCCTTAGATGCTTACTCACTGTGTGATCCTGGTCAAGTCACATGAGCGCTGTTCGTTTCAGTTTTTCCAACTCTAAGATGGGGATAATAATAGCACCTATCTCCTATGGCTGATCAACTGAGATGTTTTAAAGTGCTTAGGACAATGTCAGCAGCATAATAGGTATTGAATTTATATACTGCTAATGTAGAATGTAATATAGCTATTATTATTATTATTACCATTAATTTATCAACAGAAGGAAGACATGTTCAGTGAAAGGGACTACGCTGCTTCCTGTGCGTCACATTCCCCTTTGGCTAGTTTAACCTCTGAGGAAGTTATTCTTTACATTGAGTCACTATCTGAGATTTTGGCCCATTTCTCTCAGGCCTAATAGCTTGAGTCCAAGTGGAACAAATTGAAACTTCCTTTTACATGACAGAGCTTCAAATGCTTGTTGACAGTGACCATGATCACACCCCTTCCTAAATCTTCTCTTCTCCTGGCTAAGCATCAGTAGTTTTCTCAACTAATTCTCATATAACATTTGTCAGGGCCCTCATCCTGGTTGCCTTCCTTTGGATACTCTCCAGCCAATCAATAATGTCTGTCCTTAAATGTCATGTCCAGAACCAAGAACAATACTTGAGATGCAGCTTGACCAGTGCAGACTGCAATGAGATGATCATTTTCCTTATATTGGGTACTTTGCCTCTCTATGTAGGCAAAGATCATATTAGCTTCATTTAGTTGCATTTTTTGGCTACTATATAATACTGTTACACTAATATTGAAGTCCTCTAAATTCTCCAATTCATTCTCAGACAAACCTTTCTTTAGTCATGCCTCCCCCCTCCTATCTTATATTCATTAAGTGTGTTTTTAACCCAAGTGTGTCTTTACATGTATTCCAAATTAAATTCCATTTTAATCAATTTGGCCCCAAGTTACAACAAAATTTTAAACATGACAAATCCATTTTTATTTCTTTATTTGTGACTTGAGGAAGAAGAGAGGCTATATAACACACTGGATAGGGAATCAACCCTCGAGTCAGGAAGACATGAGTTCAAACATCACCTCTGATTCATACTTAGTAGGTGTCCCTATTTGAGTCACTTCATTTCTCTGTTAGTGCTCCAGACAACTCTATGACTCTAAGTTGCAAATCAAGTGCCAATTTGTATTATTGGAACGTCTTGACTGGGCAGTCTCTATACCAGTTGAAGTCACCTCTAGTTTCCACTCGCTTATTTTTTTTTTAAAATTAAATACAGGGAGAGAGGGAAACAGTTTGAAACTTAAAATGTAACCAAATAAACAAAATTTAATTTTAAAAATTAAATATGGGGATAATAATATTCACACTACCTCCCTCATATGGAGTGTTGTGAGGGAAGCTACAAAAAGTAAGAGCCATTTCCAGAACAAATAAAAGGCTTTTTCCCCCTATGTAATTCAGCATACTTTGTGTTTCTATGCATTTCCTAGTTTTTCTGTTGACCTCTAAAGATGAGGGGTGTGTTGACGGATGCTTAATGAGAATGTTGATGCGGAATCCAGAGCATATTAAGGAATAAAATGGTCATGGCTGGCAGATGATATTTTAATGCAATGGGGTTATTGTATTTGTGTTTCTGTATTGATCATTCTATCTACAAGTAGTGGGGTAAGGGGAGGTTTCAATTTGTTCTTCTCTGATGGGTTGTTGACTGTGGTGAATGAAGTTGATTGAACAATTTGTCAAAGACAATGTGAGAAAGCTGTTGTGCTTTATGACCTCTGAAGGTATGTCCATCCACTTTAATGAAGCATGAAGGAGGATTTTAAAACCCATAAAATTGCAGCACATTGAATACCTGACTCCTACTGACTGACAAGCCACATACAACCATAAATTTCTTAGAGGGAACTTAAATAAAGAAGTAATTTCTAAGTAGGCCATGAGCAAAAGGAGTTGAGGAAAGGCTTAGGCTATAGTAAGAGTCTAAAAAAAAGAGCTGACCAATGTTCAGTCTTGGCCACTCCATATCATTATGTATCATTTGCAATGAACACTTAGAATCATGAGCAGTACCCATGGCAGAGTGGAGAGAGTCAGCCAGGAAGACCTCGGTTCAAGTTTTTGACACCTATTGGGCATGGCCCAAAACCAGTGTGAGGGAAAGAGAGGGGAAACAATCATTTAAAAATTGTCTACTATGTGCCAGGCACTGTACTAAGCACTTTAAAAATATTATCTCAGCTAACCTTCACAACAACCTTGTGAAGTCTTCATTTTTATAGTTTAGGGAATTGAAGAAGAGATTAAATGACTTGCCCAGGGCCACACAGCTAGTAAGTGTCTGAGGCCAGATTCGAACCAAACTCTTTTTGACCCCAGGCCTCTATCTACTGTACCAGCCACCTAGCTGCTTTTAATGTGATTCTCAAGTGTGGTCTGAGGACCCCCAGAAATTCCTGAGACCCTTTTTAAGTGCCATAAGGTCAAAACCATTTTTCATAAGAATACTAAGATTTTTTAGTTTCTAATATTATAAATATTAATAGATATAACCCACATATACAGGAGTTCTTTGGCATCTTCTATAAATTATAAGAGTATAAGAAGTCCTGATGCCCAAAGTCAGAGAACCACTACCCACACAAGGCATTTAAATTCCTAGAACTTGAGAGAGCTTTCGAAGACCACAGGTTACATGGGTAGAAGGAATTTCCTTGCCTGGGATTTCCCTATACTAATAATAGCAAAGGTCCAGTCCTTATTCCTATCCTACTGAGAGTTATAGAATTTTAGACATCTTCCTCAGAGAACACAAAAACAGATATCTAGAGCTGGAAAGAATGTGAGCTGGCATATAGTCCACCCCACTCCTTCACTTTATGGATGGGGAAACTGAGTCGCAAAGGGGTTAAATGAATTCCTGAAGTTACAAAGATATGAAGTGTCAGAGCTGGAATTTGAACTCAGGTCCTATGACACAAAGTTTAGCATTCCAAGTACAGTGTTCTCACACCTCCCCCTTTTAAATTGCTTTGTAGTTTCTTTGCCTATTCTCTGAATTTCTTTGTGTGTGCATGCAATATGACACACACACACACACACACACTCACGCGTGCGCACACACACACACACAAACACTCACACACACACCACTACAATCACTTGCCCCACTACAGAGCATAAGCTCTTTGAGAGCAGGGCTCATTCATTTTGACCTTTGTATGTCTTACCACCTAGTCTGATTCATAGTAAGCACATAGTAATCAATATGCTGGTGAATGGAACGAATTCATTGGAAAGAGCACTGTGTGTAACTACAGTAAAATGACCCGCCTTCCCAACCTTGCTTTAGCACTTATCCATTCTGTGGCCTTGGGCATATTGATTTGACTCTGAGTCCCAATTTACCTCATCTATAAAATGGAGCAAATGGACAAAATGATTTCTAATCTGTTCAAGCTCTAAATCATGGGAGCCAATGATGCCAACATCAAATCTCTCACAGCTATGGGAGCCAAAGGAAACTCTTAGGAAAAGAGAGAGAAAAACATTCCTGAGCTCTTGGTTAGTGAAATTACTTTGTCCCAAATTAAAACTAGCCAGAAGACAAGTTCTCCCTGCTACTAATGGCCAAAAATTTGTATTTTACTCTGATTCACCTAGACCTGATCACTCTTGATATAGTAGTCATGGAAGATAAAGTCTGCCACATGTTTGCCCCCAACAACCCAAGATTAAAGAGCAACAAATCAGAGATAGGTTAGACAGAAAGATACAGAGAGAGCAAGAGGATAGATATGAAGATGATAGGGAGATAGATAGATAGATAATTTCTTGAGTTCTTATTGTATGCTGAACACTATATGAAATACTGGGACAACAAATAACAGAAGCAGGACAAATTCTAACCTCCAGGAATTTACATTATAATAGGGTCAAGATTACACAAAAAGGAGAGTTGGCAGGGGAGAGTATAGCAGTACTAACAGAGAGCCAAAGTTTGAAATGGTGACTAGAAAGCGGGCAAGCTAAGGAGAAAACTCATTTATAAATAGCCCAATGGAGTTCCTGGGACAGAGTCCAAGCTTCTAAATGGGGAGGGATAGGGAGAGATGAGGATGATGACTAGAGTACAGGGAGCCTGGTTTGGAAAATGAGAGCTATGGCTAAAAAAAGAGGCAGAGAGTAGATGCCATTACTTAGTTTGAGGTTTGGTCATTCTAATTAGGGTGGTAGAGGTGCCAAGGTGGCAGAGAAAAGTCAGGAAGTTGTCTGAGCTCTCCCCAGTTTCCCTCAAAACAATGTTAAATCAAGCCTCTAAATGAATTCTGGAGTGACAGAATCCACAGAAAGATGGGATGAAACAATTTTTCAGCCCAAGACAACTTTGAAAGATTGCAGGAAAGGCCTGTCTCACTTGGGTAAAAGAGGAGAGCAACTCAGCTCAGTTAGCGTCTAGGCAAGCCAGTAAGAGGCTCTTAGCCATAGCACAAATCAGCAACCAAGGCCCTATCATGCTGACTCAGCAGGCCAGGGACACAGCAGACCAGCTGTGAGGCCTTCAGCCTCAGCACAACAGGTGAACTGCCAGCCCCAGAATCCCTGGCACAACATGTTGGACTAGGACAGGCCATACCAGCACAGTGGGCAGCCCCCAGGGGTCCCAGTACAGAAAGCCAGTGGCCAGGCCCCTGGTCCCCAGTGCAACAAGCCTGAGGCAGGGCCCCTCTGTACCCTAGGAGCAGAAGTCACCTTTAAAAGTCATGAAATAGACTAGACAATGAGAAAAAAGCAAGAACCACGCACAATAAAAGAACCCTGACCATAGAAAGCTACTATGGCGACAGGGAAGAACAAAACACAAACTCAGAAGAGTATAGCAATTTCACAATGCCTATATACAAAGCCTCAAAGAGGAATATAGATTGGTTTCAAGCCTGAAAAGTCATCTTAAAAGAGCTCAAAAAGGATTTTAAGAATCAAATAAGGTGGTTGAAGAAAATTTAGGAAATGAGAATGATGGAAGAGAATCATGAAAAAGCAGTCAACAGTCCAATTGTTGCAAAGGTGGTTGTAGTAAGCTCAGGCTCTCAGGGCCAGCATGTCTCTGAGGTTTAATTTGTACCCAGGGCTTCCTGATTTCAGGTCTGATCATCTCCTACTCAAGCTGCTGCCTACAATTGGGAAGCAGAACTGTGTGATGGGAAAGAGACTGTACTTGACATTAGAGGACTTGGGTTCACATCTCAGCTACTACTTATTCCATTCATGTTTGGACAAATCATTTAACCTCTCCACCTCAGTTTCTTCTTCATAAAATGGAAGAAGGACTTGCTTCAAAGATACCTTCTATTGCTAAATCTATGATCCTTGTAGAATTTATGATCTTACCGCATTAACAGCTCTGAAATCTGGAGCATTTAAATATGTTCTCCAAGTGACTTTCACACACATCCAGTACCTTAGATTTATCGATGCCGATACAACATAACTGCTGCCCCATTTCGAGATGCCAGAACTATAGAGCTGGAAAGTAACCCACCATACGTAGGCAGCTAAGTGGGGCAGTAGATTGCTGGGCTTAGATTCATGAAATTATGGCCTCAGACACTCACTCATTGTGTAACACTAAGCAAATCACTTAAGCACTGTTTGCCTCAGTTTCCTTCCTCGTCTGTAAAATGAGGATAATAATAGTATGCACTCTTTAAATGTTAGTTTTCATGACCTTATTTTGTAGATAAGGACATTGAGGCACAAAGAGATTCATGGTGTTGCCCGCATTCTTATGGGTAGTAGTAAGTGGGAGAACCTGAACATGAAACCTTGTTCTTTGACTCCAAACTCACAATTCTTTGCACTGTGCCAATTAACTTGTACTTTTCTAAGCCAAAGAAATTTGGTGGAAGACACCTGTATCTTTTTATCACGTTTATAATTTTTAGTTTAATACACTAATTTAAAAGTCTATGCATCTTTCAATATACCACAGAAGGCCACATATGGACAATAGCCTGAGTTTTAGGAGGCAGTTTGGTTCAGCGAAATGATGAGTTGAGTGTTCCTCTGCATATGAGGTCTTGCTTTCCAGAATGAATTCTCAAATAAATATAAAAAGCTTAGACATAATAGCTAACATTATCATAGAGCTCTTAAGTTTGTGCAATGCTTTGCATGTATTATCTTATTTCATTCTCACAACAAACTTTCAAAGTAGGTACTGTTATCCCTACTTTATAAATGAAGAAACTGAGCTAGCGAGGTTAAATAATTTGCCCAGAGTCACACAACTATTAATTTTTTGAGGGAGAATTTGAACTCAGGTCTTCCTGACTCCATTTTCAGGACTCTATACAGTATGCCACCTAACTTAGAAAAAGCAAAACACCCACCACCCTGGAAAAGGAAAGAGCAAGGGAAAGTGAAATGGGAAGAAAAAAAAAAGATGAATTGAACTTCTTGCTGTGATTTGATTTTAATTCTTGTTCTCGGGGTGGAGTTTGACTATTGAAAACTGGCAACATCCGTCTAATCCTCAGAATCTAATAAAGATTCCATCGGTACAAAATCATTATCCTTGGGCAGAAAGAGAACCAATTCAATTATGATGTTGGCTGAAAAATTGAAAGGCTTTTTAACTTGAGGGTGGAAAAGTTGTAGTACATATTAAAATGGTGACTACAAAACTCAAGCATTCAGGCTAAAAAATGCTAATACGTTCCTTTGTTACCCTCTAATTCATATGATTCATGGAAGCCTCCAGCCAATGAAACTGGTGTGAAATTTCAGCTGCATTTAAAAAAATAGCAAAGAAATGAATTGTAAAGTTATTAACATTCATGTCTAGTTGCATTATTAAGCTGTACACATCAAATCGAGTAGTACTAAGAGAGAAATGCCATAATGAAGTCAAGCAGCATTTAATCAGAAGAATTTCTAAAGGTCACCAGAGCATCGGACATTACCCTTCCATGCATGGAAGCAATTGGAAAGAAATAACTGATGTAAACCCATAAAAATAAATTTAATAAATGCCCGGAGTATTGTTTCTCTTAATGAAAAAAATGTGCCTGAGTCTAATACTGGAAGCCAAACCAACAATCCCATGCCCAAATTATAGGATGCAACTGCTTTAATTAAAGGAAGATTTAACAAGCAGATAGATGTCCCATATGAAGATGCTTGGGCTGCTTCAAGAGCTATGCCATGGCATCATGCATTGAGTCAGCCTTGGAGTCCTGACAACATAATCCTAGATCCTCCCACCACACATGCCAGCTGTGTGACCCAGGGCAAGTCACTTAACCTTTCAGTGCCCCCAGAGTACTTTTCTGAGATTATGAATTGCACTGAAGAGACTAATCAGTACTGTTAGAGTTTCCTCCCTTGGAGTTCCCCACACCAAAGAGATTGTGGGTCAGTTCTCACCCATATTCCCTAAATAAACACATGAAAACCTCACTACTTCTTTTTCCATTGTTCTGTATAGGTTAGTAAGCAAATACATGCCCTTCCATAGATTTAGAAAGAACTCCACAATTTGGTTCTTTCTCTTTTCATTGGCTAAGGGAGCAATATGCTGTCTAATTTAAAAAACCAATGATTTATTAATATAGTCCTACTTGTAATAATAGCATACTGTAGGCTTCAGGACAAGTAGCCCCATTTTAATAGTTAAGCTTGAGCATTTGAGCCCTTTAAATATTTCATATTCATAGTTTAAAGACTTACATCCCACCCCATACTTTGTTCTGGGGATTCAGTCAGTGAGAACAAAGAAAATGGATGTGTGACTAAGTACCTGGCTGCACATCTTGTTAAATTGTGCATTGTTAAATTGCTTTTTAAAAAATCTATCTACATGAAGGTTACATTCCTGATTTTGAAGGAATTACTATCTGGGTGGTCAAGAAGACTGACACAGGATTGGGACTCTCCGAAATGGGTCTCCCAGATGGAGATTTTTTTTGACTTATGGTTGAAATGGCTGTTTATGACATTGGCCTCTGGACTTGAATTTAACCCATTGTCTGCTTAAGAGAAAGCATTGGCTCAGAGCTTTGTGTCAGGCTGATCTCCGTCTATAGTTGTTTCTCAAGAGTTTGTGGATATTTCAACTGTGTTTGACATATGTCCTTGAAGCCTTTTTTCCCTCCCTTTTTAATTTCACTTGCCACATCATCAGACAAAAGCTATTTGTCTCTGCTGATGCCACTACCTCTCTACCCGTGTCCAGTTCTGCTAGTACTGTTGTCTGTTAGTATTTTGATGGATACATGATCTCAGTGATGTTCTGGTGCTCCATCTAGGTCTTCTCATCCTATGCCATTGTTATTCACATCTTTCTGTCCATCCTCCACACAATTCTACCCAATGCAATGGTGGTGATCCTCAGGGTCTTTTAATATATTTTGGATATTAGTGCAACAAATGATCTGTACATTTGTTATCTTCCACTCTCGAAATGTTCATCAATTAATCAAACTGTATTGATTAAGTACCTTCTTTGTACTAGAAAGTACACTGTGTAAAGGTAAAATCAAGACAGCGTCTATTTTCATGGAGCATACAGTGTAATGGTGGAGACAATGCATATTGAAGAGTGATGGCCTGAGAAGCAAATTATATTATAGAGAGAGTCACTATAATGAGGGAAGCCACAGGGAAGGTCATTGTCGTGATCCTTCCAAAAGTAATGGTAGTATTGATTTTATTGCTGTTCCTAGAGAAAGAAATGGAAAGTAGAGGCAGCGGACAGGGCAGATGGGAAAAGGACAAGCCTTGGTTCAGAATGTGGGATTCTTCCCTCTTGACCTTTGCCCAACATTTTTATATTTGCAATTCTATTTCCAATTCAATAAGCATTTATTAAACACCACACACTATGCTAAGTACTGGGGATAGAAATAAGGAGAAGAAAGATAGTTCCTGCCCTCAAGGAATTTACAATCTAATGGGGGAAGATAACACAAAAGGGAGGTTGAAAGCAGCAGAAGAAACTATGAGGTACCTAGCCAAGGGGCATCTTGTTCTGTGGAGTAGACATCAAGCAGAGGTGCAGTTGGAAAGTGAAGAGGGATATCCTTAATGATGGATAAAAATAGAAGCAGATTTCTGGGAGATGACTCTCAGTGGCTGGTAGAACTCAAGGTGCTTGTGTTCAGCCATGTCCTATTCTCCATGCATTGTAGCAAAGATACCAACATGGTTTGCCATTTTCCTCTCCTGTGTGTCCCCATTTTGCAGATGAGGAACTGAAGTAAATAGGGGTTAATGATTCACCCAGGGTAACACAGCTAGTAAGTAATCAAGGAAGAGACCATATGTAGAAGCCTTCAAATACCAACTACAGTTGGGTTCAAACATCCACCTCCCCCGGTGCTGAGATTGCTGAGTAGCCTTTATTCTAGACACTAGTTTTTATTAGTAAGAGTAATCCAATTGCCCCATTTAATCTCATGAATCAGGGCTCTTTAGACTGATTTCTTGGCATACATAGAGATTCTGAGTCCAACCCTAGCAGTTCACACTGACAACCCTACATATCATGGTGGTAAGTCATCACCTGCCAAAAGAAAATGAGGAAAAAGACTCTGAGTGTAGAATGAGTCAAAAATATGATTTTTGGACAGTCCAAAGTAGAAATTTATTTTCATTGAACCTGTTCAGAATCGGTTTTGTTTTTCTTTTGGGGAGGGAGTGGGGGGATGAAAAGGTGACATTTTGCTAATTGAAATATAAAATAAAGTACAATTAAAAAAGAATGAAGGAAAGGTCCTTGTCAACAAAGCCAAGAACAAAACTACAGAAGATTGGAATTTTTTATCTTTAAATTGCTTCTGAATTGTGCAAAGTTAGGCATTCAGCCTATACCTTAGAGAGGTATCACTGAAAGTCTCCTGGAAGTTGAGTTTATTGGTTGATAATAATTTAACCAGAGTTAGCCTGTCAAGGTAGCTTGACATTTAACTTGCAAAGCTAAGCAGGAAGTTAGGTATTTTCTAGGTAAAGTATGTAGGTGTCTAGAAGTCAGCCAGTGAGTACCAATATGTTTTGCCAGGTCATTAGTTTTATCAGTTAGGGAACCCAGGGCCAGGACAGGTTTAGGTAGGTGGTTTTGAGTCTGCCTTCACAGAGGCTCATTGAATGCAGGCAGGATCTTACACCAATGACATGTGAAGCAAAAGGGAGAGTGAAGATTCGGGGAATATGTCTATAACAGGCATCCTGGTTTCCAGAGCAAAGTTTACTCTTTCTTTTGAGTTTCTAATCTTGGGAGGGAGAAATGACCAATGTCAAAGGTTGCAGAGAGAAAAAAAACCTTCTGCTGTCTACTAAAAGTACAGCTATCTCTTCCCGCAACAGAAATAGCTCAAATAACTAAATTTACTCATTAGAGATTGCCAAGGTCAAAATTGGAATTACAGAACAGAAAAGATAACAGCCTTTAACCCCATTCCCTCTGAAAGAGAAGAGAATGCACCCCAGCAAAGTTAATTTAATGTTTTATTTGTGTTTTTTTTTTTCTAGAATGAGTTAGAATTGGCATAACTCTGCTCTTTCTTCTATTTGTGCACTCGGGATGGGCTGTCAGGGACTGTGGTACACAATAACACCTAGACCTGTATAGTATAAAGGAGAAATAGCCCTTACTTAAATTAGATGCTTTTTTTAAATGTGATTTTTTCATAAATGAAACCTCTCTGAAATATGTGATTGCATAAAAAGCACAGGGTTTTTTTTGTTTGTTTGGTAATTTTTTTAATGTGACTCATCAGAGAGCAGAGAAAAAGTAGAGGAAAATATAATGTAAAAATGCAGAAAAAAGAGTTCTCTTGTGCCCACAATTTGTCGCATTGAAAATAAAAAGGGACAAAATGTATGACTCAAAAGCAAGTCAGAAACAATCTTTATTAGTGTGAATTTCTAAATTGTGATGAGAATGAGTTTTGACTGCTTTTATATGCTGCATTATCCTAGTGAAGTTGTCTCGGTTACACCCTTGCAGGGATTCTTAGATTGGGGAACTTTGGAAATTTGTGTACAAATTTAACCAGCTTGGGTAGCATCCTTTCCTTGCTCTGCTTCCCTCCCCCCTCTCTTTTTTTTTGTCTCCTCCCATCAAAACTATGAGTGTCCACTGTGATAGGGATGGTGTTTGTTTCTACTGTCTTTTCTTCTGTGGGCCTAAAATAAGTAAGCCCTAAGATAAGGAAAGGCATTTAACCTCAAAGCAAAATTGTATTAGGAAGTGATTTATGTTTATACCTGCTTAAGTTAATTCCTTCGTGCTAGTAGCTACCTGATTGAACTAATTTTCATTTTTTAAAATGTGATTTGTGTGTTATACTTATAAAGTGCCTAGTCTAGCCAGAGGCATTTTTCCATTCTCTGCTACTTGATTTTATTTCCTGAAACTCTTATTGTATCAAAAGCAATGACTCTAAGCCAACAAAAGCCCCTTGCTATAGCAATTCCCACTTACCCAGCTCCAGACCAATGATTTGCGGCAACTTCTAATATTTTTTCTGCTTAATCTCACCAATACAACAATCCTAAATTGTCCACTGCAGCCGTTTCAAAGAAGAAACACTAGCCATGGTGCCCCTTTTCACTGGCAAAGGATTGTCTGATATTTCCAACTTATATACCATGATTTGTCAAGAGTTAGATTTGGACAAAAATACAAAAGACTTTGAGAAGTCTGATTGTGAAGAAATGTCTGTGAGAACAAGATAGCCTTCACAAATTTCTAGCTTTCAGTATGTTTTAAAAATGTTCTCTGAACATTACATATATGCATATATATAATGAATATATATGTATATGTACATATACATTCATTTTTGAATTTCAGGCTACTAGTGACTGAATGGCCCTCTGAATTTTGTATATGTTTACAAAATACTAGGACTTTGATTTTTTTAAACAATTTCCCTTCAGAGAGAGGACCTATGAAGTGTCTTGCACACAGTCCTCATACCATTCTTATTCCCTTGTCAAATGGGAAGTTAGTGATCCTATGGATTTGATCCTATACTCACTCAGTCCTTCTGATGACTTAACTGTAGTAATGCATAGGCAGTGCCTTTTTTTAGAACATCTAGACTAGTGAATGGGAAGACTATAAGTACATCTTCATAGTGCCTCTGGCCCAGTTCCAACTCCCCTTTTTCCCACAAGGATATGGAAGTGTTTCCTGTTATCCAGGAGTGGCTAAAATCTAAGAATCTCAAAGACTTGGGAGATTTATTGTTTTGTTTTTAACCAATAGTGGTTATAAAATGCCAAGCTAACTTTCCACAGCTTTGAACTGTATTTCCCCCATTATCATTGCTATTGTAATAATCTCCTTCCAAAACTCAACATGGAATCAACATCCCAGGAGTGAAAAAACAAGCATTTATTAAATGCTTCTGGGTTCCAGGTGCTCAACAACTCTTAGAAGTAGGTGCTATTATTTATTCCCATTATACAGAAAAGGAAACTGAGACAAACAGAGATTAAATGAGTTGTCCAGAGTCAAACACCTAGTGACTTTCTGAGGACAGATATGAATTTATGTCTTCCTGACTCTAAGCCCAATGCTCTATGCATTGGGCCACCTGCCTACTCTTCGGTGGGGATGGAAACTAGGAACTTGGTACAACGTATTGTGATTTTCTTTCTCATGTTTTTTTTTTATCTTTTATGTTTATTTATTTAACATCTTTAGTTTTCAGCATTGATTTTCACAAGAGTTTGAATTACAAATGTTCTCCCCATTTCTACCCTCCCCCCCACTCCAAGATGGCGTATATTCTGCTTGCCCTGTTCCCCAGTCAGCCCTCCCCTCTATCACCCCACTCCCCTCCCATCCCCTTTTCCCTTCCTTTCTTGTAGGGAAAGATAAATTTCTACGCCCCATTACCTGTGTATCTTATTTTCTAGTTGCATGCAAAAACTTTTTTTTTTGTTTTTGAACATCTGTTTTTAAAATTTTGAGTTCCAAATTCTCTCCCCTCTTCCCTTCCCACCCACTCTCCCTAAGAATTCAAGCAATTCAACATAGGCCACATGTGTATCATTATGTATAACCCTTCCACAATACTCATGTTGTGAAAGACTAACTATATTTTGCTCCTTCCCAACCCATCCCCCTTTATTGAATTTTCTCCCTTGACCCTGTCCCCTTTCCAAAGTGTTTGTTTTCGATTACCTCCACCCCCATCTGCCCTCCCCTCCATCATCCCCCCCCTTTTTTATCTTCTTCCCTCTTCTTTCCTGTGGGGTAAGATACCCAATTGTGTATGTATGGTATTCCCTCCTCAGGCCAAATCTGATGAGAGCAAGATTCACTCATTCCCCCCTCACCTGCCCTCTCCCCTCTTCCCGCAGGACTGCTTCCTCTTGCCACCTTTATTCGAGATAATCCACCCCATTCTATCTCTCCCTATTTCCCTATCTCAATATATTCCTCTCTCATTCCTTAATTTGATTTTATTTCTTTTAGATATCTTCCCATCATCTTCAACTCACCCTGTGTCCTCTCTCTCTCTCTCTCTCTCTCTCTCTCTCTTTCTCTCTCTACACATACATATGTACATACATTCACATTCACATATACATATATATACATATATATATATGTACATATATATACATATATATATATATATGTACATATATATACATATATATATGTACATATATATACATATATATATATATGTACATATATATATATATACACATAAACATATACATATTCCCTTCAGCTACCCTAATACTGAGGTCTCATGAATCATACATGTCATCTTTCCATGTAGGAATGTAAACAAAACAGTTCAACTTTAGTAAGTCCCTTGCAATTTCTTTTTCTTGTTCTTTTTCTTGATTATCTTTTTATGCTTCTCTTGATTCTTGTGTTTGAAAGTCAAATTTTCTATTCAGTTCTGGTCTTTTCACTGAGAAAGCTTGAAAGTCCTCTATTTTATTGAAAATCCATATTTTGCCTTGGAGCATGATACTCAGTTTTGCTGGGTAGGTGATTCTAGGTTTTAATCCTAGCTCCATTGACCTCCGGAATATCGTATTCCAAGCCCTTTGATCTCTTAATGTAGAAGCTGCCAGATCTTGGGTTATTCTGATTGGGTTTCCACAATACTCAAATTGTTTCTTTCTGGCTGCTTGCAGTATTTTCTCCTTGATCTGGGAGCTCTGGAATTTGGTGACAATATTCCTAGGAGATTTCTTTTTGGGATCTATTTGAGAAGGTGATTGATGGATTCTTTCAATTTCTATTTTGCCCTGTGACTCTAGAATATCAGGGCAGTTCTCCTTGATAATTCCTTAAAAGATGATCTCTAGGCTCTTTTTTTGATCATGGCTTTCAGGTAGTCCAATAATTTTTAAATTATCTCTCCTGGATCTATTTTCCAGGTCAGTGGTTTTTCCAATGAGATATTTCACATTATCTTCCATTTTTTCATTCCTTTGGTTTTGTTTTACAATATCTTGATTTCTCATAAAGTCACTAGATTCCACTTGCTCCAATCTAATTTTTAAAGTAGTATTTTCTTCAGCGGTCTTTCGGACCTCCTTTTCCATTTGGCTACTTCTGCCTTTCAAGGCATTCTTCTCCTCATTGGCTTTTTGGAGCCCTTTTGCCATTTGAGTTAGTCTATTTTTTTTAAGGTATTGTTTACTTCAGTGTATTTTTCAGTATTTCTTTGTGTCTCCTTTAGCAAGTCATTGACGTGTTTTTCATGGTTTTCTCACATCCTTCTAATTTCTCTTCCCAATTTTTCCTCTACTTCTCTAACTTGCTTTTCCAAATCCTTTTTGAGCTCTTCCATGGCCTGGGACCAGTTCATGTTTTCCTTGGAGGCTTTTGGTGTAGGCTCTTGCACTTTGTTGACTTCTTTAGGCTGTATGTTTTGGTCCTCTCTGTCAGCAAAGAAAGAATGCAAAGTCTGAGACTGAATCTGGGTGTGTTTTCGCTGCCTGGCCATATTCCCAACCAACTAACTTGACCCTTGAGTTTTTCAGTGGGGTATGACTGCTTGTAGACTAAAGAGTTCTATGTTCCACATTTGGGGGGGATGTGCCAGCTCTGCCACACCAACATTCCTCCTTCCCCAAGAACCCCCAACCTGGACTGGGCTTAGATCTTCAGCAGGCTGTGCACTCCTGCTCTGCTCTGCCCCTTAATTCCTCCCACCAGGTAGGCCTGGGGCCGGAAGTAACTGCAGCTGTAGCTGCCCCACCTCCGCTGCCCAGGGGGCGGTGGTCAAACCTTGAACTCCTTCCACTCCTGCAGCTTTTCCCACTAACCTTCTCTGTTGTCTTTGGTGTTTGTGGGTTGAGAAGTCTGGTAACTGCCGAAGCTCACTGATTCAGGGCACTAGGGCCCACTCCGCCCGGTTCCTGGTCTGGTTGGTCTGCGCAACTCACGCTGGGCTCTGCTCCCCTCTGCTCTGCTCTGCTCTGCACCCATCTCCCAGCTCCCAGCACCATGTGTGATAGACCTCACGCAGAGACAATCCAGGCTGTCCTGGGCTGGAGCCCTGCTTCCCTCTGCTGTTTTGTGGGTTCTGCAGCTCTAGAATTGGTTCAGAGCCATTTTTTATAGGTTTCTGGAGGGACTCGGTGGGGAGCTCATGCTAGTCCCTGCTTTCCAGCTGCCATCTTGGCTCCGCCCCCCGGAAAGCTCTTTCTCATGTTAACTTCAACATTGCTTTCATTAAAATCTTGCCCTTCTGGATCACACAGTGCCACAACTATTAAATAGAAGCCCGTGTGGCCTGTGTTGTTATCTGCCAAACCTTATGGGCAGACAGCATAGATGGAGAACTATGGGCACAGTGGACGATATGATATAATTCAGTGTCATGGCCCCTCTATTCTACTCCCCTTAGAAACCCTTCAATAAACCCTCTGTATTTTCCCCAGTTACATATAAGCCTTGCCAAAGCTGCCTTCACTTTGTAAAAGCTACTTTTATAAAAATCAGAACTCTACTGTGGTAGCCTGTTCAAGATTTTCTCCCCTTATTTCCTTACAAGGATTCACCATGTCATGTTCTCTTTCCAGTTTTAAAATGTTATCGTTGTTTGTAACAGAATCTTTTATGCAAGGAATATGGTAATTCATATACGAATGAGCAGACAAGATCTGGGAGCTTTTAGAAAATTCCTGTCTAACTTCAATGCACATAGAAGACAAATGCTTTCAATGACTATCATGCGGTATGCTACAGTTGTAAACCAATTCCAATATCTGCTGTTATTAATACTAACTTGAAAATAATTGTACCCCACTTTTGTTCTAGCAGTGGAATTTGCAGCGTGAGGTAGAACCCCTTAGATTGTTAATTTGGCTTGAATCTATTGCTTGCAATCTCTGGTTGAATCCAAGTATGAGCGTCTGTACTGTTAAGTCAACAATCCACCAGACTATGGAAAATGCCAACAACTGCCTACAAGGAGTGCTGTCTAGTAACTTTAAATGTTATAATCAGTCCAGTGGATGGAGGAAAGGTAAGAGAGGGCTGCCTTATGAATTTAATGGAAGGGTCTTTTTGATTTAGTTTCCCCATTGAAGAAGAGAGTAACCACCATGTGCCAAGCTTTCATATTCCTCAGATAATATACAATGCCATTGTAGTAACAGGCCAGCCCAAAAGGTATTTATGATCTTACCTGGGATGAAACAGACCTGAGGTAGTTTTGTCTATCATGTAGCTAGATGGTACAGAGGCTGGAACACTGGACCTGGAATCAGGAAGACCTGAGTTCAAATCTGGCTTCAGACATTTGTAAGCTGTGTAACCCTAGGCAAGTCTTTTAACCCCCCATTTACCTCTGTTTCCTCTTCTGTAAAATAGGGATAATGACAGCACCCTACGGTCCAGGGTTTTGTGAGAATCAAATGAGACAATAATTGTAAAGAGCTGAGCAGAGCACTTGGTACATAATAACATGGAATATTATTGTAATATTGTGATATAATTGTGATATTGTTAATTGTATTGTATTGTAATATTGTTAATAATTAATGTAATATTATTGTAATAAACATAATAACATATAAATGTTATTATTTTTGTTATTACTATTATGCTTATGACAGATGAGTCTGTGACATTCAAACACAGACCTCATGGGAAAACTTGATTGCTGTTAGGACCACACTCTTCTTCCTCCTTTCAGAGAAAAATTCCTCTGGTCCCTACAGGAAAATTCACTGCTTTAGTTTGGATTTTGGTGTCATGATTGCCATGCATCTCTGAACTCATAATTCTGAGGATTCTTTGTGCTACTACATGGTGTTGTGAAGCTTAAACAAAGAAGACAGTGATGAGCTTTTGTCTAGGAACCAATTTGGAGGACCCTCATATCCTCTGTCCTGATTCTTCTATTGTCTCAGAATTTCCCAGAATAGCCTTATCTTATACCTTTCAGTATATGTATACATATATATATGTATACACACACACACACACACACACACACATATATATACATACATACATATATATATACATATATATATACATATACATACATATATATATATATATATATATATATATATATATATATATATATATATATATATATATATATATATATGTTTGTGGGGGGAAGGCAGGGCAATTGGGATTAAGTGACTTGCCCAAGGTCACACAGCTAGTAAGTGTGTCAACTGTCCAAGGCCAGATTTGAAGTCATGTCCTCCTGACTTCAGGGCCAGTGCTGTACTCACTGTACCACCTAGCTGCCCCTCGGTATATTTTCAATGATACCAAATTAAACATTAGACAAATATGTCAGGGAGTGGAATATGTCAGAGAATGCAAATATTTAACTTTTGCGTTTCTTTTCATAATGTTTGGTGTCTTGTGCTTTCCATGATCCTATTGTATGTGATTTTCCTTCTTAATATTTTGTTACTTTATTTAGCTTTCCTTGAGAGGGAAGCTAAATAAATCTAAGTGAATCCTATTGCTTGCTATAGAATACAGAGGGTAGCTCAAAAAGTCTTAGTTTAAGCTACTAGAGCTTAAAATGCACTAAGAATTTTTGCAGCACCTTGTATGGATGCATATGCGCATTTGTACATAGTGCCATATTACTTAGAGAGTGTTCTTTTATCCCCTTGTTATGGGAAGATTATCCCTTCTCCCTTATGGAATCTGAGTTAACATTTCATATGTAGAATCATGAGGGGTAAGGGTGAGGTGGCATAAGCACACTCACTTAAAAGTCATTCTCCTGGTACTTGCCTCTGAATAGAGCACTGAAACTGGAGTCATTAAGACCACAGTTCAAGTCTATCATCAGACAATAGTTGTATGACCCTGGGCAAGTCTCATAACCTTTTCCTGACTTAGTTTCCTGAATTGTAAAATGGGGATGATAATAGCACCTAATTCCCAGGTTTGTTGTGAAGATAAAATGAGGTATTTGTGAATCACTTCTCAAACCTTAAAGTCTGGCACAAATATTAGTTATGTATCTTATAAGAATTATTGTCCTTTGCTTTTTTCTTTTATCTAAAGCTCAACGAAGTCTTTTGCTCCTTGTCAAACAGTAACTTCATTAATAAAACATCCATGTGGGCCTAGATGGTTCGATAGCACCTGGCATCATAAATAAGATCTTTTGCGTTCCTCTTTTTTTAGCTATCCTTGAGTGAATTGAAGAGCATTCCACTCCCATAATCGTAACTCCACTCAATACAAAGGTATCGATGCCTACCATTTTGTTAGTACTCTAAGTGGAGTGGCGTGATTTGACTGATTGACTCATTTGGTCTCAACCTACATATTTCTATAGGAAGAAATGTCAAATTGTAGCTATTTTTGTCCCCTCCACAGGTCTTCCTTCTACATAATGAGGGCTTGCTTTTAATGAATTCTCTTCTATTTTTTCCCCTTTGGGGAATGAATGGAAGTTTTCTCTACTTTATACCTCTACTCTTTATAGAGTTTGTGCTCTCATTTGCCAAGTTTTTCCATCATATTTCAAAGCTCAGGTTCATCACATTATCAAAGTTCTCTATAAACACAATGAAAGCATGAAGAATAACCTCACACGGAAGAAGTCATAGGATGTGTTTACATGACAAATTCCCTAGTTTTAATTCGTTAACCTCCATACCTAGTGATGTTGAAATATTGGCTAAATCACACTTCTCTTTAAGAGTAAACATATGCAAACAAGCACTGAAAAAAAGAATCTATCTTGACTCAAAAATCAAACTAATAAGTCCTGCAGGGAAATAAGACACTGAAAGCAGATTATGATTAAAGTTTCAAAGAAAAACCTTGAGAAGGATATGAAAGATGCAATTACTATCCACAACTTCAGAGAAAGGTTAGACCTGCTTGTAGAGGGCATGAGAGTAGATTGGAACAGGGGCAAGAAGAGAATTGAACATCATAATATCACAAGAAACTAATAGAAGGAAGCATTCAGGCTGCTGATGTAGATACTTTATTTTTAATAGGGAAATCATATAAAATATTTCATAAATTTGATTCAATAAAATTACCTGTGAAACACTGCTTTAGGCACTGTAGGGGGTTTATATTTTCAGCCAGTTAATCAGTCAACAAGCATTTATTAAACACTTACTAAGTGTCAGATATTATGCTAAATGCTGGAAATAGAAAGGCAAAAAAAATTGTCCCCGTCTTGAGGAAATCACATGGCAAAGGGACAGACAACATTTAAATAAGCAAGATATATACAGAATAGGCTCTAAAAGTTGAAGAAAAAGGGTTGGGAAGACCTTTTAGGAGAAGGCAGGATTTGAGCTGAATATTTTTAAAAATTTATTTAGTATTTTATTTTTCCCCAATTAGATGTAAAAGCAATGTTTTAACATTTGTTTTTGAATTCCAAATTTTTTCCCTTTATCCCTCCCCATTCTCCACTCATTGAGAAGGCTTCTGATATAGGTTATATGTGTGTAGTCAAGTAAAACATATTTCCATATCACTCATGTTGTAAAAGAAAACATAGACAAAAAAGAAAAACCAAGAAAGTGAAACTTGTGAAAATAGTATGCTTCTATCTGCTTTCAGATTCCATCAGTTCTTTCTCTGGGAATGGATAGCATTTTTTGTTATAAGTTCTTCAGAGTTGGCTTGGATCATTGCATTGCCAAGAATAGCTAATTCTTCCACAGCTGATCATCTTACCATATTGCTGCTATGGTGTACAATGTTCTGGTTCTACTCATCTCACTTTGCATCAGTTCATGTAAGTGTCTCCAGGTTTTTCTGAGAGCATCCTGTTGAACTTAGTCTTGAGGACAGGCAGGGAAACTTAGAGGGGAAGATGGGAGAGAGCACTCAAAATACAGAGAAGAGCCAATGTAAAAGCCACAAGTCTTTAGATGCAATGTTTTGTGTGAGAAACAGGAGGTAGGGCAATGTATCTGGATCATTAAGTGTGTAAAGGAGAGTAAATAGACTGGAGAGGTAGGATGAGAAGTTGTGAAAGGATTGGAATGCCAAACAGAGCATTTTATGTTTGATCCTGGATGCAAAAGGAGCCTTTGCAGTCAGGAGTTGGGGAAAGGGGTGAGATGGTTACACTTATACTTAAAGAAAATAACTTTGGTACCAAAGTGGAGAATGTACTGAAATGGGGAGAGACTTGATGCAAGAGACCAGTTTTAACGGTATTACAAAAATCCAGCTTGAGGCAAAGAGAGATCTGTATTAGAGTGGTATCTGTGTAAGTTGATAAGTTGACAATCTGTGTAGGTGCATAACCGGGAGATGTTGTGAAGGTAGAGATGATAAGATTGACACCAGACTGGATATTTGAGGCAAGCGAGTAAGGCATCAAGAATGACACAGATACCATGAGAGTGGGTGACTGGGAAGTAATGGTACTTTCAACATATATAGGAATATTGGTAACAGTAGAAAGTTTGGGAGAAAGATAATGAATTTTGCTTTAGATATGATGAGTTTAAGATGCCTATGGGATATTCAGTTTGAGATTTCTTAAAGGCTGGTGGTGATGCAGCAGAGCTGTTGAGAGGGGTAATCACTAGATATGTAGACAAGGAAGGCATCTGCAAATAAATTATGGTTGAACTCATAGAGGTGATAAGCTCACCTAGTGAGAGATTAAAGAAGATGAGAAGAGGGCTGAGGATAGGGTTTTAGGGGTCACTGGCTATTAATAGACATGGCACGGAGTAAAGAAGCCTGATAAAGAGTGGTCAGACAGAGAGGAAGAGAATAAAGAGAGAACAGAATGATGAAAATCTAGAGAGAAGAGATCACCCAGGAGGAGACGATCAGTAGTATGAAAGACTGCAGAGAAGTCAAGAAAAGATGAAGACTGAGAAAAGGTTTTCAGACTTGGTGCTTCAGAAATTGTGGATATTTTGTAATTAGTTCCAGATTTAGAATTCAAAGGGGTCTTGAAGATTGGGATCCTCATTTCACAAATGAGAGAACAAGAAGAAAGAAGTAAAGCCACTTTTCCAAGGTCACATGGATTATTAATAATAAAGTTGGGGTTTAAATTCAGGTTCTCCAGTGTTCAAATCCAGCACTCCACTGTAACATGAAAGAGAACTAAGACATGAGAAATAAGTAATGTCTTGAGGATCTACTAGGGAACATAGAATAGTAGACTAACTTCTCCAAGCTAGCGTCTACATCTCATCTTCTTTTGAGTTCTACTCCTTGCTTTTCCTGAGCCCATTAACTTGGCTTACTGGTGGGCCCCTCCTTGTTTCTAGACACCATTGACTCTCCTTCCTGACCCTCAGCACTCAGGTGGATCAGGTAGAGTCCCAATTTTGTCATTATTCCCTGAAAATAGCATAGGGTCTTTTTTAGATATTTTAAAGGACTTATTAAACTTAAAAAGGAGATATGTCAAGCAGTTACAACTATAATCAATATTAGAAAGATAAAAGTTTACATTGACCTTTTCCACTAGTCCATGTTGTCTTACATTCCTCTTCTTGTTCCTGTCCCTTTTTGTTACTAGATATTATTCTTAAAATCTTCCTGTTGTCTGATTGAGACGATTTCTTAGACCAAGGTTTTATTTGACAATGTGATCCATCTTTTCTTCAGTCTTTAGCTTGGATGGATGATAAAGAACTCTCTCTACCTCCTGACTTAGAGGTAATGGACTCAAGGTGCAGAATGTGACATACATATTTGGGTATGTCCAATGTAGGAAAGTATTTTGCTTGACTACACATATTTGTTACAGTGATTTTCTCTTATTTTTTATCCAACTTGGAGGGGGAAGGAAGTGAGAAAAAGAGCAAATACATGCTTGATAACTTAAAAAAAGCAAAACCCTTCCACTTCTTTACAGGCATCTCCCTCCTTTGTATGCTCTTCCTTGTACTTGTTCCCTCTTCAAGTTTAAGTCTTCTCTACTCCATTTACAAAGACACAGGAAGGAATATTGCATTTGCCTATTTGCTTCCCAAATGAGAAAGACCACCCCCTATGAACTCCATAAAACTTTCCCCTTAGAAAGGATTGTTCTTGTTGTTGTATTTGTCCTTCATTTTGAAGAGGACCATGACATCAGGGAAGTAATGACATGACTTGTAGTTGACTTTGATTTGAGTAAGGGAGGGCTGCGCAAGGTCACCAACCTCACTTTCTCCTCCAGAGCCATCTGGATCCAGTGGCCTGATATTCACCAGAATGACTGGCGATGGCCCAGGATGAATTGGGAGACCCTGGTTCTTTTAGGCTAAGGTCTTTTCAGGTTCTCATTTTGAATGAGGTAATGCCCATTCAATGAATGGGCCTCTTTAAGAATTTAGTCAAGGGATGGCCCCATTAATCAAAACTCCAAAAAAAAAAAATCAAACTGGAAGGGGAAGACCCTCAGGGTTCCTGTCCAAAAGAGAAATTGTTACCATTTAGTATTTACATTCACTCTTTGCTAGGAGGGCAGGGACCTATTGTCCGATCTATGGGCTCCAGAGAGAGTTGGGTTTAAGGCTTTAAGGATACTCTTGTCTGAAAGCAGCAATCTAGAGGGAACTGTTTCACTAAGCTCTCTATCTTGGTTAGGTTGAAACAATTCAGTTAGTTGAATTTACTTTTGAAAACATCTTCTGTATCACATGGCCCTAAGTTAACATCTGGACAACCTCCCCTGTAAAGGCTGGATCCTGAAACTGTCTAAACCAGTAGGGTCAAACTCAATTAGAAACAGTGGCCATTAAATGATACATAAAAATTCCCTGTAGAAGGCATATTGATTTAGAAAACCACATAATAATATTATCTATGTTACAATGTGTTTTTACTTATTTTAAAAATATTTCTTAATTATATGTTAATCTGGTTCAATACTCCCCACCCCCGACCCAGGAAGGTTGCAGCCCTATTGCTACAGCAGACTGAATATTTGACCTTTCCTATCTAACTCCCTATCATCCAGCCAGGACTCCCTTTTGAGATTGAGGTCCATTTGTGTGGACAGTTAATTCTTTTTTCAACGGGCATATGGATCTGCATAAATATTATAGTAGGAGCTATGAGAGCTGAGAGAAGAAGAGGAGCAAGGACAAAACCTTGGGGGCACCCAATGTTTGTTAGGTATGTCCTGGATGAAGTTCCAGTAATACTCCATTATATTTATGTAACCCAATTCGTTTAGCCATTCCCCAAGAAATGAACATCAACTTTGTTTTCTGTTGTTTGATAACATTAAACGTGCTGTTATGAATAGCTTGATGTATATGGAGCTTTTCTTTTATTGAGTAACTTCCTAAGGATATATTCCTAGCAGGTGAATCTCTGGGACAAAGGGCATGAGCATTTTAGTCAAATTGATAATTAATCTGAGATCCATTATAATGGATAAGAAATATTCCAAGTTCCCAAGGAATTTCAAGGAGACTTGAAATCTCCTTGAAAAATTTAATGAAATTTAGTGCTTAGATATAAAATGATGGGTTTGACTAGTGCTATACGGTTTTCTTCTCTTTCTGAGATTTTGTGACCTATCTTTTTGGGTCTTATTCTTGTTACTCATGGGAAAATTGGCCTGTGTGAATTTTTCTTGTAAAAATATTACCTTTATCAAGAATATAATCTCTTGTCTGGTAGGTTATATGAAATAAACAGAGTGCTACATGAAGAGGTTTTCTTTTTACTTGGCATTTTGCTCATTAAATATAAGAATAGAGATGCAATTACAACTCATAATCTGTGTTTTCACCATGGTACCCCAATAGATACAGACATCTGATTAAACTCCCATCTTTCTCTGAATTTATACACACTGTATTGTAAAGGAAAGAATGAAAGAAAGAATGAAAGAGCCTAGCTATTACTGGATTGAGGTTACCCTGACTGTTTGGTTGCCTGAAAAGGATAAAATAAGAATGGCCATTATCAGAAGGGAACAGTTGTCAGTGTGGGATAGGATCTAGTTTCCAACTGAGGCCAGTGTCAGGCATTTCATAAGAAACAGCATCAATTCCACTTACCCTTTATCCTGCTAGCTCACTGTGGATAGCTAGTTTGAAGGAGACACAAAGCCCCAGAGCAAAAGACAGATAAAGAAGAAGAGTTTTCTATTCTAGAAATATGTGCATAACTCAAGCTGGATTTGTACCCAAGGTAGCAAAAAGCCAAACACTGAACTCCAATGGGTTCAAACTGTGTATAAGGTGCCATTGTCATCTTCTCAGTTGTAGGTCCCATTTCCTTCTAAAAAACAGCTGAAATGTCATCTGGTTTTGAGCCCTGCAGTGCCCTGGGAAGATATATGCAGAGTGGAGCCTTCAAGAACACCTACATCTTTTTTTTTCTCCCTGAGGTGCTCCAGCTAATTAGAATTTGATCAGTTGGTGCAAGGGGTTCGAATTTTTCCACACAAATCACAGCAGGTATTTCAGTTCCAGTGCAAGTGCCAATGGAACAAATGGAACAAATTGAAGGGCAGAGGTGAGAGGAAAAAAAAAAACATTCTTACAATATCAAGTGAACAAAGAAAAATGATAATGGCTACCTGCCATTATCTGCTATTTCAAGTCCAATACTGAGAAATAAAGCTAGGTTTAGTGTCAAGAGGCTCAGGGTGAAATAAATATAGGCTCAAGTAGGTACAAGCTGTGTGACTCTAACTTCTCTTTGCCTACTTTCTTCATTAGTAAGATGGAGATAATTATAATCACAAATCTTTAGGGTCATAAGAAGGAAAGAAATCCATAAATGTTCTGTCTGTACAAATGCAAATTTTTGTTAATATAGTCCCCAAACCAGAATTTGGTTGGCCTTGATTAGACTTAATTTCAATCAACCCCAACATTGGCTCATTTGACTCACTTATTTACAACTGCTTTCTATTTTCTCTTAGCTTTGTTTCTCTTTGGTTCCTAAAGGAGGAGTTAGCTTGAAACAAAAATTTGAGCTTTGTGAAATTCCACAGAATCCTGGATCTAAAACTGGCAGAGATTTTAGAGGTGGTCTATTTCAATCTCTTCATTTATCAGAGAGGAAACCACAGTCCAGTGAGGTGATATGTTTACACTTTGGCATTTCATAGCAGAGCCCAGATCAAGCTGCATGGACAAAAGATTATGAGCTTTAAGACATGTTAGAAGACATCTGGTCGAACCTTTTCATTAAACACGAAGAAACCTTGGCTTAGACATGTTAAGTAATTTGCCCAGAGTCACCCAATGAGTAGGTATCAGAGGCAGGATTTGAACCTGTGTCTTCCTGATTCCAGATAGAAGGCTGTCCACTCTACCACTTTGCCTTACCTTTACCAATCCATTTCTTTTTTTATCTCTCTTCTCACTTTTGTTTCTCTTCCCCAATTCTCTGAGTTTCCAGCATTCCTGTGCTTTTCTGTGGCTACCTCCAAATAGCTCTATTTTTCCCATTTTAAGCAATAATAAATAATTGAAAATAAAGCTTAAAACTGATATGCATATAGTCCTTTAAAGTTGCAAGGCCCTTCGCAAATATTAACCATATTCTCTCAGTCCTTTCTAATGAGAAAATAATTGTCCTTGGCAAAGCAAGCACAAGAGAACAAAGATTGAGTGGCTATGCCTTCTCTCTGTTGTCAGGTTTCATTGCCTAATCCACCCGATGAAGCGTTCCTAGTCCTCATTTCATTTTCGTCTTTTCCCCAACATAGCTACAAAACATTTAAAACTAATCAACTTTCTTTTCCAGCCTCTGTTCATTCTGAGCTTTAGCACTACTCTTGTCATTCTTGTAATATTTTTGTGTTCATTCACTGTTACTTTCTCCTACTTTCCATCTTATGTATGACTTCTAAAAATCTAAGTTGGTTAGTGATTTCTCTCTTTATACATGAATATTGGTCTATTTAGGTATATGCCATTTTCCATTTTCATTGAGTTTTTCATTGAGTCTTAAGAGTTTCATTCTTGAGAGTTTCCCTTTCCTCCTAATCTGTCTATACTTCCTTATTCTTTACATTCTATGTCCTAAGCTATTGTTACTGCTTATCCTTTATTTTCTATGTCTAATCATAAGTTGTACTGATTCTTTTTCTCCAATGGCACGCCCACAGTCATTCCTAGTTTTAACTGTTATGGCAACCACCCCGGCATTGAGTCAAATTTCTACCTATCTAGTCCCTTGCAACAGCCTCCTAACTGAGCTGCCCAAACCCAGACCCTGTCTGCTCAACCCCAGTTAATCTTTCACACTGATGGCAGATTAATCTTCATTATGAACAGATCTGACCCTGTTGTTCCTCTGCTCAAAACCTTTTATAGACCACAATGGAAAATCCAAATCATCTCATATTTTGTTGATGATAATGATTGTGTCTTCAGCACTAAGCACAGTGTTTTTTTATGGTAGATGCTTTACAATTGCTCTTGAATGAATGCATGAACAAATGAATGAATGAATGATAAATAAGGAAGAGTGGTTAAAGAAACAGAAGAGTCAAAGGATAAGTAACACTAAATATGCTTGTCTGAAGATAAAAAAGAAGATAGCAGACATCGTTGAACCATAGATCTAAAGTTGGAAGGAACCTTAGAGGTGATCTAATCCAATCATTTCATTTAGCTTGTGAAAAAAACTGGGACCCAGGAAAGTTAAATGAGGCCACACAACCAGTAAATGTCAGAGGTGGACTTGGAACCATGTAAGTCTAATGCTGAGGCCAAGTCTCTTTCCATTGTGACATACTACATTTCTTCTAATAGTTTCTTAAAACTTCCTAAAGGACCTTCCATCAACAGAACATTTTTGGCCAATAATATCGAGTGAAAAGTGAACATGGTTGATGGTAGGATTGTAAAGAAACCTAATATCTCAGAGTTGGGCTGAACCTTATATGTAATCTAGCTCAATAAGGCTCAGGCTCAGGCTAGTCTCTACAACACACCTGTTGACTGGCCTCATGGCCTTTCCTTGAAGACTTACAGTGATGGGGAAACACTGCCTCCCAAGAAAGCCCCATTGTACTGAAAGATAAGTCTACTGGTGAATAAATCTCCACCCACTGCTCTTGAATTTGATTTCTTAAAGCCAGACAGAACACATCCAAACCCTCATCCACACAAGAACACCTCAGGCATTATGCTAAGCCTTTGGAGACACTTTCATGGAGAGTATGCCTTCAGTGATACCTTCAAGTCATGCCAACTCTACTGATCTATCTTTCTAAAGAAGCACCTCTGTCTTCACGCAATGTCCTGAAGATTCTCTCTATGAATAGAATTGTTCAGCCAGTTTCTAACAGAATCTGTCCCTGAGGAGATAGAAGATTTCAGAAATTACTTTTATGTTTGTAAAGTGTTGCCAATACATTTTGTCATATGGCTATCACAATATCTCTGACAAGAAATTCTTCTTTGTCTTCATCTTCATTGTAGCTATCATCATATTCTCCTCCTCCTCCTCTTCTTCCTCCTCCTCCCTCTCTCCTCCTCCCTTTCCTTCTCTTTCTCCCCAATTTGCAAAGTGATTTACCTACATTATCTCATTGTTCTGTAGGTTTCATAAGTGACTTGCCAGAGTCACCCAACTAGTAAGTCTTTGAGGCTAGATTTGAACTCAGTTCTTGCTGACTCCAAGCCTGGCACTCTATCCACTGTTCTACTTAGCTGCTTCATTTTACAAACAAGAAAACAAAAGTATTTAAATGCTTAAGTGACTTGCACATGGTTATATAGCTAATGAATTGACCAGCAGTTTCATAGGGTTGGAAAAATATGACTGAATTTGGAATCAAAATATCTAAGTTCAAATCTTAGCTTTGCCATTTAGTGGCTATGTGACCTTGGGCTAGTCACTTCACACATATGGGCCTCAGTTTCCTCATCTGTAAAAGAAAAGGCTTAAACTGGATGATCTCTTAGGTCCCTTCTTGCTCTATATTACATGATCTTATGATTTTAACTGCCGTATCTTATCATCTTAAATTCCCGTCTTTACTGGGAATTTAAACCCAAGTACCCCTTGACTTAAAGTCCAACACTATCTCCCCCATCCTTCATTGCCTCTCAATCATTCTAAGTCTTATTAAAATGAAAGGGAAAGATTATGTAGTATACTGAATGCATATTCATTCAGTGGGTGTTGTACTAGATGACCTCTGAGGTCTTTTCCATCTCTTAGATTCTATGACTAGATGATTTTTAATGTTACTTTCAGTTCTAATACTATAGTTTTGTGAAAGAGACACCTTAATTTCTTGGGCTATTTTTTCCCAGAAGTTTTTTTTTTTTAGTTTGTCTCCTTAGGAGGTCTTTTCCTAAACTGGTCCCCCATAATATTCTCTCTATCATCCACACCTTGGAACATTTTCCCAAAGATTTAATTAGCTTTTGGTTCAGGGAAGCAGCTCTTTATATTTGGAACCTCTGTTTGCAAACAGGTCTTCTATCTTTTGTTTGCCCAGAGAATTTACAACTCCCAATCTCTTTCTTCATCCAGTTGATTACTTCTTAAGTTCAGAAGCATCTACACCTACGTTGTTTTACTCAGGGACGCTTCATAGCAAGGCAGAAGACTCGGTGTCATACACACCAGGTTCCATTTTGTTTCTGAATTCGTTTCAATAAAAATCTACAGTAGAATTTAAATGGTCTCCAGAATCCTTTGATATGGTGTCATTTGGTAAAATGCAGATGTCTCCAAGTACTAAGTTTTCAAATGAATTTAGATTTTGAAAGCAATTTGACAAATGGTTAAGAAAAAAAAATCCCAATAAGAAGAGACCTCAGATACTAACTCACTCCAGAGAATGAATTCCTTCCACAACATACCCAATATCTGATCACCCAGACTTACTTGAAGCCTGCCAATGAGGAGCATGCACTTTCTCTCAAGACATTCCTTTGAGAGCTTTAACTGTTTGGAAGGTGTTTCTATGATCAATATCACATTTGTTTTCTCTTATTCTTATTAGTTCTGCTCTCTAGTGTCAAAAAGATCATGTCTGATCCCTCTCCTTTTAAACTACTTGAAGACAACTCTCATGTCCTGACCTATGTCTTCTCTAGGTTGAACAAGATCACTTCATTCAACCAATCTTTATAGGAATAAACTCAAATGAACTTCACCACCCTGGAGGGTCCCTCTCTGGATGCATTCCAGCTTAGCAGTAGCCTTCCTAGAATGCAGAAATGCAGAACCAAGAATTTTCTGTTCTCTCTCTCTCTCTCTCTCCTTTGCTTTCTTAAAATAAGCAAACAAATAAACAACGTTACATTGACCCTGCAATATTCTCAATCCTCCTATGTCTCACCCATCACTGCTGATTTTCAAGACAGCAATCCCCATTTGCCTTCTCAACATTGTGCTAGACAGCTTTTCACCCCACCGATCCACTGAAATTGCTCTCAATCACCACTGTTTTCTTAATAGATTAGTCCAATTGTTTTCTTTCTGTCTTTATCCTTATTTCCATACTGTTTGACACTATTAACTATCCCCTCCTTGGTAATCCTCTTCTTCAGGTGTCCAGGACATTACATACTGCTAATGATCCTTCTACTGTACCTATCTGACTACCGCTTCTTAGTCCCCTACTCAAGTTGTTCTCCTCCTTCTCATTCTTCCCATCTTTAAGCACGATGTAATTTCAAGTTTCTTTCTGGGCCTTTTTGTCTCCATATACGCTTACTTAGGGATTCTATCTATTGACATGGTATCAATTATCACCTCTCTCTCTCTCTCCGTATATATATATATATATATATATCAACCCCACACCTTGCCCTTTTCTTTCCTGCACATCAAACTGCTTGTTGGATATTTGTACTCAGTTGTCCCATTAGTACCCCCCTATTCAATATGTACAAAATTGAACTCCTGATTTTTCCTATCAGTCTCTGTCTTCATATTCAATTTATTTTGTAAATGGTATCATCCTACTGAAAGTCATTCTGTCTCAAAGTCTGGGGTCATCTTTGATGTATTCCTCTTATTCATTTCTCAGATGTAATTGTTGGCAAGTCCTATTGATTATCTCTCCCAAGTATCTCTTAGATCTATCTCATTATCTTCTCATATGTCCAACCAGCCCATTCAGTCCACCTTCAACCCATCTCTCATATGTGCCCTCTTCTTTCCTATGACACTGCAAGCACCCTAGTGAATGCCCTTATAATCTCATGCCTGGACTATTGCAGGGTTATTTTCCCTGTCTGAAGTCCTTCTGCTCCATTACCAAAATGATCTTCCCAGATCTGACCATAGCACCTCACTATTCAGTAAATTTTAATGGCTCCCTATTATGTCTAAAATCAAATATAGAAAACTCAATTGACCTTTAAAACCTGTAATAACCTGATTCCTTCCTACCTTTTCAGTCTCCTTACACCTTAATCTCCTTTATATACTCTGCTATCCAGGGACACTGGCCTTCCTTCTGTTCCTTCCATAAGACATTCTACCTCCTGACTTTAGGCATTTCATTTGGCATATATCTTAGTAGAGATTAGATGGCTTGGGAGTATGATAAGTTATAGTTGGCACTGTCCTGCAAACTCTCAGGGAAACATCAATTCCTGAGTGATCACCTCCACTGACTGACCTAGGGCCTCATTCTTCAAATGGAACAAAGGTTGAAGCTATTACTATTTTAAGATCCTTAGCAAACCCATTAATTGTAGCATCTTTTAAATGTAAGGAAACACAATTGTGAATGTTTTCTTTCCTAAGGAAACAGAGTATATGTACTTACGTACTTTTCCAACGAAATTTCAGCTAAAACAATCCATATCTCACATCAAAGCTTTCCCTTTGAAGTTGGAGTTGAATGAATGACTCTTTTTTTTCCCATCATCCACAGTTGACAATAAAAGACACAGAATTAGTGACCCCATAAACACACTATGTACATCTCCACACTAGGGATAAGAGGTTACTGAATAAGAGATTTGGAAAGAATTTTATGTGTCTGAGAGGAAAATATTTACTAACCAGAATCATTGTCCCAAAATTTGCAAGTCTAAATATCATTTTGCTTGTAAGTCCTTCAGACCCCAGTGATGTGGAAAATGGTCTATAAAAGCTAGATCATTATGAAATATGCCAGTGCTCTTCTCTTCCTTTTATGAAAGGACTTGGAAATATTATTCCTCTATATTTGACATTAATTTTGAAAATCTAAAAAACCCAAAGTATTTTCAAAGCAATATATTCTGTATTATCTTTGTCATGGGAGCAACTAGAATCTGAGTTCCTACAAAGGGGATGAGAGCAGGAGATGTTTCATTTTATATTCTCATTTGGCTTTTCTGTTAATATAATGAAAAAATGTAGCATATAAATGAAGAAAACATTATCCTAAGAGACTTTAGTCTCTCAGAGGTAGAAGCCTAGAAACAGCATCTGCCAAGGAAGAGAAATAGTATTGTTTTTTTTTTTTATTTTGGGGATGGAAAAAACAAAATATATCAAATTATTATCAAGCTGATGTTTAGGTGGCCTCAAGTCCAATGTAAAACTTGTTTGAGTTATAAAATCAGTGTGTTCAGCATATGCCTAATATGTCAGCTCAAGATCCCAGATGTCAGAGAAAATTCTAACAACATCTAGCCCTTAAATCTTGTTAGAATTGTTTTTTCACTTAAATGACAACTGCGATGAATGTTACAGAGGAACCAATGGAAAGATTTTCACTTTGCAAAAATATATTTTGTTGTGTCATTGAGGAGTAATGGAAAAATACAAGGCTCAGAGCCTGAAGACCTGAGTTCTCATCCTTGTTTGGTGCTAATTGTTTCTATAACATCGTGTAACTCAAGAAACTTTTTGTTTCTCACTCTTTGTATCAGTATAGGTATAGTCTAAATCACTCCACCAAACTCTAACTCTGATACTCTAACTAGGTGAGAACAGGTCTATTCAATTAATCAAAAGACATTATTAGGTTAGGAGGGAACTAGGAAGGTGTTGCACAAGAAATGTATTCATATTGGCTGAGGAAAGTTGAGTTGAGAAATATTGGTTATTCTAGAAATCAGAGTGAGTTTGGAATTCTAACTGAACTTCTGAGAAGGAACTGCCTGTTGGGGAGGGAAGGGGAGAAGTCTCAGTCCTGGCTCTGGCCAAATCTGCTTTCCCTCTTCCCCCATCCCTACTAATCTTTTGTCAGAAGAGTATGTTCTAACTTCAGAGTCTAGAGGATGTTAGATTTCCCATTTAGGGGATTATTTTATACCAAATGCTTTTCTTGTGCCAGTTTGGTAAATATCCCTTTCTCAAAGCTCTTCAAGGATGACTAAATTGATATCTAACTGATACACTTGTGAGGGTTCAACCCAGTGGCATTAGAAAATTAAGCCTGAATCCTCAGAAGTACCCTTAGGACCCTGAAGGAGAAATGTAGCTAAACTTTGAGGAGCTGACTTATCAGTGAAAGTGGAATTTGATATAAGGATATCCCAGGGCTGCTCAGCAAGGATAATGGTAGCAGTTCTTGTTATATGATGGTATTGCTTCCACAAATGAATTAAGATATGCAGATGCATATTGAAAAGGCAATAAATGCAATAAAATATCAGGCATTATTATTACTGCTGAAGAATCTATTCTTACCCAATATGAGATGACTAATAAGTATGTAAGCTCCTTGAGGGGAAGAAATGTATTTTGTTTTGTTTATGTACCTATATTTCTTAAAAAACAATAGGTGCTTAATTAATGCTTGTTGGATCATTAACAAGAAATGGGAAAGAATGGTTTTGTAGAATTATAGGGATGTGTATGACCTTAATGTATAAATATAAGTGTGTGTGTGTGTATGTATATATAGATATATATGTATATGTATATATATATATAACATATATATATATATATATATATATATATATATATATATATATATATATATATATATAAATAATCTACTCATTATCTCTAAACACAAAGTTACTACCACCAAATGGAGATTTGCAACTGATGTGTACCTTATAGTCTTAGAGAATTATCTTAGTTACTGAAATATCTTTTGACATCAATACCTGAACCATTTTCTTGACTCTAAGGACACCACCCTATCCATTGTCTTATTGTACTTCTGGTCTTATTTTGTCTTAGACTCTTTATTGTTTGTTTGTGGTTAAATGAGGGAATGAATCACAAAGTGTTGAAGTAGAGGCTGGGGGATCATTGTGGAATATCACCTTCTGGGGGTAGGGAGTTTATTTTGGCATAGGATAGAAATCAATTCAGTAAGCTTGACTTGTATGCTAATATGTGCCAAGCAGTGTGTTAAATAATTCTCTGCCCTCTATGGCCTAATAAGGAGGCAATATACAAATAACTATGTAAAACCAAAATATATACAGAATAAATTGGAGATAATCTCAGAGAAGAGGTTGTTCTAGAGCACTGGTATCCCCTTCGAGAGGGATGAAGAAAGGATTCTTGCAGAAGATGAGATTTTACTTGAGATTTGAAAGAGGCTAGGGAAGCCAGGGGACTGAGATGAGAATGGAAAGAATTTTCACTGACTGAGGAACAGTTGGTGAAAACGACTGGAGTTAGGAAATAGAGTATTTTATTTGAGAGAATAGGAGACCCATGTCACTGGATCATGGATCATTATCTGAAATAAAGCATAATAAAAATAAAAAAAACATAAAGGGGCCATGTTATGGAAGGTTTTAAGCAAAACAAGATTTTATATGTGATCCTGTGTGTTGGTAAGCAAAATGGGCTCTTAGCACTCAGTTCAACCAAGTACCCTTGAAGAGTTTAGCTTTTGTTTCCTTTGATTAATTCAGTGTATTTCATTGAGTCTTACTAGGTGCCAAGCCCCAGGCCCAAAACCCTATCAGGCGCTGGGTTGGTAAGTAAAATGGGCTCCTTAGCACTTAGTTCAACAAGCGCCCTTGAAAAGTATGGCTTTTGTTTGCTTTGAGTAATTCAGTGTATTTCATTGAAACTTACTAAGTGCTAAGCCCCAGGGCCTAAACCCCTATTAGGTGTAAAACCTATGTGGGTGTGGATTGGCAACTAAGGTGGGGCCCAAGGTGAGGCTAACTCCAGGGAGGGCCTAGTTTACATGTCTGAGACAGCAGAGGCTTTTAGACTACATGGGTTTAAGTTCGCCTCTTTGTGATTTCTAGGTCACGTGGGTGAGTCGCATGTGTGACTCACCTCTGACACTGAAAAAGATATAAAAACCAGGGGTTGGCCTCCTCTTCCTTGGAGCTCTTTGCTGCAGCAGTGGTGGCTTGCATGACTCTGGGCCAGCCCTTGTTCTGAGCTCCTGGGCTGAACCTAGATGTTGGTAACTATAAATTGTATTGGGTCTGTCTGTTGATGTTTGTAATTTGTTTGTATTTTGCTCTGAAGTTCAGTGTGCTGGCTTTTTCCCCTGAACTAGGTGAATGCTGTCTGTATGCTGGATTAAAGTAAACTTGTCAACCCCTTCACCTTGCTTTCCTTAGTTAAGCAGATCAAAAGAACCTGTGCTGTTGGCAGCTTTCTGGGTGCTGGCTGTGGGTGGATCTTACACCCCCACAGAAGCTGCTAGCCGGATTGTTGAAACAGGTGCTAAGCCTATGTGGGTGTGTAGCCAGAATGGCCTTTGTTTTCTTTGAATGACTCAGTTTACCTCATTGAGCTTCCCTGGACGCTGGGGCTTGCTCTTCCGGGGCAGGACCAGAACTTCCTGTGTGATGAGTCATGGGGCTGGCTGAGGGGAGGTGTTAGCTCCAGAACCTGGTCTACCCTAGGGGGAGGAGCCAACTCAGGAACCAATCGGCCCTGGTCATTTGGGCGGAGCTTGATGATGTCAAAAACCCTATAAGAGGGGAGAGGACAGCTTGAAGATCTTCTTTTCTTTTCCTTTTCCGGTTGGAGCCAGCGACAGTTACGACAGTTACGTCAGTTACAGCGACCGTTACATCGTCAGTTTCAGTTGCAGCTTGAGTTACAGACACAGACACAGCTGAGGCAGGAGCTGCCAGTAGCAGAGCTGATCTACGGGAGGAAGCTGAACAAAGACTTCAGGCCAGTGGGTAATCTTATTACCATCGAGGGGGAAGCATGATTTTGCTTTACGCAATCATGCTTCTCTGTAGCCTCCTGGTTACTCTTGCAAGGCGTACTTATTGGGCCTGGAAGATTTTGATCAACATATCAAAATGGGGGCTTCTGGTTCATGGGTTGGTTACTGTGGAGCCTAAATAAATGTTTTGATTCTTCTGCCTTCTACTTTGAGAGTTTCTTATATCCGGCGGTTCCGAACCTTTCAGACATGTTTATGATCCTCTTTGAGATTATAAACTCTGCCCTCCTGATACAGGGTGTGAAGCTTCCAGGGTACTTAGGGGAGGTGCTAACTCCAGAGCCAATCTTAGGATCCTAAGTTCTGGTCATTCAGATGACATTTGATGATGTCTGAAATGGTGTAAGAAGAAAAGATAAAGCTATTTGCTCAGGGCTCTCACTCTTGGTGGCGCGCTGATGCAGAAACTCTGGGCAGCTGTAGCTAAGAGCCCTCCAGCTCATAAACCCGGATGCTGGGACTTTGTTAAACTCTGGTAACTATATGTTGGGATTTGAATCAGACAAGGTCTGTCTGTTGATGTTTGTAATTTGTTTGGAATTTGCTCTGAAGTTCAGGATGCTGGCTTTTTCCCCTGAACTAAATGAATGATGTCTGTATGCTGGATTAAAGTAAACTTGTCAACCCGTTAACGTTGCTTTCCTTACTAAAGCAGATCAAAAGAACCTGGACTTTGGCAAGATGCTTGTTGTTGGGCTGTGTTGGTCTTTCACCCCCACAACAGCTACTAGCCGGATTGTTACAACATCCTGGCAGTAAGCATTTTCATTTGTTGGATGTGTGTTTGTGTGTGTGTGTGTGTGTGAGAGAGAGAGAGAGAGAGAAATGGTCAGACTTACCCTTCAGGAAGATTAGTTTGACAGCTGAGTTGAGGAAGGACTAGAGTACGGGGAGATTTTTTTTTGAAGGGTTTTTTTAAAAATTTATTTATTTAACATATTTAGTTTTCAGCATTGATTTTCACAAGTTTGAATTACAAATTTTCTCCCCATTTCTACCCTCCCCCCACTCCAACATGACGTATACTCTGGTTGCCCTGCTCCCCATTCAGCCCTCCCTTCTGTCACCCCGCTCCCCTCCCATCCCCTTTTCCCTTCCTTTCTTGTAGGGCAAGATAAATTTCTATGCCCCATTGCCTGCGTATCTTATTTTCTAGTTGCATGCAAAATTTTGTTTTTTGTTTTTGAACATCCATTTTTAAAACTTTGAGTTCCAAATTCTCTCCCCTCTTCCCTTCCCACCCACCCTCCCTAAGAAGTCAAGCAATTCAACGTAGGCCACATGTGTATCATTATGTATAACCCTTCCACAATACTCATGTTGTGAAAGACTAACTATATGTTGCTCTTTCCCAACCCATTCCCCTTTATTGAATTTTCTCCCTTGACCCTGTCCCCTTTCAAAAGTGTTTGTTTTTGATTACCTCCACCCCCATCTGCCCTCCTCTCCATCATTCCTCTTCTTTTTTATCTTCTTCCCTCTTCTTTCCTGTGGGGTAAGATACCCAATTGAGTATGTATGGTATTCCCTCCTCAGGCCAAATTTGATGAGAGCAAGATTCATTCATTCCCCCCTCACCTGTCCTCTCCCCTCCTCCCACAGAACTGCTTCCTCTTGCCACCTTTATTCGAGATATTCCACCCCATTCTATCTCTCTCTATCTCCCTCTCTCAATATATTCCTCTCTCATTCCTTAATTTGATTTTATTTCTTTTAGATATCTTGCCATCATCTTCAACTCACCCTGTGTCAGCTCTCTCTCTCTCTCTCTCTCTCTCTCTCTCTCTCTCTCTATATATATATATATATATATATATATATATATATATATATATATATATATATATACATTCATTTATTTATTTATTTATTTGTGCACACACATATATACATACATGCACATTCACTTATATATATACATAAACATATATATATATGCATATTCCTTTCAGCTACTATGATATTGAGGTCTCATGAATCATACACATCATCTTTCTATGTAGGAATGTAAACAAAACAGTTCAACTTTAGTAAGTCCCTTATGATTTCTCTTTCTTGTTTACCTTTTATGCTTCTCTTGATTCTTGTGTTTGAAAGTCAAATTTTCTATTCAGCTTTGGTCTTTTCACTGAGCAAGCTTGAAAGTCCTCTATTTTATTGAAAATCCATATTTTGCCTTGGAGCATGATACTCAGTTTTGCTGGGTAGGTGATTCTAGATTTTAATCCTAGCTCCATTGACCTCCAGAATATCGTATTCCAAGCCCTTCGATCTCTTAATGTAGAAGCTGCCAGATCTTTGGTTATTCTGATTGTATTTCCACAATACTCAAATTGTTTCTTTCTGGCTGCTTGCAGTATTTTCTCCTTGATCTAGGAGCTCTGGAATTTGGCAACAATATTCCTAGGAGATTTCTTTTTGGGATCTATTTGAGGAGGCAATCGGTGGATTCTTTCAATTTCTGTTTTGCCCTGTGGCTCTAGAATATCAGGGCAGTTCTTGATAATATCTTGAAAGATGATCTCTAGGCTCTTTTTTTGATCATGGCTTTCAGGTAGTCCAATAATTTTTAAATTATCTCTCCTGGATCTATTTTCCAGGTCAGTGGTTTTTCCAATGAGATATTTCACATTGTCTTCCACTTTTTTATTCCTTTGGTTCTGTTTTATAATATCTTGATTTCTCATCAAGTCACTAGCTTCCACTTGCTCCAATCTAATTTTTAAGGTAGTATTTTCTTCAGTGGTCTTTTGGACCTCCTTTTCCATTTGGCTAATTCTGCCTTTCAAGGCATTCTTCTCCTCATTGGCTTTTTGGAGCTCTTTTGCCATTTGAGTTAGTCTATTTTTTAAGGTGTTGTTTTCTTCAGTGTATTTTTCAGTATTTTTTTGGGTCTCCTTTAGCAAGTCGTTGACTTGTTTTTCATGGTTTTCTCACATCCTTCTCATTTCTCTTCCCAATTTTTCCTCTACTTCTCTAACTTGCTTTTCCAAATCCTTTTTGAGCTCTTCCATGACCTGGGACCAGTTCATGTTTTTCTTGGAGGCTTTTGGTGTAGGCTCTTGCACTTTGTTGACTTCTTTAGGCTGTATGTTTTGGTCTTCTTTGTCAGCAAAGAAAGAATGCAAAGTCTGAGACTGAATCTGGGTGTGTTTTCGCTGCCTGGCCATATTCCCAACCAACTAACTTGACCCTTGAGTTTTTCAGCAGGGTATGACTACTTGTAGACTAAAGATTTCTATATTCCACGTTTGGTGAGGATGCTCCAGCTCTGCCACACCAGCACTCCTCCTTCCCCAAGATCCCCCAGCCTGGACTGGGCTTAGATCTTCAGCAGGCTGTGCACTCCTGCTCTGATCTGCCACTTAATTCCTCTCACCAGGTGGGCCTGGGGCCAGAAGCAACAGCAGCTATAGCTGCCCCACCTCCGCTGCCCCGGGGCGGTGGCCAAACTGTGAGCTCCTTCCACTCCCGCAGCTTTTCCCACTAACCTTCTCCGCTGTCTTTGGTGTTTGTGGGTTGAAAAGTCTGGCAACTGCCACAGCTCACTGATTCAGGGCGCTAGGGCCTGCTCCACCCGGCTCCTGGTGTGGTTGGTCTGAGCCACTCATGCTGGGCTCTGCTGTGCTCTGCTCCACTCCCAGCGCCCAACTCCCAGCTCCCAGCTCCCAGCTCTGTGTGGGATAGACCTCACCCAGAGACCATCCAGGCTGTCCTGGGCTGGAGCCCTGCTTCCCTCTGTTGTTTTGTGGGTTCTGCAGTTATAGAATTGGTTCAGAGCCATTTTTTTATAGGTTTTTGAAGGGATTCAGTGGGGAGCTCATACAAGTCCCTGCTTTCCAGCCGCCATCTTGGCTCTGCCTGAGTATGGGGAGATTTGAGTCATGGAGAACAACCAGTAAGATACAGCAATAATCCAGCTGTGAGAGCCTATACAAACATGGTGGCAGTGTCAGAAAAGAGAAGGGGGAGTATATGAGAGATATTGAGAAGAAAATAATTGGTAAGAAATAATTGGCAATGAAATGGAGTGGTGAGGGAAGGTGAGCAGTTAAGGAGGGCATGTAGGTTGCAAGTTTAACTGACCTGGAGGTTGGGGGTGTGCTCAGTAGTAATAGAGAAGTTAGGGAGAAGGTAGGTATTTTCGAGGAAAGATAGTGAAATCAGTTTGGGACATGTTGAGTTTGAGATAGCTATGTAACATCCAGTCTGGGATGTCTAATAGGCAGTTGGAGATTTGAGACTTAAGATCAAGAGAGACTTTAGGGCTGGATAAATAGATCTGAGAACATAGAGTTGATCATTAAAACCACAGCAGTTGAGATCATCAAATAAAATAATATAGATGGAGAAGAAAAGAGGGACAGAGTCTCAGGGGACATTAATCATTAACAGTCAAGACTGGATGAAGATCCAGCAAAGAAGACTGAGAAGAAATGTTAAGATAGGTAGTAGAACCAGGAGAAAGTAATGTTATGAAAACCAAGAGAGAAGAGAGTATTCAGGGAGCAGAAGGTGATTAACAGTGTCAAAGGCAACAGAGAGGTCAAGAAAGATAGGACTGAGAAAAGACCATTAGATTTAGAACTTAAAAATCCTCATTAATTTTGGAGAAAGCTGTTTCAGTGGAATGATGAAGCCAAAACCAGACTGTAGAGACTTAAGAAGAAAGTAAGATGAAAGGAAGTAGAGCTATCAATTGTAGATGTTCTTATCAATGAATGTATCCAGGAATGGGGAGATATGGGACACTAGCCGGCAAGGATGGAAGGATCAAATGAGAGGCTTAAGAGGATTGAGGAGACATAGAGAGCATGAAAGCAGCCAGTATACAGGAAGAAATTGAAGATTAGTGACAGGATTGGGTGATAGAAGGGGCAATCTGTTGGAGAAAACAGAATGGAATGGGATCACTTGTTCATGTAGAGGGGATTGCCTGGCAAGGAAGACCATTTCTTCATGTGATAAGGAGGTGAAGGGGGAGATAGTGGAGGAAGGCATTTGAATAGAGAAAATTTCTTTCAGTTTCTGTTTTTTCTGCTCCTCTATGTTCTTCCCTTCCATCTGTGTAATTCCAAATGCTTTTAAGCTTATTGATCACCTAATAAAGCATGTTTACCAGACTGAAAATTTCTTGACCTTGTTCTTTCCTATCTACTTCACCTGTTCACAAAACTAACTCAAGTCTTTCTTCTTTTGTAGCACCAACTAAATTAGCTAAAGAATCTTATCAAATAAAAGCATTTATTAAGCCCCTACTGAGATCAAGAGTCCATACTAGGTTCTAAAGATACAAATCTAAAAATCAGATAATTCCCAACCTTAAGAAACATATCCTATTTTATTCAGGACTTTGTTTTTTTTGTCATTTTGAGAATAGATTTCTTTCTCATCATCTACCAGCAACCCTGATGAATTCTTAGGACATTCTGAATATCTGATTTCTTCTCCTATTCATGGCTAGAAAAGGAAGTATGAAGATCAAACCCCATTTTTGCCAGATTGAATCTTCTATGACTATTCTTTCCTCCAATTAAAGGAGAATAATTTTCTCCACTTGACAATGTCTCCTAATCTTAGTTCTTTGCCCTTTGGAGCTAGAGCTCATGTTTACCAATCAATTTAAGTTTATACACAATGCCTCCCTTTGACTAATGTAGGCCTCTTAGAGATTTTCTAGTCTGGTCTTTGCCAAAGACCATATTCTTTAAGAGTCTTAAATTACTGCAAACTTATCCTACATAAGATTTTTAAAAACTTTTTTTCAAAAAAGGAAATATGTTGTACAGTTTATTACTAGATATATAAAAATTTATTTCTAACAGATACTTTGAAAACATAATGTTTTACTCTAGTTAATTAGAAGAAATTTAATTATCAAATTTTTATACTAAATTTAATGTTCATTCAAAATTTACAAATAGGAATTCATTAATTTATTTCCAACAATAGTCTGTAGGACAATATCATATAAGCATGATTAGAACATTAGCTAATATTTCCAGAGGTAAATTAGAATTCAACTAATCTGGAGTCAGGAAGACCTCAGTTCAAACCCAGCCCCAGATATTTACCAGGTGACCCTAGGCAAGTCACTTCACCCTGTTTGCCTCAGTTTTTTCATCTGTGAAATGAGCTGGAGAAGAAAACGGCAAACTGTTCCAGCATCTTTGCTAAGAAAACTCCAAATGAGGTCATAAGGAGTCAGACATGAATGAAAAATGACTCAACAACAACATAAATTTCATGTAGCTTTGCTGTCTTTTCTCCTGATTGCCACGAATAACTGAGTTGGAAGTATAGAAAATTATATTTTGACATCACATACCTCATAAAAGACTAAAAACGGAATTGTAAAATGTTGCCTGCGATTTCCTCTTATTCTTCTTCTGACATATTGGTTGCTATATCATCAGTTCCTTTCTTTGTTATACATGAACCTTCAATCTGTTCCTTTTCATTGGTACTTTTCCATGCTCATAAACATACCAATGTCTACCCCTCCTAAAACAAAATTAAACTAAAAACAAAATAGGACAAAACAAAATGGAGCCAATGCCTTGAACTACCCTGCCTTGTATTTCATATTAGGGTCAAATTTATTGAAATATTAGTATGTATTTATTAGGACTACTTCTTTATTAGTCATTCATTCCACATTCCCACGCAACCTATATGTTGGCCCCATTATTCAACTGAAATTGTTCTAAGGTCACCTCCTTATTATCCAATCCAATATCCCTTTCTAAGTCTATACTAACCTCATTAACCCCTCCATTGCAGCTGACACTGTTAATCAGTTCCTTTTTGATGTTTTGATTCCCTTAGTTTCCATAAATTTCATTCCAACGATTCCTTATACCATTCTAATTATTCCTTGTGTGTCTCTTTCCATGATTAATTTTCCTTCCTCTATTTGCCTTGTGGAACTCTCTAGAATGATCTCCTTTACCCTCTCCACTCTTCTCTATATAGTTTTTCCCTTGTCAATTTTATTTACTTCTCAAACTTCAAATACTATCTTTATGCAGATCAATCCTAAAATCATTATCTTCAGCCCTGCCAACTTTCCTGAGTTTTGGACCTCCACATTTCCAGTTGCCTCTTGTATATTTGCTCTTGGATGTGCCATTTACAACTCAGATTAAGAATGTTCAGTATTTAGCTCCTTATCTTATCTCTCAAACTTGTTCATCTTGGTTTTTTTACTAACAGCATCCATGGTTGAATATCTTTTCCGTCACTTCATTCCTTTACATTGAATTAGTTGCAAAACTCCTTTCCATCTTAATTATACAGTAATGGCATGTATCTCTCTCTCTCTCTCTCTCTCTCTCTCTCTCTCTCTCTCTCTCCATATATATATATATATATTATATATATATATATATATATATATATATATATGTATATGTATGTGTGTGTGTATGTATATATATATATATATATATATATATATATATATATATATATATATATATATATACATCTTCTTTTCCATTCCTGCTATGATTTCCCAAGACTAGCATCCTCAAGGAGGGAAAGGAGAAGGTAATTAGTGAAACAAGTTGAAATAATAGAGAGAATTGATAGACTGGATTGATGTGTAGGGCATATTGATGAAATAGACAGAAAGTTGGTACAAGGTAAAAGGAGAGGTAAGTGAAGCTGGGGAATATTTGAGATGTGAAAAGAAAAGTTGAGGGAGGTTACCATATCATTAAAAGGTGATAATTGCATAAAAATTGTAGCTGGATGGTTAGGGTTGAGTTGTAAACACTCACAAATAGTTTTTAAAAAGAAGAGGCTGAAAATTTCAACCAGTATGGAGAATGGGGCAAATTGTCCAGTGATTTAAGGGAAGTATTCAATGTGTTTATTTTTTTTCACAGATGTGCACTTGTTATCCATGTACCAAATGTACACTAATCTCCATCATGGAGGAGAGAGTTAAGAGACCCAGAAAAGGTCTCCCCACATTCCAGGTTGTTAGAAAGAATGAAGTATTCCTAAAGAAAACAGAAGTGAGGCTTTGGGGCAGGGGAAAAGATGATCTGAGGAGGATGAGGGGAGATGAACTTTGAAAGGATAGTCAAGAGTAGAAGACTATTATGCAGAAGAGAAAGAGAAGGAACAGCCATACAATTAGGACTTTTAAAAAATTGTGACTCTTCCTGAAAAGGGGGAAGCTGGATGATTTGAGGGGAAAAGTGGCTTGTCTTCTGAAAAAGCATGTAGTAGAGCCACTAAAGCTATCAAATGAGAAATCATCCACTAAGGATGAGAGGAAGAATGGAAGAATAGTTGGTGACTTCCTAGTGAGGGGTACTGAAGCAATGGCTATTTGTCAATGTGTTCACAGCAACAGAGGGATCTGTGGTTTTCCCAGAGCATATATTCAAGATATAACAAAGAAGCTCCCAAAACTAATGAGAATGAATGACAACTACCCACTTCTGGTGATTCACATGGGAACAAATGATGCTTCCAGGAGGAACATAAGAAGTATTGCCAATGATTATGAAGTGTTTGGCAAGAAACAGACCAAAGGAGCATAGGTTGTGCTTTTCTCACTTTTGCCCATTATAGACAAGGGATATAGAACAGTAAAAGAAATTTGGAAAATGAACAACTGGCTAAGAAAGTAGAATCTAAGAATAAGATTGGTCCTTCCAGACCATTGGTTCAAATATAGGGGTGATAGATTCTTAGCCAGAGAGGGCGTATGCCTAACAAATGGGAAGGGGAGGAAAGGAAAGAAGTTTTTATTAAGCACTACTCTATGCCAGGTACTATTCCAAATATTTTACAAATATCTCATTTTTTCCAAAGGCCAGGAAGAATGTGCCAATAAGACTCTAATCAAAAAGGTTTTCACATTTAAAAAAGTTTCACATTTTAAAAAAAAGAATGGAGGAAGGAGATGACTATTCAGGTATTTCCCCCACATTAGACACCCATAGAGAGTAGCTACATAGAAAGAAGTATAACAGTTTAAACACCAGAAATCCAAGCTTTTGCTACCTTCTTCTGTTGATACAGCTTTAAGAAAATAGATTTGGCATGTATTGTTATATTTAAAGGTAGCTATACTGAAAACAATCGCTACACCATCTTGCCAATCCTCGCAGTATTTTTTTTTTCATGGAGTACTATTGCCTACTTCATTAAGGTTTCACTAATGTGCTATTGTCAGAATTTATTTTATGATACAAAGTCCTCAAGTAGGCTGTGGAAGAATTCTCATTCATCTCTTTCATCTCCCTATAGGTTATCTGAGAAATTTAATGTCTGGCATAATGTAGCAGAAACCCCCTTACAAGCACAGAAATTCACAAGGCTCAAAGCATGAAAAGGATTATGACAAGTTAAAGAAAAGACACAGAATTATTATTAGACTCCACAGAACCCATCCAGTTACCAAAGTTCTCAAAAAAATTATATGTAACTTCTTTCCTACAATATTACTCTTGTTCAGGCTCCCATCAAGTATGTCTGAGAATTGTTATTTTACATTAGTGCTCACTGCCATGGTCTTCCATTTTTACCCCTGATACTCATACTTTCTTCTATATACATATAATAGTAATCATTTGCTAATGTCTATTATAGGGATATCATGTTGACTTGCCATTCTCTATATGTTCCCAGTATTTTATGCTGCTCCCCTCAGCTTGTAAAAGAAATTTAACAAGCTTTTAAGCACCTAATATGTGCAAGAGGCAACACTAGAGGTACAAGGAAAAAATAAACACAATCCCTCACTCAAAGAGATTACTTTTACTTCTCCCTGGCATTAGTCCTATTACCTCTCCCACATTTCTTTGCTCTTCATCTCCTAGAAGGTGTAAATTGTTACATTTTTCAAGGGATAAGCTCTCCAATTTTTGATTGCCTACAACTACAAAGATGTAGCAAGGTAGCATAGTGGATGAAGTGCTGGGCCAGAATCAAGAAGACATCTTCCTCAGTTCAAATCCAACCTCAGATACTCACTAGCTGTGTGACCATGGGCAAGTCACTTAACCCAGTTTGCCTCAGTTTCCTTGTCTATAAAAAATGAACTGGAGAAGGAAATGGCAAAACACTACTGTATCTTTACCAAGAAAACCCCAAATGGGGTCACAAAAAGTCAAATATGATGAAAAATGACTGAATAACAACAGTAATTCCTGAAATAAATTGGAGCTTGATTTATGAAATCAGACTAGAAAGAGTCAGAAAGAAAAAGGACCGAAAGAAAGGCGGAGAGAGAAAAATGTTGGACAGATATTGAATGTGTCGAATTGTCTTTAGGAAATTGAAAAGTTCTTTTAAGAATGCCTAGATTTTCACTGAAACATGGGCCCACTTTTTCAAAGCCAATATTCTTCTGGTCTTGTATTTCTGCAAGTCATGGAACACAAAATTTCTGAAGAACTGAAATTGTGGATGACTCAAAGGGCACAATGGAGAGATGAATGGTGGGCATGAACAGACTGCAACACAAATAAGAAATTATGAAGGAAAATCAGAGTAAAAGTAATTGAAGGAGTTTTAAGAGAAAAGAAGCAAGGACAGTCAGTAGACATTTGTTACTGAGGTCTATGAGCTGTTGCTGATAATATTAATGTACATTTCAATTTCCAAATTTGCCCATGTTCTGTAAGTATTGTACTATGATATAAAATGACAGATTGCTTACATGCATGGTAACTGAGTACTATCCTGTTATGAATTTTAAACATAATTTCAAATTATAGTCTTCTACTGAGTAGGGGAAATGTTAGACAATGTTTTAGTTTATTTTCCCCCCTCAAATTTGATCTTTTAGGAATGACTTAAAGCAAGTGTAATAGTTGAAATGTATATGTGGACTTCAAAAGGAAGCAAATGTAGACCTTGGCTATACTATTCTTCCTTTAGATTTTTAAAACAACAACAACCTCCCCCCACCAAAAAACCCCAACAACAGTGAACTGACATATTGGAAATTTAAATTTTATGCCGATTTATTCAGCTCTGGGCACAGTTTTTCTGGGTGCAAATCAGCCTTCAGTTTTTATTTTAAGCTGTGCTCAGAACATACAGACCAGTTAGAACAAGTTTCCATCTGTACAGAAAATACTTTCAGTGCCCAGTATGTCATCTTGTAAGATTTTTTTTTCCTGCCTTCAGTTTCTGCTACAAAATTGGAGGGGTAAGGGAAGGAGGAGAAAAAATGTTAGAATACAAAGAAATGCCACGCTGATCACATCTCTGTTATGACTTGGAGCCTAGTCAGAGCATAAATCTTATTTTTTTTTACTCCTATTTATTGTCTTTGGCGACCTCTTAACATTGTCTTTTGTCAAATATAGGAAAAATGGTTCTGCTGGAAATCTAACTAGGATTCATTCATGGCTGCAAGCACTTGCTGTGGAATGCCTTTGAGTTCTGAATCATTTGTGCATGTGATTTTATATGTATCTGTGCCATATGTTTGGCTCTGATTTTTAAACATGTGACAAGCAGAGTCAGTCTTGTTTAAATGTAAGTAAAATAAAGCATAATGTCAGTACTATCTTGAAATGAACGTTAATTTAAGTTGGGTAACTATCGAAGGGCCAAATTAGTGGGAATTCATTTTTCCTTTTTTTTTTAAATTGGAAATTAAATATATACTCTGTGCACCATCCCCAGTCTCCATATCAAATGATAAAGTAACTTTGAATTGTTATTTGTGAACTTGACATTAGCTGAACATTAGCATGGCATGGTGGAGCATGACATAATTCATATAGGCCTGGCTTTGGGAATCAAGGTGTGACTTCAAGGTCACCTGTCTCATTCAATTCCTCAATGACCCAGGCAACTCTCTAAGTCTATGAGTTACAGATAGGTTACTGACACTAATCTGGAGAGAGAGTTTTCAAAGTAGGAGCTCCCTGAAACCAATAAAATCACAGGTGTAAACCAAAATGAAATGTTGACCAGAAAAGAAAATATACATGAACCAAGCATTTCCTAGATTTGTAAAAAACCATATAAATTTGATGTATTTTTAAAGCTCTAGAGTATTCTAGAGGAAAATTTTATTTCTTAATAATCCTTAATAATTTTTTAGTTTATCTATAAATTTGATCCAAACACAATGAACTGATACCTTGAATTATGGAGTATTTTTTCAAATTGTAGTCTTACAGGACTAGAACCAAAGCTATACCTCATATTTATACTTCAATGAATCTGTGGATAATTTTAATGATGCTTCATTGTCTTTCCATTGGATAACTTCAAAAGACAGGTACTATATGGTGATGTTTTCATTGTTTCAGTTGTCTCTGACTTTCCATGTACTATGGTATACCATAAAAATTAGGATTTCATTAACTCAGGGAAAGAGATGGAGAGATAGCTTTCCCAGTTGGAAACATCAGTGTATTTGTAAAACTTTTAAAATGGAAATCACTTAGTGGTTCATCCAATCTTCCCAATCAGCACAAATTAGGCCATAGCAATCCAATTGTCTTGGTTATATTATCTAAATAGTGCTTTCCAAAATAAATTTTACAACCATTTTTTCAGGAGATTTCTTTTGGGGAGATGTATTTGTTGCCCTTGATCCAAGTACTATTTCCATAAAATGCTATGGCTCAACATTAAGTCTGAGTGTTAAATTTCTAATGGTATCATTTCTGTATGATTTATTCAGGGTCAGGTTTTCAGTATCAAACCCTTGGCTACTAGATGCAGCAAATGCTGCATTGATAAGCTGGTTGAATCTATCATATCTGTGAACCAGATGGATATGGATTACTACTTATGACTTTGGTGGAAAAGTGACTTGGAGATTAATTTTCTACAATGTTATTAAAGCTTTTTGTTTTTCTACAAGTCACTTCTTAATACATATATATCCTAATATATATATATATATATATATATATATATATATTCCTAATATATATATAGTTCCTTTACACATTAGATATTCCCTTATAATAAAAGAAAATAGATAAGGAAAATCAAGACACCTAGGGATTGTAGCTGATAGTGTAGGTTACATTCTTCTCCCCCTGTTCCCACCTCTGTATTGAAAGGAGAAGGTCTATTTTAGCAGGAAGGTCGATTTTCGAAACATAAAAGAAACGATTAAGGAAAAATAAAATGCTGTGTCTTAAAGGTTTTCCTCTATTTTACTATTGGACAGTCATATGGGAGGTCCCACCTGTTTTTTTCTTAAATCTGGCACATCCTATGTTACATGATTTTTTCCTTCTTTCCACCTGACATCTGTTAGGCTGAATTTTTGCTTAGGAGCTTTCAAAGTTTTTCAATAAAGCAAAGAAGTTTTAACTCATTGATGCTGGAACACAACAACCACATTTTCTGCCTCAAAATTTTTTTCTGATGCAAAGAAAAGCAAGTGGCCACCTTCTGTATTTCAGCCTTCTTATGCTTATTTTTGTTCCTCCCACACATTAGGAGGGGGGAGAGAATTGCATACTCTTGAAATTTCTCTGTGAGGTTGATGGGTTATCCACTTTAATTTGACTGACACCCTTGTTCTAATCATTAAAACATTTGTTCTTTTCCCTCCTACAACATAAAACCCTGGGAAGATATCTGAAGGCTACATGAATGTTAGTTTGAGAAGGTAAGGGTTTAATGACAAGGAGTTTTGATTGTGATATAATGTGATAATTAAACATATGGAGTGGTGTATGGTATTCAGGATCCTCGGAGAGTATTTCTGGATTATGAGGGAGAATATTCCAATTTGGGCTTGATTGCTACTTTTCTTTCCTTCTTTCTTTCCTTCCTTCCTTCTTTCTTTCTTTCTTTCTTTCTTTCTTTCTTTCTTTCTTTCTTTCTTTCTTTCTTCCTTCCTTTCTTTCTTTCTTTCTTTCTTTCTTTTTCCTTACTTACTTTCTTTCTTTCTTTATTTCTTTCTTTCTTTGTTTATTTCTTTCTTTCTTTCTTTCTTTCTTTCTTTCTTTCTTTCTTTCTTTTTCTTTCTTTCTTTTTCCTTCCTTCCTTCCTTCCTTCCTTCCTTTCTTTCTTTCTTTCTTTCTTTCTTTCTTTCTTTTAATTCCTTTTTCAATTAGTGCCCCAATTCATTTTGGGCATTTTACTCTTGATTCCTTGTTTGACATGGTTTGACAAGGAAGGACACTATAAAAAGAAAATCTGATGGATTGAGTGACAGGTATTCTGGCTCTTTTATATTTCATATACTTTTTTCTACACACTATAAATCTCTAATTGCAAAAATAACAACCACTTAATATGAACAGAAATAAACTATGAATTTGAGATCATGATTCATTTCTCTTATTTAAAATATTTAAAAATGTACTGCAACAAAAGGTCTAAAAGCCAACTCTATATGGTATATCTATCTGTCTGTCTGTCTATCTACCTATCTACCTATCTATCTATTCAAAGTTATATTGTATCCTTTAAAACAAACTGTACTTGAAAGTCTTATAAAACTAATATCCTAGATAAAGAACAGAAAATAACAACATTTTCCATGATAGTAAAGTAAGCAAAAAGATATCTCTTTTTGTAGGTCATATACACACATAACATCCAAGAGTGAAAATAACCATCATTTCAATCTCTAATTAACAGAATTTTTCATTTAACCTTGAAGAGGAAACTGGAGGTAGCCTACTCCTTTCTGTGAATGCAGCGATTGTTTGTTCATCTGGTCTAGGAGATGAAAATAAATAAATATAGGAATGTAGCACTCCTCAGAATAATTTCTTGAATTAGCCATTCTGTCAGTCCCTTAGAAGAACAATGAGACCCTGAATACTCCAGTAAAAGGCACTTTGCCCATAGTTATAAAAGTCACAGTGCACTACTTTTCATTTACTTTGACAGATTTTTAACACTTTTGTCATTGTTGTGAAAGACACTTGTTTTAGCAGTGATCCCATGAGCACTTTGCTGACACATCTTCCCACCTAGTGTCAAGAAATGATGCACACTTAATCACTTACAGTTAACATGAAGCCCATTCCCTATCCATGCCAACACTACTGCTCCAACCTTACCTCTGCCAGTTTGATCTAAATACATGCCCAAAGCTAAAGGGTTTTGTAAACAGTTTTTGAGTCATGTACGTACTCCTTTACAGTCTAGTAGATGCCGTGGACTTCCTAGAATAATACTTTGAGATTCACAAACCTAAAATATGTAGAGTCAGAAAGGAAGCCAATTACACTGAAATAAAGGTAGCAACATATTTAAAAAGCAAATCCATAGGCTCCCAGGTCTAGAATCTATTCAGGAAGCTTTTAAGAGTATAGTGCCAAACACGTCCTTCACTTTTTTTCTTTTCCGAGTTACTATGTCATTTGGATTTATAAACATTGGAGAATTCAAATTACCCAGGGCAAATCTGAGCACCCAAACTCAGCCTCCACCCAGTATGCTGTTTTATTCTGTGCTTTTATTTTGCAATGATGGCAGTTTAGAAAGCTACTTTCCAGCATATGTGTTTGTTTCCTTATATCCTTTCCATTGATTTGCTGGAATGGTGAATGAGGCAGAAAATGATTAGTTATATATCTTCACTGAGTATTGAAAAACTGCTTATTACAGTATTTCCTTTTAAGTTCCTAGACAATCATAAGCTAAAAAGTTATGTTCATAGGCTTATAGTTCTGGAGCTGGAAGGGGCCTCAGAGGCCTCCTAATCTAACTTCCTAATTTTATAAATGGGGAAATTGAGGCTGAGGGAGGTTAAATAACTTGCCTAAGGTCACACCAATTCAGAAGTGCAGTTAGACATGAGAAATAAGACAACTAATTTTATGCATACACACACACAAACACATCCTATAGGAATATGTCCAATGGTCCTTAATAACTAAAGAATTTTAATTTCAGTAATCCTTTTTTTCTGTGAACTCAAGAAGACAGCATTAACTTTTGTTTTGATTCCTATGCCAATTTGAAATATTTTTTTGCAGTTGGGAACTACAGATGCAAAAAAATATTAATGTTGTATTTTTTTTTTAATTTGACCTAACTCCATTTGGTATGTGTTGTGTAACCCTGGCAAATCACTAAACTCAGTGACCTGGGCAATTTCAGCGAAGGAGGGAGTTTTTACACTAGAAGTTCCCTACTCAGGGGAAATCATAGCTAAGTTATCAAGAAAAAGTATTTTGTCATTGTCAATGTAACTTAAGGCATGCTAACAATCTTGCAGTTGCATGGCTGAATGGTGCTAACAGTTACTGTATTTCATGTCCATCTAATTATTTTAGAAGTTGGCAGAAATGCTGTTTTTAGCCAGGGGGACTGGAGCCAAATTTTTCAACATTTATTCCTTTATGCAGAAATGCCTAACAAGTCTCAATTTGCAAAATAAATAAAGAGTGATAGCTATAGTTATTCTAAATACAAAACTTTAGTTGAATGGATTATGCAAATGGCATAATTTAAAAAATCAGCTGGATTATCATGCTGCCATGCACTTAAGAGTAGAGTCTAGCTTAATGCAGATCAATCTTAGGCCCCATTCCAAGGAGGTGAGTTGTCAAACTTCCATAATTCCAAAACATTAAAGATAAATCTCATTTCTTATTAGAGAGAAATTGATATGCTTATGTACCTTAATCCTTACAGAACACTAGAATTCACTGGCAGAGGTGATTTACTCAAGGGACCTGCTACAGCCTAAAAGAATTATTGTGAGTGATGTATTTTCTCTCTTAGACTAGTCTCATATGTTCAAGATTTTCCTTTATGGTACTTAAAATCATCTACTTTGCTCAAACTGGTTTAGCCCATCTACTGAGACAGTTTTACTGGGGGATGGCTTCTGTGTATGCTATAGCTTTTTGGAACCACAAGTGAGAGTTGAGTGAATCAAGTGAATAACAATGATGGAAGAGCAGCCCTGGAGAAGGTTTGGCAAGTCATTCACTCCAGAGTTGTTAGCCATCCTTGAACACTCCCACACCCAAGTTCTTTTTTTTTTCCTTTTTTTTTCTTTTTTTTGAAGGGGGGATGGAAGGGCAATGGGGGTTAAGTGACTTGCGCAAGGTCACACAACTAGTAAGTGTGTCAAGTGTCTGAGGCCAGATTTGAACTCAGGTCCTCCTGACTCCAGGGCCAGTGCTCTACTCATTGTGCCACCTAGCTGCCCCCACATCCCAGTTCTAAGACTACCTAGAAGGCCAATAAAGGATGGGAAATAAAATCAAATATATCTAGAAAAGCATGTGAGAGTTGTGCTCTGAAGGATTTTTGTCAGGTTGAGGAGGTTATATTTATTGTTAAAACAGTATAACGGACTGGTATGACTGTCGTCCTTTTGCCTAAGAAAGATTATTTTGGCAACTTTGTGAGGGACAAATTGAAGAGGTCAGAAAAAAAGGGAAAGAGACCCCTTGGAAGATCAGTAGAATGTTTCAGGTAAGATGTGATAGAGAACCTGAAGTATGGGAGTGGCAACATGAGTAGAGAGAAGGGGAAGGATTGAAGTAATTTCATAGATGACAGTTCAACAAGACCTCGCAACTGATTGGCTTTGTAGGGTGCAGTGGGGTAAAGGAATAGTGATGAGTTGTGTATAGCTCAGAGTGAGACTAGAAAGACAGTAATGTCTTCAACAGCAAGAGTGAAGTTTGAGAGCTAGTGGTGTTTTTAGAGAAGGAAACTATGCTTTCCACTTTGGAAATGGTGAGTTTGATATTCTCATGGAACATCTAGTTGGAATTGTTTAGTGGTGGGTTGATACTGTAATACTGGAGTTTGAGTGAGACATATACAAATTTGGTAGTAATTTGTACAGAGATGATAACTGAACCCAAGGGAGCCAATGAGATCAGTAACACATAGATGATGGTCCAGTACAGGAGAGTGAGGTTAGTAAGAGAACCTTTAGAGAAAACTGTCACAGAACCCAAGGGAGGTGGTCTGGATCTCATCATGACCCTCAGAATCCCTCCAGCCCAAATATAGATATTTTAATTTATTCCAATGACCAGCTAGTAATCCAACTTCGGGTTGACAAGATAGTCCACAGATTCTCCTTGGGAATATTGTAGTAAGTACATGCATTATTTTTCTTCAGTCTTGATTTGTAGCTAAAAGTGAAAGCAGAAACATCCATGACAGAAACCTGAATCCTTCACTATGGAGTGTTCAATGCTTTAATTGGCTTTTTTCACTTCTGGGTTTCTTATCTACAAATTGAAAATGTTAGGCAAGTAGCACAGAGGAAGAAGGTTCAGTGCACATTAAGCTAATTTTCTCATGGGAACATTCTGTTTGTCAGGTTGATGGGGCAAAATTCTTTTTATCCTTACTTCTTAAGTTAGATTATAACAATAATTATGCTAAGAACAACAGCTACCATTAAAGTTTTGCAAAGAACACCTCGTACATTGTCTCGATGCTCACAAAATTTGGGAGGTTAGTTTTATAAATATTATCATTCTTATTTTAGGCATGAGGACACTGAGGCTCAGAGAGTTGAAGTCTGATACAGCTAGTGTCAGAAGTGGTATTTGAACCTAGTTATTCTTGACTTTCAAGTTCAATGTTTCACGTGTGTTAGTTGTGTCTCCACCAACTAGATTGCTTACTTCTTCAAGGAAGAGATCATATCTTCTATTTATTTTTAGGATCCCCAAGATAATTAAAAAATGCAAGTTGAAAGAAGTCCAATTTAATTTAAACCAGCAATGCATGACTCTTCAAAGAGATATATTCTCTTAGATGAGAATACTTGACAATGTGAACATATGTTTGAATGAACATACATTTATGTATGTATTTGCATATATGTGCTAATTTTGGCCTAACAATTAACTCCAAGAAAACACAGGTGCTCCATCAGCCACCACCACACTATCCATGTGTGGAACCATCAGTTACAGCAAATGGAGAAGTTTTGAATGCTGTGGATATGTTCACTTACCTTGATAGTGTATTTTCCAGGCATATGTACATTGATAATGAGGTTGACACATGCATTGCCAGAACAAGCTCACTGTTTAGGAGGTTCTGAAGAAAAGTATGGGGGAGAAGAGGTATTAGACTGACTACTGAACTGAAGGTCTACAGAGATGTTTTGCTGACCTCATCGTAGTATGCCTGTGAAAGTTGGACAGTATATCAGTGCCATGCAAGGAAACTGAATTGCTTCCATTTGAATTGTCTTAGAAAGATTCTGAAGATCACCTGGTAGGACAAGGTACCAGACACTGAGGTCATTACTCAAACTAAACTGCCAAGCATGCAAACTCTACTTCAGAGAGCACAACTCTGATGGGCTGGCCATGTTTTTCGAATGCAAAATGTATGCTTGTGAAAAAAGACTATTTTATGGAGAACTCATATAGGGCAAGTGTTCACATGGTGGTCAGAAGTAGCAATACAAGGACACTCTTAAGGTCTCTCTTAAGAACTTTGGAATTGTGTGACATGGGAGACACTGGTACAGGACCACTCAGCATGGTGTGCCCACATCAGAGAAGGTATTGTGCTCTGTGAGTGAGGCAGAATTGAAACAGCTCAATAATTTAAAAAATTATCTCTCCTGGATTTATTCTTCAGGTCAGGGATTTTTCCAATGAGATACTTCACCTTGTCTTCCATTTTTTCATTCTTTTGCTTCTGTTTCATAATTTCTTGATTTCTCGCAAAGTCACTAGCTTCCACTTGCTCCATTATAATTTTCAAGGTAGCATTTTCTTCTGTGGTCTTTTGGACTTCCTTTTCTATTTTGCTAAGTCTGCCTTTTAAGGCATTCTTCTTCTCATTGACTTTTTGGAGCTCTTTTGCCATTTAGGTTAGTCTATTTTTTAAGGTGTTATTTTCTTCAGTATTTTTTTTTGGTCTCCTTTAGCAAGTTGTTGAATTGTTTTTCATGATTTTCTTGCATCACTCTCATTTCTCTTCCCAATTTTTTGTCTGCTTCTCTTATTTGATTTTCCAAATCTTTTTTGAGCTCTTCCATGGCCTGAGACCAATTCATATATTTCTTGGAGGCTTTTGACATAGGCTCTTTGACTTTGTTGACTTCTTCTGGCTGTAGGTTTTGATCTTCTTTGTCACCAAAAAGATTCTTTAGTCTGAGTCCTTTTGTACTGCTTGCTCATGTTCCCAGCCAACTACTTGATCCTTGAGCTTTTTGTCAGGGTATGACTGCCTTCAGAGTAGAGAGGGCTTTGTCCCAAGCTTCAAGGGCCTTGCACTGCTATTTTCAGAGCTACTTCTATTCGGAGGTGGTATGATACTCCTCTCCTGGCCTATCCTCTGGTCTGTGAGTGGAGGCAATCCTTTCTGCTGTGCAGGTACCAGGAAGACTCCCTCACCACAAGCTCTGCCACACCAGTGCTCCTCCTCTCCCAAGAACTGCCAACCAGGACCACAACCCAGATCCAAGCAGGGCAAAGCAAGAGAACCCTGCCTCTGCACCAGCAATGAATTTCCTGCACTCTTGCTCAGATCTGCCACTTGACTCCTCCCACTGTGTGGGCCTGGGGCCAGGAGCAGCTCCCACTGGAGCTCTGGAAGCAGCCACTGAAGCTTCCTGCTGCAGCTGCTGCCAGGCCACCTCTCCCACCGGGGCTGGGGCTGGACTACACACTTCTTTCACCTAGATCCAGTAGTTTTCCTACTGACCTGCTCCATGGCCTTGAGCATTTGTGGGTTGAGAAGTCTGGTAACTGCTACAGCTCAGTGATTCGTGGTCCTGAGGCCTACTTCACCCAATCTCCTCCCAATTAAAACAGCTCAAAGGAAAGGCAGGATGTGCAAATTTGGAGTATTCACCCCAAACGTTCACATAGACTCTTTGTGTCTAACCTGTGATAGAGCATTCCGAGCTCATTTTGTCTGATCAGCCACAGTTGGACGTGTTGAAACTTGACTCTAGCATAGTGATGTCATTTTGGTCCCCCTCAAGAAAAAAGAGCAACAACAAACCAACCAACCAGCCACACATATATATGTGTTTGCATACACACACGCGCGCACACACCCACACACCCACACACACCCACACACCCACACACACCCACACACACACATACCATGTGACAGCTATTGTCCCTTGTCTTTTTTAAAGGCCCTGGCTATGATTTCAATTGAGTGTCAGACTTTGTCCAATCAATAGGACATTTTCTGAAGCACTACAGTACAGTGGCACAGCTCTGTAGTCGGGAAGACCTGGGTTTGAATCCCACCTTACTAGCTATGTGACCTTAGGTATATCACAATTTCTTTCAGCCTCAGTTTCCTCATTTGTAAATTGTGGGGGATTTTAATTCTAGAAGATTTATCTTATAGGGTTCTTATGAAGATAAAATTAGATAATGTACGTTTAGCAAATTCACCAGGGTTATTTCCCCAATTGTAAGTCTCATTAGCTGGCTGGATTCCAAGAGCAAACCTGATTACTTTTCCTTTCAAGGTTCGAGGGATAACTGAGGATTGTTAAGATTTCTAGTGCTAGCCCCCACTGGTATGCTTCCCATCAATTATCAGACAGATTCAATGTGCTTTTAGAAAAGGTAATTTGCCAAGCAGGTATAGCTGGAAGAGCTATTATAGAAACCATTCTTCCAAACTAATACCTCACTCCCCCCTTTCATACACAAATTCCTCAGAAAAAGTGGACTTACATTTATAGGAAAATGATAGGGAGGAACATGAATAAGGAACTTATGTGGCAGAGTAATAACTACAGCTAGTGACTAGCAGTCTTTTTTGTGGGATCCTCATTAAGTTTTTCTTAAGTCCTCTTGTGGAATCTTGAAGCTGCTCTTCCTGATAGTGTCTAGTTTATCCTTGATGGGCAGGATTTGTCCATGGTATTTCCCTTTGACATTTAGATGCTTTTTCAAGGACACTGATACAGGCTCTGGTAGACACAGCTACCAGCACTGATGGAGATTTTAAGTCTCCAGACCTTTAATAACCTACTCTATTCTTTCTCTGGATACTCTGTTGCTTTTTCTAGGCAGATTTTTTTTTCTTTCTGGAAATCTGCTACTCAGCCGAGTTGGTCTGAACTGGCTTTCCATTTTTATATGTAGTGACAGAGGTTTGACTTAATTTTCTTCAACTAATTGCAAGGAATGCCCGATAACCCAAAGATGCTATGATCTTTCAAATTCATTTAGGTCTTATTTACAATCAGTTTACTTATGCTTATTGATAAAATACAATAGTGTGTTGGGAATGTCTGAGATTAACTAGACTTAGTTCAGACCCTACTCTTACATACATGATCTGCTTTGCAAACCTAAAAGTGCTAAATAGATGTTAGCTATAATCATTACTGTTTTAGAAGCTTACAGTGGCCCATATGGATAGTGTGAAGTAATCTATAATGTTTGACATGAAAAGGAGTCACGTAAATAATGGCAAGTATTCAGATATTTTAATTCCTTTACCATCTGGTTCTGACCTACATTTCCAGACTAATTTCACATGGCTTCCCCTCACATACTGTATATTCCAGTCAAACTGTTCCCCAATCTCTCTTCACCTCTCCTGCCTCCTTTGTACTAGCTATCCTCGGTATCTGGTATGGTCTCATTCTATCTCTATGTCTTGGAATCACTAGCTCACTTTAAGTCTCAGTTCAGCTTAACTTCCTACAAAAGGCCTCTCCTAACCTCCCTTAGTTGTTAAAATGTATCCTAACTCCATCTGCCAAAATTAATTTGTATGTATCTGCGTATGTGTTTTATCTCCCTTCCAACCCTAGGAGAGGGTAAGCTCTCTGACAGAAAGTAGTTTCATGTTTGCCTAGCATCTGCAGAATTTAATCAAACAAATACTTATTGAACGGAATTGAATTCAGCAGGTGGCTGGTATATGGAGTATACCCCCTAACCTCTTTTTCTCAGACTTTTGTATTAGAATTACCTCTGAAATCTTGGTGGGCTAAACATGTCTTGACAATACTCCAGCTCATTCATCTAAACTCCATTTTCAATTTTTCTCTATGGCTACATTTATAAACTGTCTTATTGTCATATAGTTACGCCAAAATACAAAGCAGACATGGATCTTTTAAAAAATTGTTTAGCATTTTATTTTCCCCCAGTTACATGTAAAAATGTCTTTCAAGATTTGTTTTTAAAACTTTGAGTTCCAAATTCTCTCCTTTCCTCTCTTCCCACACCCATTCATTGAGAAGGCAAGCAATTCTGTATAGGTTATACATGTGTAGTCATGCAAAATATTTCCGTATTATTCATGTTGTGAAAGAAAACAGAACAAAAAAAATTTTAAAATTCAAGAAAAAATAAAGATAAAAAAGTATGCTTCAGTCTGTATTCAGATGCCATCAGTTCTTTCTCCGGGGGTAGATAGCATTTTTCATCCTCAGTCCTTAATAGTTGTCTTGGATTATTGTATTGCAGAGAATAGCTATATCATTCACAGCTGATCGTCTTACAATCTTGCTATTACTTTGTATGTAGTACATTTCACTTTGCATTGGCTCATGTAAGTCTGTCCAGGTTTTTTTCGGAGAGCATTCATAGTTTTCCATTATAGTCACATACCACAATTTGTTCAGCCAATCCCCAATTAATGAGAATCCCCTCAATTTCCAATTCTTTGCCACCAGAAAAGATCTGCTATTAATATTTTTGTACATATAGGTCTTTTTCCTTTTGCTTTTTTTTCTCTTCTGGGAGGCAGGCCCAGTGACATTGCTAGGTCAAGGGGTATGCATGGTTTTATAGCCCTTTGGGTATAGTTTCAAATTGCTCTACAGAATGGTTGAATCAGTTCACAACTCCACCAACAATGCACTAATGTCTCATTTTCCCACATCCCCTCCAACATTTGTAATTTTCCTTTTGTGTCCTATTAGCCAATCTAATGCGTATGAGGTCGTACCTCAGAATTGTTCTCATTTGCATTTATCCAATCAATAGTGATTTAGAGCATTTTTTTCATATGGCTATAGACAGCTTTGATTACCTCAACTGAAAACTATTCATAACAAAAGTTATGAATCATTCATCATTCATAAATTGGGGAATGGCTCTTATTTTTATATATTTGACTCAGTTCTCTATGTTTGAGAAATAAGGCTTTTATCAGAGAAACTTGCTTCACTTTTTTTCACAGTTACTATTTACTATTTTCACAGTTACTATTACAGCACCATTGCTAATTGAATTTCCCTTCATCCTATTCCCTCCTCCTCTGGTTTATTCTATTCTCTCTCTCCCCTCACCCTATCCCTCCTCAAAAGCCTTTTGCTTCTGACTACCCTCTTCCCTCACATGTTCTCTTATTCCCTACCCTTCCTACTTTCCTCTAAGGTAAGATACATTTCTATACCCAATTGAGTGTGTATGTCATTCTCTCTTTGAGCCAATTCCCATGAAAGTAAGGTTCATTCACTCCCCTTCACCTCCCCCTCTTCGCCACACTATAAAAGCTTCTTCTTGCCTCTTTTATGTGAGATAATTTACCCCAATCTCCCTCTCCCTTTCCCTTTCTCTCACTACATTCTTCTCTCACCCCCTTAATTTTATTTTTCAGATACCATCCCTTCATATTCAACCTATACTTGTGTCCTCTGTCTACGTATACTTCTCCTAACCACCCTAATAATGAGAAAAGTCTTATGAGTTACAAATATCATCTTCCCATGTAGGAATATAAACAGTTTAACCTTATTAGTCCCTTATGATTACCCTTTTCCTGTGTAACTTTTTATATTTCTCTTGAGTCTTGTATTTAAAGTCAAATTTTCTATTCAGCTCTGGCCTTTTCATCAAGAATGCTCAAAGTCTTCTATTTCATTAAATGTTCATTATTTTTTTTTCTCCCTGAAGTATTATATTCAGTTTGCTGAGTAGGTGATTCTTGGTTGTAATCTTAGCTCCTTTGCCCTCTGGAATATCATATTCCAAGCCTTCTGATCCTTTCATGTAGAAGCTGCTAAATCTTGGGTTATCCTGAATGTGGTTTCACAATACTTGAATTGTTTCTTTCTGGCTGCTTTCAATAGTTTCTCCTTGGCCTGGGAGCTCTGGAATTTGGCTTTAATCTTCCTAGGAGATTTCATTTTGGGATGTCTTTCAGGAGTTGATCACTGGATTCCTTCAATTTCTATTTTACCCTCTGGTTCTAGAACATCACAGCAGTTTTTATTGATAATTTCTTGAAAGATGGTGTTTATGATTTTTTTTTGATCATGGCTTTCAGATAGTCCAATAATTTTAAAATTATTTCTCCTGGATCTATTTTCCAGGTCAGTTATTTTTCCAATAAGATATTTCACATTGTGTTCTATGTTTTCATTCTTTGAGTTTTGTTTAATTATTTCTTAATTTCTCACAAAGACATTAGCTTCCATTTGCTCAATTTTGATTTTTTAAGGAATTATTTTCTTCGGTGAGCTTTTGTACCTCCTTTTCCACTTGGCCAATTCTGCTTTTTAAGGAATTTTTTTCTTCAATGTATTTTTGTGCCTCTTTTCCTATTTGGCCAATTCTGCTTTTTAAGGCATTCTTCTCCTCATTGTACCTCTCTTACCATTTGGCCTTGTCTGTTTTTTTAGGTGTAATTTTATTCAGTATTTTTTGTGCCTCCTTTACAAAGCTGTTGACTCATTTTTCATGATTTTCTTGCATCACATTCATTTCTCTTTCCAATTTTTCCTCTACTTCTCTTACTTGATTTTCAAAATACATTTTGAGCTCTTCCATGGCCTGAGACCAATTCATTTTTTTCTTGGAGGCTTTGGATGTAGGAGCTTTGATTTTGTTATCTTCTTCTGAGTATGTGTTTTGATCTTCCTTGTCATCATAGTAACTTTTTATGATCAGAATTTTTCTCTGTTGTTCACTCAATTTCAGTCTCCTTTTTTTTACTTTTAACTCTTTGTTAAAGTGGGTTTCTGCTTCTGGGATGAAGGGCATAGTGTCCCAAGCTTCAGGGTTTTTGTGCAGCTGTTTTCAGAGGCACTTCTAGGGACCTGTAAGTTGTCAATTCTTCCAAGGTAGTGCAATGGTGCACAAAGTGGGACTTTCTTGCTGTTTTTTTTTCATTTGAAGTTATGTTTCTGTAACATATTAAGTGTTTAATGTAAGGTTAATTTAATTAAGTGCTTACCTCAAGCTTCTCAGCACTAAGGCAATCAATTGCCTTTGATTGAGTCTTGCCTTTGATTGAATCAAGAGTCTTTGATTTGTAATAATATATATTGCATTGCTTAGAGGGAGAGTGAAAGTGAAGAGAGACGCAGAACTGAAAGAGGGAAGGGGGTTAGAGGAACTTGCTTGTGAGGAGGCCTAACAGAAAGAATGTTTGTGATGCCAGACACTCTATCTGTTGATCTGTGTTAATTTCTCAGACAGAAGTCCTGTCTTGTTGGTGTGTGTTGATTTCTCAGACAGAAGTCTTGTCTGTTAATCTTTGTGAGTGAATTGAGATGATGGTGCTGGTAATTTGTGTAAACATTGTTGTAGCCCTGTTAAGCTTTGCTTTCCCAGAAATAGAAACTTCGGGCAGGAGCCCCTGAAGACTGCTATCAAGCAGGAGCAAAAAGGACTTGGAGTGGAGCAGACTTGCGAGCTGAGACAAGGAGAAGAAGCAGAGAGCTGCCAGCATGTGAATCCAGGCAAGAGCTGGCAGGTTTTGGAAGTCAGCCTTGAGTCAAGATAAAAGAGAACTTTACTTGGACACTCTGTGTTGACTGAGGAGATTGTAACTTACTGTGACCTAGGAGTGGATGGTGTTTATATTTTCTGCTGCCCTTTAAGGATGACATGTTATGCTAGGGAAGACCCTAGCCTGGGACCCCCTGATTGTGTAAACAGGTATTTGGGGAATGCTGTCAGATGCAATGATATATGCTGTGTGGGTATCCTGAGAAGTGTTATAATATATACTGAATGACATGTTTTATTTAAGACTGTGTGGCCACCTTAGTAATATTTTATATTGTTATGAATGTTATGCTTTAGTTCTCTGAACAATGTTTAGTTCTGAATAATAGAGACTTCACTATGCTATGCAATTAGACCCTTAAAGTTATTCACAGCAGCAGTCCTCAGGTGTGCTGCTGTGATTGGCTTAACAGATGCTATGATCTAAGGAGAGGTATTTACTACTCTCCTGTCCTGTGCTCTGGTCTGTGAGTGACCACAAGCACTCTTTTCTGTCCTGAAACTATGACAAGGCTCCCAGCTCCACTGTGCCCACAAGCTTTGGTGTGCTAGTGCTCCTCCTCTCCCTGGGACTGCCACTCACAACTATGACCCAGGTCTGAGTAGGGGCAATGTAATCAGGTCCTGCCCCCAGTGCCAGCAAAGAGACCCCTGTAATCTCCTGACCAGTTTTTGACCCCCTTATGGCCTGGGAGCTCCAGAAGCAGCTGGTGCTGGTGCTGATTCAGTGGTTCCCAAGGCCTGCTCTTGATTTGCTGGGATGGGGTACAACCTGGGCTGGACTGTGCTCCGCTCTAACACTGGTGTGACAGATCTTTCCTGCTGACCTTCTAAGTTATCTTTGACTGGAAAATTATTTCACCCTGTCTTTCTGTGGGTCCTACTTCTCCAGGAATGGTTTTATGGCATTATTTAAAGGTGCTCAGAGGGGTTTGGGGGAGAACTCAGGTGAATCACTGCCTTTTCCCTGCCATCTTGACTCCACTCCTAGATCTGTTTTTTTAAACAAAACTTTCTCTAAAAAAGACAACTTTTAAAAAGACACCCCCTTTTTGCTGATTTCTGAGACACATTTTAAATGCCTCTACTCTTTTTTTTCTAAAGTAGCATATTTCACTTAGCAACAACAAAAATGTGTGAATCTCAGGGAAAAAAGGGGGAAAGGTAAATTCTACCTGCCAGGGCACTTTTTTCAAATACTAAATTGCTTCCTTGTGTTCCTTGATCATTATCTCACACCCTGGACATCTGAAAATATACAGCAGAGAAATAAAAATGTGAGAGACTGCACACAATCATTTGCTGCCACTCAATTAATTTGAGATATTGATGTTCCTTATTTGAACATGCTTCTATCCCTTATCCAACACCGAAAAAAATTAAGACTTGTAGGAGATCAGTGTATTCATTTTCATTTTCTTTTGTCAATAGCCTGGTGGGAAAAGTGGTGTCTTAAAATATCTAAGAATACCTTTTAAAATGGCAACAACAAATCACTGTTGTACAACAATAAAGTAGAATTCATGGGAGGACAGTTAACTCTTGACTATTCTTGAGAAGGAAGGAAAGGGGTAATTGAAATCCACAAATAATCCTCAGACTGGATCTTACCCAATCGTTTCAACCTAGGCATCTTGCCTGCCCCACATGCTATCAGAATAGCTCATAATTTTCTACATGCAGAGATAATAGAGTAGCTAACCTCCAGGCAAGAACAGCGCTTTTCTACAAATGATTCTGTGTATTTATGTCAAGACATGTAAAAATAGGTCATTTGGCTGGAGATTTATTGCCCACTTTATGAAATCAGTAGGCGATTGCATGTGACTACATAGACGAAGGGCCTCAAGGTCAGTCACTTTGCATGCAACTCATTTCAATACTTTTCAGCCCAGTGTGAGTCTGATTTTTGCATTTTAAGTTCTTGAACACCTGCTAAATCCCCAAGAGGCAATTATCAAGCCAGTTGTGAATTTTCAGATTTAATTAACAGTTCCCCAAGTTTACCTTAAATTATTTTGGTAGCTGATAAGATCTATTTATTTTTGAATCTGGCAAGAAAACTGTGTGTTCCAGTGCAAATCAAGGTTCAGAACGTTTAATTCCATCCATTTCTGAGTTTCAGATGGAGTGAGCAAAAACTGAAAACTTAGGTACTTTTCTGTTTCTCACAGCATTTTTGTTTTATTGACCTTGAAGAAGGATTTGAGATTCTTGTAAATGTGTCTCTTCAGCACTGAGATGGCCACAGACTATAAATTACTCATAAGTTTTCAAAACCCAGGTAAAAGTGATGCTCAGCAGGAACACCTTTATATTTTTGCTTTATTTTGAAAGTGAGCTTAATTTGATTTAATTCAACAAACAAATACTAGCCATTGATTGTATGCAGTGCATAGGACTAGGTAAATAAGACATAGTCTCTCCCTCATTGAGTTTACAATCTAGTAGATGATTATGGTACATATACAGATTAATCATGTCATGATAAGCTGATCATATTCTATCACATATGCTATGTGAGGTCCCAGGGTGAAAATTATTCCTAACAATAAAGGACAAGGAAAGGTTAATGGTAGAATTTCAGTTGAGCTTTAAAACACAGAATGGGATTCAAAAAATTAAAAAGTGAAAGGAAGGACATAGTAGCTACATATAAAGAACTCTGTGAGCCAGGACATCAAAGTGGAAAAGTTCAGGGAATGTTTGGAGGACAGAAAATAGTTCAGTTTGGCTGGATTGTAGTGTGAATGGAGGTTAGTAATAAGAGATGTGGCTAGAAAGGTAGGATGGAGCCAAATTGTGGTAGGCTTAGAAAAACTTTTCATTGGTTGAGTAATCAATAGGGAATCACTAAAGATTATGGAGCAGAAGAGTAATGTAATCCAATTTATGTATAAATAATGGCTGCCTTATAGCAGCCTGAAGGTTAGATTGGAAGTACAAGGTATTAGAGACTGGGAGACTTATTAGGAGAGTATTACAATGGTTGAAGTAAATATAGTAAGGAAGGTCTATAATAGAAAGTAAAGGGGAGATGGAAAGGACATGTCAGGGTAAAATAAACACAAGGTGGCCATTGATATAAGTTAGAGATGAAGGAGATAGAAGACGCAAAGATATTTCAAAGTTTTCAATCATAGGGCACTATGTAGTAAGATCAGCAGAAAGTGAAGCAAAAAGAAGTAGGTCAAGAGGAAAGCTAATAAGGTCAGTTTAGGACATGGTGAGTGAGAGGTTCTGGAAGTAAATCCAGATAAAATGCTAGGGGATGTGTAGGCAACTGGAGATCCAGCTCTGCAGCTCCAAGAAGAAGGACTGAATATATAGATTGGAAAGTTATCTGCATAAAGATAATATTTGAAGTTAGGAATATAGATAAGAGTATAGAAAAGGAAAAGGGCCAAAGAGAGAGTTTATGGGAATATATACATTAAGAGGTCTGGAAGAGGAGAAAGAAACAGGAGTTCTGAGATATATAAATGGGGCTGAAATATGAGATAACTCTGAGGTCAAGGTAGAAAAATTCAAATATTCATAAGATGGAGTAGTAAATAACATCAAATGCACAGGGAAAGATGATGAGTAAAAAATGGATTTAATGATTAGAAAACAACTGGTGATCTTGAAGCAGAAGTAGAGTGATACAGAAGTTGAAATGGATTGAGAAAACAGGAAGAAGCAAGGAATCCATATGACCTTGACAACTTTTTCAAAATGTTTTACAGGGAAAGGCAGGCACAGAATAGAATGGTAACTTCTGAGTAGGAATAGCAAGAGAGAATGCACCTTTGATTTAACTGGTGTAGGGAAATTATAGGTGAGGAAATTGCCTCTACTAATGAAGTTTGGTACCTTTCCTATAACCTATAGTTTTAGAGAGTTGTCTGGGAACATTGAAAAGGTATGTGACTTGCCCTGAGTTGCATAGTCAGAGGCAGGGCTTGAATGTTGGTGTCAAGACTAACTTTTTACCTCTTACACCCTACTGCCTCAGAGATTTGGAAGGAAGGATAAAAGTCTTTTTTTTAAGTTTGGAGAGACTTGTCATGTCCATAAGCAAAGGGGAAGGATAAAAAGTAGGGAAATATTGAAGATATAAGTAAGAGGATGCCTGAAATATGAAAAACATTGAGGATATTGGAGGGAAAGGTTCAAAGGCAAACAAAGAAGCATGGATATAGAGGGATATAGGAATAGGGATATGACCAAAAGGAAGAATACAAATGAGTGGTGGTGCTGAGTAGTTTTCAGAAATAACAAAGGGGAATTATAGGAACTCAAGTGGGATGGTCTCAGTCTTCCCAGTAGAGTAGGAGGTTAAGTCATCTGCTATATATTCGGGGACAAGTAGTTCATTTGGGGACATGAAAAGAGATGAAAATTCTGGAACAATCATCATGGGTAATGAGATCAGGCATCTACATAAGAGGAGAGCAGATGGATTGCTAAGCAGCAATAAGAGGCCAACTGAGGTTAGAAACCCAAAATACATAGCTGTTGAAATCAGTTCCATTTCACGACTTCATCTGGGAAAACGAAGCAGTCTGGGGGCCTCAGCAAAGAAACTAGATAAGAGTTGCCCAACAATTAATATGTAGGAAGTTTAGGAATGGCAGGAAGTCAAGGAATAATGGATACTGTAACAGTTTTTGATAAATAATTCAGATGTCAGATTATGGTTCTAATGCTAATGGAGCCAAAGAGACTCACTGGGACTGGAAGAATACAAATGCAACAAGAAATCAAAGGTCACAGTGAGGTTGAGGAGTAGATTAGTGCGCTGATAGAGTGGGAGAAGCATTGAGAAGGATGCAATGGTCAAAGAACAGAGTTTCAAAATTCAAGACCTTGGAGATGGTGAAGTCAAAAGTATAAATATGGGGCAGCTAGGTGGCGCAGTGAGTAGAGCACCGGCCCTGGAGTCGGGAAGACCTGAGTTCAAATCTAGCCTCAGACACTTTACACATATACTAGCTGTGTGACCTTGGGCAATTGCCCTGCCCCCCAAACCACCCCACAAAAATATAAATATGCCAGCCATGTGTGCAAATGAAGTGGGCTGGAGAAAGGAGTCATTAAGTTGAGGAGGCTGAGGGGTTCAGTGGTCAAGTTATTAAAGGGATCTTCATCATGAATATTGATACCAAAGATAATTATGGAAAAGAATATGGGTTGGAGAGGAAAACTAAGACAGGTACTAAAGTAATGAAGAAAGTTGGTGGGGTAGAGTCAGGATGCTAAAATAGAGGAAAGCAATGAAACTGAGCTCACATGTACACAACTCCTCCAAATAGATCTATAAAATGCACCAAACCAAATCCTGATGCAGAAAATCCAGAAAAAAAACACAGGGAGTCCTACATCCAGCCCAGTTCATCATAGGGAGACAGACAGAGAAGTTGGAAGATGCTGGAAACAGGGTTGGAGCACAATGAGGATGAATCACACCACTGCCCAAGTAGAGATATCACATAGACACCAAAAGAGATCCCAGACCCATAATGGGGCTCTGCAATGACAGTTGGTGTCTGACAGCTTACACTACCCAATCCTAGGTCACAGATCCATAGGTTACACAAGGCCTTTCCCAATAGGGAGGCTCTCAACAGTGAACTGAGAAAGGAAGAAGTTCAGAAACCATCAGCAGCACCGATGTGGCTCAGACCTGAAGCTCAGATCAGGGCATGACTTTGTCTATCTAGCCTAGCCAGCAGAAGAGTCATCAACGGAAAGAACCCAGACCAAATGGGGTCCTGCAATTCTGCCACCTTGAACTAATAGAGCTATCCAGCTTGTAAAGATCAAAACCTAGGTCAGGAATTTATAGACCTCAGACAACAGAACAGCAATAAGACTTGACCCTGGATCAGACCGTTCTGAGAGCACTGAAAATTTGCAGGTCCCCAATATGTCCCTGTCCAAACTCCAACTCTCAATACCCCAAGAAAGCAATGACAGGACCAGTCCAAATCATCCCTCCTGAAACATGACAGAGCCCTGCAAAGTCAGGAGATAGGTTGGGAAAATAGGCAAACAAACAGTGAAAAAAAGAATCACACTCAAAGGAGCCATCATGGTTCAGGGATGCTCACGACACAAACACAGAAGAGAATAACTCCAAAACTTCCAGAAGCAGTGCCCCAGAGAAAAATCCAGCTTGGGCACAAACTCATCTAGAATTCCCAGGATAAATGAAGCAAGAGTTTTAAAAAAACTTGATTTTTTAAGTAAATGGAATAAGTGCTTGAGAGAAAAAAAATGCAAAAGAAATAAGACCCATTTAATAAAGAATTTAAAGGAAATCATCAGTTTCACCCAAGAGGTACCCAACCTTGGTCAAACAACAAAGTCCCCCCAAATTTGAATGAACCAAATAGAAGCCAATGACTTCATGAGGCAAAAAAAATTACTAAAAACAAAGCTAAAAGGCTGATAAAATAGAAGAAATTGTAAAGTATCTTGCAGCAAAAACAACTGACTTAGAAAATAGATAAAGGAGGAAAAATATTCAGAATCATTGGACTATCTGAGCACTATGACAAAAAAGGCCTACACGTACTATTTCAATAAATCTTAAAAGAAAACTACCCAGATTTCTTAGAAGCAGATAACTAAATGGAAATAGAAAGACTTCATTAGTCACCTCCTGAAAGAAATGCTCCAAAGGAAAATTCCCAGAAGCACCAAAGCCAAAATCTAGAGCTTCTGGGTCAAAGAAGAAAATGTTTCAAGAAGCCAGAAAGAAATAATTCAAATATTGAAGAACCACACTAAGCATCATACATAATTTAGTACCTCCCACTTAAAAGCAGTAGAAAAGTTGGAGTACAATATTCCAGAAGGACAAGGATATGGGCTTATAGAAAAGAATAACTTATCCAGAAAAACTGAGTATAATACTACAGGTAACCTTTAATGAAATAGAGGAATTCCAAGCCTTCCTGATGAAAAGGTTGGAGCTATGGAGAAACTTTGAAATTCAAATTCAGGAGTGAAAAGAAGCATAAAAATGTGAAAAAAGTGGTATTTTCTCACACTATGGATGAGATTCAAGTTATGAACTCTAGTCCTTCTTGTGTGGAGGACCATCATATCTGGGAATTATACCCTCCAAACCTCAGGCAGTGCTTTTTGATCTGCTGTTGTACCCCAAAAACTCCTAGGTCATGTCATTCTCCCTGAAGCTGAATTTTTCTCTTTTTAGTCCATTATTTTTTTTTCAATTAATGAGCATTTTAAATTAATCTACCTCCCCCACTACACCCCTTTCCCCATGAGCACCTATATGTACTGTTTTCACAAATTAAAGTATGAGCTCCTTGATAAAAAAATTGGAAGACAGACCAGCGACCAGCAATGATGGTGAGAGTATCATATTGAGTTAATGGTATAAGAGAAAAAGTTTTTGAAGAACAAAGGAAGAGGAATTCATTTATGGGGACCAATGATTACCAAAAATCCTTGGGTTTCTCTGGGTCAGAGGAAGGAAGATGAGGGAAGTGACTTTAATTCTCTTCCTTCTATTTTCACTCTCTACCTGGGTTATCCTATTCATTCCTATGGGTTAAATTATTCCAGATTTTTCCACTTTTTTGCACTTCATTGTATTTTATTTTTTTTTCCAATTAGATGTAAAGATAGTTTTCAGCATTCATTTTTTGTAAGGTATTGTGTTCCAAATTTTTCTCCTTCCCTCTCTCCCTTCTTTCCCTCCTCCCCAAGAGGGCAAGCAATCTGATATAGGTTATACATGTACAATCATGGTAAACATATTTCCACACTAGTAATGTTGTGAAAGAAGAACCAAAACAAAAGGGAAAAATCACAAGAAAAAAAGTGAAAATAGTATGCTTCAATATGCATTCAGACTCCATAGTTCTTTCTCTGGATATGGATAGCATTTTGCATTAGGAGTCTTGAAATTGTCTTGGATCATTGTATTGCTGAGAAGAGCTAAGTCTATCGTAGTTGATCATCATGCAGTGTTGCTGTTCCTCTGTGTACAATGTTCTCGTGGTTCTTCTCACTTCATTCAACATCAGTTCATGTAAGTCTTTCCAGGTTCTTCTGAAATCTTCCTGCTCGTCATTTCTTATACAACAATGGTATTCCATCTTATTCATATACTACAGCTTGTTCAACCATTGCCCGATTTATGGGCATCCCCACAATTTCCTTTTTTTCTACCACAAAAAGAACTGCTATAAATATTTTTGTGCATGTGGGTCCTTTCCCCTTTTTATTATCTCTTTGGGATAACAGACCTAGTAATGGTATTTCTGGATCAAGGAATACGCATAGTTTCATAGCCCTTTGTGTATAGTTCCAAATTGCTTTCCAGAATGCTTGGATCAATTCACTCCACCAAAAATGCATTAGTGGTCCAATTTTCCCACATCTTATCCATCTTATCCAACATTTATCATTTTCCTTTTCTGTCATATTAGCCAACCTGATGTGTGTGAGGTGGTATCTCAGAGTTGTTTTAATTTGCATTTCTGTAACCAATAGCATATTCCAGGGGCTCTTAACCCTTTTTGTGTCATACCCTGCTCTTTGGTAGTCTGGTGAAACCTACGGACCACATCTCAGAAAAATGTTTTTGAATAGATCAACATATGGAATTACCAAAGAAACCAGTTATATTGAAATACAGTTATCAAAATATGAGAAAAATTCCAATTTGAGAGGCTCCAGGTTAAGAAAACCTGTTCTATACAAATTACTCCCAAATCTCCAGTTCAGTCCCTTTTGATCCTGAATTTTTGACAACTGCATATCTTTATCTGTATGTAACCCAGAACCTTAAATCCAACGTGTTTAAACTGAGCTCATCATCTCCTCCTACAGAATATCCACCATCATCTGCTCAATTCATTTATTTCATTTATTGGTACCACCATTTCCCCCATGTTCCTAGATCCAGCATCCAAAACCCCAAACCTCAGAATCATCTTTGATTTTTCCTTCAGTAAAATGAGGAATTAATCCCTGAAGGATGCACCTTATAGGATTATTTTTGTGGTTAATTGAAGTGATTTATACATGACAGAGATGATGCAGCTGGGCTTTAGCAAAGGCTTCTTGCTGAGGGGCATGTGGTTTTGATTTGGGATGACAAAGTAATTTCTTCTTTATTTTCTACTCCTGGAGACTATGTAAAAGCAGACTGGCAACTGAGCCTCATAGATTCATTTGGGAGAGAGGAAAGAGAGCTTCCAACATAGTTCAAAGTGACTTCTTTTGGGGGATGTAGCTACCACCACCTCTTTTAGATTTCCAGAAGAGGGTGAAAAGAGAAAATTTGACTCTCCATTACAACTCTCCATCTTGCAGAATCAAAAGTAGCTTTAAGCAAATGGAACTAGAAACATGAGCAAGTCTAAGTGAGTCTGAAGCATGACCTAAATCCATTGGTGTCCCTTCTGTGTCGGGATTCTTCTCTGAGTCACAAACAGCAATGCCAAAAAGAAATTTCCAACTTTCTTGGTGTTCTTGTGAGTTTGAGATGTTGGGAGCGAAAGCTCCAATACTCCTAGTTCATATGCAAAGTATTTTTAAAAAGTTAAAGCATTATACACACGCATCATCATCCTCAACATCCTCCTCCTCATTATAGGGGTATGGGCTTACAGACAATAATAGTACAGGTGACCTTTGATGAAATAGAGGACTTCCAAGCCTTCTTGATGAAAAGACATATTAGACATATTAGAAAGAGCTTGGATTGAGGATAGATGGGCTGTTGGGGAAGAAGAATGGGGGAGATTTCTAACTTTACCCATGTCTTTAATTATAGCAGTACCTCAGATTTACCTGAGGTAGTTATAGCTTTAAACCGATTTTAACTAATAGACATTTTTATTTCCAATCATTATTAATAGGCATAGCACGTATTCATAAGAATCTGAAATTTTTGGTTGCAGACATCTGAAAATAATAATTATTCGAAATCAGAGATCTTAAGCAGAGAGTGGTTTAACACTTTTCTTAATGATCTAGTTCATGGACTAGCAGATTATAACATACTTCAAAGGTGGAAAGCAGTGGACACCTAGAAGAATAGGATTCCAAATGATCATGGCAGTCAATGGTCAGGAATAAGTAGGGGCATAAATAGAAATAAATAAGTTTAAAGCTGTAAAGAACATGAGAAGTCATTCAGGTATCATAGATCCAGAACTGGAAGAATACTTAGAATTCATCTAGTCCAATCCCCTCAAATTACAGAGGAAAAAGAAAAACTGAGGCCCAGGAAGTTTCAATGACTTCTCCAAAGTTCAAAAGAAGCATTTTAGACTTATCCAGGATTCAAGCTCCAGTCATCAGACTCTGAACCCAGAACTTATTCTATTATACCAAGATGCCTCACAACCAGTCTTTTTGTCTTGCACATGGAAAATCTGGGGTCCAGAATAGCAAAGTGGCCATTCAGGCAGCAAATAGCAAATCTACGACCCAAAGCCAAGTCCACCAACTCCAAATCCAGAGCTCTTTGCTCAGTAGCACCCAGTTTGGTATGCTATGTTTATTATGAGAACTAGTCAAAATAATGGACATAATGCTTTTTGTAAACCTTATGACATCATGTAAGTACAAACAAATGAATAGAAGAAAGAAAGAATAAAGAAAACTGCATTTATAAAGTGCTAACATTCTAAATTCTGGAGATACAAATACAAAAATGGGGTCACCCTTGCCCTCAAGATGCTAACATTTTAATAGGGGAGTGGTGGCAGAGTGAGATGTTTCATTTTGGAAAGTTATACCTATGTTTACTGGAAAACTGCTTTCCAGTAAGAATAGTAGTGTTGATTTTATTTGAGTTCCAGAACTGTGAAGCAAAAGAAAAAAATGAAGCACACCAATGCAGGACAGAGTATAACTCCTTAAGAATGTTCTGAAAAGGAAATGTCTGGGGGTCATGGTGGATCAAAGTGTATATGTGAATAAGACATACAATTCTGTTTGTACTTTTTTAAGTCAGCAAAACACCAGAATGCATGACCAATCACCAGAAAGAATCTTTTCCTTTATTCTGAAAGTTGTTAGAATTTAAGTTCCATATCTTAAAAGGGAGAACCGAATGAGAGGGACTGGAGGCAAAAAAGAGACTGGAAGGCTGGGTTATGAAAATCTGGATGAGAGGTTAACGAAATTGAAATGTTAGCCTGGGAAGAGAAGGCAGAGAGGCAACTTCATTATGGTCCTACAATGTGTGAAAGTTATCATGGACAGGCCAGTGACCAGCTGCTTTCCATTGAGAATAGAACAAAAGAAACCCATGTTGAGTGTGTAACACCTGAGATTAATACAGATTTTAAAATGTGCTTCTGAAGGAAAGGAATGAAATATCTTGAAATTTTGTGTGATTTTTTGGAGACATTTAAAAATAACATATTCAATTTAATATGGTTTAAATTGGATCTTTAATGGAGATAGGAGGATATATTAGAGCTTCACAAATGACCCTTCTAGACTTTTGACTTTGCTAATGTATGAAACTATTCTCAAGCTCTTCAGACACAGAGATGGGCACACATACAAAAAAATTCTTGGAAAAAAAACAAGCACGACCCATTTTTTGGCACTCTGTAATGATAAAAGTTTTTTTAAGTACCCCTTAAAATAAGTAGTTATAAAATCACAGAGCATTTTTAAACTATATTTCCTTGGTACAGGGACTTCCAGTAATGAAGTTCCCTGTATCAATTCAAATTAGCACCTGAACTACAACTTATATCTAAGAGAATTTCCTGAGGGCATAGAGAGATTAGGTTACTAAACCCAAACCACAGATTTAGGGTTGGAAGGGGCCTTAGAGGTCTTCTAGGCTCCTTATTTTGCAGATGAGGAAAGTAGAGCTTGAAGAGGTTTAATTCCTTGCCACAATAGCTAGTAAATTTGGGAGGTAGCATTCCAACTCAGTTTTTCTTGTCTCCATGGGACCACCTGTTGTCCAATGTAGCACTTGAACTGAAGGTCAGATAGCTAGCAGATTTCATAGTTGGAGCTGGAACCCATTTCTTCTTTATTTTGGCCAACTCTATCCACCATGCCACACTGCATCTCTTAGGCAGCTTAGGGAAGCAAATATTAGGATTTGTTTTTCTGTTGCTTTGAACCAAAGATGATCAATCCATCAATTGACATTAATTAAGTACTTTGTGCTTAATATTTTTAAAATATCTGATTCTGAATTTCAATAATAGGCTTTAAAAATTGTTCTTAGAACTTTGGCAAAGGAAAACAATCTCCATCTCATTGAAAATAAAACTTTTCTGGTGCTGGGAGTCTGGTCCTTCCTCTGGTAGCAGTAGTTCTATTAAGCCCATTGTTGGTAGTGTTCAAGTCCAATGACCCATGGACTTATCTGTTGGGATTTCATAATAAAGATACTGGACTGATTTGCCTTTTTCCTTTCCAGTATATCCCCATTTTACAGATGAGGACATGAGACAAATAGGGGTCAAGTGACTTGCCCCTCAGTGTGACACAGTTAGTAAGTGCCTGAGACTGAATTTGAACTCAAATCTCCCTGAATCCAGGCCCAATGCTCTATCCACTGCACCACCATCGAGCCCATTGGATTCATTATTGTCTCATTATTCTATTGTCTCATATGTTGTCATACATTAGCAAAGTCAAAAGTCTAGAAGTTTGTGAAACTATAATGTGTTCTACTATCTCCATTAAAGATCCAATTTAAACCATTTTCTTTAAGTGCTGAAGATCCTGTCCAGTTCAGAATCTTTGCTGCTACTAACCATCAATCTTAAATGAACTAAACATCCCCAAATGTCAAGAAAAAGGGAGGGTTTTCAGTCTTCATGAATGCATAGAATCCAGCACTCCCATGAGAAATTTGACAATACCTTGTCTTCATGAAAACAATGCTCCAACCTTCCCTGGTGTTCTTAATGAGGAATCCCTAGGGCCTCTCTGACTTAGCCCCCCCTCTTACAGAAGCTCATAGCAACCCCAGCTGAGCTTCTGCTGGGTATATAGGTTCTCATTAAGTATGGTCTAGATTTCTGTTATACTGCTGAACGAACTTGAAATTGAACTTGTCATACCAAAGTAGGCAGGCTCTGGGCCTGAGTTTCTCTTCTTCTAGTTGCTATAGTGACCAGCAAAAATCAGAAGGGAAAAAGAGAAGAGGAATCTTCATTTAAATAGCCATGTCCATCTGGAAGTACTCTAAGTAGCAGTTCTCTTTACTTTTTGCCTTTGAAGGTTAATATAGCAGGAAAAGATTTTTTTTTCTCATTGTCTGTACAATGTTTATAACAAGACCTTTGCCAAAAGCTTTTCTGTTAATACCAATGAAATAACTAGAGCAATGGAAGAAACCAAAGCAAGGAAATGAACAAGATAACTTATTTCTTGATCATTTTTTATATTAATATCATAAAGAAACAATGAGAACTGCAGCTTGGTGTAGTCGATAGTGAGCAGGCCTCTGTCACATTCTGGCTGTGTGACCCTGGGTAAGTCATTTAACTTCTCAGTACCCCAGAAAACTCTCTGAGACTATAAATTGCAGAGAAGGTGCTGGCCTGCATTGGGAGAGGGCATTTCTTACTTCCATCAATTAAATCACAGGTATGGTCTAAAAAAGGATTTCAAATGGAAAGAAATGCCCTGTCATTTATCCATTATTTATTTTTAATACAAAAATGATTTATTGTTAAAAGAAGACATTATGATCCTTTTTGTTAGATTTGTCATTTTTGATACACTAATTGAATTAACATTTATTGATGAATATACATAAAACATAGCCTGCAAGAAGCCCAAAATATTTGGGGCTGACATGTTAATCTTCAGGAAAGTAAAAGACAGGGCAACTGTCTAGGAACACTCAGGAATCATTACATGAAATGTTTTCACTTCAAATCCTGGCATTTCCCTTATCAGGCATATTTCCCTGAGTAGTTTAGTTTACCTTGGCTATAAATATAACTAGTATCATGCCCATGTTTTTGTGCATGAAGAAAAGGCAATGCTAGCTGGATCGTCATGGATCAAAGGTTTCTTGTTTGTTTCTCTGGGTGTTTTCCCCACTATAAATCTGATATATTATCAAAGGATCCTAGATCTGGAACTAAAAAGGACCATAAAGGCCATTTCATCTACTCCTCATTTTGTATGTGATGAAAATGAGACCCAGGGAAGTTGTGGCTTATTTACCCAAGACATAAGATTTGAATCTAAGTTCCCCAACTATTTAGTGGGCACTCTTTATTTAAATTGGTTCATCCTTCTCTTGGCAAACTCATTCCTTTCCTTCTTTGCAAAACAAGGACGTTGAGGAAAGAGCAAGGGACGTGGAATCTGGTCACATCTAGATTAAAATCTTCCCCCTCTTACTCACTGAGTGACCATGGACAAGTCATTTGAACTTCTCTTTCTTCATCTTTAAAGTGGGGGTGATGATATCTCACAGGGTGGTTGTGAGACTTAAATGTGCTAATCCATATGAAGTTCTTCACAAGCCCTAAGGTGCTATATAAGGGCATCTGCAATTATTATCTGAGTATTGGGTTTGGGTTTTTTTTGAGAATAAAGATCAACAGGAATGAAGGAGGGTGTGAGGAAGGGAAGGAAGGAGGGAAAGAGGGAGGGGAGGAAAAAAAAAGAGTGAAGGAAGGAGGTAGGGAAGGAGAAAAAAAAGAAGGAAAGGAAGGGAAAGAGAAGTGAGGGACAAAGGAAAAAAAGAAAAGAATGAAGAAAGAAAAGAAGGGAAAGAGGGAGGGGGGGAAGAAAAGGAAAAGAGAGGTAAGGAGTTAGTAAGGAAGGATAAGAAGGTGGGAAGGAGACAGAAAGAAAAATTAAAGAAGGAAGAAAGAAAAAAAGAAAGGAAGACATATGCATATATATATACATATATATTTATGATAGACACACATATCTATCTGTGTGATAGATAAAAACTTTAAGGAAAATATAACAGAAATGTAAAGTGAGACAATATGAAATGACATAGAAATAGCAGTTAAATAAATTAAAACCCAATCAGCTAGTCAGTCAGTCATACATTTACTGACTTCCTAGAGGTCACGATGCTAGACACCCTGAGATGTATCAAGATCAGAAATGTTTCAGTAGAGTGTGTTTTACTTGTGGAATCTGGCAATATTGAACATAGGGTCCTCCTTGTGTCTCCCTTATGCATTATCCCCTGGGAGGTTTTGAGGTGTCACATTCAACTTGGCTTATCATTAAAAAAGTACTACGTGCTATGGAGAACAGAATTAATTTTCTGGCAACCAAAATATGTGCATTTATAAGCAGTTTAGAAATCATTCTTCATTGTGCCTCCCTGCATGCTACACTTCAGGTCACTTCCTCCCTTGCCTGCCTCTAATCCTAGCTATGGGGTTTTAGAGGAGGACAATAATAAGCCTGTCTTTTACTTGCCATATGATAACCTAAACGTAGCACTACAGGTGGGGGCAAGTAGCAAGGGGAATTAGACACCAGTATCTTCTTGAAGCAAACTTCATCCTGGTTTTTTATTTGTTTGTTTTTTCACCTCTGAACCACTTCAGAAGACCCTCACTGTTCTGGCTAGCTACTATCCTCTACTTATTACTTCTTTCCTTTTCCTTCCTCTTCCTCTTCATTCTCCTTGAATAAATCTGATCCAGACACACAGCAGGCTCCAAACTGAAGGCATGTTGACCTAATTCTAAGCTTCAAACTCACATCTACAACAGCCAGTAGTGCTTCTTTCTATGTATGCATCCCACAGGCATCTCAAACTGAATGTGTTCAAAACCAGACTGCCTTTTAATTCAACAAGTATTTAGGATTTGCCTGCAGTTAGGCTGACACTGTCCTAGGTGCTGGAGATACAAAGACAAAGGTGAAACTGCCCCTGCTCTCAATGAGGTTAAATTCTGCTGGAAGGGAAAGAGTACGTACAGGGGATGAGTATGTAAGACACCGCCCTTTGCCTGAGACCACATTTGTGGTTGAAATGGTCTAGAAACCAAACCTTTTCATAAAGGAAAAAAGACCAAATCAAGTTATGAGGGATGTAAAGTACTGATCTTCTGACATATGAACAATTTAATTGTGGAAAGAAGTAGAAAGACATTTTGTGTATTAAAAACTTATAAAATTCATAAAATATCAGATAAAAGGAGAGATAAGAGGACTGAATAGAGAACTGAGAAGGCCTGCTCAAGGACTGAAATGACTGAGGGTGTGGGGTGTTGTGGTACCTCAGATCATTTGCATGTGACTTGTTAGTTTGTGAGGTGAAATTCACAAAGTAATGAATACAAAAAACCGAGTTCATAACAATGTGAAGGTTAAAAAAAGGATGTAGCTTCATAACTAAAAGAAAGGTGGATTTTCTTTTACCTCATAAGGGAAAGATGAGTTATTGAACACCAAGAGACTCTGATTTGAGTCATTGAAGAAACCAGCAGTGGAAGAGTAGAAAAAATCAGTTAGGACTGAGTTGAGAAGGTAGCAGGAGGCAGTTAAGAATACAGCAGGAGAGTCGGCTGACAAGAAGACTTCAGCTTTTAGGTAAAGTTGTTAATTGACTGGAGACAGTCTGAAGTTCATTGGAAGTGAACTAGATTCTGATTTTTTGCATTTGAGCAACATCTACAGCTTGGGAGAAGGAAAACTGCTCAGAGGCATGGGTTAACTCTCTGCTGATAACTCTGGTTGGAAATGGAAAAATGGAAGGAAAAAGTTAGGTTATACATTTGTTTTGATGTTAAAAGCAACCAACTTGGACAATTTAGCATCTTACGTGAACTTGTCTGTGCTCCTCAATGAGCCAGGATGAGGAGTTTTGCTGTGACTAGTTTTATTGTGAGAAAACCTCAGAGATTATTGAACAACCCAGCATCCTGTTGAGTGAAGAGATGGCTAGGACTTGATGACTTGCTTAGAAAACCAGCCTGAAGATCGCATCATTACAGTAGCCTAATGCTTCCTCACTATTCACTTAAGGGTGACTGTAAGTTGAAAGAGTTTGGCACAGTCTGAGAGTAAGAGAAGGGCAGATTTGCCCAGCAGAAGACTGGTAAGGACCAGAAGGAGAACAGTTAGCAGAGAAGCAGATATATGTTAAACAGATGGTTCCTGAAGAGATCAAGGACATTAAGGCTTCCAGAAGCAACTTGTGAAATTGCCCTGAGAATGTGGTTTATTCTCATTCCTGTTTCTCCTTGCTAGGTTTCTAAAAGTATGGGTCCTCTATCTCCACTCCCAAAAGTCTACATATTGGAAGATTATGATTCATGGTAATGTGCAGATTGTGAAAAATTACTTGCTTCTGCATTTCATTTTTGTTGAATAATTGTGATTTTTTGTGTTATTGTAAAGTAAATGTTTTTACTTTTAAGAGTTGGTGGTGTCTTCATCGTGATTGACTGGAAAACACAGCAGGTTGGGGTTTAGGAGCTACAGTGGCAAAGAAGGGCAGTCTACCCTCCCTCCTTCCAATATCCATAAAGTGAATGTTAATCCCCAAGACCCTAAGAAAACTTGAATTACAGTCATGTGGTAGTGGTCCTTTTCTTGGAACCCAGACCTGCTTGTGGGAGAGTAGGTTGGGGTGAGTGAATCAACCTAGTTGGTTGGAGGGACCCCAATGAAGGTGTTATACTGGAGAGATAGATAGATAGATAGATAGATAGATAGATAGATAGACAGAGACAAAGAGACAGACAGACAGATAAAGACAGACAGAGACAGAGACAAAAACAGAGACAGAGACAAAGACAGACATAGACAGAGAGACAGACAGAGAGATACAGAGACACAGAGACAGACCTAGGCAGAGAGAGATAGAAAGGGACAGAGAGAAATGGAACAATGTATTGTAGAATATATTAATGAATGACTAATTTAGTCATGAGGAGACATTAACATCTGGGAGGACAAGAAAAGGACTCTTGGGGAATGTGACATTTTAGATGAACCTAGACTGGAGCCAAGGATTTCAAAAGATAGAGTAGAGGAGGAAGAAAATCCAGGGACAAGGGGAGAGCCTGCACAAAGTCACAGAGGTAAAAGAAAGAATATTGTATACAAGGAATAATTTGTCTGGAATGGAAAGCATGTGAAGGTGTATGAGTGGGAGTGATGTTCATTCAGTCTGAAAATATAGGTTGGTGACTAATTGTGAAGTGTTTAAAAGCAGAAGTCTGCATTTTGTCCTAGGGAGAATAGGCAGTCAGTGAAGCTTTTGGAGTAGCTTCTGTCTTTCTCCCTGGGGCCATGTTTCATCATTTTTTGTGTTCCAATCTTTGGATTTAACACTGGATTAACAAGAGTAACTGCTGTAATAACCCCAGCCAATGCTGCAGGGGAGGATGGAGAACTAGTCAGCGGTGGCTGAACCAGGATGTTTTGCCTCAGTTGCCTAGGAATAGTTTGGAGAAGAAGAAAGAGGAGGAAGAGAAGGAAGAAGAAAAAGAAGAAGAAGAACAAGAAGAAGAACAAGAAACAGAAGCAGCAGCAGCAGCAGAGGAAGAAGAAGAAGAAGAAGAAGAAGAAGAAGAAGAAGAAGAAGAAGAAGAAGAAGAAGAAGAAGAAGAAGAAGAAGCAGCAGCAGCAGTGGGACAATGGAGTATGGATTTCTTCCAGCAAAGTGTCACCCCACATGAGTTCCACACTCTAGGGGCTATTTACAAAGTGACTTGAAAATTTAACTCAATGTGGGTATGATGGCATGGGTAATGCCTCCTTTAAGGAGTCTCATGCTCCTTGCCCTATATTTTTTTAACCAGAGTTTACTGGAGTTTAGTTCTAAGCAGCTTCTTTCTCACTCTGAAATTACCCTCATCCCCTGTGGCCTTCTTACTTTGGAACATCCCTTTGTCTATATGCCCCCCTTTTCCCATTGGCTGTTTATTCTCAGAACCTCCATTTTGAGGAAGGGCCCAGGCCAGCCATGCTTCATTCCTCTCCCAGTTCTGCTTCTGACTCTCTGGACTTTGCCATCATGCTATCCTCCTCTTTACCCCCTTCACTCCCCCTTGGCTTTTAACTTCTCTTACATTTGTTGTTTCCTCCCATTAGAATGTAAGCTTCTTGAGGTTAGGACATTTTTTTTTAGAGACAATGAGAGAGAAAGAGAGGGGGAGGATGAGAGACAGAGAGACAGAGAGACAGAGACAGAGAGAGAGAGAGACAGAGAGAGACAGAGAGAGACAGAGAGAGAGAGACAGAGAGAGACAGAGAGAGAGAGAGAGAGAGAGAAGAGAGAAGAGAGAGAGAGAGAGACAGAGAGAGAAAGACAGAGACAGAGACAGAGAGAGAGACAGAGGAGAGAGACAGAGATAGAGAGAGAGACAGAGAGAGAGAGAGGAGAGACAGAGAGAGAGAGAGGAGAGACAGAGAGACAGAGAGAGAGACAGAGAGAGAGAAGAGAGAGAGACACAGAGAGAGAGACAGAGACAGAGAGAGAGAGAGAGGGAGATGACTAGAACATAAGTCCAAAGGGAGGAGGTTATGACACCAAGAGAGACATGATATGAGGCCCTACCAAACATTTTAGCCTTCCTTTAGGAAAACAAAACTAAATAAAAAGAAAGCACTCTCTCTGGCCCAACAGAATCATAACTAGGTTGTGTTTTAGACCAGAGTGAATTTAGGACAATATAAAAGGCACCCCCAGTTGGACAGGAGAGGGGTGGGGTACTTTACTTCACAGGACACTACCAAGCCATGGATAGGGAGGCTGCACATCCCCACCCTTCTTCAGCACCTATTCTAAAGGGCCATTTAGATAGCTTTTTATTTAAAAGAAACTTAACACCTAATTATCAAGAAGATTGAGTTGCTTCTTCACACTTGGTATCTAAGAAGCCTAATTAATGCTGGTAGGTGTGGGTGAAAGGGTAACTCATTAAAAAAAAAAAAGCTTTTTAGAAGAGTTCCTCAAAGAAGCTTAAAGTAGCCACTCTTCACTCTTCCAATTAATCAAATGATTTTGTAGAGTTGGAAGAGACCCTAAAGATCATCCAGTTGCAGTCCTTGATTTTACAAAGGAGGAAACTGAGGACCCAGAGAGAAAACGTGACCTACCCAAGCCACAAGTTTATCTCTTAATTAAGAGATTAATTAGATTAATGAGAGAACCCAAGTTCATCTCTTAATGAATATGTGGCTGAACTGAGGAGGAAACAGGGGGAGCTTAGGCCTCATTGGCTTCTAGAGGTGGTAGGGAACTTAGATGTCACCTTGTCTGACCTTTTCATCTCACAGAGACAGAGTTGGTGTCAGAAGGGAGACTCAAATTTAGTTCTGTTGACTAAAAACCAACACTCTTTCCTCCAGGTTTGTTAAAACATCTCCTTGAAGAGAAAGAGGGCTCAATCCTTGCAGAGTAGTGTGGCCCTTGGTCTCAGGACTCAAGGGACTTAACAAGAAAGGAATCTTTCAGTCCTTCTTGAGTACCCTGGCCCCAAGATCTTCCTTCCTATTTTCATGAATCTTCTCCCAACTTCAAAAGTTGAATCAGCTTGGGAGGACAAAACTTTCAAAATTTTAAGAGGAAGAAGTCCCAAGGATTCAGGAGGCACTGGAAAGAAATCATGACTTCTCCTTGTCTTGACATGCCTAAAGTGCTTCCCTCCATTCCCTACCTTTACTTCCAGCATCCATCCTTAAGGGCAATCTGGACTGATAGCCTGAAAGAATAGCCTCCCCATTGTTTATTCTGGGATGGAAGGAGTACTTCTACCCCAGGTCCCACAGGGAAATTTTCATCTATGAAATGAAGAAATTTAGCCCTAGATGTGTAAAGTGATTCTTCAAAGGCGATAGAGGTGGAAAATGGTTGAGAAAAGACTTGAACCCAGGTCCTCTGAATTCAATAATCCTTACATCATGCAGACTCCTTGTTTTTCATACTGTTACAGTCAAACTCCTTTGCAAAAGACTATTTGTGAATGGGTGTGCCTAAATGGGGGGGGGGTATATATTTCCCATCTGAATTTAGGGGATATTTATCTCAATATGACTATTCTTTCTTTTACTGGGATATTTCAGCTTTACTTTTGATTTAGCTGTTTTTACTCTGTTTTTTTCTGCCCAAGCCCAGGGCTGCCAACAATGGGAGGGCAAAGGATTAGGGGAAAAATGTACAAAAGCTGGAAAGGCAGAGTAGTTCCAAGGAAGACAGCCTCTGTCTTCCCTCCTGTAGCCAGAATGGACTTTGTTTTCTTTGAATGACTCAGCTCGCCTCGTTGAGCTTCCCTGGACGCTGGGGCTTGCTCTTCCGGAGCAGGACCAGAGCTTCCTGTGTGATGAGTCATGGCGCTGGCTGAGGGGAGGTGTGTTAACGTGGTCTACGCTGGGGGAGGGGCCAAGTCAAGAACCAATCGGCCCTGGTCGTTCAGGCGGCGCTTGATGATGTCAAAAACTCTATAAGAGGGGAGAGGACAGCTTGAAGATCCTCCTTTCCTTTTCTGGTTGGAGCCAGAGACACCTACAGCCGAAGCTGAGCTGCCGGTAGCAGAGCTGACTAGAGGCTAGTGGGTAATCTTCTTACTGTAGAGGGGAAGCATGTATACAATTTTGCCTTATACCATCTTGCTTCTCTGTGGCCTTCTGATTACCCTTGTAAGGCGGACTTATTGGGCCTAGAAGCTTTTGATGAAAATATCAAAATGGGGACGCTGGTTTGTGGGCTTGTTATTGTGGAGTGTAAATACATGCTGTAGTTCTCCTGCCTTCTGCCTAGAGAATTCCTTATATCCTGCGGTTCCAGACCTTTTAGGCACATATGAGATTCTCTTTGAAATCATAAATTCTGCCTTCCTAATATACCTCCTCTGCCTTCCCACCACTCCTGCTACCTGAAATGATCCCCTTTCTGTAGGTTATGGCTTGGAGAGAAAGGGTGGGTAGCTTGCCAGGTTCTCTGCTCCAAGATGGCCTTTATTTCCTTGGATCTCAGGCCAGTCCTTCCCATAGACTTTATCTTGGTTCCTTTCAGCCTCAGTCTTTGCTGAAATAGCCCCCAGGAACACAATCATGTTGCTATTTTAGCTGGAGCTGGTATGAAGTATAGCAAAATTTTCATAGGAGCCCTTTCCTGAGCCATCACCAGAAGCCCCAACCGCATTACTCACTGATGCATTCTGTGGTCTGCCCCACCTACACACAAGCTGCTTTGCTCTCAGAGCAGATACTCTTCCCCTCACCTTCATCACCCCTTTGTATGTTATTTTCTCCCATTAGAATGTGAGCTCCTTGAGGATAAGGATTGGCTTTTTTCTTGGTTTTGTATTTCTAGCACTTAGCATGGTAAGTAGCACAAAGCCAGTGCTTACTAAATGTTCTCCCATTCTCTGTCTCTGTCTCTCTCTCTCTCTGTCTTTCTCTCTCTGTCTCTCTCTATGTCTTTCTGAGTCACTCTGTCTCTGTCTCTCTTTCTCTGTATACACACATATGTATGTATATATATATATATATGTGTGTGTGTACATATATATATATATATATGTACACACACACATGTATAATCCTCTATTGAAACAAAGTGGGTCCCTAGAAATTAGGGAATGATAGAACAAACTCTGATTAAATGATGAAGTAGAATATCATTGTGCCATAAGAAATGACAAATATGATGAATTCAAAGGGTTATCAGGAGATTTGTATAAACTGATGCAAATAAACCTATGCTCTTAACAACAGAGAAACAAGTGATCACAGGCAACAGAATATTGTACATATTGCTAGATATAGTCACTCATGTTTTCCTTTGTGTAGCACCCCATCCAGGTTACTTCCTCCACTGCCAATCATATTGGAATGGTGAGTCCTAAGAGAACTATTTTTTCCCCTCAAGGCTCCAGAGTTAACCTTGAGGATTACTGGGTTTCAGTACATTTTCTATTGATTATCAGCCAGACTTAATTAGCTTTCAGAAAGGGTATTTACTCAGTAGGTACAGCAAGGAGAGTTGTTACTGACATCCATCCCCAAATAGTCAAACACCTTCCTCTTATACCCACAAGGTCCCTAAGTAGGCTCAAACTTATAGTAAAATGGAGAGAGGTACATGTATAGGGAACCCATGTGACAAAGAAGTAATTCACAGCTTCCTATTACTGAAAATCTTCTTTCCCATTATGGCATCTTCATTACATTGTCCTTCCATGCAATTCTCTGCTGAGTTCCAAGGGTTAAGTCCTGAAGCTTCTTTTCCTTGGCATATAAAATTTTCTTTAATGTGTCTCTTAGCTTCCAATGCAGATGCTGTTGTCAGCCCCTGCTGCTCCAGCCCCTGTTGCTACTAGCTTTTTTTGAGACACAGCCACCAATGTTGATGGAACCTCCAATTCCCAGAACTTTTCAAAATTCCCAAGGGCATAATATGATTTACCTTGTCTCTGGATAATCAGTTGCTTTTGCTCAGATCTTCTATTTGTCCTAGGGCTTGCCTTTTTGTGACTCCCAGCTTATTACATTGTCTCCTACTAACAGAGTTTTATTGAAGCCTGCACTAATTGGCTTTTTCTGAGAGCTGGTTGTTAAATTTTTAGTGTGAATATTTACACCTTAGAAATTAGCAAAATAGGGCTTGATTTGTAATTTTGTTGACTGCCTAGACTTAAGAAATTATTAATAATGCAGATCAAACTTAAAACCAAGTGCTCATCTTTTGGTCAGGGAGAGGGAGGGAAGGAACTCAGCTGTTTAACATTTACCAACATATCCCTGCCTAATAGATATAGAGGTAATGATCAATGGATAGGTGAAAAAAGAAAGAATTCTCTTCTTTGCAATAGTAATTCCCTATTAGGATCCTAGGATCTTCAGCTCCCAAATTTGTAGTCCTTTTCTACTTGACTGACTCCAAGCTTGCTATTTCTCTATATAGTCCAAGAGGCCTGATTTGATCTTCAACTATTCACAATATATTTCCTATGTAATGTCATTGGTCTTTATCCAATATCCCAAAACCTCTATGATCCTTTCAAATGGATTATTTTTTACACCTAGTTTACGTTTGATTGGTTGATCAAATCTATTTGTCTGGACCTTCTGTGATTCATTTGTGTGGAGATAGACCCCCATTCTTACATTTCTTAAAACGATGTGTGTGTGTCTCTGTGTGTGTCTGTGATATTTTTAAAAGCATCAATAAATGTTAATTCTTAAAATATTGATTTCCATGGCAATAGCTCCATGCCAAAGTCTTATATTGATGTATTCCTGATACTTCTGAATATTTCAAAGGGGCTGACTTCATCAGTCTACAAATCTTTAGTCACAACTAGATCTAATTTGGGATCCTAACACTAGACCTGCACGATTTGCATATTTGGCATGCTCAGTCACTACAAATGAAATTTCCCATCCCTATTCTTTCCCTCCTGTCCATTATTCCAATATCTGTTTCATCATTTGTGACAGTAGTAAAGAGCTTCTCCAAGAACTTCCTACATGGAGTGAAAGGTGCTGTTATATATGAATTACAGAGATGGCCATTCTGTAACAGTTGTTGCCAAAGGTTTGGGGTCATTAAAGCTCTCTGGTAAGTCTGGTTTCTTTTTTGGGTAGATGAAATTTGCCTCAGATACTCTCAGGCTCACTGGGAGAGAACTGTCCAACCTGTGCAGATTTAGGTAAAAAAAAGATGACCTTTGACTAAATGCCTGTGGTAACTGATTCACTGACTGGTTGAGAATTATATGTAACTGTTGGCCCCAACGATGTGGTGTTCCAATGACCCATTACTTCTTTCAGGGAACTTTGGTCCCTGGTCTCAGCTTCTAACTAAATATACTTGAAACTAATGCAAGACAAAATAGATGTCTTGAAGCTCAGTTATAAAAGAGGCAATAAAGGGCAAGAGAACTAGGTCAAGAACACAGGGGTAAGAAAGGTTCTATTTTATGCTTCTGTGTGGCCACACTTCTGCACCTTATTCTTATAGAGACAAAGTTCTATTGTACTGAAGAGCTGATGCTTTCAAAAAACAGATATATTTTCTTCCTTTGATACTGAATTTATAAGACAACTAGAGTGATGAGTCAATTCGAATCTCTGAAAACTACTGCCCTTCAATGGGTTATAAAATCAGGGATATAGTAGAATCACAGAAATTCTGAATTTGAATGGGCCATGGTGGTCACTTAGTCTCATTAATATCTAAACAATAATTTTGCAGTAAGATTTACTATGAATAATACCATTATGTAATGGGCTAAGTTCTTGCCTTAGAATCAGAAAGAACTAGCTTCAAGTCCTCCTTTTGTCATATATAATTTATGTGACTATGGCAAGTCACTTAACTTCTCAGTGGTATGACATGGTATGGTAGGCTTAAGATTTCATTAGTATGATAAGGAAATTCCTTCTGCCTATACCGATCAACATCTACTCTACAGTTTATAGTCTAAGAAACTTGTCTGAAATATTGAGTGGTTTAATGACTTTCTCAGCATCACACAGTTAGTAGTTGCAGAGACAGATCTTGAACCTAGGTTTTCCTGACTCTAAGGCCACCTCTCTATACATTGTGCCTTATTGCCTTTCTTACTTCTAAACTTCTTGATGCTAGCTAGCTGGGTGCTAGCTAGGCACTACTAGGCTGACTAGCCCAGAAGGGCTAATGATATGTGCTTTTGTTGTTCCATCATTTCAATTGAGTCTGACTCTTCATGACCCCCTCTGAGGTTTTCTTGGCAAAGATACTGGAATGGATTGTCCTTGCCTTCTCCAGCTCATTTCATGGATGATGCAAATAGGATTTAGTTACTTGCCCAAGGTCATATATCTAGTAAGTGTCTGAGGCCAGATTTGAACTCAGAAAGATAAGTCTTCCAGACTGCAGGCCTAACCCTCTATCCATTGTGCCACATAGCTGGCTGATCTTTGCTAATCTTTATCCTTTACCATTTTTCTGTTTTTTTCCCAGGGTTCAGTGATGTAGCTTTATTAGTCTCTTCTCAAGACCTCACAAATAGAAGATGGTCCCATCCCAGAAACCAGCTTGTCGCAGAGGCCTTGAATTTATGGGCTCATCTCTTCTGGAATGCAGAAATTCATTCTTACACTTTGAAGCCAACGGGAAGAAATGCTTGAAGGAGGGGAGTTATCGCTTTATCGTCTATCCCAATAACCAATTAAAACACTGCTGATTGCAGACAAGATGCAGTAAGAGAATATCTGCACCTGTTCTGACATGAGAAAGGTCTCTCCATTACACATCCTCCAAGAGAGTGCCATGCCTCTAAAACTAAAAGTTATAGTTGGGTTGCTTTTTGACATTTGTAGGGAGTTGTTTCAACAATCCGGCTAGCAGCTGCTGTGGGGAGTGTAAACTCAACAACAACCAGTTCACAGAACACTGCAAAAGCCCAGGTTCTTTTGACCTGCTTTACTAAGGAAAGCAACGTTAAGGGGTTGTCAGGCTTACTTTAATTCAGCATACAAATACCATTCACTTAGTTCAGGGAAAGTTTTTAAACTTCCCTGGTCTTCAGTTTCCTTATCTGTAAAACTAGGTGAGGGGGCTGGGTGAGGGAAGTGGAACTAGCTAGATGGCCTGAGGTCTCTCTCCTAGCCCTTCAGACTTCCAAGATGGTTAAACTTCAGAAAATTCCTAAATGGGAAAAGGACTTAGAGGCTGTCATGGTAAAGAATGGCAAATGTGGATCCATGACCAAAAACTGACTTCTTTAGGTTATTGTCCTACTCTGTGAATCTGGCTTGGGGTGAGGGTCTGGGTGGGGGACACTTAAATATTTAAAATCTGGCCCTTGTAAAATCCTCCTGAGAGTGCTGAGCAGCCAAAAAATGAAGCAGAAACCACCCTGGTAGTCAGAGGATAGAGCATCACATCGATGAATACAATGAGACAAAAATTTGAAATGATAAGCTCTGGATGTCAAAGCAATCATTAATACCAACAAGATGGCAATGGCTAACTGCCCAACACACCTCTGTAAGTAGTCATAGCTATGAGAGAGATGCAGTTTGGGAAACATTCTATCAACTGGGAAAAAATCTATGGAGAAGACCATCCAAATCAACCAACCTGGGATGATAAAGAATGTTTGGAGACCTAATTGTAGTGTCTGAATACCAACGAAGCTAGTCTAAGAAAATAATTTTCTCATTCTGTTTAAACTGGATACTATGACAGTGAACAGACTGTGAGAAAAAAAGAATGCAGACATGTTCCTAAAGAGAAAAAAATATGATAAATGTGTTAAAGAGCTTTGACATGAGTGCTATTTCAGTCAAGTCTGAAGCCAGGCAGTGATTTAATGAACAAGAAACAGTTGGATTTTTTACCAGTTATGTCAAAATGAATGGAAATGTTTCTGTAGGGGAAATTAGATCTTTTAAAATGGAAATTCTGCCTACTGTATGACATTGCCCCAAATCCTTGCCCTCATCTCTCCTCCCCTCAAACAACACATGTATGTGATTTATCAAAATTGTATGTTCAGTGCTTTCAGCTTGAAAGGCAATGCACCTTCTCACGCTCCAGCTCTGTAAGTAATACTTATCTGCTGAGCAAAGTGCATACATTTAGTAAAGCAGGGAAAGGAGCCCGAGACTAAAAAGTGAGAGTGGGAACAGATCCAGTGGTGGGAAAACTCAGTGAAACAAGCCGCTTGGAGAACTGAGGTAAAAATAATGAGTTTGAGAATGAAAAGAAAGCAAAAACAGCAGAAGGCCATTGCTCCCATGAAATTCAGCTTACCTAAATTCTCATCAGTATCTTTTGTGTTAGGTTCACTTACATCGGCCAAAAAATCTTCCCCCTCCCAGAATGCTGTCCCTCATAACAGGGATATCGATCGAAGCTGTGACTTCATGAGTGTAGGGAGCTCCTCCTACCAACACAAAACAGTACTTTCTCTATGATTTATTGTCTTCAAGAGGTGCTGAGAGCACTAAGAGTTTAAGGGATTTGTCAAAGGTTACACAGAAGATCAGAATCAGGATTTGAACTTAGGTCTTCCTATCTTCAAGGCCAACTCTCTATTATGCCACATTGCCTTCATTCCTCATAACAAAGAATAAAAAAAAAGACAATGAGGGGGGCAGTTCAGACAAACTAGCCAATATATAGAAAAAGTGCTTATTTCCCCACCAATGCAAAGAATAGAGGAAGTCCCTTCTTCTGTCTCCTCTTTTGGCTATTATAATCACATAGCTAGAAGGGACCATAGAGACCACTGAGACCAATTCCTTCTTCTTAAAGATGACACCAAAGTTGATAGAGGTTAAATGACCTACCCAGGCTGATACAACAAGTAATTGTCTGAAGCAAGATGGGAACTCAAGTCTTTCTGACTCTAAGCCCAGATCCCTAGCCACCATGAGACCTAGCTGCCTAGATTTAGGGGGTCCCTAAGCTTATGGGTGATGACCTCAGCTGTCTAGTATCTTCTGTTTCATAGACTTTCAGTGAATTTAATATAGATCAGATGGGTGACAACCATGATATTCTTTGATAAATTCTTGAGTTTAGCTTGGACCTGGGGTATGTTTGTGTGTGCGTGTGTGTGTCTGTCTGTCTGTGTCTCTGTGTGTCTCTGTGTTTGTGTGTATCTGTGCCTGCATATTTGTGTGCAATTGTGTTCATGAAAGAATTATTTAGGTTATTCAATGATAGACTCCTTTTGGTTTTCACATTGGTGAGTCTTCCCAATGCCATTCAGAAATCTGAAGGCTAGTTATCCATTGCATTGTCAACAATGGTTCTATATTTCCACTGGTGTCTACCACAGGCAAAGATATAGATGGCTATTTGGGGGGCTGGAACAACTTCCCAAAACAGGTCCTGGCAATCTATGAAAAGTGACTTTAAATTGAGTTATGAGAATAAAACAAAAACTCGAGACAGTTCCTGGTCAAGGGGAGACACCATCCCAACCTTTGGTAGCGATCTCAGAAAACCTGCTGCTGGGAGCTTTTTACCTGAGGAGTGAGAAGGCTATAGACAGTCCTTAAAAGAACTCACCTGGGCTAGAAAGTGAGATAGTGCCATCTGGTAGCTACCTGTTTTGTCTAATTATCCATGCTGACTAGTCTCTAAACTCAGTTGTTGCTATGTGGCTTGAGAAGTAGAAATGCTTTGAGCACCATCTAAATATTGCTGCTTGGGACAAGCTCCAGGCACGTCATCTTAGTTATGACTATGATTATAAAATTTAACATCTGGAATTTTTAATGAAAAAACATTCTGAACTTGGCCAGAAAGCTTGAAGATAATAAAAGAGAAGTAATTATCAAGAAGTCACTCTGTGCCTGAATCCTAAGCCCGGTAATGTATTTTGGATATTTTTATCAAAATCTTCAGCACACTCTGAACCATATCATACAAAAGATCCTGTTCTGACCTCCAGAATCAAGTAATTATTTGTTATCTTTGGGTGTGTTGAGTTACCTTTGACCTAAAATATGGTTCCAATATCAAAGTTGTCTTCTTCAAATATCAATCACTACTCCTCCTGGGTGTATGGGGTATTCAGAGAGGGCTTCTGCTATGAGAGCTTACTAAGCCCTTTTCAGGGATGGTCATCCAACTTTGGTGTCTCTTGTCATTGAACTCACACCTCTAGCTCCAAGAAGATGTAGCATACATAGCAGCCACACCCCAGTAAAACTGTCTTGGCACATAGGCTAAACCAGGTTGAAGGTAACCTACAGGCCTCAAACCTGTCTGTGAGTTAGAGGGATGTCTACCTCAAGCACTGGCATGGACCAATGAGAACAATTTCTTACAATGGCCATGAAGGAAGCTGAAGCAAGTGCTGTACGATGCTTAGAACTTGGTCAGGCATGGAAGATGTCAAGGTCATCCACTGCATTCTGGGTGATTTTTGTTGTCTTGATTTTCATCCTAACATTGGAATGCACTGACTCAGGAAGAGAGAAGGAGGCTGATGATTTTGTGCAGATCTGCTTCATTTAAGTCTAACTCATGTGCAAGTCACCTTCAATGTACTTAGTCCCCTTTGTCTGGTTGTGGTTGTGGTTGTGATTTGTCCTTCATTTTTGAAGAGGACAATGACATCAGGAAGATGATGCCATGACTTGCAAGTGAATTGGATTTAAGTGAAGGAGGACTGTGTAAAGTCACCAGCCTGACTTTCTCCTCTGGAGTCATTTGGGTCCAGGGGTCAGATATACAACAGGACAACTGGAGATGGATCAGGATGCAGTGGGATACCGAGTCCTCTTTGAAAAGAAAGGAGGACGAACAATAACTATTCCTCCTGGATTCCCCTAAAAAATTCTACTTGCACAAAAGATTTGGGGACTTGAATCATAGTGTTTGACATAGAAATGCTTGTGTCTAATCCTAATTCTGATTCCTGGTTCCCAGGCCTATATTTCTCATACAATTTCCAACATTCTGAAATTGTCTAACATTCTCTCCACAGTGACATTTTGTTTTTTCTTTTGTTTGTTTTAGAATGGGAATATTAGAGGCATTCTGATTTCATTGAATAGGATGGGTCTTGATTGGAAATCCACAAACACTTTCACTTTCTAGGTATGCTGATGAGGGGAGCTGGGATTTCATGTGAACTTTGCAAAAAGGCAATAGAGGTGGCTTTCCAAATATCAAATGAGAACTTTTTCCAGGTTCAGAACTGAGGCAGAGATGTTGAGAAGGAATGGAGAAGCTCTGTGGAACTTGGGCAAAAGGAGCTTACATCATGACATTTCCATCCCTATACACAATTCAAGTCTGACTCGGGAGCATGTTGTATACAATCCAAGACTTTACTAAGATGACTGCAACTCCTAGCCCCAGAAGAAATACGACCAGATCTCTTTACTTTGCAGATGAACTAATTCCAAAATGAGACATCTGCTTTAAGAATGAGTAATCTTAGTTCTTCTTTTGCAAGTGAAATCCAAGTTACATTGCAAAATAATTCTGTAAAATGGTTTCATTTCATGGAAGATTGCCACCATTTGTAATGAACAGCCAAACAGAATGCAGGCAAATTGGACAGTAGAAGGAACACTGGCTTTGAATGCAGAAGAGCTGAGTTCAACTCCCAACTCTGATACTTACTATCTAAGTGAACATGAGTAAGTTCCTGGAATTCCCTGATTCCCAGATTCCTCAGCTTGGACTAGATGGTTTCTGAGGACCTTCATAATTCTAAGTTTATAGTATAAAGTATTGAGCAGGAGTGGGGAACCTGTGGCCTCAAGGTGCATGTGGCCCTCTAGGTCCTGGGAAAGGGCTGCACTTACGGACCTCGAGAGCCACATGTCTCCTTGAGGCCACAGGCTCCCCAACCCTGGTATAGAGTATAGAATCTATACTCATAAAGTTGTCTTTAATATCTTTCATTTCCTATTTCTTTCAGTATATTCCTTACTCAATACCATGTGCTCATGTAGCTTCATCACAGGGGTAAAAACCCCATGATCAATTAATTGGAACTCTTGCCAAGAAGTTCCAGATAGAATTCTGGCCATGGACACATTTTGGCTATATGAATTTGAGCAAATAACTTAACCTCTCAATGCCCCTGGTGACTCTCTAAAACTGTAAATTGTGGAGCATATGTCAGTCTGTATTAGCAGAAAGCATTTCCCAATCCAAAGTTCCCTGTAGTAATGAAACAAAAAGTCGGGTCAAAAAAATTGATAACTTGTTTGTAGAGAAACGTTGAAGGAAAGAGGATAGAACATTAGAACTGGAAATGGAAAGACCTAGATTTAGATCTCGCCTCACATGCACTTATTGTGTGATCCTAAGCCGGTCATTTAACCTCCATTGCTCTAGGCAGCTAAGTCTGTTAGTTGTAGAGAAGGTGTTAACTTGCATTGAGAGAGGGAATTTCCTTACCTTGCTGTTCCCTAGGTGGCACAGTGGATAGACTTATAGAAGAGCCAGGAAGATCTGAATTCAAATGTGGCCTCAAACACTTACTAGTTAAATGACTCTGTGCAAATCACTTCACCTCTGTCTGCCTCAGTTTCCAACTCTAAAATTGGGATAATAATAGCACTTACCTCCCAAGGTTGTTGTGAAGATCCAACAAGGCAATATTTGTCAGGTGCTTGGCCCAGTCCCTCAAACATAAAAGGCACTTAAGAAATGTCTGATTTTTCCCCCTTCCTTTCCTATACCAACAAAACCACAGTTCTATCTTCTATCACTATCCTACTACCACTACTACTACTACTACTACTACTACTACTACTACTACTGCTGCTGCTGCTGCTGCTGCTGTTACTACTACTACAGTTATCTCTTGCACATTAAGATTTTCCCCTTCGTGGTTTTGATATATTACAAGTTGGCATAAGAAATTAAATAGGAATATGGGGGAGTTTCATGGAAGCTGCAGACAACATATGAAGGCTGGCAGATGACACAGAAAAAGTTTAGAAACCCAGAAACGCATGACATGTGTGTGTAGTATCACATAATATCAAGATATTTTATCTTTCAATACCATAATAATTCAGACTTCTTCTCTGGTATGAAGGGAGGGCCAAAAAATTTTACACAGACTTTCTGATCAAGGGGATGCCCTAGCCATAACCTCTGCCATGTGAAAGGGATAACTGTACCACTATTATCAGCTTTATCATTGTTGTTACTATCACTTTAACTTGATAATGTAGCCAGGTCTAATGGCCCGCTTTTTCAATGAATTTTGCCTTCATTTTCAAACATCCAATATACTTCAATTATTTTTACTTCCCAAAATAGTTTTTATTTATATCTTCTGTTGTTTTTACATCACCTATATTTATCCATCTATTCCACACTCTCCCTCCCCAGAGAACCATCTTTTAGAATAGACAAATTTTAAAAAGAAAAAGAAGAAAAAAAATTAACAAAGCCACTCAATACATCAAACAAAAAAAGTCTGACATTATATCCAGGAACCACCCATGCCTTCTCCACCTTTGCAATGGAATTGAGGAAAGTATCTTTTTGCCTTCAGCACCAAGCTTGTTCTTTGTCATTTTTCAACATTCATGTTCAGTTTCCCTCAGTTACTTTCAATAATACTTCCAATATTCATGAAAGGAGTCATCCCATCACACCTTGGGGCTGTGCTTCTTGGGGATCAGTCATAGATAAACTCCTATCACCAACCTACCCTATCAATATTCCTGATGCTCCGATCAAGGTGCTGAAATATTTCAAAGCATTCCAAAGTACATTTCAAAATATATCATGTTCTGACACTCTCTTAGTAAAAAAAATCTCATAGTTTCAGCAGCTCTGGGAACTCCCAGGTCCAGGAGAGTTCTGAAATTTCTGACTGTGGCATTTAGGAGGAGGAGGAGAAACAGGCAGATGAAATTTATTGAGAAACTGCTTAGCTTTGTCAATCTGCCAAAGCTGGTATTTTGGACAAGCTGCTTTCTGCACTCATTGATCATGCCATTAGAAAAATGTGTTCTTGTTCTACTATAATGAAGAGAGTGACACCACAATTCTTATTTTTTTCCATAATCATCCCATGGGAATTTTCCTGGATAAAAATTATACACTCTAAACTAACTTAAGTTGAGCAAGGTTCTTTCTTATTCAGATGTTTATTTGAATTTGTAAAAACTAACAGAAACAATAGAAAAGTGCTAAGGTAGGGGAGGCTATTTTTTAAGCTACTGATCCCAATTTTTAAACATGAGATACAAGTCATCAATTTTTCTGTGACTTAGCAATTTATTTACACACCGTTCCTGCTTTGGACATAGCCCAGCTGAGTTCCGGTTTGATGAAATATTGTTATCCACATAATTCATTTTGTACAGCTCCAACAAGGTATTTGGATTTGTGGTAGCTCCCATTTCAGGATGAAATTGAATTGGAAATTCATGTGAAGGCTGTACAGATGAGGCAAGCCTGAGTATCAGGAAAGTGTCAATTAAATTTACCTTCGAGGCTCTAGCATAAAAATCTGTTCCCGAGACCTTGAAAATAGCTCCCATTATCCTATCGATTGAAGCCAGCAAATATAACTCAAATCAAAGGTGGATATAAGTTTATTCCAAGATCTTCATAATAAATTTCCAATTTGTTTTATGACTCAGGATATGAATATTGGTCTGGATGAGTGCTGGGTAAAGTAATGATATTTACCAGAATGATTTATTGTTTCTTTTTGGACAACACACACTTATTAAAGATGTTATTGATTAAAGTGAAATTAGCAATTCTCTGATTAATTCATCCTTCATCTTTTTATGTCTGTGGTAAAACATAAAAAAGGCCGCTCCAGTAATCTATTAATTCCAAAGTGGGTACAGAGTTGTAGAAATCTGACAGCAGCAGCTGTTTTCCCATGGGGGACCACATAACTCTCAAAAGCTGTAAACTGAAACCACACACAAAATATCATTCTTCCTTCCAAAAAGAATTCCTTTTTTTTATAGAGAAATGTGAGCCAATTTGCTAAAGAAAAAAGCCATAATCAACGAAGGCCAAATTTGTAGTGCTTAAACTTGCAGTAGTATGAGAATACTATTCCCTTTTAAGATACCAATTCATATTTGACACATTTTAAACATTTTGCACAGAGTTACAGAGCCAGTTTGACAGTCAGGAAGACCTAGGTTCAAGTCCCGCTTCTATCTAACATATATTGGCTGTGCTACCCTGGGCAAGTCACTTTACTCTCAGTGCAGGAAACTTGCTAAGACTCAGTTGAAGAGGTTCCAACATGTCTTGGAAGCAGAGCTTTCCTCCCACCTTGTCCCAATGAAATCACAGCTCCAGACCCTTTTCCTATCCCTATAGCTGTGAAAGTCAGCTTCTGACTTGGAGTAAGAAGAAAAAAAGAAACAACTGAGTTTGAATTATGCCTCAGACACTTACTACCTGAGTAATCCTGGGCACCTCTCTCACCTTAAGTTTCCTTATCTATAAAATAGAGATAATGATTAGTGCCTACCTACAGCACAGAGCTGTTGTGAAGGTTAAATGGAATAACATATAAAATGCTCTGCAAACGTTATGGTACTATATGAGCGCAACTATTTATAACAATTGGAATTGTTGTTATTCAGTTGTTTTAGTTGTGTCTGACACTCCATGACCCATTTGGGGTTTTTTTTGGCAAAGATACCAAAGTGGTTTGCCTTTTCCTTCTTTATCTCATTTTACAGATAAGAAACTGAAGCAAACAGGGTTAAGTGACTTGCCCGTGGTCACAGAGATAGTAAGTGTTAGAGGCAAGATTTGAACTCAGAAAGATGTCTTCTTGACTCCAGGCCCAGTACTCTATCCACTGCACTACCTAGACACACTATGATAGTGATTATCTTGCCATTAATGTGATGATGATGATGATGATGATGCAGATTCTCACATGGAAATTCTCAAGGTTCACATTTCTGTATACATTAGGAGCTGAGTTTTATGAGATGGTCTTAGAATCACAAAATACATGAATCTGAAGGATTTCAGAATTCAACCAGCCTGGATGATAGCATCTCAAGGAGGTTATAGCAGTGATTCCTTTAAGAAAAAAATTTGGTCTACATGGCTGCTTCTAGGTCTCAAATACTGTGACTCTATTAAAACACAGGTTCTGGAGCTACTCTCCCAAGCCCTTACTCCCACAAGAAGGCAGGGATGCCCAGAGCATGACTACTGTATCTTCACTCAGTGCTCCAGCATTAGGTTGAAGGGTTATTGGATTGCTTTTCTAGCCCATAGTACTAGAGGCTCCCACCTATGTGCTTTCCCTTACTGATTATCAGTTGAAATCAATTAGTCAACCTGATATCTATCTTTCAGAAAAGGATATTTACTAAACTGGTGGAGTAAGAATAATTAGTACAAAACATTTGCTGAAAAGTCAATAACATGCTCTTCAGCTTGCACATAGAGTCCAGAGGAGGGAAGACGCCAACTTAGAGATGACATTTGGCAAAGAGCTAACCTACGCTTTTGGTTGCTAGAAATCGTTTCCTCTCCTTAATTATAGTAGAGATTTTCTTTGAGGCTCTTTGTAGAACTTCCAATCTGCTTTCCTCATCTTGTCCAGTATTTCCTTGGCTCTCAACATAGACACTGCTGTCAACTCTACCAGGGACAGAGAAGCTGTTAGGAAGCTCAAGGGAATCTGGGAATTCTAAAAATTCACCAGAACCTTCCAAGCTCACAAAATCTCACTCTGGCCAGGAAGGAGAGGAGATAGTTTCCTCCTTTCAAGAATATTTTCCCCATTAGGGGAAGACTTCTCTCTCCTTTCTACTACCAGTCATCAGGATCTTTCAGTTCTAACTACCTGAATGGTTTTATACAAGCCCCAGAAGGTATGCCAAGTTTCTCAGTCAATCCATACAGACTTCCTGTTACCCCTAGGGAGGCAACCAGGTCTTATTTCCTATTAATAAATGATCCAGATGTATTCTCATCTCATAAATGTATCAGGGATTCACATGCTTTATGTCTTCCCTATAGGTCCCTATCTGTGGGTAGGGTTCATAGCACCAGGTTCAATCTCACTTCTTCCTAGTGCATGAAAGAAGACGTAACTCTCTCCCATCTGTGACAAAATTACAAGCGATCTTAGCAGTCGGATCTCTAGTCAAAAGTTCCCATATCTCTATCCTATGGCTAAGATAGTTACCTCTTCTTTTCTTATTCCCAGTGAGACAAAACTCCTAACTAATTAAATCGTAACTCTCTCCTCCCCAGCTGTCCAGGTTACCTTGCAGCTAGATGGAATGATTGATAAGAGCACTGGATTTGGATTCAGGAAACCCTGATTTTGAATACTTGTTCAAATGCTTAATGGCACGGTGCAGTGAGCAAGGAACTTAACATCCCTTTCCCTTCGTTTCCTCAGCTGTAAAATGGATATGATAATAATACCTGTCTTACAGGGTTGTGGTACAGGTTAAGTGAGAGGAAATACATAAAATACTTTACAAATCTTAATGTGATATATAAAGGTGATCTCTAATAATTATGATATAAAATACATTATTGTTTTTAAAATATTATTATTATTATTATTATTAGCTAGGTGGCACAGTGAATACTGCTGGACTTGCAGTCAGGAAGACCTGAGTTTGAATCTGTTCTCAGATATCTACTACTCTGTGACCCTGGGCAAGTCACTTGAACTCTTCTTGCTTCAGTTTCCATAACTGAAAAATAGAAATAATAATGGAACCTCCCTCATAGTTTTGTAATGAGGATCAAATGAGATAAACATTAAGCACTTAGCACAGTGCTTAGTACATAGTAGGTGCTTAATTAATGCTTCATTTTCTAAATTGCCACCACCATTCTCTCATTCCCATCTGCCTCAGTCATAGTTCTCCCAAATCCTCTTTGAGCTCCACTGTCCCTTCTACTATTTCCTATGGACCCTATTTTGTTGTGTACCAGCTTCCCTTTGTCCTAGAGTTTCTTTATTGCAATCCTATTGAAACAGCTAGATGGCTCAGTGGCTAGAGCACTGGGCCTAGAGTCAGGAAAACCTGAGTTCAAACCCAGCCTCGGACACTCACTACCTCTGGGACCCTGAGCAACTCACTTAACCTCTATTTGCCCAATTTACTGGAGAAGGAAATGGCAAACTACTTCAGTATCTTTGCCAAGAAAACCTCACCTGGGATGAAGAAGAATTTGGCACAACTGAAGGACAACAATCCTATCATGATTTGGGCATTCAGCAAGGCCTGGCTCTCCCCAGGAGACACAGTATCCCTTCCCTACTCAGTGTCTTCCCAGGCCATCTATCACCATTGCTCTGGCTTCCCTTCCCCCTCTTCCAATTTAAGTGAAGTCAGAGTTAAATTTGACTATAGTGAACCAATTCAACTATACCCTGTCCATTGTGCTGGAATCCCTCACTCCCTTGTCTTGTCACCACTTATCCCTTCCTACATGTTAACCTTGGATTACTGCCACTGTCCTCCCTTTTCTTCTCTTCCTCCCATGCTGCTGAGCAGTCCTAAAGGAAATGACATAACCGTCTTGACTGGACCCATTAAAAATCATGTTCTGATCCAAATGGATACCTCCATAGAACACCTAATCTTTTAAATCTTCTCTCATTGACTCCATCACAGACTCTTCCATAACTTTTCTTCTTTCCTCAAGTCTTCCACTCCACCTCCTCCCTATTCCCACTCAGCAGAGGGCCTGGAGTCATATTTTACTGAAGAGACAATTATCTAAATATCCCCCCAAAATAAATGGAACATAGTGGGCATCAAATGATTATTTCTCAAATTGAAATGAACTAATATAGATCTACACATTTGCCCCAAGATAATGCAAGCCCCTTGAGGGCAGGGATTATAATGTTTTTGTGACTACATCCCCAATACCCAGCATAGTACCTAGAACTTAATAAATGCTGTTTGATTTGAAACAAATTAAGTATATAGAAAAAGAATTTGGTCCACAGAATCTCATGTGTTTGCAAATGTGGCCCATTAATATGTGGCCCAACTAACATAACATAAACTTGACAGTGGGCTGAAGGCAGGCTTGAGAAAGTGGGATTAATTCAAAGTATCTTATACATGGAGCTTGATGCTTTTTTCCCCCTGAAAACTAAAGCTTGTAAAATTGACATGAGAGAAAAACAGGAACCAAATTTCCTGACCACACACAAATACTCCTATTATCGACATTGTTTTATAAATGAAAACTAGTTAAACCTTGAGAAAGAGATATAAAAAAGAAAGGCTATTGTTTTAGCAATGCTGGAGGGGGAATATCATCATCATCTTCATTGTCATCATTATCGTCATCATCATCACAATGATCAGTATCTATGTAGCATTTACTGTGTGCTAGGCATTATTCTAAGCAACAAACATTTTCTCAGATGAGATGCCTGACAATCCTGAGAATTAGGTGCAGTTATCATCCTTTCATTTCACAAATGAGGAAACTGAAGCAAACAGATGTTAGGAGACTTGTGCAGGTTCACACAGCTAGCAAGTGTCTGAGGCTGGATTTGGACTCAGGTCTCCTTAGTTCCAGGCCAAGCATTCTACTCACTGTGCAATCCACTGTCTCAAAGTGCCTTTTATACCTGTAAGTCTCACCTTGTGCTTTATTGTTTTAGATTTTTGTTTTGGTGGATTGTTTGCTTTTGTTTTTCTAGCATCAGCTGATAAAACCATCTCCTTTACTTCAGCTGGCTGCTTCCCTGAGTCTTTGCACAGCTTGGCTTATTTTTGAAGACTGTAATAGGAAACTAGGTGCCTGGGAGATAGGAGGACTCAGATGCCCAGCTTGGGGCATCAGCATTGAAGGGTGTTTAGAGAATGCAACAGGTAGAAAACTTTGGAGCTGGGCCTTCATTGCAAATCTCAGTACCAGCATTCTTTGCTGCAATTTTCTCCATCTGTTTTTTTCTTTTCTTCCTACAAAGACTCCACTTTAGCCTCATGCTCATCAGCCAGGGACTTCCACTCCTTCCTGTTATTCTGCAGCCTGTCAAACATGGACTGGATTTCCTCATGGAAACATGCAAACTCCTTGTATACAACTATACACACAAAGTCAATGAACCCCACTTGCAGCTTTGTTTCTGTCAATCACGGGCTTAGTGAGCAGAGAAAACAGCAGTTCAAGTGAGGACATAGGGTTAAAGGCACAGCCTTCATTATTCTCACAGCAGCACAGGCCTCCAAGGTGAGTACCCAATAAGTAATTTCAAATACAGCATTCTGCAAAGTTATCAACCATTAAGATCAGAGAAAATATCAGATTGACTATTGGGGAGGTGCTAACTTTTCATTTTCTGTTAGAATGAGAGATATAAGTAGTTATTCATTCCTTCATTTATTAAAACTCATCTTTTATTGGAAGCATTCCCCCACTCCTCTTAATTCCAGGGCCTCCCCTCTGTTAATTATTTCTTATCTATCCTATATATAGTTTTCTTTGCACATATTTGTTTTGAAGATGTCTCCCCCCCATTAGACTGTAAGCTCCTTGAGAACATGTTCTTTTTCTTCTTTTTGTAACCCCAGCACTTAGCACAGTGCCTGACACCTAAGAAGTATTCACTAAACATTAATTGATTGATTCCTTGTTTATTTGTTTGGGCAACTCAAGCTGTTCCCAGATCAAGTGATATAAAGCATTTGCAAAATGATTTGTGTAAAGACCTCAGAATATCACAAGGTCATTCTTTGGGAATCTACTTCAGGCCAGAGAGGAGCACCTGTGGCCAACAATAGAAGCTAGTAGGCTATCTGGTAGTTCCTTAATTCAGTTATAGTATTTTTTTGCTATCTAGCAGCTCAGCTATCCTAATGAAGGACTAAGTGCATTTTCATCACCCTCTAAGTTTACTATCTTAGTGCAAAGGACTAGCAATCCAATCCTGGTTATGTTCTGAATGAAACTTATAATCTAGGGAGAAAACAGGCCTTTCTGATGGGAGAAAATGGGACTAATAAAAGCTTAGTAAGCAAGAGCAGAATTCCATTTGTAGTACTTATCTAACTCAGCTGGAAATATCAGCACTAAAAGTAGGCATGAACTCAATGTTCAAACCCACATTTTGAAGTGGGGAGTGTTTTTTGCAGTAAATGTATGCACTTTGAGGTCAAAAAAAGTCTGACTTCAGACTTCAGGCTGCCTAGAAGAGGTTTGTGAGCAGTTCTTCTGGCTCTCAGATTGCTATGTGTTGTATAAATAAAGTCTTGGTACTTTCTCTTTGCAATAATAGTGTGCTATAAGAGTTAATGGAGGGCAGAGAGGAGGGAAGTGGGAATATGTCAAAGTTAAAGAAGAAATCAGAACAAGTAAAATAAAGAGTACACTTCAGTCCTGGAGAACTATTCAAAATGCACCTTCAGCACCTCTTAGATTTGTTCAGGTGGGGAGAGCAGCTGGTCAAAAAAAGGCAATTGAGAAAGGGCAAAATAAGCAAAGATAAAGTAAGAAAGGGAGGAAATTCAGAAGGAAGGAATGAAGGAAGGAAAGAAGGAAGGAACAAAGAAAGGAAGGAAGGGAGGGAGGGACAAAGGGGGGAAGGGAGGGAGAGAGGGAGGGAAAGGAGAGAGAGGAATAAGAGAGGGAAGAAAGAAAAAGAAAGGAAGGAGAGAAGGAATGAAAGGTTAGGGGTGAAGGAAGTGAGGGAAGGAAAGGGGGAAGAATGAAGGAAAGAGAAGGAAGGAAGGAGGAAAAGAGGGAAGGAAAGAAATAAGGAAAGGGAAAGGGGAAAGAAGGGAATGACAAAGAGAGGAAGGAATGGAAAGGAGGGAGGAAGGGAAATGAAAGAAGAAAAAAAGAAAAGGAAAAAGTAAAGCAAGGAATGGAAGGAGAGAAGAAAGGAAGGAAGGAGAAAATGGAGAAAGAAAAAGAGGAAAGGGAAAGGGAGAAAGAGAAGTAAAGAGGGATAGAAGGAAGGGGAGAGAAGAGAGGAGAGGAAAAGAAAGAGGGAGAAAAAGAAAGAGAGAAAAGCACGTTGAATTTTCCTACCTTAATGTCAGTCTTTTTTTCAGACAATTGTCTTTCATAGTTATCTAAGCCACTTACGTAATATCTAATTTCCAAAAATGATCAAGAAGTATTTAGTGTACACAAAACCTAAAATCTCAGAAGCAAAATCATTTTTATAGGAATAAAATGCTAAGCATATTTTAAAATATATCTGTATTTTAGGGGGGAAAAGTGAGTTTGAGGAAAGCATGTTAGGGCCAGGTACAATAAAATTTTGATCAGCTTTAATACTTTTGAGATGAAGTATGCTGGTTACCTTAGAGTTAACCAGAAAATCGATTTTGATTCAACCTTTGTCACTGGACAAAACACTCTTTCTGAAACATGTTTTTCTATTGTTTTAGGTTAGTAAGTGTGGAATAGTAAAGGCAATTTTATCTTTGACCATTAAGGATCTGGTACCATCTCAAGGTCATAGTTGTAAATATCAATTCTCATCCTCCACTTCAGATAGAGAAGTTATAGGAAATTGGATTGAATGTATTTTCACCCAAGTTTGTACTCTGGAAGTTGTTTGTTTCTGCTTCATATTTTGGTTTTGTTTTAATAATTTCTTGGGGCTAGCTAATTTTCACATCAATTTTCTCCCAAGAACTTCAGCAATTGTAAAAAATGAAATTTATTTGAAATAGAGTTTCCATTCTGTGAGTTACAGAATTGCCTATTCATTCAAAAATGATCTATTATTTGTTAGGTGCAAGAAAATCTATTAGAATTATAAAAAATATAAACAAGGAACAAGAGAACCCTGCCCTCATAGAGCTCCCAATCTCATACATAATTTGCATGTTTAAATACTTAGAAAGTGCTGTCTGTGAGGCACAAAGTATGCTGGAGATTTGAGGAATTCACAAGCATGACGGGTGTTTGCATGTTAATTGGGGATTCCTAGTATTGTTCTACCTGAAGTCAAAGAAACATTTCTGATGGTGTAAACTTCAGGTCTATGGGAAACAGGGTGGACATAGTTGAAAGGCTAGGAGGCCTTTGGCTATCACCCCTCTCCAAACCATAGTATTAAGCCAACAGTCCACATATGACTTTTGTCTTGCCACAAGACTTTGATGAATCTGGAGGAGAGAGCGAGGCTAAGGACTTTGAGAAGCTCTATCTCACTTAAATCCAGCTCATGTGCAAGTCAAGACATTACCCTGATAATGATGAATGAAGGATGAACAATAGCTGTGACTACCAATAAACCTGCTTCTATATCTCTAATTTCTACTATGACCATGCAGATTTCTCTCTGTGCTTCACTTCCCATCAACATTGGACCTGAATTTTCTGAGCCATGTTTAATTGAACCCATAGGAAATAAGTGGTTTTAAAATGATAATTCCTTAGAAAACACTTTAAACAAGATACATCTCAAGTTGATGCTTTGACAGCTTGAGGGAAGTTTCCAAAACCAGATGCCATTACCAGTTACTCAAATGGTGATTCCTTCAAAGGATTAATATATTAATTTTGCGTCTGATTACCACACTAATGAGCCAGGTCATCCAGCTGCAATCCCTTTGGGGTCCGATGAACATTATCCCCTTCCAAGGCCCCAGGGTGTGACCAGAACTCAGTCAGTCAATTTGTCAAATCATGTAACATCTAAAGTTGCAACCTGGCTGGTCCCAATGGACAATAATTCTATGAACTTACTCTAAGGAAATACCATTTCTTCAGTTTAAGACATGGAGGGGTTAAATGGCTGGCTTCCCATCACATAACAATTATGTGATTTGAGCCTGGGTTTTCCTGATTCTATCTTAAGACTAAACAGGTAATGATTATAGTCAGAAGGGAAACCAGGTAGGAGGATGTTGAGGCTAATCTGAAACAAATGCTCCTCCGGTTGCAGAAAGACAATGAAATATCCCTGCTGCCTTTATATACAGAGGACAGCCCTCTTTGGAACTTCTTATGGGTACATATAACAATTAAGAAAAGCTTTATCATTTTATCTTGGAATCAAAATACAAATAGGGATTATCTGTGAATTTAGCCAGGTGTGGGAACTTCCTCCATCAATGCATATTGCAATCTGTTTATGACAAAGTAGATCAATCTAGTTATCTATTTGATGAATACAGAGATTACTGACTTGCTTGGAGTTACATAATTATTCAGGGTTAGAGACTGATTTGGACCCCAGATTTTCGTGCCTTTAATACGAGAGCTCTTGGCAAAGTCACAAGAGTAGTAAGTGGTAAAGTCAGAATCTTACTACTCTACTTCACCACCTGGCAAAAAAAGAAGCGAATGCCCCATGCTCAGTCACTGGGCACTGGACACATGTATTATGGTATGACAACATCATGGACTATTCATATGGTATAAGGAATAACAGACATGGTAAATTCAGAAAAATATGGGAAGACTTGGACAACATGATGCAGAGAGAAGAAAGATGAGCCTAAAGAAGAGTGTGTGTCTTGGCCATGGAAATAACTTAGAAGAACAACCAAATTAAAATCAAAACCAATAGACAATATTGCTATCAATTTACTTTAAGGAAATGCCATTTCTTCAGTGTAAGACACGGAGGGGTTAAATGGCTGGCTTCCAATCACATAGCAATTGTGGGATTTGAACCCAGATCTTCCTGACTCTAAGCCCCATAGTAGTCCTTCCATTGCCTCTCTCCATCTACTTGGTTGAAATCAAAGCACACATGGTTCTTTTAATTTGTTTACTTATGTCTTTAAAAAGTCTTTAAAAAAAATCTGACACATTCTTAATGATATGAATAATTACTATTGTTTTGCATGATAATTATAGGTGGATGATAAACAGTTTACAGAAATTGCTAAAATGAGTATCACTTTTCAAACTGAAAGTTAGTTTTTTTTTCTTTTCTCATTTTGAGTTGTATAGTCCCTAAATTAGTGCCCATAATAAATTAGTGCCAATAAAGGCATTTTCCCTGATCCCATGCATACTCTTATACCTATCTCATTCACACAAATGCTCATATAATAAAAAGTCATCAGTCCTGTTTCTACATGTCCAACAAGCCAGGTCTGCTGTGTGAAAACTTCCGTACCATGGCAAATAATGAAGTCATTGCTACTGCTCCTTATCCCAAACCATTCTCTGTGACACTCTGGTCAAAGTCAAATAGAAAAGAGGCAAGTAAACCTTGAAAAGGGATCCCTGCAGGCATATGTTGACTTAGAAAACCATATAATAGTATTATCTATATTTTGTTGCATTTTTATTTGTCAGATGTTTCCCAGTTACATTTTGATCTGGTTCTGGTATACCAAGGAGTATCATGGACCTGTCTGATGCCTTTGCCCTAGGCCTTTCCTTTGTCTCTAATCCAATCCAAAAGGCAAATAGACAACAGATCAAGTGGTTCTCTGCTTCCAGATCTACATACTAGAAGGTTCAAACTGGCAACACAAAATCGTGGATGGCCCATCGAGAGGATGGCAGTCGCCCAGTCACCTCACTGCAAAAGTGAATCAGTAACATTCACATGCCAATGCAATGACACTGGAGAGTGGAAGGAGAAGGCACAGGAAAAATATGTTTTGGGAAATTTGCTTTTTCCTTTTCATATTTGACAGATGTTTTATGTAAAGCACCCGTTGGTGGCTGTATAGTGTTAATGATAAATGATACATATTTGTTTCCTAACTGATTAAAAGTTTAGATAAGGCATAATTCCAAGTGTGTGCTAGAATTCTAACAGACTCAACATCAGTTGATAAATTTTCAGGGTGAATCTGAGATCTCAGAAATCAGGAACTAAAAATTAGGTTCTGATGAATTATTTGCTTGATTTCTACACTTGAGAAATTAATGGAGAAAACGGAGAATAAACTTAAAAGAATGTTTAAGTACATTTTTCCCCATACGGCTGGTTGTTAAACACTTACCAGCAGATCCCTGCATGTGTGCCTTGTCCTTTGAAAGTTTATGAGCTAGTGAGGGAGGATGAAATAAAGAAATAACTCTCCTACAAAAGAATATATTGAAAATAGATAAGAGTAAGTGGCCTTCAAGACCTGTAATAAGATATTGCTCCTCTAAGAAGCCATCCATGGGAGAATATTGTGCCCTTCGGTGTGTTTTCTAAAAACAATATAATTGTTTTAAGCTAAGCTTTCATATTCCTGGAGAAGTTTGAGGTGGTGGTGGTAGAATGGGGATGCATCTACATATCTCTTTATAACCCAAGGAATTTTAAATCCTGACAAGTCTGAGATATCACATTCTCAGAATGTCAGTGAGTTATCTCACACGATTTGGGTATTCCACCTTTCTGATGCTACTTGGTATAGTTTTTTTTTCAAGTACAGATAACTTTAGGTAATAATTTTCTAGATGTTTCTTTTAAAATGTTTTTGGCCATATTTTGTGTTTATACTGAAATCAGTTCCCACATACCATAAAGTGAAATTCCTGTGTCAAAGAAAATTTTTATAAAAAGCCAAATATCTGATAAATAAACCTTGTGTTGATAATGTATGCAGCATTTCTGTTTTATTAGACTCCCCACTTCTCTGCCATGAGAGCCTAAATATATTTTAACTCTTCTAAAAAACATTTTTTTTCCATTTCTTAGGGTTCAGTTTTTACTGGTCTTTTCATTGAAATTGTCATCATTCTGTATATTGTTCTCTTGGTGCTGCTTATTTCATTTGGCCTTAATTCACAAAAATCTTCTCATATTTCTCTGAATTATTCATATTTGTCATTTCTTACTGTGAAATAATGTTTCATCACATTCACATATCATAATATTTAGTCATAACCAGTTCTTTGCTACAGGGCATCCACTTTTCTTTTATGATTTAACTGGGGTTTATATGCTGTGTAAACACAAAATGTAACAGTTTTGTAAAGCTATTTACAGAGTCACAGGGAGAGACAGAGAGAGAGAGAGAGAGAGAGAGAGAGAGAGAGAGAGAGAGAGAGAGAGAGAGAGAGAGAAACAATTACTTTGATTCTTGCCTCTGACTCTAAATTTGTATTTCAGATGAACTTGGCATCCATTTTATGATATCCTGATTGCTCTCTCTAATTCTGAAATTATGAGTAAATTGTAGACTGTGTTATCCAATGCTCTGTTTTAATTTCTCCCAGACTTATTTTTGTAACTTAAACATTGTTTCCCAGAAAAGAAGGATGAAATCACAAATCAACCAAGAATTTGTTATTGCCTACCTTTCTACAGTGCCTCTAGCATTTATTATTTCTGGCTTTTATAGTTTTGTCCAAAACATGTAACATGACAGACAGATAGATTAATATATATATATATATATATATATATATACACACACACATACACACACACACACACACACACACAACACACATATATATATGTATATATATGTTAGAGGAAGTTAGATGGCATAATGGATAGCACTGGATCTAGATTGAGGAAAACAAGCTCAAATCTGCCCTCACATATTTACTAGCTCTGTGACCCTGGACAAGTCACTTAATCACTGTTTGCCACAATTCTCTCATTTATAAAATGAGGATAATAACGGCACTTACCTCCCTGGGTTATTGTAAAGATTAAATAAGAAAATATTTGTAAAGCACATTAGCACAATGCTTAGCACATAGTAGGCACTGTATAAAAACTTACTTCACCCCAATAAGTAGATTAGCAAAGCTCTTTGTAACCTTTAAAACATACTACACAACATATATAAGGTATGCAATGTAAGTTGCATATTATATTTTTACAAATTAATATAGGGATTAAAATATTAATTACATTAATTTAAAAATATTTTATATTTAATGATAATTATAGTTACATTAGTTGTATTACCATTTATTTTAAATTAATTTATTATTAAATAACAATACAAATATTAATTTTTTATAAAATGTATTTAATAGATTGTGTCACTGGGAAAATGTTATACATATTGCTTAGGCATGCAAGGGATAATGGCTAAGCTTATAGAGTTACTAGGAGGAAAGCTCTTTTAGCCTGCAAAACATGATGTGTATATGATTTGTAAATATTTATATAATATGTACATATTATATGTATATGTGCATATACACATATTTATACATTTTACACATGTATACATATATGTAAGTATAATCCATAATATTGTGCCAGTGACACAAACTACTAAATTTAAAAATAAAGACTTCTTTAAAAATAGTAATTTCATTTTTCATGTATTATCTTCTTAATTAAAAAAAAAACAAGCTTGTATAGCATCTACCTCAGCGCTTGCTTGTCTAACTTTTAGTGGCATTAGCAGATTGGTTCTCTGGAGGGGCGACTCCTACTATTTTCAGGGTTCTAAGGGTAACTTCACAGATGACTAGAGCCCCCACTAGTGTGCTTTTCATTACTAATTATCCAATAGACAATTCTTTAGCAAAGACATTTGCTCACTATAAATTAATACAATTTGGGGGGAGAATGAATGTAGATGGGAGGAGAGTAAGCACACACAAAGTTGGATTATAGTGAATCATATGTTTAGGAAACACATGTGACCAATGCAATTAATGACTCCCTAACTGCTGGGCTTTAATGTCTTATCTGTCTCCTGAGGATTCACACAGTGTTTGCTGGTGGGCATGCTATTGGTAAGGAATGAAGTTGCTTAGAAACTCATCTGGGCTTGCTCCTTATAAAGTGCACTGTCTTAAATGGATGTGTCAATTTACTACTGGGCTGGATCATACAGGTTGATTGTTAGCTGCATTGGCTCCACATCAGCTACTGAACTGGACCATGCAAGCTACTTTTCTAATGGGCAGGGGCTGTCAGATAGGGCTGGGCAGACTGCTCTGCTGCTGAAGTATGAATTCTGGCCAGGGGTATTACTTGATTTCTTCACTCTCTTCAGGATGTAGGGTCTCTACTGGATAGATTGACCCACTGGATTCCCTTGGCTCATTCTTTAATGAGTAGCTTCAATCCTTTTCCATATTCAGACCGTGGCTTTTCAGTTGGTACTATTCTCTCTGAATTCAGGGCCTCTTTTGGACTATACTGTTATTGTTCTCTGGCAATAATCTTTAGTTTAGGATCAACTAAAACCTCTTCCCTTTGACTCTCCCCAGAGCCTAAAGTCTGAGACTGTTCCTCCCTTCTGGGCAGGAGATTGGAGCTGTCTTCCCTTTCAGGACAGACAATCCTTCCTGACTCCAAAACCTCTTTCCTCTGTAAGATGCTACCTAACTGGAGACCAATTCCATTCAGTCAGCTACATCTCTCCACCTCCTTTGGGAATCTTACCTAAACGAGTGGTTCTGGATAAAGTTATAAAAGTAGTCTGGCCCCTTAAGGTGAATTCTTTCTTACTGGCTTCAAGTGTATTGATCCATTCAAATATAAACACCATTCCTGGGCAGGGGATGTTTATTTTGCACCTGAAGGCTTGTTCTTTTACATTTCAAAATCCCTGTCCTTTAACACTCCAGATCCTTAGCTTTTGCTATAGCATCCTGGCCACAGGCTCTTATATTTGTTTTCTTCCTTTACCCTTTTATATTTATATCTGAGGGACTAAATTGGGGAATATGAAGCTTAGAAATCATCAGATTTGCTTCCAAATTCAGTAACCTCTAAAAAGTCTGCCTAGACTTCTATGATTATTCAAGGTGGATGCCGGCAGGTTGATAGCCAAAAGATCTATCAATCTGTGAATGGCCAGTCCAATTCAGTCCTCAAAGTAGTGAAATTGTCCAAAAATGTGATTGAATTCAAATGAGATCCTTCTATTGCACAATCATCAGATGTTTCAGGAATCAATTATGATGGCAATCAAAAAATAATTTTAACCTAAAATGGTCAAACTTTCTGCTTTGTTTTGCTAAAAGTTTTTTGTTAGATTATTAATTCAACTAGAAAATTGGCTTTTTCATGTAGTGCAAAGAATATCAGACTAAGAGTTGGGAGTCCAGATATCTGGTCCCAGCTATGCCCATAGCTCAGTACATTAGCTAGGCTTTCGCACATCTGTAAAATAAAGGACTTTGAATGAGACAATCCCTACAATGCTTTTTCATCCTAATAGAATTTATCATCTCTGAACCACTGGTTAACACTTGTCATAGATATAGGCAGTATAGTGTCTTTATAAATCACTGGATGAGGAGTCAGAAAACCTGGGTTCAAATCCTACCTTCAGCTCTTACTAATGTGTAACCTAGGGTAAGTCACACAATCATAGGCCTAGAGATGAGGGGGACTTTAGAAATCATGTATTCTAATGCTCTTATTTTATGATAAAGATGAGGAAGAAAATTGAAGCCATTCAAAGATGGAATGAGTGAGCTGTCTATGGTTAGTTATACTCTCAGAAGGTCAGGTTCCTTATATGCTGTTCTTCAGTCCCTTTTCAGTCACATCCAACTCTTCATGATCCCATTTGTGGTTTTCTTGGCAGAGATATTGGATTGGTTTGCCATTTCCTTCTCCAGCTCATTTTATAGATGAGGAAACTGAGGCAAACAAAAGTAATTTTCCCAGAGTAACACAGCTAATAAGTGTCTGAGGCTGGATTTGAACTCATCTTCCTGCCTCCAGACATGACTTTCTATCTACTGTGTCACCTACCTGCCATAATATATCCACAAAGTTGAAGGAAAATGCACTATAATGGTAGAAGACATAAAAAAGAAGATGGAAAGGGGACGAGGAAGCAGGGAGAAATTCAGAAAGTGAATGAAGCTAGGTGTGAAGTGAGCATGTCTGGGCCCATTGGAGAAAAAGGGTCTAGTCATCTACACCTTACTCTCTGACACATACTGTTCAGTCCACTGACCCTGACCTTCTGGCTCTTCCATGAACAAGACACTCCATCTCTCAACTCCCAGAATTAAATCTCAACTTCATTTTAAAGCCCACCTTCTCCAGAAAGCATTTCCAAACCCCTCTTAACTCTATTGCCTTCTCTTTGTGAATTATTTCCTATTTATCCTGTACACAACTTCTTTTGTATATATCTGTTTGCATGTTATCTGCCTCTTCTCCTCCCTCCTCCTCTGCCCCACCCATCCGTATCAGTAAGGCAAGATTCATGATATCGATGGTGACCATGAATATGCCTGTATAGTTTGGAATCACAAAGTATGAGAGACTGTCTGTATAGAAGGCAGAAGAAGTAAAACATTTATTCAGACACCAGAGGACCAAACCCCAAAACAAATAGCCCCAATCTGATAGCAGTAATTGTATTCCAAAACCAGTAAGTCCACCTCAATGTAACAGCAAGGCAATTAAAACATAGTATCACAGCAAAGAGCCAAGCCATCCTGTAACCTTACCCTCTGCTGGGGCCTTCCTGTAAACATTCATTCACGAATGCTAACTGCTTGCTTGCATCCTCCCCTCCTGTGGTTCTGAAAGCCCTTGCAGTTCTCAGAGCCCTTTAAGTTCTCTCTCTGTTTCTCCATCTCTGTGTCTTCTTCTCCCAGCTGTCTCATCTCCTCAGCTCTCCCTTCTCCACACTCTGCAGCTCTCTAGTCTCTACAGCTCTCTATTCTGAGCTTAATGGCTATGCACAGGGTATACATATCTATCCTGTGGAGGCCTGGGGCTTAGCACCTACTTAGCAAAAGGGTGTGGGCCTGCTGACAAACAAGCCTCTCCTAATCAAGCTTCCCTTAACTAGCTCTGCCTGAGGCCTGTTGAATGGGCATGGAAGATCTTTGCTCACATGGGCATTGCACCACCCCAGTTTTTTGTAAACTTCTTGAAGGCCACGGATTATCTTTTGCCTCTTTTCGAATCCCCAGAATTTAGCACAATGCCTGGCACACAGCTGAAGCTTAATAAATGTTTATTGATTAACTGACTAATTAAAATGGTGGTCTGGGCTGGGAAGTCACCATTGGGAAGGCTTCAGGGTAGAAGTTTCTCCAGAGTAGGAAGATGGCTGGAGAGAAACAGAAAAAGACAGAGAGTGAGGGAAGTTGTAGGTAAGAATCCTGCATGCAAATATTTGTCAATCTGTCAGTTATTCTCTAAAGGATCAAGACTAAAGATTTAGAGCTGAAAGTCACCTCAGATTGTACCTAGGGCAACACCCCTCTCACTTTACAGCTGACAACAGAGAAATCCAGAGAGGCTCAGGAATTTGCTTAAGGTCACACAGCCAGTAAGCAGCAAGATGAGGTCCCCTCTGACTCTCAATCCAACACTTTCTCCATTACCCCACAGTAAGTTGATGTGAGATATACACAGGGCACATACATCTGTTTGGCTATATCTACTATTTCAATGCCAGATGAAACTGGCTGCCATGGGCAAATGGGCCCTAATTACTTTCTAGGCCTAGCCAATCCCAGAGCACTTTACCAGCACGACTCTTCACAGCAATCTTTACTGCTTCAAAGAGGAAGTGTTATGTTTATGTTGTCTTCACTGCAGGCTGGCAAACAAGACTTCTAATAAGGTCACTGAGTCACTCCCCAAAATCTCTAAGGAGTCTCCTGGCTCTCACATTCTTGGAGGGCTAAAATCAAATGCTTACATTGGAAAGAAATAGAGAAAAAAAGCGGTTATAAGGGCCATTAAGACCAAAAGTTCCTTCTATTTGTATGAATTTCTGATTATTGCTTTGCCTACAATATACCGGCCTCTGAGCCTGACGTGTGTGTGTGTGTGTGTGTGTGTGTGTGTGTGTGTGTGTGTCTGTGTGTCTGTGTCTGTGTCTGTGTGTCTGTGTCTGTGTGTCTGTGTGCGTGTATATTTGTGTGTCTGTATGTGTTCCCTTTATGGTGTATGTTTACATTGCAATGATAATTTAAACTATATGCTCTTCCCAGTGCCCTTAAGAAATTGTTATTGGAGCTAATTAAAGTCCTTGTTTGCATTCTTTCCTATAACCTCTCCTGGGTAAAGTTCTATCTCTCTTTTGCAGGCCCAAAAGGAGGGCCAAGTAATTTGTTTGTTGCTGTACTTTTCTTCCTAATTTTGAGTTTTTACCATAGGGAAGTTACATTAGCATAATACTTCCCAACTATCTTCTCTACTTGGCCATAGAAATGAAGATTTTTATAGTTTTCAATCACATACATGATTTTTATAGTTTACAGTTTCAATCACATATATGATTTTTTATAAGAGAGATATCTGATTACTTTGCTGAAACTATTTTTGTCCTGGGACAGATTTTGGGTTGAAGGGAAAAGAAATGGTGTTTCTTGAGATTAAGGACTTAATAGAAGCAGGGTATCCAATTCCCAAAGATTTTAGCAGAAATCATGGGTTCGTAGGTAATGGATTTAGAGCTGTCAGGGATTCTAGAGGTCATCTGCTCTGCCTAGGAAATTCCAATGATATGGAATCTTCTCTTTTAGCAAATGAGACTTTGATTATCAACTCCACATAAAGACATCATTGTTAGGATTCCCTATCTCTTGTTTATGTTTCAGAAAGATAATGAGCCCAGTAATTTCTGTTGGGATGGAAAGCAGTAGCTCCATCCAGTTGATAAGGCTTCTATTGTGACTAGAGGATGAGGTTATCCCCCCTCCCCCCAAGCTTCAATTGCTGTTTGGAAATCATTCAAGGTTCTCCTATCAAGTCATTCAGATTCAATTTCTATATAGTATATTATGCTGTTGTTGTTCTCATTCCAACTACTGCTCATTTTTTCCCCAAGAATTGGAGATAAGCTTTGAAATTACAGTTTAGTTCTGTTTCTAATTGTTGCACAACAACATTGCTAGTAAATTACAACCCAATAAAATAGGATCGCCTCAGAAATTTTCACGCAGTTAGGAGTTATGAGCAATGTTCATTAAAAGCTTTAATCAGGAGAGAAAAATGATGCACTAATGCCATTTTCTGCTCTTGAGAAAAATCCGAGAACACTTTGTAGAGCTCTTTGTGAATTAAAATGGGCTTTGACAGCAGATTGTGTTTATATTTCATGATTTATTTCAGGTTTTTCTGGGGAACTGAGCAAGGGGGAGAGGGGAGAGGCTGAATAAGTGATCTAATTCTTGTAGGGAAATCCCAAGGCAGTGATCTTAGAGTTGCCTAGGGCATAGCTAATACATGTGAGAGGTAAGGCTTGAACTCAGGGCTTCAATCATAACCCTTTATCAATACTTCTCATTTGGAGGTTCAATCTGTGAACTTTGGAAATTTAAAGAACAGGAAAATTATATAAAAAACCTACTGGAAGGTCATATCTGGTTCCATCATTTGCTGAACTTGAGAAATAAAAATATTTCAATAGATACCCTCTAATAACTTGAAAGTAACATTTCACAATATCATAGAATTTGAGAGTTAGTTAAATGGAACTTCGGTAGCTATGTAGTTGAACCTATACATGAAAGGAATCACCACTATGACATGTAGGACAAAAGGTCATCCAGCCTCTTTTGAATAATTCTTAAAGGGGAGAACCCATCACTTCTCAAGGCAGTCATTCCAGTTTGAAGCAGCTCTCACTGTTAAGAAGTTTTTCCTGACACCGCCCTGGGTTTTTCTTCACAAAATTGGCCACCTTGTCATTTCTCTCCATTACTCCTGGTTCAGCCCTTAGAGAGAAGCAGAATAAATTTAATCCCTGTCCCCATGATAGTCCTTCAAATATTTGAAGCCATAATGTCTTCCCTTAATCTTCTCCCCTCTAGGCTAAGCATGCCAAGTTTCTTCAACTAATCCTTATATGCGGATCCATTGCTCTTCACTACCCTTGTCACCCTTCTCTAGATACTCTCCACTTTCTCAATATTGTTCTGCATTGGGTCTGACTCAGGTCAGACCCCTGATAGTTTAGGTTTGATACTAGAACAAAATGAGATACTTGTAGATCATTTGGTAGTTAGCAAAAGGTGATTTACTTAATCATAGCAGGAGAAGAATAATCAATAGGGATATACATTGAGGACACTTTGACTTGGTACAGTTGAGCAAAACTCACTAGACTGTTACCCATTGTGATTAACAAGCTAAGCATCAGAGAGTAGGCCTTGCGGCTCCTTTGCATTCTGAGACCAGGACATGACGTCAACAACATGAGCCTTCAGTTATCTGAACCAAGAAGGCCTCAGCAATAATTTCACCTAACTTACATATGGGCAGGGGACAGGATATTGCTCCTACCACAAATATCTTTCTGAAATCATGATGACCGTAATTGGATAAAATGCTTCAAATAAGGTCTAGTGATGGCAGAGTAGAGTAGAAATACCACCTCCCTCTTCTTCAACATTCCATCCCCTTCAAGTCCTTATGTAACTTGCTCCCTGGAATTCTTGAAAGTTTCTTTGGGCTTGATTTTCCTTTGGACCATTTTGGGGAGAAAAATTGATTTCCCTGTATAAAATGGAATGTAAGTCACTTGAGGACTTATATATATATATATTTTTTATTTTTGCTTTTGCATACCTAGCAAAGTACCTGGCATATAGTATGTTCTTAATAAATCATTTTTGAATGAATGAATATCTGGACTATTATTGATACATGTAAGCCAATTCTATCAACTCATAAATATCTTGTCACAAATTGCAGTCAAAACATACACTTGTTATTTTAGAAGTTGACCCTTTCTTGTTCTAATCGCAATTCTATTGCCATCAATCTAATTCCTAACCTCTTGTTCCAGGATTACTTTCATATGGCAGCCTCCTAACAGGTCTTCTTGTCTTCCTTTCCATTGCAATCCATCCTACACATCAGTATCAGGTTGTCTTTTCTGAAATCTTATTCTTGTAGAATTTTAATGAATCCATGATTTCATCAGTATTACTCACTTGCTCGGTATAGATTGCAGCCCTACAAATTCTGTGATCCCATGTAAATCTTCTTCATGTTTTCCTGAAAATACTCCATAGGAGATCCATGAGGATGTACTAGAGGACATCCATTATCACTGCTATTTATTCATTCATTCATTCATTCATTCATTTATTTATTTACTCATCTATTTATTTATTTATTTATTTTTGGTGTGGCAAAGGTACTGGATGGCCACCTAAGATAGTTCACTCTGATTGTTGCCCACCCCCAATCCTGTTCTCAGAATACAGAATATCATGGGACCAACTTATGCTGCATAACTTTAGGTAGGTTCTGATTGCTGCTCATTCTTACTCTGTTTTTATGGATTCCAATCCATGATCTGGATTTACATTTTTTACCTTTACCTTCTTCATTGAATATTTCCCTACTCCTGTATGCCTATCCAAATTAGACTTATTTTTAAATGAAAAATTCAACTTTAGTCAATGTATTAATAACAAGTTTGAAGGTTTGCAAAGCAACGTAGCAGTTACCCCATGCTAGTTGCTCTTCTGAAGCCAGAGAGTCCCAGGAGCATTTAAGGATAAAACTGGAAGGACAATGGAGATTACTGCCTCCAAGAAGTTCTTACAAGTTATTTTCTTCATAATAGATTGTTTTCATCCTAGTTCACAGTGTGCTGCATAAAAACATATAAATGACCTTAACAAAAACAAAGATGGCAAAAGTAGCTCAAAGTTCACATGAAAGGAGTCTTTGCCGGAGGTGTCATAATTCTGAGCACACTGATTCACTAATTCTTAAGAAATATGAAAAAGAGGAGGGTGGAAAATCTTCAACCTTATTACCAGACAAACCAATGAATGAATAAATAAATAACAGTAACTACAAAACTTTTAGTGATCATACCAATTGCTAGACTATTCCCTCCCAAACTCTTACATTCTCTTTAATCTGTATATACTTGTATACTTGGAGTCTGCCCTTTTAGAGTGCAAGATCTTTGAGCATAGGAATTTTTGATCTTCGTATTTCTACCCCCCAGTACCTAGGATAGTGCTTGAAACCTAGTAGATACAATGTTTTTTAAGTGATTCAAACATATGCCTGCCTATATTTCTATCCTTACAAAATATTTACCATAAAAATTTATGTGTACATCAAGGGAATCCTTTAGGAATGCATGAAAATGGGACTGGCAAGTTTATCATATCTTCAGCAGAGGTGTCACACTCTAGTTCAGTGGGGCACCTGCAAAACTCCCCAGTGTAGTCCACACCAGATTAAAATGTAACTGGGAAATGTTTAACAACACTGATAATATTAGTTGGTGGTTTTCTAAGTCAAAATGTTGCCTACAGGGACATGTTTCTATTTTAATTTGATACCACTGCTCGACAGCAGTCATGCAATTGACTGATGGGGTAGAGAATATAAGATTCTTTTATGATTATTATTTCTCAATGAACAAAAAGGCATATAGTTCAATGGAGTTAGACTCTTCTTACAAGATTCTACTATATGTATATCAAAGCCATACCATGCTCATTGAAAACATCAAACAGAGATAATTTTGTTTTTAGGCCCTCTAATGAATAACAAAGAATAGAATAAGAAGATATATGGTAGCTCAAGGGGCTTGTCACCTTCATGGAGGACTCTAAATAGAAACAGTATTCTGTACATATGGTGAGGCTCTTGAGATACTCCTGTTTCTAGACAACATTGTACTGATTTTATCAAATGAGAGAGTATTATAGAGTACCTTATGTTTGATTCATAATCATTCAAAAGAATTTGATCTTAACATCCACACAGGAAAAAACAAGTGGATGAAGAATGCCTACAATATATATTCTTATGTACTCTTGAATGGACAGTCCATAAACCTGGTCCATCATATAGATCTTGGAAAGACACTGTTGATAACATTGATATAAATACTGAATATATTCAGAAGCACTGGACTGGACTGGATTACCCTTGAGAAATGGCATGGCCCTTGTAATGACCCCAAAGATAATATGAAAACAAAGGCCCTTGTGTTTTAATTTGTTATTTGTTTTATTTTGTTTTTAGCAAAAGTGTTCTAGTGATGCTACATACCTGGGAATCATAGAATACACATCTCCAAAGAAATAAATTTGAGGGTCATCAAAAGGGGAATGAATGGAAAGTTTCATGCTGAGCATTAATAGGCTCCAACATAATATGACCAAATATTTCCAATATAAATGACATAAATGAAGTTGCCAGGAAGATGATGTCTGACTAGAAAAAGAAGGGAGACGATTATGTAGTAAAAGGTAAAACAATGTGTGTAGAGAAAAAGGTCCTCATGTGCAGGATTTACATGTAGCTATGGTATTTGCACGGGATGGAAAGACATGCATGGGTTGCTATTGGCACCCTTGGAAGAAGCTCTCACTCCAGTGAGGTCACAGAGTCACAAAAGTGCCAAAGGAATAAAAAACATTCATTGAGTGACTAAAAGGTCAAGGGAAGCACTAATGGGGTGGGAAGAGTAAGAATGAAGGGGGATTATCACTGCCAGATGTGCAACAATATTATAAAGTTTTATTTATCATAACAATGCAGTATTGGTTGAAAAATAATAATGTAATTAGGTGCAATGAATTAGATAAACAATGACTAGGAGAAAATGCATATAGGAGTTCTGTATTTGATAAACCAAAGGGTACTAGGCACTAGAGGTGAATGGAAAGTTGGATCTTTTGTAGCTGAGAGGAGATAGATTTATAACCAGGCAGAGAATAGAGGCAGTTACAAAAGACAAAAGAGACATTTTCAATTATAAAAATTTAAAAGCCATTGCTTTTAAAAAGCAATGAGAAATAGGAGAAAAGAAGAGTTAGAGGAGAAAAACAATTTTGAATCAAATATCACTGAGACGTGTTTGACATCCCAAGAGTCATATGAAATTGAGTCTAATCGGTGTGATTATTGCTATTCCCTAGTAAGCAAGTGGCCAAAGATTACAAACAAATATTTCTTACTAGATTCACTTTTTTTCTTCATCTGATAATTTTCTTTTCTTAATTCTTCATTGAGCACTATTTTCTGTTTGGAGAGCTCTGATTTCAGTCCCAAATCATTTTTTAATTTTCTTTTTAAGAATAAGGTTTTAGGGACTGGACTTGTGATTTCCTTAGAATAGGGAAGTCCCAGTTAATGAAATGTCTTGTACCAATAGAGGTCCTGTCTTTTTTTTAAAGTGAGAGGTTAGAAAATTGACTTGCACACTAAGAGGTTAAGTGACTTGCCCAGGGTCAGTCAGTAATTATGTTTAATAAGTGGCATGTAACCCCAGATTTTCTTGTCTCTGAGGCCAGCTCTGTCTTCCATATGAAAGACAGCTAGCTGGCCCAGTGGGTGCCATGGAATTGGAGTCAGCAAGAGTTGAATTCAAATCCATCCCCAGACACTTACTTAGCTAGGTTACCTTAAGCAAATCACATAACTTCTCTCAGCCTCAGTTTCCCTCATCTGTAAAAGGGGATAATAACAGTACATCACAGGGTCGTTTTAAGGATCATATGAAACAATGTATGAAAAAGGTTTTTGCAAAACTTAAAGCTCTCTGTAAATATTAATTATTATTATGATTCCATCACATCTTCTCAACTCCTTCCTTTAGGAATTTTATTTCTGTTTTAAGATATTCTGAGGATGTTTGTTGCTGTTCCTTTGTCTCCAGGGAATCTATAGGAGTCCTTCATTAGGCATTACTGGCATACTTTTCTAATCATACTTTGATTTTTCTTTGCAGTTTCATGCAATTGTCCTCCCAAATTTCAAGATACTCTCTTCATTTATCAATATCAGTGGTGGGATTTTATAGAGGCCCTTTTGCTTTATATTTTTGGTATTTGAACCTTTTTCTCATATTATGCATTACTCATTTGATTTACCTTGGCCTGCTCAAATGGATTTTCCCTGCTGGATTCCCTGTCCCCTTTCTCTCAGACCCAAAGCAGACAGATTTATTTTTGAGTGCCATTATCCCTCCTTCCACTTGTTCTTTGCCTAAGGTGGTCTGAGAAAGCTAGCATTGGCTGCTCTGTTTGATGTGGGTAGAGGGGGGACATATTTGACCAGACTCACTACAGCTACGTGTATCCTTAGTTTAACCCGATCTCAGCCACAAATCTGTTACTTTGCTTGTTGTCACTACCTTGGTATATTGGCAATCAACATGGGCTCTTAGCACTTAATTCAACCAAGTGCCCTTGAAGAGTCTGGCCTTTATTTCCTTGATTAAATTAGGAGTCCTTGATGACCTCCTTGCCTCAAGGGAGAGCCTAGTTTACATGAGTTTGAGTGACATGTTTGTGACATTAGAGGCTTTTAGACCACGTGAGTTTAAGTTGCGTTTTTTGTGACGATTTTAGGTCATGTGGGTGAGTCGCATGTGTGACTCATCGTTGGCCCTGAAAAAGCCAGGAGTTGGCTTTCCTTTTTCTGAACTCTGGCCCACAGCAGTAGGTGACTCTGGGCCAGCCGTTGTTGTGAGCTCCCTGGGCCAGTTGTTGTTATGAGCTCCCTGGCTGAACTCAGATGTTGGTAACTATGAATTGTATTTGGTCTGTCTGTAAATGTTTGTAATTTGTTTGTATTTGCTTTGGAGTTCAGGGCACTGGCTTTTTCCCCTGAACTAAGTAAATGGTTTTTGTATGCTGGATTAAAGCAAGATTGTTAACCCCTTAACGTTGCTTTCCTTAGTAAAGCAGATCAAAAGAACCTGGGCTTGCAGCATTCTGTGAGCTGGTTGTTGTTGGTTTTACACCCCCCTCAGCAGCTGCTAGCCAGATTGTTGAAACACTTGGCCAGTCATATCGGATGTTAGGAGTAAAAGGAGGGTGGTGGCGTTGAATAAAACTCATTGTATTAAAAGTTCTCCAGTGTTAATTCACAAGATTCTCTTAATGGGGTCTGCTTCTTATCTCATGGATTTGGCTGTAGTCAATGTCTTCATAGATGATAAATAATCTCTTTGTTCAGAAGCTAAAATGTGTTGTAGAAGCTAAGTAACACCATTGATAAAGGGCTGGCCATAGAACAAGGAAGATCTGAACTCACATCTGGCCTACAGACCCTCATTAGCTGCATGACCTTGGGGAAGTCGTTTCATCTTTGTGCCTCAATTTCCTCAGCTGTAAAATGGGGATGATAAGTACCCTTACCTCCTGTGGTTGTTGTAAGACTCAAATGAGATAATATCTGTAAAGCCTGGCACATAGTAGGCACTATAAATATTAGCGGTTGTTGTTGTTGTACATGTTAGCAGAAAATGACTAAACCACCATCTTGCTGATGCCATGAATCAAACAGTTTTAAAATGAGAAATCCAAACAATTAACATATGAAGAACTGTTCAAAATGGTTTGAAATCGCTAGTCATCGGAGATGCAAATTGAAATAATTCTAGTTATCATTAAGTTGTTAATTGTTTCAAATATTTTTAGGTTATTCTCTTGGGTCCCCTAAGTTATATATCATCATATCATCTCCAAAGAGTGACAATTTTGTTATCTCAAAATATTTGTGTTCCTTCTATTTCTTTTTTCTTATCTTATTGTCATAGCTAACATTTCTAGTATAGTATTCAATTATAGTAGTAATATTGGACATCCTTGCTGACTGCTGGCCTTATTGGGAGGATTAAAGTTTATCCCTATTACAAATAGTGCTTGACTTTGGTTTTACATAGATACTCCTTATCATTTTAAGAAAGGTTCCATTGATTTTTATGTTTTCAATGTTTTTTTAATAGGAATGGGTTTTGCGTTTTGTCAAAAGCTTTTTCTATAGATATTGATATAATTATATGTTTTTTATTATTTCTGCTATTGATATTGACAGTTATGCTTATAGTTTTTCTAATATTGAACTGCCCCAGCATTCCTAGTAAAATTCCCATCTGGTCATAGTGTATGACCTTTGTGATATATTACTGTAATCTCTTTGGTAGTATTTTATTTAAATTTTTGCATTGATATTCTTTATTTAATTTTTCAAATTAATTAATTTTTAGTTTACAACATTCAGCTCCACAAGCTTTTGAGTTTTAAATTTTCTCCTGTTCCCTCTTCTGCCCCCTCCCCAAGAAGGCATGCAATCTGATATAGGCTCTACATATACATTCATATTAAACATATTTTCACATTAGTTATGTTGTAAAGAAGAATTATAACCAATGGAATGAACCATGAGAAAGAAGAAACAAAAAGAGAGAGAGAGCAAATAGTATACTTCAATCTGCCTTCCAATTCTATAATTCTTTCTCTGGATACGGATAGCATTTTCTATCCTGAGCCTTTTGTAGTTGTCTTAGAACCTTGCATTGCTGTGAAGAGCCAAGTCTATCAAAGTTACTCATCACACAATGTGGCTGTAACTGTGCACAATGTTCTCCTGGTTCTACTCCCCTCACTCAGCATCAGTTCATATACGTCTTTCCAAGTTTTCCTGAAGTCCACCTGCTCATCATTTCTTATAGCACAATAGCATTCCATTATATTCATATACCACAACTTGTTCAGTCATTTCCCAATTGATGGGCATCCCCTCAATTTCCAGTTCTTTGCCAACACAAAAAGAGCTGCTACAAATATTTTTATGCATGTGGTTCCTTTTTCCATTTGTATGATCTCTTTGGGATACAGCCCTAGAAGTAGTATTGCTGGATGAAAGCATATGCACATTTTTATAGCCCTTTGAACATAGTTCCAAATTGTTCTCTGAAATGGTTGGATCAGTTCACAACTCCACCAACATGCATTGATATTCTTTAAGGAAATTGGTGCACCATTTTCTTTCTCTGTTTATACTTTCCCTGGTTTAGGTATCAAAACCATATTTGTGTCATAAAAGGAATTTGGAAGGTCTGCTTTTTAAACCTATTTTTAAAGATAATCTTTATAGTATTGGAATTAATTGTTCCTTGAATGTTTGGTAGAACTCACTTGTAAATTCATTTGGTCCTGGGGATTTTTTCATGGAGAGATTATTGATGGCTTGTTCCATTTCTTTTTCTAAGATAAGTTATTTAAGTATTTGGTTTCCTCTTGTGTTAATTCAGGTGAGTTTATTTTTTTTTTGTAAATATTCATCCATTTCACTTTGATTGTCAGTTTTACTGGTATATAATTGAGTAAAATAATTCCTAACAATTGCTTTAATTTCATCTTTATTGGTGGTGAAACCACCTTTTTCTTTTTTGATACAAGTCATTTGCTTTTCTTCTTTCTTTTTTAAATCAAATCAACCAATGGTTTATCAATTTTATTGTTTTGTTTTCATAAAACCCTCTCAAATTTATTTATCAATTTAATATTTTTTATTTTAAACCTTATTCATCTCTGTTTTGATTTTCAGAATTTCCATTTTTGTGGTTTAATTGGAGGTTTCTAATTATTCTGTTCCTATTTTTTTTAGTTACATGTTCAATTAATTAATCTACTCTTTCTTTCTTTTATTGATGTATGCATTTAGGGATATAAATTTTCCCCAAATACTGGTTTGGCTTCATCCCACAAATTTTGGAATATTGTCTCATAGTTGTCCTTCTCTTTAATGAAATTATTAATAGTTTCTATGATTTATTCTTTGACCCACTCATTCTTAAGGATTAAATTATCTACTTTCCATTTAATTTTTAATCTATACTTCTACAGACTTTTATTAAATGAAGTTTTTTTAAAAAAAATTATCGTCTGTAAAGGGTCCATTCAATATTTCTGCTTTTATGCATTTGGTTGTGAGTTTTTATGCCTTAATACATGGCAGCTTTGTGAAGGTGCCATGTAAAGTTAGGAAAAAAGTATACTTTCTCTCATTCAATTTTCTCCAGATGTCTGTCATATCTAACTTTTTAAAAATTCTATTCATCTCTTTGATTTCTTTCTTATTCACTTTATGATTAGATTTATCTAGCTTTGAGAGGCGAAAGTTGAGTTTCCCCACTCTTATACTGTTTCGTGGTCTATTTGTTCCTATAATTAATTATGTTTTCCTTTAGGAATGTCAAAGTTGTTTGATTTGATGCATATAGGTTTAGTATTGGTATTGCTTCCTTATCCATGGTCCCTTTTAGCAAGATGTAGTTTCCCTGTTTATCCCTTCTAATTAGGTCTATTTTTGCTTTTTCTTTGTCTGAGATTATCTTGCTATCCTTGCCTTTTTTACTTCAACTGACATACAATAGATTCTACACCAGCTCTGTATTTTAATTCTGTTTCTCTGTGTTTTCAAGTGTGTTTGTTGTAAACAACATATTGTTGGATTCCATTTTTTAATCCATTCTAATATGTTGTAGATGAAATTGATACAAACTGATGAAATAAAGGCCAAGCATATTTATTTGTTAAAAAGGCTAGCAGTTGCACAACAAATTGGGACCAAGATTCCTCAGTAGGCACAAAAACACTATTTAGCAATTTTCTTACAAAATCTTCAGTAACACGGATATTTTCTGATTGGCCAGAGCTTAATGAATCTTGTGGTTATTTCAATATCCAGGTACAATCTGTGGTTATTAAAAAAATACTACAAGCTATATGGACTATCTTGTGATCAGCGTCTACTGTCCCAATTTCCTAGAATTATTTCAATACCTCAATTTTCTCATAATCATTTAATGTATAGGAAAGCAAGGCCTATCTCACAAAATGGAAAGAACCAAAAAAATAGAGTTAGTTTTGGACTCCACAAGTCCCCTCTTTGATCCTTAAGGAACCTGTTCCCCATGGATCACTTATCCAATGCTATTTGAACCATCTTCAGAATATTAAGAATCAATTTTAAACAGGCTTTAGTACAATAAGTAATACAATATCTAACACAAAGCCAAAAATAACTGAGACCTAGGATAGGAAGGACCCATTCGATTATGGCATTCAGTAATCCTCCACCTTGTAACCAGGAGAATAGCCAAGACAATCAGGGAGAGGGCTTCCACCATGTGTGTCTTCATTAGGTAATTAGGTTTCTGCTATAATCTGTTGGATTTTGTGGAGATTTGTTGCAATCTCACCTGGTCAACTAATATGGGAACAGCAGGATTGATTATAACACAGGCCCTTCCTTGTGAAACTAAGAAAGACTGAGACCATCCAGTTGCATAACCATTTGAGCTAAAGAATCTATCCAATTTGAAAGTTGGTGATAGACTCACTTTTGGCCTGGGCCAACTTCCAATCTCCAGGGAGAGATTTCTAGCTTCCTGTTTCAAGGTAGCAACTCCAATAGAAGGATATGGACCAGAGGGATTTTCATTCTAAACTTTATTCTAGTACAGAGTTCACCAAGAAAATTCAGTAAATATAAACACCAAGAACCAAAAGGCAAAAGAGTAAAATAATGATCACCAATATTAAGTAACTCAATTTTCTTTGTGACCTGGTAACCCACTCTCAATGCTCATTTACGCAGCATATTTCACCTTGAGTCCCAGAGGTCTCATGGTGTCATCCAGTCTTTGGATGTTCCAGATTAGGCCTCATTCTCTGAACAGCTTTGAAGGGCTTCCTTCTTGAACATCTGCCTCTCTGGTTCTGAGTCACTTGCAAAGATTCCTAGGTAATTTTGTTTCAATATGCCAGTAACAAGGCTCAATACAATTGAGCACAACCTTCTAAATTAGTTATTAAAAGGCCCAATTTAGGAAGTTGTACTAAATCAGCTCAAGCCTTATGGTTCTGATCCTATTAACAACAGAGTAATAAGAAGAACATTACAATTATTAATGCAATTTTATATGTAAAATCCTGAATCCAATTTGGAGAACTTGTTACTAAAATATACCCAAGGTCTGTATATCCTATTAGAAACAATTTGAAACCAATTGTTCAACAGTTTGATCCTGCAGCAATTTTAAGTTTAGGACTTCATTTAATCCTCCCCCCCCCCTTTGAGAATATTATCCCCATATCACTGAAAGAATGAGATACTTTAAGAACCTAATCTTAGAAACATGAATGTATAACTATTAGCAAGGGGGTGGCAAATTTAGGAACTCATTTACTTAGTTGCTTAGGATATGGATTCGACTCGACTACAGATCCAGGTTTAAAACAGTAAGAGCTTTTATACTTTCATCCTGTCATAGCAACTCAGACATTTTATTATTAATCTATTAATTAATAGATTTAATATTGCAACAACAAAACTTTTATTGTTTTCCTGCCCCGCTTATAAAAATTTGCTATGAGAGATAAAAGGAGGGACATGGTTATGATGATATCAATATTGTCACTTAAAGAGCACAGACTGACCTGACATAAACCATAACAGTATAAAAATGCCCTTAGCTGTTTGATTCCAGGCAAAGTAATAATTGATAGTCAATTATGCAATGAAGTCCCCCATTATCCATGGGGTATCAAAAGCCAGACTCAGGTAACCAGGTGGGGAAATTTCCTTTTCGGGAAAGGAAATAGCACAATTGGGAAACTGAGTCAAGAGGATCCTGGCATTGTCTACATAAAGTTATCCCTTAAGTTTTCCTTTGCACAGAAATCTACCTCTAGTGGCACTCAGAATGCATCGCCTTTGGAAAGCACATGCCATTCCCCTTGAATGCTAGACTATTGGCTTCACAGTAATTCAGACAATTTGAAATCAAAACAAAATAATATCCAATTACAGTCCAACAAATTTTTTTGCCTCAAATAGCAAAGATTCACTGATCATAACTTAGAACCAGGAATTCATTCCTACTTTCATGTTACAATAACAGTTAACAATGAGCACAGATGTAAGGACATTTCGATTAACCTTCATTTATAATTTAAGAATAATTAAAATCTGGAGTTTCATACAGATACAGTGAATACTCGTTCATACATACAGTGAATAGTTGTATATTAAAGTTGCATTTATTTATTAATGCATACAATTTCATAATTTTTCAAATGCTTTTAAATGGAACTCATTCTTTAAGCAAATGTATAAATTTCCTCATTTGGACTGGTGGAGTTTCTCATTCCTCAAACTTCAGTATTTCAAAATTTCACAGCATGTGGTCTGTGGGGTTGACCTTATGATCCAGCCCAAGTTAAACATACCAGGGAACCTTACAGACAAGTGTAACTTAAGAGGACTTTGCTAATCTTTCTCCCAACAGTGTTAATATTACTATTCATTTTAGCACAAAATATACCCCATTAAATATTTAATAGTTTTCAAACATTTTTATCGCCTTCTTTTAACAGTTCAATTCATAATCTAACAGCATTCAGATTCAAAGAGAAGTTGCAGTATGCCAGCATTTGTGATACAATGGCACACCAAATTACACATTATAAGAAAATTTAGCAACACAATATCATAATTCAGCAAATGCATTTAATATAAAATACTAAACATGACCAAATGAATGCTTTATCCCAATCACTCATTTTATCAATCCTGGCATCCCACACCAATCACATCAAACCCAGTATGGACAACAGTTAACATTTATATAGTTATATAGTGCTTACCACATGCCAGGCCTTTCCTGGTTTTTAAAGCTTAATTCAAAGAGTTTCAGAACCTGGCTTTCTATAGTCCTTTAAAACGTTTAGTTTAGGTTTCTTTTTTTCAAAATTGTCAGTTGTTATTTGCACATGGCAGTAATGAACAGTAAGACTGAAGTTCTTTTTTCCTTTAAGAGACTTAAATCTGAATGGAATCAATGGTCATTTCGAAAAGCATTATTTAAGTGGCAGAGCATTATCCAAGACAGAGAAATATTTTGTCCAATTGAATTCCCATAAGGTCTTCATATTACATTATTTGCCCTCTGTACAAGCGAGGCACGGTGATGAGCTTTTTACAATCATGGGATCCTTTCAACAACCTGAGAGGTGGGTGCTGTTACTACTGCCCCCTTGACAGAGTATAGAAACTGAGGTAAGCAGAGGCGAAGTAACTAGCTCAAGGTCACACAGCTAATACAGTTCTGAGACCAAATTTTAACGCAGGTTTACTTGATCCATACATTTTTTTCAGCGTTGGGCTAAATAGCAAATGTATTTTGCATTAAGTTCTGATTTCCTAATAGGACAAAGCATCTCACTGTATATTGGACTACATAATTTAGTTTTAGGACAAAATGTCAATCAAATTGAGTTTGGGTTTACAATCTTAAATGGTAATACCAGAGCCTCAACTTCCTCAAAGGCTATTTATTAACATTTCATACTTCAGGGCCCACTTTTTTCAGTTAACTTAAATCATCCAATGAATCAAATCATTTTCTTTTCTTTCCTTAATCTAACCCCCCTCAATGGTTTAAGAAGATGGATAAAGCGAACATCTTATACTTTCCCCAAGACATACATTATTATCTGAAATTTTGTTGCCCAGAATCCCTCACCTTCAATTTTTCGTTCCCCTGCCTTGATTCTTGGGAGGACCTAAGAGGCATGGTTCACTCTTTCAAGGACAGGGTGGTAGCATGTACACCCAAATAATTTTATGCTGCAAAAAACTTTTACTTCTAATACTTCTCCTTTGTTAAACGTTCTAACTTGAGAGGATATCGCTTATTTGAAATTTCTGACAGCTATTTCTTTAAAAGTTTCTCAATCCTTCTTCTCTCAATGGCATCAAAGGCCTTCCTCAAATCTACCTCCCCCAGCCCCCCTTTTCACCTTATCTTCATTCTACTGAATTTTTCCTTTACAGTTTAGCACACATTATTATTACATAACATCAATTAATTATAATACTATTGCCTTTTTGGTTTTTTAAAGGCTTACAAATGCATAGTTCATTCCAATTTCTTTAGATGACTATGTTTCCAGTTTACCAAAACAATTAAATTATGTTTTTTCAGTCAAGGAGAAAATACAGTGGTAATGTAAAACATTCTCTCAAACTAAATTTTACTTACTTTTCAAATTGCTCACTGATAATACTTTCAAACTAGCTTAAGTTCCTCTTTTCTTAAAAACATACAAACCATGACTGGGAAATTTACAGTAGAGAATTTACATTTCAGTCACAAATTTTAGTCTTTTGTTCACAATGTTATAAATTTCTATAGACTAGGAACAAAGATTCCCCTCCTTCTTATCTGAGTCTCCTGTCTTTCCTTCCAGCTTGACCAGAGTTAGAAAGGCAGAGAAAGAGACTTTCCTTTTTGAAGGCTTTGAAAGTTCCTCAAAAAAAAATACATTCCTCTTCTTTTGGCTGATCAGGTCACTGGAAGAAGTTACACAAACAATACAGTATGACAGACATAAAGATGTATTTGCTGGCAAAGTGTTTTTTTCCTTCTTACCTCCCATTGAAAGTTTAATCAAAAGTCAGTGCTCACAATTTTCTAAAACCAATCTCAAAACCCTTAATTTGACAAATACACAAGCCCTTAAAGGAGCAGAAGATGTGACCCATTAGGGTATCCCAGTAAACAAATTATTCAATGGCCAATCTCAGTTTCTTTAACATACAATAATCAAAGTGTCAAATATTGGCAAGAATAACTTATAAGCTGAATCACTTGCAGTTTTAGACTAAATCCCACACAACGTAATAGTGTGCTTTTGTTGTTTTTTTTTGGGGGGGGGTTGCCATTCCTAGTGTAACTGGGAGTTTCCCCTAGTCCCAAGATATAAGAAGAGTCTTTCAGAAATCCCTTCAGTATACTACTACCAGACTCCGTTATTTCCTTAAGTGTCTTTCCTTGTCCTTATTCCCTTAAGGGATTCTCACACTAGTGTGGAGGGTTACCTTAGCTCAGAAAACTGAGATTGAGTTTGAGCGGTAGTCCAAGTTTGGGGGCAATCCTCCATGGAGAAGTCCCTCAATGTGCTCTAGGGAGTTCTTCTAAGAGGCTGTCTGAGGGCTAGGGTCCTTCTCTTGAACTCCTGGCTGGCTCATCAACTGTCATGAATGAAACCGATAAAACTGAAGAAATAAAGTCCAAGAACATAAATTTATTAGCAAGGGTAGCAGTTGCACAGCAAATCTGGTCCAAGGCTCCTCAATAAACACAAGATTATCATTTGGCAGTTAACAAAGCTTGCTTATGAGGAACCAATCGACTGACACAATCTTGAATAACACTGACATTTTCTCTTTCTGGTTGGCCAAAGTTTTACAGACCTTGTGGTTATTTCAAGAATATTCTGTATCCTGGTACATTCTGTGGTAATTACAAAAACATACCACAAAATATATGGAACATCTTGGGGTCAGCATCTATTATCCAAATTTCCCTGAATTATATTAATATCTCAATTTCCCCATAATCATATGATTTACAGCAAAGTAAAGCTTGTCTTGCAAAATGGAAGACAATCACCAAATGGAAAGAAGCAGACAAAATGGGGTTAGTTTTGGATTCCACAGCTATCCACTTCTGTTTATGGGTGAGTTCATCCCATTCTCATTTGCAGTTATGTTTTACTAATTGTGCATTTCCTTCTATCCTATATTTTTCTGTTTCTGTCTCTGTCTCTCTCTGTCTTTCTCTGTCTGTCTGTCTCTCACTCTCTCTCTCTCTCTCTCTCACTCTCTCTCTCTCTCTCTCCTCCCCCTCCTTTAAAATCTGGTTTGTTTCTGACCCCTGCCTTCTTTTATGTGCCCTCCATTTTTCCTTTGAAGGATTATACTCAATTTTTCTGCATGTTATTTTTTTTGTTGTAATCCAAGTTCTTTTTTCTCCAGAATATCATTCATTCCAAGCCCTCTGCTTTTTTAACAAGGAAAATACTAAATCTTATATAATCTTTACTGTGGTTCCACAGTACATAAATGGTATTTTTCTTGCTGTTTGACCTATTTTCTCTTTGACCTAAGAGTTCTGTAATTTGGTATAATATTCTGGGAATTTGCATTTTGGGATCTCTTTCAGGAGGTGATTGATGGATACTTTCAACTTCTATTTTATCCTCTGGCTCTAGGATACCAGGGCAGTTTTCCACAATAATTTCACAAAATATCATGTCTAGGATCTTTATTTGATTATGGTTTTCAGGTTATGATTCTTAAACCAGGTAATAATTCTTAACTTATCTCTCCTTAATCTATTTTTCCAGTTCAGTTGTTTTTCTGGTGAAATATTTTACATTTTATTTATTTTTTTTCATTCTCTAGACTTTATTTTATTGTTTCTTGAAGTCTGGTAGACTCATTAGTTTCCACTTGCCCAATTCTAATTTATAAGGACTTATGTTCTTCAGTGAGCTTTTGTACCTCCTTTTCCATTTGTCCAATTCTACTTTTTAAGGAGTTATTTTCTTCAGTATTTTTGTGCCTCTTTTACCAAGATGTTAATTTCATACTTTTCCTTCTTTGCTTTAGTTTCTTTACCTATTTTCTTTCTCTACCACTCTTATTTGATTTTGAAATTTTTTTTAGCTCTTCTAGGAATTGTTGTTGGGTTACAGTTTAATTCCCATTTTTCTTTGAGGCTTTGCTTTTGGCTATTTTGATTTCATTGTTTACTTCTGAGTTTGTGTCCCTTATCCCTTGGGGCCCAAAATGATACTGCCCACACTCCCTCTTGACTTAAGTACTCCTCTCTACCCTTGAACTACGATCCAGAAGTGGGTATAGGCAATAGGGTAGAAGAGTTGCCAAACTACAGCAGTTTCTATATCCAGTGCTAGCACCGGGGTAACCTGTAACCCCTTTTTGACAACTTGCCAAGTTTCCTTGCTATCTATGGCTTAAGAGCTCCCAAAGCTGCTGCTGATTCTGTCATCACCATCTATTCCCATTAGTGATATTTCGTCCATGTGGGCTCCAGACCAGCCTCCTCCTCTGTGTCACGGATCTTTTCTTCTGGCCTTATTTGTTGTCTTACACTGGAAGAATGTCTTACTCTGAGGTTTTGTTGGCTCTGCCACTCCAGAATTTGATTTGAGGCATTATTTTAAAGTTGTTTTATGGAGAATGTTGGGATAGATCTGCTGAGTGTATTTTCTACTCTACTGTCTTGGCTTCCCACTCCTAAAATCTGTGGGATATAAATGTAATGGACTAGTATTATGCTATCAGGAATGATGACCATGAGGAATTTGGAGAAACATCAGAAGACAAATGAACTGATGCAGAATGAAGAAATCAGTAGCCAAAAAACAATATATACAATGACTAAAAATGTAAATGAAGACAGCAAAAGCAAAAAAAATCCCTCAGATCAAATACAATGGACAATGTCAATTCCAAGTTATTAACATTGAAGCAAATTTCTTCTTAAATAGAATAAAAAAGTATCTATCTGCAACCAAGAGCCAACAACAAGGAAACAATCAAATTTAAACTTAAACATTGAGTACAGGTACAATTTTGTTTGCTCTTTGTGTCCTTACTAACACAGTCCCTGGAACCTGTTAGATATTTAACAAATGCTTGTTTGATTGAATTAAGTTAGAACATTCTAGCTAAAAAGTGAGGGTTTTAATGAATGATGCCCACTTTTATTAATGTTCTTTTACATATTATTAAAAATTCTAGTACTTGCAATAAGACACAAAAATCATATTAAAGGAATTAGCATTGGAATGTGAGAGGTCAAAATATCATTATGTGTAGATGACATGATGGTGTTTCTAGAAAATGCAGCTGTCTCAACCAGATAATTAATCAAGACAAAAGGTAAGGTCAGCAAAGTCTCCAGAAAAATGATTAACCCAGAGAAAATATTCATAGTCATATATTCTGGCAATAAAGAACAAGAAAATATCATTTAAAAGAATACTCATTTGTATGAATGAAAGTGATTACATATTTGGCAATTAACTTACAAAGATAGAATCATGATCTTTAGAAGGATCACTATGCAGCTAGAATGTTAGAACTAAAAGAAGACTTCCAACCACTGGAAGAACATCTAATGTTCATGGATAAATCAGAGTAATAGAGTAAAAATAGTGAAAGTTATAAATTTAATATTCAGGTTTAATTTCAAGTACAAATGTGTTTATAGAGTTAGATGAAATTATAATGATGTTTTTCAGTCAATAAACATACATTAAGCACCTACTGTGTGCAAGATCCTTTGCTAATGCTTGGAATACAAAAGAGGCAAAAGACAGTCCTACCCTCAAGGATCTCACAATCTAATTGGGGGGAGACAAGCAGACAAATATGTGCAAACAAGTTGTATAAAGGATAAATAGGAAATAATTTAAAGAGGAGAAACACTAAAATGTTTTAAATTATTTATCTGGATATTTTCTGTTTCTTACATCACTATAGTTATCCCAATTATCCATCCCAGAGAGCAGTCCCATTTGACAAACAATATTTTTATAAAGAAAAACGTCAGTACAAATGTTCAATATGTTTTTAAAAAGTGAAATGTTTAACATCTGTAGATCTCCCATTTCTATGAAGCAGCATGTTGAGCATGTCTGTTCACATATCTTCATCTGAGTTCTGCATAATCTTTATAATTTTGTTATATTTACATTTTTTGGTGTACAGCTGTTCTTTCCATTTACATTGCTGCAGCCACTGTGTATATTGTTTTCTTGGCTCTGCATACTTCACTCAGCATCAGTTCATACAGATCTTACAAATGATTTATTAACTTCCAAATCCATTGACTTTTTCTTAGTCTTCATTCTCCTCTACATCTCTGCAGTATTTGACATCGTTAATCACCTTTTCCTCCTTTGTGCTCTCTTCTCTCCAGAGTTTTGGGACATCACTCCTGGTTCTCACCCTACCTATCTTATCACTCCTTTTTAGTTTTCTTTCCTGGATCCTCATCCTCATTCAGATCATACCCTCCAGGTATAGGTGTCTCCCAGAGTTCTGTCCTAGGGCCTTTTCTCTTCTCCCTTTCTAGGGCACATTGTGGTTAGGTTTGGCTAGTTTGAAAGAAAATTAATATTTATGTTGAGTTGTTATGTCCTAGAATGAAAACAGGAGTTGGAGAGAAAAATTGTGTGTGTGTGTGTGTGTGTGTGTGTGTGTGTGTGTGTGTGTGCGTGTGTGTGTGTGTATGGATATATGTGTGGGTTTGTGCATATGAAAAGATAAGATGTTGAGAATACACTAAAAATAAAACAAAAACAAAAAGAATTAGAAATGATGAAGTTGAGTTTCATCCCTCCATAATTCAAAATATGTTACAAAATGGTTATCCTCAAAACCATCTAATAGTGTTCAGATAATGAGAAACAGGTCAAACAGAACTTAAAGAAACAATTATATAGAAAAAATAGTATTTGATAAGCCCACAGAAAACAAAAACTAAGGAAAAGATCTGCTTTTCAATAAATGGACTCAAGATTACTACTTGGCAATAGGGCAGGAAATTGATATAGGTACCATAATTAATTTCAGATAGGTCACAGATTTATTTATTTGAAAATGAAGAAAATAAAATATTTATCTCAGTTTTAGATGTGAGACCAGTTTTTTTATCTCTTAGGCATGTATGAAAATATTAAGGGGACAAGATAAAAAGTCCCTAAATTATATTAAATATGATAAACTCCTATACATTGAAAATATACGATCAAAAGAAAAAATAAAAGTATATTTATAACAAATATGGATGTAAAATTTGAAACCTAACATAAAGAACTATTGAAAATAGATAAAAATTATACCACATCAGTAGTGGAACTGGATTATGGTAGGCAATGAATAAGCAACTTTCAAAAGAGAAAACACAACTCCCAAATGATCACTTGGTAAAATAACTTAATATCAGCTATAATCATTTAAAATGCAAATTAAAGCCACTTTGAAATACCACTTTACACTTATCAAATTGGCACCAAAAATAAGAGAGCAAAGAAAACATGCTGGGAGGACTGTGAAAAAAAAAGTAAATATTCATTAGTGGTACAATTTCAACTTGGTAGAATGTTCTTGGCAACTTCTATGGTAAGATCTTGCAAGAGTTATAAGAATAGCCATACTTTTTGACCCAATAAATTCCATTGTTGGTAATATACCTTGAGAACGTTGACAAAAACAAAGAGATCTGTGCAAAGGTTTTTATAGTGAGATTCTCTGTAATTACAAAGGAAAAAAAGTTGTTAGAGAAAATTCTCAGCAAAAATGAAATAGTTAAACCACGACATAAGAATGTCTTGGAATTCAATAGTACAATTAAGATAGGAATGTATGAGAAACATGAACAAATCTGGAAAGATTTACCTTGACATAAGACAAGACCCTTCAGAAATAAATGAATGAATAAATGAACAAACAGATAATGCAGAAATGAGTACACATCGTGATAATTTACAAGTGAATAGTATATCCATCTTAAACTCAACATATCCGAAACTGAACTCCCAAACCCTCCTTACTTCTGAACTTCCTGATTACTGACAAGGTCACCACCATCATCCCATTCACACAGGTCCTCAACCTATAGCTGTCATTTTCAGCTCTTTACTATCTCTTGCCCCACCCCCTGCCTCCAATCTGTTGCTAAAACTTGTCAATTTTTGCCTTCATAACTCTTCTTATACGAGCCACCTTCTCTCTTCCAAAACAGCCACCACCCTGATGAAGGCCCTTGTCACCTTACTCTTGGACTATTGCAATGGTTGGTTGGCTGATTTCCCTGTCTCAAATCTCCCCACTCCAGTCCATCCTCCACTAACCTGTCAAACTGAGATTCCTAAAGAACATTTCTGACAATGTAATAACACATAACACCTTTCCTCCATTAAATCAACTCCACTGGCTCTCTGTTGATACCAAGATCTAATCCAAATATTGGCTTTTAATTTGGCTTTTAAAGCTCTCTGTAGTCTGTCCCCTCTCTATCATTACAGTATGCCCACACCTTTCTAACCTCCATACCTAGTGCACTCCCTCCTAATCTTCACTTCCTGGCTTTCCTGGTTTCCTCCAAATCCCAGCTAAAATTCCACCTTCTCTAAGAAGCCATTCCCAATCTTCCTTAATGGTAGTGCCTTGTCTCTGTTGATTATCTCCAATTTATTGTCTCCCTCTTGTTTGTACATAATTTTTTGTGATTTTCTTGAGAACAGGAACTGTTTTGCCTTTTTTGTATTCTTAACACTTAGCACAGTACCTTGCATGTAGCAGATATTTAATAAATATTTATAATCTCACTGCAGTGGGCTCAAAAATTTTGGAATAAAGATTTGAAGCATTCATGAAAAAATAGGTAAATCCAATGGCCAAACACTTTTCAGGGAAAGTAAGTTCAAGAGACAATGAAGGAATACTATATAGCACATTAAAAGCTGGTGATGACTGCTAAGAACCAAAAACAAAACCAAGGATTTTATTTACGTGCTTCCTATTTTAGCTATTTAGAAGACAAAGGACAGATTCCAATAGGTGGCTATTATTGCTTGTATGCTTAGCCAACTATAAACTGAGAGTGAAAAGGGAGGAATCTACTCAAATCTCCATTTTTTTGTTTTCTCTTCCAAAGAGAATAATGTTTGGACTAGTGATCAGAGACATAGCTATTGTGACTACCAGTGTGCTGGTATTCAGGGGTACTTTCTCCCCCAAGAATCACATCCCAACAACTCAAAGATACCATACACTTTGGACTCTATCACTAGCCTGTGCCAAATAGGGCATGATTTTCTCTCACTAGGCCCTAGGCTCAGAGACCCACGACTACAGTATGTTTCTAGTGCCTACTCCCCACCCCTTCTTCAAAACTACTGAGACTATGCAGAAAGCATCTCTGGATAAGAAGTTTGCCCCTTTCATGGTCCAATAGCACCTGAAGTTGGACTATTGTCTGTGACACCACCAGATCTGTTTCCAAGCCTATCCCAAATGAAAGAATTTCTAGTTAAGTTTCTACTAGGAAGGAAGGAGGGTGTGGGGGTTGGGAGAAAAGGTTGTCAAGGAATAGAAACTCAAGGTAATTGAGGAGAGAGAAGACACTGTTTGCCTTTGTTGAGTTCCAAGTCATGAGTCTGGATAAGTACATTTTAGACCACAAAAAGAATGTCAGCTGCCATTGCTTAAACACTGGCATTAATCACTGAAGACACTGGAGAAAGAAGAGGAGGATTCAGTATAAGAGAAAGGCAAATGTCCTAACTTTTTTTTTTCTTTTAGGAGGGAAAGAAGTTAGAGTACTTAGAGTGTAGACCAATGATTTTAATTTTTATTCTTGGCAAAATTCTAAAACACATTATTGTAGGGATGAGTCGTGCATATAAAGAAAAGAAATTGGCAATCATTAAAAGCCAGCAGGACTTCATTAAGAAAAGGCTGAATACCAATTTACTTTTATCAATTTTTGACAAGGCAGCAAAATGGAAGTCTAGAAAAGGAGTCAAAGATAACTTTCTCTTGAGAAAGAGAGAACTACAATGGTGGTATATTCCTCCAAAATAAGGTTACACTTAGGATTCTGAGAGAGTGATAACTTTGTGGTCATGGGCCTTCTTTGGGAACATAGACCTGGCCATATCAAAGCCAGATGGAGTGATTGAGCCAGCCCAGAGATCGAGGAGATATCCTTATACCCAGGGTGAGAGGTATGAGGTCCCATATTTTGGGTGAACCCACTACTCAAGCACAGCACATTCTATCAAGGGAGATAAATTGTATATAATTAAGTATATTCAGAATAAATGCAAAATAAATTCAAGGTTATTTAGGAGGGTAGGTTGTAAGCAGGGGAGATTAAAGAAGGCCTTATGGAGAATGCTGTGTTCAAGTTCAATTTTAAAAGAAATGAAGGATTCTATGAGGTGATGATGACTACAGATAACAATCCAAGCATGGGAGATGATCAGTAAAAAGACACATAGATAGGGATAGTGTGTTCTGTGTCAGGAACAACCAGAAGGCAAATATGACTAGGTCACAGAGTATAGGAAGGGGAGTGATGTATAATGAGGCTAGAAAGATTGGAACTATTTTTTGGAAGACTCACATCCTTATTTATGGACCCAGCCAAAGGAACACATGATCTTTCTTATATCATGTTGACTGAATTTATTTTGCCTTAATCCCCTGGCCATGGTAAAATCTTCTCTGGCTGGACAAGATGACATTATATAAACTGGTCCCTGACCAGAAATACAATATAAAATCGCAAAATAGAGCAGCCAATAGGAACTGACTTGCCTTATGTTCTTTGCCAATTAATCTCTTCAAAGTTGGGATTCATTTTTGAATGTTTTTTTTAAAGGTTAATAATTCCTCTGTGTGTGTGCATTTGTGTGTGTGTACACACATAAATATATGTCCACAAATAGATACATACATATAATATATATGTGTATATACATACATACCTACATATAATATGTATATATAATTGCATCCATACATAAAATAGATATGTGTATATATAAAATATGTGAATGTGTGTGCATTTAAACATGCATAAACATGAAAGTGTATATATATACATACTTACATATGTATGCATGTATGTATTTACACGTGTATGCATGTATGCATATACATGGACAGCTAGGTAGTACAGTGAATAGAGTGCCAAGTCTGAACTCTTCCTGAGTTCAGATCTGGCCTCAGACATTTCCTAGCTATGTTACCCTAAGCAAGTCACTTAACCCTCCTTGCCTCACTTTCTATATCTGTAACATGAGCTGGAAAAGAAATGGCAAGCCATTCTAGTATCATTGCCAAGAAAACCCCACACAGGTCACGCAGAGTCAGACATAATTGAAAACGATTGAATAACAAAAATATACATACATTTATTTATATATATATGTATGTTTATAAATATATCAAATATCTGTGTGTTTATGCATACACAAATATAAAATGTGCGTGTGTACACACATATATGTTAATAATATACATGTATAAACACAGAAATATATATTTATATATACATATATACACACATTTTTTCTGACTATACTTTTGAATTAATACTAACACGGTACATCATTTGAGGCTTTGCATGCAGTGATTAAATTAAGGCTTATTCTCATTTTTTATCACCTTTGGCTACATTTGTTGACTTGTGACTTTTTACCTCAATAGCATCATATAATAAGCTTCTCCAAATGACTGCAATTTGCCATTGGCAGACTAATTTCCTCTTAGCACTAATAATTTAAGATTTCCACGATTACCTCACCTGTCCCCCTGCCCCCCAGTGTGATGTTGATGTTGGGACAATCTCAGCATGTGCCTTTCTCAGACTATACAATTTCCACCAATATAAAATGTCAAAGACTGTATTCTCCATTTCTCTGTTGATGCCAGACCACAATGGCCTCTCTCCTTTGAACTGAATTGGTAGTTAATCATATAGTGCCTTGAGCAGAAGTGTAATGAACAATTGTGGTATGTAGGGCCAACAGAGCTAAATGTTCCCTCAAATCAAATTTGTAATTCAAATGATGCAAGAAGTAATTAAGACAAATTTACTTGCAATGGAGGGAGGGATTCCAATCTCAGGGCGAGAGACCTTAGGACCACACTGTACTTCTACTGAAGTGAATGAAATTGAAGTGAATGAAAATCAAAGAGAATGACTGGCCCTCTCAAGTAAAATCATTATTTTAAATCACCTTAGCAAGAGTTCACTCAAGCCATTACATTGTTAAAACTGGGTGATGGATTAACATGTATTTAGCATTCATTAATTCTAAATGACTGAGAACAGGAAGTGTTTGTGGGTTGACAGAGTCAGAAAGACCTGGGGTCAGATCCCACATCCAACACATCCTGGTTATATGGCCGTGGACCAGTCTCTTAACCTCTGATTGCCCCAGGCAACTCTCTAAGATGTCATCAAACAGATACTGATTGCTTTGGCCAAGGCATTTCCTCACTGAAAGCTACCTACACCAACGAAAGCAACGGTCTGATGGCTTTAAAAAGAGCTATTCATTAAATCAAGACAAATAGGGTCTTCTCTTGGTGACACTTATGTACTTAGTAGTTTCCATAATTTCATGTTCTTTAAAGTAAGAAAATTCCATCAGAATAATCTATATTATCTAATTCGCAAGAGATGGAAGTGAGTGGGAATAAAGCAGGTTGTTCTAATCATGAGTGGGGTTGGGAAGATGAGAAGTATAGTTGTAAATTTTGTTTGGAGATGGGGAGGAGTTCTCAAAAGTTCCACATCACAGATTGGAGGTTGGGAGGAGTAGGAAATTTTCCATTTTAGAGATGGCAAGGTTGGGAGAAAAGGCAAGTTCCACTTTACAGATGAGGATGAAAGGAAATTGCATTTTACAGATGAGACTATGAGGGAGAGAAGTTCTATTTTAAATATGAGAGAACTAAGTTGAGGAAAATTTGGTTTTCTAGATGAGGAAAAAGTTCCTAAGCCATTCCATCTTATATGCAAAGGTGGGAATGATCAGAATCATTCCATTCCTCAGTAATAGTCATAGAGAGGCACACACAAGGGAAAGGAAAGAGAAAGCATTCAGCTTAACCCTACTCTCCCCACACCAGCCAAAAGTCTTCTCTTTCTCTGGTGAATTCATCCAATTCCACTCAGTGATTTAATCACATGCTGCCCCACACTGTTATTTAACTTTTCTTCTTTCATCCCTGGCTACATTATATACTTCTCAGGGACATTGTTCCACTCACAGGCATTTAGAGTTCCTCCTGACAAACACACATGGGTGCACACACACACACACACACACACACACACACACACACACACACACAATCTACAAGAGTGCTTAAACATAGGTAATTGTAAGGTGAAACTTTTCTATACAAGACCATGGTTTTATAATTTGAGTCCAGGCTTGAGGTCAGGAACACTGAGTTCAAATCAGGCCTCAGAAACTTATTTACTGAGCGACTCTGGGCAAGTCACTTAACTTTGTTCTGACTCAATTTCCTCAACAATAAAATGAGGATCATGATATCACCTTCCACACAGTTATGGTGAGAGTCAAATAAGACAATAGTTGTAAAGTGCTTAACAGAATTCCTGGTATATTAAAAGTGCTTAGTAAATTCCTGTCCCTGCCCCCTTCCCTTCATTTTAGAAATGCCAAAATGAGAAATACAGAAGTCAAGTTTTCTGTCCAGAATCAGACAGCTAAGACGTATCTGAATCTAGTGGCTTATCCATTACACTCCACTACCTCTTGGTGCATCTCCACAAAAGATTCTCCCCTCTTCTCCTAAAAACTTAACAAAACTAATCAAGCAACAAAAACACAAACAAAAGTTGAATTGTGCTATATTTGGATGATAGTGTGTCCTGTATTAAAGACAATAAAAGGAAATTTCATTTAGCTTTTTTTTGTATTTCCACTCAAAGTGGTTTTCTTTATTTATATGCAGTAAACTCAGCTTAAGAAAATGTGCCAACAAAATAAAGCTTAAGGAAAATAGATTTTTTTAAAAAGATAGCTGAAATACAGTAAATACATACATATATGTATACATATATGTACATTATATATGTAGATGAGTATATGTGTAAGTATATTACATATTTATGTATGCATCTATGTATGTGTGTGCACATGTGTTTCTCAGGCCTCACAAGCTTTTTCAGAGCCAGAGAATCTTTGCCCTGCATCTGAAAAGTCCTCATCTCTGGTCAATATATACCTTGGCAATATTTGCCAATATTTGGCAAAATATCTTCCAGAACCTTAGGAGCCTAGCTCTTAGTTTGGAGTGTAAATTTGAATTCTGGAGGGAGCTATATCAACTATGTCTTACAGTAGGTAAGGAGGTTAGTACAGTAAGTCCAGTAGTTTAGTTTTACCAAAGAACTACCATTTGTTCTTTCATTATATTTTGTTAATGCTATGCATCTTCCATTTTATTGACCAGAATCCTCCTTCCACCAGAAGAGCTCATAAAACATTCATACCTTCTCATCTTTTGTAATACTTGCCTCTGAATTTTATGGAAATAAATTCCCCATTATAGACCTACTCGACGTGTTGGAAGTATTCTTTTTTTTCTTCTGACATTTTGAAAATTCTAGTACAGCCTCTGCAGTCTGTTATCCCTTAGATTCATTGAATGAATGACTAACCCCCTTTTCCAATCATATATGCCTATTCTAACCATTTATATCACTTTTGTTCTTGTAAACCATCAGTTTTAATATGTGGCAGCCCATTTTGCCCCACATATGTCCCTCCATCGCCCTTTGGTTTCTCCAAAGTGTGATTCTTTCGAGGTTATGTTCACAGTCCTATATTGAGAGCAGGAAGAAAATTTAAGCCATCCCTTCATTGCAGGCAGAAATTAAGACTCAGAAAATACATTTTTCCCCAAAGTTACACAGTCAGTTGTATCAAAGTTTTGACTTTCATATCCTAACCATATACCCCAAACATCTTGCCAACTGTCTACCACCATTGCTCTGGTTTTCTCCATTTGGCCTAGCATCTTCTGCCCTGGCTCTCCAGAATTCATCATCCTCATCCCCAAACCTCATCATGCTGAAGTTAATAAATACATCTTTTTGCTGATTTTGAGTCATTTAAGTTGTGTCTGACTCTTCATGGCCCCATTGGGGTTTTCTTGGCAGAAATACTGGAATGGTTTTCAATTTCCTTCTCCAGCTCATTTTGCAGATGAGGAAACTGAGGCAAAAAGGGTTTAGTGACTTGCCCAGAGTCACCCAGCTAGTGAGTGCCTGAAGCCAGATTTGAATTCGCAGAGGCCTCTTCCTGCCTCTAGGCCCTGCTCTGTGCCACCTAGCTGCCTCAACATGTATCTTTAGACTGAGTACAAATTTACCTAGTCCACTATATCTAACTGCCTTGAGATCTTCACACCCCTTTTAGGAAAACTTCTGCCCTTCACAGCATAATTTGAATAAAAAAAACTATGGAGTCATTTCTGTGGGAAAGGGCATGTCATAATTCCTATGACTCCCCAGACCAAAGTTCTCTTCCTTCGCTGACTATCTCTTTCCTATGTGTCCCTTGATGAGATTGTAAGCTCCCTTACTTTTTGTAAGAAGAATATAAGGGTTAATATTTGTATACCACTTTAAAAAGTGAAAAACATTTTACAGATTATCTCACTGATCTTCACAAGTAAATGCATGGATGGGGTGGGGGTAGGGGTCTAGTTCTCCTCAATAAACAGAATAACCAGCAGTTTTGAGCAGCAACTTCCAGAAAACTTACCCATGATACTACTGAGAACCTAATGACTCTGTGTAGCCCACATGCCCTGAGGTTTGAACCTGAACCTCTGCATAATTGGTGAAGAAAATAATTACTTGAGAATCTTGGCCTTCATGAGAGATGAAATTGGAGAGTTTATCTGTTGGCTTCTGGCTTCATAAGAGGATACACTTAGCTCCAGGCTACATTCAGGGAGAAGTCCTTGGATGGAGAAAAACACTCTGGGAAGAAGCCAATAGAGAGAGGAACTGCCTCAAACATGTTCCTATTTCCAGCTTATTACACTAGAGACTTTCCCCTTGGATGAGATCACAAATTCTTTCTCTCTCTCTCTCTCTCTCTCTCTCTCTCTCTCTCTCTCTCTCTCTCTCTCTCTCCCCCCCTCACCCCCCCCCCCTTTCTCTTTCTCTTTGTCTCCCATATGTGTCTCTCTCTGGATAGGGTACTACATTTGGAGTCATAGAGATGTGGGTTCAAATTATGCCTAAAAAACATATGAGTTGTGTGATCCCAGGCAAGTCATTTAACCACTCTATGTTTCAGTTTTATTGGGTTATTATTTTATGAAGATTAATATTTATGTTTTATTTTTCATAAGGAAGGCTTTAGATTTTAAGGTAGAGGTCTTGGGTTCAAGTCTTAGCTCTGTTACTATCTGTGTGACCTTGGGCAAGTGACTCATTTTTGGTGGGCTTCATTTCCCCTGTTTGTAGTATAAGAAAGGTAGGCTGATGACCTCTGAGCTCAGTTCTAACACTAAAACTATGATTGTTTCTAATATAATTTCTTTCCACTCTAGGAATTTCATTCTCTTGACTCTATGGAACTACCTTGGTTTCTTCTTACACAATGAATAGTATAACTCTTTTTATAGCCTAAGGGTTGCAATATTAATGTAAAGACAACGGCATAGATTCCTGTGGATTTTTTTCCAATATAAGTTTCATTTCCTTTCTTTGAAAGGTGAAGTTTCCTTTCTCTTAACAAAAATTAATGAATTGAAATCTCTGTCTCTGTCTCTGTCTCTGTCTCTCTCTCTCTCTCTCTCATATATATAATACACTTCTGCAACTTACTGAGAAAGCAATTAAATAAGCCAAAAGATAGAATTCAGTGAACAGTTTATCTCCCCTCCAAATGCTTTTGGCCTAACTAGAAAAGAATTACTGTGAAAACTTTCCTATTTAAGTGTGTCATGGTACTTCTGGTTGCATTTCCAGTCTGCCATACAATCCATGATAATGGCTACTTTACATTACCCCTTTTTTCATACCAGTGGTAGTGTTAAGTCCATCTTTTGAATGTCATTATTATAGCATCCCTCCCCTCCGTGTGCCTATCAGGCAGTGGAATGCAGTAGACAGTGTCACAAATGAATGAAAAATAATTTATTAATAAGCACTTTGTAAGTGCCAAAAAGACTGTGATACACATACAAAAAGAAAGACAATCCCTGCCATCAATGAGATTACATCCTGATGTGAAAGAATATGGAAAAGGAGTGGTAGAAAATGAGTGAAATGACAGTAGTTGGGGAGAAGAATGATAGGGATAATGACAGTTGATTTGATTACGGATACATAACTGGAAAAGAAGGGGTAAAAAGAGAGTGAGGCATGTGTGGAGCAACAAGGAGGCTGCAAAGATGACCAGAAGTGAAGCAGAGCATGGATGGAGCTGGTGCCAGATGTAATGGGTAACCAAGGCAACTCCCAATTAGCAGTCACTCCCTAGGGTGGGAGTTCCTTGCATGAACATGGAATAAGGATATATTGGTTTGAATCTTGGCTCTGCCACCCACTAGCTTCATGACCGTAGACAAATAGCAACCTAAGATGGCAGATTTTTAGATCTAGAGATGATTAAGGACTTTAGAAAATATCTAGTTAAACTCCATCATTTTACAAAGAAACTGAAGACCAAGGAAGTTAAATGACTAATAAATGGTCACACATAGTAATCATTAGAGTGAGTATTTGAAGACAGATCTTTTGAACCTTTATAAACCTTTCTCTTCTTTTGAAAAATGTTCATCAAACTTGTGTAATAAATGTCACAGCATTATTGTAAGATATACATATAAGCACTATATAACATGCTATTATGAAAATTCAGAACTGGACCCCAAAAAGCCACTTTTCTCTTAACAATCAGCAGTATTATTCCATATACCTGGTAGACTATTCTAAAATATATTTATAAAAAATCCCCACATTCACGTTAAAATTCTTTTATTCTGTAGATCTGGGAGATGTTTTGTGTAATTTCAACACAAAGGAAATCAGAACATTCTGCCTATTGAGAAAATAGCAGAATATAGTTGTGTATAGATTTTCACAGTTCCACTCCATAATCCTAGTCTTTGAAACCTGTTTTCTCTAAGCTTTGTCTAAGCTTTGTCTCTTAGAAATAAAGCATCATCGTTAGAGCTCTATAAAGGTGTGAATCCTTTATAACTTATGTCGTTATATTTTTTTATTATGAGAATTTCAGCTTCTGTAGCCATTAGAGCTGGAGAGCAAAATATATAACAGCAAGTTTTCCAGCTGTTCCCAGTGCTTAGGTTCGACTGCCTTATCCAAACAGTCTCTTTCCTTTAATATTTATTTCTTCACAAATTCACTTTAAGAATATTTTAAAGAGACCTAATCATTTTGTATTCTTAGTAATAACTTGAAGAAGTCATAAATAGTGAAAATACATAATACATATTTGTTGAATGGAATCGAATATATCCTTGCAAAGAAAATATGTCTTTTTTATGCTGGTACCTCTCCCAGATGAGGAGGACAGGCAGATAAGCAGGGGTTGGGTCCAGTTTGACTGGAACTTAGAGTATATAGGGGTATCAATGGCTGGAAAAGTAGGGTGATCCTAGAGAGTAGAGGATCTTGGATTTCAGGCTAAGGTGTTTCAGTTATATTCAGTAAAGAATAGGTTAGGTTCTAAAAAGTTCTGATCCACAAAATGATATGATTGCACTAATTAATTCATGAATGCATTCATACATTTCCAAAATATTTATTGATAGTTATGTGCTCAGTAATATGTTAAGTGCTATGGCTGATTGAAAGGAGAGTATGACATATTCTCCGCTCTCAAGTAATTTATACTATAGGTGGGAAGATGGCCTATACAAACAAAAAACTTGAAAAATATACTTCAATTGATGTCAAATTTTATCAGTATGAATATTCTTTTCCTCAATGTAGAACATGGTCCATATAGTCCTTCTCATTATAGATAACTTTTATCTTGCAAGTGCCTGTGTAACCCTAATATTGCTCCAATGTTATCCTTTATCTTTGTTATGTAACAGCTCACCTTTTTTCTGATTGACTATTTCTCTGATGAAGTGGCCCTTTACCACTTCATGTATTTTAAGTCATCATTGGAAAAAATAAATTTATTATGTATCACACCATTGACCTTTGTGAGGTCAACCACAACTTGATTCTTTGGAGATGGAGTTACTACAAGTTTTTCAATATACAACAGCACCTGGAGAAATATTATATGAAAAAATATGGGTCTTTGTGCTGAGAAGCAGCAGTTGGAAGCATGGAAAATCCTTTGAAATTTACCAATTCTAATGCAGCCATCTCTTCTCCCTTTATTCACTTCTGGGCCAAATGCTTGGCCTATTTGTAGAGTCTGTTCCAGATACCTTTACTATTATACAAACAAGTGGACTTGCTGCCAAATTGCAGGTCAAAATCCATTTAGGTGTTTTTTTTTTCTGTTTGGATTGTTAGGTTACTCTCTTTTAAATAATTTTGAATCTTGGTCTTGAAATGTTCTTAGTCATAATGCGATCAGAGCAATAACATTTAAAGAGTAATAAGAATTATATTACTCACTTACATATTTAAAATATTCACATTTAACATACCGGAAGATGACCATCTATAGAGAATTACTCCAGTTTGGAGAATATTATTCTTATTATATTCTCCATAAAAGTGATAAATACCTTTGCCAACTATGCATCTCCATGTTTTGTCCCTCAATGGAAATTAAAGGTTCATTGAACAATTATCTTTATACTTGAATTTATCAAAGAGTAAATAGCCTATGACCCTAATGTGTGCATGAGAGTCTCTTTATTAATTTAAAACCCTTAGCACAGTGTCTGGCACACTGCATGTAGCTAGTGAATGCTTGTTTACTTGACTTAAAGCTACAATTGGTTCTACTGAATATTTATTTTTGTAACCAACAAGAATTAAACATAGTATGATTGAGTTTTCTCTCTATCCTGCAGTCCATTGTCAGACTGTAAATATATGAATTTCTATAGAAAATTGCTTGCAAAAGCCTTTATGTTTATTTTTCAAGTTTGCTTTTAAATCAAGGATATCCTCAATATATGTATAGCTCATTCTCATAAATATTTTATAAGTATTTTTCAAAGTATGCATATAGATTAGCAGGTATTGATGTACTGTCAGTCATTCTGGAGAAAGAACATCTTTTAGGTTTTTTTTACATTATTTTAAATTCCCCTCCCCATAGTGTGTAAAATGATAGAATGGAATTAAAAAAGTATTTAACTGACCACTATCTGCTAAGCACCAGGCTAAATGTCGAGAATACAAATAGAAAAGCAAGGCACTCCCTGCTCTTGAGAGAGTTCCCATTCTAATTAGAATTAAGATGTACAGGAAGGAATAATTTCAAGACATCTGGAAAGGCATGGTAGTCCTTAGACTGTAGCAGAAAGATGTATGATAAAACCCAGGATTCCTTAGAGTCCAACTGCAGGTAATATGTCAATATTCAGAGGTCCAAAAGACATAGCTATAGGACAGATGAAAAGGCCCTTTGGATCTTAGGAAGCAAAGACAAGGCCAACAATAAGACCCAGTCATCTATCATTTTATCCTTGGACTGTAAGGATTATCATTTGTGACTGTTTACTCATCCAAATGGTATTAAAGTGAATCCTCCTAAGAATCTGAGTGGAAAAGGCTCTTGGTTAACTCCAAAAGGGTAGGGATTAATAGAAGTGTTCAGCATTCATCCTGGAAGGGTTATCCACCAAAGGAGAACTGTTGGGCAATGGGAGCTGGGATGAGAAAGGGGAAGTTTTTCCTATGGCCTTGGGAGATTACTGGTATCTGAGTGACTATAGTTGGACTGGGGCTATGGAAGAGGTAATCCCTGGTGTCTTCCCCATGGCATCTGTTCCTTCAAGCCACCAGCGGAGAGTTGGGTGGCTGTGGAAATCTGGAGTAGGGGCTTCTTAGTTGATATTTAAATTCCCTTTTATTTTGGGGACTGTGGTGTTAGAGGCCAAATAGTTCCATTGTTATCAATGGTGAAATTATATCTTAGAAACACTAATAAATCTCTCTTTTTTTTCAATTTTCATCTATGTATTATCAACCTGCTAGTTTATTTTTTTTTACTTTTTAATTCATTTTAAACTTAAATACAAAGCAAAAAAAGAACATTTCCAGGTACACAACAAAACATAAGAGGATTCAATATGGAACAAGAAATTTCCATAGTTTATTCTTTAAATGTTTATGAGATGATGTTGCTTGGCTGAGACTTAGGGCAAGCTTTCCTGTCTTTGCTTCCACCTCTTTTCATAGTTTTATGAGATTATGCTGCTCTTAATTTTCTGCTGTCTTCTATATTTGTGGGTTTTTTAATGTAGTTAATATTGTTATAATGACTTGTTACTGTGTCTCTTTCTCTAGGCTTCACCAAGCGTTTGTTGGCTAAAGTAGTTTCTGAATTCCTTTGGCCTCCCCATTTCTTAATTCCTTTATGTTGATTAAGTGTTTATGGGACATGAGAAAAGCAAAGTTGAAATTCCTTGACTTCTTTCCATTTACCATATTTTGTCACTATTAGTTCGACCTATTTGAATAGGCCAAAGCAGTAGAAAGCATCTCATGATTAAACAACAAAAAAGAATAATTCATACTATGGCACTGAGAACAGTATAATGCTCATGCAACTTGAGACAGGGAACGATCGCTATGAGCTAACACCAAAAGAAAGCTAACACCTGTTGAGTACCTGTTGATGTGATTCTGAAAAAAGTAAATAATGAATCTGAGCATATTACTTCTGATGAGCTATATCATTAGTATTTTTCTAAACTATCTTATTTTTATTACTAATAGTATTAATCATCACTAATGTTAAGCCTTTGGGTATAATAGGTCCAAACTAATTATTGTAGATATCCTAATATTTAATTTACCAAAAACCCAAGAGCATTTTAATGAGTTTTATTATTTTATTACTATTAAAAAGGGACAGATTGTGATGTGACCTTCAACTTGTTATGGGGTTTTACTTCTAGCAGGAGAAGGTGCCATATGTAAGATTCACACTTGAGTAAGCCAATGACAACTACAGAAACAGTCTTAACGACCTATAAGAAATGCCAGTACAAAGCCAAGATGTGGAAAAGACCAGAGGAAATGTGGTGTGAAACAGGATTCATAAGTTCAGTCTTAAAAGACAATTTGCTGTACTGTACTGTGCTAAAGTTTGACAGCTTGGTTGAGATGCTTTCTCCTCTTTCTATATCCTCACCTCCATGTTCAGCTGACTGTACCCTCCTCCAAAAAATAGACCAAGTAAAGCTAAATGTCCCTGCATAAGTGGGAAAGTATTGAAAGAACATCATAAAAATTAGAAAGCAATCAACATAAATTAAATAAGATATTTGATTGATGCAACAACTGACACTTTATATGCAGAATCCTCTAAGAACAGCAAGGTGGAGATATGAAGTGATAAGTATGTCATATTCCATGAATTTATATATTCCCCCCCAAAAGCTGTTTAAAAATGATAAGTGTTCAATATACCTGAGGTTAAGGAGAGAGATAAGAAATAATCTGATACCATCTACCTAATTACCATAATACAGGATGTCTCTAAGACTATCAGTCTTAGTCCCAAAAGTCTTAGTGCCATTTTAAACTATTTAAAGCCTATAAAGTCTAGCTATTAAAACTTAAGGCTGCACTAAGATTTTGGGACAGCCTATCTATTTTTTTTGAAATTCATAATTAATATTGATCTAATTTAATAAGAAAAATGAGAGGCAGTGTGGTAAAATGAATAGAGATCTTCTCTCTGCCTCAGAGTCAAGAAGAGCAGGGTGACAGGTGCTGACTGTGTGATCTTGGACATGTCACTTAAACTCCCTGGGCAATTCTCTAAGGTTGCAATTTACAGAGGAAGTGATGATTTGAACTGGTGGAGGGATTGTCCCTCAATGTTGTTGTTGTCATCATCATCAATCAACATTATCATCATAATGATTGTTTAGGGAATGGGGCCTGGACCTGTGAGTTCATTGGTATAGGGAATTTACAGGCTTGTTGGATCAGAGATTTAGATATCCATGGGACCTTAGAGGCTGCTGAGTGCAACATCTTTATTTTATAAATGAGGAAATTGATTCTGAGAGACCAGGGCTGTAGTTCTCTATAGGAAGGACCAAGAATCAGTGAAATCACACATCTGGTTTAAAAAAAAAGGAGAGACATTTTCTATCAATGATGAGTAAGTCCTTGTGCACATACAGTGCATGTAGACTTGTGCACATACAAGTGAACACCAATATATGTACTCAGTATTGTGCTTTCTGCTATAGGGGATAGAGAAAAAGAAATGAGTCCCTGCTACAAAAGAACTTGCAATTTAGCTGGAGACAGACTAATATATAGAAAGAAATAATTAGAAAGGAATTGAATGATAAATTGTGAGATAACCATCAGCAATACTGTCATTATCATCTTTTAACATAGACTTTTAGAACAGTGCAATGGATGATAAACCAATTTAGAAGGTATCTAGAAAAAAATGCAATATACTACCAATAAAATACAGGGCCTATGTCCCAAGGAAACCACAGAAAGATTAATACTTCTTCATCAAAAAAGTGGCTGAGAATCAATTCTCAAAAGACATGATAAACATATTAAAGACCTGCAGAAATTCTTTTGGAACAGACATATCACAGAGAAAGAATAGACTATCAATAGATATATGCTACTGGATTTGTCTAATATGACCCAAGGACATTGACCTCATGGGAAGCATCCACATGAATCTACCCAACAGTATCTTAACCAAGAAGATTCATATGACCTTGTTTGCAAAAAATGGAAGATTTATGATAATGATTCAAGAATAAGTCATTGCCAAGAGAAATTACAGTAAGGTTACCCTTAGGAAGCTCCTAGGGAATGGCGGCAACTATGCAACATATCACTGCAGATGGCAAAAAATTTAGCACCTGCCAAAGTTCTAAAAATACAAGATTGGGTGGGCAGAATTATTCACTAGCTTTTGTAAATTAACAGATAACAGATCCCTGTGTTATCAATACAAATGTCGAAATATCCTTGAGAATTTGACAACTAAACTGACCATGGGGCAAAAACCAGGAGCAAAATGTAGATATTGAGAAAAAGCAACTTTAGTCTTGATGACAGGAAAAAACTTCCTAAAAGTTCAAGCTGTCCAAAGTCAGAAAGGTCTTCATGGAGAATTTGTGTGATTGCCCACCTTGGAGGTGTTCAAGAAGAGGCTAGATAACAATTTGTTGGATGTACAGCAGGCATTCCTTTGTATCTGGGTGGGATTAGACCATTACTTATCATCCCCATCAGACTTTCTGCTACTGGAATTATTCTCAGAGAGTTTACTAAAGATGAAATTGTATCCCGATACTTTTATTCATTTTAAGCAGAGAAGCGATCTCATGAACAAAAATATAGAAATAAATACAATGGTTAAGTGACGATGATGAGTGGCCTCACTTTAATGAATTGGCAATTTCATGTTGAAAAGAAGAAAAAAAAGTCCAAGTCAGCTGAACCCAGTCTCTCATTTAAAATGTCATGTTCATGTACACATTTTAATGGGGAATCAAAAAACAGTTGATTGGATACAAATTTCACCACTGTCTCCCCCTTTACTACCTTCTGGTCCCTTTTTTAGGTCCTTGGAGGGAATGCCACCCACATTATGAAAAACTCCATGTGAGTACTTGAGTACTTTAAGGAATGGGATTTCTAGTGGTACAGATACTTCATCCTCTATTGCAAACCATAGCCCATCAATAACTTAGGAGAAGATTTTCAAGAGGGCTACTGGAAAAAAATATCACTCTGAAGCCAATCTATTAATGAGCCTCTATGAACTTAGCTAAGCTAGTTCTTGGATAACACACATGCAGTCCATCACCAGATTTATACTGGTATATGGGGTGTTCAGGGAAGAATGGCAACTCTGGCATGAGAGCTTGCTGAGGCTTTTTCAGGGCTGCTCATCCACCTTTTGTCTCCACCTTTCACTCAACTCTCTCCTGTGACTCCCAGAAGCAGTAGCATGCCCAGAAGACACACTGGTAAAACCATCTGGACAGATGGGCTAAATCAGATTGAAGCTAGCCTCAAACACATCAGTGAGTTAGGTGGATGTCTAACCCCAGCATATGAAGACTTCCCCTGATGGAATAGGTAGATGAGAATGATTTTTTCCAATAATCATGAAGGCAGCTGAAGCAGGAATTGTGGAGAGCTTAGAGCTTGGTCAGATGTCAAAAACACCAAAGTCATCCATGGCATCCTGAACCATAGCCAGTCATTTCGACTCTTGTCTTGCCACTGAGTTTCTATGACTTTAGAAGAGAGAGTGAAGTCAATGACTTTGCACAACTCTGACTCACTTAAAGCCAACTCATGCTCAAGTCAAGACATCACCCTATGATATCATTGGTCCTCTTTGAAAATAAAGGACAAACAAATCCTTACAGCCTGGTAGAACCTGCCAGACATTGTACTGTGATGACATAACGTTAAGGAAACCAGTACCACTTCCACACTGCAATAGATATTCAGAGGAGAATTTTAGGGAGGATGCTTTGAAAGATTATATATCTATGTCTATATCTATATCTAGATATATAGATAGATAGATATAGAGGGATAATAGATGTGCACATAGCTGGAGAGATAGATGTAAGTAGGTACATAGTGCGTGTGTGTGTGTGTGTGTGTGTGTGTGTGTGTGTGAGAGAGAGAGAGAGAGAGAGAGAGATCATTTTATCCCTAGAATCTAGCACAATGTCTAGCATGTAGAAGGTATTGAATAAATGCTTGCTGACAGATAACTATCTATATGGATAGAAACAGAGACTGATAGATCAACAGATAGGTATATAAAGAAGCTACTTATTTTCAGTCTTGAAATTAATGTGCAGTGTGTGAGACAATGCATTCCTTGCATGGGTAATCTTAAAAAGTAATCATGAGTTTATATTCTTTAGTCCCTAAACTGTCTGTTTCTGTTATGCTAATGGATTTATGAATAGATATATCTTTTAGTTAATATCAAAAAAGAGATTTGAATATCCGCAATTTTGTAAGATACACAAATATGGGCACTATAAATTATAAGTACAGTTGAGTTGTGGAATTCACAGCCATGAAATATTGCATTTTTAAAAGTTGACTTTCTATCCAATTATTCTCAGAGGCAAGCAGAAATACAGTAGCTCTTTGTCTGCAAGAGAGTGTGAAAAGCCAACATGTCCTATCTCAACACTCACAGTCTCATCCACGTGGGGGGAGGGGAGAGGAGGGAGGGTTGTAGCAACTTAGATATACACAGCAGCAATGAACCATCAATCTTGACAAACCAAATTAAAGGCTCTTACCTCTGCTTAACAATAATTGTCCCACCTGGATTCAAAAGTGATCAGGAGGATTGATGGGAAAGAAAGAAAAGAGAAAATAGCCTGAGCTCATAACCCTGCTTCAATAATATGATCCAATCATCAAGCCAGGAAAAGCACTTTGAAAAACACAGTTTCATGTTCAGGCTGAAAATACTTTCGAAGGTTAAGGGTTGCCCAGCTTTTAACAAGCAGAGAGGGTGGGGAGAAGCATTCAGTGAAAAAGGACAAATTTGCCCACCTTTAATAGCTAGCTCAAATAGATGCAGAGGTTCAAGGGGAAGGCTACTATTTGGGTGAAATCACTGGCTAATTAAATTATGAAACCAATGACAATCCTCCTAGTTACATTATGTGGAAAATAGAATGACAAGGTCATGATCATCCTAGGCATTATCTTTAAAGGACCAGGAACAGAGCTAAGTGAGTTATGCCTGGCTGAAGAAGCAAAATGATGTGAGGACATTTCAATGGGCATAGTTCATTAAGCCGCCTGGGTTATTGAGAAAATTGTGTGCAGTAGCGTCTAGCTCATTTAATACCTCGAGGAGACCATTTGGATGGTTAAACAAATGAGATTCTGGACAAGCCTTGCAACCCCGTAATCCACATCCCATTGGCTCTTTCTTCTGGATTAGCATCTGCTCCTATTCCCCCCCGCCACCCCATCATCAAGAGGAAAATGATAATAAACTCTGCTGGCTGTGAGCACGTAAAAGAGTGTCTCCATTAGCTGACAAGCTTATGGTGTCCAGGCGTCTCTGTAAGAGACATCAGTAGATTTCAGGACTTCATGGAAGGTTTCAGCTTTCAGAAAACCTTTCCTAATCTCTGATTGAATTTAAGAGAGCAAAATGATGAGGGATGTTGGGGTGTTTTTTTTCTGAAACTAAACTCCATATTCTTGAAAACTCAAGAGGTTGCAGTATGGAAACCTAATTCAGCAAAATAACGCTTCACACATATTGAACTCTCATCTATATGAAAGCATCTGGTAGTTGTGATAACCATATATGTGCTGACTGTACAGACCATTCACAGGCTCCTGAATGACACGGTGTGAAAATACCAAACATTATCATTGTTCCCCGGGAGGTGCTGACACCGAAGTACAGCTTTTTTCAAGCTTTTCCCTCCCAGAGGAGACTGATGTTTGATTTCTGAGCTGTTCTCATTTGTCCCAAAGGCTATTAAAGCTTAGAGAGACTATGATTGTGCCCTTGTAAATTTTAATCAACTCCTTTTGGTTCTACAGAATATTTGGCTGGGCCAAATGACATCTGAATTGAATAATAAAAGGTATGAGGGAATATCCCTTTAAAGAGATACATTTTCATTATATTTTCCCTTAATATAGAGGGGTGGGGATTCTTCAGGGACCTGTTAACTTATAAATATCCAAACTTGACTACTCATGAATCCCCCAGAAGCGACCAGAAAGGTCCCATGATCAAAGATTTATCTCAGAAAGAGAGCCCCTGTGTCATCTTGTCTAAGCCGCTCAATTTACATATGGGAACACAGAAGCCCGGAGAGCTCGTGTTCCCCTCAGTCTCCCAGGCAGTAAGTCAAATCCTACCTTTCATGAATATAGAACTAAAGGAGATTTTAGAAGTTCTCTAGTTCAGTTCTCTCATTTCACAGGGGTGGAAATAGAGGCTCAGGGAAGATAAGTCAATTGTCCAAAGTCACACAGCTGGAAAGTGGCAGAATCAGGATTCAAATGAAGATCTTGTGATTCCACGTTCTATATCCCAAATTCCATGGTCTTCCTATTGGACCATGCTGCCCCTCAAAATGGCAGAAACAAGACTTGAACCCAGGTCTTTTGACTCTAAATTCAGTGCTTAATCCATTGTACAAAATAAAGATTCTACTAGAAGCTCAAAAATATTGGTACTATTGAAGGGTGTGCTGGTAAATGTTTAATAACTGGTTCTCCCCAAAAAAGTATTCATGACATACTTTTAAGTTTAACCTGTATTATGCACTTTTATTTATTGCTTTCTTAAATCTAGACAACCAATAAAATAATTAATCAGGACCTTGGTTTGTAGTGCTTACCAATGTCCTAGATGTAAATGCCACACAGAAGATTTAACAATTGGCTCTCATGAGCTGGTTCAAACTGGCTCTAACACAACACTGCTTTTATCCCAGCTCTGCTACCTACTAGTTATGTAACTATAGGGAATTCATCTAATCTTTCTGAGACTCACATTTTTTTTTTCACCTGTCAAATGGGGACAGCTGCCCTGATTTTCTCCCTGAGTTATTGGGAGGACCCTCTTAGAAAATCAATCCAAATCCCTATTTAAAGCTTCTGGAGGACAGCAAGTATGTCTGGATTATCTTTGCCTTTGATCTACCCAGTATCAAACATAAACTCTTAATGAGTATAGGCACAATGGATGCTTACATGTCATAGCACTTAGCTAATTATAAGATGTTTTTACCAAGGTCAGGTACTATTATTTATTGAGAGTATTCCTGCCACTACCAAATTACAATAGTTTAATAAACTCTACTCACATCTAACTTTGAAGAGCACTTAGAAATTCCAGCTAATTTATAGTGAAGTACCTCACCTTATTTAAGAGGTTCGTATCAACTATATTACATTCATGTTCTGTAAGCTAAAATTGCCTTGCAGTGTTAGAGTTCATAGGGTTAAAGGAGAGAATACTTGGAACCAGAAGGGATACTATTCAGTCATTTAGTCCAGCCTTCTCATTTATAGGGGGGGAAGTGGCCTCCGGAAGACCTGAGTTAAAATCTGGCCTCAGATACTTACTAGCAGTGTGATCCTGGGCAAGTCACTTAACCCTGTTTGCCTCAGTGCCCCCTCTATAAAATAAGCTGGAGAAGAAAATGGCAAACCACTCCAGTTGGTTGGTTCTTGTCCTTTATTCTCAAAGGCTACTGAAGTGACATCACTATGTTGGAGCCAAGGAATAGTGTTTCTGAATATTGCTGATCAGACCAACACAAGCTTGGAAGGCGCTACCACTGGTCAGGCACAAATAGTCCACAGGAACATTTAGAGTGGAGATATCTAAATTTTCACATCTCACATTTCTTTTGAGCTGCTGCAATTCTGCTTTGCTCATAGAGCATAGAGCCTTCTTTGCTTTGGGCATGCCATGTTAGGTGGCCCTTTGCCAGTCTCCCATGACACACAATTGATTCCAAAGATTTTCAGAGAGACCTTGAGAGTGTCCTTGTATTAGTTCTTCTGACCTCCACTTAAGTACTTGTCTTGTGTGAGCTCTCTTTAAAATAGTCTTTTAAGCAAATGAATATTTGGCATTCAAACATCATGGGTAGTCCATCAGAGTTGTGCTCTCTGAAGTAGAGTATGAATGCTTGGTGGTTTAGTTCAAGTAAGAACCTCAGTGTCTGGTACATTATCCTGCCAGATGATCTTCAGAATCTTCCTAAGACAATTCAAATGGAAGTGATTCAGTTTCCTGGCATGGTGGTAGCATACTCTGCAGTATCTTTGCCAAAAAAATTCCCAGTGGGGTCACAAAGAGTCAGACATGACTGAAACAACTGAATAGCAAATAACCTCACTTTACAGATGAACACTTGGGGCCCAAGAAGATAAAGTGAATTTCTTGGTGACACAGGGAGTAAGTAGGTAGCAGAGTCAGATTTGATTTTCTGACTCCAAATTCCCCATTCTTCCCATGGTACCATGACTCCTCCCCATTAACAATAGATATGTAAGGGCACTTAGAGACATCTAACCCAATCTTTTCATTTCACAAAAGAGGAAACTGAGGTTCAGAAAAGTGACTTATCCAAGTTCACACAGTAAATTAGTTGAAAATTCAAGGCCACATATTGTCTTCTGAACTCATTCCATTTTTGTAACAAAATTTCTTGATGATGATGCTGTCATCATGGTAATACACAAACTCTGTCGAAGTACCTTAGAGAATTCTCAGTTCTGATCTTACAGGGCTAATGTTTTATTGATATCCAGCCCAATAGCCTGACAAAAACACACCAAATAAATAGGAAAAAGGCATTGAAAGGATCATCTATATGTTTTCCATAGAATTAAAACTTTCAGCATATTCTATATACCAACTACTCCATATGATAGTAAATGAAATTTCTTGCTAAATGTCAATTGTTCTTGAGATAACAGAACTTGGCACACTCTATTTTAACAACACATTTAAATAGTGCTTTGAGCTTTATGAAGTGCCTTTGTTACAATAACCAAATGAGGGAGAAAGTACATAAATTATTATCCTCATTTTATAGCTAAAGAAACTGAGTCTTCAGAAAGGAAAGGAATCTGCCCAGCACCTGGTTTATGTGTCCTTTCAACTGGAGGTCTTCTGACTCCAAGAGCAGCAGAATGGCACAATGACTAACATGCTAGTCTTTAAACTAGGAGGACCTATCCTCAAATCCCACCTCAAACATTTACCACCAAGGTGACCCAGGACAAGGCCCTTCCTTCTCTGTGCCTTACTTTCCTTATCCATAAAATGAAAGGGTTGCCCTCCATGGCCTTTAAGGTCCCTTTGAGCTCTGATTCTCTCTATGACCTATATAAGCCCAACACTGTCTGCACTATACTACACTGCCTATGGGAAATAAATCACAGGGGACTTCCTGCCAGTTGGTAAATCCCTGGAGACATTGCAGTTCCAGCTATCTCCCTATGAACACATTTTCTTCTACCTTTGAAAATTGAGTCTGTTTGCAGCCTTTTCTTCCCAAATCTCTTTTATCACCCTCTCTTACCCCTTTCGTACATCTACCCATGAAAGTGATTTTTCACATCTTGCCTGTCCTATGATCTTTAAAATAAGATTACAGATGATGCTTGGGGTACCTAAGAATTTTACCATTATCAATTATAGGGAAACATGCAAAGGTTTGAAATAACAAGTCAAAGTTAAAAGCTATGTCTTAGGAAATTACAGAAGTGGATTGTTCTGGTCTGGAATGCAGAGTTAATTCAAATGTTTTGGTCTCTCTTTCCTCTCCATCTTCAATGACTGATTCTCCTTCTTTTAGCTCTCCCAGGTGTCAGTGAGTCCCAAGCTTGTCTGCTGTTAGTAGAAGCTTCCCAGCCTCTGGTCATTCTACCCTTTCAAATGCTTTAGAGAACACCCTAGGGATCTGGGAATTTGAACAAACATCTAACCCAGACAGGATCAGGTTTGAGTAACTGAACTAAAAGGAAGGTAACACTGATGAGACTAGGAAGATTCTCTACTGTTTTAGAATCTGCTTCTAAATCTTATCTCCCTGGCCAGACCCCTAATTTAAGGAAGGTACTTTCATATCTGGCCCCTAAAAATCTCTACTTCACCAATGACCTCTGATCAGGTGGCCTTTTTTGTAGCCCACTTCTTGACTTTTATGACATAGTGCTCTTTCTTTTTCTCCTCCTTCTCTGAGCAGCCCATCTCCAAGGTGTTTGTAAGATTTTGTAGCTTCCTTCCTCATCTTCTGTTCTACTGAACTACAATATCCCCTGAGGAATTCGGCATGTCCTCTGAGATCTTTTCTGTCCACATGTCCTCTGACATTTTACTAAAAGGCGCGTGTTACCCAGCAGCTCCAGATTGGTCTCTGTGGTTCCACTTCACTCTTTTGAGTGTGTTATTTTGGACACTGCCAACTCTCCCTTGAACTTTCAGTGAGATGAAACAAGTGGATTTCTCTCCTTCCAGTGGCAATGGGGGTTATGAGCACATGGCAGCAAGAACATAGAAGGTGCCCTAATCCAGCAGATCAAGGATAGAATAGCTTCCCTTATAGCCAATATCACCCATGGCAACCACACATAAATTCTACCAACACTAGAAAAAATGTATTTCAGTGAAAATGTCTTCCATATTGTCTCCCATTACTCGTATGTTTTTATATATTGACAATCCTGACATTTTACCAAAAAGTGCTCCTAGAAACTGAAGGAGATAGTGACATGAATGCTCTTTCCCCATACATGCAATGTTATAACTGATGACCAGAACCTTGATCTTTAACATAATAGAGTTATAACCAACAACATGGTGAAAGCATGGCAGACAAAGTCCTTGGATTCAAGTAGGGGAGATACCGGTGCAAATTCCTCCTCTGACAATTTCTAAGCCTATGGACAAGTCACATAACCTTTATATACCTCAGCAATTCCCTAATACTACAGAACTCAAATTTATATGCTGTCTTTATTACTTACTATCAGTATGACTTGGGTAAGTTACTTCCACTCTCTGGTCTTCAGATTCCTAATCTGTAAAATGACAAAGGTGATCTAGAAGATCTGAGATTCTTCCTAGAAGTAAATTTGTGCCCTTGGAAAGGTTCAGGTGGTTCCAATCTATGACATCAAAGATGGGTTGCAATCCTGACCCGATGAAGGGAGTTTCCTATATTGATCAAATTCTAGATCCTTCCCATATTCTGTAACCACCAACATGTCATAAACAAAGGTACAACAACTACAACTCTATAAATGTTGAAAATAGTAAAGTTGTTTCCTGTCATATAGCATTCGACTCATTTTGAAACTATTTATTATGTGAATAGATGTGAAAGTTCTTTGAAAATGTTAAGGCAATTTTACAAATGCAAGGATCTATTATTGAGAGTTATTCCTGACACAACTGGATTGGAAAATTGTAATGAACTCTACCTAGTTCTAACTTTGAAGATCACTTAAAAGTTTCAGGTAATTTACAATGAAACAGCTCCCCTTCCTTGAGAGAATTATCATAATCGTGTAACTTCACACTCTGCAAGCAAAAATGTCTGCCATATCATTCCACTCAATTCAACAAGCATTTATTAAATGTCTACTATATGTCAGCTCCTGTGATAGATGTTGGGGGTACAAAGTAGAGAAGAATACAAATCCATCCTTGCCCCTAAGAAGCTTTTTTTAAACTAGAGGAAAACAGCATGTACACAGATAAGAAAATATAAAAAATCATACCAAACAAATACAATGTTATTTTAGGAGGTGATGGTCCTAGCAACTGGGGAGACCAGGCTAGACCTCTTTCTACAGGAAACCCAATTGGAGAGATATGGGTAGGCTTCTTTCAATAGGAAGTCTTGAGCTATTTAATACTTATCAATAGAACCATGGGAGGCAGGTAGATGGTACCATGGATAGAGTCCATGGCCTAGAGTCCTGCCTCTGACATTTATGAGTTATGTGACCCTGGTCAAGTTTCTTAACCTCTTGCTGCTCCAATTTTCTCTTCTGTAAAATGGGGATAATAATAGCACCTACCTCCTAGGGTTGTTTGTGAGGATCAAATAAGATATTTGTGAAGTGTTTAGTATAGTGCCTGCCATATAGTAAGTACATTATAAATGTAAGCTATTTTTAGTTATTAATAAGCACTTACTATGTGCTTAGCATAATAATTCCTAGCACTAGACTGAATGCTAGGAATAGAAAAAGGAAAATGAGGCAGTTCCTTTTCTCGTACAGCTCACATTCTAATTTGGGGAAAACAACGCAGGTAGAAGAAGAGTTTAGATACGGAGTGAAAGGAAAGGCACAGTGGTCCTTGGGGCTCATAGTCTTTAGCTTCCATAGTTGGGAAACAGACATCCGGTTTCTATGTAGGACCAATGGGGAAAAGGGTTATTCGAATGAAGCTGTGGAAAGTATTTTTGTCAAATTTGTGAACGACTCATATTGGGGCAGAATAGCTACAAAATTGGATAATGGTGAATGGGTCTCTCAAGAGCTCAAGATAGATATAGTAAGATGGAATGTATTAGGCACAGATATAAAGTACTTTGCTTTGGTTCAAAAATCACCCTTACAAGTACAGGATGAAGGAAGTATACTCAGGCAAGATTTGGGGTAAAAAATTATGGAGCGTTTCAAGATCTATGTCTTCCATGTGACTAAACATTGTGACATGATAGCTAGAAAATCTAACCCTATTCTAGCCTAAATTAAGGTATGCTTTGTGTCTAGAACAAGCTGGATGTTTTCTTCACTGCTCTGACCTCTTCTGGAATGCTGTGTTCAGTGCTGGGGGCCACTTTTCAGGAAGGACATAGACAAATTGGGAAACTATCTAAATGAGAATGATCAGGATGGTGAGAAGACTTGAGACTTTGCCATATGAGGATTGATGAAACAAATGAAGATTTTTAGTTGGAGCAAGAAAAAGATTTTTTGAGTTGGGGGAAAGAAGTGAGGATGGACTCCCTTCATAAATTAGAAAAGTTGTTATGAAGAAGAATTAAAAAGGGTTTGTTTGGATCCAAAGGTCAGAAATAGAATCAATGGATCAAATTTGTTGAGAGAAAGATTAAGGCTCAGAGTAAGGATGTATTTTCTAATGATTAGTGCTGGATTGAATGTGTCATGAAATGGTGGTCCTCCATCACTTGAAGCCTTCAAGCAAGGACCTACTATCAGTGATATTGTACAAAGAACTCCTATTTGGTTACTGACAGAACTTCATGATGTCCTTCAGCTAGAAGACTGTGATCTGTGAAGGTCAAACAGCCTGACAACAACCCGAATCTATATCTACTCACTCAGTCTAGCTCCTAGATGATCTTATTGAAAGAAAAAAAAAGTCATCACCTAGTGACCAACCTTCTAGAGATGAACTTGTCTGAATTTTGGCTTGTTCTAGCCATCAGAATTCCTGGGTCCATAGTCAAAGCATTTCTATTAAGTTAGAAATTGCCCAAATTTCTGTGCCACTGGTATGGCCTTTAAAACCTACAATCATCCCACACCACAATAAAGTATGAGTAAGACTTCAGTGGAAGATTGAATCTTTGGGAGACCAAAGTCAGAACAGCAAGAAATTGGAGGAAGGAGCATCCACTTCAACCCTGACAAACCAGGGAAGGCTTTATACAGAAGGCTGCATAGCAGCTGGATCCTGAAGGAAGAAAAAAAATTGAACAACTGAAGATGTTGGGAGAGTGGATTCTGTTCATGCGTGGGAGCTAGAGATTCCAAGAGGTGGAGATGAAGAGGGAATGCATTCCAGGCATTCGATGGGGTCAAGCCTGGGACAAAAGGCACTAAGAATTGAACTATGGATATTAATTAGTAGAATGAAATAGTGGAAAGTATGCTCCCTTGGAGTCAGAAGACCTAAGAGGCATGGCTCGAATGCACATTATCTGAGACCACAAGCATGTTATTTAATCTCTCAGTTTTCTCTTTCACTGCTTGCCACTTATGGTCATTGTGAAGAAAATGCTTTGTAGACCTTAAAGTGCTCTATAAAGGCCAGGGATTATTAAATTTGCGAAGTAACAAGATTTGAAGCATAGAAAGCAAGGGCTACCTATGTCTTCAAGGAAGGCAAACTACATAACCATTCTTCCTCAAACAACTGAAGTGCATTTATTTATTAGGAAGAAATACTCCCACATCCATGAGCATTAAACAAGGGGAAGGAGAAAATTACAAGGAATAAATAGAGCTAACAGCATCTCTTACATAAAGAAAATGACTCAAAATTTCATCAATTTAGAAGTTTGTTTTTCAATTTACTCCTCAATGGTATATACGTACAATCAATTTTACATGTTTTTTTTTTTACTTAACTGGTATGGAGAGATACCAGTAATGAAAATCCCCCTACTGATGTAGTTTGGCAGCTTTTCTACATTGGAGAATTGTCCAAAGGCACTTAGAGTTAAATGACTTGCCTAGCATCGTAAATCTAGTAAGAGCAAGAGAAAAGATTTGAACTGAAGTCTTTCTGATTCTGAGACTAGGTCTCTATAACCTATAATATGTTGCCTCTACATATTTTTACATACATATATTTAGGTAAAATAGTGAGATCTGATCTCCATATCTATTAACATTATTATAAAATGTTAAATGATAAGTTATTATGCTTAAGTGTTTTAGCAAGATGGTTTACATTCTATGTTCTCTTATGTGGTGTGAACACGTTTTAATGCCTTAAGAAGTGAATAGCTGATTGGCTGACCAAACAAGCTAAATATGTCTCCCTGGGGGTTTAAAATAAGGAGATATTTTAAAAGTTGACTCAGTTCAACAGTGGGCCAGTCAAATGGTGACCCAGAGAAATGGATTTCAGGTCCTCAGAGGAAATCATCTTAGGGGTTGGGGAACAGGAAGAGTGTCTCTCACCTCCACTATTGCCATTGCTACAATGAGCATGTCAATGGAGTAATTGAACCAGTAGGACACCATTCATCCACCTCAGATAGAAACACTCACCAAAGGCTTGAATGTGGACAAATATAGATGTTGCCTAAGAAAGGAAGGAGATTCATGGAACATGACCTTTTGTTCCAGAGAAGAATGCTCTCTATGGACTCAAGAAAGGATTTGAGGCCATAAAATGCCAACAGTTGTGAGTTACCCCTTTGCCACAGGTATATCATATGTATGTGCCTTACTTGAATTACATTTTAATAGAGTGTTCACTCTCCTCTTGTAACCTATTTGTATTTGCAGAAGAATATCCCATAGATTTGGGTGGTAGGGGTGAAATATCTTGTAGCAACCATTACTACTATACCACAACAGTAAATGCCCTTTGTAAAATAATAATCGATGTCTACTGACTGATTGAAATTGGAAGATTGCCAATGGATGCTCATGAGAGACAATTCTGAAGACTTAACCTCTGAGGGTTACTCCTAGGACTCTGAGAAAAATAATAGTTGGTCACTCTCTGGAGATCCAACCTGAGAACATGAGTGAGAATTGGATGAGTGAGCCCGGAGGGGGAACTACATAGGGAAAAAAGTATTTTGGTTTTGTGAAAGGAAATTACAGATTTATGAGATGATATATAATTGCCCTTTTAAATTCATCTGCACCACTAGATCCCACTTTTGATTATAGATTGAAGAAGAATTAATATATTGCCTTCTTAGGTTAACTGGAACTATATATCAAGATAGTAAAGGTATGAATGCTGGGCCCAGCCTCCTTTGAGAAACCCCTGTTGACATAAATCCTATAAAATCATCTTGGGGCAAGTTAATTGTAGACCTGAATTTCAAATTCCTACTTCATAAGCTTATTTTCTGTGGGACAATAATTCCTTTAGACTCTAAACCACTTTATCACAGAGTTAGGTTGGCTGGGTAGATATGCTATCAGAGGCCCCATTTAGAGAGAGATTCTGTTATTCTTTTTTTTTTTTTGCCTTGCAGCTGAAATAATTTAATGCTTGCATATTTGTGTTAATTCACACAGTATGACCTGTGGTAGCTGAACTCTTTAATCACCGTGACAGAAGTTGCCATGTGAAGAATAATTTTTACTCTGATTTAATGTTCATCATGAAACCTATGCTATCATTTTCCCAGGAGTTTTGGCTTAAATCAGATTCATCTTTGTCTTCTCAGCAGGAGTGATAATGCCGACAGCTCCAAAGTGCCTTTTCAGCAATGTTTTCACTCATTTGAAATAAGTAGGACCTTTCTAAGGCTGCTGTTTCTCATTTATAACACACGTGATGTTTTTTACTAGTGGGCCCCACTGAACTAAACTCCATTTTTGGCATCTTTAGGATTGACACTATTTTGGCCCACATGTACCACCACCATCCAGTCAGCTCTACTGTAGGGAGTTTATACCATGTGTCACACACCAAATCACACTACTGCCTCTTTCTCTGAGGACTATAATCAATCCTTATTACCATTGCCTATGAAAAGGCTACATGGGCTGCCCTACCATTCCTTTACCCATCCTGGTGATTTCCCCAAACAAGCACTATACATGTGCTTCTATTCCTCTAATATTTCATCACATTAGAACGTAAGCTTCTAGAAGGCAGAGGCTGTCTCATTTTTGACTTTTATTCCCAGTGCTTGTCATATTATAGGTATAAATGCTTTCCCATAATTCATTTTTTTTCTTTAGGATGGCAATGAAAGTGACTAAACCCTAGTGGCCAAAGTCACCTTAGCTCTAACTGATGTTCTCATGAGAACAAATTCATTTCCTTTTGCTCTTTGAGATAGCTAGGATCTGGATAAAGTACTGGGCCTGGACACCAAATGACCTGAGTTCGAATCTAGTCTCAGATACTTATTAGCTGTGTGACCTGGATATGTTGCTTATTTATAAAATAGGGATAATAATAACATCTACCTCTCAGAGTTGTTGCGAAGATAAAATGAGATAATCTTTGTAAAGTATGTTGTAAACCTTAAAGTATGACATAAATGTTATTTGTTATAGACTAGGATGACAACCTGTTGATATGTTTTCTCTGAAAAGTAAAAGGGCATAGGATATAGCCAGTTAATTTAAGTAAATTTTATCAGATTTTGCCAGTTTGGGGGAACAAGGTGGGAGGAAGCAGATGCAGAGCCCACAGGAGCACCTTAATTTTCTAATTTTTCTAAGAAAGCCCCACATGATTGGCAGTCTTAGCAAAAATCATTCTTCAAAAGGAGAAGAGAGTTGTTATGATCCCAGTGTCTAGAATGCCCTCCTTTCTCATCAATACCTCTTAGAATACAAGCATACTGGGGGTGGAGCGAAGATGGTCACGTGAAAACAGCGTCTTACCAGAGCTCTCTCACAAGTTCTGCCAGATACCTCTAAAAAAGTGAATCTGAGCAGATTTGAGAGAGTTAGAAGCCACTAGTAGACTGACTGGGGCAAATTTCCAAGCCAGGGGAGTCCTAAAGGTCAATGGGATAGATCTGTAGGCTAGGAGAGCACACAGAGCTACACCAGACAGCACCAAAGTGGAAGCTGCTGCAGAAACCAGCCAGCTGTCCAGGCTGGGAGAAAGTTGGGCACCCAAAACTGGCAGAGATCCCCGGGCCTCCTAACACAGGATGGGAGTCTGTTGAAGCGACTAGAGGCAGCACAAGCCTACAGCCATGAGACATCTATTCCTGAGACTTGTAGCCCAAAGGATTGAAGTGTATCTTCTTGAACTTCTGGGAGATATAATGTCCAGGTAAACAGCTCTCATCCCTCCCTCCCTGACCCAAAGAATTCCTTGGGAAAAACACTGGAATAGAGAAGACAGAAGTGGGGCTTCAGTGGCTGAGCAGTGGGAGTTCCTGAGTCCAAGAGGGGCGGAGCCAGCAGGGGTCAACACCAGGAGCCCAGACCTCTCTTTGCACAGCCAGAGGAAGTGGCAGACACTAGCACAGACAACAGCTGAGACCATTGCTGGAGAGAACCCCCATGGGAAGAGGAGACTTCCGGCAGCCAGACAACCCTTCCCCCACACCTCAGGAAACTGGAGGCCCCAATACACAAAGCCAACAACTAGGCTCACAATTCCCAGAACAAGAAACCTGGGACAGAGATCCATGAGCCACAAAAGCAGAAATCCACTGTAAAGCCAGAAAAAAGCTAACCAACATGAAGAAGAACACGAAAAAACTGAGGACCATTGATTCTTTTTATGGAGACAGAGATGATCAAAATACCAATTCGGAAGAGGACAGCATTGACACTACACCCACATCTGATACCTCAAAAGGGAATGTGAACTGGTCTCAAGCCCAAAAAGCATTCCTGGAAGAGCTAACGGAGGATTTTAAAAACCAAATTAGGGAGGTGAAAGAAAAAATGGGGAAAAAAATGGGGGAAAAGCCCACTGATGAAATCAAGTCTTTAAAAAATAAGGTTGGTGAAATGGCTACGGGGATTAAGAATCTAAATAGAGAAAATAACACCCTGAAAGGTAAAATGAACTAATTGGAAAAGGAGACTCAAAAACAAAATGAAGACAGCGACTCATTAAAAATTAGAATTGAGCAAGTGGAAGCTAATGACTCTATGAGGCATCAAGAAGTATTAAAACAAAATGTAAGGAATGAAAAAAATAGAGAAAAAATGTGAAATATCTGATTGGAAAAACAACTTCTAATTAGAATGGGAACTCTCTCAAGAGCAGGGAGTGCCTTGCTTTTCTATTTGTATTCTCGACATTTAGCCTGGTGCTTAGCAGAGAGTGGTCAGTTAAATACTTTTTTAATTCCATTCTATCATTTTACACTATAGTTACACACTATGGGGAGGGGAATTTAAAATAATGTAAAACTGACCTGGAAAACAGATCCAGGAGAGACAATTTAAGAATTATTGGTCTACTGGAAATCCACAATGAAAAAAAAGAGCCTAGACAGTATCTTCAAAGAAATAATCAAAGATAACTACCCAGAGGTCCTAGAACCAGAGGGTAAAATAGTCATTGAAAGAATTCACCAATCATCCCCTGAAAGAGATCCCAAACTGAAAATTCCAAGAAATATCACGGCTAAATTTCAGAATTACAAAGTCAAGAAGAAAATACTGCAAGCAGCCAAAAAGAGACAATTCAAATATCATGGAACTACAGTCAGGATCACACAGGATCTTTCAGCCTCTACAATAAATGACAGGAGAAATTGGAATACGATATTCCAAATGACAAAGGAGCTTGGAGTACATCCAAGAATCAATTACCCAGCAACATTGAGCATAATTTTTGAGGCAAGAAGATGGATATTCAACAAAATAAGTGAATTCCAGACCTTCCTGATGAAAAGACCAAAACTCAATGGAAAATTTGATCTTCAAATACAAAATTCAAGAGAGATGTGAAAAGGTAGACAGGGGGGAAAAGGCCCCACAAACCTTGTTAATCAATAAGGGTAAATTGTTTACATCTTTATACAGGATTATATAATTTTATATATGTGTTTTATATATATATATATATATATATATACATATATATATATATATATGTCAATCTTGAGAATAGTACAGTTATTATGACAACTGAAAGGGTTACACATAGATTGTGGGTGTCAGTATAAAATAACTGATATAATAAAAAAACATATTAAGAGATGTAAAGGCAGGGTTCTGAGAGAAGAGGTAAGGAGGTAGTAGAAAAGGGTAAATTACATCAAATGAAGAGGCACAAAAATACATTACAGTAAAGGGAAAGATGGGAGGGAGAAGAGTAATATATGAGCTTTACTCTCATCAGATTTTGGTTCAAGAAGAGAATGACATACTCTGAAAAGTATAGAAGCAAACTTGTCCTACAGGCAGTAGGAGGAGAAAGGGGAAAGCAAAGGGGGGATGGTCAGAAGGGAGGGAAGAAGTAGCAGGGGTAAAGGGTAAGATAAGGGAGGAAAATCAAGAGGGAGGGTAAACTGAGGAAGGCTGTGGTCAAAAGCAAAACTCTTTTGAGGAGCAGAAGGGGAGAGGGAGAAATAAAAGCATAATTGGGAGGGAACAGGATGGAGAAAAATACACAGATAGTAATCATAACTGTGAATGTGAATAGGGTGAACTCTCCCATAAAATGGAGGCAGATAGCAGAATGGATTAGAAACCATAATCCTACAATATGTTGTTTACAAAAAACACATTTGAAAAAGGGTGATACACACAGGGTAAAAGTAAAAGGATGGAGTAGAATATATTATGCTTCAGCTAAAGTAAAGAAAAAGCAGGAGTAGCAATCCTAGTCTCAGACAAAGCAAAATCATAGATAGATCTTATTAAAAGAGGTAAGAAAGGACACTATATCCTGCTAAAAGGCACCATAGACAATGGAGCAATATCATTATTTAACATATATGCATCAAGTGGTATAACATGCAGATTCTTAGGGGAGAGGTTAAGGGAGTTACAGGAAGAAATAGACAACAAAACCATACTAGTAGGGGACCTCAACCTCCCCCTCTCTAAAATTGATAAGTCTAACCTCAAAATAAACAAGAAAGAAGTTAAGGAGGTGAGCAGGATTTTGCAAAAAGCAGATATGACAAATCTCTGGAGAAAACTGGAGATAAAAAGGAATATATGTTTTACTCAGTGGTAGGTGGCACATACTCAAAAATTGACCGTGTGCTAGGGCATAAAACCTCACATGCCTGTGTAGAAAGGCAGAAATCATCAATGCATCCTTCTCAGATTATGATGCAATAAAAATTATTTGTAATACAGGACCATGGAAAGATAAATAATCTAATCCTAAAGAATGAGTGGGTCAAAGAACAAGTCATAGAAACAATTAATAACTTCATTCAAGAGAATGACAATAATTAGATAACATACCAAAACTTATGAGATGCAGCAAAAGCAGTTGTTAGGGGAAGTTTTATATCTCTAAATGCTTACATGAATAAAATACATAAAAAGGAGATCAATTAAATGGGCATGCAACTGAAAAAAACTAGAAAAAGAACAAATTGAAAATCCCCAATTAGATATCAAATTAGAAATACTGAAAATCAAAGGAGAGATTAATAAAATGAAAATCAAGAAAACTATTGAACTAATAAATAAAACTAAGAGCTGGTTTTATGAAAAAAAAAACAATAAAATTGATAAGCCTTTGGACAATTTGATTAAAAAAAGAAAGAAGAAAAATTATCAGTATCAAAAATGAAAAGGGTGAATTCACCCCCAATGAAGAGGAAATTAAAACAATAATTAGGAATTATTTTGCCCAGTTGTATGCCCATAAATTTTATAACCTCAGGGAAATGGATGAATATTTATAAAAATTCAAATTGCTCGGGTTAATAGGAGAGGAAGTAAATTACCTAAGTAACCCCATCTCAGAAAAAGAAATTGAGCAAGCTATCAATGAACTTCCTATGAAAAAATCTCGAGGGCCAGATGGTTTTACATGTGAATGCTATCAAACATTTAAAGAGCAATTAATTCCTATGCTTTATGGACTATTTGGGAAAATAGGCAAAGAAGGAGTTCTACCAAATTCTTTTTATGACACAAATATGGCACTAATACCTAAAACAGGCAGAGTCAAAACAGAGAAAGAAAATTATAGATCAATTTCCCTAGTGAATATTGATGCAAAAATTTTAAATAAAATAGTAGCAAAAAGATTACAGCAATTCGTTAGGAGAATAATACACTATGAATAGGTAGATTTATCCCAAGAATGCAAGGCTGCTTCAGTATTAGGAAAACCATCAGCATAATTGATCATATCAATAACAAAGCTAGCAGAAACTATATGACTATCTCAATAGATGCTGAAAAAGCTTTTGACAAAATACAACACTCATTCCTATTAAAAACACACCAGAAATCATAGGAATAAGCAGAGTCTTGCTTAAAATTATAAATAGCATCTACCTAAAACCATCAGAAAGCATCATATGTAACGGGGATAAGCTAGATGCATTCCCAATAAGATCAGGGGTGAAGGATGTCCATTATCAACCCGATCATTCAATTTGGTACTAGAAATGTTAGCTTTAGCATTAAGAAAGGAAAAAGAAATTGAAGGAATTAGAATAGGCAAAGAAGAAACTAAATTATCACTTTCTGCATATGATATTATGATTTACATAGAGAATCCTAGAGATTCAAGTAAAAACCTACTTGAAATAATAAACAACTTTAGCAAAGTTGCAGGATATAAAATAAACCCACATAAATCCTCAGCATTCCTATATGTTACTAACAAAGCCCAACAGCAAGGGATAGAAAGAGAAATTCCATTCAAAGTTATTGTAGACACTATAAAACATTTGAGAGTCTACATGCCAAGACAAACCCTTCTCATACAAATAAAGTCAGATCTAATTAAATGGAATAACATCAGTTGCTCATGGTTAGGCTGAGCTAATATAATAAAAATGACAATTTCACCTAAATTAATTTGCTTATTCAGTGCCATACCAGTCAAACTACCAAAAAAATTACTTTACAGAGCTGGACAAAATAATAACAAAATTCATCTGGAAGAACAAAAAGTCCAGAATATCAAGCAACCTAATGAAAAGAAATACTAGGGAAGGTGGCCTAGCCATACCAGATATTAAACTGTACTATAAAGCAGCAGTCATCAAAACTACCTGGTACTGGCTAAGAAACAGAGTGGTAGATCAGTGGAATAGGTTAGGTACAGAAGATGCAGCATTCAATGACTGTAGCAATCTACTCTTTGATAAACCCAAAGAATCCAGCTTGGTGGCTAAGAATTCATTATTTCACAAAAACTGCTGGGGAAATTGGAAATTAGTTTTGCAGAAACTGGGCATATATTGCACCATATACCAAAATAAAGTCAAAATGGGTACATGATTTAGGAATAAAGGCTGATACTATAAACAATTTGGGATAGCAAGGAATAGTTTACCTGTCAGATTTATGGGAAAGGGAAGAATTCATGACCCAACAAGAGATAGAGAGCATTACAAAATGCAAAATAGACAATTTTGATTATGCTAAACTAAAAAGTTATCGTATAAACAAAGCCAATGCAACAAAGATTGGGAGGGAAGCAGAAAATTGGGAGAAAATCTTTACAACCAATGTCTCTGATAAAGGCCTCATATCTAAAATATACAGGGAACTGAGCCAAATTTATAGACATAAAAGTCATTCCCCAATTGAGAAATGGTCAAAGGATATGAACAGGCAGTTTTCAGAGGAAGAAATTAAAGCTATCTATAAGCATATGAAAAAATGCTCTAAATCAGTATTGATTAGAGAAATGCAAATCAAAACAACTCTTAGGTACCACATATCTCCTGTCAGATTGGCTAACATGACAAAACAGGGAAATGATAAATGCTGGAGAGGATGTGGGAAATTTGGAACATTGGTACATTGTTGGTGGAGTTGTGAACAGATCTAGCTATTCTGGAGAGCAATTTGGAACTATGCCCAAAGGGCTATAAAAATGCGCATACCCTTTGACCCAGCAATACCACTCCTAGGGCTGTATCCCAAAGAGATCACACAAGTGGGAAAGGGACCTATATGTACAAAAAAATATTTACAGTTGCTCTTTTTGTGGTGGCAAAAAATTGGAAATTAAGGGCATGCTCCTCAATTGGGGAATGGCCGAACAAGTTGTGGTATATGAATGTAATGAAATACTCTTGTGCTATAATAAATGGGGAGCAGACAGACTTCATAATAACCTGGAAAGACCTACATGATCTGATGCTGAGTGAAGAGGAGCAGAACCAGGAGAACATTATACACAGCCAACAGATATATTGATTCTGTGATGACTAACTTTGATAGACTTGGCTCTCCTCAGCAATACAAGGACCAAAGACAGTTCCAAAGGACTCATGATGGAAAAAGCGATCTACATCCAGAGAAAGAACTGTGGAGTCTGAAGATTGAGGCAAACTATTTGCTCTCTCCTTTGTTTTCCTCTTTTTTTTGGTTTTGTTTCTTCTTTCTCATGATTCATTCCATTGGTCATAATTCTTTGCACCTTGACTATCATGTAAATAATTTTAATGCGAAGGTCTATGTAGAATCTATATCGGACTGCATGCCATCTTGGGGTGCAGGGGGGGAAGGGAAGGAAGGGAAGAAAATTTGAAACCCAAGAACATGTAGAACTAAGTGTTGTAAACTAAATATAAAAAATCAAATTAAAAAAAAAAGAATCCAAGCATAATTCAAGGTTCAGTTTCACTGCCGCCTGACACCTCAGACTTGTCCTGAATCATTGCATGTGATTCTGTCTGCAGACTTACTTTTTATTCATTTTGTAAATACTATATAGCTAATTATCTGCATACAGGTGATTTCCCTCAGTAGAATAGAACCTCTTAAGTAGGGAGATGTCTTATGTTTGTCATGATATTCCTATTGCGTACAAAATGGGAATGAGGGAGAGAAGAGCTGGACTGGTGACCTCACTGTTGTAAGGAACTCCTTAATGAGAGAACTGCCTTTATACATGTAAGACAAAACGCCTACAATTCACCATTTTAAAGGGTTGCCTAGAGCCCCCCAGAGGTTAAGTAAAGTACTTGGGATCACACAATATGTACGTGCTCAGTGGCAGGATTTTAACCCAGATCTTAGTCATCTTGAGGTGAGTTCTCTGTTCATGATGACATGCTGGATAGCCTCAAATGTGCCCTATTTTTGAAGAGACAATTTCACAGGCAATTCACTATCTTTTGACAAAATGCAGCCCTGAATTACACTCTAAAAAAAAACAAGAAGTGCTATTTTAATTGTGATAAAATTTGTGTATAAATTCAAGAGTTGGTATTATCTGGTTAAATGGGGAGGGAGAAAATTGTTTTGAGCCAAGAATAATGCTAAACTCTGGAGAGGCAAATGCAAAACAGAAGATAGACTCTACTAGTGGTGTGCTGGTAAATGTTTAACAACTGGCTTTCTAGAAATTTATACCCTACACAGTTTTAGGTTTATCTGCATTATTAATATTTTCTTCACTTCTCTCTTAAATCTAGAAAACAACAAAACAATAAATCAAGTCTTGATGTGTAAAGTTTGCTGATTTCCAAGATGTAAGTGTTCACACTGAAAATTTAGCAGTTCAATCCTTACAAGCCCATACCAGCATATTCCAGCATACCCTTAATCGCTCCCAGTAAGAAGCTTGCATTCTATCAGAAGAGACAATCATCCAGCATCTCACGCTCAGTATCTCTCCTTCTCTTTCTCTTATCTTTAATCACTGGCTTCCTTTCCATTTCCCACGGATATTCTCAGGTATCCTTTAATCTAAAACAAAACAAAAAGTAGCCATTTCACATGACCTTTCTATCCATCTCAATCTATGATCCTCCATCTCTTCTTTCTGGAACAGGCAAACACCTTAAAAAATTGGCTGAGTATTCCATCCTCACTTCCTATTCACTTCTCTATCTCTTGTTATGTAGAATCTGATGCCATAATTCAATTGAAATTGTTTGACCCAAGGATAGCAAAGACCTCTTAGCTATTAAATCCATTGACCTTTTCTCCCTCCTCATTCTACAAGATCACTGAGGCAGAATGGGCACCTTCCCTTTCCTGGACACTCTCTCCTTCCCAGGCTTCCATGACACTCCTTTTTCAGGTCTCCTACCTCTCTGACCTTTTTCTCCTCAGTATTCTCTCCTAGATCATTCTCTTTCTCCCACATATTACGTATGAGTGACTGACAAGGCTCTTTCCTGTGCCTTGTTCTCTTCTCTCTCTATACTCTCACCCTGGCGATTTCCTCAACTCCAAAGCATTCAATTAACATTTTGCTGCTAATGATTCCCAATCTGTATATCAAGCTCTAAAGTCTCCCTGAACTCTAATTTCACATTGCCAACTGCCTGCTGAACATCTCTACCTGGAAATCCTGGAGGCATATCAAACTCGACATATGCAAAATGGAATTCATTATATTTTCCCCAAACCCATCTACTTAACAAATATTGCTATCTTTATTGAGGGCACAGCTACCTGCCACTCATTAAGGTTCACAGAGTTTCCTTGACTGTTTTGTTTATTTCCCTTTCCATTGCTAAGGTTTGTCAATTCTATCTTCAGGATATGTTTCTTGCCTATCCCATTTCTCTCCCCTTAGCCTCTATCCCAATTTAGGATCTCATCTTGATTTTTTATGTTGACTATTGAAATAGGGTGGCAGCTACGGGGTACATTGGGTAGAGGGCCAGGCCTAAAGTCAGGAAGACTCAACTTTCTGGTCTCAAATCTGGCCCCAGACACTTACTAACTGTGTAACCTCGAACAAGCGGCTTAACACTGTTTGCCTCAATTTCTCCATCTGTAAAATGAGCTGGAGAAGAAAGTGAAGAAGTCGCAAACCACTACAGTATCTTTGCCAAGAAAACCCCAAATGAGGTCATGAAGAGTTGGACATAACTGAAAAATAATTCAGGAACAACATTGCAATAGCTTCCAAATGGAGTCCTTGCTTCCAGTCTCTCTTCTCCAGTGCATCCTCTATGAGCTACCAAACTGGTACTCCTAAAACATGAATCTGATCATGTCAGTCCCTTCATAATAGGATCACAGAGTCACAGTCACAAGTTATCTAGCACATCATTCTCGCTTTATAGGGGAAGAAACTGACTCCAAAGACATTAAATGATTGCCCTATTGTCACATAACTAGTAGATTTCAGCGGTGGCATTAGAACCAAGGACCTCTGACAGCAAATCTTGTGTATGTTCCACTTCACCACAAGTAGTAACCACAGTAGATAACAAAAATCGTCAGGCCTCTAGTATAAAATACCAAATCTTCAACTTGGCATTTAAAGCCCCCCTCAATAGGGCTGCCATTTACAATAACGGTTTTATTCCATAATCCTTTCCTTCAAACATTTTCCATCAAAATCAAACTAGATGACTCCCTGTTTCCTGTGTACACAATTCCACCTTCAATACCTTTGCACATGTAGGCCCCCGTATCTGGAATGCATTCCCTCATCACTTCCCTCTCTTAGAATCCTTTTCTTCCTTTACATGACTCAGATGCCTATTCTTATTTTTTCTTTTTTTTTTCAGGTGCCTATTCTCAAATGAGCCTTTTCCAGATCCCCATGATTAACCTCCTCATAATTACACTCCCCACAGCTGATATTCTCTTCTTCTTCAAATCACCTTGTATTACACTGTATGGACTTTACACCTACTGAACTGTGTACAAGGTGTGAAGTTATACAATACAATGTAAATTCTTTGGGTGCAGAAACTCTTTTGTTTCTGCCTTTGTATGCCCTCTGCTTAGCAAATATTTTCATCAGAATAGATACTTAATAAATATTTGCTGAATAAAAGGACCATTTGTTAATAGAAAGGAACACTTTTAATTTTAATAATTGGGTGCCACTGTTGTTCATTCTAGTTGACCTGAATTGTGTTGTTTTTTATTATTCTGTTCGTTTCATTATTTTGATCTACCTCCAGGAAGAAGCGGTTGGGGACAAGGAGGCAAGTGGGAATGGATGAAGAGGTCAGGTCAGGCCTGGGCTGATCTTGCCAGCTGCAATCATCTTCCTGCCTTTGGGCAGTCTTCCTTGAGGGGACCTAACAAGCTCAAAGGGCTCAAACTATCCTGTGGGCATCAGAATTGGGTCAAAGCCACAGAAGGGATTTTGTCTTGGTTTCATTCTTCTCATTTTCTGCTACCTTACGGGGAACTGAAGAGGAAGAAGATGTGAAAAGGCCCACTTTCCCCAGCAGCTATGATGCTGGCCAGAAATTACTTCAAGGCCTAGAACCGCTAAGAGACCCTAGGACCTAAGGACCCTAGTCACTAAAGTCCAATAAATTAAAGAAACAACATGAATTTTCAGTCACTCTGTCAACAAATATTGCATCTACTATGTGCCAGGAACTATGCCAAGCAACAGCGATACAAAGCAAGGCAAAAGACAGTCCCTGCTATCAGGGAGCTCACAATCTAATGGGGGAGACAACCTGCAAACAACTGTGAACAAACAAGACATATACAGAATAAATTGGAGATAATCAATAGAGGGAAGGTACTAGAATTAAGGGAGATTAGGAAAAGATTCAACAGAAGACAGGATTTTAGATGAGACTCAATGAAAGCTAGAGAAGCCATGAAGGAAGATGAGGAGGGAGAGAATTCAGCTAGTAGAATGCTCAGTCAGTAATTGATTTATTCGAGGTACAACAAGGAGGCCACTGGCACTGGACTGTACATGGAAGAAGGTAAGTTTGAAGAAAACTGGAATGGTCAGGAGGTGCTAGGTTGTGGAGGGCTTTGAAAGTCCTCTGTATGGGGTATAACAGAGGCACACTTGCATTTCAGGGAGATCATTTTGACAGCTGAATGGAGTATGGACCAGAGGGGAGAGAGACTTGAGTCAGAGAGACCAACAGAAAGGCTATAACAATAGTCCAGGAGTGAAGTGATAAGGGCCTTTACCAGGGCAGTAGTAGTGTCAGAAGAGCCAAGGGGACACACACAAGAGAAGTTAAGAGAGAAACAACATGACTTTGCAACTGACTTCATATGTGAGATGAAGAGTTTAGGATACCACACAGACTGTGAGCCCGGACAACTAGAGGATGTTGGCTCCATCCACAGTAATGTAGAAGGGCAATGAGGAAGAGGAGAACAATAGTAACCATAGCAGGAAGGAGGGAAAGTTTTAAGGGCAGAGGTAATGAATTCGGTTTTGGAGACGTTAAGTTCAAGTTGTCTACAGGACAAGAGATATCTACTAGACAGTTGTGGATGCAAGACTAGAATTTAGTTTAGAAATTAGGACTCCCTAAGTAGATTTGGGAATCGTCTGTGTAGAGATGATAGTTGAATCCAGCAGAGTTTATGAGATTACCAGGTGAAATAGTATAGCCGAATAAGAGCGGAATGCCCGGGATAGAGACTTGGAGGACACCCCTGATCAGCAGGCATGACCTAGATGAAGATCCAGCAAAGGAATGAGACAAAACAGTTAAACAGAGGAGCCAGGAGAGGGCTGTATCACAAAAACCTAGAAAGAAGAGTTTTGAGAAGAAGATGATTGACAGCATCGAAGGTTTCAAAGAAATCAAGAAGGATGAGGATTGACAAAGGCCATCCATTTTAGTATAGCATTCCTTCATCTCTCTTTCTCTGAATTACATCATATAACTCATTCCTATGAATTATGCATTTCTATCCTAATATTCCATTTCATTTATATTCCAAAATTTATTTTTCCATTCCCCAACAACTGAGTACATAGTTTATTTTCAGCTCATCACTGATACAAACACTGATGCTGGGAATCTAGAAATAAAAGCCACAATATAAATTACCGGCATTTATCTATCATTTTAAAGCTATAAAATGTTTATGTACATTATTTCTTATGATCTCCATAGTAACCCTGGGAGGAACGTATCACACCCATTTTACAGAAAAGGAAACTGAGGCTTGGAGAAGTGAAGAAACTTGTCCAGCATTATTCAAAATGTGGCAAAGGCAAGATTTGACTCCTTTTATGTGTTAAATTCAGTCCACTGTTCTTTGAGAGTAGTAAATAAAATGTGATAAGCCCTGAATTCAGGAAAACTTAGTTCAATTCCCAGCTCTGGCATTGGGTCTTATGACTCACAACCTCTTTAAAACCTAGTCTCCTCACTTGTATAACAGGGATAATAATAGCGTGTAGTGTCTATAGACCATATAGGATTGCTATGAGATTCAAATGAGGCAATGCATATAAAGTATTTTGCAAACCTTAAAATTCTATATAAATGGTTAAGATTTCCCTTATAGGCACATAAGCATCCCATAATTTTTCTCAACAGTTTTGCACAAAACTCCAAGTTATAACTGAATTTAGCCAGCCCACATCCAAGCCAGGTTAATCTCTATTCTATTTGTTGATTTCATGCAGTAAGTGCATCTAAAGAGATTTCTCACACAGATTAGATCATTTAATTCAAAGCACGGGCCTTCAAGAGTCAGCCACTTGGTGGACAGCACCCCTGTTGAAAACAACAGCATATCGATTTCTCTCTGAGTTTTTGCTGCGTTGTCCAATTGATTGGAGCTGTCCTGGGAAAGGCCATATGTGTGCCCTCTGTGTAAATCTGAGAGGCTGAGCTTCTGGTGGGAACCAATCACTACCCCTTTTAGATTTGCCAATTAATCTAAATTCTTCCTCATTAGAGGAGTCTTCAAGAATGTAAACATTAGTTCTTTTTTTTTTTTTCTAGAGCAAACTCCAAAGAATGTCTGAGTGCGTGTTTGTTGTGTCTGACTGCCAACGAGGCAGCCTTGCCAAAAGCCTTGCACATTTTATAGCCAGCTAACCTGCTTGGCATACAGAATACACCAGAAAGCAAAACATAACCGTAACTTTACCTTGGGGCCTCAGAATAAGCTCCAATTTAAAGATTATTAACCTAATGAATCAGTTTTGTGTCATCTTCCAATGGCAAGAGAGTTTTCAACATGAGAAGAAATTGATTCAGTGGCCCTTTTCCTCTTGCTTAATTACATCTCATCTGTTAAGAGAATAAGACAATGAAATATGATACGATGAGCAGCAAATATAACCTTTCCAAGAGCCTAACGAAGCTTTTGTCGACTATATGCCAGCTGCCCTGATGCTTTTTTCATAGAGAAGGCAACAGGATTGTCCTATGTTATCTCACACACTGTAGTTGATGCCTGAGCACTCTCTCTCTATCTCTGTCTCTGTCCCTCTCTCTCTGTCTCTGTCTCTCTCTGTTTCTCTCTCTGGGTCTCTGTCTCTCTCTGTCTCTCTCTGTCCCTCTCTGTCTCTCTGTCTCTCTCTCTCTCTCTCTCTCTCTCTCTCTCTCTCTTTCCCCCCTTGCTCTCTCTGTCTCTCTCTCTGTCTCTCTCTCTCTCTCTCTCTCTGTCTCTCTCTGTCTGTGTCTCTGTCTCTCTCTCTCTGTCTCTCTGTCTGTCTGTCTCTCTCAACACTGTAGTTTTGAAACCAGTGTCTCCCCATTGATTCCCAGCTGAAAGCAGTTTGCTCAATTAGTAGAAGCTTCTAAAAAGGAATGTAGGTGATTGAGATGGGCGAGGGGAGCCTGTCTCCTGCAGCTCTAACCCTCTCAATCAGCAGGCTTTTCTTACCTAATTACATGATTCTTAGAGAGTCTAATGAGGTGCTGTCAGATTTACATGGGGATTATTTTAAATGTTACCCTAGTAGCCATGGCAATGATATATAAATGGACAAAGTGCCATAGATTGGGGAAAATGTCACAATTACACCCACAGCCACTCAGCATGGGCATTAGGCAGTCGGCATTAAAAAAAAATCTCTTGGGCACTGTCTCCAATAGGCTTATTTCATAGGTAAAAACACTCATATCAAAGGGAAACTCTTTGAGCTGTATTGTAGGGTTCATCTCTTTCATTTCATCACTCCTAGAACAGGTAAGGACATATTCAGATACATTTGCTCATTATTCTTTAACTTTCCAAAAAATCGGTATATAGCTCTTTAACAACTTCTTCTAACTTAGGCTGCCTCTTGCAATTTCTAGTAGTACTGGGTTTTAATTGCTTTTTAGATGGCTCCTTAGGGAACCATAACAAATAAAGTAGCTATTTTTTTCTTATGTACAACTAATTTTATGAACCTAAAGGTTGTCTCAGTTCTCAATTATTCCTTTGGTCTGGACCTATCATTCTGTGCGTATTACAGGGATCCCAGTGTGGAAATTCCCTCTACCGATACAGATTGACAACTCACCAGAAAATTTTCTTGAGAATGCTGAATGGCTAAAGGACTTGCCCATTTAATTACATTCTATTCATCAAGCATTCATTAGGCCTATACTATATACCAGGTGTTTTCTAGGTGTTGGGTCTACAAAGATAAAGAATAAAACAATCTGTGCTCCCAAGAGGTTTGCATTGTATTACAAGAAACATGAACTTAACTTTTTTTATTTGGGAAGGGGGGAGAAGAGAGCTCAACTTCTTATTTCATTTGTTCATGGAACTCTCAGAATAGAAATTCTTCTTAGTGATGCAGTTAGGTATTTACTCTGCGATTATTAACCTTAGAAAGTTGCAATGAAGAGTTGAGTGACTCATCCAGGATCACAGAGTCATATGTCAAAGTCAACACATTAACCTTGATCTTCCTGGGGTGAGAGGAAGGCCTAGCCCTACCTTGATAATTACAGAGAATGCAGAGTACCCAGACTTCTTAGCTGAATCGATCAGAGATGTTAAGCAATTAACAAGTATTTATTAAACGCGATGCTAGGCCCTGAAGAAAGAAACACACAAACGAAACATTCCTTGTTTACATTCTATGAGGTGACAACAAATACACAGGGAAAGGAATTTGGATGTGTGATTGTGTTATCCCGTGAAGATAGCTATTTTCTCATGTGACCCCATGGGATAAGGAAAAATAGCACTTCCATCCAATGGAAACAATTCTATGGATGGCTAATAGCAAAATCCTGAGCTTCCCCCACATCTATGGAATAAGGTGCAGCAAGGCACTGGTCAGTCAAGTTATTAAGTGCTTGGTGTGTTCTGGGCATTGTGCTAAGGTAAACAAGGAGGCAAACACACAGTCTTTGCCCTCCGTCTTCAAGGCCTTAAATGCCACTAAAGGGATAAGAGTCAGGATACGTCTTGGGGCCCCAGGAAGACCAGATGGACAAGGATCCCTAAAAATTGAGTTTAGATATTCACACTGAGTAAAGAGCTTCACTACTTTATCTGATCCATTAACCTTTCTTGTAATACAAAGAAAGGATTGGATTGACATCAGCCCAAGAAAACAAACTCCGAGCATCAAAGGATGAGCATGACAAGTGACATCTCCCCATAATAGGCCATCTGAAACCCAAACTTGGAAACCTATTTGCTCCCTGATGGCAGGATTTCCTTTGCTTGTTTGTCCACGTGTTGCTTCCCTTCAATTGGCTGATTACTGATAAGGATTCAGTTATTACAGCAAACTTGCCTGTCATGAAGGCCATCATCGCCAGTTAATGATGTACTGTTCTGCCAAATCAATATCTTAACAGATTTTTTTTTTCTGTAGAAGACACAAGAATGTTATTAGAAAGATTAGAGGGCCCTGGTAGAATCAAAAAGATGCTGCCAAAAGAAGAGTGAATGGCAGAGGGAGAGGTAATAAGGGAGATCTGGGAAGAGGGAGTATGTATCTCTGCTGCTAGAAATGGAATTAACATTGAATTAGAAACAATCCTCTGATGGATACTGCAAAAACTCTCTTAAAACAGTCCCCTAGGCAGCAGCTAAAGGTGACCCCTAACGGGTGCTTTTCCAGGTCCCTGAGCAATTTAGAAAGCAAACACTTGATTTGTTCTTTGTTCTTTAGGTCAATACACATGGACACCTGGTATTGATATATTTTCACAAGGTCAACTTAACTTCCTTGGCAAGCTCACTAATAGTCACCTTGTCTTCCTTGAAATAGTAAAAAAAAAAACATAGTAAAAACTCAGTCTGTAGTGACATTCAGGTTGTCCATATTTGGCCAATGGTGGAGCAGAAATTCTAGGAAGTTCATGACAGGTATAGAACAAGCCAGGGATAAGTCAGAGAGGAAACAGGATAGAGCACTTGAGTTGGAGCCAGGAGGGCCTGTGTTCAAATCCCACTTAGCACACTTTCTAGCTATGTTACTCCAAGCTTGAGCCTCAATTTCCTCATCTCTAAAATGGAAGTAATCATCATGTCACTGGGTTATTTGGAATCCTAAATACAACATCTATATACATATATATATATATATATATATATATATGTGTGTGTGTGTGTGTGTGTGTGTGTGTGTGTGTGTGTGTGTATGTATACATGTATTTATTGTTACTGTTGAGTTGCTTCAGTCCAGTCTGACACCATGCAACCCCATTTGGGGTTTTCTTGGCAGAGATACTGGAGCCATTTGCCATTTCCTTCTCCAGCTCATTTTACAGATGGAGTTAAGTGACTTGCCCAGGGTCACACAGATAGTAAGTGTCTGAGGTGAGATTTGAAATCAGGAAGATGAGTCTTCCTGACTCCAGGCCCAGCACTCAACCCACGGTGCCACTAACTTCCCCATATGTGTGTATGTATATATGTATGTATATGTGTGTATAAAACATATTACATCAATTTTATGTTGTATCAATTGTATAAAACATAATTTACATTATACCAATTATACATAAATATAATTTACACATTACAATAATTATATATAAATGTAGTTTATACAGTATAATGGTTATACATGTGGGGTTAATATATATTTTTGCATTTAATACAAACCAGTTTGCCTTTTAAAGTCCTTCACAACCAGGCTCCAACCAATCTCTCCACTCTTGTTCCACTCAATTCCATTTCCCACAATCTAGAGTCTGGCCAAACAGGCGTTCTCTTTCTTCCTCACACATGGAACTGTATCTCCCACCTCCGAACTTTTGTTCTGGCCATTCCTCACGCCTAGGATATTTTCCCTTCTCATCACCTCTTCACAGAACGTCTCTCTTTCTTTAAGATGCAACTCAAGTCCCACAATTCTACATGAGTTTTTTTCAACTCCCACTACTTCTTGTGCCCACGTGCCCTAAAATACTTTGCATTTAACTACCTCACATTTATTTTGCACTTATTCTGTATCTAGTTACGTATGTGATTGTCTCCTCTGATATTAGTAAAGTCCTTGAGATAGGGGTTGATTCATTTTTTTTTCTTTTTTTATGCCCAGTGTGTTGTAGGCTAAATCAATAAATAGAAGTTTACTGATTAATTAGTTGATTGAAGTATCTTTTTTCAAATCTTAGAGTACTGTCTCCCATGCTTAAAATGCTCCGCCTCCTCCTCTCTACCTCCTGGCTTCCCCGGCTTTCTTCAATTCAAAGCTAAAATTCCACCTTCTCCAGGAAGTCTTTCCTGAATCCCTTCAATTCTAGTCCCTTCCCTCTGTTGATCACCTCCAGTTTATCATGTATGTATGGTGCCTATGCCTTGTTTGGATCTAGTTGTTTGTGGGCTGTCTCCCTCATTAGACTGTGAGCTCCTAAATGACAGGGGTTGTCTTTTGCCTTTTTTTTTGTTTCTCAGGTGCTTAGCATAGTGCCTGAGGCATAATAGATGTTTATCAAAAGCTTATTGACTATTGACCCTGCGAATGTCAGCTGTGAATAAAACCAAGCCTAAGGAAGCACAGGAGCATGATCTATAGCTCCAAGGGACCGTAGAGGCAATGCAGTTGAAACCTTTCATTTTGCAGATGAGGAAACTGAGTCTCAGAAAGGAACTGTGATTTACCCAAGGTCACACGGGGCAAGTTGCAGAGTAAGTTACAGAGACGGGAATTTGAACTTGGCTCCTATGTCCCCAAGTATAGCATGCTTTTTACTGAACAATTATAATAGTAATCATTTATACGGCATATTAAGGCTTGCAAAGTGATATATAGTATGTATCTATACACATATATGTATATATACATGTACTCAGTCACAGATTATGCGCACATATATGTATACATACATGCATGTGTGTATATATGTATACATATATGCATATACACACAGATACACACACACAATATGAATTTTAGCCTCAAAACAACCCTACAAGTTAGGTGGTATTGGTATTTGGGAAGCAGGTGCAGGGTGCTCTGATTTTAATGGAGTGATGAACTCCCAATATGGAAACCCCTCCTACCAGCGCAGGATTCATTGGTCACCTACAGTCTTGGAGAGTTGTCCTGGGCTCTGAAGGTTTCACAGTCTTGCCTGCGTCCTCACATTTAGGATGCATCAGGGGCAGGATTTGAAGGCCTTCCTGGCTCTGAGGTCAGTACCACCCTACATCTCATTATAGGCATTATCCCAATATTAGGGAAATTGAGACTCAGGTTAAGTAATTTGCCTTTCCTCAAATAACTAGTAAATATGTCAGAGGCAGGATCTGAACCTAGAGCTCCCTGACCGCAAACCCTGGGACTCTGTCCACTTTGCCATGCTATTTAATGATGGTCAAAGGTATACAAAGAAAGGTAAACAGATGAGGGCAACAGTTTTCGTGGTTCCTTTGCTATTGGACAGAGCTCAAGAACTAACTGATAGGGCACAGCTGCCCAAACAATCGATGTACTAGTTAACAAATATTTGTTAATTACCTACTGTATCCCTGGCACTGTGCTGGGAGCTGGAGATGCAAAGGTAATAGTGATATAGTCCTTGCCCTCAAAAAAGTGATGGCCTAGCCAAGGGAGACAACACACACAATAATAGCAGGCATTTATTAAGCACTTACTGTGTACCAGGCACCACTTTAAGTGTTCATAAATCAAAATGTATCTGCCATATACACAAAACAGATACAACATGAATTTGCCCACTTGAAGATATGCTTAGGCATCCCCTACCAAAGAAGTATCTTATGGCACAGTCTATTGACATGAACCAGCCTGCAGGTAATTGCGACAGGAATGCCATCTAATCATTAATGAGGGTTGCAGTGACCCATTCTGCCCTGTAACTTTTTCCCAAGTGACTGCCTGTGTTCACCAATCCCTCCCAAGACACCCCCTTTTTACTTGCTGAGCAACAACATGAGGAAGTTGAGCGCTAACAGGATTTTTCACTGCTTACCAACCAGAGAGCCAATGTCAGGGACAGTGAAAGGCTTTTGTGAGTTTCCTAGACCTAATGAAATCTGTCATCTCTCCTGAGCCAAACTGTGAAAGAAAAAGCCTAAGGATGAATGTCCCTGAATTTTGTCACCATTCCCTTCCTGGTCTGTGACTACTTGTGCAAAGAGATTTTTTTTTAAAAAACAGTTCATCTCAAGCCCCTCTGGTGTTGAGTCACATGGCTGTCACTTTTGTGATAGGTAGTTTGGGATTTTTCATATTTCAGGGTTTAAATATCTTCTTGGTCACTTTTTCTTTTTGGTAAAGTCTCATATAGGCATGATCTTATCTATTTTGGTGGGGGGTAGGGAAATCTTTCTTGGAAATTGATCTCTGAGTGCCATTAGAATTAGGTTTCTAGCAATATGCTGGTAAATGTTTAACAACCAACTCTCTGAAAAAGAATTATATATACACAGGATGCTTTTAAGTTTAATCTTCATTATGAACTTTTCACTGTTACTTTTTAAAGTCTAGACAAGCAACAAAATAATAAATCAAGCTTTGATTTGTAGTGTTTACCAATTTCTGAAGTGTAAATGCTGAAAATTTAACAATTGGTTTTCATGAACCTGAACAAGTTGGATCCAGCACACCCTGGTTTCTTCCAGCATGGATTTCCCTTGTTTACATCCAACTGTTCTTCCTGACTTCATAAATTCTATTTCTGCTTCTTAATGTAATACATCCAGTACTGATTTAGTGATTAAAAAATGTAAAAATTAGTGACTAATTCAGCTTTGTATTTTGGAAATGGAAGGGTTTACAGTAGCAATTCAGGGCCAGCCTGTTACCCACAGAAATTACAGATTTACCTTTAAGAAGCCCAAACTTAGTGATCTATGCAGATAATACAAGATTATACAAGAAATGTGTACCTTGTCACTACAAAAATTGGAGCACCTATTAGATTACTAGTTAGATACTATGTGGTGGCTAGATTTATCTGGCAGAATGTTATCTTGCATGGATTTAGCACAATATTTAGCACATCATTGGTGCTTAATAAATGCTTATTGACTAACTGAGAGATTGATGACATATCTCCATAAGGAACTTGAAATATCCTTGAGAATTCAATCAATAAACAGTATTGGAACCAGGCCATTATTACAGACAGTGTTTTATCCAAAATTTCCCAGACGTTGTGTTGTTAAGTTGTTTCAGTCCTCTCTGACTCTTTGTGACTCCATTTGGAGTTTTTCTGGCAGAGACACTGAAGTGATTTGCCATTTCCTTCTCCAGCTCATTTTACAGATGAGAAAACTAAGGCAAACAGGGTTAAGTGACTTGCCTGGGGTCACACAACGAGTAAGTGTCTGAGGCCAGATTTGAACTCAGGAAGTTGAATCTCCATCTCCTCCCCCCTCCTCCTCCTCCCTCCTCCCCCTCCTCCCCCTCCTCCCCCTCCTCCCCCTCCTCCTCCCCGTCCCCCTCCTCCTCCTCCTCCCACTAAGCTGACATTTAATGGCAGTTTAATGTCTGCAGCTAATTACGTACACATGATCTCATTTGATCCTAACAACCCTGTGAGGTAAGTGCTACAGTTAGGATTATCCCCATTTTATAAATTTGAAAACTGAGACTCAGGAAAATCAAATGACTTGCTCAAGGTCACATATCTAATCAGTATTAGCAGTGTGATTCATATTTAAATCCTGGCTAATCCTAAATCTTACCTGTGTTGGCTCCCTAATCATTGCTTATGAAAATAAATGGTTAGTGAGATTGCACAAAGCTATTTTCGTTGTTATCATTTTTCACATTTATTTCTTTCAGTCACCCCAATTTGTGCTACAAATATTCCCAAGAGAATTTGGCTTAAGTGAACCTTGTGCCAAGTTCTCTGCAGGCTCATTTCCTTCTCTGTTGTTTTTGGCACTTTTGTGGGGTGATGCTATGATTTTCTACCATCTTCTTTAAAATGTTTTGTAGATAGGCTTGTATTTTAAACTCGTGTTACTCTCGATTTACCTGTTTCTCTCTACTGGACAGAAAGATTGAATGTAGGTCTAAGGGGCATGTTTCTTGGCCTCTTTGTTGTGCCAATATTTTTCATTGGTTAAAAATCTCTAGGAAATAATCATTTAGTGACAAGGTCATAAAACTGAAGGCTGGAAAGGACCTCAGAGATTAATGAGTTCAATCCTCTCGTATATAAGGAAAGAGTCTCTGCCACTCGTCTGTTTCCCATCTTTTGGAGCTGAGTCTCTTTAAACTTGTCATCTTTGAACTGCTCTAATCATGTGTATGATCTTCTCCTCATCTTTATCCTTTGCTCTAATCTAGTATTGATTTTACCTCTGCTTTTGCCAGTCACTGATCGGCTTGTGCAGAGAGAGCTGATCCTGAAGTAGTTTCTGCCTCGGTAACTAGTCATTTCCTGTCTGTTCAGATACAGTCATTTTCATTTCTTGTAGTGTAGTTTGGCACCACTACTCCAAATATCTTGAGGCAGATGGATCGAGTGCTGAACTTGGAATCAGGAAAAAGTAAATTCAAATACTGACTGAGATACTTACTACCTGTGTGAACCTGGACAAATCACTTAATTGCTGTCTGCCTTGGTTTCCTCTTCTGTCAAAATGGGGATAATGAAAGCATCTACCTCCCAGAATTGTATGAAAATAAAATGAATTTAAACTGTTAAGTGCTATATAAGACTAGGTATTTATTATTTTTATTATTATTGAAGTAAAAGTTCATAATACCTAAACATAAGATTCCTTTTTTGATCCTAAACCATTTTTCCCATATTATGTAGCATGGGCATCAAAATAGACTTATCGGGGAACAGTTTTCCAGGGGGAATGTTTGGCTTTCTTCATTCGTTATCCTGTTTCTTATTGCTTTATTCTAGATATAGTGGGAAGCTATGTAAAGGTTTGGGCTGTTAAGTGGCATAGTGGATAAAATGCTGGGCCTGGAGTAAGGAAGACTAATCTTCCTGAGTTCAAACTGGCCTCAGACACTTACTAGCTGTGTGATCCTGGGCAAGTCACTTAACTCTGTTTGGCTTAGTTTCCTCATCCGTAAAATGAGCTAGAGAAGGACATGGCAAACCACTCCAGTGTCTTTGCAAAGAAAACCTCAAATGGGGTCACAGAGAATTGGATTCAATGGAAAATGACTCAACAACAAGATGCAGAGGTTTTGTGGGAAATTGCCCTCTGGAGTCGGAGGTAAAAAGTTGGCTGAGTAGAAAGGTGGAGTTCAAAAAGTTCACCCAGCAACTAGAGAGGAATAGTGAGCTGAGTCCTAACTGGGGAGAAAATGAGGTGCTTCTCCATCCTGGACTCCCTCATGCCCTTTGCTTGGAAAGGATGGAATTGGCAGAATTTTAAACATCATGTGAGATTCTTAAGGGAACTCTGCCCTCGATAGTTTCATGGGATGGAGACAAGATAACACCTAAGTACTCTGCTCTGACATAGGAGCCCAACAACCATTCCATCCCCAGCTGTGAGGCACCTGGCTGGGACTGAATGGATTGAGACCACAGCTGAAAGTTGTGGAATAGGTCAACAGGAGGCAGCCTCTGATATTGGCCTGACCAAGGTTGAGAGGGCATTAGGTGCCGTCTATTGGGTATATTAACAGCAATCAACATCATTATAGTGCTTTAATATTTGCAAAGCCTTTGACATATATCACTCCATATAGTTGATTCCTACAATAATTTTGTGAGGTAGGTACAGTTTTTATTATTCTATTTTACAGATGAAGAAATGGAAACTGAGAGGAAAATGACTCATCCAGGGTCACACAGCTTGTAAGTTTCTGAGGCTGGATTCAAACCTAGGTTTTCTTGATTTTAGCTCCAGTGCTTCATCAGTTGTGCTACCTAGCCATCTCCATGGGAACTGAGAACTATTGACTGAGTGACATTGATGCAGTACTGTCTGAAGAAAGAGCCTGGTAGCCTCAGTAGGAAGTAGCTGCATGGAGACCTTAAATATGTCACATAACAGAGTAATGAAAACAACACAAGGCTTGGAGTTAAGAAGACTGGAGGACAAATCTTGCCCCAGGTACTTAAAAGCTGTGTCACTTAACCTCTCTTGGCCTCAGTTTCCTCATTTGTAAACTAAAGCCTCTTCTAGGTAACCTCCTAGCTCCAAAGAGATGATCCTTTATTGGGAACTGTTGGGTGTTGGCTGTTATTTTCTAAGTGCTGTGATATGTCTGCTTGTGTTCCTTGACTTGTAATAAAACTGTGACTTATTTCAGCCTTGTAAATCTGTGAATTTGCTAGGGGAGTTGATCATTAGGCTAGAGAGTGTGCGTTAGATAAGGAAGCTCCAAGATCGTAGAGGTGAAAGTGAATGAGCAAGAGAACAGGCAGCCTTTGGAGGTTATGTGTTGGGCTCTTCCAATCAGGAGGGAGCCTCAAATTTAATCAGTCAGTTAGCCAATAAACATTTATTATGTACCTACTATGTTCCAGGCACTGCAGATACGGAAAAAAGGTACAATTTCTGTTCTCAGGGAGCTCACAGTTTAACGCTCAAGTCAAAGAATGCTTATCGCAAAAGTCTTTTTCTTCCCTAAATCTGTGATTCTATGCCCTATGGTTTTATAATGCAAAACTTAAAAAAAATCTCTACTTCTCTTCCCCTCATGACTTTTTGTTTGTATCCACAATCCTGAACTGGAAAACCAATTCAACGCAA